>NC_091435.1:62505114-63769699 GCF_964237555.1 Oryctolagus cuniculus | reverse complement strand
AAGACCCAGGGGAGACCACTGGCTCCTGGCTTCAGATTCACACAGCACTGGCCATTGCAGCCATCTGGGGAGTGAACCATTGGATGGAGGTGCTCTCCCCCTCCCTCTCCCCCTCCCTCTCCCCCTCCCTCTCCCCCTCCCTCTCCCCCTCCCTCTCCCCCTCCCTCTCCCCCTCCAATTCTCCCCCTCCAATTCTCCCCCTCCAATTCTCCCCCTCCCTCTCCCCCTCCCTCTCCCCCTCCAATTCTCCCCCTCTAATTCTCCCCCTCCAATTCTCCCCCTCCCTCTCCCCTCCCCCTCCCTCTCTCCCTCCCCCTCTCCCTCCCTCTCTCCCTCTCCCTCCCTCTCTCTCTCTCCCTCCTTCTCTCTCTCTCCCTCCCTCTCCCCCTCCCCCTCCCTCTCTCCCTCTCTCTCCCTCTCTCCCTCTCTCTCCCTCCCTCCCTCCCTCCTCTCTCTCCCTCCCTCCCTCTCTCCCTCTCCCTCTCCCTCTCTCCCTCTCCCTCTCTCCCTCTCCCTCTCTCCCTCCCCTCTCTCCCTCCCTCTCCCCCTCCCTCCCTCCCTCCCTCCCTCTCTCTCTCTCCCTCCCTCCCTCTCTCTCTCCCTCTCTCTCCCTTCCTCCCTCTGTGTGTCCTTGGCTCTACCTCACTGTAACTCTGCCTTTCAACTAAATAAATACATCTTTAGAAAAATATGAAGTACATTAAAAGAAAATTTGTACTTTAATAAATAGATGAACCACGATAGAAAAATGGTCAAAGAATGAACAAGTAGTTCACTTGGTTTATTGTCCTTTGAAAAGTACTAATAGTCAAAATTTAATGAAGATACACAGAATAAACCAATGAAATATTAATACATTCTTTAAGAAAAATTTAGGAGTACACTCAGATTAAGAATAAATGTAAGGGCCAGTGCTGTGGCACAGCGGGTTAAAGCCCTGGCCTGAGGAGCCAGCATCCCATATGGGCACCGGTTCTAGTCCCAGCTGCTCCTCTTCCAATCCAGCTCTCTGCTATGGCCTGGGAAAGCAGTGGAGGATGGCCCAGGTCCTTGGGCCCCTGTACCTACATGGGAGACCCAGAGGACGCTCTTGTCTCCTGGCTTCGGATAGGCGCAGCTCTGGCCGTTGCGGCCATCTGGGGAGTGTACCAGCGGATGGAAGACCTCTCTCTGTCTCTACCTCTCTCTACAACTGTCTTTCCAAAAAATAAAATAAATCTTTACAAAAAGAACAAATGTAGAGAAGTAATGATTTCACACTACTGTGAGAGCACAAAAGTGGACTGTTGCATATACTAAGCATCATCTATACATCAGACAGCAATTCCCATCCTGTTATACACTCTACAGAAACATTAGCATGTACACAGTGCTCATGTACAGAAGGTATTCAAAAATTAATAGAAATATGTATTTAAAAATTTATATATTTTAAATTTGTTTTACATAAAAATAAGCTTATCTTTTTTTAAGATTTATTTATTTGAAAGGCAGAATTAGAGAGAGAGAGAAAGAGAAAGGTCTTCCATCTGCTGGTTCACTCCCCAGTGGCCACAATGGCTAGAGCTGCACTGATCCAAAGCTAGAAGCTGCTTCTTGGTCTCCCACAGGGTGCAGGGGCCAAACACTTGGGCCATCCTCCACTGCTTTCCCAGGCAGAGAGCTGGATTGGAAGTAGAGCAGCTGGGACTTGAACTAGCACCCATATTGAGATACCTGCACTACAGGTGGCAGCTTCACCCACTATGCCACTGTGCCGGCCCCAATAAATTTATCCTTTAATATCCTTTTTCTATAATCTTTTACAAATCTACTCATATTTGAACAGTGTTATTTGCAATAACAAAATATTGGGAAAATCATAAATGCTTTTTAATAGAAATTCGGAAATAAGCTTCAGAATGCCTAAACCACAGAATTTTATGTCATAGTTAATTTTAAATCATGTAATCTATGTGTGATCCATCATATAACTTTTTCAATATATTATTGCATTAAGGGTAAATTATAGGGCCAGGCATCTGGTAGAGTGGTTATGATACTGTTTGGGACACCCACATCCCATAGTAGCTTGCCTGTGTTCAAGTCCCTGCTCTGTTCCTGATTCCAGCTATTCCTGCTAATTTGTATGCTGGGAGGCAGTAGGTTATGAGTCAAGTGCTTGGTCCCCGTTACCTCTAGAGGGAATCCAATCTGAATTTTCAGCCCCTGTCTTTAGCCCTGGTTGTTGTAGGCATTTGGGGAGTAAACCACCCGATGAGAAGATCTCTGTCTGTCTCTGTCTCCCTGCCTTTTGGGGAAAAAAAGTTACAGATCAGCACATTACAAATATATGCAATATCATGCTTTTCATAGGAAAAAAAATGAAACCAATAGCTATATATACACTCAGGAACAAAAATGTGCCAATGTTTAGGTAAAATCTGGGAAGAGGAGGGCACGACGGCTCACTTGGCTAATCCTCCGCCTGTGGCACTGGCACCCCAGCTTCTAGTCCTCGTTGGGGTGCCAGATTCTGTCCTGGTTGCTCCTCTTCCAGTCCAGCTCTCTGCTGTGGCCTGGGAAGGCAGCAAACGATGGCCCAAGTGCTTGGGTCCTGCACCCGCATGGGAGACCAGGAGAAGCACCTGGCTCCTGCCTTCGGATCAGCGTGGTGCGCTGGCCGCAGTGGCCATTGGAGGGTGAACCAATGGCAAAAGGAAGACCTATCTCTCTGTCTCTCTCTCTCACTGTCCACTCTGCCTGTCCAAAAAAAAAAAAAAAAAAAAAAAGGATAAAGCTGGGATGGTGCTGTGGAGTAGCATGTGAAGCTGCCGCCTAAGTGCTGGCATCCCATATGAGCGCTGATTCCAATCCCGCTGTTCCTCTTCTGATCCAGCTCTCTGCTATGGCCTGGGAAAGCAGTGGAAGATGGCCCAAATCCTTGGGCCCCTGCACCCTTGTGGGAGACACAGAGGAAGCTCCTGGTTCCTGACTTCGGATTGGCACAGCTCTGGCTGCAATGGCCATCTGGGGAGTGACCCATCAGATGGAGGGCCTCTCTGTCTCTACCTCTGCCTCTCTGCAACTCTGCCTTTTAAATAAATAGATACATCTTTTTTTTAAAAAAAAATGGATGAAGCTATAAATCTTCTTTAGATTTAGATTAGATTTTATATATAGATGGAATTTTTGAATTTTTGCAATGAGAATGAATTAATATTTCTGTAATTTAAAAACTATTTCAAAAATATGATTTTGAACAATTCCATTGGATTTTTTTTCTAAACAGGTAACAGAAATAAGTCAGATACTGGGCAAGCATTTGGTCTAGCAGTTAAGACCCTAGTCAAGGTTCCCATATCCCAAATAGGAGTGCCTGGTTTCTATATCCATCTCTGGTTTCTGACTTCAACTTCCTGTTAATGTAGACCCTGTAAGGCAGCTGTCTTGGCTCAAATAACTGAGCTCCTATAATCCACTTAAAAGATTTGAGATTCTCTGTCTCAGTTTCTGAAAGAAATAGGATTTTTCTTTTTCTTTTTTTTTCTTTTTTATTTAGTAAATATAAATTTTAAAAGTACAGTTAATGGATTACAATGCCCCCCCCCCATGAAATGGAGCAGGAATTGTGGCACAGTGGGTTAAACCACTGTCTGCACTGCTAGCATCCCATATAGGTGCCAGTGTGAGTCCTGGCAGCTCCACTACCAATCCAGTTCCCTGCTAATGCCCCTGGGAAGGAGAAGGAGATGGCCTAAGTTCTTGGGACCCTGAAACCCACGTGGGAGAACCATATGAGTTCAAGGATCCTGGCTTCAGCCTGGCCCAGCCTTGGTCTTGGTCATTTCGGACATTTGGGGAGTGAACCAGAGGATGGAAGATTTCTCTGTCTCCCCCGCCATCTCCCTCCTGTCTCTCTCCCGTCTCCCCCACCCGTGTCCCCCCCGTCTCCCCCCGTCTTCCTCCCATCTCCCCCACCCGTGTCCCCCCTCATCTCCCCCCATCTCCCCCGTCTCCCCCTCTCTCTCCTCCCCTCTCTCTCCTCCCCTCTCTCTCCTCCCCCTCTCTCCTCCCCCTCTCTCCTCCCCCCCTCTCTCCTCCCCCCCTCTCTCCTCCCCCCTCTCTCCTCCCCCCCTCTCTCTTCCCCCCTCTCTCCTCCCCCCTCTCTCCTCCCCCCTCTCTCCTCCCCTCTCTCCTCCCCCCTCTCCTCCCCCCTCCCCTCCCCCCTCTCCTCCCCTCCCCCCTCTCCTCCCCTCCCCCCTCTCCTCCCCTCCCCCCTCTCCTCCCCTTCCCCCTCCCCTCCCCCCTCTCCTCCCCTCCCCCCTCTCCTCCCCTCCCCCCTCTCCTCCCCTCCCCCCTCTCCTCCCCTTCCCCCTCTCCTCCTTCCTCTCTCCTCCCCCTCTCTCTCCTCCCCCTCTCTCCTCCCCCCTCTCTCCTCCTCCCTCTCCTCCCCCCCTCCCCTCCCCCCTCTCCTCCCCTCCCCCCTCTCCTCCCCTCCCCCCTCTCCTCCCCTTCCCCCTCTCCTCCTTCCTCTCTCCTCCCCCTCTCTCTCCTCCCCCTCTCTCCCCTCCCCCCTCTCTCCTCCCCCTTTCTCCTCCCCCTCTCTCCCCTCCCCCTCTCTCTTCTCCCCCCCCTCTCCCCCCTCTCTCCCCCCTCTCTCTTCTCCCTTTCTCCTCCTCCCCCCTCTCCCCTTCTCCCCCACTCTCCCCCTTTCTGTCCCCCCCTCCCCACCCTGCCTCACTGTAACTCTGCCTTTCACATATATAAAAACAATTCTTTTTAGAAAAGTGCATACACAGAGGGAAAAAATGAGAATGAAAAGTCTCAGGTTCGGAAAATGGTTATAGAACTTCAGGTAATTTTGAGGATACTTTGAAAAGTTTGCAGAAAATTTGAATTAATGTTTATTTTGGTGCAGATTTTTTAGCATTCATATGAAGATTTTTTCACAATATCAATTTTCTGCCAACTTTTTAAAGACACTTTATATTTATCAAATACCTCTGTATACCTATGTTTAGATGCATGAATGATGATTGATGCTTCAATGACAAATGCTCTGTCAAGAAATCCAAACTCTTAGCCAACTATAGACAGAGGCAGAAAAAAACAGTGATTAAAAGATAAAATGAGCCATTCCACAGATGTGTACCTCTGAAGAAAATTACTTTTGAAGCTTAAATTTCCTTACCTTGAGGATATTAAAAATGAACAGCTAATTTGTTGAACATTGCTGTGAACCAAGTATTGTGGTCAAATCCTAGACATGTGTTTGTTTCACTCATTAGACCACCTGACAATTTTTGAATGAACATAAGTGGAAAAATACATTTAAATAGTAAGCATGGTGCTTGGGTCATGGTGTGCATTCAGCTTTAGCAGTTTAATTTTTATGATTATTCTTTGATTAGAAGGCAATTATGCTACAAATTGGTATGTTCTATAAATATTCGTAGCATAAATACATTAATTCATAATGGATTTTTATTTATAAATTTTAGACTATATGATGATTTTATGAACTAATTAATATCAAGTGAACCCACACATACATACAGACAGAAACACAAACACAAACACATGCTCACATGCCTCTAAATGTATGTTTTTCCTTTGGAGTTAAATATCTCAGTAATGTAGCCATTGCTCAAAACAATTTTGGAACCATTTTTTGATGCTTATCTTCTGAAACATTTGAGCCACATAATAAAACTAATCTCACTGCTCTGTGAAATACTTTATATTTTCAGACGCAATGTTAACCTCCAAGTCATTTCTATCTTATTCATCAGGCTTGTCTTCAAATGACACCTGACTTCATCTAAAATAAAGGAAAATTCAACTTATCTAAAGTGTATGCTTTCTCTTTTACCTTGATAACTTCAAAAGTTCTATAGAGGTTATCTCTGAAGAAATGTTTCAGAAATGTTTGGTTCCATGACAGTCGTTTGGAATCCCGTGGTAACGACTTGGAGCAGATCACATTTATGTGGATGTGGGAATCGCACTTTAGCACTTCTTCTGTAATAGCTCATCTACAGAACTGATAGACTACTTATTTTGATCTAAAAATTAGCTTTATCTAAGCCATACTACTCTTACTTAATGGAAAGGAAAATCCATTCTAAAATAGATCTTATTCTGTTGCTTGCTATTCTAAACTATGGCTAATTACTTAGGGTGATATTAACAAAAGTCATTGACTTTATTATTCTATAATACAATACTGCTATCAAATTTTGTAGGGCTTTTTGTCCCTATCTAAGAGGGCTTGAGGCTCTGAAAGTTCCTATCAATAGTTTTCTTTTCCTAATAAATCTGCCTCTTATGGTAGAAGATTCCCCTTTACTTAAACAGTTTGCATTGCTTCATCAATTATATTTTGTTACTTCAAATCTACAGATGAGGAAATCAAGTTACCATGTTTGTTGGAAATGTGTACAAAGATAAACTGATGTTTCATATAAGCAAGTCACTTGGACTTGACAATGCTCATTCTGTTGATATGATTTTTGCCTAAGTTCTCAATAGTTGGCAGGAAAATGAAACCCTGATAAGTCAAACATTGTGCATAAAATTCATCATACTATTTTTAAATAAGCTCTTTACATTTTTTCTGTCATTAAGATATTTTCCTATTCCATTGGGAGGAGTCCTTTATTAAGTTTCTCCTTCTTGTCTATAATTTAATGAAGTTACTCATCATCAAAAGCTGAGAATCCAGAAGAACTGCTAATTATAATTCTGATTTTGGTACTGATTTGCAGCAGATCACTTATGTGCATCCTATTTTCTTAATTATAAATTGGGAACCTAAAGTGTTATGTTAGCTTTCTTAGCTGTGAAAGAAAAAAAATAGTAAAAAAAAAAAAAAAAAAAAAAAGCTCTTGCAAATAGAATGTGCTACAAATGCTTAGTCATTGTCAATTATTCATTGCTCCACTCTCAAATAGAAGATCTGAAAGAGGAATGGAAAGCTGAGAAGACCGCTCTAGCCAATATGGTAGAGGAGCTGACTTTGCTCCCAACCTGTTGGATTTGAGTGAGACTGGAGGAGGCCAGAGGAACCTATTTGGCTCAGCTGGAAATGACTAAGAAACTGGAAACAAAATTCCAAAAGCTTCACTTTGACACTGAAGAGGTCACACAGTGTTTTGAGGCCACTTGTTCTTTGAAGAAGAGACTTACAGACAGCCTGCCTGGGGTCAAGGGTCAGATAGAAAATTTAAGCCAGGTCAAGCAGATATTGGAAAAATCAACTGCTAGAAGTTGATAACCTCTTGACAAATGTTGGGGCAATAACCAGAGATAGCGTAGACATTCCTAAGCCCACTTTGTGGGCTTCTGAAAGTGAAGTAGGTAGGGAAGTGGAGGGAAAAGAAAACTATCCAGACTGATGAGTTGAGGTGACTGCTAAGGGATGCTATGGTTCCTGAGACTGACTATATCAGGCGTAACCTCTTGGTCATTGGACCCTACCTTTTGGTAGCTGAAGGGGAATGTTGCTTTAGGTTAAAAAGCAGAGCAAACGGCTAGTTTCTGCCTCTTACATTACTTGCAGGCAGAATTTGTGAAGTCATCTGAGAAAGACATGGCCCAACAAATAGAGCTTGACTTCCATGGTCTAAAGGTAGAAATGTAGAATCGATTCTGAGGGATGGAATGATTTCTAAAATATTTAATATAGACATAATATATGTATAATATAATAAATATGTAATTTAATTTAGAAATATAGTAGAAAGTAACCATCATACTCTGCCTGCCTGCTTTTAACTCCATTCTCCATCCATCTTCGTCCTTTCCAGCTGCTGTAACACATACCATGAACTGAGTAATTTATAAATGACAGAAATTTATTTCTCACATTTCTGGAGTCTAAGACTTCCAGGATCAAGGTATTGGCATATTTTCTGTCTATTGAGAGCTCTCTGCTTCAAAAATTGTGCCTTTTTCTGGGTTCTCTGTCATTCTGGAAGAATGACAAGAGGAAAAAAAAGTGGTCCTTTGGACCACTTATTTAAAAAATACATTTTTTTCTGTTGACACATAATATTTGAGCAGATTTATGAAGTACAGTATGAGAATTCAATACCTGTGTGTGAAGTGAAAAGATCAAATCAGGTTAATTAGCATTTCTGCCTTCACAAGCGTTAGTCACTTCTATGTATCGGTAATCTTCAGAGTTTTGTGTAGTTACTTCGAAATGTATCATGATTTGTTGTAGACTATATTTACTGTACTGTGCTCTAAGACACCAAAATAATTTTCTCCTATCTAACTGAAATTTGGTGCCCCTTTTAGAATCTTTCTCCATCCTCTTCCTCTCTACACTTTCCATTCCTAGGACCACTATTCCAATCTCTTTTTCATGAGATTTTTTTTTTTTAATTTACACAATTGAGATAGCATGCAGTGTTCATCTTTCTGTGTCTGGCTTATTTTAGTTAAGGTGATGTCTGCCAATTTTATTCATGTTGGCGCAATGATAAGATTTCAT
This sequence comes from Oryctolagus cuniculus, assembly GCF_964237555.1. Taxonomy (NCBI): domain Eukaryota; kingdom Metazoa; phylum Chordata; class Mammalia; order Lagomorpha; family Leporidae; genus Oryctolagus; species Oryctolagus cuniculus. Next base: position 63,761,217 of record NC_091435.1, on the reverse strand, counting down.
TCTTTTTTTTTGATGGCTGAATAATGTTTCATTGTATGTACAACATTTTATATCCATTCATCAGTGAACATCTCAATTGATTCTATATCTTGGCTATTGTGAACAGTGTTGCAATAAACGTAGAAATTCAAGTATATCTTTGATATGATTTCATTTCCTTTGAGTAGAAAGCCAGCAGTGAAATTGCTGAATCACATAGTAGTTCTGATTTTAGCTTTTTAAAGAATCTCTACAGTGTTTTCCCATAAGACTATACTAATCTATATTCCCATCAAAGCAATGAGTTCTGCATTCCCTACATGCTTACCAGAATGTGGGTTTTTTTTTATGATTTTGATAATAAGCATTCTGAGGTGATATGATTTCTCATCATGGTTTTTATTTGCATTTTTCTGATGATTGGTGATGTTGAACATTTTCATATACATCTAGGACATTATCTTGAGTAATGTCTGTTTAGGTCATCTGCCCATTTTTTTTTTTTTTTTTTTGATAGGCAGAGTTAGACAGTGAGAGAGAGAGAGACAGAGAGAGAGAAAGGTCTTCCTTCCGTTGGTTCACCCTCCAAATGGCCGCTATGGCCTACGAACCGCATCGATCCAAAACCAGAAGCCAAGTGCTTCCTCCTGGTCTCCCATGTGGGTGCAGGGCCCAAGCACTTGGGCCATCCTCCACTGCCTTCCCAGGCCACAGCAGAGAGCTGGACTGGAAGAGGAGCAACCGGGACACAATCCAGCGCCCCAACTGGGACTAGAACCTGGGGTGCCGGCACAGCAGGTGGAGGATTAGCCAAGTGAGCCATGGCGCCGACCATGATCATCTGCCCATTTTTAAATCAGCTTATTTCTTTTCTGCTATTGCTTGAGTTTCTTACATATTCTAGATGTTAATCTTCTGTCAGATGAACAAGTTTGTATATATTTTCTTCTTACTCCACAGGTTGTCACTTAACTCTCATTTCCTTTGTTGTATAGGTTTTTGTTTTGAAATCTTCATCAATTTTTGGTTTTGTTACCTGTGTGTTTGGGGTCATAGTCAAAAACATATTTACTAAGAGCAATGCCCTAATGTCCATGTGCTTTCTTCCAGAAGCTTCAAAGTTTTGGGGCTTACACTTAGGTCTTTGATGCATTTTGAATTGATTTTTAGCATGTGATGAGAGAGGAGTCTAGTTTCTTCTGCATACATGTATCCAGTTTTCCCAGAACCACTTATTGTAGAGACTGAGCTTTCTCCAATACATGTTCTTACCACATTTGTCAAAAATCAGTTGATTCTATGTAATTAAATTCTACTTTCCCTATTCTGTTCCTTTGACCTGTTTCGGTGTTTATGCCAATTCTTTGCTCTTTTGGTTACCGTAGTCTTGTAGTACATTATCAAGTCAGGTGTTGGGATACCTTTAGCTTTGTTCTTTTTTGCTTGGGATTCTTTTGGCCATTCTGGTTTTCTGTTTGTTGTATTTTTTTATGATTTCATATGAATTTTCAGAGTACTTCTATTCCTGTGAAGAATGTCATTAGTATTTTGAGAGGGACTCATTGAATCTGTAAATAACTGGGTATTATGGTTATTTTAACAAAGTTATTCCAATTCATGAACATGAGACATATTTTCATTGGTGAATCAATTTCCATTGATTAATATTTTCATCATTTTTTAAGATTTATTTATTTGAAAGAGTTATAGAGAGGTAGAGACAGAGAGAGGTCTTTCATCCATTGGTTCACTCTCCAGATGGCCACAATGGCCAGAGCTGCATAGATCTGAAGCCAGGAGCTAGGAGCTTCTTCCAGGTCTCCCACGGGGGTGCAGGGGCCCAAGGACTTGGGCCATCTTCTACTGCTTTCCCAGGCCATAGCAGAGAGCTGGATTGGAAGAGGAGCAGCAGGGACTAGAACCGACACTCCAGACCAGGGCTTTAACCCGATCTGTGTGGCCTCTAATATCTTTCATCATTTTAATGATCTTTAACTTCCTTGGTTAAATTTATTGCTAGATATTTTAAATTTTTGTACCTACTTTGACTGAGATTACTTTTCTCAGCAATTTTTTCAGCCAAATTGATATTATATAAAAATGCTACTATTTTTATTTTGATATTATAGCCTGCAAGTTAATGAATTTATCAGTTACAATGACTTTTTGATGGTGTTTTTAGATTTTTCTGTACATAAACTCATCTGATCAGTAAACAAGAATAATTTGATTTCTTCCTTTCACATTGGGTATTTTTTGTTTCTCTTGTCTAATTGCTCTTATGAAAACTTCTGTAAGGGTGATAAAAGTGGAAATTCTATCCTTTCCAGATCTTGTAGGAAGTGGTTTTGTCTTCTCTCAGTGTGATGTTGGCTCTTTGCACCTCCTTTAGAAGAACATTAGTCCCATTTATGAGGATTCTGTCCTCATTATTTGATTGGCTTCTAAAGCTCTACATCGTAATATTATCATATTAAGTTTTAGCATATTAATTTTGGGTAGACATATTCAGACCATAGCATCTTGCCTGTGGGTCCCCCAAATTCATGTCCTTCTTACAAGCAAAATACATTCATTCTATCCAGTGCTGGAACAAATTAAGCTTCAAAAGTCTTAAGGTGTTCTAGCACCAACTAAGAAATCTAATGTTCAGAGTCTCATCTTAATCGTATATGGGTAAGACTCAAAGTACAATTCATCCTAAGGCAAATTTCTACTCCTGTGAACCTATAAAATCAAATACGTTATGTGACTCTTTAATACAATGGCTACTTTAGGTAGGTTAAGCCACTACTTTGGTTGCCCACATCCCATATAGAAGTGCCAGTTCAAAGTTTCAACTCCTCCACTTCTGAATTAGCTCCCTGCTGATGAATCCCAGAAGGCAACAGATGATAGCTCAAGTTCTTTCGTTCCTGCTACCCACATGGGACACCCAGATGCAGTTTTGTGATCCTGGTTTCAGCCTGGCCTGGCCCTGTTGTGTGCATCTGGGGAGTGAATCAGAAGATGAAAGATCATACTCTCACTCAGTCATGTTTTCTCTTGGTTACATATGTTTTCTCTCCCTCCCACAAGTGCATTAAAATAAATAAAATGCAATGGTAGGATGGCATAGGGTAGACATTTCTATCTCAAAATGGAGGAATAAGAAAGAAGAAAAAAGAAACAAGGTCCCAAGTAAGTCCAAAATTGAATAAAAAATAATATATATATATATATATATACACACTCTTGAAAATTCAGAGTAATATTTGTTGATTCTGTGTCCTCCCTTGTGAATACACTGTAGAAAGTCTGGCCCCCAGACCCCAAGGCATCCCTGCTTTTAAGGCTTTGCTGGGCATATCCCACATAGAATCTCCTAGCTACTGGAGTTGAGTGCCTGTCACTCTACCAAAGTGGCATCACATGCTGGTGACTCCACAAGTCTAGGGTCTTGGGAGTGGCCTTCCCCTATTGCTCCACTAAATGTTACTCTAAGTGGAGGTGTTCTACAGTAGCTCCAACCAGGCATTACCCTACTAGGGACTCTCTCTGGAGACCCCATGCCATTACAGTCCTTTACCTGGATGCAGAGGCTCTTCAAGGCATCCTTTAAAATCAAGGTATAGGCAGCTATGACTTCACAGCTTCTTGCATTCTGTGCACTTGAAGTTTACCTCATAGGCCCTTTGGAGTGGCAACCTGAGCCTAACCTGAGCTTGCTGGATTGTAGAGGAGCTCCTCACTGTCATGATGGGAACAGAAACTTGAGGTGGCCCTGGGAAGTCAGCCTCTAGTTGTTCTGTACCCTTGCCTTGAAACTCTTCTGTTTTCAAGGCCCTGGTACTCTGGGTCTGTTGTGGGTGGGGCACCCAGGAAGATTCCAGAAATGACTCTAGGGTCTTTATTCCATTGATCTGATCAATAGCATATTATTACTATCTAATTAATCACTTGGCTACACCCTTGACACTTTCTTCCAGAAACAATATTATTACAATCTGGCAAGACTGAGACTCAAATCATTTAAGTTCTGCTTTGCTCTTTTTTCAGTTATAAATACTGTCTTAAATTCATTTTTAGTCTCATTTACTATAAGCCATCAATAGAAATGAAATACCCAAAATATTTTGGTTAGTTATTTATTGCACCAAATATCCTAGTTCATTTTTATTGAGTTTGTATTCCACAAAGGACCAGGACAGGGGCAAAATTTAGCCAAGCTATTTGACATTTTATCACAAAGACAACCCTTCCTTCAGTTTCCCATAAGATTTTCTTCATTTTTGTTTAAGATTTTGTATTAATCAGTTTTATTTTCTTTCTTTCTTTTTGCATTTAAACTGCTGGCTTTTTATTTTTTAAAAGCTTTTATTTAATGAATGCAAATTTCATAGATACAACTTTAAGAATATAGTGGTTCTTCGCCCCCATACCCACCCTTCTACCTTTACTCCCGTCCCACCTCCTACTCCTTCTCATATCCCATTCTTCATTAAGATTCATTTTTAATTTATATACAGAAGACCAACTCTATACTAAGTAACGATTTCAACAGTTCACACACACACACACACACACACACGTACACACAAACACAATGTATAAAGTACTGTTTGAGAACAAGTTTTGCAGTTAATTCTCATAGTACAACTCATTAAGGACTGAGGTCCTGCTTGGGGAGTAAGTGCACAGCAAGTTAGAAATAAGTAACTTCTGTTGTTAATTTAACAATCAACACTCTTATTTATGACATCGGTGATCACTCAAGTGTACATATCCCATAATTTCTTCATCCAGTCTTCAGTTGATGGGCATTTAGGTTGATTCCATATCTTAGCTATTGTGAATTGAGCTGCAATAAACATGGAGGTACAGCTAGCTCTTTTGTTTACTGATTTCATTTACCTTGGGTAAACTCCCAGGAGTGGGATGGCTGGGTCATATGGAAGGACTATATTCAGATTTTTGAGGTATCTCCATACTGTTTTCCATAGTGGCTGAACCAGTTTACATTACCACCAACAGTGGATTAGGGTACCCTTATCCCCACATCCTCTCCAGCATTTGTTGTTTATTGATTTCTGTATGAAAGCCATTCTAACCAAGGTGAGGTGAAATCTCACTGGGGTTTTGATTTGCATTTCCCTGACAGCTAGTGATCCTGAACATTTTTTCATGTGTCTGTTGGCCATTTGGATTTCCTCTTTTGAAAAATATCTGTGTAAGTCCTTGGCCCATCTCTTAACTGGGTTGTATGTTTTGTTTTTGTGGAGTTTCTTGATCTCTTTGTATATTCTGGTTATTAATGCTTTATCAGTTGTGTAGTTTGCAAATAATTTATCACATTCTGTCTATTGCCTCTTCACTTACATGACTATTTCCTTTGCTGTACAGAAGCTTCTCAATTTGAAATAATCCCATTTGTTAATTTTGGCTTTGCCTGCTTGTGCTTCTTGTGTCTTTCCCAGGAATTCTTTGTCTGTGCCAATGTCTAACAGGGTTTCCTCAATATTCTTGATTAATTTGATGGTGTTGGATTGTAGATTCAGATCTTTAATGCAAGTTGAGTGGATTCTTTGAAAATGTAAAGTAGGATTCTTGCTTCATACTTCTGCATGTGGACATCAGTTTTCCAAGCACCATTTGTTGAAGAGACTGTCCTTGCTCTAGGGATTGGTTTTAGCTCCTTTGTCAAATATGTTTGTTGTATATATTTGGATTGATTTCTGGGGTTTCTATTCCATTCCATTGGTCTATCCATCTGTTTTTGTACCAGTACCAGACTGTTTATATGTATGTATGTCTTAAAATCTGGTATTGTGTTACTCCAGTTTTGTTTTTGTTGTATAAGATATCTTTCGCTATTAGATGTCTCCTGTGCCTCCATATGAATTTCAGCATCATTTTTTTCCAGATCTGAGAAGACTTTCTTTGGTAATTTGATTGGTATAGCATTGAATCTGTAAATTTCATTTGGAAGAATGGACATTTTTTTTTTTTACTTTTATTTAATGAATATAAATTTCCAAAGTACAGCTTATGCATTACAATGGCTTCCCCCCCCCATAACGTCCCTCCAACCCGCAACCCTCCCCTTTCCCACTCCCTCTCCCCTTCCATTCACATCAAGATTCATTTTCATTTCTCTTTATATACAGAAGATCAGTTTAGCATACATTAAGTAAAGATTTCAACAGTTTGCTCCCACACAGAAACATAAAGTGAAAAATACTGTTTGAGTACTAGTTATAGCATTAAATCTCAATGTACAGCACACTAAGGACAGAGATCCTACATGAGGAGTAAGTGCACAGTGACTCCTGTTGTTGACTTAACAAATTGACACTCTTGTTTATGGCCTCAGTAATCACCCGAGGCTCTTGTCATGAGCTGCCAAGGCTATGGAAGCCCCCTGAGTTCACCGACTCTGATCATATTTAGACAAGGCCATGGTCAAAGTGGAAGTTCTCTCCTCCCTTCAGAGAAAGGTACCTCCTTCTTTGATGACCCATTCTTTCCACTGGGATCTCACTCACGGAGATCTTTCATTTAGGTTTTTTTTTTTTTTTTTTTTTTTTTTTCCCCAGAGTGTCTTGGCTTTCCATGCCTGAAATACTCTCATGGGCATTTCAGCCGGATCCACATGCCTTAAGGGCTGATTCTGAGGCCAGAGTGCTGTTTAGGACATCTGCCATTCTATGGGTCTGCTGTGTATCTCACTTCAGATAACATGGAAGATTTATCAGTTTTTTGTATCTTCTATTTCTTTCTTTAATGTTTTGTAATTCTCATCATAGAGATCTTTGACATCTCTGTTAAATTTATTCCAAGGCATTTGATCATTTTTGTAGCTATTGTGAATGGGATTGATCTTAGAAGTTCTTTTTCAGCTCCGGTATTCTTTGTGTACACAAAAGGCTGTTGATTTTTGTGTATTGACTTTATACTGTGCTACGTTAGCAAACTCTTCTATGAATTCCAATTGTCTATTAGTGGAGTCTTGTGGATTCCCCTATATCTAGAATCATGTCATCTGTAAGTAGGGTTACTTTTACTTCCTCCTTCCCAGTTCATATCCTTTTGATTTATTTTTCATGCATAATGGCTCTGGCTAAAGCTTCCAGGACTATACTGAACAGCAATGGTGAGAGTGGGCATCCCTCTCTGGTACTAGATCTCAGTGAGAATGCTTCCAACTTTTCACCATTCAATATGATGCTGGTTGTGGATTTGTCATACATCGCCTTGATTGTGTTAAGGAATGTTCCTTTTAAACCCAATTTGCTTAGAGTTTTCATCATGAAACGATGTTGTATTTTGTCAAATGCTTTCTCTGCATTTATTGAGATAATCATATGGATTTTGTCCTTCAATTGTTAATGTGATATATCACATTGATTTGCGAATGTTGAACCATCCCTGCATACCAGGGATAAATCTCACTTGGTCCAAGTGAATGATCTTTCTGATGTGTAGTTAGATTCAATTGGCCAGAATTTTGTTGAGGATTTTTGCATCTATGTTCATTAGGGAAATTGGTCTGTAGTTCTCTTTCTCTGTTGCACATCTTTTCCGGGTCTAGGAATTAAGGTGTTGCTGGCTTCATAGAAAGAATTTGGGAGGATTCCCTCCTTTCAATTGTTTTGAATAATTTGAAAAGAATTGGAGTTCGTTCTTCTTTAAATGTCTGGTAGAATTCAATAGTGAAGCCATCTGGTCCTGATCTTTTCTTTGTTGGGAGGGCCTTTATTACTGATTCAATTTCTGTCATGGGTATGAGTCGCTTTAGGTTTTCTAGTCTTCAGGCTCAATTTAGGTAGGATTTATGTGTCCAGGAATCTATCCATTTCTTCTAGGTTTCCCAGTTTGTTGGCAGACAGCTGTTTATAGTAGTTTTTGATGATTCTTTTTATTTCTGTATTGTCTGTTGTTACATTTCCTTTTTCATCTCTAATTTTATTGATTTGGGTCTTCTCTCTCCTTTTTGTGGTTAGTTGGGCCAATGGTATGTCAATTTTGTTTATTTTTTCAAAAAAACAGTTGTTCATTTTGCTGGTCTTTTGTTATTTTGTTATTTTCTTGATTTCTTCAATTTTAATTATTTCTATTCTTCTACTTGTTTTGGGTTTGGTCTGCTGTTGCTTTTCTAGATCCTTGAAGTGCATATATATTTGGTGCCTTTCCAGTTTCTCGATGTAGGCACCAATTGCTATAATTCCTTTCCTCTTTCCGCTATACCCCACAAATTTTGGTATGTCATATTCATTTGTTTCCAGAAATTTTTTGATTTCTCTCTTGATTTCTTTATGATCCACTGTTCATTCAGAAACATGTTGTTCATTCTCCATGTGTTTGGATATGATGTAGAGATTCATGAGTTGTTGATTTTCAGCTTCATTGCATTGTGGTCTGATAAGACGTATGGTATGATTTTGATTTTTTTTTAATTTGCTGAGATTCACTTTATGGCCTAGCTTATGGTCAATCATAGAGAAAGTTCCATGAACTAAAGAAAAAAAAAAGTGTACTCTGTGGCTGTAGCGTAGAAGGCTCTGTAGATATCTGCTAGGTCTATTTGGTCTGTGGTGTTGATTAACTCTGTTTCCTTGTTGATCTTCTGTCTGGTTGATCTGTCCATTGCTGAGTCAGGTATTGAAGTCCCCTGTTACTATTGTTTTTGAGTTTATATCTTCCTTTAAATATCTTAATTCTTTTAAATAGCCAGGAACCCTGCTATACTGCCATCTTGGCCCCTCCTCCAATCAGTTTTCATTATTACAACTAAAAAATAGCTGAGATAAGCTACTTATGAAGGAAGGTTTATTTTGCCTCATGAATTTGCAGATTCACAGTGTAAAACCAGGTGGTCACATTATTCCGATGTCTGAATGTGGACAGTGGCACAGCATGTGTGAAAGAATGATCACAGTGATCACATGGCAATTCAGGAAGCTGACAGGGAAACTGGTTGAAACTCAGCATATGCAACCAATACTCTCATGAGAATTACCTCCTAATGGCACACCCTAATGACCCAAAGACCTCCCACTGTCCCATTTTCCTATCACCATAATTGAATTAAGCCTCCACCCATTTTAGTATCATTTACCTAAGACTTTGGGATTTAAAATCTGCATGGATTGGGGAGACAAATCCAGTTCTTTTTTATTATTATTGTTGTTGTTTTTTTTTTTTTTTTTTTTTTTTTTTTTTTTTTTTTTTGACAGGTAGAGTTACAGACAGTGAGAGAGAGAGAGGTCGCGGGGGCAGTGGCCAGCTCACGTGTGTGGCGCAGCTCAGGCGTGTGGCAGGCGGGGAGGGCCCTCAGGTCCTGGCTGTAGGTCTGATGCAGCTCAGCGCTGCTGGTCTCCTAGCACTGTGGATCCATTTACGAAAAACCACGTTTTAAAAAAAAAAAAAACTTGGGTTAAACATCAGCCAGTCTCACGTGCTATACTCCCCAGAGCTCTCTCCAGACGGGTTGTATGTGCACCCAGCACCCAGCTGACGGCGGGGCGCGCGTGTGCCCGGCGGGTCTCGCCTGCCCCAAGACAGGGCCCCGTCCTCACTGCGGGTGAAAGGTGTGTGGACTGGAGCCTGGCTCTGAGACGCTGCCTGTGACACGGCCGTCCACGCCTGCGGTTGTCACTTAATTTGAACGACAGGGAGAGAGCCAGGTTTCTCACCCAACAGCCTGGGCTGGGCCAGGCCGAAGCCGGGAGCCTGGAACTCAGCCCAGGCTGCAGGTGGGTCACGGGGACCCAAGTCCTCCCTCAGGGTTCCGCCCAGGCGCCCCAGCAGCGTGACCCAGGTGGCACCATGTTGACTTTTCTCCTAGTGAAATACACACGGAGCAAGTGTGCAGCTAGTGACGCCACTGCCGGGTTCCACGTGCCCGCTGCCATGCGGTTTGGGTCCTGGCCACTCTGACATCTGGTCTGGCCCCTGCTATGCCCCTGGGAGGCCCCAGGTGCTTGGGCCGTGCACTTACATGGCAGACCCGGAAAAAGCCCCTGGCTCCTGGCTTAGGCCTGGCCCAGCCTTGGCCTTTGGGGAGTGCACCAGCGGATGGAGGATCTCTCTCTGTCCCTCTCTCTGTGTACCTCTCCTTTCAAATAAAATAAATTTTTAAAAAGGAAAAAAAAAAAAAAAGAGAAAGGTCTTCCTTCTGTTGGTTCACCCCACAAAGGGCCGCTACTGCCGGTGCTGCACTGATCCAAGGCCAGTAGCCAGGTGCTTCCTCCTGGTCTCCCTTGCGGGTGCAGGGCCCAAGCACTGGGGCCATCTTCCACTGCCCTCCCAGGCCACAGCAGAGAGCTAGACTGGAAGAGGAGCAACTGGGACCAGATACCGGCGCCCACATGGGATGCCGGCACCGCAGGCGGAGGATCAACCAAGTGAGTCACGGCACTGGCCCCCAAAATTAGATCAAACCATAACATTCTGCTCCTGACTCCCAAAGCTCATGTCCTTCTTACATATAACATTTCATTTACTCCATCCCCAAAAGCCTCAAAGCCTTAACTCAGTCCCACACTAATCTTTTTTAAAGATTTCTTTTATTTATTTGAAAGACAGAGTCACAGAGAGAGGTAGAGACAGAGAGAGGTCTTCCATCGGCTGGTTCACTCCCCAGATGGGCGCAATGGCCAGAGCTGTGCCGATCTGAAGCCAGGAGACAGGAGCTTCTTCTGGGTCTCTCACGTGCGTGCAGGGGCCCAAGGACTTGGGCCATCTTCTACTGCTTTCCCAGGCCATAGGAGAGAGCTGGTTCAGAAGAGAAGCAGCCAGGACTAGAACCGGTGCCCATATGGGATGCCTGCACTTCAGACCAGGGCTTTAACCTGCTGCGCCATAGCACCGGCACCACATTAATTTAAAAGTGCAAAATATCATCTGAAACTTAGGGAGAAACTCCTACTGTGAACTTTTATAAAATCAAAAATCAGTTACAATGATATGATGATGGGACAGGCATAGGCTCTACATTACTAGTTTAAAGAGGCAGACAGACAACTAGAAAGGATTAATTGGAACAAAGCAAGATTAAAACCACCAGGTAAAACATTAAATCCTAAAGCCCCACATCCGGCATCCTGGGCACATCATGATGGACTGGACTCTGGTGGTTTAACAGCCCCACCCCTAGAGTTTTGGTTGTGGTCCATGCTTTAGTTCTCACAAACTAGAGTCTTGTCTCTGCAGTTCCATGGCATTGCCCTCATGGGGGATCGCTGTGGCAACTTGAACCTCACATTCTTCTTGGCATTGACCTAGTGGGGGGCCTCATCACTGGATCTACCTCCTGATAAGTCTGTTTGGGCCACCAGGTTGTCCAAGATGTCCTTAGAAATCTAATTGGAGGCCCACCTCTCAATCATCACAGTTGGGTTAAGCCTCTGCCCATTTGAGTATCATTGATTTATGACTCTGGGATTTAAGCATCTGCATGAGTTGGGGAGTCAGATCTTGTTCAAACCATAGTCTTATCAGAACAGCCTTTCTATATTTCTACCAACATTCTTTTTTTAAAAAAACTCTTTTTTTAAAATTTTTTGACAGGCAGAGTGGACAGTGAGTGAGAGAGACAGAGAGAAATGTCTTCCTTTGCTGTTGGTTCACCCTCCAATGGCCGCTGCGGCCAGCGCGCTGCAGCTGTCACACCACGCTGATCCGATGGCAGGAGCCAGGTACTTATCCTGGTCTCCCATGGGGTGCAGCTTCATTGCACTCCCTGGCCACAGCAGAGAGCTGGCCTGGAAGAGGGGCAACCGGGACAGAATCCGGCTCCCCGACCGGGACTAGAACCCAGTGTGCAGGCGCCGCAAGGCGGAGGATTAGCCTAGTGAGCCACGGCGCCGGCCACTACCAACATTCTTATCACAACCACTTGTATAATCTCAAAGATTAATGCCTCCCCATAGCTCTCCTCTTCTGACACTGCACAAGAATCACCCTTAATATTCCATTCATGGCAATGTGGGATTTTCCTAGCATGGACCTCCAGACTCTTCTGGTTGCTGTCCATTACCTAGTTCCAATGTCATGACCACAGTTTTTAGGTTATTTGTTATAGCACCCCCACTTCGTGATACTCATTTCTGTCACATTGATCACTCTGCTATAACAAAGAGTTGAGACTGGGTGATTTCTAAATAGTATAAATTTATTTCTCTTCCTTATGGAAGCTGAAATGTCTAACCAAGGCATCACTATGTTTGCTTCCAGGTGAGGGACCACTGCTTCAAAGATGGTATCTCTTGCTCTGTTCTCATAGCAGAAGAATAAATGCTGTAGCCTCACATGGCAGATGGGGAACTGGGGAAAAAAGGATGAATGCTGCCTTGTAGCCTTTTTTTTTTTTTTTTTTTTTTTTTTTTTTTTTTGACAGGCAGAGTGGACAGTGGGAGAGAGAGACGGGGAGAAAGGTCTTCCTTTGCTGTTGGTTCACCCTCCAATGGCCGTCGTGGCCGGCGCACCGTGCTGATCTGAAGGCAGGAGCCAGGTGCTTCTCCTGGTCTCCCAAGGGGTGCAGGGCCCAAGCACTTGGGCCATCTTCCACTGCACTCCTGGGCCACAGCAGAGAGCTGGCCTGGAAGAGGGGCTACTGGGATAGAATCCGGCGCCCGGACCGGGATTAGAACCTGGTGTGCCGATGCCGCAAGGCGGAGGATTAGCCTATTGAGCCGCAGCACCGGCCACCTTTGTAGTCTTTTGAAAGGTTACCAGTGCTAATCATATGGGCTCCTTTTTCATGATTTAGTGATTTCCTGAAGGCCCCACATTTAATGCTATCACATTGGTGACTAAATATCAACATAGGAATTTGGTGGGACACATGTGGACCATAGCAATCTGCCACCCTATCCCCTACTTATCTCAGAATATAAACCTAGTGAGGACTTGGGCCTTCTCTTTTTCCTGTGTCATTTCCATATTCTGTATTTTCTGTGGGCTCTTTCTCTCACTGGACACAAAAAGCATTCATGCTGCATGCCCTGCAGGCTTCCTTGGAACCTCCTCTGCCCAAGAGAGGCCCTCCGAGAACTTCTTCCTCAGGAGCTCTTTTGTATCTATAAATCTTAATAGGAAATGACAGAATCCAAAAACTGCCGATAGGGTCACCAGAAACTTCTACTAATTGTGAATGTCATACTTTCTGCCTTATTCTAGACCTTCATTGCTACTCAATAGTTCTTCCAATTCACTTTTTGCTTTATTTCATTCATACAAAATCTTTCCTCAGATTCTAATTCTGCCTTTCTGGGTCCTTCTTCTCAACTAACAGAACCTGATAAGATCCAGACCACTCAGGATAGCTTCTTTCTTCATCTTATACATTTTGCTTTGCTTTTCACTTTTCCCTTTCTTGTCCCAAGGAATGAACTATTCTTCCACATGCCCATTATTCACCCCTTCCAAAAACAAACACAAATCCAAATAAATGCCTTTCCTCACATACTAGAAATGGTGTCTTGTGATGGAAACAAACTATGTTGATGCCTGTCTTATATCTGTCTTTCCAACAGAGGAACAATGTTCAATTCATCTTTTGCTGTATAACAAATCACCCAAGAACCGAGTCACATAAAATTAAAACTCAGTGTTTTCTTTTTTGGTTCTGGGGTTTGGCAGTGTCGGCTCGTACAGTTGTAGTCAGATGGCAGAAGAAGCTGGACTCATCTGAAATTTGCTCTGTTCACATGTCTGGCTCCTAGGTGGCCATCCCTAGACCATTTGGGAGCTGGTTAGGAATCTCTCTCACCAGGGGACCCCTCCTATAGTTAGCTTGAACTTCAGTATGGCAGCCAAAGTAGTGCTGGGCTTCTAACATGAATTCAGGTTACCAAGAGCAAGGATTCTAAGAGACTGCAGCACTGCAGTTACTTGTGACTTACAATGCTGCAGAGTGATTCTGTGTGACTCCTCACAGTTATAGGTTGCAGGGCCAGGTGTCTACACAAGGGCATAAGTACCAGAGGTTGTGGCTGATGGGAGGACCATCTTTGGCCACAGTCTGCCACAACTAGGCTCATACTTTGCCCCTTCCTTACCTTTATTTCCTGAAATCTGTCTTTATTTCCCCTTCTTAAAAGATTTTCTTAAATTATTCTATCAAAGATCAAGAATGTCTTCCTGTCCCTAAATCAGCATGTCTAAAACTTCCCCTGACACTGGCATTTCCTATAGTTGGTTCTGTCAGTGGCACCTGGTTTCTCTTTTCACACAGGCTCTAAGCCCCAATTATGTGTCCACTCTCTTGTTCTTGGCTTTCCAACTAATTATTTCAGCAGGACAATTCTTCATTGTCTTATAGCTCTCAATTCCATTCCAATTCTCATATAGGTCTCTCATTACCTTTTAACTGGACTATCTCACTAGTTCCATATATTACATATTTTTTATTCTAATATTTTTTCCAATATACCTTATGTAGTATACAGATTAATACTTTTAAGACATAGCTATATAGAACTGTCCTTAATTTAAAATGAGCTTCAAACTTATGCATTCAAGGCACTCTATGATCTGTGATTGGACTCAAACTGTGGCCAGTTTGAGATCCCATTACTTTTTTTCATGGATCTTCATTTCAGTTGGATTAAAGTACTTTCCTCCCATTAAATGTCCATTGTTCCACCAGTGTGTTTTCCAAACTGATTCTTCTTTTTGAAATGCTCAAGTTCAACTTCCCATGTTGATGTTTTACCTAGTTCTGAATTCCTGTAGTACTATACCTTCAAAATGATTTCAAAACTAAGCATGAGAATAAACCATATGTTTGGATACTAAGGAGGAAGAGATTAATGGAATCTTGTACTGTTGCTCTATTAAATGGGCCTTTGAAATGTTCACATTGGGGCTGGCATGGTGGTATAGTAGGTAAAGTTGCCCCCTGCAACTCTGGCATCACATGTGTATACCAGTTTGAGTTGGAGCTACTCCAGCTCCCTTCAAATGTGTCTGGGCAAGCAGTGGAGGCTGGCCCAAGTACTTGAGCCCCTGCACCCTTGTGGGAAACCCAGAAGAAGCTCCTGGCTCCTGGTTTCAGCCTGATCTAGCCCTGGCCATTGTGGCCATCTGGGAAGTGAACCAGCAGATGGAAGATTGATTCTCTTTCTCTCTTTCTTCCCCTAACTCTCACTTTCAAATAAAAAAAATCTTTAAAAAAAAGTTCATGTAAAATGCCTATCATAAAGACTATGCATGTTTTCTAAAGTTTTTGCACCAAAATAAATTAACTTTAATTCAATTTTCTATAAATTTTTAAAAATAATTATTTACATCCTCTTCAAAGATGGAGTGGCAGGGACAGAGGGCAAAGAGAGAGAGCAATGGGGTGGGGGAGAGGAGCAGGAGACAGAGAGAGAGGCAGAGAGAGAGAGAGAGAGAAAGAGAGAGAGAGAAAGAGAATCTCCTTTAGCTAGTTCACTCCTTAAATGCCCATAATAGCCAGGCTTACACCAGTCCAAAGCCAGAAGCCAGGAATTCCATTTGGGTCTTATACGTGTATGACAGAGGGCCAAGTACTTGGGCCATCATCTACTGCCTCCCAGTATGCAGTGGCGAGAAGCTGGATTTCAGGGGGAGAAGGTAGATTTCAAACTGGCATTCCAATATGGGATGCGGGCATCACAGACAGAGGCTTAAACTGCTGTGTCACAACACCTGCCCCTCTGTGAACATAAAAGAACACTTGTATAGTCTTTGAACTTTGCTTAAATATACAGCATCTCCAAGACAGAAAATGGGTCTCATTTTATTCATGTTTATAATATAAATATCTTTAGAACATGTGCACTCAATTACTAACATTAGCTTCTCTTTTTATAAGATGTATTTATTCAAAAGAGTTACAGAGAAGGAAAGACAGAGGTCTTCCTTCTTCTGGTTCACTCCTCAGATGGCCACAACAGCTGGGGCTAGGCCAGGAGTTTCTTCTGAGTCTCCCACATGGGTGCAGGGCCCAAACACTTGAGCCATCCTCTGGTGCTTTTGGCAGGCCACTCAGCAAGAAGTTGGATTGGAAGTGGAACAGCCGGGACATGAACTGGCACAAATATGAGATTCTTGCGTTGCAGGCCATAGCTTTATTCACTACACCACAGTGCCGGCCCCTAACATTATCTTTTACAGATGTCATTTGGGGCTCATAAGTTTTGTGACTTGTTCAAGGTCACACAATTAGGTGATAGAGATGGGCCTCAACTCCAAATGCTGTGTATGACTGTAGGTAAACACATTCTGCTTCTGCCTTAAATGCTTGTAAGTGGAATATATGGATTCTGTTCACTCTCACAAGCCTATGCATTATGTTGTACTTTTTCCTTGAATTGGTTACTTCATTTTTTTTTCTAAATTATAATACCAAGAATGCCAATGCTCAGTGGTACATTGGAAACTGAAGCATTTTCAAAAGCATATTATGCTGACAGAAAAGCCCAAGGCAATTTGGAAGTTATAGGCAATCTCACAATTATCTTGATTATTCTGAATTCCCATTGGCTCCTGCATTTCTGGGAGGCAGAATTTTTATGCATCAGTTTAATAACCAGCTTTAAAATGTGTGATACTCCATTAACCACTTCTCTTCTGGTATGGAAGTGTACTGTTTTCCTTATATTTAAATTTGAAAAACCTTTGGAGGTATAACTCTTTTTGCATCCTGTATCCTTGTATAGGCCTTTTTTTAGATGAATAACCTCAGTGTTTTAGTAGATCCTGTTTATGAAAACATTTTAGAAGCTGAAAACATGATAGCAGTAGTTGCAAGTGCCTGTGGATCCCTTCCATGTGAAGTTACACATAAGAACAAGTGCTTTTCCTATTGCCCAGGTGGGCTGCCCACACCTCAGATATGAATAGCTAAGTAAATCTTTACCACATGGACTTCTCTTGAAAACTGGGCAGTCTCTGGCTCCTTTTCTGGCCATTTCCATATACCACTAAGTTGTCTTATAGAGAACTGTGCTGTTTCACCCTGAGTGAACAGGCACATAGTATATTCAAAGCATAAACAGAAGTGTAACTTTTCAAACCTGGATGTTTTCTTCCTGGTTCAATTTGTGGATCATGTATTGAAAACATCATAAAATAAAAATGGTTCATTATGTTTTTATGCAGTTCATCATACTTTATCCACATTTTTATCCTCTGTATCCCAGGATTTGTGACAATTTGAGTCCACTAGGACATTAAGCCAAGTAGTCCTTAACATTCCCTTTCTTGTCACTACTCCATACAACAGATGCTTAGGAATCATATGGGAATTTTTCTTTTTGCATATGTACATGCAATGCAGTTTCAGTTCAAATCCTAATTCTGACAATTAAGTAGCTCTGTTAACTTGGAAACAATACTTAGCTTCTTTGTTGCTCAGCTTTCTCATTTATAAAATAAGTCAATCTGCGTTCCTGAGATACATTTTAAGGGAAAAAATTAGTGTAACAATTTTGATAGTCAAAGCCACTGTCAGAAGTAACTACAAATATATTCAGTGTTCAGGATATAATTAGAAACTGTGAACACAACCCAAAAACTTACATGTACCACAACTGTATCCTTCTAGTTGTCAATGGAGAGAGTACATAATTAAGCACCCCTGACATCTAACATAAATTGAAGCCTGGGAGTGCTATGGGACCTTGGTGAACTAAAACTACACGGCATCAAGGCCTTCCTTGTCAGCCCCCCAATGGACATGAACTTGATTTGATTATTCACTTGTTTGCTAATCCATAATATTTTGACCAAGTTCAAAAGCAAATTTGAGTGCTAGGGTTTATGAGGAATGATTGACTGGGCCTCAGTAAACTTCAGTGGGTATATTGAGCAAACTTATTCATGTGTACAAAAATTCGAGTGTCTTGGACAGTGACTACATGTTAATTGTATGTCAAATGCTGTTTTAGAAATGTAAGAAGATGTAAATTGGTCATGTATCATAGTGAGTTTAGACTAGTCACTAGTGTAAGCTTAAAAATAACAATTTTCAGCATAGCATGGGCTCCAACTATAGATGGCCAAGGTTTTTGATGATTTGGAAGTTTCCCACAGGAACAAATCTGGCATCACCTTCTGAACTTGCTCTTTGGCCATTGCCATATCATGACCATCAGGTTAAACTGGACGTATTAGGCTCACTACTAGCTTTTACCATTTCACCATTGTCTCAAAATTACATCAATGCAATCCCTTCTTTGTCACCTTGTTCTACATTCCAATAGCATTCTTTATTGGTAGGACAAAGATCTCATGGGATCACTGTATTAATTGAGATTTAGAGAGAGCCTAGAAGAAGTTGAGTAGGTAATAAGCACGCAGTAAATATTAACTGCTATTGTTGTTATTAATAATGGTAATGTGATCATCATCAATGAGGAAAGGGCAGTTGGAAGGTATTCACAGATCACAGATCATTTATAGATGAATTTCACAAAAATAGCTGTGTAAAATCTATTGAATTATGAAAGTCTACCAGTGTCACTTTACCATTTTTGAACATGTAAGTAATAAGCATACAAACTGCAGCTAACTCCTAAGTATAAGGGATAACCCTATCTTACTTTTGGCAGCTCTTAGTCCTGTCTGAATATATTGTATCTTTTTTTTTTTTTTTTTGAGATCTTTCATCATTGATTTTTTTTCTTTTTTTTTTTTTTTAACTTTTATTTAATGAATATAAATTTCCAAAGTACGATTTATGGATTACAATGGCTTCCCCCCCATACCGTCCCTCCCACCTACAACCCTCCCCTTTCCCACTCCCTCTCCCCTTCCATTCACATCAAGATTCATTTTCGATTATCTTAATATACAGAAGATCAGCTTAGTATACATTAAGTAAGGATTTCAACAGTTTGCTCCCACACAGAAACATAAAGTGAAAAATAATAGATGATTTTTTTTAAATGATGATGAAATCAGATCAGACCTATTGTCATGTTTAATCCCAGTGAGAGTCAAGTTGGGAGTTGATAATTTCTTTTTTTTTTTTTTTTTTTAAACTTTTATTTAATGCATATAATTTTCCAAAGTACGACCTATGGATTACAATGGCTTCCCCCCCATACCGTCTGAATATATTGTATCTTAAAATCAGTGCATGAATTTTCACAGTGCGGCAGGAATATGAAAATTAGATTGGTTACCTAAATCAGGTAGAAGTGCAAAGGCCAATGACATCTACTTTTCTTCGACCATGGAAGGCCAACTATGAGAAGCTGGAGTGAATTTCAAGATTGAAGTGTTAGGCCCACAGGATTATTTTGAGCCTAAAGCCATAATGATAAGGAGGGCGCAGTTGCTTTGACAGCAACTAGTATACTGCTCAGCACTTATTAGTGCTCCATAAACGTTTGAAAAATTTAAGGTGGAAAAATATTCCTTGGTTTATTTTTTTCTTTTGTTTATAAATGTGTATATACCTATGGGGTACTTTGATGTTTCTGTACATGTAGGCAGTGTATGGTATCCAGTCAGGATAAATGTGTCTGTCTCTTCAAACATTTAATATTTCTTTATAGTGAAAGCCTTCAAAATCCTTTTTGCTGTTTTTTTTTAAAGAAAGGGACAGTAGGTTATCATATGTGTATTCTCTCTACTGTGCAATATAACACCTTTGTCCTGTCTAACTATAACACTGTACCTATTAATTAAGCTTTCCCTATCCCTCTCTCCTTGCTCACCAGCCTCCAGTAACCATTATTGTGTTCAGCTCTACTTCCAGATCAACTTTTTTATATTCCACATATGAGTTAGAACATGTGGTACTTTCTTTCTGTGCTTATTTCACTTCCCTCTATGTTGTGGCAAATGACAGGATATTTTAATGACCGAATAGTATTCATTGTGTATATGAATCACATTTTCTTTAGCCATTCATCACTGGAGGGACACTTGGGTTGTTTTCATTTTATTGGCTATTATAAATAGAGCCACAGTAAACACGAGAGTGCACATTTATCTTTCATAGAGTGAATTCATTCCACCTGGATATATATCCAGCAGTAAGATTGCGGGATCGCATGGTGATTCTGTTTTTTTTACTTATTGAGGAATACCCATATCATTTTCTAAAATGCTGTACCAATTTACATTCCCACAGTGTGCAGGAGTTTCCTTTTCTTCACATCATTGCCAATATTTGTTATCTTTTGTCATTTTGAAAATAGGCAATCTAATTAGAGTGAGATGATAGCTCACTATGCTTTTAATTTGCATTTACCTGATGGGTCATGATCATCTATCATGTACCGGTTGGCTATTTGTATGTCTTCCTTAAGGAAGACACTGCTCATTTTCAATTGGATTATTTGGTGTTTCAATATTAAGCTGTTGAGTTTGTTACATATTCTGTCAGATTTATTCATTCTTGTCATATGTATTAATTGCAGTATTTCTCACTATTCTGTAGATTCTCTTCACTGTATTGATGGTTTCCTTTGCTGTGCAGAAGCTCCTTAGTTTTATGTTTCCTTTTTTGTTTTGTTTTGTTTTGTTTAGATTTATTTAGTTAGTTAGTTGAGAGGTACAGTTAAAAACGGAAGGAGGGAGAGACAACAAGAAAGGTTTTACATCTGCTGGTCTACTCCCCAAATGGGAGCAATAGCTGGAGCTGGGCCAATCTGAAGCTAAGAGCCAGGAGCATCTTCTGGGTCTTCCACATGGGTACAAGGGCCCAAGTACTTGTGCTATCTCCCACTCCTTTTCCAGGCCAGAGCAGGGAGCTGAATCAGAAGAGGAGTAGCTGAGACATGAACCAGCACCCATATGGGATGCTGGTGCCACAGATGGAGGCTTAGCCTACAATGCACTGGCCTCTGTTTCCTTAGTTTTTGTTTTCTGTGTATTTTCTGTTTTAATTTAAAAATCTTTGTCCATTTCAATATCCTGAAGTATCTGCCCAATGTTTACTTATAGTGGTTTCAAAGTTTCAGGTCCCACATTTAGATCTTCAATCCATTTTGGGTAGGTTTTGTACATAGCAAGAGGTTGTGTATTTTTTTTTTTTAATATTTATTTATTTATTTGAAAGGCAGAGTTACGGAGAGGCAGAGAGAGAAATAGAAGTCTTCCATTTACTGTTCACTCCCCAGATGCCCATAACAGCTGGAACTGGGCCAGTCCAAAGCCAGGAGCCAGGAGCTTCTTTTGGGTCTCCTACATGAGTGCAGGGGTCCAAGCACTTGGGCCATTTCCTACTGCTTTTTCAGGACATTGGCAGAGAGCTGGATTGGAAGAGGAGCAGCTGGGACTTGAACCAGTGCACATGAGATGTCAGCACTGCAGGTGGTGGCTTTACCGGCTATCCCACAGCACCGGCCCCGAGGTTGTGTATTTTTATTCTGGATATGGACATTCAATTTTCGCAGTATCATTTATTGAGAAGACTGTTCTTGGAAGAGTATTATGCTATAGTGGGTTAAGACACTGCTTGGAATGCCCACTTTCTTTCTTAGAGACAGGGTTGAGTTCTGGCTCTGCATCGAATCCAGCTTCCTGATAATGTATCTGGAAGGCAGCAGAAAATGGCTCAAGTACTTGTGTCCTTGCCTTCTAGGAGTTCTGGCTCCTATCTTTGGCCTGGCCCAGCCCCGCTATTGCAGGCATTTGGGAAGTAAACCAGTAGATTGACATTTTCTTTCTCTCTGTCCTTCTCTTTTTCTCTCCCTTTCTCCCTCTACCACTCCCTCCCTCTTTGTACCCTCTTCCTCTGTCACTCTGCCTTTCAAATAAATAAATTAATAAATCTTTGATGGGGCGGGCATTATGGCTCAGCAAGTTAAGCCAGTTCTTGAGACATCTGTGTCCTACATCCTACATCTGAGTGTGTGGGTTGAAGTCCTGTCTCTGCCTCCAATTTAGATTTCTGCTAATACACATAGGAGACAGCAGGTAACTGCTCAAGTCCTGGGTTCCTGCCACATGTAGACCAGATGGAGTTCCTGGTCTCTGGCTTCAGCTTGGCCCAGCCCTAGCTGTTGTGGGCATTTGGGGAGTGAAATAGTGGATCAAAGATTTCTCTCTCTCCCTCTCCCTCTCCCTCTCCCTCTCCCTCTCCCTCTCCCTCTCCCTCTCCCTCTCCCTCTCTGTGTGTGTGTGTGTGTGTATTGCTCTACCTTTAAAATAAAAATGAAAAAAATATAAAGAATGTCTTTCTTCCAATGTATATTATTAGCATCTTTTAAAAAAAATGATTGTGGTTGTGAGTTTACTTCTAGAATCTCTATTATTTTCCAATAATCTATGCATCCATTTTTGCCAGTGACGTAACATATTAATTAATGTTGCTTTGAAATATAATTTAAAGCCAGGTAGTACAATGCCTCCTGCTTTGTTTTTTTCTCTAAGATTATCTTGACTGTCCAGGCTCTTTTGTGTTTCTACAGATTTCATTTGTGTTTTTTTTCTTATTCTTAAAAAGTCACTAGTATTTTGATAGGAATCGCATTGAATTTGTAAATCATTAGGGGTAGTATGGACGTTTTAACTATATTAATTCTTCCAAACTATGAATACAGGGTTTTTTCCATTTCTTTGTGTCATCTTCAGTTTCATTAATCAATGTTTTACAACTTTTATTGTAAAAATCTTTCATATGTTTATCATAAACATATATGTTTATATATACCTATTTTTTTGTAGCCATTGGAAGGAAATAGGATTGCTTTCTTGATTTTTTTTTCTGGTAAATTTCTTGATTTATAAAAATGCTGCTGATTTTCATCCTTTGAATCCTGCAATTTAGGTGAATTAACTTATTAGTTCTGATAGTTTCTATGGTAGAGACTTTGGAGTTATTTTAATACTTGAGTTCATGTCATCTGCAAGCAATCACAATTTGACTTTCTCTTTTCCAATTAAGATGCCGCCCTCCTTTTTTGGCCTGGTTGCTCTGACAAGAACTTGTATTACTATGCTAAACAAAAGTAGTGAAAGCAGATAACATCTTCTTGTTCCAGATCTTAGAAAACCTTATACTTTTCCCCATTTATTATGATATTAGTTATTTGGTTTCTTGTATATGGAATTTATTAAGTTCAGGTACATTCTTTCTATACCTAATTTGTTCGGAGTTTTTATCATGAAAGGATATTGGATTTTATCAAATGCCCTGTCTGCATCTGTTAGGATGATAATGGAACCTTTATCGTTCATTCTGTTGATGTTGTGTATCACAGTTATTGATTTGCACATGTTGAATCCTCTTTGTATCCCTGGCATGAATCCTACTTGATCATGGTGTATAATCTTAAACATGCAGTTTCATTCTGTTTCCTAGTTTTTTGTTGAGGATTTTTGTGTCTGTGTTCATCAAAGATATTGGCCTGTAGTTTTCTTTTCTTTTTGTGCCCTTCCCTGGTTTTGGTAGTGTGCTAATATTTGTTTGATAAAATGAGTTTGGAAGGAATATACGTTCCTCTAATGTCTGGAAGAATTTAAAAAGAATTGACATTAAAACCTATTTAAATTATTTGTGTAATTCAGCAGTGAATTCATCTGGTCTTGGGATTTTCTGTTGTTGGAGACCTTTAATTACATATTGCTACTTATTATTGGTCTGTTTACACATTCTGTTTCTTCATTGTTCAACCTTGGTAAGGAGTATATGTCTAGGAATTTGTTCATTTCCTCTAGGTAATAAAGTGCTATATAATTTTTCATAAGAACTGTTGTATTTCTGTGGTGTCAGCTATAATTTTAACCTTTTATTTAAGATTTTTCTGCTTTTTTATTTATTGATTATTTTTGAGAGACATAGAGACAGTCATACAGAGAACAATCACCCACTTGTGCACTCCTCAAATGCCCACAATGGATGGGGCTGGGCAAAACAAGAGCCAAGAGCTGGGAACTTAGTCTAAGTCTTCCATATGGCTGTTAGGAATCCAATTCCTTGAAACATTACCTCTGTTTCCCATAATCTGTACTGGCAGAAAGCTAGAATCAGGAGCTAGAGCTAAGAATTGAACCCAGGCATTCCAATATGGGACACAGGCATCTTAACCTCAAGGCTAAATGTCTGCTCCTCATTATGCATTTTTTGATGCTTGCGTTGATTGCTATGAACAGCCTTCATTATGCTGCTTTCACTAAATTGCAGAGGTTTTGGTACATTGTGTTTCCATTTTTATTAATTTCTAGAAGTGTTTTAATGTCCTTCATAATTTCTCCATTGATCAATGGTGGTTTAGGAGTAAATTGTTTAATTTCTATATATCTGTGTCATTTCCAAACTCTTCTTTTGTTGCTTACTTTTATTTTTATGGCACTGTGGTCAGAAACATACTGGATGTGATTTTTATTTTATTTTATTTTATTTTTTTAACATGGAAAGTCATCAGAGAGTCTAATGCAGAGACTTAGCATGATTTGACTTATATTTTTTTTAACTTTTATTTAATGAATATAAATTTCCAAAGTATAGCTTATGGATTACAATGGCTTCCCCCCCATAACGTCCCTCCAACCCGCAACCCTCCCCTTTCCCACTCCCTCTCCCCTTCCATTCACATCAAGATTCATTTTCAATTCTCTTTATGTACAGAAGATCAGTTTAGCATACATTAAGTAAGGATTTCAACAGTTTGCTCCCACACAGAAACATAAAGTGAAAAATACTGTTTGAGTACTAGTTATAGCATTAAATCTCAATGTACAGCACACTAAGGACAAAGATCCTACATGAGGAGTAAGTGCACAGTGACTCCTGTTGTTGACTTAACAAATTGACACTCTTGTTTATGGCCTCAGTAATCACCCGAGGCTCTTGTCATGAGCTGCCAAGGCTATGGAAGCCCCCTGAGTTCACCAACTCTGATGATATTTAGACAAGACCATGGTCAAAGTGGAAGTTCTCTCCTCCCTTCAGAAAAAGGTACCTCCTTCTTTGAAGACCCGATCTTTCCACTGGGATCTCACTCGCAGAGATCTTTCATTTAGGTTTTTTTTTTTTTTTTCCCCCAGAGTGTCTTGGCTTTCCATGCCTGAAATATTCTCATGGGCTTTTCAGCTAGATCCGCATGCCTTAAGGGCTGATTATGAGGCCAGAGTGCTGTTAGGACATTTGCCATTCTATGGGTCTGCTGTGTATCTCACTTCCCATGTTGGATCATTCTCTCCCTTTTTGATTCTATCAGCTAGTATTTGCAGACACTATTCTTGTTTATGTGATCCCTTTGGTTCTTAGTCCTATCATTATGATCAATTGTGAACAGAAATTGATCACTGGGACTACTGAGATGGCATTGGTACATGCCACCTCGATGGGATTGAATTGGAATCCCCTGGTATGTTTCTAACTCTACCGTTTGAGGAAAGTCAGCTTGAGCATGTCCCGAATTGCACATCTCTTCCCTCTCTTATTCCCACTCTTATATTTAACAGCGATCACTTTTCAGTTAAGTTTCAGCACTTAAGAAGAATTGTGTATTGATTACAGTATTCAACCAAAAGTATTAAGTAGAACAAACAAGAAAAATACTAAGAGGGATAACATATTAAGCTGCTCATCAACAGTCAGGGTGAGGGCTGATCAAGTCACCGTTTCTCATAGTGTTCATTTCACTTTAACAGGTTTCCTTTTTGGTGCTCAGTTAGTTGTCACCTATCAGGGAAAACATGTGGTATTTGTCCCTTTGGGATTGGCTTATTTCACTCAGTGTAATGTTTTCCAAATTCCTAACAGGGATCACTTTTCAGCTAAAATTTAAACACCTAAGAATAATTGTGTGTTAATTACAGAGTTCAACCAATGGTACTAGAACAAAAAAAATACTAAAATGGATTTTTATTTGTATATTTTATCAATTTACTTTGTTACATACCATGTGATCTGTCCTATAGAATGCTACATCTGCTGCTAAGAAGGGTGTGTATTCGGCCACTGTTGTTTGGAACATTCTGTAAATGTCTGCTACATTCAGTTGATATAGGATGCAACTTCACCCTGTTGGTTGTGTTTTTGCTGATTTTCCATATGGATGATCTATCCATTTCTGAAAGCAGAGTATTAAGTCCCCTCCTATTCTTGCATTGGAGTCTACTTCTCCCTTTAAGTCTATTAATATTAGCTTTATCTATATAGGTGCCCTGATATTGAGTGCATATTTAAGTGTTATTTCTTCTTATTGAATTGAATCTTTTGTATAATGGCCTTCCTCATTTATTTTTACTATTTTTAAGTCTATTTGTATAATATGACGATGGCTACTCACACTTTCTATTAGACTCCATTTGCATGGAACATCTTAATCTATCCTTTCAATTTATGTCTGTGCATGCCCTTAGAGGTGAAGTGAACTTTTTGTAAACAGCACTTACTTGGATCTTGTTTTTTATCCACTCAGTAACTCTGTCTTTTAATTGGAGAATTTAGTCCATTTAAGGAAATTGTTGACAGTTAAGGTGATAGCAGTGACACTTTTCTGGTTTCATTATAGTTCATTTCTTTTTTGCTCCCTCTCTTAGAATCTTCCTTTGTGTCTTAAGTGATTTTCTCTAACAGTGTACTTTGATTCTTGCTTATTATTTTGGTCAGTCCATTATAGACTTTTGTGCTTACTGTGATGCATACGCAACACACACACACACAAACACATACGCACATATTGAATTGCTGCCAACTTGACATTGATTAATTGATTATAAAGATAGGAAAAGAAATATAAAAGGATGAGATAGGAAACACAAATACTCTATATTTGCACTAAATTCTCCATGATTTTTAATTTTTGCTGTCCTACTTTATATTTTATACATTGCTTTTCTCTTAATATATTAATGTTTTTACTATTCTTAATTCTGTTGCTTTTTAGTCTCTATACTACAGATACAAATGTCTTATGCACATGTTTACTGTAGTAGAGGTTTCTGAATTTGCCTGCATAAATATTCTTTTTTTAAAAAAGATTTATCTATTTATTTGAAAGGCAGAGTTACAGAGAGGCAGAGGCAGAGAGAGAGAGAGAAAGAGAAAGAGAGGGAGGGAGAGGGAGAGAGGTCTTCTAGCAACTGGTTCACTCCCCAGATGCCTACAATAACCAGAACTAGGCCAATCCAAAGACAGGAGCCAGGAGCTTCTTCTAGGTCTCCCACACAAGCTCAGGGGCCCAAGGACTTGGGCCATCTTCTACTGCTTTGCCAGGCCATAGAAGAGAGCTGGATCAGAAGTAGAGCA
Organism: Oryctolagus cuniculus; assembly: GCF_964237555.1. Lineage (NCBI taxonomy): Eukaryota > Metazoa > Chordata > Mammalia > Lagomorpha > Leporidae > Oryctolagus > Oryctolagus cuniculus. Next base: position 63,734,069 of record NC_091435.1, on the reverse strand, counting down.
GACAGGATTTGAATTGGTGCCCATATGAGATACTGGCACTGAAGGAGGTGGCTTTACCTGCTATACCGCAATGCCAGCCCTGTATAAATACTCTTACCAGTAAGTTTTTGACCTTCTTATATTGCCATCTTATGTTTGATTCAGTTTAAAGTACTCCCTTAGGATTTCTTATAAGATAGGTCTAGTAGTGATAAATTGTCTTAGTTTTTGTTTGTTTGCAGATGTCTTTATTGCTCCTTCATGTCTAAGGCATAGTTTGGCTGGGTACACTATTCATGGATGGCAGGTTTTTGTTTGTTTTTCTTTAGTACTTCGGAAGACTCATTCCACTACTTCATGGCCTATAAGATTTCTGCTGAGAAATCTGAAGTCAGATACATTGTGTCACTTTTACATATTTGTTTCCTTTCTCTTGCAAACTTGAGAATCTTCCCTTCATCTTTAACCTTCAAGAGTTTGTTTATAATATGTCTTGGAGTTGGCTTTGTTGAAGTAAATCTGATTGATGACCTCTTACTTTCCTCTACCTGGATAGTTGTATATTTCTCTAGATTTGGGAAGTATTGTAAAGTTATTATCTCTTTAAATATGCTTTCTAGCCCTTTGCCATTCTCAAGTTCCCCCTTGGGCCCTAATTACTTACATATTTTTTTCTTTTCACACTGTCTGAAAGTTCCTATAAATTTTATTCTTTTTGATTCTTTTTTCCTCTGAATCTATTTTCAAATATCCCTTCTTCAAGATCACTGATTATTTATTATGTTTGATCTATCCTGCTATTGATGCCTTTATCATGTTTTAAATTTTTCTTACTTTAGTTATCAGATGAAAGACATATCTTTGATTTTTTTAAAATTACTTGCATATCTTTGTCAAGTCTCTTAATGAGAGTATAAATTTGTTTCTTGCTGTGGATATTTGGCTTAGCCATTAAGATTCTCATTAAGATGCCTATGCTGTACATTGAAGTGGGTAGGTATAATACCAACTCCGGCTCTGGACTACAACTTCCTGTTAATTTGTACCCTGGGAGGTAGCAATGATAGCTTAAGAAATAACTGGGGGCCGGTGCCGCGGCTCACTAGGCTAATGCTCCCTCTTGTGGCGCTGGCACACCTGGTTCTAGTCCTGGTCGGGGAGCCAGATTCTGTCCCGGTTGCCCCTCTTCCAGGCCAGCTCTCTGCTATGGCCAGGGAGTGCAGTGGAGGATAGCCCAAGTGCTTGGGCCCTGCACTCCATGGGAGACCAGGATAAGTACCTGGCTCCTGCCATCGGATCAGCGCAGTGCGCCGGCCGCAGCACGCCAGCCACAGCGGCCATTGCAGGATGAACCAATGGCAAAAGGAAGACCTTTCTCTCTGTCTCTTTCTCTCACTGTCCACTCTGCCTATCAAAAAAAAAGTAATAACTAGGTCCTTACCAACCATATGGGAGACTTGGATTGTAATTATCACTCCCAACTTTGGCTCAACCCAATCCTGGCCATTGCAAGCATTTGGAGAGTGAACCAGTAGATGGGAATTCTCATTCTCTCTCTCTCTCTCTCTTCATCTTCATCATTCATATTTAAAAAAAAAAGTATTTTTTAAATTATTTCTCTGTTCTCTTGATAGTCATTTAATTTCCTTAAAAAAGCTATTTTGAATTATTAATCCAAGCGTTTGACAATATTAGATCCCAGGTGGTTAGCTTCTGGTACCTACTTTTATTCATTAGGTAATGTCATTCCTGGTTCTCTGAGAATTCTTGACACTTGGTGGCACATGGTATCATCTATTCATTCGAGGATTAGTTATTGTTTTCCCTGTATTCATAATCTGACTTTGATTTTGGCTATCCTTCCTGAAATTCTAAGCAATTCATTTATGTTCTCTGAGCCTGTAGACTCTTCTGTCACTTCAGCAATATTAGCATCTGAAGTTGACGTTTGTTGCAGTTCTGCAGCCAGTACACTATCATTCCCTAATTGATATCCTGAGCTCAGATTTTCTGCAGTTTTTCAGTTGGAAACTGCAAATAATCTTAAAGAGCTATAAAAAAAATGGATAGTCCAGTCCTACAAGCTTTCCTGGGGTAGAGGAATACTCGAATGTCTTGTCCTGTGGTTACCAACACTATAAGGCTAGAACACATCTAAAACCTACAGCCCACACAGACCAGTACAACACAGGGATAGGACAAAAGCCCATACTACTGCTCTGTCTGCTGCTAATATGAGCTCACAGTCCAAGGCTGATATAACCAGCCTTAAGTGATACTGGCTAGAATAGAAGTCTGACTAGCTAGAGTCACAGGAGTCTACTTGGTACTGAGATGAATCTAGAGGTTCTACCTGTGAGTACTGGCCAGAGACTGAAACCATTAGAATCTGCCTAGTGTTGGATTACACCAGAGTAGCACTGAGTCCCAAGGTACAGTCCTGTGGTTACCTGTCATCTGCCTAAGGTTGGAGGTGTCTGACCTTGGCTCTCCAAGTTGGCATTAAGCTCAGTTTCATAGTCACCTGTCTAATCCTCTGGGTATATTCCAGTCCCACGTGAGGCTAGCTGTAGTATATTACACAATCGGTCCATCCTCCCAGACCAACTGTGGAGGCTCTCTGACCACCTTGCCTGAGGATAGTCATTTGGCTTTTATCTGGTGCTGTGTCCTACAGCAGCAGCCCAGCTCTGAGCTACAAGGCAAGATCCTAACTTCACTTTCCTGCCGTACTTTCCAATCTTGTTCCACTGTCTATGGAGGTTTAGAGAGGAGTGATGGAGGCAGTCTCGTAACTCCCAGTTAGGAGAGTCCAAAACATCTGTCTGCAGTTCAAGCCTGGGGCAAGGGCCACGGAACTATCAGAAACTGGTTTGTCCATGGTGGGCCTGGCACTGGATTTTAAGTGTAGGATCTGGCCTTAATTCTTTTTTATTTTTTATTTTTATTTTTTTGACAGAGTTAGACAGTGAGAGAGTCAGAGAGAAAGGTCTTTCTTCTGTTGGCTCACCCCCCAAATGGCTGCTACGGCCAGCGCGTTGTGCCAATCCGAAGCCAGGAGCCAGGTGCTTCCTCCTGGTCTCCCATGTGGGTGCAAGGCCCAAGCACTTGGGCCATCCTCCACTGCCTTCCAGGGCCACAGCAGAGAGCTGGACTGGAAGAAGAGCAACCGGGACAGAATCCGGCACCCCAACTTGGACTAGAACCGAAGGTGCCGGTGCTGCAGGTGGAGGATTAACCTAGTGAACCTTGGCGCCGGCCTTGGCCTTAATTCGTACCCCTACTCCCACTACCAAGAAGTGGGAGATGAGGTTTTTCCTTTCTATGCTACACTACTTGATGCTGGGGGATGAGGCTGTGGATACCTCTTTCCATCCTGCTTTCTTCAATGCATCTTTTCTTATTATACTAAAACCACTATGGTCTCTTACCTGACTTCCATAGTCCTTGTGATGGTGATTTGTTGCATGAATAACTTTTCAAATTAGTGTCTCTCTAGGGAGGTGATCAATCATGTGTCTTCCTCAGTCACCATCTTTCCCCACCTCTTACAGTTTATTGCTTACTATCAGATACTATTGATAATTTTTTTTTTGTTTTTCCAATATTTTACCTGGTAGCAAACTATTTGAGGTTTTCTTTTCATATTCATAATAGCTTTTTGTATCGTGCATAGACAGTCATTTCTAATGGCCACTTTCAATGCATCAAGTAGATAGACTATACTTAACCTTGCCCTATAACTTGACTTTTTGCCTGCTGTGATCACCATCACGCTAGATGTTTGCCTTTAGAATGATTTTTACTTATGCATTTCCAGAGATAGGCCTCCTAGGTTAGTGAAAATAAAGAATATATTTTTGATGTCCAGAGACACACATTTTTAAGTAGAGGATGAAGACCATTTGGACTGTATAGCATCCTTCTGCTGGGGGACATCTCTTTCTAGAGGCTAAATCCAAGGTCAAAGCTAAATTAAAATGAGTTGGCAAAAATAAAATGTGAAAAGCTAGAAGAAGAAAGTGTTTTTGTTTCTGGCAAGGAAAATGAACAGGACACTTACATTGCTGCCAGAGTATATGACATTTAGCCTTGTACAAACTCCCAGTCTGATCTGTGACATTTAGGATGTCATTGATGTGTGGTTCCCACAGTCCAGAAACAAAGCCTGAGCATCTCTCTCTGTCTGGCCCTGAAGGCAGTGTGTATAAATTTGTTTTGATAGGCACTGGCTGCCTCCCCCTAGTTATTGGCATTAATTTTCTACTCACATTTTTGAAGAGGAAATTGGAGGGTGAGCAAATGAAAATGGATCTCAGATGATAATTCTGCTCAGGATACAGGACCTTTTTCTTCCTTCCTTTAATCCTTGTCTTTACCTTTTGACTTGTGAGTAAATTAAATCTTAAGTATATACTTATCCAAGCCTCTCCTCCCCATAGTAGGCTTGTGCTGTGTAGTTTTGCTGCCATTTTGCTGCTACTGGCATTAGAGATTTTTTTTTTCTCATGCCCTCTCAGCTAATCATGCTCTTCTTCCAGGAAAGATCAACAGTAAATGTAAACCATTAACAACATATAAGATGCCGTCAGAAAGTTCATAGAAAATTTATATTATGGGAAACACTGTGCATGGATTTATAAAAAAAAAACCTTGTAGATAAAAATAAACTTGTGCTATGTTCTTATAGTTTTTCTGAATAGGAACTAGTGTATACTGAGAAGGATGCAATATCGGTTTGAAAAGAGCCCTATCAGAGCAACATGAATTCTGCTAAGATGGATGCTAGAACAAATAACAAATTGACGGTAAAGCTTGAGTGGAAGAACAATGAAATCACTGATGCTTTACGAAAAGTTTATGGGACAATGTTTCAGAGAAATCAGCAGTTTACAAACAGATAACTCATTTTAAGAAGGAATGAGATAATGTTGAAAATGAAACCCACAGTAGCAGATCACACAGAGCAATTTGCAGGAAAAGAAATCTAATCTTATTTGCACCCTACTTGAAAAGAACTAACAGATAACAACAAACAATATCCAACACCATAGACATTTCCATTGGTTAACACAATTTTAACTGAAAAATTTAAGTAGAGCAAACTATGCACAATGAATGCCAAGACTGTTGTGCCCAAATTACAGAAAAGAGCAGAGATTTCAATGAAATTTTTAAACAAATGTTTCAAGAGACTGAAGCATTTCTTTGAAGAACTAGATCTGGAGAATGAAATGTGGCTTACAAGTATCGTCCTGAAGACAAAGCATGGTCAAGGCCATGGCTACTAAGAGACAGAAATGTTCTAGTCAAAGCAAAAGCACAAAATCGAGAGAAAAGGTCATGGCAATAGGTTTTTGGATGCTCAAGGCATTTTGCCTATTAACTTTCCAAATAATGAAAGCATCTGCTTATTAGGAGACTGTTGTGAGAAAGTTGGCCAACACTATAGCAAAAAAAAAATGTCCAGGAAAATTTCACTAGAGACTCCTTTACTAGATAATGCTCCTGTTCTTTATTTTCTTCCAACAAGGCAATATTGTAAGTTTCAATGGAAGATCATTGTGTATTTACCTTATAGTCTTGAGTTGGTTTCTTCTGACTTCATTTTGTTTCTAAATCTTAAAAACACCCTTTAAGGGCCTTTGTTTTTCTTGAATTCTCAACATAAAACAGAGTGAGCATTTGGCACAACTGGGGGCACCTGCATTCAATATGGCAGCACCTATTCGAGTCCAGTTCTGCTTCTGATCTAGCTTCCTAGATATATGAACTCAGGGAGGCAGCAGATAATGGCTCAAATACTTCTGTCCTTGCTATCCATGTGGGAGACCTGGACTGAGTTCCAGGTACCCGCTTCTTTCTGCCTGGTGCATCCTGGCTGTTGTGGACATTTGAAGAGTAAATTGGTAGATGAGTGATGTTTCTTTGCCTTTCTCTTTCTATGCCTTCAGATTTAAAAAGAAAAAAAAATCAAGTTAATTTTTAAAATTGTTTTTATCAACATAATTATACATATTATGGCATACAATGATATTTTGATATATACACACATTGGGTAATAATTAAATTAAGGTAATTTGTGCCAAGAACCCACAAAATTCTCTCTTCTAGCCATTTTAAACACATGGTGTATTATTGTTAGCTATTATTATGCCATTATACAATAAAACACCAAAATGTATTCCTCCTATTTAATGGTGCATTGTACTCATTGGCCAGTCTCTCCATCTCTCCCTCTCCTAAACTCTTCCAGCCTCTGATTATGGCTACTCTACTGTCAACTACTATGAGTTCAACATTTTTAGATTCCACATATGAGTGAGATCATGCAGTGTTTAACTCTCTATGCAGGCTTACTTCATTTAACTTGATATTTTCTAGATATATTCATATTGCTGCAAATGACATGATGTTATTTTTGTGACTGAATATCGTATTATTGTATATATAGTCTAAGTTCTCTTTATTCAAATGATGAGCACTTATTCCACATTTTGGCTATTATGAATAGTGTAACAATAAACATGGGAGTGCAGATGTATGTTCTGCACACTAATTTCCTTTCCTTTGGATATTCAATTATACTTCAATATATTGGAGTTGTTGGCATTTAGCTTAATGGTTAAGCAACCAGTTGGAACAACGCATCCCAAATTGGAAAGTCTAGATTCAATTCCCAGACTAGTCCCAATTCCAGTTTCTAATTAATATGTGCCCCAAAAGGCAGCAGTTGATGGCTTAAGTAGCTGTGTCCCTGTCATCCATATAGAAAACCTATATTGAGTTGCCAGTTACCAGGTTTGACCTGGCACAACCCTGGCTGCTGTAGGCATTTGGGGAGTGAACCTGCAGATAGGAATGCTCTCTCCCTGTCTGTCTGCCTCTTAAGTAAATAAATAAATAGGTACCTTTGAAATTCATGAAAAAGATATAGAAAACTTATTTAAAAATATAATAACAGATGCTGGTGTTGTGGCACAATAAGCATCCCATATTGGAGTGCTGGTTCAAGTCCTAGGTGCTTTGTTTGTGATTCAGTTCCCTGATAATGTGCTTGGGAAGGCAGCAGAAGTAGACCCAAGTGCTTGGACCTCTGCCACCCATGTGGGAGAACCAGATGGAGTTCTGAGCTCCTGGCGTCATACTGGCCCAGCCCTTGCTCTTGCAGCCACTTGGGGAGTGAACCAGCAGATGGAAGATTCTCTCTTTCTCTCTCTTTCTCTCAGATGCCTTTCAAATACATAAATAAATTAATATTTTTAAAAAGAGATATAATGACAAGGTAACTTCCCCACACTTAGAAAAAGGTATAGCTCTCCAGGTACAAGAATGTCACCAGTCAAATTCAGTCTAACCAAAAATCTATACCAAGACATTTTTTAATCAAACTCTCCAAGGTTAAAGATAAAGAGAATTCTCAAAGCTGCAAGAAAAAATAAGCCAATAACACTTGAAGGGGTCCCAATTTGCCTAACTACAGACTTTTCAGAAAAAACTTCACAGGCCAATAGGAAGTGGAATGAGATTTTCAGGTAATGAAGGGAAAAAATTGTCAGCCAAGAATACTATACACAGCAAAGCTATTATTCAGATGCTAAGGACAGATAATGTCATTTCCAAACAAAAGCTGAGAGAATTTATCACTACAAAACCTGCCTTACAAGAAATGTGATGCACCTATTATTTCTCACCTGTACTTTATAATATCTTTTTCAAAAAACATAGTACTGGGGCTGGCACTGTGGCAAAGTAGATTAATCCACTTCCTGTGCGTTGGCATCCCATATAGGTACTGGTTCTAGTCCCTGATGCTCCTCTTCCAATATAGCTCTTTGGTATGGCCTGGGAAAGCAGTAGAAGATGTCCCATGTGCTTGTGCCCCTGCACCTGTTTTGGGGACCCAGAGGAGGCTCTTGGCTCCTGGCTTTAGACTTGTCCAGCTCTGGCCATTGTAGCCATTTGGAGAATAAACCAGTGAATGGAAGACCTTTCTCTATGTCTCTCCTGTAACTCTATCTCTCAAATAAATAATAAATAAAATAAAAATGTGGTGCTTGCTGGGCCAGTATGAATATTTTCTCTTATAAAAGAAGAAGGGAAAGTGCCCTAGAATTATAGAGGCAAACACATTCTGAACCTTCTATGTACCAGGTAGAACTCTGATTACTGAAGCATATTCCTCAGAGATTCAAGTTCTCCCTGTGGTTTGTCAAACATACAACAAATACAAGAGGCATTTGCCTTCTGAATTGTTACCCATTCAGCATGTCAGCAAGGCTCTGTGTACATTTTTATTCTGAAAATTTTACCAAGAAGTAGAATTCAATAAAAGATCAGAATGAAATACATTGGGCTGCATTAGTCCAATATGACCTTTAAGTTGTCAATAAGTTGTAGAAATTAGCTCTTTTCTTCTAATGAAGACACGTCACGTTGATAGTTGACCCCAATAAAAGTGGGTCTGGGGTAAAACATAGTGACTAACACGAGGCATGAATTCTTCGAGCTCTGGCATTGAAGCCTGATCCACAGTTCATATACTGGCCATCCTGTTACTGAGACCCAAAGTAGCTCCTTGCACTTGATCTCACTGCAAAAGCATCTGCTCTGAAGGTAAACATGGTCAAGTCATTATTTTTAAATATTAAACCATTGTATTCCCATCACTTTCCTTTTATTCTACAGTATATGTAAACCTTTAAATTACTACCACTGTTCGTTCATTAGGGATGATTCTAGCTACTTCTCACATGGTATCTTTGTGTTCATTATCGGTCATAGAAGCAGGCAGAATCAAACCTGAATACTTGAGGAAATCAAGGTTCTGGGAGGACAGCTAGCTTGTCCACGGTTGTTCAGCTAATGATGCACTGGGAAGGAATGTAGTGAAATGACTTGATTTACATTCTGGAAGCTCTCTGGCTGCCTTCCAGTTGGCCTACAAAGTCCCCTTGAGCTGGCTCCAGCCTCCCCTGTGACCTTGCCTCATACATCTGCTCCCCTCATTTACTCCATTCCATTTGCCCTGCCCGACACTCTGCCTCCTGAGCCTCTATCATTTCTGTTTCAGAACTCTTAGAACGGCGGTCCCCATTGTTTGAAGACCTTTTCCTCAGGTCCTTGGGGGCTTGTGAAAAGGGGGCACACATGCTACATTGTGACAATCTGTTGGTTCCTTTCCTGCTATTAAAAATTATATTATTAATTTGTTTACAATTTATCTTGTGTATGCTTTTTATTTATTTCCTTATGACAGTAACTTTTGTCTCATTTACTTCCATTACACTGATGCCTAGATCAGATGCCAATAAATACAAAATATGAGGAAAGGTTACAATTTGAAGCCATGATTTATTTGACTCCAAAACCTGCATCCTTTAGAGCAAACTCTTATTGTTGCTCCTCTCTTGTTTCCCAAGGATGCGAGCTAAGGTTGCCATTAACTACACCTAATGCCCACAGAGCTGCATCTGCTTAAGATGCTGCTGTTTTCTAATTTGCATTAAGGAGCCCATGACAACAGGCTGAGGCCAGGCTTCCTCCAGCTACATGATGTTATCTCCTGGGAATGATTCTGTTAGGTAAACCAGACCATAATTTAAGAGATAGAAATGTTCATTAAACTCAAATCTAGTGTCTAAAAAATACAGGTACCACTGCTATCCTGTAGGTGGCTATCTAAACTTAAATGTATATTAATTAAAATAAAATTTAAAATTTCTTATTGGTTACACCTCTTAGTGAGCACATTCTGATTGTTCAGTAGCCATAGGTAGATACTTGTTACCCTATCAGACAGTGTGCTTAGAGAGCATTTTAATCAGTACAGAAAATTCTGTTGGAGTATACTGTTTCAAAGTGATGGGCTGGAATTTTCAGAGACTTAATGTAAAATAAAAGATTTTTTCTTCATCAATGGAATAAAGCTTACAAATTATCATCAGTTCTTTCTGGTTTACATAAGGCCTGAGATTTATAAGTATATATTGCTAAATATGAATATTATTGCATAAATGATAAAATATCTTCCTTGTAAACTTTGAATTCTTTGCTATTCCTAGAACTACAGACCCATCTATTGCGGAAGTCCACATTATCATGTTGGCCATTTCCTTAAAAAGAATTCTTTTCCCTTTTTAAATAGCAAAAATTGGGTACTTTCTATCCTTTCTCTTTTCCCAACTTTTTTCTTTGGTATTATCTTACTAAGTGCAAGATCAGCTTGAATTTGTGGCAGATTGTTATTAATCTTACCTAAAAAAAATTATGTCACTTCCAATGATTTCATTGTTAATGGTGGTTGTGCCTTTCTAAAAACTGTGTCCACTAAAGTCACAGAGTACCCTGGCCCCATGGCCTGCACTCAGCAAAAAGTGTTATTTTGACCTTCTGTGAGGGTGGTATGAGGTACACAGGGCTCTTTTCAAAAGCAATGCTGAAATGGTGTGGTGGAGAATTAAGTATAAACGCGATCCCAGCCAAAGAACTGAAGATTGGAGGATGCCAAGTTAGTAGGGCAAGTCTACCCTTAACCTTGAGTTAATTACATGAAGGAGTATGAGGATAATGACGATGACTGTGTCTACAAGGCCCTGTGGTATGCAGTTAACAAGTATTTGCTGTGTTCCTGAAGAGAGAAAAAAACTCAAGACCAATAGACTTACAGTCACTTTTGTAAGAATGAACTAACAAAGTCATAATATAGATTGATGGAGACTATAAAGTGGTTGTGGGGGGAGAAAGGAGACTCTTTCTCAGGGCATAAGGGAATTCTCCATGGAATATGTGAAATGATTTTGTTCTGTGGTTTAAAAGATGGGACTACCACATGAAGTCCTAGATCTCACTTGGAACACCTAAATAATTGCACACACAGGTATGCATATCTCCAGTCATCAAAATAATGTGTCTCTGGTCTATAGACCACAAGGTATTATATGAAAATGGATAGGGGTTGCTGGAGAAATCTTATAATCTGTCATCATGTCTATGGAGCAAAGGATGCTTTGAAAAGAAATCAGCTCCGGGCTACCCCTAAGGTTAGACTATCAGTTTTATGGCCAATGCTACATCAAGGTTTAAAATTTTTTTCTCAGGAACTACAGAGGTTTGGAGCCCAGCTAAATCAAGACTTGGTCTCAGGGTTTAGGGCTCACATGCTTTGCTTAGACGTTGAACTGTGTATCTTTGAAAGAGAATGTCACACTAGCCTCAGTTTATTATTATTAAAGATTTACTCAAAAGAATGTGTCCCTGGCTTGATAGCTTGGCAAAAATCCAGGGCAGATCAATACACTTCTCGTTAGCTTCAGCCAGAAATAATATTTTTCAGTTCTTCTCCTAAATCTTTGAGAGGCATTACTGTGCACTTGCTGAACAGCTGCCGTGTTCTGTCCCAGAAGGGGTACCAAGTGATCCATCTCTGTGTCCACAGTAACTTAAAAAGGGCTTTGCAATGACAGATACCAAAAATACCTACTGCAGGTATTTTACAAAAACTCGGGACTATAGAAAAGTGAGGCTTTGAACTGATACGCCTCACATCCAAATACAACATTTGCTTCTAAAGTAAGATTTTTTTTCACTGTAATGATGGAAGAATCCAGGTGAAAGTGCATACCTGACCTTTTGCTTGAAGCTTTCTTTTTGGAGGGTAGAAAAGAGAAATATTCTAGATGGTATGGATTTGTTGGAAGTACTTATGTAGCAGGCAACAACCAAGAGAAAATGATGGGCCCACATGATTATATATGAAAGTCCTTTTTCTGAAAGATTTGTTGAATACCAAATAAGAAATGCTTTGTCTACATCATGCTTTTATTTTAAATCACTTCTGTGAGGTAAACAGCTACACAAAACCTAGGGTCCTGTTTTTGATTCTGTTTGTTAATTGGAAGGTTGAAATCCTGCTTTAATTTCCAGGCTGAGTTTCATATGACGAGTGTGTTTTGCAGGAACAATCTCACCTACAACCTAATTTACTGCTTCTGCTTCTAAATGAGGCAAGCAATAGGATTTGGTTTCCAAATCATCTGCATTCCTGTTATGTGTTCTAGGAAACTAGGTGGATGCTCATGTTTGACAATTTAAGGAGCAAAACAGTAGAGGGTATTAAATGTAGAACAAAACTGTCAGCAAAACGAGGTGATCAATTTGTGCAGTTTCTCCTGGATTTTCCTGGTTTTAGCACAGAAACTTCCATGTCCTGGTGAAATACCTCCATCCCAGGCCAACCGGCAAAAGTAAAACTATTTTCTGGTACCACTCAAGCTTTTCTAAAGTAGGTAAAACACATGTAATTATTTGACAAGACTCCTACTGTCTCAGGTCAGTTGCAGCATCAGATTGTTATTTAAGAAGCATGAAGTGAAGAAGTGATGTTTCTGATGTGACTGATGATGGTTAGAATGCCAGAGGGCTAGGAATTGTTAGGAAGCAGATCCTTGCTGGATGCTGAATGCAGATTGGTTTTTGTAGGATTCACCAAAAGGCAGCCTTATTATTACAATATTCAGCGGGGCTAGTTGTTGGTACATGTTAATTCCTGAGAACTATTTTCTGTTTAATAACAGGATCAGAAAAAACCTTGGTCCACAAAATACTTTTCATCTAAGAATTATAACATCTGAGTAAGAATGGGAGTACTAGAAACTATTGGGGTCATCAGCATAAAAGAATTTCTCACTCATCACAATGCCTACCATTATAGGGAGAGTGGAGGTGGTATTATAATAAAGTACCCAACTAGGGACAACATCATTGTGTATGGGTTAAGCCACTGCCTGTGACGTTGGCATCCTATATGAGTGCCTGTTCAAGTCCTGGCTGCTCCACTTCTGATCCAGTTCTCTACTAACATGCCTGGGAAAGCAACAGAAGATGACTCAAGTTCCCTGGGCCCCTGCACCCACGTGGGAGACCTTGATACAACTCATGGCTCCTGCTTAGGCCTGGCCAAGCCACAGCCATCACTGTTGTTTGGGGAGTGAATCAGCAGATAAGAGATTCTCTCTCTCTTTCTGTCTCTCTCTCTCTTCCCCCCTCCCTCTCTCCCTCCCCCACCCCATAACTCTGCCTTTCAAACAAGTAAATCTTATAAAGTACCCAATCTCAGTGGATGCTGGAAGAAAATAGTTGGGGGCTAAAAGACACCCCCCAACAGCAATGAGACCTATTAAGTGAGCATCATGATGGGATGGGTTTGCATGCATGAATCTGGGAAAAGGAGCCAAAGTGCAGAAGAAATTCAGAGAGGAGAGATTTAGGGCATGTTTAGGAGCCACATGATAAGAGGCAAGAGAACGAGCAGGAGAGAGCAAGAGTGTTCCTTGGGAGTATCAAGGCCAAGGAGCTCTTTACAGACTAATTGTGCCCAAGGAAATTTAAGTGGCTTGCTCCTCTTGGAGTATTCAGTTTATCTTCTTATTTACTCCATTTTTGATAAAGCCATCAATAAAGTCCATATTGTTTCAGTAAAGTTTTAGAATAAACAAATATTTAAAGAAATTCAGAGATCCTGAGTTCCAAGTCCAGGTTGGAAAAGGGTGGGAAATAAAGAGCCCGTGGATCCAGAAGGCAGAGGATGGTGGTTAGCAGGTGTGTGGCTTCTCTAGCTCGGGAACCACTTTTACTTGCCACTGTTGGGCAGAGCTCAGAGGCCGCCCTACTTTGTACCCAAGCACTGCCTTTAATCCAGGGCAGGTATGATGAGCTCTGAAGTGTGGCTTCACTCACCCTTGGGGTTTCCTCTTCCCACTCAGGAAGAAGCTGGCCGTTCGGTTGCAGGGAGCTGCTGAAGCCATGGGGGTGGCCAGTGCCAGAAATGCCTCCCTGGAGAGGGCCAGACACCGACTGCAGCTCGAGCTCGGGGACGCCCTGTCTGACCTGGGGAGGGCCCGCTCTGCAGCAGCCCTGAGGGACCAGAAGCTGTGGCGCTCAGACAAGGCCCTCGCCGACTGGAAGCAGCAGCAGGAGGAGTGCCAGGCCTTGCTGGGTGCCTCTCAGAAGGATGCCTGTGCTCTCAGCACCGAGCTGCTCGAGCTCAGACATGCCTATGAGGACAGCACCATGGGCCAGGAGACACTCAGGAGGGAGAACAAGATCCTCCAAGGTACGGGAGCTCGGGGAGGGGCCTGGCTTCAGGGCAGGGCTGTCTGCAGTGGGCAGAGGGCCCAGCCCTCCACATTACAATTCCCGTTTTCACTTCTCAAGTTTCATCCTTCTTTGTCCATTTACTTTACTACTGATGTTATTCTTAGCAAATTAATTACAGAGGTAAGATCAATTTTGAACCTTTAGCTCCAATTCCACTCGATAATGTAAGCTGCTCTTAAGACTCTGGATACTGGTCCAGTGTTGTGGCATAGCATGTTAAAACCACCACCTGTGACACCAGCATCCCATTTGGGTGCCGGTTCAAGTCCTGGCTACTGCACTTCCAATTCATCTCCCTGCTAATGTGCCTGGGAAATGAGCTGAGGATGACCCAAGTGCTTGGACTCCTGCACCCTCATGGGAAACCTAGAAAAAGCTCCTGGCTCCTGGCTTCAGTCTGTCCCAGCCCTGTCTATTGTGACCATTTAGGGTATGAACCAGTGAATGGAACATCTCTATTTCTCTGTCCCTCCCTCTCTCTCTGTAACTCTGCCTTTCTAGTAAATAAAATAAATGTTTTCTTTAAAAAATTAAAAGACTCTTGATATCCCAGACCTTTACCAAGATTTTCTATGCACATATCCATGTGTATATTTTTACCTAAACTACACATTTTTCTATACCTTTCATTTTTCTCTTTGTCTAAGTATTTCCTAATTAAACAATTGTTTCCATTGCCTACATCATGTCTGAGGCACTGTTATCTATAAAACGAATCATTGTCTAATTCTCAAAGCTGTGTTAGTGTCAGTTTCCTCATCTGTAAAATGGAGATATGTTGGGTCACATAAAGTTAAGGAACTCGTCCACATTCATAGTTGGTAAGTAGCGCATCTGGGAGTGGAACCCAATCAGCTTGGTTCCAGTGTATTTGTACTCTACTTCTGAGCTGGTCTACCTGCCAATGGCCTTGTAGTTCTTTGCATGCCCATCTGTGGGGACTTCCCACATGCTTTTTAACAGTTACATAGTGTTTCATAATAAGGATGACTATTAGACAATTATTTGTTGAGCTAGCCCATATTCATTTTAGATCAGATTATTCACAATTATATATATTCTATATTATAGAAGGACACTTCAAAAAGTTCATGGACAATGCAAAAATGCACATGAGGGGTATTCAGAAAGATCATCAAAATGCATATTATGAAAAACTTGTTTGTGAATTTCCAATTTTTCCGTCAAAATAAACTTATCTTTTATTCTATTTTCCACAGACTTTTTGAATTCCCTTCACACATTCCCATGCACATATTTGTGCACATGTGAAAATATTTCAGTAGGATAGGTCCCCAGAAATGATATTACTGGATTAAAAATAAATGAGTTTGAAGATTTTGACAAACTGCCAAGTAACTTTCCAAAGAAGCTGCCAACTTCCATTAGCAGCAATACGTGTAGGCATGAAAACCCTGAGACTTCCTGAAAGAAACCTGCTTTCTCTAGTTACCTACGTAGTCCATGGTCAGGTGTGAGACGGGCATGCCAGAGGTGCCAGAATGGTGGTTAGAAAACTTCATCTAAACCACCTGGGCCCACCCATGGAGTCTGGGAGGGGGCTGAGAATTTGCATGTCTAACAAGCTCCCAGTGAAGTCATTGCTGCTGTTCTCAGGACCAAACTTGCTCTTGGGAGAGGGGGGATTAGGATTTGCAGGAGATTTTTCAAAAGCTGGCCAAGTGATTCCAAGGTGCAGTCAGAGTTGAGGATACCCACGCCGAGTCTTCTCTGAGGAACTCCTCTTCTGCAAAGGCCTTAGAGAATTTTTTATTCAATGATATTTCCATCTAACCTGCTTTTCGTGACTGTTTCAGACTGTTGTCATATCACATCATAGCCCAGGATCTCCGTACTAGAGGAGCAGGTGTACTCTTAAGCTCCCTGCACTGTTGCTGGACTGAGTAATTACTGGAGCTACTTAGCCCTCCACCACACTTCTTAGGTCTAGAGATGCCCTTCCTGAAAAGGCAGAACCACAAAAATGGTTCTAAGCAGCGGAGGTCCTGAATGCCTCACTTTGTCTTAGTCTTGCACTTAGGAGAGGCTAGCCAAACTCCAGTGCCTGAGCTAACCGAACACCACTGCCTTGTCTGAGCCCCTTCTTATTCTCTGGCGTTATCTGAGGTCCTACTTTGTCTGCTAACAGACAGTGGGCCAGCTTTTTCTCAAGGTCCCTCTTCTAGTGTTGGGTGGCACATGATGCAATGACAGCCAATGATTTTGATGGCTGAGTGAGGACACAGTGAGGGCAGGATTTAGAGTACCTACAGGAAAAATCTGGAGTAGCTGTGACTACGGCACCACTCTGTAAAGTTGTGTGGGCTGTGCGATGCATAACGCTCTAAGCAGCACCGTCTTCACCAATTGTGGTAGGCAATTTTTAGGATGATCAAAAAACTTATTGAAGAAGAGCTGCTTTTTAAAATTCCATCAGAAATCCCATAGGAACTACTGATGCCTTGCCAGCAAGTTTCCAAGACAGCATGACCATGGTCTCACGCAATACTCCTGTACCTGACTTCATGGGTCTGGGACTGAACACTTTCATTAACTTTTCACTAACTTTTATTTTCTTCTCTCTCTAGAAGAGGTTTCTAATCTGACAAACCAGCTTAGAGGAGGAACCAAGAAGTTAACTGAAGTGGAAAAGGTCAAGAAACTGATTGAATGAGAAAAGACCGAAGTCCAGGAGACACGGGAAGAAGCAGAGGTATTCTCATCAGGGAGAAAAAGTTTTCATCATTGTGACAAAACAGGAGATCTGCCTTCCAGTAATAACAGCAACAGTGCAATTTCGAGTGTTTGCTATATGCTAGGCCCTGTGCCAAATACACATATGTATTATTCTATGGAATCGCCATAGCAAACTGTTTGTCACTATTTCACAAATGAGGAAAATAAAGGCTCGGAGAGCAGGATAAATAATAGTCAATGCAAATCTTCTGAATGCAGTAGAAACAGGAGCCACATGGGCCGTGTTCGGCTGCTTGGTGCCTATGTTGCTGAACAGCCCCCAAGACTAGTTGGAGGTGTTGCAGTAGGACACCCAAACCTGGGTCCGCTTACCTGACACACAGATAGCCAGTCACTGGCATCAGGGTGGTGGGAAAAAGTAGGTGTTTTCTGCAAAGTGCAGAGCAAGGAGCTGGGCAGCCAAGGCATAATTCCTGGACTCCCCGCAGAGTTCGGGGTGAAGGTTCTTATAGATGGAAAGTGGTGCTGAGATGTTCTTGATCATCTCCTGTCCGACTTCCTGCTTGGTCAGTGGTGCTTGTGACCTGCTTGGTGAGTGTTGTGGTGCTCTTTGGAGAAGTGGTCTTCAGTTGGTCTGGAGGGATCACATGCAAGTGGAAGTTACCTTCTGCCCCAGACCTGGAATTTCCCTGCCAGGACCTGAAATTCCCCTAAATAAACTCCTTCAGCCAGTACTGGCCAGCAGGGTTTTATCTAGAAGAGAAGAAAATGGCTTCTTGAGTCGGTGGTTAGAACCTTTGCTAGGCCAGCTGTATCACTTCCCCAACCCAGAGAAATCCTCTTGATAAAGGAAGGACAAGGACATCTTGTATTAAGGGGAGGCAAATGAGAGGCTGGGTCCTGCCTTTACTTTATTGGGGTTTGGTTTCAGTCACCCCTATTTCTTGCTATACCTCTGTCCTGGGGGGATAGGGAAAAGGACTGCTCAGCTTCTTGCTGAGGGTGGGGTATTTTCAGGATTAGAGGAGAGGAAGTTGAAACTTCCTGGTCCCAGGTTTAGCGGTGGAGAACCTCTGCATAATGATAGCATTTGGCCCAGCCAACCTCTGCACAGCTTTGTCTTGCAAATGTATCACCAATCCACAGTGGCAATAAAGGCCACAACATACTAGCATTAAGGGAAAGCCAGAGAAATTAGTAATTTTTTCCACTAGAAAACTTTCAGTCCCAAACCAGGAGTAGAGCCATTGATTAAGATTTAGTGTGGGGTCAGACACAGAATTAATCTGGATATGTGGCACTGTCATTTTAAGACATGTTGACTGTCATTTGTCAGTGCCTTAATAAGCAAAATCACATTCTCCAGCCCTGTCTCCAAGATAAAGATAGAAAGCAAGTGATCATACCAATGGAAGACAGGTTTATCTATGCAGCAAGTCTGGCAAATTGACAGACTTCTGTATATTTTTTTCCATCTTCCTTGAACCCAAGGAAAGCCCAAAGTATATCTTTTCTCCCTTTCCTAGGGGAAGCTGCAGCCAGCAACATTTCTCTTTTATTACTCAGAGTCAGTGTGGCTGTTTACCTCCTCTAAGGCATAAAGCACAGGGAGGCTTTCAGTTCAGCCTTCTGGGCTAATATACCTGGTGGCAATGCTACTGTTCCCAAAGTTTCCTGGAGAGTTAACTGCTGTGTATCCAACCTTTGATTTTTCTGGTCCTTGAAGCTGTTTCCATCCATGAATATTTAAAATCTGTAGTCTATAAAGGGATACCAGTCAGATGCAATATTCTGGGCATATTTGTTCAATAATCTATAATCAGTTACATATAGGTTCCTCAAAGGAACCTGGGGGAAGGCGATTGGATTAAAAGATGAAACAGTTTTAGGGCACAATGTTAAGCCACCATCTGTCATCCCATATGAATGCTGGTTCAAGTCTCAGCTGCTCCACTTCTGACCCAGCTCCCTGATAATGTGCCTGGGAAAGCAGTAGAAAATGGCCTTAGTGCTAGTGTCCCTAACACCCACCTGGGAGACCTGGATGGAGTTCCAGGCTCCTGGCTTCAGCCTGGCCCAGCCCTGTCCATTTCAGTAATTTGGGGAGTGAACCAGCTGATAGAATATCTGTCTATCTATCTCCCTTCTCTCTCTTTGTAACCCTACCTTTAAATAAAATCTTCTCAAAATAGTTTGAGTAAGAGTTCAGTTATAAAATAATATTGTTTAGCATCTCCCAAATAGCAAGACATGAGCTGGCGTCCTCCTTTTTGTCTCAGAGACAGCAGCATACAGTGGGCTGAGTGCACTGGGCAGGCTGTCCCAAGCACACTGGTCTGTCTCCAGCAGTAATGCGCAAGTGGCTGTTATTCTCAAACACCTCAGCCAGGCTTGGCTGACAATGTCCTGGTTTTATACCACCAGTCATTTTGTTTAAAAAAAAATTTATTTAAGTTCCACAAGTTTCCTGTATTTCATATATACAAACTTAAGAACATAATGACACTTCTCCCCCTACCCCCTCAGTCACCCTCCAGCACCACCAGTCATTTTATTTTTCTCAAATTTTGAGTCCTTACTCCCAATCCTAATCCTTACTTCAAAGAAGTCAAAAAGCTTCCTTAGTGAGATTCCTTAGCACTTTACTGTGTGTGCTATGTATAGATTCTGGCATTAGGTATGAGATTACCAAGTATCACATCTAGTTAGCATTTTCTTCTGAAATGGGGCCTCCCTAGAGGGTATAGTTTTAGCAGAGTCTTTTGTGACAGTTAACATCAAGCAATCATGCTTAAGAACCCTTCCTTTATAAACTCTGGCTTTATCTAATTTGGTTTAAGGTTGACACTAGTGACTCCATATTGATTTTCCATTTGCCTCGAGTTGCCAGCTTGGATTTGAACTGGTTGCTGATCCAGACCCACATCTGGAGAGAAATTCTGATTACCAGGAGCCAATATCAAAAACCCTTTAACCCTTTTAGCAACAAAAAGTTTTAGAAGTGGTCCATCCCCTTCTCTCCTTTCCATCACCCCCTCCCTTCTGTCATTTTTTTCCTTTATTTTTGAGATAACATATTTTAAACTTACAATAGAAAGGCTTAATGCTTCACCAAATAAAAGTTTAGAAAGTAAAAAGCAAAAAGACACTAGGTTAGTGAGAACATAGACAATGGATATAAATAATAAATGAGTGGAAAAATGATCATTTCACCCATAGCAGTAAATGTCAAAGTAATTACTTATAATCAAACTATAGTAGTGTTACATTCTTAACCATTAGTCTAACAAAGGTATGAAGCAAAGTTTTTTTTAAACTATATTTTCAATAATATTGATACAAAATGTCATTTATTCTTTTGCTTTTTAAATATTTTTTAAATATTTACTTATTATTTATTTGAAAGTCAGAGCAAGAGAAAGAAGAGAAAAAAAAGAGGAGAGAAATCTCCCATCTACTGGTTCACAACCCAAATGGCCGCAGAGGCCAGGGTTGGGCCATGCTGAAACTAGGAGCTAGGAGCTTCATCCAGGTCTCCTATAAAGGTGCAGGTATCCAAGCACTTGGGCCATCTTCCACTGCTTCCCCAGGCACATTAACAGGGAGCTGGACCAGAAGTGGAGCAACCAGGACTTAAACCAGCACCCATATGTGATGCTGGTGCTGCAAATGGCAGCTTAACCAGCTGTACCACAGCACTGGCTCCGATATTTTTTTATTTTTAAAATAATTTAGCTCTCATATATAAGGGAGAACATGCAGTATTTGTCTTTGTATATTTGGCTTATTACAGTCAATATGATGTCCTCCAGTTGCATCCAGTTTGATGCAAGTGGTAGAATTTCATTTTTTCATAGCTGAATAATAGTGCATTGTATATGTGTGTGTGTGTGTGTGTGTGTGTGTGTATTACATTTTCTTTACTTATTCATGTGATGATCGATACCTTGGATGATCCCAAATTTGTGAACAGTGCTGCTATAAAACAGCGGTGATGATACAGTTATCTCTTTGGTACAATGTGTTCATGTCTTTTGTCTAGTAATGGGATTGTTGGATCATATGGCAAGTCTATTTCTAGTTTTTTAAGGAATCCCCATACTGTTTTCCACTGTGGCTACATTAATTTATATTCCCACCAATGGCATATAAGTGTTCCCTTTTCTCCAAACTCTCACCAGTATTTGTTACTACTGTCTTAAATTTTAGCCATTTTGACAGGAGTGAAGTGATATTGTCGGTTTGATTTGCATTTTCCTCATGGTTAATGATGGTGAGCATTTTTTCATGTATTTGTCGACCATTTGTATTTCTTTTGAGAATGGTCTTTTGAGGTCCTTTGCCTGTTTCTTAACTGGGTCAATTTTTTGCTGTTGTTGAGTTTCTTAAGTTGCTAACATATTCTATTTGCTCTTGCTAAAGCTTCTAGTACTATATTGAATAAGACTGTTGAAAGTGGACATCTTTGTCTTGTTCCAGATCTGAGGGGAAATGAGTTCAGCTTTTTCCCAGTTAGTATAATATTGGCTGTTGCTTTTGCATATGTAGCCTTTATCATTTTGAGATATCTTCCTTCTATACTTAATTTTTGAAGGCTTCTTTTTTTAATCAAGAAGTGGTATTGAATCTTATCAAATGCTTTCTCTGTGTCTATTGAGATAATCATATGATTTATGTTCCTCATTCTGTTGATGTGATTCTGATGTTTATTGGTTTGCGAATGTTGAACCACCCTTGCATTTCTGGGATAAGTCCCACTTGATTGCAATGTGTGGTCTTTTTGATGTAGTTTTGGAGTCCGTTTCTTAGTGTTTTGTTGAGAATCTTTGCATCTATGTTCATTAAGGACTTAGGTGTGTAGTTTTGTTTTTGTGTTTTGTCTTTGTTTGGTTTTAGCATCAAAGTGATGCTGGCCTCTTAAAAAGTGGCAGACTTCCATTCTGCTCAGTATTTTGGAATAGTTCAAAAAGACTTCTGACAGGCAACTGGCACAGAGTTCAAAAAGGAAGAATAAATAACAAAACCAACAAGAACATAGCAAATCAAGTTTGCATCTTAAAAACAATGAGTAAGATTACAATCTAGTAGCAGACACATAATTGATTATTCATGTAAATAAAGCAGGGAAGGTTGCCTGAACATATAGTAATCAGATCCAGAAGGCTCTCAAAGTTAGCAAGCCTAAAAACAAATGAACAGTTACAGTCTAAAATAGATTTTTTTATAGTTTGTTGATTGACTATTTGCCTTAGGTACATATAATAATCTCAGATTCAGAAATTCTCAAAGTTAAATCCAAAGTATGCTTAGATTTTTTTTAACCATAGTACTGAACCTTTTGAAGTTTCAAGGCCTGCTAAGAAGTGACAACTCTATTCACTTACTGCAAGGCTAGAACTCTGAAGTCAGCCATCCTATGCATAATTTGAGACATATTCATATTTACAACTATACCCTGTTATGACAAGAGCAGATTATCACTGAACTCATGCAAACAATCACATTGCCTCATGAAATAATCCTAAGAGAATTTTTCACAATGATAGGAATTAAGAAGAGGGAAAGGTAAATACTTCTAAACATTTATAAAACTATCCCAGAGCACTGAAAGTGATAGACATCACAAGAAAAGGTTTTCATGAACCTAGAAGAGGAAACATTCAAATACAGAACCAACAATATTTTAAATTAAAGACATAGAAATCATAAATTTTATTGATTAACTCAATCATGTAAATAATTCCTGTTCAATCTTCATTAGCAGTTTTATGGACTTTGTAGTTCCTTTGCTTTTTCTAAGTTCTGGAGCTTCTTATCTAGTCCATTGATCTTGAAGTTTTCAGAAATCTGTATTCAAGAACATTTTCTTAAGAATTATTTATTTAAAAGAATAACAGAAAGATAAAAAGATCTTCCATCTGCTGGTTCACTCCCCAAATGCTGCAGTGGCTAGGGTTGGGCCAGGATGAAGCTGGGCACCTGAAACTCCATCTAGGTCTCCCACATGGGTGGCATCTTCTAATGCTTTCCCAGGTGCATTACCAGGGAGCTGGATCAGTAGTGGAGCATCTGGGTCTCTAACTGGCACTCATAAGAGATACCCACATTGCAAGCAGCAGTTTAACCCACTGTACCACAATGTTAGCCCAAGAACATTTGTTACAGTCTTCTCCATAAATCTGATTACAAATGTTTTTAGAGAAGAATACAAAACTGTGGATGGCAAAAGACTTTAAATACCCATGGTTAAAATTATAAACCTCATTAATTAACTCGAAAAGGCACATATGTTCACTCTACATAGCATTTTAGAAAGCACCTGAAGGAATTTTCAAAACTTCTGTCCCTTTTAGCACTCCAGGCCTCCTTTACATCAAGATAACCATGGTTACTGATAACATAGAGTATCATCAAAGTTTTCTCTTATATAATATGTAGGACATTTACATC
The DNA here is from genome assembly GCF_964237555.1 of Oryctolagus cuniculus. Lineage (NCBI taxonomy): Eukaryota > Metazoa > Chordata > Mammalia > Lagomorpha > Leporidae > Oryctolagus > Oryctolagus cuniculus. The sequence continues at coordinate 63,710,786 of NC_091435.1, read as the reverse complement.
AATAGCATAAAAATAATAACATAACTTGAAATTTAGCATCATTTCACATCTTGACAGTACCTGCCATAGAATCCAAATAGCCTCCTTAGCCATTACCTCCACATTATGAGAGGTATCTCCTTTGACATCTCCAGGGGACCAACTGAAAATTTCAAAGTTAAAAGAATTTAGAACCTTGATTCTCAGAAAACCTGTCAAAGATGTCAAGAGGATTTAAAATATCTGATCAAAAAAGGATCCCTTATCATTGTGAAATAATATCCATGCATTTAATCAGGTTGATTTAACTAGTTATAACCAGATTTAGTCAGTTATAAAGTGATCACTCATATATATCAAGATAAGTACAAATCCAAAAACAACCTTGACTCTTTTCAAACTCCACTCTTTCCAAATAATCAGAACTTAACAAAGATAGTAGAGTACACAAAAGGTTGCCTAAAACACAAATTAGTGTTTCGTTAGTGAGTCACTGAAATGGCAAATGAAGTCCTTGGATGGAAGAATTAGCACATGAAATCACCCCCATTTCTTGGAACAGTTTAAGAGTCAGAACCAGGAAAGTGGAGAGCTTACAGGAGCTGACTAGAAAATTGACACAGCCATCATTAAACAAAACTATTAAAAGAAGATAATGTATTTAAAAGAAACTGATTTCAAAATAAAGGTCAAGACTGTTTCTAGTTATTTACTAACATATTGATATACCCATATTTCAAAAAGCTCTTATTTTAAAATAGCATTAGATTCTAACTTTGTCAGTGTACCATTGATGTTATGCTCAACTTCTAGAAAACCCTGTAAAAATATTTTTAAAATTATAGTCACTTTTATCACACACAGAATTTTCATAATAATTTATCCCTTTCAAACTTTCTAAGACTTGTTTCTACCTTCTGAAATTTACCTAACCATTTAGTTTTTGCCCTATTCCATCCCGTCCTGTCTGGAATAATCTATTCTTCTAGTTTAGGATAAAAATTGAGTTTTTTTAAAAACATTATTTATTTACTTGAAAAAGTCACAGAGAGAGGGAGAGGTCTTCCATTTGCTGGTTCACTCCCCAAATGGTTGGAATGGTCAGGGCTTGGATAGGCCAAAGCCAGGAGCCAGGAGCTTCTCCCACATTTGTGCAAAGGCCCAAGTACTTGGGCCATCCTTTAATGCTTTCTGAAGTGCATTAGCAGGGAGCTGTATCTGGAGTAAAGCAGTTGGGATTCAACCCGGCACCTACATGGGATGCCAGCACTGCAGGAGGTGGCTTTACCTGCTAAGCCCCAGTGTCAGGCCCTGTTGTTGTGTTTCTTGAGCTCCTTAGATATCCTGGATATTAATCTTTTATCAGATGTATAGTTTGAAAATATTTTCCCCCATTCTGTTTGTTTCCTCTTCACCTTGTGAGAGTTTCCTTTGCTGTGCAGAAGATTCTTAGCTTGATGTAATCACATTTGTCTATTTTTCTTATTTTCTTGTGCTTCAGGGGTCTTAACCAAGAAGTATTTGCCTATGCCAACGTCTTGCAGTGTTTCCCCTATGCTTTCATCTAGTAATTTGATGGTTTCAGGTCTTAGGTATAGATCCCTGACCCTTTATGAATTGATTTTTGTATACAGTGTATGGGAGAGGTTTGGTTTCATACTTCTGCATGTAGAGATCCAATTTTCCAAACACCATTTGTTGAAGGGACTATCCTTACGCCAGGGAGTGATTTCATCTCATCTGTCAAAGATTCGTTGGTGGTAGATGCATGGATTAATTTCTGAGGTTTCTATTCTGTTCCATTGATCCACAAGGCTATTTTTGTGTCACTATCAGGCTGTTTTGATTATAACTGCCCTGAAATGTCTTAAAATAAGATGTTGTGATGCTTCCAGCTTTATATTTAGTTTTTAGGATTGCTATTGCTTTAGCTATTTGGAGTCCCTTGCAATTCCATATAAATTTTAGGGTCATTTTTTCCATATCTGAGAAGAATGTCTTTGGAATTTTGATTGGGATCACATTGAATCTGTACATTGCTTTGGGTAGTATGGACATTTTGATGACATTAATTAGAATATGGAAGATTTTTCCATTTGTGTCTTCTACTATTTCTGTCTTTAATGTTTTGTAATTTCCACCATAGAGATCTTTCCTGTCATTGGTTAAATTTATCCCAAGTTATTTAACATTTTCTATGGCTATTTTGAACGAGACTGACCTTACAGATTCTTTCTCAGGCATGGCATTGTTTGTATATAAAAAAGCTATTGATTTTATATCTGCAACTTTGTTGCATTTTTTTGTATATACAAATGCAGTTGACTTTATATCCTGCAACTTTGCCAAACTCTCTTAATGAATTCTAATAATCTCTTAGTGGAGTCTTTTGGTTTACTTATGTATAGGATGATATCATCTGCAAACAGGGATAATCTGACTTCCTCTTTTCCCTTTTGTATCCATTTGATTTCTTTTTCTTGTCTAATGGCTCTTCTTTTTCTTATTTCCAAGTATTTGTCTTCTAATTTGGATATTGTTTATTCTGCCTCACCAAATCTGTTGTTAAGGCTTGGCCTGTATTTGTATTGAACATTTAAAATTTCCCATTTCTAATGTTTCAGTTTGTTTTTCAATATCTCTAACTCGCAGCAGAATTTCTCATTCATGTCGTGTATATATCTTTTTTAACTCCTGTATTTGCTTCTCTGTGTTTTTGAGTGCTCTTGCTATCATTCTTTTGTATTCCTTTTCAGATGCTTTGTCAATCTTCTCATTTTCACATGCTAATATTGAAGTATTTTTTGGTTCCTTTTGGGGCATCATATTGTCTTTCCCTGTTCATGTTTCTTGTATTTCTGTTTTTATGCATCTGGGTAAACATTTGTTGATATCCCCACTGCAGTCTTTGTTTTTTGAAATGAGCCCTTATGGCTTAGTGGAATGCCTGCTCCCTCAGCAGATATCCAGAGGTCTGTGTTGGGTGGGGCCAGGGAGATCTGGCTAGAACTTAAGGGTGGGGCAAGATTCCAGCGTGACACCCAAGTTGGTCATAGTAGATCTCCTGTATCCTCAGCAGGGGGAAGGGTATGATCATGCTGGCTGGCATTGTTACAACCCCAGCCCTTCTCTGCCAAAGTGAACCCATATCGATCTCAAGGCGAGCCCATAGTTCCTGTGTACCCTATCCACTCAGGTGCATGAACAGGGAGCCCTCCACCATGACCTTCCCCACCACTTAAGTAGCTCTGAGTTTCTGGAATTGTACCCATAATTTGTTTGGACACAGTTGGACCACCTAAAAACCCAGCCATACCCCCATGACCATGTGAGTTTCCTGGTCTATTGCACAGCCACAGTTACAGGGTACAGGGGATCTACACCCTACCCTATAAGCTTTTCCATCCACACAGAGATCCTCTCCATTTCTGGAGCCAGCTGCCTACCCAACAGATGTTGGTCAGGTAAGGGGAGGAAAGCAACATGCCCTCTTTCCTGGGGTTAGGTGGGTACCTTGCCCCCAGCCAGCTGTTCAGACCAGACTCAAAGTCAGTGGGGACCATGATATTCTCCTTCATATATCACCAGAGGCACACGCATTGCTACAGATTCCTCTCACCTAAGTCTGAGAAGATGACATCCCCTTCAGCTGCAGGAATTGCTGGTGGCATCCTGTTAGCTGCTGTGTGTTTATGCAGTCTTTGTTGCTCCATGGTGTTTCTCTTCTTTCTGTAGACTTTCCACTGAAAACTTCTCTCTACCTGTTCCTTGGGAATATAGTTCCTCTGCTGCTCTTCTGGTATCTTCCCATGGTCAAAATCAGCTCATCTTTTCCCTATTAAGCCATCTTAGATCTCTCCATACTTAGAATTTACCATGATCTTCCTTTGGTTGGTGATGCCACGTTAGTTAGGGAATGTATAATGGCAACGTAGGCTTCATGTAAGTAATAGTTAGTTTCTGCTTCAGATCTGGAATTTCCTGCCTGGACTTTGAATTCCCCTAAACAAACCCCTTTAGACAAAATTGACCAACAGGATTTTGTCTAGTGGAGAAGCAAATGACTTCTTGAGTACAGTAGTTAGAACTTTGTTGGGTCAGCTGCCTCACTCCCTCAGTTCAGTGAGTTCCTTTTAATAAAAGACAAATAAAGACACCTTGGGCTAAGGGAATCAGATGAGAGGTTGGGTCCAACCTTTTCTTTGTAGAGATTTGATCTCACCCAGATCCTCACTACTCAAAATGAAACTCAGTCCAGCTGCCTGGATATCACCTGGGAGCTTGTTAGACATTCAGAATCTCAGCTCTCTTTCTACCTCTGTTGAATTAGAATCTGCATTTTGATAAGGCTCCTTGATGGTTTATATTCACATTAACATTTGAGAAACACTAGCCTAGAACATTGCCTGGAGTATGGTAGAGGCTCAACAAATATTTGTCAAATGTTGAATGAATAAATATTCTCATAGCTGCCCCTTCTTTAAACAGAATCATCCATAAAATTTCTTTTTCCCAAGAAACATCAGTTTTAAAAATGAGATTCCAAGTGATGTTCTCACACATTTGTTTTTGAAAGCTCATCTTTGTGCAGGTTATCTGATGGCAATGTTTGCAGTGTTGGTGTTGGAAAGCTCAGGAAAGTTTCTTGCTTTGTCCATGGATGCATGCTAGGGATTGACAGGACCACTAAAGACATTTTCCCAAGGAAGCAGGTGAACTAAAAAATAAGTTATCCTGTCATGGTTGTTAGGTGGTTAACAAACCCTGCAGTGTGTATTTTCTGACAGCTCAATTTCATCTTGCTGATTCAACCTTCAAATAAACACCCAGAGACATGAAAATACAGCCCCTACCTACCTACTCACCAGTGGAGACAATGATTGTTGAAAGACAGGGAAGTCAGGTTTAGGCAGAGGACTATTGCAGGGGAGATGATAATGGAAAATTAGACCTCAAAGGACTGTTCTGTGCTAAGCACTGTGTGTGAAACTTAGCTTACCTTTACCATTCTGTAAGAAGCCCGTGAGCCAGATGTGTCTCCATTATTCCGTATGTGGAGTCATCAACTAGACAGCTCTTGCCATAGCTGTCATCCTTTTAGGCATAAAGGCTTCCTGAAGTCTTCTACATTTCATAGAGAATCCTTTGATTTATCAGCTTGGTGTCCCCTGCAAGGATGGTCCTGAACAGTTGGTGAATTTGTTTCATTTATTTGTTCCCTTTGGTTCTCTGGTCCTTGTGGCTGGGGCTTTTTTAAACCACTTTTTAACTAAAATAAGTAGCTTTTATGTTAGAAATTTTAATCACTGTGACAAGACAATAAGAAATATAATGGGCAGGGGCAGTTTTAAACCTACATAATATAGGCATCTTTGTATATTACCCACATCAAAGGCAAGAATGGCATAAAAGTCATAGTGCTCATACCATTTAGTACCACAAGATGGCAGTATATTCTATGAGCATATTCTCAACTGTCTTCAGCCACATCATAAAAACTTCATCAACTTGGGCATGTATTTGTAACGTTGAGTTATTTATTTTCTTGGGTGAGCCCATAAAGTACTTTATCAGATTTTTTAAAGCCATGATACTCAAATTATCGCAGGTCACCTTCTCTAAGGATTCACTTTCCTGATGTGTTCGGGAGGGTAAGAGGTGATGGTTTCCCCCTGAAGGAACTACACAGTCCCCTCTGAGAAAATTGCCATCCCAGCACTTCTTTCTGGTTTATTTTCTTTTATATTGAAGGCAGTGTCAAGAGAACAGCAAAGGAGGCCTTATTGGAATTCCCAACATCTTTCACATTTTTATTTTAAAATTGCTACTCAGTTTTATTTTTTTTTATTTTTGGTTATGCATGCTAAGCATTCCACAGAAGAAACTACAAAAAATGACTCCTGCACTCAAAATCATCCACAGTTAACTGACCAATTTGCTTTTTCATCCCTTGTGCCCTTATATTATCAGTATCAATGTTTCTAGAGTTTTCTTTTTCTTCTATATTCACTATATTTGGAAGAAGTTTTGAAGATTTAATCAAGACAAGCCTTTCAAAATTGAATTACCTTTTTAACACTCTCAGCAGTAATTTCCTAAGGTATAAATACTCAGAGAGGCAGCCAGCTGTTCTTCCTACCTGTCAAAGCAACCAATTGTAGTCCTGGTACTAATTATGGTGATAATGGCTTACACTGAGTGGTATGTGTCAAACACATCATAATTTTTTTTCATGTCTTCCTCATATGATAATATTTGGGCAATGTCCAGTTGCTTGCTCTCTTAATGCAGTCAAATGTTCCTCTCTACCTCCGTAATGCCCACTAATAAATAAAAATTCCAGGTGGAATGAGGCAAGAAGACTGTGTAGGAATAGATGAGTTGCGAGATGTTTCCAATAATTTCTGCCTGTAGCCCTGTATTCCTGTCAATCAGTACACTCACTTTACACTGGTGTACCCGTGTCTCATCTGGATCCAGAAGTAGGAGATGCTAGTATGGCAACATGGAAGTTAAGCTCTACATGGAGGTACCGTGAAACTCCCAGAAACCTCACATGCACTAACCTCCACCCAGACTCCATACCACTTGTGGATTCAATTAGGGCACCACCTTCTAACCCATGAAAGTGACTGTTACATGTGGTAACACCTTTTTTTGTGTTTTGGTTTCTAGAGCTTCCTTATGGCTCCTTCTCTGGCCTTCTCCCATGCTATCTCCTTATAGGTAACTCTCTGGCCCACTCATGGCAGGTGTCTCTGTTGTTCATGCTCTTGTGTGAATGTACATTCACTCTCTCTCTTTTAAATAAGCCCTCTCTCTCATGTACCTTATTTGTGTCTCTGCTTTGAATTCTTATCTTTGTGGGGGCAAGAATTTGGAATGAAAATTGATATACTAAGATGGTTGTATAGGGAGGGAGCTTACTGCTATAGTCTAGAGAAGGATAGTTAAAAAAGGGAGGGGCGGATAGAGTGCAATCTTGGGGAAGGATTAGGGAGACAATGGCAGACAAAACTATAGGCAAACTAGGAGGATACTAGGAGGATACTACATGGAGGATGTGGACATGAATGGCTTGGGACCCCAGCAGCTGAGAGCCTCAGCGCCAGCTTTGGAGTGAGGTGAGGCCAGACTGCAGCAGCCCAAGCCACTGGTGATAAAGCTGCAGGAAGAGCCTGGCATGGGGACAGCTTAGAACCCTGTGGGATAGTGTACCTATCAACCCAGAGGGAAAAAAAATGAGGACACATTTCTTTCTTCCTGACCATGCAGCAGCAGCTTCCTATAACTAGCCAAGAGAGAGCGGGTACCATTTTGGACATATGTAACAGCTGTGCAGCTCATGTCCACACTCCCACAAACGGCCAAGAGGAGACGCCTGAGTCTGGCTAGGAGAATAGACAGGGCCTGAGTGCTCATGACTATGGGAGCCTTGTGTGCCAGGACTGTGAAAACACTGTGGCTCCATGAGAGGGTGCAGGATGTAGCTGGGACTTTTGGCAGTCACTGTGGGTGGCTCAAGGTTCCCCGATTACCTGGCAAGGGTCTTTGCTGCAGGATCCATGTTCGTACTGAGGACTGAACAGAACTTTTGTGTCGTTCTTATGAAAGTGCAGATGAAAATTCTACCTACTGGGGCTAGTGCCCAGGCATTGATCTCCTTTGAGGAAAGGAGGTAATCCTAATATGCCAACAGAGCAGAACAAACTTCCCTTCTGATTAAAGAGAAAGGGAGAGAGAGGGAGAGAGGGAGAGGGAGAGGAGGACGGAGAGGGAAAGGGAGATTTACCACTCCCAATTTGGGAGGCAGCCTGAATACTCCCCTCACCCTGGAGCACTGAACAGAGCTCCCTTACCACACCTAGCACATGCCTCAGGGTATTCACTGAAAGAACAGACACCCCATTAATCCACAGAGGCATAGTCAAAAGCCATCAAAGGAAAAAAAATTATATCCACAAATGCCTAAAAATAAATGCAGTTTTTCAAGAAATAAGAATAAGAAAGACAACATCATGCCCCCAAAAGAACACAACAGCACTTCAATAATAAAGTGTGAAAATGAAGAGACTCAACAAATACCAGAAACGGAATTCAAAAAATCCATCATAGGATTATTTAGAAGTAATCAGAAACAAATCCACAAAATGAAGAAATACATACATGACATGAAAGAATTTTTCTCAGGAAATTTAAGTGTTAAAGCTAAATCAAAATGAAATATTAGAAATCAAGGATTTAATAGAACAAATAAAAAATTTGGTAGAAAGCCTGAACATCAGAATCAGAACAAAAATATCTGAGTTAGAAGACAAACCTGGAAATTTTAGTCATACCCAATAAAAGAAAGTAGAAAACTAAACATTTTTAGGGATACTACCAAATGACCCAACATACAAGCATTAGGAGTTCCTGAAGGCATGGAAATAGAATGGATTAGAAGGCTTTTTAGTGAAAGTAATCAGAGAAAACTTCCCAAATTTGAAGGGACATCCAAGTACTAGAAGCACACAGAATTCCTAATAGACATGACCAGAAAAGATCTTCATAACATTTTTTTTCTTTTTTGTTTTTAACTTTTATTTAATATAAATTTCAAAAGTACAACTTTTGAATTATAGTGGCTTTCCCCCCATAACCTCCCTCCCACCCACAACCATTCCATCTCCTACTCCCTCTCCCATCCCATTCTTCATCAAGATTCATTTTCAATTATCTTTATATACAGAAGATCGACTTAGTATATATTAAGTAAAGATTTCAACAGACTGCACCCACAAAGACACAAAGTATAGAGTACTGTCGCTCCCCCTCTTCATGGAGGAACGACACTAAACCCTGCCTAGGCTTCATATCCGAGTCACGGCACCATTATGTCGCTCCCCCTCTTTGTGGAGGAACAACACAGGACCCTGCGTTGTTCTTTCGTCTGCTCGGACCTTCCCGGGTTTGCTGCTGGTTCTTCCCGGGTTGGCTACCGTCCCTTCCACCTCCGTGGAAGGGCGGTTCCCCCTGCCACTTTCCCCACTTCCGCGGGGGAGCAGCACACCGCCGGCCGGCTCTCTCAGGGGCTGCTCAGGTGTTCCTTCAGATAGATGTTCCCGGTGCATGTTGTCTCTCTCCTCCTTTATAGTCCTCTTCCACCAATCCCAACTCTGCTACCCACACGCCGAGTATGCTGCTCTCTTCCAATCAGGAGCAGGTCCCACAGTTTATTGGTTGAACTGGAGGCAGCTGTGTAGAAGCTGTTTCCTCCTCTCCCAGCACCATATTGTGGGAGAGCAGATGCATAGAATAAGTCTTAATTCCAGTAACTTAGTCTAGTCCAAGTTGCTCCCAGTTGCTCCCCACAGAGTACTGTTTTGGTTGTAGTTTTACCATTAACTCGCATAGTACAACACATTAAGGACAGAGGTCCTACATGGGGAGCAGGTGCACAGTGACTCCCGTTGTTGATTTAACAATTGACACTCTTGTTTATGGCATCAGTAATCACCAGAGGCTCTTGTCATGAGCTGCCAAGGCTATGGAAACCTCTTGAGTTCACCAACTCCAATCTTGTTTAGACAAGGCCATATTCAAAGCGGAAGTTCTCTCCTTTCACAGAAAGGTACTGCCGCCTTTGATGGCCCGTTCTTTCTGCTAGGATCTTTCATTTGGGTCATGTTTTTTTTTGCCATAGTGTATTAGCTTTCCATGCCTGCAAAACTCTCATGGGCTTTTTAGCCAGATCTGAATGCCTTAAGGGCTGATTCTGAGGCCAGAGTGCTGTTTAGAGTATTTGCCATTCTGAGTCCACTGTGTATCCTGCTTCCCATGTAGGATCATTCTCTCCTTTTAAATTCTATCTATTATTTGCAGACACTGGTCTTATTTATGTAATCCTTTGATACTTAATCCTATCATTATGATCAATTATGAACTTAAACTGATGACTTTAACAAGCCATTTAACAATGGCATTGGTACATGCCACCTTGATGGGATGGAATTGGAATCCCCTGGCACATTTCTAGCTCTACCATTAGGGGTAAGTCCAAGTGAGCAAGTGTCGAACTTTACCTCTCTTCCCTCTCTTACCCCCACTCTTATATTTAACAGGGATCACTTTTCAGTTAAATTTAAATGACTAAGAATAACTGTATGTTAATTAAAGAGTTCAACCAAAATGGTATTAAGTAGAACAAAAAAATACTAAAAGGAATAAAATAGTAAGTGTTTCCTTGACAGTCAGGACAAGGGCTGATCAAGACATTGTGACACTTTGTAGTCAAACTCTCCACAGTAAAACATAAAGATTCTAAAATCTGCATGATATGCCATAGTACTTTCAGAGGATCCCCAATTAGACTCACAGCTGACTTCTCATCAGAAACACTACAGGCTAGAAGAAAATGGCAAGATATATTCCAAGTCTTAAGAGAAAAAAAACCTGTCAACCCAGATTACTGTACCCTGCAAAAATCTCATTTATGAATGGAGTTGAAATAAAGACCTTCCATAACAAACATAAATTGAAAGAATTTGTCACCACTCATCCAGCCTTACAAAAGATGCTTAAGGATGTGCTAAACACAGAAACACGGTCATAACTACAAAAGAAAATAAAGGCAGAAAATCTCAGGTAAAAGTACAAAGGAAATCCAAAGTAAACAATAGGAATATTTATGGAAAAATGGCAGGGCCAAGTGGTTACTTATCAATAGTAACCTTGAAAATAAATGGCCTAAGCCGGTGCCGCGGCTCACTAGGCTAATCCTCCGCCTTGCGGTGCCGGCACACCAGGTTCTAGTCCCTGTCGGGGCACCGGATTCTGTCCTGGTTGTCCCTCTTCCAGGCCAGCTCTCTGCTGTGGCCTGGGAAGTCAGTGGAGGATGGCCCAAGTCCTTGGGCCCTGCACCCCATGGGAGACCAGGAGAAGTACCTGGCTCCTGCCATCGGATCAGCGCGGTGCACTGGCCGCAGCACGCCGGCCGGGGCGGCCATTGGAGGGTGAACCAATGGCAAAAGGAAGACCTTTCTCTCTGTCTCTCTCTCTCACTGTCCACTCTGCCTGTAAATAAATAAATAAATAAATGGCCTAAACTCTGGTTAAAAGATAGACTGGCTGAATGGATTAAAAAACAAGACCCATCTGTCTGCTGCCTACAAGAAACACATCTCGCCAACAAAAATACATGTAGACTGAAAGTGCAAGGATGGAAAAAGATACTTCATGTTAACGGAAACCCAAAAAGAGCTGGTTTAGCCATCCTAATAGCAGACAAAATAGACTTTAACACAAAAAAACTATTAAAAGAGACAAATAAGGGCACTATGTAATGATTAAGGGATCAATTCAACAGGAAAATGTGACTATTGTAAACATATGCACCTAATTACAGGTCATCTGTCTATTTAAAAAAATGTTAATGGATCTAAAGTGAGAAATAGACTCCAATACAATAGTAATGGAGGACTTCAATACTCCACTTGCTGCAATGGATGGATCAACCCAACAGAAAGTCAGCAAGGAAACAATAGAGTTAATCAACACTATAGACAAAATGGGCCTAACATATCTACAGAACTTTTCATCCTGCAGTTGCAGAATACATATGCTTCTTACTTGTGCATGGAACTTTCTCTAAGATAGACCACATGCTAGACCATAAAAAGCAAGTCTCAGTAAATGCAAAAAAATCAAAATCACACCATGCCACTTCTCTGTCTACAATGGAGTGAAGCTGGAAATCAAGTAAATCTCCAGAATATATGTAAACACAGAGACCGAACAACATGCTCCTGAATGAACAGTGGATCATTGAATAAATCAAGAGAAATCAAAAAAATTCTAGAAACAAGTGAAGGTAACAACACAGCATATCAAAACTTGTGGGATACAGCAAAAGCGGAGTTTAGAAGAAAGTTTAGAACAATTTGTGTCTACATCAAGAAATTGGAAAGGAATCAAATGAGCTATAAATGCATCTCAAGGACATAGAAAAAACAGCAAACCAAACCCCAAACTAGTAGGAGAAAAAAATAACAAAATTAGAGAAGAAATCAACAAATGTGAAATCAAAAAAAAATCAGCAAAAGGAAAAGCTGTTTTTTTGGAAAAAAATTGACACACCATTGGCCCAACTCACCAAAAATAAGAAGGAAAATAAAAATTAGAAATGAAAAAGGAAATACAACAACAGCACAGAAATAAAAAGAATCATCAGAAATTACTACAAAGAGCTATATGCCAACAAATCAGGAAACCTAGAAGAAATGGATAGGTTCCTGGACATCTACAGTCTATCTGAATTCATCCATGAAGACATAGAAAGCCTAAATAGACAAATAACCAAGATGAAAATTGAATCAGCAATAAGACCCTCCCAGCAAAGCAAAGCCCAGGACTGGATGGCTTCACTACTGAATTCTACCAGACATTTAAAGAAGAAATAACTCCAACTTTTCTCAAGCTATTCAAAACAATTGAAAGGGAGGGAATCCTCCCAAACTCCTTCAATGAAACTAGCATAACCTTAATTCCTAAACATGAAAAAGATACAATAGAGAAAGAGAGCTACAGGCCAGTTTCCCTAATGAGCATAGACACAAAAATCCTCAACAAAATTCTAGCCAATAGAATCCATCAACACATCAGGAAGATCATCAACCCAGACCAAGTGGACTTTATCCCTGGTATGCAGGGATGGTTCAACATTCGCAAATTAATGTGATCCATCCATTAGCAAATTGAACAAAAACTATATGATTATTTCAATTGATGCAGAGAAAGCATTTGATAAAATACAACACCCTTTCATGATGAAAACTCTAAGCAAATTGGATATAGAAGGAACATTCCTCAATACAATCAAAGCAATTTGAGGAAAAACCCATAGTCAATATTGTATTTAATGGGGCAAAGTTGGAAGCATTCCCACTAAGACCAAACAAGACAAGGATGTCTGCTCTCACCATTGCTATTCAATATAGTCCTGAAAGTTTTAGCCAGAGCCATTAGGCAAGAAAAAGAAATTGATTGGATACAAGTTGGGAAGGAGGAAGTCAAACTATCCATAGTTGCAGATGACATGATTCTATATGTATAGGGTAACCAAAAGACTCTACTAAGACAATTGGATATCATAGAAGAGTTTGGTAAAGTGGCAGGATATAAACATTAACACACAAAAATCAATAGCCTTTGTATACACAAACAATGCCACGGCTAAGAAAGTACTTCTAAGATCAATCCCATTCACAATAGCTACAAAAAAGATCAAATACCTTAGAATAAATTTAACCAAGGATGTCAAAGAACTCTATGATAAAAATTACAAAACATTAAAGAAAGAGAAGAAGACACAAGAAATTGGAAAAATCTCCCATGTTCATGGATTAGAAGAGTCAATATCATTAAAATGTCCACACTATTGAGAGCAATTTATAGATTCAATAAGATACCTATCAGAATACCAAGGACATTCTCAGATATAGAAAAAATGATCTTGAAATTTATATGGAAACACAGGAGACCCTAGGTAACTTAAGCAATCTTATGTAACAAAAACAAATCTAGAAGCATCACAATACCAGTTTTCAAGACATACTACAGGGCAATTATAATCAAAATAGCCTGGTACTGGCACACAAACAGATGGACAGAAAAATGGAACAGAATAGAAATGCCAGAAATCAATCCATGAATCTACAACCAACTTATATCTGACAAGGAAACTAAAATAAATCACTGGAGTAAGGATAGTCTCTTTGATAAATGGTGCTAGGAAAACTGGATCACCATAAGCAGAAGTATGAAGCAAGATCCCTACCTTACACCTTACATAAAATCCACTCAAAATGGATTAAAGACCTAAATCTATGATTCAATACCATCAAATTATTTGAAAACATTTGGGAAACCCTGCAAGACATTGCCCTAGGCAGTTCTTGGAAAATTCCCTAGAGCCACAGGCCATCAAAGCCAAAATTGACAAATGGGATTGCATCAAATTGAAATGCTTCTGCACTGCAAAAGAAACAATCAGGAAAGTGAAGAGGAACTGACAAACTGGGAGAAATTATTTGCAAACTATGTAACTGATAAAGGATTAATAACCAGAATATATAATGAGGTCAAGAAACCTAACGACAAAACAAACAACCCAGTCAAGAAATGGGCAAAGGATTTGAACAGGCATTTTTCAAAACAGGAAATCCAAATTGCCAACAGACACATGAAAAAATGTTCTGAATCACTAGTTGTCATGGAAATGCAAATCAAAACCACAATGAGGTCTTACCTCACCCCTGTCAGAATGGCCTTCACTCAGAAGTCAACAAACAACAAATGCTGGTGAGGATGTGGGCGAAAATGTATTCTAATCCATGGTTGTTGGGAATGTAAACTGGCACATCCACTGTGAAAGACATTATGGAGATACCTCAGAAATCTGAATATAGACCTACCATATGACCCAGCCATCCCACTCCTGGGAATTTACCCAAAGAAAATGAAATCAGCAAATGAAAGAGTTATCTGTACTCCCATGTTTATTGCCGCTCAATTCACAATAGCTAAGACATGGAATCAACCCAAATGCCTGTCAACTGAAGACTTGATAAAGTGTTTATGGGATATGCACATCATGGCATACTACACAGCATTAAAAAAAAAGAAATCCTATTTGCAAAAATATGGATGAAACCATAAAACATCATATTTAGTACAATAAGCCAGTCCCAAAAGGACAAATATCATATGTTCTCCCTGATCTGTGATAACTAATAGAGCACCTGAAAGATAATCAAGATAAGTGAAATTAACACTTCTAGATGCAATGTCTTTGAACAGCACTCATCTCAACTGTTGAGGAACAGTTTTTTTTTTTTTTCATACAATTTGTAGAACTCTTTACTTAGTATAGAGCTAATCATATGTGCATGAAGTTAATTGAAAATATATCTTAGTAAAAACTAAGAATGGAAATAGGAGAAGGAGGAGGATGAGAGGTGGGAGTGTGGATGGGAGGGCAGGTATGGTGGGAATAGTCACTATATTCCTAAAGTTGTATTTATGAAAAAATAAATTGTACATTTAAAAAAAGAAAATTGAGATACTTATGCTCATAATAGGAATAATCACCTTCCTCCCTCTGTCTTTAATTTTTTTTAATTTACCTCAAAAATTCAATGTTAGAAAAAATCAGAAATAGCAAATTAAAAAAAATTAAATATAGAATAGACAAGTTGGAAATTATTTTAACAAGTGCTTTAGAATTCAAGCTCTTGAGCTTCAGCTGCAATGTGAAAGATGTCAAAGCTGTAAATGAAATGGAAAAACGAAAGCAGTTGCTTCTCTCTCATCCTGTCTCAATCTTTAGGGACCTCACCTGAACCTGGATCTCTCCCAGGAATTCTAAATAGAGCTGTATTAGTGAGAAGAAAGTAAGTTTTCAGAAGAAAACAAAAATTTTGTCCAAAAATGGACCTCTGTAAGGGAAATGAACGTGGGAAAGTGAGGTTATCAAGTACCCACACCTTTTGACCTTGCCCCCTTATCTCTACACGCCCATATCTCTATGGTAACTGGTGTCATGGTAACCAATAGGTCCACCTGCTTGGCTAACTGCTCATAATTCGGTTGTATAATGATTTGGCTCTGGGCCACTGTTGTCTATAAACCCACATAAGCAACTGGGGGGCATAGCTAGATGTGGCTGTTTGTGGATGGATCTAGACCAGAGTATGTGGCTGCTTTTGGAAGTATGGATGTGTGGCTGTATGTGGGTATGTGTGGATTTGTGTAGATATCTGTGTGTGTGTCTCACAACTGCCATGCACACAAAAAGTGGGTATTTCCTGTGATCCTGCTGCCATCTGGGGCAAGTGGCTGTTCCTTATGCATTTCTTCCTGCCACTGTGAATAAAGGAGAAACAAACCCATAAACAACTCCAGGTTGTTCTCTGACCTGTTGGAATCTGATCTGCTTGTTCTGGGCTGTATGCTCTGGGCATACAACCTCATTTAGTGCTTTTAATTTATGTATTTCAGGGAACTCTGGAGCAGAATGAAAGCAAGATTCTTCTCTTCCATCTTGAACTTTGGGAAGCTAAAGCAGAATTTGAAAGCTTGTGGAGAAAAATACAGAAATAGAAAATGTTAAGGTATGTAAGGTTATTTTGATGAGCAACAGTTTGAAATTTTAAAGGGCATCACTGAGCAGAATCACTGCATTTGGCTGCTTTTATGATCCCTGTCAGAATATTCTCAATGAAACTTACTCTAAATCTATATTTGAATCTTTATAGTTATGCTCCACTATTAGCATGAAAGAATACCTACACAAAGTTGTGACCAGTTCTTTTGATTTTCTTACATTCAAGCTGTTTCTATTCTCTTACGAGACTCCAGGTTACACATGAAAAACAAAAAACAAACTGTACAATTATTTGTAGAAGTGTACAGACTGTACTGTCTGGGTCTCCCTGTAGCAAGTCTTTTTCTTGGACATTCTAGAAACCTGCTGATTATATTGAACCATGAATGGAAGAACTAAAATATTAGATGTTGTACATTAAAATTAATGTCTCAAAAAAATGACCTAAATGAAAGATCTCAGCGAGTGAGATCCCAGTGGAAAGAACAGGTCATCAAAGAAGGAGGTACCTTTCTCTGAAGGGAGGAGAGAACTTCCACTTTGACTACGACCTTGTCTAAATATGATCAGAGTCGGTGAACTCAAAAGGCTTCCATTGCCTTGGCAACTCATGACAAGAGCCTAGGGCAATTACTGATGCCATAAACAAGAGTGTCAATTTGTTAAATCAACAACAGGAGTCACTGTGCACTTACTCCTCATGTAGGATCTCTGTCCTTAATGTGCTGTACATTGTGATTTAATGCTATAACTAGTACTCAAACAGTATTTTTCACTTCATATTTCTGTGTGGGTGCAAACTGTTGAAATCTTTACTTAATGTATGCTAAACTGATCTTCTGTATATAAAGAGAAACAAAAATGAATCTTGATGTGAATGGAAGGGGGAGGGAGAGGGAAAGGGGAGGGTTGTGGGTGGGAGGGAAGTTATGGGAGGGGAGACATTGTAATCCATAAGCTGTACTTTGGAAATTTATATTCATTAAATAAAAGTTAAAAAAAAAAGAAAAAAAATTAATTTCTCATTACAGGAAAATTTTCATGTACACCTCACCTGTACTTGTAGCCGTTTGTTTGGTGAGGCAAGAGGCAGGAGCTAGGCTGCTTATTGAATTCATGTGGAAGCAGTGGAGCCTTAGTTATCAAGAAGCTGGATTAGCCAGGACTCAGGGGTTGCAGAATCTTTTCTTAGCTTCTTCATAACAAGGTGATGAGTTTAGACTTACTACTACTTAGCATCTCAAGGAAGTGAGGGGATAAAAGCAGCCCCTCTAAATCACTTCAGGTGGTGAGGTAGATCAGTAAGCTGATATTGGCAAAGCACTTTGCATTCTATAGATCAAAGGCACAATTATAGACATATGGAATTAACGATGATTATATTATTTATCAGGTCTGTTCCTGTAAGTCAATGCCATGTGTCAGCTAGACATATCACTTGGGTCTGAGGTCCAACTGGCAACTTGCTTTCAATGTTTTATTAAACAATTCTGAAAAGGAAATGTTAACATGTTTGATCTGGCCTCTTTCCCATAGCCCAATTTCAGACAAAAGTCCCATGGGGTCATTTTTTAATGAGGGTGTCAAGCCAAATCTGGCCCTTTGTGTGCTTTGAGGTGCCTGTGTTCTCACTCACTGCCGTTTTCCTCTACAGGACTGACTGCGGTGAGGGATTCTGATCTACTTAAGAGGCTCTGAGTCAGTGTCTCAAAGAATTTTTCTGATGAAGGAAAAAAATCACTGTACCTTGATATTTGCCCTACTTCATTCCATGGAGAACAAAAAATGAACATGTCCTTGTGCAGTTTTCAAAAACCTGATTTCAGGTAACGTCAAATCTGTGCCTATAAATAAACCCAACTGAGGGAAAAATGAATCCTCAGAGAGTCTGGGTCTCATCAGGTACATCTGAATGTCGTGCAGCAGTTCACCAATTATAATAATTTTAGCGCAAAAAGCCAGACATCCAAACAGTTGGGGCTGGAAGAAGGAAGAACTGAAGGCAGGCTTGAACTGTGAGGCAGTGGGCTGGAGTCAGGGGGAGGAGCACTGCATAAACTATGAAGGAGTGGGCTGCAGGCAGGGGCAGGAACATTATATAAGCCTTTTTTTTATTGGTGGCTCATAATAGCTATAATGAGTGCATCCAGGCAGGAAAGATGAGCGTATCTCAGAAAATGTCACAAGTGCCTTCCCAGAATCTTATTGCCTTGTGTGAGTACTGATTGTATCAAAATGCCTTGGTTTAATTTGATGGCTGAATCTGACTTTGGTGTTGGAAGTGGATCTTGAGGAAACCGAATAGAATCTAGGGGGAAATGCTAGCGAAACAAGATTCCAAGCAAACAAGGATAAGGTAGGTCAGCTATAGAGCTTAAGGAAATTACTGCCTGAGGGCAGTAAGAGGTTAAAGGTGCTATATCCACATAAACCATTGGAAACTCCACAGAAAATTGATAGTGCTTGGTAGGACAGGGCTTAGAAAGTTAAAGGGACCGAGAAAGCAGGAGAAGAAAGACTCACAGGCAAAGGCAAAATGGTAAAACTGGGTAACGTATTCAGCTCATTCTCTGTTGCAATGCTCCCTCAGTCTGTGGGGGTTAGTCTGAGGGAACACACCATGGAGACATGTTGGTGGTGAAAAGAATGGGCAGGTAGTATATATGTGTGATGTGTTTTACCTATTTACAAATATTCGAGTAGATAATTTCGGCCAGACATTGTGCCTAATAATCTGCTCAGGGTTTTCTAACTTTTATGGATGACAGGGCTATTTTATTTTTTTATTTCAACAAATAATACTCGAGAAAGGCAGGTGACAATACAGTCCCTGACGGAAGGAGAGAAGGAGCTTGGCTGACCAGCACGGTCGTCTCCATACTGGACCCAGGAAGGAAGACTGGCTTGAAAGCCAGCTGGTGGCTATAATTTCTGCACAAGTCAATCCCTACCATAAAAGCAAGACCTCAGACAACAGGTTGGTCAGGTGCATCCCAAACCTTCAGGGCCATCAGCTATATTCTCCCACTGATTTGAGGCAAAGCTAAAATGTGTGTTTCATCATAGTAGACCAGAGCCATGGCACACCTCATCTGAATTCTCTCCCAGACACACCCAAATAGGTGCTTCTGGGAATGAGGCTCAGAAGTTCCTTCCCCTGTCATAATACATGTTTGTTTTGGCTTCATCTCCTATAGAAAGCTTAGGTACAGTTTTTCGATAAGGAGTCAGTTAGATTTTTTTGGCTTTGTGAGCCATATGGTGTCTGTGGCAATAATTCAGCTCTGTAGTTGTGACTTGAAAGCAGCCATATCAACAGGAAATCAAATGGGTGTGTTGGGATTTGGCCCACAATCCCTATTTACTCAACCCTGCTTTACAGCCACAGGTAGCTAGTAATGTTCCATTGTCTTTTCCTCCCACAAAGTCCACTCCTCTGAACACAGTCATGTAAAATTTTACCATGAGGTCTTAATTTATATGCATCATCTCACTTAATTTCTTTTGTTGTCTGAATGAATCTCTGCTAGGAGAATGTGGTCAAATCTTCCTAAATCTCTACTAAGTAAAATATTTTGAAATGTCTTTGGAAAATAGGATTTCAAATTCAGACATGCTGTTTTGGTAGCAAAAATACCTTGCTAATCATTTCAATCCTGAATCATGTATTTGGATTAAGAAAAATTTCTCACTTCTCTGGTATAGATGAAAATTATCAGAGGAAAAAAATGACCTTTTATGCTGTCAATTTAAAATCCTTAGCATTTCAAAGTTTTGTTTTTATCCTGACATTATTTTTTTGCATTTGGTGTCCTTTCTAAAACTTATTTCACAATTCAAGAGAAAAAAAGAACTTCTTACTATATTGTCCTTGGTCCTGCATGCTTCATTTTTCTTAAAAAAATGTACCTGAAGGCATTTTTCATCTTAAAGACTCCTTGCCACTGCATGAAATTTGTTGATTGTCTATCAGGCATTCTCTATCCTGTATTATTTCCATACCTCTTAAACCACAGCATTTTTACTTGTCTATAGGCACTCATGAAGTCTCAAGAACAACTGTAGGAGAAGAACTGTTTGAAACAGTTTATGCGCTGAGGTAGTATTTCTGTACAGAGGATGCGATACCAGGCTAGGAATGCTTTAGTGTTCCTGTGAGAGTCAGCTGTGGCAAAAATGAGACTTTCCCCAATGTGTGACAGAGAAGCATCCCCAAGGTTTAAGTGATGTAAGCATCTCTACTATTGGACTGTGAGGGCTGCTATCACAAAACACACAAACAGGATGACTTAAACAAAAGAACTTACTTCTCTTGCTGTTCTAAGATTATAAATCTGAGATCAAGTGTAGCAAGTATGGTTTCTGTTTCTTGTGAGGCATCTGCCCTTGGCTTGCAGGCAGACATTCATCTTCTGCCTGTGTGCTCACATGGTCTCTGTGCGTGTGCATCCCTGCTATCTTCCTCATGTAGGGGCAGCAGTCCTGTTGGATTAGGGGCCTGCCCTAACTCATCTTACCCCTTTAAAGCCACTGTCTCCAAATATAGACATAATTCTAGGGTTGTGGTGATTAGAGCTTCAACATAAGGATTTTGGAGGGACCTCCTGCAGATCATAACACTCCCTATTAATGTTACATATTTGGATCCCTATAGGATTTTGAACTGTGCTGAATAAAAACCTGGGACCTAAGGATAGGCACGAAAGGTCAACCTCAAAGTGTTAATCTGGAAAAGCGGGGTGAGCACAGGAGAGGGAGCCCTGACTCTAGAACCAGACATTTTCATAACGTTTCTGAGACCTCCTCCTCCCATGAATGAGAAGGGTGGTTATGAAAAATGGGAGCTCCACTGTGACCCAACTGAAAGTCTACCCACACTTCTCACCTGCAGGCTGTACGCCTTCCAGATCAGCCCCAGAGATCAGCATGCAGAGTTGGTCACAATTCAGTATGAAATCTCATTTTGACCCAAGATGAGAAAACTTTCCATTTGTGCGCATGGACTCTGTGAAGAAGCATCAAAAGTCTCTTTCCTCTTCTTTTCTGTCTCATCTGTCCAGCAACAGGGCCGTGTTTCATAGGGGCAGCTTAACAAGGCTTGTGTTTGTAATGCCCCTAACAGCCACCAAGTCTTAGTGGTTTAGAACACTGGAAGTTTAAATTTTCCTATGTTAGAATCCACTGTGGGGTAGGATATAGCATGGGTCACTATTCAAAGCCCAGGTTGGGGCCAGCGCTGTGGCTCACTTGGTTAATCTTCCGCCTGTGGTGCTAGCATCCCATATGGGTGCCAGGTTCTAGTCCCGGTTGCCCCTCTTCCAGTCCAGCTCTCTGCTGTGGCCTGGGAGTGCAGTGGAGGATGGCCCAAGTGCTTGGGCCCTGCACCCGCATGGGAGACCAGGAAGAAGCACATGGCTCCTGACTTCGGATCAGCGTGGTGCACTGGCCACAGCCGCAGTGGCTATTGGGGGATGAACCAACAGAAAAGGAAGACCTTTCTCTCTGTCTCTCTCTCACTGTCTATAACTCTACCTGTTAAATAAATTAAAAATAAAAATAAAAAAATAAGACAAAGCCCAGGTTACTTCCATCTTGTAATGATGTCATCCTCCATGTGTGCCACCAAGTTTGCCAGAGATGGGGAGGAGAGAGCTCAGGGTCATACAATTAGAAGTTTCTGTGAATGAGATGTGGCAACTGTCCCCTGCCTATCAACCAGAATTCAGCCACATGGTGCCCAATTAACTGCAAGAGAGTTGTGAAATGAAAATTCCCATAGATTTTCATTGCCTTCCTGTCTGAGCCTGGTTTCTGTTGCTGTAACAAAATACCTGGGGCTGGTCATTTATGAAGAATAGAGGTTTATTTAGCTCATGGTTCTGGAGGCTGGGAAATCCAAGAGCATGGTGCCAGCATCTACTCCCTTTCTGTAGAGAGCCTTCTTGCTACATCATAACGTGCTAGAAGGTAAAACATGGGGAAACAGAGCAAGCACGCAAGACAGAACTCACTCTTACAACAAGGTCACACCCATGACAACCTAGTAAGCCATTAATTCACAAATGAATGAATGAGTTAATCCTTTCAGGAAAGAGGCCTGAGCCTCATGACTTCATCACCTCCTAAAGGGACCACCTCTCACCACTGCTGCACTGGGACCAAGGTTCCAGCTCATGACTTTTGGGGGACACTTTCAAAACACAGCACTTCCTGAACACACACATGCCGTCTCCTCTTCTAATGCTTTCCAAATATGGTTTCAGCACAGGGTTTCAGTACTTACAAAGGGAAATTTAAAGTAATTCACTGTCACTTAAGAGTTGGTTTTCTCATTAACACTTCTAGTGAGATAATCATTCCATTTTAGAAGAGCTGGTATTTACAGGACATTGGAGCAGCACTTCAAAAATAACCATGGACAGTTTTTTTAATAGTACATGTTTTCCATGAACTTTTTGAATACCTCTCATATTCATGGATCTTAAAATATATTAAGATCTCTTGTATGGGTGGATTTCAAACTTTTTACATTAAAATAAATATCCTTTAATTACATTTTCTATGAACTTTTTAAAGTACTCTCATTGCTATGTCTCTAGGCATTTTTCAAACTGAAAAGGTCTTTCTTGAAACCTTCAGCATTTTTCACCACTGAAAGTTTACAGGTGGCCTTGAAGATACCTGTGTACCATATTGTAGTGCCCAGTTTGCATCCAGTTCCTGCCAATGCCAATGTAGTCCCTGGGAGCCAGAGGTGATGGCAAGTGATTGGATTCCTTCCTCTATGTGAGAAACCTGGATTGAGTTTCCAGCTCACAGCTTTAACTGGGCCCAGTCCTGATCATTGTGAGCATTTGAGGTATGAACAAAAAGAAGGGAGCCCTCTACTTTTCAAAATGAAAATTTTAAAAACACAATGAAAAAATTAGTGTTAACTGTTGTGGCTGGCTGAAAGAACATCATTCCTCCATCCCTAGCTACTCTAGGAATTACAAGTAAATATTCCAGACCATTTTCATGGGGCCTCATATATTGCTTATGCTACCAAAAACACAGCAACCTTGAAAAGATTCTGGTGTATCCTGGATTCTCTGGGGAAGATGGTCTGGAAACCTCATGTAGGCCATAAACTCACTAACCTAACACCTGACTTCCTCTGTTTGTAGGATGAAAACCTTTAGACTCATTTTGTTAATTACCTAGAATTTTTCATGAATTTTATTTTTTTCTGTTTCCCAAGCTGCCATGAACACAGCAGGTAACTTTTCTTAATTTAGGTATGTGATTTTTTTTTCTCTCCTCTAAATGTTATTCTAAAAATAGGAGGAAACAGCAGTGTGCTATTGACTCCCTGCAGTCAAGTCTGGATTCTGAGGTTAGGGGCAGAACCGAGGCTACCTGGCTGAAGAAGATGGAAGTGGAAGTCAGTTGGAGCTCCAGGTTCATGGTGCCAGCTGGTAAGTGTGAGAGGCAACCAACTCCCTGGTCCAGCTTCAGAGTCAAGGAGGGGTGTTTTCGCTCTCTAATATGGGGAAGGAATGGGAAATGCTTTAGAAGTAGATTGTGTTATACAATGAAAGTAAGGCCAACCGAACTAATCCTTCAAGAGAGCTGACACAGGCTCACGTGGGTGGAGTTTGCCCAGAGAATGTACGCACGGGGCACATCCACTGTTGACCTCAGAGGCAGCTCTGCTCCAGGCCCGGGGCTTTCTCCCACAGGACCTTCAGCTGCAGCTGAACGACAGCACACATATGAACAGTTATCTGAAGGGGCAGGTGGCTCTGGGCCAAATCCAGTGACCTAATTTTATCTTGATTACTTCTTTCAAGGACATAGTTTCAAATAAGATCACACTCTGAGAAATGAAGGACTAGGATTTCTTTCTGGAGACAAAAATTGACTCCTAATCTTAGAAAAAATGGACAGCTAGGGCATCCACAGCCAGGGTGTTGGAAGCAGGAAAAGGAGCATTCCTTTGTGTTGCAGAACCTCTCGCCTGGGTCTCCCGCTCTCTCTAAGCTCACTTAGCATCCGAGGATGAGAGTGAATGCTCCTATTTTAGAGCCAGGAAATGTCTAACATTGCTGACAGGTAGAAAGAGCTGTCAGGGCTCTGGCTTCTCATGGAATGTTATGGATGTGACATGATGGGAGAATTCTCAAAACCTTTCTTGTTCTTCCAGAAGTGAGGGAAAGGCATAGTGTATAGTGCAAATGTCTATAGCATGTGGGTCAGGCAATAAGCACTTGTAGAGCACCCACCATAGCCTGGACAGGTATCTACATTGTAGATACAAAGCATCCCATTATCCTCTAAAGGTAAAAACCTAAGTAAACAATTATATTGCACTGCTTTGAGTGCAAAAACAGAGCAAGCATGGCACTACAGAAAGCTCTCCCTGGCACTTGTAGACACAAAATGCGCTTGAACTGAATCATTAAGAGCAGGTGAGAAATCAACAAGGTAGAGAGAAAGGTCAAAGGCAGAGGAATGTGGAAAGAATTTTTTTAAAAAGAGACATTCGTATACCACAGGACAGAATTGGTTGGAGATATGAACAAAACCGATGCTAAAGGATGGGTATAGAGCCAGGTCACCAGGGCCCCTGAATCTGAGATTCATGCAGTTTAACATTATCTTGCAGCTAAAGGGGGGTCTACTGAACAGTGTTGAGTAACTGAGAGTAAAGCTCTCAGATTTATACTTCAGGAGATTTACTCTGGCAACTGTTGTGAAGGGTGAATTCCAGCATGTAGATGAAGAACTCTCTTGCTGTAAGGTAGTTAGAAACATCTGTGGGGTCCTTTCGGTTGCCACATTGACTAGGAGGTCCACTAAGCAAGGGTTCAGGGATACTGCAAGTTCTTTGAGGTATAGGATAATCCCAAATCACAATACATTACCCTTTCCAGAATGTCAGTCATGTCCCTACTGAGAAATAGTGTGTAAAAATATCTATAAATCAGAAATGTAGCTGCTAAAAGGCATTGCAGTTGGTTTGTACCTACAATTTGACTTTTGTGTCTGTATGCATGACACAAAATCGCATGGGTAAAAACGGGTATAGAACAAAAAGCCATAGGTTACGTATAATTCCCAGTATGCTAACTCACCTTAACATTTTTTAACATTTTCTTTCTCCTTCAAGAAAGCTATCTAAATATAATGAAATAAGATAGTGGATTCTGTTAAGGTAGAATGTTGATTTTAAGTGACATTTTGAGACTTGAGTGGTGTTTATAGCCCTTGTTTATACTCCTGAGGAACAGTGGTTTTTCTGCTTACTATTTGTTGAATTCTTTATTTAGAGGAGGATTAAACCTGTGATTATAAAGTAAATTGAAAGTATGTCACTGACAAAATTCAAAGAAAAATAAGAAGGAAGGGCGAGAGTGAAAGAGGGTAGAGTGGGAAGGATCTTTATGTTCTTAAGACTATATACACGAAATACTTGAAGTTTGTTCCCTTTATATAAATTTTAAAAATGTGCGGGTTGGAACCAGAAAAACAAATTATCCACCATCAGTAATTCTCAGTGGCTGATGACTTCTTTCATTTGCTGCATGTGTTATAAAAAACAGGCATAGAGAGAAAAAGAGGATTGGGGGACTTACTGGGATTAGGCAGTGGAGACCTGCTCCATAGTGGAGAATTTCTGAACCTTAAAGTGTGTGTGAGTCACTAACAGAAAAATGCAAATTCTTGGCTGTCACCTCATAATTACTGTATCAGCAGCTCTGCAGAGGGACCTAGAACTAAACAGTTTCTCAGATGCTGCTGCTGGCTACCCTTTGCTCAGTCCTGGTCTGGGTGATGTTATGTGACTCACAAGGCCCTCTCCCCAACCTAAACCGCGCGCGGCCCCTTTCAGTTGCTAGGCTATCATTGGGCCACTTGTTTCATTTCCAGACCTCTAGCCTAGGACAATCAGATGAGGCCAAAATTGCCTTTAACAGAGTGCGTGTGCACTTTTTCAAAACTGAGATGTGACAATACATCACCCTCCAGCAAAATATTCTTTAGCCTTCTTTCTCCTAACGAACCAGATAGTCCTTTTTGGCTTGGAAGAGTTCCAACATCATCTCCCTAGCAGATTTTAAATGACTGTATATACAAACAGATCAGCATGCATACTTGTACCTTCCTTTACAAAGAATTCATGTGGAGTTGTGTGCAGGGAACATCCAGAAAAAGTTTCAGAAAAATAGCCTTATACCCCAGGCCACACCCAGGCAATGGACATCGTGGAAGTGTGTGGGGTCAACTAGCTGTCAACAAGGCTGGAGAGTAGCACCCTTAATGGAGATGCTTGATGCCAAGGAGGCCACAGAGTAGACAGTATGGGGTATTTCTTTCTGCTTCCAAGGCTTAATCCTGCTACAGAGAGAGGCACGAGCTGGGGAAAATGGAAAGGATAATATGAAGAAGATAAAGTGAATGGAGCAATAAAAAAGCAGAAAGCCTACGCCTTTTATATATGCTTTCTCTGCTAAAGTCAAAAAAGTTATGCTTCAAATACAAACCCAAGAGCAGCAAAAGAAGTTTTGGCAACAATTCAGGAAGAAAAGATTTAGAGTAGCCAGCTGCTAGAGGACACAGAGACTCCATGATAACGGGAGGTGCTGAAGGCTGACAGAGGAGCTCCCGCTGATCTACTTCTACCTCCACCTCAAGGCAAAGTACGATAGGGAGGGAGGTGGAGAAGAAGGAATAATTATTGTTTTGTTCCTACAGCAATAGCCTGGAAGGGTGATTTTTATTCCCCAACACCCTGCTCCCCAGATGGCTGCAGCTGATGCTGACTTCTGCTCCGGGACTCTTGTTTCAACATCCACCAAAAAGAGAAGGTAGGGCCGATGTCGCGGCACAGCAGATAAGGCTACCGCTTACAATGCCAGTGTCCCATGTGGGGGCCAGTTAGAGTAGCTGCCCCACTTCTGATCCAGCTCCCCACTGATGGCCTGGGAAAAGCAGCAGAAGAGGGCCCAAGTACCCTGGTGGGAGACCTGGAAGAAGCTCTTGGCTCTTGGCTTCCACTTGGCCCCAGTGCTGGCTGATGCAGCCATCTGGGAAGTGAACCAGTAGATGGAAGATTCTCTCTCTCTCTCTCTCTCTCTCTCTCTCTCTTTCTCCTTCCTTCCCTTCCCCCCCTTTTTATCTCTCCCCCCTCCTCCCTCTCCCTCCCTCCTGTTCCCTCTCTCCCTCTCTAATTCTGGATTTCATATAAATAAATCAATCTTTAATAAAAAGAAAAAGGCAGGAAAACTTGTTTGTCAGCAAGCTGAAAACCAGACACATGTGTAGGTTCACAGGTTACCTGGGGCCCATTTCAGGCCTGCCTTCTCTTTATCCTGAATCCCTGATGGATGAAATCTCTTCTATTCAAGTATGCCATTGATGGTGAAAGCTTTCTAGTTATTGCTTAGCTGACTATCATAAAAATGACTACAGTAAATTTTGCTTCTGACCAGAGCTGCCTTCCCTCACATGTTCTAAACAGACCAGTTGACATTTGCACAACTGGTCCAACTTGGTGGGCAGTAATGCTGCTTTTCCTTAGAGCACAAGCCTCCTGGGCCAGAAGAAGAAAGTGGAGGTTGATATTGCCCAGAAGCCCAAGAAGTTAAGTGAGGAGTGTCAGAATGCAGAAGAAAAAGCCAAGAAGTTAGCCACTGAAGTCATATTCCAGACACATTAGGTCTGGATTGTTGGATGCTGGACAGCCAATTCACCAGAGACAAGAGTTGATGCAAGGAAGTGGGTTTTTCAAGACGCTGGCAACACTGGGGGAAAGTTTCAGTCTTAAGCAGGCTTTTCCCACTTTGCTAGTTAACAAGAGCATTTTTTTTTTTTTACTGGAAGAGTC
The DNA here is from genome assembly GCF_964237555.1 of Oryctolagus cuniculus. Lineage (NCBI taxonomy): Eukaryota > Metazoa > Chordata > Mammalia > Lagomorpha > Leporidae > Oryctolagus > Oryctolagus cuniculus. Next base: position 63,682,794 of record NC_091435.1, on the reverse strand, counting down.
AGGGTTGGCAGGAAGTTAGAGAAGATAATGAGCTCAGTTGATTGTCTAAATTTCCAAGACAGCTGGGAACTCAGTTAGGGGGTGGTACCTTTGAACTAAGACTTGACTGTTTACAGTAGATGGTGGCAGTTCCTGCTTATGCCTTGTGATTTTAGCCACTTCCCTATAGTCAGTCCCTGGAATTATTAAGCAAGCATTATTTGTTAAGCTAAACAAAGCTTCTGATTAGTCAGAAATTAGTGTTTGCTAATCAAAATGTGAAAAGGGAAAGGAAGATATACTCTTACACTTACAGATGCATGGCTAGTCACAAGGTCAGAATACAAAAAGGGAAAGGACAAAGCATTCCTTTAGAGTGGGCCCCTGGACTGTTCAGTTCTGCCTTCCAGAGTGAACTGGAGCAGTAGCCAAGGCAGGTAAGGGCAAATCTGCATCCAAACATGATTCCACTGCTTCCCATACAGCCAGGAGGAGGATAGGTGACCCTTGTGCTCCCACCCCCACTTCTTGCTTCAACAGTTAGGCCAGTTAGATCCCCTCCAACCTATCTAGGGAATGAAAAAGAGTAGCTGAAGTGCTATAAGAAAAATCTTATGAAAGCAAGAATCTTTTTACTTTTAACTACTTTCCACTTGTGAATCTGTATATCTGCTGTCTAAAAACAATTCTTCCTGCATTTCCTTACAAATTACTCTTTTCCTAGGATCTGTAATGGTTTTGTGACAATGATCTGGAAAGAATGCTTAAGTCACTTTTGTTTTTTACAACCCATAGTACTGCTTACGTAGCAAAGTCAGATTGCTAAAGAAGGGCTCCAGGGCTGGTGGGCTGTCTTTATTTGCAAAATTAAAATTGCTGATTAGTACCCCTATCCTAACTGATATTAAGTTCAGGATTGGCTACAAGCCTTGTCTATGCCTTTCTGAGGACTGGGAAAATGTTACCATTTGAGTATTCCCTGGGGACAGATGCAGCACTTCTCTTAATGGGCACAAGAGAAAGGTACCACTAAGTAAAAAATACCAAGCGAGGGTAGAAGAGGATGTTTGTGTATAGAGGACCCAGAGCTCCCTGAGTGGGATTTGGGCTGACTTCTAGTCTCTGCTCACCTCTTCCCATCTAGGGCTCTCACAGCTCATCAACTGTACAACTACAACCTGACCTTGCTTGGTAAAAGGGAAGCTGATCCACTTGCTAAGAAATGGATGAGAATTTGGCAAAGTGGACATTCTATTTTATTTTAGTCATTTTAAAATTCAAAAGAGGTAAAGAACTCCTGTCTGTATTTGCTCAAGTTATAGCGTACTTGGAGAACTAAACAAAACCTTTACACTGAATTCCAGCCACCAGGTCATTGTGGAACCCATGACCCTCTTAGAATGGAGAAACATAGCTATTGCTCAGCTATAGAGCATCAAGCCAGTGCTTCTGCACTCTGATGGAAACAAAGTCTGTGAAACTTGAAGTTTTCTTATGGCCAAGGGAAAGAACAATGAAAATCTGCATAGAAAGGAATAAGATGAAACATACCAGGGGACTCCAATTCAATCCCATCAAGGTGGCATGTACCAATGCCATCTCACCAGTCCAAGTGATCAATTTCAGTTCACAATTCATCATAATGAAAGGACTAAGAGTCAAAGGAAGCACATAAACAAGTCTAGTACCTGCTAATACTAACTGATAGAATAAATAAAGGGGAGAGTGATCCAACATGGGAAGCGAGATACTCAGCAGACTCATAGAATGGTGGATGTCCTAAACAGCACTCTGGCCTCAGAATCAGCCCTAAAGGCATTCCAATCTGGCTGAAAAGCCCATGAGAGTATTTCAGGCATGGAAAGCCAAGACACTCTGGCAAAAAAACAAAACAAAACAAAACAAAAACAACAACAACAACAAAAAAACCCTAAATGAAAGATCTCTGTGAGTGAGATCCCAGTGGAAAGAACAGGTCTTCAAAGAAGGAGGTACCTTTCTCTGAAGGGAGGAGAGAACCTCCACTTTGAATATGACCTTGTCTAAACAAGATAAGAGTCGGTGAACTCAAAAGGCTTCCATAGCCTTGGAAACTCATGACTGGTGCATAAGGAGATTACTGATGCCATAAACAGGAGTGTCAATTTGTAAAGTCAACAACAGGAGTCACTGTGCACTTACTCCTCATGTGGGATCTCTGTCCTTAATGTGCTGTACATTGAGACTTAATGCTATAATGAGTACTCAAACAGTATATTTCGCTTTGTGTTTCTATGGGGGTGCAAACTGTTGAAATCTTTACTTAATGTATACTAAACTGATCTTCTGTTAAAAAAAAAAAAGAAATTATCAATTCCCAACTTGACTCTCACTGGGATTAAACATGACAATAGGTCTGATCTGATTTCATCATCATTTAAAAATCATCTATTATTTTTCACTTTATGTTTGTGTGGGAGCAAACTGTTGAAATCTTTACTTAATGTATGCTAAACTGATTTTCTGTATATAAAGAGAATCGAAAATGAATCTTGATGTGAATGGAAGGGGAGAGGGAGTGAGTGGGAAAGGGGAGGGATGCGGGTGGGAGAGACGATATGGGGTGGAAGCCATTGTAATCCATAAGCCGTACTTTGGAAATTTATATTCATTAAATAAAAGTTAAAAAAAAAAGGAATAAGATGAGTTTCTCCTGCTTGGTAAGTCTATGCAGTCACACATTATGCAGATGCTATCTTTTTAACCTTGCCTTCATAAGATTTTCTTGACAATGTTGAAAAATGAACTCACTACCTCTTCCCCTACCCTCCAATTGTCCAGTAGTAAAGCTCTGAGTCCTAACCCCACACGACAGAATGTAATTTATCCTTTGCCCTCACCATCTGCACAGAAGTCTCACACTTAAATTCAACAGATGGTTGGTAACCTGATAGACAGAGAATCGTAGGGAGGGCCATGTTCTTACATTAAATGTAGTGAGAGATTCAGAAAATGATTCTTAATAATTGCACTGAGACGTCAAGCCTTTGTACACATAGCCAAGCGAAGAGCAGGCTCTACAATTAACCTTCCTCATTCCAGATTATTGGCACTGACAGCATCTGTTGCTGCCAAATTCCTGGCGTCTAAACTTGTTTGCAGTAGTGAATCACAGCACTGCAGAAGTGAGATGTGAAAAAGGTCTACATAGGCACTGCTCCATCACTGCTTCATGTGCTACTTTATTCAACAATAAACGGTGCCCTTGTGCTTTATTCAATTGAAAGTCATTGCTTTACTTGGCTGTCCTTTCAGTGCAGGTGTTGTGTAGTAAGTTCAATGGTACTTCACCTTTGGTCAGTTTCCAATACTGCTGATTTAGAGCAAGTCCCCCAAAAAAATGTTGGAGGAGTTACTACAGAACCCCTCCAAACTAGGTCCACTCACCCAGTCAGTCACTTGCAAGAGCAAGAGGTAGTGGAAAAGAGAAGGAGTTTATTGCAATGAGAAGAGCAAGGAACCAGGCAGGCTGTTGTTTAATTCCTGGTCTATCCCCAAGGGGATAGGGGTGAAGGTTCTTATGGATTGGAGTTAGTATGAAAGGTGCATGTTCAGCACATGTCCAGTTTCCTGGTTGGTTGTTGCTGATCGGTTGACAATACTATGCTCTCTTTTTTTTTTTAGAATTATTTTATTTATTTGAAAGAGTTACACAGAGGGAGAGAGGTCTTCCATTCCGCTGGTTCACTCCCCAAATGACTGTAATGGCCAGAGCTGAGCTGATCCAAAGCCAGGAGCCAGGAGCCAGGAGCTTCTTCCAGGTCTCCCATGCAGGTACAGAGGCCCAAGAATTTGGGCCATATTCTACTGGTTTCCCAGGCCATAGCAGAGAACTGGATCAGAAGAGGAGCTGCTGGGTCTCAAACCAGTGCCCATATGGGATGCCGGTGCTGTAGGCTGGGGCTTTAACCCACTATGCCACAGCACCGACCCCATCAATACTATGTTCTTTATTATGAAAAGGAGGGCTTCAGTTAGTCTGGAGGCTCTATTTAAGGGGCAGTTACTTCTTGCTCTAGGTTGGGAATTCCCCCCAAAATAAACCCAGTGAGGCAATATTGATCATCAAGATGCTAATTATTGGAGAAACAAATGACCCCATGATTCCAGTGTTAGAACTTTGTAGAGTCACTGTATGTTTCCCTCAATTCATTCGTTGATATTAATGAGAGTCTATTAGTAATCACAAAGGCATGATAAGGATATTTTAAGCTAAGGGGGAAGGCTGGGAGACTGGGACCTGGTGGTTTATTGCTTAAGAATTCAAGGAACTGTAGAGAGGCTTAGTTTCAGTGCTTACCCCAAACTCTTCCATGGCTGCTGTGATCTCTCTTGCCTTAGTGTTCAAAAACTTGAGTACAGCAGAGCTTAGGGAGAGCATAGTGGGAAGACATGAATTACAGAGCAGGGAGGCATGACATAGAGTAAGAGAAGGAACTGAAAACCATGAACATGGACAGAAACATTAAGATCAGTGGGCTGCTGGGCTAGCTTTGTCCCTTCCTTTTTTTCTAGGCAGCAAACACATCACAAGAACAGAACAAGGAGCAAGACACCAATGCACACTTGCAGAGGATGAGAAGGAATGTGGGGCAGACAATGAAAGACTTACAGAAAAGGCTGAAGGATGCTGAACAGTCTTCCCTGATGGTAATCAGAAATCAAATCCAGACACTGGAATGCAGGGTAGGATTTTGCTTGGGTAATTACAGGGGTTTGAGGACCCTCAATTCAGGGTTCATTATCCTGAGATCACACAAGGATATCCCCCACCTTCTAAATCCCTGGCACTTTTAGCACTTTCAAATCTTTGAGAGTCCTTGACCTCAATGTATCTCTTCATTCTTGCTTGATATGGGGTCAGAAATACAACTTTTTTTGGACTAGAGAACATTTGCCTTCCTTCTTCCTGCTACATGGAAATGCATCCCCTCCCACTTACATCCTCAGCTCCAGGCTTTCCACAGCCAGGGCAACTGCTGTTTCCAAATGCTGTCTTGCAGTCTCACTTCAATGCATTTGCCCCTGTTACTTCCTCTGCAGAGAGTGCAGCCAGAGGCAGCAGCCTGCAGTCTCGTTTATTTCAGTTGGTACAGCAGCTTATATAGCCAAGGCAGCCAATCTGGTCAAGGGGAGGTTTATGCCTTAACCAATCACAGCCTGTTGCCAGGCAGGCTCCATTGCCAGGTGGGTTTCAAAGCCATTCCTGAGTAACTGATGCTCACTTACCAGTGGCCATCTTGGCATGGCCTTCTCATTCCACCACATTTCCCCCTTTTGTTTATTTTTGAGCAACAGGAGGCATGATCTTTGGCCATGCCATTGTTGACCCCATTTTCATGTGGTCTCCATACACGGCTGTGCCTGTCTTAGGTTGTCCCCCAGGGGATCTTTCCCATCGTTGACTAACCAGTGCTCAAAATGAGAGATCACAGGAGTGCTTGCTCAGATGGGGGTAGGAATGAGGAGCAATGGTAATCAGGAATGGTGTGACCACAAGTAGGCTGTGGTTCATTTGAGTGGCTGACCAGAGCTAAGTGGGGTATAAAGCAGTCATGGATGTGGCTATGGTCAGTTCCTCAGGGCAGGATATTAGGGCAGCAGTTTGACAATCAGTAGCAGGTGCTTCTGCTAACAAGGTGGACTCTGTTCAGCTGATTCTGGTTGACTGTCAGTTGCAGGCTTGATGTTTCTGGCTGGTACCCAAATGGGCTGTCCTGCATTCTCTGGAAAGACACAAGCATATCCTCGGCCCTTTGGTTAGCAGAGAGTGTGGTCCCTTCCATTCTCCTGTCAGGGGGTTGTTCCACCTAACCATAGGGGCCGGGGTCTAGGGTGGAAAGGATCCCGTGTTTATAAGCTGGGCTAACCCCTTGGGAATCAAAAATAAGAAAATTGATAGTAAAAAGGACCTCAGTCAAAGCAAGCTTTGAGTCTGGGGGCATCTGATTATTTTTCTGTCTTTGTAAGATATCTTTAATTATCCTATGAGTTCTTTCAGTGATTGCCTGTCCCTGTGGGTTGTATGGGATAACTGGCAGACTGTATGTTCCAGGACCTCAGGAAAGAATTAAATTCCTGTGATGTATATACACTGGCCCGTTATCTGTCTTTATGGTCAAGGGGACACCAAGGACCAGCATGGCTGACTTAACCACCTTTATCATATTACTAGCCTTTTCTCTGGATTGGGCTGTTGCAAATGTAGCCTTTGCATAAGTATCTACCACCACATGGACAAACTTAAATTTACCAAAGAAGTTAATGTGGGGAGTATTTGCCGTGGCTCACTTGGTTAATCCTCCACCTGCGGTGCCAGCATCCCATATGGCCACCGGGTTCTAGTCCCGGTTGCTCCTCTTCCAGTCCATCTCTCTGCTGTGGCCCAGGAGGGCAGTGGAGGATGGCCTGAGTGCTTGGGCCCCTGCACCCACATGGGAGACCAGGAGGAAGCACCTGGATCCTGGCTTCAGATCGGTGCAGCACCTGCCATGGTGGCCGTTTGGGGAGTGAACCAATGGAAGGAAGACGTTTCTCTCTGTCTCTCTCTGTTTATAACTCTACCTATCAAATAAAAAAAAAAAGAAAAAGAAGTTAATGTGGGTGACGTCCATTTGCCAGAGCTTATTAGGAGCAAGGCCTCGCAGGTTCACTCCAGCTTGTTGCAGTGGGCTAATGGAGCGAGGGGGACACAATTCTTGCAAGAGTGCACTAGGTGTTTGCTTTGGCTCATTGTTAGCTCCAGGAAAAGCAATTTTATGTTGCTTGCTGACATTTTTGGTGTAGAATACAGGCTTGTTCTAGGTGTCCAGTGGAAGCTGTGTTGCAGGAGATAAGATGCTCAACCTTTTTGTTGCCTTGGAAAGTAAAGCCAGGTAACCCAGTATGTGATCTTACGTGTGAGATAGAGCATGGGTGTTTTCTATTTTCTGTTAGCTCTTTAAGTGTTGTGAACATCTGGTCAATTGGCTTATTGGTTGGGTTAAAGACTGCAAAAGGGATCATCTTTGCTACCTGTACTGAGTATTTGCTGTCCGAAAAATATATTTACCAGCCCATCCTGGCTAAGGAGTAGAACCTTGACTATTGCCCTTTTTCTCCCAACTGTAGTGATCCCCCGTGGGGTTCTACATGGATCTTATCTTTTTTTGTTAAAGATTTGATCACTGTTCCAAACAATGACTTGTTGGCGTCCATAAATGCACAGGGTGCCATGGGTATAGGTTGATTAGCAGGGAAAGCATGTTTTGGATAGTCTATTTCTAAGGTTTGTAACATCTGGAGTAGCCTGTCCACTGGCAGGTGATTGTCAACCTGTCTTGGGAAATTTATCATTAAAGTTGGAAAGAGCGTGCTATTCTGCATCAACGTCAACAGGTTCTAATTGTGATGGGGCAGGACCGCTATGTCTGGCTCTGTGTCAAATATCTTATTGGCCTAATATCTTAATTTAAGTCCCATCATAAGGATGGCATCTACTTTGTTAACTATTTTATGACACTCACTCCAGGCTATGTGCACCCAAAAAAGTGGTCCATGTTGTAGCCAAATAACTCATTAAGGGGGCCTTGAGGGTAGATATGGTTATGGTAAATCAAGGCACCTGAGGGTCATATCTAAATTTTTTTAAATTTGACAACTTGGTGTTGCTCTTTTCTATAGTGGATTCAGCTGCTGATGTCGATGTGATTTTTGAGGAAGGGTTGTTCCCCTTAGTAAACCGAATAGCAGTCTATTGGTCACTGCTCTACCCAGATGTTTCCTGTTTTTCTTTTGTATGAGGTGAGAAGTGGTCCCTCGAATTGGGGGTGAATCTTGTAGGTTCTCCATAAAGCTGCTCATGGAGATTTGTGATCCACAGTAAGGACCACTTGCATTTGTGAGAGCACATCTCTCCCCCATAAGGTCATGCAATCCTCAGCAATTAGCAGAAAGATGGTTCCCATATCTCCACTATCATTTCACCACGTTACAGGCATGATGGCCTGATCAGCCAATTTTAATCCTCCAATGCCTTGGTAGTCAGGCCCGGGCACTGTCTTCCAATGTTGCATTTTCCTTGCATCCCTAACTTTTAAAACAGTGATATCTGCCCCCATATCAATTGAACCCACAAAGGCAGTGTCTTTTAAGTATAGTGTCAATTTTGGCCTCTGACTGAAGATGAGTATCGACCAGTTTAATGGTGGTGTGACTCCCTCTTACTTGCTGGGCTAAGGGCCACCCAGCTGGGAGTTTGAAGGTTTGGTCTTGCAATCTTTTGCCCAATGAAAGCATTTTTTACATCTGGGACACAGCATTTTGGGCTTGTCCTGTCCGTCTTTTGCCATAGGTGTCCTATTTCCTGGCATCCCCAACAAACTGGAGGGTCATTAGACTTCCTTGTGTTCAGCTTGTATGGGTGTATCAGCAAGGTTTATGTCTTTTGTAGCTATTATCCATTTAGAAATGCCTTCATTATGGACTGGGGTGATTGCAGCTTTTGCTTCTTTGGTAGCACCTTCCCAAGCTAATTGTTTGAACAGATTGTCTTGATCAGGGCCAAGTGGTAATCTTTTCCCTACTGCCTCCAAGACTCTGGCAAGGAAATCGGGGAACCATTCGCCTAGGCCTTGAACTAGGTTTGTAAAGAACTGACTATAATTAGGAGGATGCTGTTGGTTTACCCTCCAATGGCCGCCGCGGCCAGCACGCTGTGGCCGGCGCACTGCGCTGATCCGATGGCAGGAGCCAGGTACTTATCCTGGTCTCCCATGGGGTGCAGGGCCCAAGGACTTGGGCCATCCTCCACTGCACTCCCTGGCCACAGCAGAGAGCTGGCCTGGAAGAGGGGCAACCGGGACAGAATCCGGTGCCCCGACTGGGACTAGAACCCGGTGTGCCAGCGCCACAAGGCAGAGGATTAGCCTAGTGAGCCACGGCGCCGGCCAGGATTTATATTTTTTAAGGCTCTAAGTGCCAAATCTCTGACCTGATCAAAATAGGCAACTATTCCAATGTGGGCCTATTCATGAGGATATATGTAGGTGCTGTGGCTTGAAAGCATATCAAAGGTTACTGTACTTCCATAGGCAGCATTATTCCTTCCTCATAGAAGGCTTTCCACTGTAAGAACTCTGGCCTCGACAAATATATTTTGAGCTGTGGAACCCAATCAAAATGATTTTGAAAGTTCATTGCCCATTGTGTGAGCACATGTTCAAAGTAGGTAGAGTTTGGCCTGACTCTTGAGAAGCCTTTTTTAGCATAGTAAGGTCATTTACAGGTGTTGGAATCCAGGACCCTAATTCTACGTCCACTCCAACATTAATGGCAAACATGCAGGTGGGATGGGGTCTAGCGGCTGTCCCAAGAGCCTGGGGTGCCCAGGGACTGCCACAAATGTGGGGGTCCTCACTGGGTGCAGATGGGATGACTTTGTATGGGCTATTGCCTTGAGGCCATCTAACTTCATCCCATGGGTATTTGGGGGGTGGCTGACTAGGCATTGCTGCGTTGTCTGCCATCATGTCATTTTCACTGTTGGAGTTCTCTCTCCCCAAGTCATCAACTGTTACCTGTGAGGCAGTGGCCTGGAGTGACAGGATCTTATCACTCACAGATTCACTATGTTTGGTAATCTGTGTGGGTTTCTGAGAGGGGGGTATCTTCCCCATGTTTGAGTCCTTAAGAGCAGCGCTCCACACCAACTCTAGCCAAAGGAAAGACATGTACAGCACTGCTGCCATAACAAAACAAATTCCTAGTATCTCAGTGGCTGATGGCATTATGCAGAGGGTTCCCTACGTTAGACGAACAGACAGTGGTGTATCAGATCGTAAGTATGTCCTGTGCTTCTTGGGGACTTCTTGATTTGTTAGGTCAAGGCTGTATGCCCACATGGTGTCTCTGGAGCGTCACCTCTCTCAAGTGAGGGAAGATGATTTGGTTCCAAATTCTGGGATGATCGGTCCCTTATGTGAATTGGCTGGGTGAACTGAAAGTAAAAGGAGGAGCCGAGAAGTGGTGTCATGCTTCTGGGCAGTGTGTGCTAACCTGGGGTCACTTTGAGGGAGGACAAGGACAAGGAAAGGGGCATAGGAAGAGGTTCTGCGCTCACCCTCACAGAACCGAACAGCACACAAAACACTGAGGGGCCTACTTGCCGAAATCAAGGGGGGACCTCGTGGAGCCCGACACGCTGTCTGTTTCTCAGCACATTGGTGTGTCAGATGTTGAGGTGGATTCATTCTGAGAGGAGGAGAGTGGTGGGGTCAAGAGGCACGGAGTCACCACACAGACCCCAGGAGTCGGTTGAAAGAGGCCAGAGGCGAGCAGCCTGCAGACTCGTTTATTTCAGTTGGTACAGCAGCTTATATAGCCGAAGCAGCCAATCCAGTTAAGGGGTCGTTTATGCCCTAACCAATCACAGCCTGTTGCCAGGCAGGCTCCATTGCCAGGTGGGTTTCAAAGCCATTCCTGAGTTTCTGACACTTGCTTGCCAGCAGTCATCTTGGCACGGCCTTCTCATTCCACCATGGTATAGTACCTGACTTCAAAGAGCTTAAATATAAGTAGGAAGGCCTACCTTGAAAATGGGATTTCTTAAAAATCATTGATCCAATTTCAGTGACTATGTGCAGTGAATAAGGTAAATGATGCAAAGACAGGGTTAATATTCAACTAGGATTTGTTGGTTCAAAGTGTCCCTTTATGGTGCATCTACACAATTGTGCTGATTAAAAAGGAATGCAAATAAGCTAGAATATGTCCCAGATATCCTGCCTAGCACTGTAACAATGATCAAAGGCAAGGGCAACATGGAGAGTACCTACCCTTTTGTGCAGAAGGGAGGAAATATGAAGATGTGCATATTTGCTTGCATTTTAAGAAAGAAAATGTGACATGATAAGTAATCAGCCAACAAAAGGGATATCTATAGGAGAATACAGAGGTGCAAAAGAGGTTCTGAATGTACTCCATTAGTTGCTTTGATTGTAAAATCATACAAATCATTTTCATTTTCATGTTTTTTTAACTAAAAAATAAGTTTAAGTAAAAAAAACCACATCAATCTCTAAAGTTTTAAGACCAGTAGAAGCAAATGAAAATAACTATAAATCAAATTGGGGACATAAAGTATACACAAAGAAAAAATATTACCATTGGATTTTTTTAAAAAAAGATTATTTATTTGAAAGGCAGAGTTCCAGAGAGGCAGAGGCAGAGAGAGAGAGAGAGGTCTTTCATTCTGCTGGTTCCTTGACCAAATGGCTGCATGGCCGGAGCTGCGCTGATCTGAAGCCAGGAGCCAGGAGCTTCTTCCAGGTCTCCCATGCAGGTACAGGAGCCTAAACATCTGGGCCATCTTCTACTTTCCCAGGCCATGGCAGAGAGCTGGATCTGAAGTGGAGCAGCCAGGACTTGAACTGGCGCCCATATGGGATGCTGGCACTGCAGGTGGCAGCTTTACTCGCTATGCCACAGCACCGGCCCCCACCATTGATATATTTGTTAAACATCCTCATGGAATGTGTTACAAGGAGAGAAAAGGAAAGAAAAAACAAACTGCATGTGTAATTTCAAAATAACAATATATCATTGCTACTAGTAATAAGTATTTATCCAGCAGAACATGTAAGAACTAAGGTTTTTAGTATAAGAGGGAAAATATGTAGATATAAAACCCAAGAACTTACAATGTACATTTTCCCCTAGAAATTACATGAATGATGCTGGCATTTCCAACTCAAATTTTAAGTTGCAGGATTTAATTTCCAACCATTGCTTGTCCACTGTTGAGACTAGAACTAATAATAATAACTCAGTTGCAATGAGCTCCTGAATATCAAATAATACTAAGGAATTACAGCTAATTTTCTTACATACATAAACATAATAACATCATTACCAGTTAAAAGAGCCTAAAAGAATTATATACAGGTTAATTACATGATGTTGAGGATTTGCTTGTAAGGCAGTCTTCCCCCTGAGGTATTTCATTAACAACAACAACAAAAAAAATCCAACAACCTTAACAAGCCACTATAAAAATTGAGGGGGGCCTGTTAGCTCACATCCCACAGACAGAGCTGTGTGTTAAGTTCCCAGAGGAATGGGAAAGAACTCTAGAATATTCCCTGGGGATTTTCCTGTCCAGGAGACTTTTTTTTTTCCTGGATTCATCCACAAGGAACCTGCACACCAGCTGACTCTCCCTTCCCTGTGGCATCTCTGAGGAATAACCAGGAGGAAGTCATGGGTAGTAAGGGGTGGGCCAGACACAGACATACAGACACTCAGACCTCAGGGCATTGGGTTTCCCAGTTGAAAAGGGTGGACAGGGAGGCCTCTTGGGAAAGGTAGCATTGAGTCAGAGAAACCAGGAAAATGGCATGGACATCCTGGCAGAGGGAGCAGCCAGCTCCTTCCCCTCAGCCCCCTAGCACCTCTCCTGCCTTATTTTCCTCCATGATGTCTAACAACATAACACACAGTCTGTACTTTGCTGCCCTCCCCTTCTCCTACCCTATTAGAATGTGGGCCAGTTCAAGGAAGAGAGATGTGTCTGGTTTGTTCACTGCTGTCTCCCTAGTGGCATGGATGTGGTGTGTAGTAGGCACCTTTGTTGAATGAATGTTAACCATGCTCAGCACCAACTGTAAGGCCACAGGCAGATGTTTGGTCTGTATTATAGCTTGCCAATAGAGCACAGCTCTCGACTTATGTGTGACGCTTGTGTGACAGAGACTCAGGATCTGATTGCTTGAGAGAGCCAGAGCTGAACATGACAAAAGAAGCTGGAGAACAGGTAGGTAGCATACTGGCTGACTCCTTTAGGTGCATATGGAGTTTCCTCTCTACACTTGCAGATGTTCATACATATACATGTTGGTTTGTCATCGAGAAGGGAAGCTTATCACTATAGCCTCAGAATCAGCCATTCGGATCTGGCTAAAAAGCCCATGAGAGTTTCTCAGGCATGGAAAGCCAAGACACTGTGGCAAAAAATGACCTAAATGAAAGATCGCTGTGAGTGAGATCCCAGCGCAGAGAATGGGCCATTAAAGGAGGAGGCACCTTTCTCTGAAGGGAGGAGAGAACCTCCACTTTGACTATGACCTTGTCTAAATAAGCTCAGAGTTTGTGAACTCAAGAGGCTTCCATAGCCTTGGCAGCTCATGACAAGAGCCTTGGGTGTACTGACATCATAAATAATTGCCAATACACAATAAGTGCCAATTGTTAAATCAACAATGGGAGTCACTATGCACTTACTCCCCATGTAGGATCTCTGTCCTTAATGTGTTGTACTATGTGAATTAATGGTAAAACTAGTCTTCAACCAGTACTTTATACTTTGTGTGTCTGTGTGGGTACAATCTGTTGAAAACATTACTTAGAATATACTAAGTTGATCTTCTGTATATAAAGATATTAAAAATGAATCTTCATGAAGAATGGGATGGGAGAGGGAGTGGGATATGGAATGGTTTGTGGGTGGGAGGGTCGTTATGGGGGGGAAACTACTATAATCCAAAAGTTACAATTTCAAAATTTATATTTATTAAATAAAAGCTTTCTAAAAAAAGGAAGCTTATTACCTCTGTGTGAATTAGCCTTTCTCATCCTTCAGAAGTTTAAGAAGACCTTTAAGAACATGCCTAGTTCAATCCACTCACTTTGCCAAAGAGGTTGCTTTAGTTAATAACTACCAGAGAGAGTGAATGCATCTCTTTTTGGCGTATGTAAAATGATCACACCAACTGGCAAATACCATGTCAGCCATGCTGCCAGCATGTGTGGTCTGAGGTCATGGCTTGGTTGCAGGTGGATGAACTGAAGGGCAAAAATCCATTGCAATGTGGAGGCCCAGAGGGGAGCCCTCAGACTGGAGGGAAGCATCAAAGAGCTAACCTATCCGCTACTGTAGCAAACTATTCCCCTTGTGCCTCACTGGGCTCTCCCATCAGGAAATGTGCTCCTTCCAGGACCTGAAATGCCCCTCTAGGACCCCTGCTGTTCTCCCTACATCTTTGATCTCCCGCAGAGCAGACACTGAATCACCCTCCCAGACCTCCCATGCCATCAGTGGCTTACGCTGGTCCCTTTTCAGAGCTCTCAGGAAACAGAATGTGAGCAGTAAGTTGCAATTAGAAGTGAAAAGCTATTAATATCATCCTTATTTTTTTTTCACACGCAATGTTTTTTGCAGCACTTTCAGAAAGATGCCTTCCTGTGAGAGAGTGGGTGAGAACAATGTGCAAATGAACTGACTGGCAGTGGCCGCCCCATTCGGCAGGTAGCATGGTATACTAATTAGAACAAAGGACGTTTCTTTTCCTACTAAACACACACCCAAGGCCACTGAGGGCCCTGTTGTGCTGGTGCCAGACCAAAACAGCAAACACTAAGGAGAGGCGCCTCTAAGGCCTTCTGAATCTAACCCATGGACTACCATCAGTCTCAAGCACATATTGAAAAGTACTGGGCAGATAGCTTAGCAGTTGTTAATGCATTTCTGAAGCAGTGTAACCCTTCATGTGCATTTTCACTTTCTACTCTTTCTTCTCCTCTTTCTAATGCAGTTGACATCGAGTCCCTATAACCAGGGCACTGTCTTGTTCTCCACTCCAGGATTTCACAGCTCCCTGGCCCCAAGTTAGTGCATGTGTTTTGGTTGTTGAACAGAGACTCCCGTGGTGCCCAACAGAGCTTATTCCATGGAAAGGCAAACCGAACTTCTTTTACTTTCTCCGTTGACAGTGCAAACACAAGATATGGCAATCCTGATTTTGATTCCTAAGGCTGTTGTGGGAGATGTCAATGCCTCCTTCCCTTGCAGCAGGAAGCTCAGTGTTAATAATAAAGAAAAAAAGTAGAACACTTCAGAAGCATCATGTTGGGCTAATTAAGATGAAATAAGCTACTTGAATAGCTCTTTTATTATTGAATAAGTGGTTCTTCCCTAAGATGAGTTAGTCTAACACCTCTTTAGACTATATATGGTATCAAAGCCACTGAGAAGGGAGCCTGTGGGGTGTGTGGCTGCATTACTAAACTCCTTTTATGTCTGAGGACATGAAAGTTTGCTATTCCACTATTCCACTCTTCTTTGGAGGAAGGTGAGGAAGCCACTCATGTTGATGGAGTGAAATACTGCTCGTTAATAATGTCTTGGTTTCTCTTTATTTCCCCATTGATTATATTTATTGTTTTCTTCAATAAACAACTTCATTACAGAGCAAAACACTAAATTTATATTGTTTAGGTTTCCATTGTCCTAAAGAATGCATCCTTGTTCCATTGTGCCTCGTCTTTGTTTCTTCATTGAAATAACATTGTTTCTCATGTACTGATATGAAGGTTTCATAATTCCTTGCAAGTGTCTGCACAATACTTAGAACAGATTGAGTCAATTATGCAATAAATGTTTTTCTACCTGCAATTCAGATAGTACCTATTGAGACCCAATTTATACATTAGGCTAGACCCTTTAAGTTTAAAGAGATATTACAGGGATGTCTTAGTTGATGTTCTTTTCTTACAACCGAATACCAAAGACTGGGTAATTTCTAAAGGTTACCAGTCAAGGGGCCGCATTTGGTGAGAACCTTCGTGCTGGTGGGGATCTGCAGAGTCTTGAAGCAGCACAGGCATCATGTGGCAAAGGACCACATACAGGAAACAGAGCCAAATTGGCTTTGTAAATAAACCTACTCTTGAGATAACTTATTAACCTGTTAATCCCTGAATGGACTAGTCCTTCATGAAGACAGAGCCTCTAAGTTCCTCCCTGGTCCTACTTCTAATACTTCACAGTGAGGATTGAATTTCAACATGAGTTGGTGGAGATGTTCAAGCCATAGCCAGGGCCCTCCCCGTATCTTTATATCAGTACCTGAATTTGAAATATTCAAGGTTGATGCCAAGTCACTTCAGTCTGTCCTCCTCTAACTTCAAAATAACCATCAAGACCATGAGGCAAGGTGTCAATTGAAAATGCCATTTTGAGATTGACACAAATATGGCTTTTTTTTCCTCCCTAGGAAATATCCTTTGGAAGATTCAGCTATTCTGGAAAGGGAATCAGTGTGACTCATCTCATGATGCTTCTATTTCTGGTCACCACTGGATATTATCTTCTTTAGGTCCCTTTAACATTTAGAAACTCATCCTGTTAACTCTGCCTCATGCCTAGAAAACTGCTATAAAGCAAGACATAAGGTTAAGACATTGTAATTGTTCAAGAAGGTAAGGACAGTTTCTCTGCCCGCCACTCTCCATTCAGCTGCTCTGTTTTGCTTTCCACTGCCTCCTTTGTCCAGGAATCTGTGTGTAGGTTGTTACTGAATTGCTAGAGATCTAGTCAAGGATATACTATCCTCATTTCCAGAGATGAGGGCACCAAATTTGGTTCAGTCACTATATTGATTTGGATCTCCAGGAATCAGAATGGAGTTAGAAGTACAGGACATTTATTGGAGCTAACAGCCGTGAAGGATACAGGGGAGAGCAATCAAGATCTTGGGAGAAAGCCTGAGACTACTGTAAAAATCTGAGCAAGTCTGCAGCACAAAGGCTTCCAGACAGAAGTCCCATGTTGGGCAGACAGGGCCAAACACTAATCAGTCCCCTGTGCCCAGTTGTCACCTTGGGGCTGTTTAGAAAGTGCACCTCCTCAGTGCTAAGGCTGTGGCTGATCCCAAAGGCATTGCAATTGGGAGCTGTAAGGTAATTGCCACTCTCCCAGATGACCAGCAAGTTCTTTTTTAGAAGGGAAATACGAGCAGTGCACAATCATGGCCACCACAGTTACTTCATGCCTCAGGGCTGAGACAGGAATCTGGGCTTAACACTAGACTTTGCTTTCCCAAGCAGGAAGGCCATCATTAACATCAACAAACTCTAACTTTGTTCAGTTATCTTCTCTGTGGCCTCCAGTACCTCCTCTCTCTCCTAAGTAAATTGCTAATTAGCAATTAATCTGTCTCGAATCTAGATTTACTGTAAACACATAAGGTTGTAATTCTTAAATTTTCATAACCCTGAGAGAGAAGGACAGGCAGATGAGAACAAAGAAGGGATTTTATTGAAAACAGACTGGTCTCAATGCAGCCAGATTGTTCCCAATATACTCAGTCCTGTCTCAGAAAGCTAAACATTAGGAATTTATTATCTACTGTCAGAGTGCATTTTAAGGTGTGAGGGGGTGGGACTCCAGATAATGGAAACAGCTTGGCTCAACCTACAGAGAAAGGGAGTAGATAGGGAGCAGTGGGGAAACAGGAGATGAGAAAAGGTATGTGGGGAGCAGTGGAGGTAAGAGGGGGAGATCAGGAAAGCCACCAGAGGTTGTGGAATAGGTGAGCTGCATCCAGCGAATGATGTGAGCTGCAGTGGTAGGTCTTGTTTCAGTCAGTCCCTCAGCCCTGCACAGGCTGTGATGTGTCCTTCATTTGGGGAGCTGAACAGCTCCCAAGTGGAAATCTTTGCTACAGCAGTATGGGGAGAGAAGGGACAGCTTCAGAGTCCTCCTCCTCAGAATGCCAGTGGCTACCAGAGCACAGCTGAGACATGCCAGCTCACTAGGTTTCCTTTGTGCAGCCCAAGCCTGGGTTTCAGTTGAAGGAATAAAAATGGGCAGACCAAGGTCCCCACTGCTTGTGGAATTTTCCTCAATCTCCACTGATGTCCACAGCAGAATCCTAGAAAACTTTTCTATAATTTCATCATCAATGAGAAAGTTCAGGAGATAAGTTGTTTTGATTTGGGGGCAATTGGATTTCAGTTTTGGGTTGGGAATTTTTAATAATGCATTTAATCCAAGCTGGTAAATATAGCTTGGTTAAGATGGAAGGACTGAAGAACAATTTGAATATAATATCTCTTTCAACAAAGGTGAAGGAATGCTACAGCGGATCAAGATATATGACTCTGTCGTTGCTCAGTTCTGCGGTTATTAATTTCTCAGAACTTGGAGCAAGTAGATTTGAACCCATTTTTTTTCAAGTCAGCCATTCAGATGATGTTTAATAAAGTTACCCAACCCTTATTTCCTCACATGAAGCTATGCCTGATGTAGACTGCTAGATGTTTCAAATTGCCTTCTCACACATACCTCTACATTTCAGGCAGAGGAAGACAAGAAAAACCTGAACAGGATGCAGATTCTTATGGATAAACTTCAGCTGAAACTGCAAAGTTGCAAGCAGCAAATGGAGGCAGAGGTGTAAGTGCGTGGGCCAGTTTTAGCCGCATGGATGTCCCAGGTGTTCTTTTTGGTTAATGGAGATTTGCGATCCTGAGCTAGGGAAGCAGCAAGTCCTAGAGTCTGCTCACTCTCCAGGTTTTTATAAATTAGTTTAACATCCAACATATAATAGTTTCTGCTTTTGTCTCCAGGTAGCCACAGTTTCCTCTCTTCAGCCCTCCCCTCCCACTCCCTCCCACTCCCACCTCCTCCCTCCCTCTCTCCCTTCCCCTTCCCTTCCTCCTCCCCCCTCTCCCCCTCTCTCCCTCCACCTCCCTCTCCCTCTCCCTCTCCCTCTCCCTCTCCCTCTCCCTCTCCCTCTCATACTCAAATGTGTGAATTGTAGGAAATAAGCCAAATAAGAGCAGGGTATCTTAGAGAGATGGCAGGATTACCCTGGGGCTTGCTTTAGGTAAATATAAATATAGTTCCCAGTCCTTTCTCCTGATGAGCATGGATATGGCTGTAGACAAAACCACTGTCACTGTCATGTACTTGCGCTTCCTGGGTTGGTACTCACAGGTCCATGGAATGTCATTGGTAAGTGTCATATATATTAGTTTATGCCTAATAATATTATCTCTGGCATTGTTCTGAATTTTCTGGGCATTTTAGGGTAAAACACTACTGTATCTAAAAAATACCTGTTGACATACAATTTTACTTTTTATAATTATTTTATTTGAAAGGCAGAGTGACAGAGAGACAGAGACCTTTAATTGCTGGTTCACTTCCCAAATGGCTGCAATACTGGACCTGACCCAGGCAAACCCAGGAGTTTCTTCTTGGTCTTCCATATGGGTGGCAGGGGCTCAGGTACTTGAGCCATCTTTTGCTGCTTTTCCAGGTACATTAACAGGGAGCTGGATTGGAAGTGGAGTATCTGGGGCTAGAACTGGCACCACAGGGGATACTGGTAGCACCTTAACCCAATATGCCACAATGCCTGCCCCAATTGATACAATTTTAAAGTCAAGATCTCTCAACCCAAAGATGGAATTGATATTGAGGATGCTGAACTGATTAGAAAACAAAAACCTGAGGTTAAGTCTATGGTTTCTCTATCACACACCATGTCTGGAAAGGCTATACTACATGTGGTTGATGGATAGGTCTGGCTATTTTCTGAATTTCCAGGGACCAACTGTTAAAAAGTGGATTTTATGTCTGCTACAAACCCTGAATTTCTGTTCATCATACCAAAATATGATATGCCGTTCAATACTCAGAATCTTAGATTGTTTTCACATTTTTCAACTTTCTAATTCAGAGGAGAAATTTTTCTGGTTTTTATTTTTATAGGAAGCACAAATCAATCAATATCTTTCTAAGTATAAAAAGCAGCAACATGAGCTGAATTAAGTAAAAGAGAAAGCAAAGATAAAATCTCAAGTCAATAAACTCAAGATTAAAGCACAAGAGTTTAAAGAAGGTATGGCAGTTATTCAACTCTACTAAGGCATACTTAAGGCTTCATGTTACTTATCAAATAGATCATTATAACAAGATTGTTGTTTTTAAAAAGTCTTTAATGAGAAAAATAAAGTTTCCAGCAATATTTTCATGTATTAACTAAATTCTTTGTTCAGTTGGTATGAAAGTACTGAGCAATTGAATGTAGTATACATTGTATTTATATTTCTCAAATGTTTAACTCCAGGAGAACTTGCATGCCCTGAGCTTAGGGGCCTTGATTTTTTCCACAGTGTAGCCAGGAGCCCATGCGGCAAAGATAACATACAAATCACAAA
This sequence comes from Oryctolagus cuniculus, assembly GCF_964237555.1. Lineage (NCBI taxonomy): Eukaryota > Metazoa > Chordata > Mammalia > Lagomorpha > Leporidae > Oryctolagus > Oryctolagus cuniculus. The sequence goes on along the minus strand of NC_091435.1, from coordinate 63,662,793 downwards.
TAGATCTGTTGGAAATTCTGAGCAAACTCTATTATATACAAGTCCTGATTTTGTCCCATAACAATATGGGGACCTAGAAGGAAGATGTCTAAAACTGAGGTAGAGAAGGAGAAGAAAATGCCAGAATCCTGCTTTCTAGGTCTCTGCTTTTTATTCCTAATTGGCCCTAAAACACAAGAGATCTTGCTGTCTTGCTGGGTTCTGGAATGGCTGTACTTATTAAATGGACAAAGTTACAAAATTGAACTAAATGTTTAGAATGGTCTGGGTAGCCTCAGATTCCTTATTGCGATTTTCTTAGAAATAGAGCCTTGGGGCCAGTGCTGTGGTGTAGCCAGTAAAGCCACCACCTGCAGTGCTGGCATCCCATGTGGGCGCCAGTTCAAGTCCCAGCTACTCACTTCCAATCCAACTCTCTGCTATGGTCTGGGAAAGCAGTAGAAGATGGCCTAAGTGTTTGGGCTCCTTCACCCACGTGGGAGACCCAGAGGAAGCTCCTGGGTTCCAATCAGCACAGCTCCCACTGCTGCGGCCATCTGTGGAATAAACCAGCAATGGAAGACCTATCTCGCTCACTCTCTCTCTGCCTTTCTGTAATTCTGCCTTCCAAATAAATAGATAAATCTTAAAAAAAAATAAAGAAAGAAATAGAGCCTTTACTAGGGTCCTGGCTTTTAAAAAGCAAATGAAAGGGGATTGGATAATGTTATTTTAGCTACCTTTCAGAGAATGCTTGAAATGCAACAGTATGTACTGTAGACTGGACCATCCAATTTTTTTTTTTTGAAATGTGATGCTTTTTTAGTATTTTACTTATTTTGTATTCTTTATCTGAGATGTTTGGGACCCAAGTTTTCAGATTTCAGAATGTTTGCATATATGTAATGAGATATCCTGTAAATGTGAACACAAAACTCGCTGAATATGAACTTTATACACAGAGGCTGAAGGTAATTTTATATGTTTACTGCACCTGTATTTTGACTGCAACATGTCATATGAGGTCAAGTGTGGAATTTTCCATTTGTGGTGTCATGATAGCCTTCAAAATGTATCAGATCTTGGAATATTTGGGATTTTGGATTTTCAGTTTAGGGACACTCAAACTGCACTAGTTACCCTAGTAGTTCATAGGGTTGTCAACACTGAGTAGAGCTGTGCCTTGACTCCAGGGCCCTCTGCAGAGACCAAAACTTTTGAATGTCAAAGTCCCTTATATAAAATGCCTATTTGCATATAACATGTGCACATTCTCAGGTTTACCTTAAATCATCCCTGACAAGTGCTATATAGATAGTTGTTACACTGTATTGCTTTGGGAATACAGGCAAGAAGCAAATATCTGTACATGTTTAGAATGTTTAGTAGGGTAGCACTATTTTTTCTTCCAAATAACTTTAATGTGTATTTTGGGGAACCTGGACACAGAACCCATGATTAGAGGGACAGATGATCATATGACTTTTTCCCTTTTTTATGTCGATGTGGTGTGTCACATTTTTTTTTTTTTTTTGACAGGCAGAGTTAGAGAAAGAGAGAAAGGTCTTCCTTTTCCTTTGGTTCACCCCCCCACCCCAAAACGGCCGCCACGGCCGGTGCACTGCGCCAATCCGAAGCCAGGAGCCAGGTGCTTCCTCCTGGTCTCCCATGCAGGTGCAGGGCCCAAGTACTTGGGCCATCCTCCACTGTACTCCCAGGCCATAGCAGAGAGCTGGACTGGAAGAGGAGCGACTAGAACTGGCGCCCCAACCAGGCCTAGAACCCAGGGTGCCAGCGCCGCAGGTGGAGGATTAGCCTAGTGAGCCACGGCGGCAGCATGTCACACTTATTGATTTGTATACGTTGAACCATCTTTGCATCCCTGGGATGAAACCCACTTCATCACAGTGAATAATCTTTTTAATGTCCTGCTGGATTTGACTTGCTAGTATTTTGTTGAAGATATTTGCATGTATTTCCGTCATAGAATTTGACCTTTAGATTCCGTCCCTTTTTTTCTGTGCCATTCTCTGCTTTGGATACCAGGGAAATACTAGTCTCATAGAATGAATGTGGGAGAATTCTATTTATTTTCGAAAACATTTAAGAGGGATTGGTATTAATTCTTTAAATAATTGGTAAAATTCAGCAGTGAAGTCATCTGTTCCTGGGCTTTTCTTTGATGGGAGATTTGTTTTTTTATTGTGGATCAATCTTGCTGCTTATTATTAGTCTGTTTAATTATCCTATTTTCTCATGATTCAACCTTTCTAATGTGTATATGTCCAAGAATTTGTTCATTTCTTCTGTTATTGAATTTTTGCCAAGTAATTGTTCATAGTAATCTCTTTGTTAGAATTTGCCGTTTTCTTATTGTCATTTCTAAGAATCTGAAGATAATGATTTCTCCACACCCCCAGATACTACTCAGTAAAAAGCAGAGTATCAGCAAGTTTCAGCTTTGGAACAAACATCCAATTTTAATTTATTATCAAGAATAATATAATTATTCATTCATTTGGAAACAATTTAAAGGGACCAAGATTACTAAAAAGTATTGCAGTGAAATTTTTCTTTAATAAATATTCACAAATAGTAAAAAAAAATAGGATTCCGTCACTACACTTTAGAAAACTCTTTGAATTAACAAAACTGTGTACAAGATATGGGATTTCAAATTAGGGTCAGGTGAGAGAAAATTGGACAAGGAAGCAGAAGCATCACAATTTAGGGTTTGTCTTTTATAAACTGTAGGGCCAAACCCTTGATTGACTAAGTTCTAAAAACCTCTTGATAGTGACAAATTTGCAAGCATAACTGTTAGACTATTGCTTTTATCAAATTTATGATTAAAATTAAGGCAGTACTTTATCCAGGCTGTCCATTCTCTCCTTACATGACATACATATGGAAATCCAAGTTTATTACAAGGTTGATTGATGCTACGCCAACTGAGCCTGAGAAATTTACCTAATTACTTTCATGGCATTTGACTATGAGTCAGGTGTTGGCAAGTGCAACCCAGTTTAAGAGATGGTGGTTTTTGTGTTGATAGGGTCCTTTTCCCTACGCAATCTTGGAAATACTGACATTCTTATTCTTGTGGTCTCTAAAAATCACCATAATAATTCTAGTTGGCTGTGCTAATATAATTAGTATATAAAACTATATACAATAACATAGCACACTCATTGCCTTAGTTCCTAGTCCTGGATTTTCAACTATTCACTCCCTTTATTAAGGGAGTGCTGCTCCTACCTGCTCTCTCACCCATTGTCAATTCACTAGATTTTGAATCAGCTCCTAGTGAAATGTTGTTTTATGAATTATTGATGGAAACCTCACTGTAGCCTTCTGGGCTGACTACAACAGGAATATAAATAAATAAGATAGTTCTTTTCTAAGTGGAATTAGAAGCCTTAACATCTAGTCAACTAAACTTTTTAAAAAAGATTTATTTACTTGAAAGGCAGAGTGAAAGAGATAGAAGCAGAGATAGAGAGAAAAAGATTTTCCATCTGCTGATTCAGTCTGCAACTGAGTGCAATGGCTGGGGCTGAAGTTAGGAGCCAAAAATCCATCCAGGCCTCCCACACAGGTGGCAGGCACCCAAGTCCTTGGGCAATTTTCTGCTGCTTTACCAGGAACATTAACAGGGAGCTGGATTGGAAATGGAGCAACCAGGACTTGAACTGGCACTCTGATATGGTATTCAGGCATCACAGGTAGTGGCTTAACCCAGGCCACTGCAATGCCATCCCCTCTATAAAATGTTAGCATAATAGGAGATCAGTGAATGATGTCTTGAAGAGTATAACACTGGATGTGTTAGTTCATTTTGTACTACTATAACAGAATATCTGACACTGAATAACTTATAAAGGACATAAATTTATTTTGTATAGTTTAGAAGGGCAGGAAGTTCAACATCAGTGTACTGGTATCTAGTAAGGATCTTCTTGCTGTGTCATCCTATGGCTGATGGTAGAAGAATAAGAGTGCGAGAGCAAGAGACAGAATGTGCTTTTAGAATAAACTGCTTTTATAATATATCTACTCTGAAACTAACTAGTTTATTCCCCTGACCATGAAATTAAACAGGGCACTAATCACCTCTTTTTGGGTCCAAACTGCGACCCCCGAAACTGTTGCATTAGGGATTATGTTTCCAACACGTAAGTTCTAGGGGGCACATTCCAATAATAGTGCTAGGAAAAAGAGTAGTTACAAGCCTTTGTAGTAGTAGAATTGTCATATCTGACAAGCCGTTGTTTGGAATCGTAGTGAAGACAGGTGACGAAGTCACTGGCTATTAAGAACGCTTGCCATGTGTGGCTGTAGTCTCTCTTCATTTCCTGTACTGATGGATATTCTGAAAGAGACTAGAATCAAGAAAATGGAGGCTGAAAATGTTTATTTTGATTGCAACAATAGACATCATTGTAAGTATTTCACGATGGTAGGGTAGGGGTAAAATACTGCTGGCATCTATAATATCTGTAAGATAATTATAAAATAGGTAGCTACGAACTCTAAGTCTTACCAGCTTTAATCTCCCTGTTAAAAATTCCTCGGTTTTTAACTGGGGGAAAATAAGCTTATATTGTTTCTGACCCTTTGTTGTTTTATAATTAATGGAACACAGAAATAATGAAAGTTGTGAAGCACAAGGGGAGTATGCAATTCCATTACAATGTGTGAATGAATTATCAGTTGCCAAGAGCCTAGAAGTCACTGGAAAGGTATGGAAGGTCAGCAGCCTACATCTGGGCAGAAACCATAGTCTGCTTCTCTCCGTTTCACATGTGTCTGTGTCTCTTTGCTTCTATACAATCCTAGGTTTCTAACTTGTGTCATAGGAAAACAAGTATATTGGAGCAACCTTTGGCATAGTGCCACTTGAGATCTCTACAAATAGCCACAGGAGACCAGCAGAACAATATTGCATTTAAGCCAATAGAACCTGTTTAATTATACACATTGAGAAAAGCCTAATTGTATTTTTCCTGCTATATTACCCCACAATCTCTCTTGAATTTGTCTCTCCATAAGAGTTTTACATGATGATATGTAAATTAGTCTATCTTCAATTACAGGCTCTCCAAGATGTCCAAATTAAAGTTCCCAGCATTTGCCTCCTCCATCACAAACAACTGAAAGAGGAAGTAAACAGCTACATCACCAGGTAAGTGTCCAAGGAAGAACACTAGAACTGAGTGAGTGCTACATGGGAATCTCGTGGGACGAGGTAGCATGGGGGGGGCAGCATAAAGACAGGAACAAAGCAAACTGGTAACTGTGACCCTGGCCCCATGACTGGGGTAATTCTTATTGCAAGGGAAAAGTTAAATAGGAGAGCCTTGTCCCATTTCTAGGATGCTGCAGGTCAGCACTCTTGGCTACAGGAAGTATCCTCATCTTCACAGCCCTGAAGCTCAATAAGAGAAGCTACCTAGAAAATACACAACAGCTTAAATTCAGCAAAGGAACTCACATTGTCTTGTTCTGGGGAGTGAAGAAAAGTTACAGCAGTGTGATACCATCTTGAAACAGGAGTTACTGTCCTGAGGGACAGAAATCCCTATGCATCTCCATCCCTGAGACCCAAAAGATATTACACTTCACTAGAAAAAAATGATTACAAGCTCACTAAACCCAGCAACACAACTGTGGCACCAGCAATTTATATGAGGCAATGATCTGCATTATGGGGAATAGGTGGTTCAGCACAACCAGGCACAGGCCACGTGGAGAACATACCACAAGCTAGCACCACCACTCCTGCCCCTGCTTTGATTGCTGTCAGCAAACATGCACGCCTACCAGATGTTGGGCTAGCAAGGCTACAGCTCCATTCCCACCATATCCCTACTTTGTTTAGTAAAGGAGTCATGTGCCCCAACCAGATTTAGGGTTACCATTGTAATGATCCAATTCCCACCATCAGAATCTGCTCACCCCAGCTGGGAGAGGAGGATAGCTCTCATCCCCCTATCAATAACCATAGAAAAAGATATAGTGATACCACTACACTACAAAATCCAACTGAAACAAAAGCCAAGGTAGCCTACCAAACTTATATTTGAAGACATGTTTCAAGAGAAATCCTTTAATCCACAAAAGTTACCCTTTAAAAGTGACAGAAACAACTTATGTGCCAGATATGCAAATAGCAATGCAGGGATAAAAGAATCATGAAAAAGCAAAACAACATGATCACAATATCTTTTGTATCAGATTCCAGAGAAGGAAGTGGACAAAATATGTGACAAAGAATTCGAAAGAATTATATATAAGGTTACAAGAGAAAATATACAGCCAATTGAATAAACTAAGGAAATCAATGCATGATATGAATGGAAAATTCAGGCAAGAGATAGAAATGAAGAATTCATTAGTCAAACATAACATACATATGTTGAAAGCATAAACAGACTATAAAAAGCAGATTTTTTAAAAAAATGCCTATTGGACACACAAAAACCAAAAAATCTTAAAAGAATGAAAACAGATCTAAGATGTATGAGACACCATTAAATGAATATATTCAAATTAAGGGAATTTTTGAAGGAGAAGAAATGACTAAAGACATATAAAACCTTTTAAATAAAAGAATAAAATTTAAAAAGTCACTAATCTAGAGAAAGATATGGACATTCAAATACAAGATAACCATAGGATGCCAAATATGAGCATAAGCGAACCTCACAACATGTGAAATTGTCAAAAGTGGAGTTCAAAAACCTATTGGAGAAAAATGTCCAGTCAAACTTGAGGGAGACCCCATTGGACTAACAGCAGATTTTGTTACAAGAAATCTTACAGAAAAAGAGAATGGATAAATAATGTGATAAATTCCAAATTATAAAAGAAAAAAAACTGCCAATCAAGAATAATATATATAACAAAGCTATGTTTCATAAATTAAGAAAAAACTTTCTTAGACAAACAAAAACTGACCAGCTTTACAGAAGATGCTTATGAGAGTTCAACATTCAGAAGCAAAAGAAATGTAACTACCATCATGAACGCATAAAAAAGTATGTAACCTCCTTAAAAAAGAACAAAATAAACAGAAGGCATTTTTAAATGACGAGTAAGTCATTATTTACCAATAACAACCTTGGATGTAAGTGGACTATATTACCCATTTAAAAGATATAGACTAAATAGACTGAAAGACAAAGACCCAAAGATGAATTGCCTAAAAGAAACTCACTTCACTATTAAATACATACATAGTCTGAAAATGAAAGTATGCAAAAAAGATGGCACACAATGACAGCTAAAAGCAAGAAAGAATAGCTATACTTATATCACATCACTATACAATGATCAACAGATCAATATAATAAGAATATGTGATAAATGTATATGCACTCAAAGGCAGTGCACCAAAATTTTAGATCTAAAGGGAGAGAACATGCAATACAATAATAGTGGGGGTTCTTCAACACCTCACATTTATTAATGGACAGATCATAAAAACAAAAAATAATGAAGAACCATCAGCGTTAGACGACACTATAGAATAACTGGACCTTAACAGACATTTATAGAATATTCCACCCCATAGCTCTAGAATCATATTCTTTCAATCAGCAGATGAAGTATTCTTTAGGATATACCACATATTAGGCTATAAAGCAGTCTCAAAAATTTCAAAAAAATCATAACCATGCCATGTATTTCTTCCAACCAAAAGAGGATAAATCTAGAAATGAACAACAAAATTAAATCTAGGAGTACAGATACAAAGAGATAAAACAATTTCTGAATGAACAACGAATTGCTGAAAATATCAAAAGAGCAATTTAAAGATTCTTTGGAACAAAGATGAAAACACCACATATCACAATTTATGAGATATAGAAAAATCAGTCAGAGGGAAGTTTACAGAAATAAATACCCTATCAAGAAATACAAAGTATCTAATAACCTAATGATATATCTTAAATACCTATATATAAAAAAAAAAAACCTAAAGTTGAAAGAAAAAACCAGGGCTGGGGCCATGGCTCACTTGGTTAATCCTCCGCCTGTGGCGCCAGCATCCCATATGGGCTCCAGGTTCTAGTCCCGGTTGCCCCTCTTCCAGTCCAGCTCTCTGCTGTGGCCCGGTAGGGCAGTAGAGGATGGCCCAAGTGCTTGGGTGCCTGCACCCGCGTGGGAGACCAGGAAGAAGCACTTGGCTCCTGGCTCCGGATCGGTGCAGCGCTGCCCTTAGCAGCCATTTGGGGAGTGAACCAATGGAAGGAAGACCTTTCTCTCTGTCTCTCCCTCTGTCTATATTTTTTTTATTGGGCACGTAGATTTAAAGAAAGAAAGAAAAACCAAGAACACAGCAGAAATCAATTGTATATTAAAAAAACAATATCTTGGTATTTTGCAAAGATAAACAAAACTGATAAGCCTTTATCTGAACTAATCAAAAATGAGAAAATTCAATATCAGAGATAAAAAAGGAGATATTACAACTTATAACAGAAAAATAAGGATCCCTAGGGATTATTATGAGCAACTCTATGCCAAAAAATTGGATAACCTAGAAGTAGACCTATACAACAAAATTACATCACAAAGACAAAAAACCTAAATAGACAAATAACAAGTAATAAGACTGAATCAATAAAAGTGTCCCAACAAAGGAAATCTCAGCACCAGATGGTTTGACGGTTGAATTTTACCAAAATTGTAGGGAAGAATTAGCGAAAATTCTTCTCAAGCTATTCTACATTCTTGAGAGGGCAATAACCCTTCCAAACTCATGAGGCCAGCATTACCTCGAGTCCAGATCAGACAAGGACATAACAAAAGAAAAAAAAAACAATGAATATATATTAACAAAGATTTAAAAATTCTCAAGAAAATACTAGCAAACTGAATACAATTACATATCCAACATGATTAAGTGGTAATTATCCCAAGGATGCATAGATAACTTAATATGGGTAAGTCAGTAAGCATAACGTAATCAACAGCATGAAGGATGAAAAGCATATCTCAACAGATGCATAAAAAAACTTCGATCAAATTCAACATCCATTCATGGTGAAAACCCTGAACAAATTAGGTACAGAAGGAAAATAAGTCCATATAATCATAGTTATTTATGAAAAACTTTCAGTCAACATCTTTGAATAGAGAAAAGCTGAAAGCATTTCCTCTACCATTTGTAAACAGACAAGGATGTCCATTCCCACCACTCTTAATCAAAATACTACTAGAAATTTTAGCCATAGTAAATAGGTAGGAGAAAGAAATTGAAAGGCATACAAGTAGAAAGTAAGGAATTCAGATTATTCCAATTTGGAAATCACATAAATATATATATATATAGAAAAACCTAACAGAAAACAATAAGTGAATTGAACATACATAATCTCAGTTAAAATATCAATGATACTCTTTACAAAACCAGAAAGAAAATCACAAAGAACTACAAATAAGCAAAGCGATATGGAACAAAATGAACAAAGATGGAGGTATCACAATGCTTGATCTCAAGACATACTATAAAGCTACTTTAAACAAAAGAGTATTGCAGTGACATAAAACGAAGGAACACAGACCACTGGAACTTAATAGGTATCCCAGCAATTAATCTATGTATCTATAGTCACCTGATTGTCTTTTCTCTAGTGCATGTGTTTGTTACCTTTGTTGACAGTGTCTTCAACAAATTGTTCTGGGAAAAAGAATCAATCCAGTTAAGAAATTGTCAAAGAATCTGAATAGACATTTCTTAAAAGTGGAATTATCAAACACACACATATATATATATAAATGCTCAAAATCACCAGCAAAAAAGCACAAATCAAAACCACATGAGACACCTCATTACAACTAGAATTACTTTTTTCAAGAAACAAAAAGTAACAAAACATGCCAAGGATATGGAAAAATAGGACCTCTTATTCACACTGTTCATGGAATGAGAAGCACTACTGCTATTATGGAGAACAACATGGAAGTTCCAAAGAACACTAAAATGTGATTTATCATGTGACCCTGCTATTCCATGTCTGGGTATGTATCCCAAGGAAATTAAATCAGCCTATGAAAGAGATAGCTTTACTTTCACGTTCATCACAGCACTATTCCCAATAGCCAAGATGTAGAATCAACCTAGATGTCCATCAATGGATGAGGGATTAAAAAATTTTAAAAATAAGTGATATTCAGTCATGAAAAGGAATGAAATCCTGATATTTTCAGCAAAATGTTTGGAACTAGGGGTCATTGTTAAGTGAAATAAGCCAGGCAAAGAAAGATAAACAGTGCATATTTCTCTTGTAGATAGAAGCTTAAAATGTTCATGTGAATTTAGAATAGTTATTACCAGAGGTTAGGAGGTGAGAAAGAGGGAGGTTGAATAGCAGGTATCAAAACACAGAAATTTCAGTTTTCCACAGCAAGGTGGGGTGACTTAGTTCACATTAATGTATTAAATACTACATAAAGAACTGGAAGAGAGGAGCTAGTAGGTTCCAAACAAAAAGAAAATATAAGCAAATGGAAAGACTACTTGCCTGATTTTATTAGTTTATACAATATACATGTGTTGAAATATTACACGGAATCCTTTTGAAATGTACAAGTATTATAAATTAATCAAACTTAATAAATTTAACTTCAATTACCTTTTTGCAGCAGCGTCTTTATACTATTAAATGGCTTGATAACGGAAAATATGTTCTATTGTATTTTCCTCTCCATTGTAAGCATTGCTATTCCCTTCATCAGTAGAGAAGGAAAAATATTTTTTAAAAAACTTTCTATTCAAATATTCAAATTCTCTTATTCCTGCATCAGTATAGTTATGATATTAGAACTGCCCAATTTATTCCCTTCCTCATGTCTTTCTTCAAAGAGCATAAAAATTGCACCCAATGTTGAAACTCATCATCAAAACCAACAGTAAATTCTTATGGTTGATTCAGGTGTTGCAAAAGCAGAGAAAGGCAGTAGTGCTTTAGGATCATTGTTCTTGGCTGGTCCTTGCCAACTGCTAATGATGGAAAATTATATGCTAGGACAGGCTGAGAATAGTGGTTAAGGAATATCACTTATCAAATTAGGTTTCCAGTTTCCTTCTGGATCTTATTAAACTATATTTCCTGAGGCCAGTGCCATGGATCACTTGGTTAATCCTCTGCCTGCACTGCTGGCATCCCATAAGGGCGCTGGGTTCTAGTCCCAGTTGCTCCTCTTCCAGTCCAGCTCTCTGCTGTGGCCCAGGAGGGCAGTGGAGGATGGCCCAGGTCCTTGGGCACCTGCACCCACATGGGAGACCAGGAAGCAGCACCTGGCTCCTGGCTTTGGATCGGCATAGCTCCAGCTGTAGCAACCATTTTGGGGGTGAACCAATGGAAGGAAGACCTTTCTCTCTCTCTCTCACTAACTCTATCTTTCAAATTATATATATATATATATATATATATTTATAAATATATATATATATATTTCCTATATATGCTAGACTAAGGGATGCTGTAAAATGGAGTAATTGAAAAGAGAATTAAAAGCATAACATATGAACCATAGTCATATAAAATTATAATCAAGTAAGTGTAAGGTCACTTTCATCTACCTGCATGCCTCCACTGTGGGTCACTGTCCTTGCAATGCAGCTTATTTTATGTGACTTCTCCCTCGCCATGTCACTTCAAGTTTGGGTTTGTGAGTGAATCAGGTTATGTTAGCTCACGGGGAATACACTGTCCTGTGTGTTCATTTTTGCATCATTTTGAGTGTACCATGTTATTCCAGTTGACATGTGTTTGCTGCAGACTCGCAGTACAGAAATGAGACTGTCATTCTTAAGCTGTATGTGGCACCCCCTCTTCTTCTTATCATCTGAATCTAACTTAATCACAAGTGTCATTATATTAAGTCAGGAACTGCCTTTAGGGAATAAACTTCACCATTTCTGGCCGTCTATGGGACAGGGGTAACAAGTAAGGAGACTGGCCTGCCTATTAACTCAAATGATCACAGGGCTAGACACGGTGAAGCTCTTGCTCACTATCACTCTTAAAACTGAATATTCAATAATGATTTCTGCTATAATTAAACACTTGGCAACTGCAATGGTGGCATTAGACCAATATCCAACAGAAGATCACATGAAAGGGACATGGGATCTTGCTTTACTTCTCAGGGCAGTCAGAGCCTTCCCTGGCGGGGACGGGGGGTGGGGATAGTTGGAATGTGGGGCATGATGATGGAATGAGGGAGAACTTCCAAGGGCATAGGCCTGCCTCTGCCACTGTTTAGTGGGGTAGTTTTAGATGGGGCACACTTATCTGTTTCACACAACTACTCTAGTTGAGCAAATTTCCTGTAATCCTGTTTCCTTATCTACAAAATATGGCAATAAATTATATCTAAGCATTGCCAAGATCCTTTGCAGCTCAAATTCTGTTCATGCAAGCAAAATATTTTTAAGTCTCATAACAATAGCATCTCAAGGTATTATTTTACATTTCTATAAATAGCACAAGTTTATTACAAAAATTTACATTGCTTTTAATTTAGAAAGAAACAAAATGACCCATAAGGACTCTACATTTTTGAGCATCACCAGCTGTAGGCTAAGTTCAGAGCAAGAGACTACAGAGCCCAGGAACTTACAGTATCTGGTGAGGTATGAACGTGGGGGAACCCATGGTGCAGTCACTCCAAAGAGCACCCTAAATCTTTGGCTTATTTCTTTTCCAGCTGTTTTCCCATGCAAGTCAATGGAGCTTCCTGGTTTTCATTTTCATGCCAAATTAAAACTTTTCTTTTTGTAAAGAAAGAATATGTGACTTTCCATTAATTTAATAAGTTCCCCTATTTAATGAAAACAGTAGAAATACTAGAAGACAGTGTGTTACATTAAATGTGCTTGTACAGCTTAGTGTATCTCTGATCACTTAGGATAAATTTTGAGAAGCACAATTATTAGGTGCCAATGTAGGAGAATTTAAAAGGATTTTTGTTAAGTTTGCAAATAACTCTTCAGAACATTCAGACCTGCTTACATGCCCAGTTGCAGTACAGGTAAATATTTCTATGTCATCTTTAATAAACAGAACATGGAATACCTAGGGCTTTAGCCCAGATTTCCCATATTACCTGTGCTGAAAGGATGCATCTTCTTTGTATATAGCAGAATATTACTACCAAAATCAAGAAAGGCACCAAAACTGGAACATATGTTTTCCAGGAATCTGTTCCTTGACTTGATGATTCTAAATAAACAGAGAAACAAAGACTGTGAATTGGAAGAAAAAAATTGCTAAATAAGAAACACAAAGGCTTGAGGAGATGGGTTGAAGGTAGAATATATTCACTATTTTAAAAAGTGGTTATTTCTGTATGCAAGGTAGGAAGCAAAATTTGATAATAAAGATTCTTTCTAGAAAAAGTCAAGTTTCCAGTCTGGACAGGAGAGTTTGTTATGAGCATAAACATTGCCAGTCTCATTGTCTCCATTGTGGGAAACCTACATTTCCTATAATATTAACCAGTTTGGGGTTAAAAGGGAGAGACTATTTCACTCAACATAATGAAATAAGCCAATCCCAAAGGGACAAATACCACTTGTTCTCCTTGATAGGTGACAACTAACTGAGCACCAAAAAGGAAACCTGTTAAAGTGAAATGAACACTAGGAGAAATGGTGACTTGATCAGCCCTCACCCTGACTGTTGATGAGCAGCTTAATATGTTATCCCTCTTAGTATCTTTTTTGTTTGTTCTACTTAATACTTTTGGTTGAATACTGTAATCAATACACAATTCTTCTTAAGTGCTGAAACTTAACTGAAACGTGATCACTGTTAAATATAAGAGTGAGAATAAGAGAGGGAAGAGATGTGCAATTCGGGACATGCTCAAGCTGACTTGCCTCAAACGGTGGAGTTAGAAACATACCAGGGGGCCGGCGCCGCGGCTCACTAGGCTAATCCTCCGCCTAGCAGCGCCGGCATACCGGGTTCTAGTCCCGGTTGGGGCGACGGATTCTGTCCCGGTTGCCCCTCTTCCAGGCCAGCTCTCTGCTGTGGCCCAAGAGTGCAGTGGAGGATGGCCCAGGTGCTTGGGCCCTGCACCCCATGGGAGACCAGGAAAAGCACCTGGCTCCTGGCTCCTGCCACTGGATCAGTGAGGTGCACCGGCCGCAGCGTGCTGGCCGCGGCGGCCATTGGAGGGTGAACCAACGGCAAAGGAAGACTTTTCTCTCTGTCTCTCTCTCTCTCACTGTCCACTCTGCCTGTCAAAAAATAAAAAAAAATAAAAATAAAAAATAAAAAAAATAAAAAAAAAAAGAAACATACCAGGGGATTCGAATTCAATCCCATCGAGGTGGCATGTACCAATGCCATCTCACTAGTCCCAGTGATCAATTTCTGTCCACAATTGATCGTAATGATAGGACTAAGAACCAAAGGGATCACATAAACAAGAATAGTGTCTGCAAATACTAGCTGATAGAATAAAAAAGGGAGAGAATGATCCAACATGGGAAGTGAGATACACAGCAGACCCATAGAATGGCAAATGTCCTAACAGCACTCTGGCCTCATAATCAGCCCTTAAGGCATGCGGATCCAGCTGAAAAGCCCATGAGAATATTTCAGGCATGGAAAGCCAAGACACTCTGGGGGGAAAAAAAAACCTAAATGAAAGATCTCCGTGAGTGAGATCCCAGTGGAAAGAATGGGTCATCAAAGAAGGAGGTACCTTTTTCTGAAGGGAGGAGAGAACTTCCACTTTGACCATGGCCTTGTCTAAATATGATCAGAATCAGTGAACTCAGGGGGCTTCCATAGCCTTGGCAGCTCATGACAAGAACCTAGGGTGATTACTGAGGCCATAAACAAGAGTGTCAATTTGTTAAGTCAACAACAGGAGTCACTGTGCACTTACTCCTCATTTAGGATCTTTGTCCTTAGTGTGCTGTACATTGGGATTTAATGCTATAACTAGTACTCAAACAGTATTTTTCACTTTATGTTTCTGTGTGGGAGCAAACTGTTGAAATCTTTACTTAATGTATGCTAAACTGATCTTCTGTATATAAAGAGAATTGAAAATGAATCTTGATGTGAATGGAAGGGGAGAGGGAGCGGGAAAGGGGAGGGTTGCGGGTTGGAGGGACGTTATGGGGGGGAAGCCATTGTAATCCATATTCTGTACTTTGGAAATTTATATTCATTGAATAAAAGTTAAAAAAAAAAAAGGGAGAGACTAGAGCCAGCTTAAAAGGCAATGAATCTACTCATTTTATCTTAATTTTATATTGTCATAAGGGAATTAACACATTTTTACAAAGTGGTAATTACTTACTACAACCTAGCCTCTGCCTACCATTCTCCTTGGAAGATAAAGGAAGAATGCGTTTCACTCCCTGCTTGTGGAACCAAGTGTCCTAGAGGAGTAGGAATGAGAAGTTCAGAAGTGATGAGAGAAGCTGCAGGTAACAGGTGGCCCTGGGATAAGAGTGCTTGGAGCCTCTCAGGAATAAACAGAGGAGCCTAAGCTTCCAGCCAGCATCCTGGTCAGAGTTAGAATTATTGTCAGTAGTATTAAAGGAAGAGAGGATTTCTGGGATATAGAAATTTGGAGAATTTAGGTTACCAAAGTCAAATCCCCACTAATCATGTGATTACTGTTCCACAATGAGCAGGGAGTAAATATTAGAGCACAAAGGTCAACTTAGTGTGGAGGGGTGAGGAATATCTATGGGCTATTCTTTAAAATGAGTAGGTCAGCCGGCGCCGTGGCTCAATAAGCTAATCCTCCACCTTGCGGCGCCGGCAAACCGGGTTCTAGTCCCGGTTGGGGCGCCGGATTCTGTCCCGGTTGCCCCTCTTCCAGGCCAGCTCTCTGCTATGGCCAGGGAGTGCAGTGGAGGATGGCCCAGGTGCTTGGGCCCTGCACCCCATGGGAGACCAGGAAAAGCACCTGGCTCCTGGCTCCTGCCAGGATCAGCGCGGTGCGCCGGCTGCAGCGGCGGCCATTGGAGGGTGAACCAGCGGCAAAGGAAGACCTTTCTCTCTCTGTCTCTCTCTCTCACTGTCCACTCTGCCTGTCAAAAAAAAAAAAAAATAAATAAAATAAAATAAAATAAAATAAAATGAGTAGGTCTACTAATAACAGACATCAACTTTAATGAGCATACTCTTTAAAAAAAAATAAAATAAAAGGTGCAGTTACAGAGAGAGAATCTTCCAGGTGCTGATTCACTCCCCAGATGGCTACAATGGACAGGGCTGTGCCAGGCCGAAGCCAGGAGCTTCTTCAGGGTCTCCCACGTGGGTAGCAGGAGCACAAGCACTTGGGTCATCTTCTGCTGCTTTCCCAGGCACATCAGCAGGAGCTGCTTTGCAAGTGGAGAGCCAAGTCTCAAACCAGGCGCCCAAATGGGACGCTGGTGCTGCAGGCAGCAGTTTAACCAGCTGTACCACAGCACAGGCCTGTGAGCATACTCATTACTTTAAAAAAAAAAAGCAATGTTTTATAACCAACAAAACATGAGTGTCTTCATTTATATGCTTCATTCTGATATTCTATACCCATGGGGAGAAGAGAATATGTAGAAATATTAAGGTGATTTTCTACAGTTTTTATATGTACTGTTTTTTACTCCTGAAGAAAATACTGAACAGTATTACTGCTTCTCATTTTATCTGTGACCTTCAGTTACCCTATTTGTAAAGAGATTTGCCAAGGTCAGTATTGATTCAGCAGCAAAATTAGCAAGAATTATTTAATTCCATTCAGTTCAGTGCAGCCTTTAATAAGCAAATCTAGACTCTAGAAATTGTAAGTCTCCCATAGCTGGGCCGCATTTTCTAACATTATAGCATCTCCCAGACAGACTAGAAGTCTAAATTTGAAATTCAGAACAGAAAACCAAGTTTCCTCAAAAGGATAATGAATGAGGCACCAGGACTGCTTGTCATTCTCTCTTCCTTACTGGAGTGGTACCTGCCACAGGCCTTTTTCTGAAACAGTTGTACCAAGATCTTCCCCTAGTTCTAACTGGCTAGGGTTTACTTGGAAATAAGAGGCTCTGAAAATCCCTTTTCTTTGTGAGACACAGAATGGTCCTGATACTTTGCTTTATGTGAACTGTAAATTGGATCTCTGATTAGGACGATGGGCAACACATACTCTTTAGAACTTTTCTTCCTGATTATTTTTCTACACTCCAAAATGAATCCGATATGAGGCAACAGTTTTAAAAATAGAATGCAGGCTTAACTATATTTTACATAAACTGACATCCTTATTATATAGAAAAATAGGAACTTCAGATGCATTCCCAACTGCTCATTCTGCATTCCTAAAGTGGCAGCTCTATAAAGGGAGGTTAACTCCATCTCTAAAAGCTTCCATCTATTTGAAGACCACATAACCTAAGCACAACTCTGTGCTTTCTAAATTTTACTACACAGAATCACCAAACCTCCAAATTTGTCATTCTTCCTAACTTGCACAACTAGGATGATAGAAAAAAATGTGTTAAGCATGTGTTCCACTGACTCAAATACATTTACTGAAGGTTAGAAAGAGGACTGCTATGGTCCTCATGATGTCAAGTTGGTAAGGGCAGAGGGGACCAAGCAGCTCACAAAGAAAGGCAACTTCATGGAAGATATTCCATGACACTCTACTTAATGGACTAAGAATATTTTTTAAAATGCATTTTAGCAATTAACTATCATTAGGGGTATAATCTTAGTGCTTCAAATATCCTGTGGCAACCATTTCCACCATCCTCAGACAATGCATTGCTTCTTGTGCAATTAGTAGAGTCCCCAGTTCTAACTTCCTATTGTGCTACAGCATCAACTCCCATGCCTAAGCGTTAAAGTTAATGGTGTGTGTAGCAGGAGCTGGAGATCCCAGTACATAGTCACCAACATGTACATATTTTTCTTTATTCTGGAAATGTTGAAACCCGGAAGAGGAAATCTTAAAGTAGCTTTTTCAATACAGAATTTTTATATGGTTGGAAGAAGGAAGGCTGTCTCTTCTCATGAACAGAAGGATTTCTGTAGATGAAATTTTGACAAGTTGTAATAGAAAGTATTTCTTAAAAGCCAATCTAATTTACCTATTTGATAGTCAAAAACCCCTACTGCTACAGCCAAAACTCATTACCTAAACCCAACTGCTACTTACCTATATGCAGTGTGTGGACAATGAGTAAATATATTTGTTTGAAGAAATATTGTATAAATGTTCTCCACTATCTGAAAGACTAAGATCTGTCAAGGTCATAGAAAATCATTCTGGTTTACCAGCATTTTGTTCCATGAAAATCAGGGTTCACTGATAGTTGTGAGGAGCTCAGATGGCAAGCCAGGACAGAGGAAGTGCCACCTTCTTCTCTGGACCAAGTAACTGTGAAGTCTTGATGTGGTAGGGAAGAAATGTTGACAAGTTGACATGTGAGTTAAAGCTGCTCATTTTTCATTTTACTATGACCACGTAACAACAGAAGACAACATGGCAATGAAGATTAAGTTGCCAGATGAATTATTCTGTTACATTTAGCAGGGAATGGAGTCTTTAATATTGGTATCCTTAGAAATGCCTATTTGAAAAGCAATCAGATGTTTGTACTGTGGAGTTCTTAAGTTTTACTATAAGTTTTCCACCTATATTAGTTTAGGCATGCTAGGTGGGCTAAGCCTGGGCCAAGTAGCAAGGTGATACGCATGGGTCTTAACTCCTAGTATCTGATGGCAAGCACTCAGGAATGTGGCTACCTGTTACTAGCCCTTGTAACTCAATGCTCTTCTGTTGGCCCCTCAAAGGATGTTCCCCGGAACTCTTCTGGTATGCCATCTATTCCCTAGTAGTCACTGTTATTTTATAGTCCCAACCACTTCTTATATCTAGATAAATTCTCTTTACTTTCACATAGGAAGTCTATTTCCAAGTGTGTGTGCCTAATCCCCATTCAGAATAGGGTCTTTTAGAAGAGGGACTCTGCAGATCCTGTTCTGTCTTGTCCTTCCAGTTTGTAATTTAGCAGGCTGACCTCTATAGACTTGCATGGGTTAGTCTCCTTGGCTCTAGACTTGTCTTCTTTTCTATCCACTACTCAAGAGTGATGCCAAAGCAAAATTCCTAAAATGCAAATCTTCAAATCCTTATTTGGCTCAATCCTACTTCTAGGACCCAGTTTCTTCTTTTTTAAAATTATTTATTTGAATGGTGGAGTTACAGAGAGGGAAAGATAGAGAAAGAAGATCTTCCATCCACTGGTTCACTTCACAAATGGCTGCAACATCCAGGGCTGGGCCAGGCCAAAGCCAGGAGCCAGGAGTTTCTTTTGGGTTTCCCACATGGATAGCAAGAGCCCAAGCACTTGGGCCATCTTTCACTGCTTTTCCCAGTCTGTTAGCAGGGAGTTGGATCAGAAGTGGAACAGCTGAGACAGAAAACAGCACCCATATGGTATGCCAGCTTAACCCACTATGCCAAAACACTGCCTACCACCCTCTCCCTGGTCAGTTTAATCTGCTTAGGTAAGTGTAGAAAAACTTTCATCTGTTTCTGCCTCCTCCCCCAAGTTCATTTCTTGATCCTCTAGTTTTGATCTCAACCACTTTTACTTCCACAAGTCCAGGCAAATTTACCGTTTTTGCTTTTGCAAATACTGTGCTTTTTATCTGGAGTGCCCATTTTCTTCTGGAGTCTCCCAGTGATCTTTTAAAATTTTGCCCCTTAGGCAACTTCCTTAAGTATCTATTCCATAACAACCTCATTGATACCCATCATGGTGAGCAGAATTAATTATTCTATTTTTAAGGACAGTCTCTACAACAATGGGGATGGGAAAACTGGATCCCCACAGGCAGAAGTATTAAACAAGAGCCCTACATTACACTGTACACAAAAATCTACTCAAAATGGATCAAGGGCCTAAATCTATGATACAATACCTTCAAATTACTAGGGAACATTGGAGAAACTTTGCAAGAATTTGTCATTGGCAAAGACTTCTTGGTAAAAACCCCAGAAGCACAGGCAATCAAAGCAAAAATTGACAAATGGTATTAAATCAGGCTGAAAAGCTTCTGCACTGCAAAGAAAAGACTCAGCAAAGTGAAGAGGCAACTTACAGAATGAGAGAAAATATTTGTGAACTATGAAACTGATAAAGAATTAATATCCAGATTCTATAAAGAGCTCAAAAACCTCAACAACAACAAAACTAACAATCCAGTTAAGAAATGGGCAAAGGATTTGAACAGGAATTTTTCAAAACAGGACATTCAAACAGTCAACAGATATGAAAACTGTTCAAGATCACTAGCCTTCAAGGAAATGCAAATCAAAACCACATTGAGATCAATTTCTGTTCACAATTCATCATAATGATAGGACTAAGAGTCAAAGGGATCACATAAACAAGAATAGTGTCTGCAAATACTAACCGATAGAATAAAAAAGGGAGAGAATGATCCAACATGGAAAGCGAGATACACAGCAGACTCATAGAATGGTGGATGTCCTAAACAGCACTCTGGCCTCAGAATCAGCCCTTAAGGCATTCAGATCCGGCTGAAGAGCCCATGAGAGTATTACAGACATGGAAAGCCCAGACACTCTGGAAAAAAAATGACCTAAATGAAAGATCTCCGCGTGTGAGATCCCAGTGGAAAGAAGGGTCATCAAAGAAGGAGGTACCTTTCTCTGAAGGGAGGAGAGAACTTCCACTTTGACTATGACCTTGTCTAAATACGATCAGAGTCGGTGAACTCAAAAGGCTTCCATAGCCTTGGCAACTCATGACAAGAGCCTAGGGAGATTACTGATGCCATAAACAAGAGTGTCAATTTGTTAAGTCAACAACAGGAGTCACTGTGCACTTACTCCTCATGTAGGATCTCTGTCCTTAATGTGCTATACATTGTGATTTAATGCTATAACTAGTACTCAAACAGTATTTTTCACTTTGTGTTTCTATGTGGGTGCAAACTGTTGAAATCTTTACTTAATGTATGCTAAACTGATCTTCTGTATATAAAGAGAATCGAAAATGAATCTTGATGTGAATGGAAGGAGAGAGGGAGCGGGAAAGGGGAGGGTTGTGGGTGGGAGGGAAGTTATGGGGGGGGGAAGCTATTGTAATCCATATTCTGTACTTTGGAAATTTATATTCATTAAATAAAATTTAAAAAAAAACACATTGAGTTCCACTTCACCCCTGTTAGAATGGCTGTCAAACAGAAATTAACAAACACGAAATGCTGGTGAGGATGTAGGGGAAAATGTTCCTTAATACATTGTTGGCATGGATGTAAAATGTACAGCCATTGTGGAATCAGTATGGAGAAACCTCAGCAATCAGAAAATAGATCTACCATATTACCCAGAAATCCCACTCCTGGGAATTTACCCAAGGGCAATGAAATCAGCATATGAAAGAGTTATCTGTACCCCATGTTCATTGCAGCTCAATTCACAATAGATAAGCTATGGAATCAAGCCAGATGTCCATCAACTGATGACTGGATAAAGAAATTATGGTACATATACACTTTTGAATATTACTCAAGTGGTAAAAAAAATTTCGGTCATTTGCAACGAAATGGCTACAGCTGGAAACCATTATAGTTACTGAAATAAGTCAGTCCCAAAAAGACAGATACGATATGTTCTGCTTGATCTATGGTAACTAATAGAGTACCCAAAATGTAATGTATTGGAGAGAAATTGACATTTTGAGATTTGATGATCATTTAAAGCTCTTGTCTGTAGTGATGAGGAAGAGTGTTTTGTTCTTTTTTCTTCATACTATTTGTTGAACTCCTTACTTAGGTGCTTAGAACTCTTTACTGAGAACTTAGATTAATCTTATGAGTATAAATTTAGCTGAAAATAGAGCTTTGTAAAAATTAAGAATGGGAATAGTAAAGGAAGGAGGAAAAAAGGTGGGAGCATGGGTGGGAGGAAGGGTGGGATGGGAAGTATCACTATGTTCCTAAATCTGTATATATGTAATGCATGAAATTTGTGTACCTTAAGTAAAATCTAGAAAAAAATTACTCCATTTTTATGTGAAATTTCAAGTCTAGTCTTATATGTATGTGTTTGTACTAGATGTTGTGGGTCCAGAAATGAGTAAGCATCAATGTTCTTAATTTCACTGTCAGGATAGCACAGCTGGGAACATAACAGAGTCTTAGAAAGACAAAACAATGCAGAATTTAAGGAACTGTTACTGCTTCAGGAGACTCAATTCTGAATAAACATGATAAATTGTAATTATAAAAATTTCTTTGGAAAATTTAATATTAACATTTCTGACTCTTGCCTATGTTCCCATTTATGCCTGAATGATAAAGAACAAGAATTGGGTGCTCATGCTTTTAAAACTGGTATCTTGTAAAGGGTGATGAATCACACACAATTTTGCTGATAAAAATTTTGAGAATATGAAACCCTGGGGAAGATCAAAAAGAATAGCTAACTTTCTCTTGCCCACAAAAGAGATATTTACAGTAAAATTCTATTACAAGAAAAAATATCACCTAATATAGTAATTTTACTTAGAATTGGATAAGTAGTATCCAATTTATGTTTCTTCCCCTTAATTTTTTTTTACTTTTAATTTCTGAAAACTTTTATTTAATAAATATAAATTTCATAGGCACAGCTTTTGGAATATAGCAGTCTTTCCCCTATACCTGCCTTTCTACTCCCAAAACATCCCACTTCCTATTCCCTCTCCCATCCCATTCTTAATTAAGATTCATTTTTAATTATATTTATATACATAAGATCAACTCTATACTAAGTAAAGATTTCAACAGTTTGTACCCACACAGACACACATATAGAAATTGATCATGGTTTGGGTTTGTTTAAAAGAGAAGAAGAGAAGGAGTATTAAAAATTGATCATGTTGTGAAACAGGTATTAAAAATTAATGAGCTAATACTACCTGAAGAGATTTGATAGGACCTGCCACAATGATCAGATTGAAGTTCTCCGTGCTCACTTCCTGCTTCTCAAAGAACTGAAATAACAAGTAAATAACTACATTTTAAGGTGAGTGCTCAAGGAAGAACTTTGGAACAGAGCAAGGAAGAGAAGGGTACCCTATAGCACTAAGAAGTTTGGCATGGCAGTGTGATGAGAGGATCAAAACACACAGGCAACTCTAATCCTGGCTCCCAAGTAGGGAAATGCCCACTGCAGGGGAGTGAGTGGAAAGACTCCAGTAGACTACACCTATGGAATGAATGTCAGAACTCAGCTTTAGGAGGGATCTACAGTGATAACAGACTTTGAGTACTAAGTAAGTGGACCAACTTGGAGTACACATAGTAACTGCTTTAGGAACTTACACGGTCTCCCTCACAATACCCAGACAGGCTGTGATAGTGTGATGTAATTTTGAAAATGGAATTGCTTTTGGAATTCATACAGCCTTAGGGGAAAGAAGCCCCTGAATATCTCTATACTAGTGACCCACAGACATCGCACAAGCTAAAAGAACTTTAACCTCACAAACCCAATTCAGTCCAGCGGTGCAACTGTGACCCCAGTCCTTTAGCCCAAACAATGTTCTACACTGTAGTGGACAGTGGGTCCAGAGCAGTTGGGTTTATTCTCCCTACACTTTAGGAGTAGGGACTTTTGCCTCTGAAACTTAGAGCCTATTTCCCCAGCTCCCTCTTTCTCCTCAGGTCAGTTGCACCCTGACATAGAGAATCATTTGTTTCCACTCATTGGGCCAGAGTGTCATTCCTGCCCAAACCTACACTTTGGTTGCCACAACAGCAGGAAATACCTACTAGACTTTGGGCCAGAACAGCCACAATGCATCCCTCTGCCACCAGGACCCATGCTGGAAGTGATACCCCCAATTCCCCTGTTGCCACTGCCATTGATAACAGTGACAGAGATACAGGGAGACTACATTACAGTGTCCAACAGGAACTAAAGCCAATGTGGCCTATCAAAGTAACACTCAAAGACTTATCTTCAAGAAAAAGCCTTCAGACTACAAAAGCCACCCTTTTCAGAAATAATAGATTCAACTGATCTGTCAGACATCAAATATCAAAGTAGCAGCACAAGGATGAAAAAGCAAGACAAGGTGATGGCTCCAAAAGAACATTATCACGCCTTCATATCTGATTCCAAAGTAAAACAGATTGACAAAATGATAAAAAATGCAAAAGAATTATTATAAGGATATTCAAAGAATTATAAAAGAATACAGCTAGTTTAATGAAATTAGGAAATCAATGCTTGGTACTAAATAGAAAGTCAGCAAAGAGAGATCTTTAAAAAGAACCAAAAGGAAAAATTGGGACTTAAGAACTCAATAAGTCAAATAGAAAATATAGTTGAAAGTCTCCACAACAAGCTAGATCAAGCAGAAAATATTTGAACTTGAAGATGGGTCTTTTGAAATATTTTAGAGCAAAAAATGAAGAAAAAACATAGTAAAGACAGTCTCTGAGACCTTTGAGGCAATATTAAATAAAAAACATTAAAATGTTGGGAATTCCTCAGGAAGAAGAAAGGAATAATACTATAGAAAATTATAGTTAATGAAATAATAGCCAACAATTTTCCAAATCTTGGGAAAGATATGAAAAAAGGAAAGTACATGAAGCCTAATAGACATGATATGAAAAGATCCTCACTGTGACATATCACGTCAAAAATGCGAGATGAAGAGAGAATTCTAAAATCTTAAAGAGCAAAGGACCAAGTCACCTTTAAAGAAGCTGCCATTATACTGTCCGCAAAATTTTCAGCAATAATCTTAGAGGCCAAGAGGGAATGTAAGTGTATATTACATCTTTTGGAAGAAAAAAAAAACTGCCTGTCAAGAATTATATACCTTCATATTATCCTTCATAAATGAAGATGTGAAGACTTTCCAAACTGAAAGAAACAAAAACTTACGGAACTCATCACTACCAGACTGGCCTCACAAAAAATTCTTCCGGGATTCCTACATCCAGATGCAGAAGGTAAGACTAAAAAAATTATGTAAACGAATAAAACCAACTAGAAAATGAACAAAGTATATTTAAAGTGAACAAAATAATTTTAGATGCAAATTATGACTTATCAATAATAGCCTTGAATGTAAATGGACTAAATACCCCAATTAAAAAATATAGACTGGTTTAATGAATGAAAAAACAAGACCCAGTGATACACTACCTACAAGAAACTCATCATCAGTTCTCTCTTTCTTTCACACACACACAAAGTGAAAGACCCCAAATCCCATTAAGCTGAGTGGTAAAAATGCCATCTTATATAGATAGGATTAAGTGCTAAAGTGATCATATAAATAAAATCAAGTGTCTGATAATAATAATACTAGAATTAAAAAGGAGAGAATGTTCCAAAATGGGAAGCAGTCCA
The DNA here is from genome assembly GCF_964237555.1 of Oryctolagus cuniculus. Classification (NCBI taxonomy): domain Eukaryota; kingdom Metazoa; phylum Chordata; class Mammalia; order Lagomorpha; family Leporidae; genus Oryctolagus; species Oryctolagus cuniculus. Next base: position 63,637,401 of record NC_091435.1, on the reverse strand, counting down.
CACAGTTGACTCATAGAATGACAATTGCTTTAAGTAGCACTCTGACCTCAGAATCAGCCCTTAAGGCTTCATGATTTGGCTGAAAAGCCTGTGACAGCATTTCAGGCATTGAAAGCCAAGACACTGTGCCTGCATGAAGGATCTCTGTGAGTGAGACTCCAGTGGAAAGAAGTGGCCATCAAAGAAGGATGTACTTTTCTCAAGAGGGAGGAGAGAACTTCCATTTTGCTTATGGCCTTGTCTAAACACTGATGGAGTTTGTGGATTCAAAAAGCTTCCATAGCTTAAGCAGCTCATGTCAACAGCCTCAGGTGGTCACTGACATAATACATAAGAGTGTTAATTGTTAACTAATTGTGCACTAATTGTGCACTAACTCCCCATGCAGGACCTCTGTCCTCAATAAGTTGTATTGAGAGTTAATTGTAAAACTTGTTCCCAGTTTGTGTGTGAATGTGTGTGTGTGGGGGGGGTGCAAATTGTTGAAATCTTTACTTAGTATAGACTTGGTCTTCTGTGTACAAAGTTAATTGAAAATGAATCTTAATGAAGAATGGTCTGGCAAGGGGAGAGGGAGGAGGTGCAGGGATTAGAGTGTGGGTGGGAGGGCAGGTATGGTGGGAAGAATAACTATATTCCTAAAGTTGTATTTATAAAATTTGTATTCCTTAAAAAATAATTAGATTAAAAAAGAATTGAAAAATTATTTCATTCAACCAAAACTAAAAGATAGCAGGAGTAACTATATTAAATCTAAATACACCCAATGCCTGAATACCCAATTTTATAAAACAAACATTAGAGCTAAAGGGAGAGATAACATGAACACAATAATACTGGGGGATCTCCACACCTTACTTTTATTAATGGCTAAATCATCCAGACAAAAATTCAGCAAAGAAATGTGATCATTAAACTATGCTGTGGACGAAATGGACCAAACAATTTATACAGAATATTCCATGCAACAGCAGCAGAATATATATTCTTTTCATTAGCACATGAAACATTCTCTAGGATTCATCATTTATAAACCACAAAACAAGTCTCAACAGTTTAAAAAATCAAACTCATCTATCTTTTCTGACCACAATGGAACAAAGTAACACCAACAAAAGAAGTTCTAGAAATTATATAAATACATGGAGAATGAACAACATGCATCTGAGTGAAAAATGAGATATTGGAGAAATCAAAGAAAATTTTAAAATTCTCTGAAAAATGGAAATGGAAGGGCTGGCCTAGCCAGCTACACCACATTCTATGATGCCTGCATCCCATATGGGTGCCAGTTCAAGTCCCAGTTGCTCCACTTCTGATCCAGCTTTCTGCTGATGTGCCTGGGAAAGCAGTGGAAAATGGCCCAAGTGCTTGGGCCCATGCAGCCAATTGGAAGATCCAGATGAAGCTCCTGGCATTGGTTTAGCCCAGCTGTAGCCATTAAAACCATTAGGAGAGTGAACCAGCAGATGGAAGAGCTCTCTCTGTCTCTCCCTCTCTGTAACTCTGCCTTTCAAATAAATAAATGGTGCCAAGAAAACAATATATCCAGATATTGAGGGAAGCAACTTATTCCCTGCCTCTCCCCTTATACAAAGAAAAACAAAACAAAACCAAACAAAAAACTCAAAATGGATCGAGGACATAAATGTAAGACCTGAAACTGTGAAACTGATATAGCAAAACATATGTAAAATACTTTATGACCTCAGAATTGGCAATGATTGTTTTTATAAGACCCCAAAGCACAATCAACAAAAGCCAAAATAGACAAATGGGATTTTATCAAATTAAGAAGTTTCCAGATAGCAAAGAAAATAATCAACAGAGTGAAAAGAAACCAACAAAATAACAGAACATATTTGCAAACTCTTCACCAAAGGAACAATAGCCAGAATATATAAATAATACAAACAATAAATCCAATTAAGTAATGGATAACATATCAATAGACATTTCTCAAAAGAAGAAATACAAATGGCCAGCAAACACATGAAAAAACATTCGATATCACTAGCTATCAGAAAAAGGCAAATCAAAACCATGCGATATTGTCTCATTCCAGTTAAAATCACTATTACCAAAAAAAGAAAAGATAAATTCTGACACAGATATAGAGAAAAGGAACCCTTTATCACTGTTGATGGGTATCCATAGTAGAGCCATTATGTAAAATAAGTAAACAGTTTGTTTTAAAGCTACAAATAGACCTATCATTCATACCACTTCTGGGTATATATGTGGAGGAAATGAAACCAGCATAACAAATATGTGCACTACTATGTTTGTTATAGCACTGGTCACTTTAGCCAAGATATGGAATCAACCCAGGTGTCTGTCAGTGGACAAATGAACATAAAATATATTATACCCAATAAAATGCTATTTGGCCATATGAAATAATGAAGTCCTGACATTTGCAGCAAAATAGAGGAAACTAAAGGTCATTATGTTAAACAAAATAAGCCAGAGAAAGACAAATACCACATGTTTTCTCTACATGTGGAAGTTTAAGAAATGTCTATCTTAACTTGGAATAGTGATTATGAGAAAATGGGAAGAGTAGGATAGGAAAGAGAGGGAGGTTAGGTAAAGAGTACCAAAACTCAGAAATAGCAAGTTCAGGTGCTCCACAGCATAGTAGGGGTGACTACACTTCATAGTACTGTATTGCATACTAGGACTGGGTAGAGAACTGGAAGAAAAAAGTTGGTGGGCTCTAAACATAATAACAAGGAAATGGAAAACATTTGATCAATTTACACTGTATACCTGTGAAATATAGTGAAATATTGCACTATACCCAACAAAACTGTACAAGTACTACATGTTAGTTAAAAAATGTTAAAGAATGGAGAGAGGCAGTAACATCAAATAGATCATTTTGTTGTTGTTTAGTTGAAAGATTAGAGATAATTGGAGGTTGTGTCCAGATCAATAACAAGTATTCCTTAAATCTATGATCTTTTTAGGAGCAATGCGGGTAGAATGAACTATAGAGAAATGCAGTAATAGACATGGGTAGATTTGCTACTTCCTATTTCACAAATGTTTTCATTCAACATATGACCACTTAGTAAGGTAAAAACTAATTCTGTTTTACCAGTGAGGAACTGACTGCTTAAGATAATACAGTCAGTAAGGATTAGCCCTGAGAAATCTAGTCTTGTAACTCCACAGATGGATTTTCTCTATTTTCTTTTCTTTCTTTCTTTTATTTGAAAGGCAGAGTTAGAGAGATGGAAGAGAGACAGAGAAAGAGGTCTTTCATCCACTGGTTCACTCCTCACGTGGCCGAACCAGCAGAGCCCAAAGCCAGCAGCCAGAAGCTATTTCTAGGTCTCCCTGGGTTGTCCTCTACTGCTTTTTCAGGTCATTAGCAGGGAGCTGAATCACAAGTGGATCAGCCAGGACTCAAACCAGCACCCAAATGGGATGCCAGCATCCCAGGCAGCAGCTTAACCTGCTATGCCACAATTTCAGCCCCTATTTTCTTTCTTTCCTTGTAAATTAATCTCTTAACACCTCCCAACCTCTGAGTAGCACTTGTACACACCTATGGAACCTACCACCCAATATCCATTGTCCAGTTCATGCTTGCTTCCACAATAAATTTTCCATTGCTCATTCATAAGATGAATTTGATCTTAAAACATTCAATGTACTGTTAAAATACAAAGGACCCAAAATCCAGTTTCTTCTGTATTGCTTTCAGAGAGAAATGTATTATCCCTTTTCCATGTTATGTATGGATGAGGATAAACACTTAACATACTGCGTAATAAGTAGATGTCTGTGTCTCTCTTTTCATCCATTATCACAGGCATGAGGAAAGCTATGCAGGAGAAAGAATGGTACATGAAGAACTGCTATCATTAGCTTCTTTTTTAGGACATCTGTACAGAATATTAGCTTAAAATATCTGAATTGAGAAGCTATATTTTTTAAGAAAAACTCAGGAGGAAAGAATATGATATAAAAATTAACTTCATTATAATAGAGGAAAATGCAATTTAAATCAACTATCCAATGCTTTTCCAGCTATCATATTAACAAAAGTTTATATTGATAATTTTTGGTGCCAATAAGGCTAAGGGACAAATAGATACTCTGTTGCTCATGTAATTAAAACTTGAGAAATCCTGCTTTTGGTACTTTCCTTTCATATAATTTCTCATTATTATATATGATAAAGATGTTCATCACAACATTGTTTGTTATTTAAACATTGGAAATGCCCAAATATCCGATAACACAAGAATGATGGTATCAGCTATAACATGATTATACTGAGATACACAAAGCCTCAAAAATAATGAGGTACTTTCATATGTATCAACTTGGAAAGAAGCCCATGTCATATTAAGTCAGAAAAAGATATTTTAGAAAAATGTAGATAGATATCATTGTTGTTTTATGAACTCTTTCATGAATACTAACCTCCCACTTTCAGCAACACTTTGCAATCTGATTTCTGTTCCCACATAACAGACATAAGTTTCATCATTTGGAAGACTTATTCTGAAAGAGAGAGAAGCATTCACATTGTGAATCTCTTTATAGAAGAGGGATGTCCTGTTTGCATACCTGGGATTTTGCATTTCCAAATAGTTATTGCCTTTGAGGTAACTATACACATTGTAATTACTGCTATTCTTCCAATAAATTACAACTTCAGGCCTATTTTCAAATAAACAAGGAAGAATTATAGCTTTATCACATCTTCCAATGAGTATTTGCTCATTCATACCACTAAGATAACACTGAAGAAATTTTAAAAGAATGCATCTAAATCAGAGTTGGTGAACTCAAGAGGCTTCCATGGCTTTGGCAACTCATGACAAAAGCTTAGGGTGATTGCTGACACCATAAACAAGAGTGTCAATTTGTTAAGTCAACAACAGGAGTCACTGTGCACTTACTTCCCATGTAGGATTTCTGTCCTTAATGTGTTGTACTATGTGAATCAATAGTATAACTAGTACCCAAACACTACTTAATACTTTGTGTATCTGTGTGGGTGCAAACTGTTGAAATCTTTACTTAATATATACTAAATTGATATTCTGTATATAAAGATAATTGAAAATGAATCTTGATGTGAATGGGATGGGAGAGGGAGCAGGAGATGGGAGAGTTGCGGGTGGGAGGGAAGTTATGCAGGGGAAAAAGCCACTGTAATCCAAAAGCTGTACTTTGGAAATTTATATTTATTAAATAAAAGTTAAAAAAGAATGCATCTAAAATCAAGAGCAGAGAAATTATGAAGAGAAATATTGACAGATGTTTGTCAAACATTACCTAAAAGAAGTTTCATAGGTCAGCAGGCTGCATCAAGAATGTTTGATAGTTTGATTATTAGAAACAAGACATGAAACACTGTGTTTGAGTTTCTTGAATTTCAGTTAAATACATGTTTGATGCAACTGAGAGAATTAGCAACAACCAAAAGAATAGAAACACTCAATTTCTGCCCTCTTGGTTAATAGTCTCATTTCTCCTTACCTGCTACAGTGATGGAAATTATATAAATGGCTTCTGTTCATTTGAATTTCAGGAATACATTTACTTTTTTTTAACATTTAGACAAGGTCATATTCAAAGTGGAAGTTCTCTCCTCCCTTCAGAGAAAGGTACCTCCTTCTTTGTTGGCCCATTCTTTCCAATGGGATCTCACTCACAGAGATCTTTCATTTAGGTTTTGTTTTGTTTTGTTTTTTGTTTGTTTGTTTGTTTTTTGCCAGAGTGTCTTGGCTTTCCATGCCTAAAATACTCTCATGGGCTCTTCAGCCAGATCCAAATGCCTTAAGGACTGATTCTGAGGCCAGAGTGTTGTTTAGGACATCTGCCAGGAATGCATTTACTTTTAACAATTACTATTACAGAAATCAATTGGTTTATCCTATATAGAGCCAGGAAACAGGAAAAGAATGGAATAATTTTAGCTTGATTGAGTCAGAAAAATATCTGGGGTTTTTGGAGAAAATTCTGGGTTCCAGAGTCTGGCAAGGATACTCATCTCTAATAGGAGAAGCCATGGGCAAAAGGAGCCCAAAAGGGGAGCCGGTGCTGTGGCATACTGGGTAAAGTTGCCACCTGCAGTGCCAGCATCCCATATGGGTGCTGGTTTGAGCCCCAGCTGCTCCACTTCTGATCCAGCTCTCTGCTATGGCCTGGGAAAGCGGCAGAAGATGGACCAACTTCTTGTGCCTCTGCACCCATGTGAGAGACCCAGAAGAAGCCCCTGGCTCCTGGCTTCAGATCGGCACAGCTCCGGCCATTGCAGCCAACTGGGTAGTGGTCCAGCGGGTGGAAGACCTCTCTCTCTCTCTCTCTCTCTCTCTCTCTCTCTGCCTCTCCTTCTCTCTCTGTGTAACTCTGACTTTCAAATAAATAAAAAAAAGGAGTCCAAAAGGGAAAATGAAGTGAAGTGATTCATTTACTTTGACTTTAGGATCATTCTTAAGATACAATGACGTAATCAAAATATAGTTAAGGGATGTCATTATGGTTATAAATGCACAAGTCAAATCCTCATTTACTTATTGTTTTACTAACAACTTCAGCAGTTGATTCATCAGTTGATTCATAAAATGATATGAAGTCAACACTTCATATATATCTATTCATATATATAGAGAGGTTTTCACAAAGAAAATACACCAACATGTTTCATATTACTAAAGAGCATATTCCACTCTTTAAGCAGTTCATAAAATATTTTAAATAGGTCTCAAGCCCTCTGTTTGGATTCTAAGATATTAGGACTGGAAGGGATCTTATTTTATGGACCACAGAGTGAAATCCTTTGGGCCATGGCCAAGGCCACCTAAGATCAGAGAACTGGGTGTACATGTGGCTCTGCCAGAATCTTTTCCTCTGCTTTCTCTTCTGGGGCCCTCCTACCCTTCTATGTCCCACATCTCTGCACAGAGCTAGAGGGATATGGTATTATGCTGAGATAAAGACATGGAAAGGTATGAAAGAAAAGGAGTGACTGTTGACCTCCTTTAACTGCTCCACTAAAACCCTCTAATATTTATTTTTTAAAGTGATTTATTTATTTATTTGAGAGGCAGAGTTACAAAGAGAGGGAGAGACAGAGAGGTCTTCCATCCATTGTTTCACTCCCCAAATGGTAGCAATGGTCGGAACTGGGCAGTTCTGAAAGCAGGAGCCAGGAGCCTCTTCCGGGTCTCCCACATGTGTGCAGGGACCCAGGACTTGGGCCATGTTCCACTGCTTTCCCAGGCCATGGATTGGAAGAGGAGCAGCTGGGACATAAACCAACACCCACATTAGATGCCAGCGCCACAGGTGGAGGCTTAGCCTACCAAACCACAGTGCTGGCCCCAACCCTCTAATATTTCATTAGATAATTAAGAATGCCTATCATATGACCTAGCAAAACTGATAAAGCCTTCTGTCAAGGGTCAAATATAAAAAAGTCAAACATACTTGCTTATCTACTGCTTTTGTTATTACATAACTGCTGAGAAAGAGTCTTAATCAGAGTTGGCAGGAGAAAGCATGGTTTTTAACCTTCATAAAGATGTCTAGCCTGTTCCCTATTAGCATTCACTGTGATCATTTAGGAATGTTCACAATAGTATGGCTGGGAAGGAAATACAGGTGGAATATTCTTATCCAAAAGGCATAGGATCAGAGGATTTCAGATTTTTTTTTTTCAGATTTGGAATATTTGCATATGCTCATATGTAATGAGATATCCTGGGGATGGGGCACAAGCTGAAATATGAAATTCACTTGTTTTATTTACATAGATAATATACACATAGCCTGAAGGTAATGTTTTTAATGTGCCTGCATTTTGACCAAGAGTCATCATATGAAGTAGATTAGAATTCTCCACTTGTGTTGTGATATCAGCACTCAAAAGTTTAGGATTTTAGAGCACTTCACATTCCCAGTTAGGGATACTCAATCTGTAGCCATTTTGTGTAGTGTGGTCACATTCCTATCTAATAATATAATAACTAAATTTGTACTACAACCACTCAGAGTGGTTATGAGAATGAGGAAAACAGCAGTACTTTTGCCATGATGTCTTTAGGAGGTTGTGTTATGCTAGCAAAGAGAAGAAAAGGGTTTATGTTGTGGATTTTAAGTGAAAAAAAGGAATTGGGAAGCATTATGATATCTACCTACAGAAGATTAATAAATGTTTGGCACCTACTAAACACAACATTGTAAAAAAATTGATGGAATATAAGTAAATTCTTAGTATATTAATATGGTCCATTTGCAAAAGGCGCACTATTTTCTGCTCATAGGGTAATAGCAGGACCTATTACTAAACATAAACTAGGATGTCAACACTGAAGAGGTTTTGCATATGAAGCAAAGCCTGTTTTATAATAGATTGTGAAAAGTGACTATGTAATTAATAAAGATTTAGAATGTATTCAACAGTGTTTCTCTGGGTTATGGTTATTATTTTTAAAGCTTTCTATAATGGGTGTGTATTACTTTTATAGGGAAATATACTAAACAATTTCAATAGTAAGTATCAATAGAGTTAATTAAGGTGTTATTTATATTCACACATTAAAAATAATCAAAATCCAAAAACATATTCATAAATGTCTAACAATAGTGCAAACCATAAGGCAGCCATTAATGTCATGGTTTACAAAGAGTTTTTCTAAAATTCAAAGGGAGAAAATACAAGCAGATGGAAAAATATGTACACATAAATATAGTTTCAAATGAGTAAAATATGATAAGTTTTCTTGGATGATGAGATCACAGGTAACTTTTACTTTCTAAGAAATATTTTGTTTCAAGAATAGCATATATTTCATTTTTTAAAGATATTATTTATTTATTTGAAAGGCAGAGTTAGAGAGAGAGAGAGAGAGAGAATCTTCCATCTGCTGGTTCACTCCCCAAATGGCCTCAATGACCTGGGGTAGGCAAAGGCAAGGTGCCAGGAGCCAAGAGCTTTTTCTAGGTCTCCCAAGTGGGTGCAGGAGCCCAAGGACTTGGCCATGCTCTACTGCTTTCCCAGGTGCATCAGCAGGGAGTTGGACTGGAAGTGGAGCAGCCAGGACTTGAACTGGTACCCATACAGGATGCTGGCTCTGAAGGCCATGGCTCAAAAATCTGTACCACAGCCCCTGCCCTAATAGCATATATTTGGCTTTAAAAATCCCTAAAAAAAGATATTGAGGAAATTATTTTGGGGCACTACTGTTTTAAGAGTATGTCCTAGATGTTTTTGTAGAATGTGAGATTTTTAGAATGATTATAATGATCCTAAAAAGTAAAAATAGGTACTTTCATTACATCTTATCAAAATAAAACCTAGTTTACAGCTTGATGTTAACTACTAGAAAAAATAATTTAGTATATAACTGCAGAAGAGAGTCTTTTCAAGATGGCTATATACTTTATTATAGGTGTCTGTACAAAAATTAGAAAAAGACCAAAACAAATATTAAACCATAGAAAACGTTTGCAATAAAACATTATCAGTCCAATAGCTTCTCTCTCTGTCCAACCAATAAATATAACATCTGGTAAAGCGAAAACTGTGGTAAAATATTATTATTTATCAAAGTAAGATCTTTATATTTCTTTGTATTATTTTCATAAAAATGAAAGGCTGTATATCACAGTGATTATCTCTGTATAAGAAGATAGTGTTAAACTCATTTTTATATTATGAAGATACATAAGCATGTTATATACTTTTCACCTATGTAAGCCACTGAGAAAATCTTAAACTTAATCATAATCTCTTCAGAAGTTCCACTGTTGGTGGGGATATAAACTAGTAAACCCATTGTGGAACACAGTATGGAGATACCACAGGAATCTGAAAGTAGATATACCATATGACCTAGCTATCCCACTACTGGGAATTTACCCAAATGAAGTGAAATCAGTATATGAAAGAGTTTTCCTGTACTCTCATGTTTATTGCAGCTCAATTCACAATAGCTCAGATATGGAATCAACCCAACTGTCCATCAACCAATCACTGGATAAAGAAATTATGGTATAAATACACTATGGAATACTACTCAAGGGTAAAAAAAATAACTGAGAGCCTATCTTTTGCAACAAAATGTATGCAACTGTAAACTGTTGTACTTAGTGAAATAAGCCAATCCCAAAAAGACAATATCATATGTTTTCCCTGATCTGTGGTACATAATAGAGTACAAAAATTGCAACTTATATCAGTGAAATGGACATTTTGAGAATTGATTGTTGTTTACAGCCCTTTTCTCTACTATTGAGGAATAGTGTTTTCTTCTTACTATTTCTTAAATTCTTTACTTAGTGGTGAGTTAATCTTATAAGGTAAACTGAAACCATGTCATTATAAACATTAAAAAAAAATAAAGGAAGGAGGAGGGAAGACTAGAATGTGGGTGAGAGGGAGGGTAGGGAAGGAAATATCACGATGTTCCTAGATCTGTATATATTAAATGCATGAAATTTGTTCACCTTAAAAATTTTTAGGCCAACGCCGTGGCTCAATAGGCTAATCCTCCACCTAGCGGCGCCAGCACACCGGGTTCTAGTCCCGGTCGGGGTGCCGGATTCCGTCCCGGTTGCCCCTCTTCCAGGCCAGCTCTCTGCTGTGGCCAGGGAGTGCAGTGGAGGATGGCCCAAGTGCTTGGGCCCTGCACCCCATGGGAGACCAGGAGAAGCACCTGGCTCTTGCCTTCGGATCAGCGCGGTGCGCCGGCCGCAGCGCGCCAGCTGTGGCGGCCATTGGAGGGTGAACCAACGGCAAAAGGAAGACCTTTCTCTCTGTCTCTCTCTCTCACTATCCACTCTGCCTGTCAAAAAAAATTTTTTAAATAAGTAATGTATAAAAATTCATCTTAAGTTTAGGACATTACATATACATGTTTATAGTATCAGTTTATCTTCATACTCTCCATAATGACTCTAATATTTGGTACCTTGTCTTGAAGCATACAGTATTTCCTCTTCCATCTCCCTTCCAGCTGATAATCTTGCTTCATTAATTGGGTGTGATTAATTGTGGATACACCTTCACCCTCCTACCAATTCAATCAACCCATAACAGCTACATCATTTTTTTTTTCTTTCTGCTTTTACCCAAGGCCAAACTCTTCACCCTGTTCTGCATCCCATACTTTTCTTCATTCAAGAAATTTGTTCCAGTAATTACATCATTTCTCTCCTGCATCACCAGGTTCTCACTATTAGATCTATTCCATGAGCATAATTGCTCCAATATTCCTCACCTTACAAACATGGGGGGAGAAGTCCACCTCTGACTCTTGACTTGCTGTGTACCTATTTCTCAGCTCCATTAACTTCTTAAAATTATTGTTAAAATAGCTGTCCCCATTTCACTCTTTTTTAAATATATGTTTCATCTCCTCACTCAGCTCCTTTAAAGATTTATTTATTTACTTGAAAGGCAGACCTATGGGGTCGGGTGGGGAGGGGGAGAGAGACAAAGAGATATCAAGATCTTTTATCTGCTGGTTAACTCCCCAAATGGCTGCAACAGCCAAAGCTGGGCCTATCTGAAGCCAGGAGCCAGGAGCTTCCTCCAGGCTTCCCATGTGGGTTCAGGGAACCAAGCACTAGGGCCATCTTCCACTCCTGTCCCAGGCCACCAGCAGGGAGCTAGAATGGAAGTGGAGCAGCCTGGACTCAAATCAGCACCCATTTGGGATGCCAGCAACATACCTGCTAAGCCGCAGGGCTGGCACCCACATTTGACTCTGTAAAGCATCCCTTCAACTCACTCTAGGCTCCTGTCTACAGGACATGTCCTTCTCGGTGTCAGTCAAAGCTTCCATATTGCTAAGAAAAGGGATGCATTCAACCTCATTTTACTTTACCTCCCAACAGCATGTAACATAATTGACTGCCACAGTCCTCTTGCAAGATTCTTCTCTTGGGTTCTGAAATACCACTCCTCCTAGATTTTCCTTTCTCACTTGGGCTCCTCCTTTGCTGCTTCTCTGCTTTCCCTATTTAGGTAGAAATATGGTATGTTCATTGGTCTCCTACTTTTTCCAAACTCTTCTCCAGGTGAGTACTTGTATTCTATGGCTCTGAATTTCATCTGTATCCCAAGGATTCTCAAACTTTTCTACTAAGTCAAGGTCGTACATTCAACTTGATTGTGAATTCATTTGATTTGTGTACTTAGATGCACTATAAGCATCACAAAGTTAAGATGAGCTCCCACCCTTTTTAACCTCATTTCCTTTTCCATTGCTTTGTGTCTAACCCCAAACAAACAAAAAGTTCCTTCTCCACACTTTCTTTTAATAATTAGCACCAAATTTTTCCAGTTGTTTAGGCCAGAAAGTTAGTGATAAATCTTGATTCTTCCTTTCCCTCATTCCCATACCTAATCCTTTAACTAGTCTTTGCTGTTACTAGATTAGATAAGCTCCATTATGCGTCCACTTCTCGCTATTACTATCTTGGTCTAAACTACTATCGTCTCTTATCTGGATATCTAAAAATCGATGCCTGATTTGTTATTATTTTTCTACTCTTGTATCTTTACTGTCAACACCATGATCAAGAGTCATTCTGTGAACTTCTAATAAAATCCTCTGGTGGCTTCACACCACACTCAGAGTGAAATCTGAAGTGTTCACTCTGGCCTCCCAAGCCTTGTGTACTCTGGCTCCCGGCTCTACCCATCCTTGCCTCCTCTGTCACAGCAGACCACAACATACATTCCCAAAGACTCATGAACACAAGCACTCCAGTTCAATGGTCAGCATAAGCATGAGCTGAAAATTGGGTCCTTGAAACTATTTACATTTTTTAATAAAATGACAAATTACAATAACCCATTTTTCATCCAACACAAAGTACTATAAAAATATACTCAACCTCTTGTGCACAAAGCCTTGATTTAGCACTTTGAAATAATTTCAGCATTCAGCTCAATGAGGCAGTTGATCAGCATTTGGCCCTATTTTTATGCCCGTTTTATTTTTAGACATCTACTTTCTTCCCCAAATGCAGAAGAAAGCTTCCACCTTAGATAAAATAAAGCTACCCAACGTGTAATCAGTTCTCTTACAAAAAGGTTCAAATGTTAGAAGCGTCTTATTCTGGTACATTTTAGCTAGAATTCAGACATGAGGGAGAAAGGCAAGAGAGGCAGCCCCTATAATGGAACATGGCAAAAAAAAAAAAAAAAATCCAGATGCTAACACTAATCAGATAGGAGAGAACGGAGGCCATTTATACAAAAGAACAGAACAGCTACCCCATACACATCTTAACTACTGACCAAATCGGCAGCAGCCATCAGAGCTACTTGTGACAATGAGGACACCTCTCTTGTGGTTGGGTCAGACTTTTAGCCTGCACATTAGGAACACTCAAGGCTAGTCCTGATCTCATAGCTGCTGGTTTTCATCTGACTAAAGCCTGAACAAGCCAATTCCCTTTCTTGAAAAAGAATAAGGTTTCACATAACTGGCATCATCAGGCCAGTTCATGAACGCTCTGAAATCCTTTGAGGAAAAGCAGCTTCCCAGGGTGCTACATTCTCCTCTGCATTGTTTTTAAATTCAGTGCAGGCACTGAGCCAATTTGTGAAAGAAGTCAGAAAAAAAGGAAACACTGCATAGCATCCTGGGGATTTCTCCCTAGCATCCACTTAGATTTTAATAGAATTGACTTTGTTTAGACAGAAAAAGAACAATTTTAGGATCACCAAGTCTCTACTCAAAATATCTCCCCAGATGTTTTACAGTGAAATTCTCTCACTTAGGGAATAGATGTATTGGATTTAAACTTTGAATCTCTAGGGTTACTGTTTTGCTGTAGGCTCTTAAAAAAAAAAAAGGCTGGGGCCAGTGCTGTGGCATAGTGGGTAAGGCTGCTGCCTGCGGTGCTGGCATCCCATGTGGGCACCAGTTCAAGTCCTGGCTGCTCTACTTCCAATCCAGCTCTCTGCTATGGCCTGGGAAAGCAGTGGGAGATGGCCCAAATCCTTGAGTCCTTACTCCCATGTGGGAAGACCCGGAGGAAGCTCCTGGCTCCTGGCTTCAGACTGGCTCAGCTCCTGCCATTTCAGCCATCTGGGGAATGAACCAGTGAGTGGAAGACCTCCCTCTCTCCCTCCCTCCCTCCTTGCCTCCCTCCCACCCACTTTCTCTCTCTCTCTCCCTTCCTCCCTCACTCCCTTCCTCCTTCTCTCTCTCTCTCTCTCTCTCTCTGCCTCTCCTCTCTCTGTGTAACTCTTTCAAATAAATAAATAAATCTTTAAAAAAGCCAGGCTAAGATAATAGGCAAGTTCATTTTGGGGGCTGTCAGAAGTATAATTGCAGGGCAGAAAGAGTGAAGGAAAAGGAGAATGAAACAATGAAGAATGAAAAGCAGATACTAGATTTGCTGGCCACAGCATTTAAACAGAAAACAAAGTCACTTACTCAGTCACAATATCCAGGCATGCTCAATAGAACCACAACGTTTCATAATAAACCCTCAATAGAAGAGACCCAAGGAGATTTATCTGTAAGCTTCCCATCTTTGTCAGTGAATTCCTCACCCGGTGTTAATCCTCATGCTCTTTCTGGTCAAGCACCTGGCCCCTTGGGACAGCCACTAGGGAAGCCAGATGCAAAGCCTCACTCTATGGCATTTTAATTGCATGATTCAGTGTGTGTGAGTTTGGAAATACAGAGCTGGGAAAGTTGCCGTCCAAGAATCTCCTTCTGTTACACCCGGACTCTGCAGCAGCTGCAGCTTCTACCATGGAGGGTGCAAAGTAGACAGGTAGACAGGATCAGCTGGTAACAGTTGGAAATGCGGCAATGGCATAAAGACATGGGCTCTTATTTCCAACCAGTTGAGGGTCAGGAGACAGGCAAGGCTGAAACCACATAAGGAGGCAATGAATTGGGGCCAATAAAAGTAGCTGTTATTAAAATGTCACTTGGGGCCAGCACCGTGGCAGACCAGGTTAAGATGCCATTTGTGATACAGCCATCCCAAATCAGAGTACCAGTTTCAGTCCTGTCTGCTCTGCTTCTCATCCAACTTCCTGCTCATGTGCCTCAGAAAGCAATGGATGATGGTACAAGTGCATGGGTCCCTCCCACCCATGTGGGAGACCAGGATGGAACCTGGCTTCAGCCTGACCCAGACTTAGTTTTTGCGGTGATCTGGGGAGTGAATCAGTGGATAGAAGATAACTCTACCTCTCCCTCAATCTGTGTTGTTCTGCCTTTGAAACAAAGATAGATGGATGGATGGATGGATGGATGGACAGATAGATAATAGATAGATATTGATCTTTAAGATGCCACTCACTGACACCTGTGTTGTGGCACAACAGATTATGCCACTGCTTGATACTCTGGCATCCCAGATTGGAATGCCAGTTTCAATCCTGGTTGCTCAAATTCCAGTCTGGCTCCCTGTTTTGAACCCAGGAAGGCAACAGAAGATGGTCCATGTGCTTGAGTCCCTGCTTTCCATGTGAGAGACCTGGAAGGAGTTCCAGGCTCCTGGATTCAGCCTGGCCCAGCTCTTGCTGTTGTGGGTATTTGGGAATTGAACAAGCAGATGGAAGATCTCTGTCCCTCTGTCACTCTGCCTTTCAAATAACTAAATAAATCTTTAAGAAATTCCATTTATCTAATGTCTAATATTTTGCTAATTAGCAGTTAAGCACCTACCCAAATACTGTGACCTGTGCTGTTTCCATGCATATATTACGCAGCAGCTGCTGCCTGTTCTCATAACTGCAACATTTTTAGAAGATTGCTCTCGGATGATGGAAGTTGTGCTTCTGGGAATTGTACTCCTTTGTTACTCCCTGCCCCAGTGGTGGCTTCAAGGCAAGAAACAGGCCTGTTCTTTAGTGCAGTAGGTTAATCCTCTGCCTGTAGCGCCAGCATCCCATATGGGCACCGGCTCATGTCCTAGCTCCTCCTCTTCCAATCCAGCTCTCTGCTTATGGCCTGGGAAAGCAGTAAAAAGATGGCCTAAGTGCTTGGGGCTTTGAACCCATGTGGGAGACCTGGAAGAAGCTCCTAGCTCCTTGCTTTGGATTGGCCCAGCTCTGGCCACTGCAGACATCTGAGGAGTAAACCAGCGGATGGAAGACCTCTCTCTCTCTCTCTCTCTCTCTCTCTCTGTCTGTAACTTTACCTCTCAAATAAATAAATAAAACCTTAAAAACAAAATGCAAGAAAATTTCTAACTCTTGACCTCCCTGAGTTCACGCTGACCCTTCACTGGAAGCCACATCCAGGCTTAGCTTCATTCTCTGCCTCATCCTGCTTCCCATACTGCCTTATGGGCTTCTTACAGGTAATGAAAACACTCCCTCATTACTTGCCCATGGATCCCACGTTCAGTGATGTTGGTCCTCTAGAAGCAGAGTCTACACATAGTGTTTTTATAGGAAATCACATTGCACAGAAGGACCCAGGGAACTACCATGGATGCAAAGCGAAGTTTCAGTCTATACTCCAATCACAGAACATTTCTTCTTGTGGAGAGGGTAGATTATATAAACCTCCTCAGTAGCATTCTTTATAGGAATTTAACTGTATTATTTTGTTTTGCTTTAGCAAAGAATGCTGCAAAGCCAAGAACAAACAAATTGTGAGGATAACAAGACAGACAGCGGGCATTTGTTAAATACATAAAGCTAGTGAATAAACAAGACTCCATGAGTGAACTGAGCAAGGAATGTGTGCAGATATAAGGCCAAGTCTTATGAAGATTGTCACGTCTCCCTTTGTAAAACATCAACAGATGCCTATGACACACACAGTGCCTCTGGACAGCCAGTTTCTTGTTTCCATTCTACACCTACCAGTTCACTGTATTATCATCACTAAATGATTTTAAAAAATGTTACTTTAAAAATGTTATTTTAAAAAATGTTATGTTAATTGATCAAATGGGAGGACAAGAACAAAATTGTTTCTAACAACAATTGAGATAAATAAGATAAATACAGGCTACATAAAAGCAAGTCACATAAATGAGGAGAAAAAAATTGCTATTGGATTAGGTGTCCAAGAGACAATTATGAAAAACTGAAAGCAAATTATAAGGTCTAAAAGAAATTCTATTCTTTTGTAACAATTTGAATGCAAAATTCTTTGATCATTTTCAAGAAACAAAAACTTGAAGAACAGAAAATGTATTATTGATTTAGTTTGTGCAAGAACCATAATACAGAATATCCAACAATGGACCCTATATTCAGAACATGGCCTTGGCTTCCTCTTCCTCCCCAAAAAAACAAACAAAAGAAAAACTAATAAGTAGATATTTTTGTTTTAAAAAGTTCACACAGGCTTTGGTTTAGTGGTTAAGACGCAGTTCGGGACACCTCCATCCAATACCAGAGTGCCTGGGTTTGAGTTCTGGGCTCTATTCCTGATTGTCAGCTTCTTAATGATAAACACCCAGGGGGACAGTTTTTATGATTCAAGTAGTTGTGGTCCTGTCACCCATGTAAGAGACCCAGATTAAGTTCCTGTCTCCTCCAGTGCTGTGGCATAGAAGGTTAAGCCTCTGCCTGCAGTGTTGGCATCCCATGTGGACACCAGTTCAAGCCCCGGCCTTTCCACCTCTGATCCAGCTCCCTGCTAATGCACCTGGGAAAGCAGAGGAAGAAGGTCCAAGGGGCCCCTCACCCACGTGGGACACCCAAAAATTTCTCCTGGCTCCTGGCTTTGGCCTGGCCCAGCCCTGGCCATCACAGCCATCTGGGGAGTGAATTGTCAGATAGAAAATTCTCTCTCTCTCTCCTTCTCTTCTTCCTCCCATTCCTCCTCCTCTGTATCCCTGCCTTTCAAATAAATAAATAAATCTTAAAAAAAATTTCCTGGCTCCAGCTGAAGCCTGGGCCAGCCTCACCATTCTTGGAAGATCTCATCTGTTTCTGTGTCTATGGTCTAATTAAAAATATATAATTTGGATACCTGCTATGG
This sequence comes from Oryctolagus cuniculus, assembly GCF_964237555.1. NCBI lineage: Eukaryota > Metazoa > Chordata > Mammalia > Lagomorpha > Leporidae > Oryctolagus > Oryctolagus cuniculus. The sequence continues at coordinate 63,619,444 of NC_091435.1, read as the reverse complement.
TTTACATGTGACTTGTTCCACAATGTTTATGTGTTGGAAGCTTGTTTCCTCAGGGCAGCACTAATGAGGTGATGAGACATTTAAGAAGTGGACTTAGTGAAGGTCTTTAGGTCAGGTGGAGGTGTGTCCTTGGAAGAGACTGTGGGACCCCATACTCTCTGGCGGTCTGTTTCAAGACATCATCTTTCACTCATGTTCACACCATGATATGAAGCAACCACGAATGCCCTTGAACATCTGCAACCATGAGCTAAATAAACCTCTTTTCTTAATAAAGTTAATCTTCCTCAAGGATTGCATTTTAGTAATTAAAAATAGATTAATGCAATATTGAACACTATTTTTTCACTATATCAGCTTCTGGATCTAATCATGTCAGATGCAGGACTTTCACTAAAGTAATGAAAGCTCTCAAATGACACAGTAAACTCTCACCACAGATAATAAGACACAAAGATTCCCTAACATACAGGAAGACCAGCAAAAACTGAGGCCAGTGAATCTGGGCTACAATGAATTACCCTCCTTCCTAATGTTTGTTTTAGGTTTATCAGCTAACTCAGATATCATAATTCTACCCTATACTTGTCACAGCTGTTACACTGATATATATTTTTATTATATGGTGAGTGACCTATCCAGTGTTCCTCCTTGCCAGTATTTGATTAATCCTTCCCACTCACCTGCTGTGTCATATTTTCTAATCCAGAATTTAGGACTCTACCTTGTACATTATTAAGGTATTGGGATGGGTGACCCATACCTGAATGCAGAATGAAAGATTTGGTGTTAAGAAAGGAAAAACCCAATCTTTAAAGGACTTATTCCTAGATGTGTATACTGCTTAGACCTTTCATGAAGTTATGCTTTATAATGAACCATTTTCTGGCAGGTACTATGACTATGTACACCTGAATTAGGGGCTTTCGGTGTTTAGATCTCAAAGATATAGCTAACCCTTGAGCTGTTACACAAGAGGAGAAAGACTGCTGATCTGCTTCTGTGTACACAGCTTGGTGAATCATTTCTGAAGCACAGTGGTTATCATGTTTGCTTTGTAGCAGTGAGTTTTCTACACAGCTCAAAGTCAACTTTGCTGAATAATTTCTGTCTGAAAGGTTTTATTATGTCAGCCCTGTCTTCTATCCATAATGCATTCTAAAGTTTGAGTCAGAAAATATTTAAAATCCTGGGAAGCAGGAAAAAATTAAATAGATTTACTCTGACTTCCTGGAAAATAGGACTAAGCAGTCTTCGTATTGTACCTGACATTGTCATCCAGCAAGCTTAACATATTTTCTGCCATTAAAAATATACAATGTGATCACCACCTATGAGTCACAAATTGGACAGGGATGAGTCAGTCCCCAATTTCAAAAGCTCAGACTGGCACCAGAATATAGGTGGATTATATAAACAGATAAATCATAATATTGAGACACAGGAAGCAATGAGGACTCCCACTAAGTATTGTGGAAGGACACATGAAGAATAGTTGAGACTGATGGAGGCAAGATTTTTAGTAAATATTTGCAAAGCATCATCACACAAGGAGAAACAGGCCTGAAAGGAAGAGCAGAGGGAAGCAGATGGGGGTAGATATTCTAGACAGACAACATAACAGAGATGCAGCGGCCAGAGAGAGCATGGATCATACACAACACCAAGCAGGCCATGTGGAAGAAAAAAGGACAGAAAGGTATACAAGGGATAAATCACCACCATTCTGTATGCCCCATTAAGCAAATAGAAAGCTAACAATGAATTCAAATGTATGTTTTAGAAAGATCATACCAGTGGGGTTATACTGGTTGAAGAAAAAGAGCCATCCCTGAAACATCAATTAAATAAATGTGACAGGAAACCATTTTAAAAGCAAATTTGATAATATGAAATTGACAAAATATGCAAGGACACAGAGAGAGATACTAGGATGATCTCCCTGCATTCCTGCTAACGCCACTCATTCTCTGCCCAGCCCTGTGCAGGTTGTAACTACCTTTAGCTGAAAGGAGGAATGAGAAAGTGCGCAGAAAAGGTAGCTAAGACAACCCTGACTGGCTTCTGTAGATTTGGGAAAAGAGGGCTGGGATGATGACTATCATATAGTGGATTGGTTAGAACTTTCTTGGAAATAATTCCACTGACCATATTTACACGACTCTTCAGCCTTGGACTCAAATGGCACTGTCCAAATGTCCAGTTTTTCCTACCTCTAACTCTGAGTTCCAGGGAAGGAGGAAAGTATGACCTATTGAAATCAAATTGAAGAAAAAAGAAAACAAAATTACAGTTTTGTTTGTTGCCAGGATTTCTGTGGAAAATCATGTGGCTATAAAAGACTTAGATCCAAGAAGAGAACTTGATGGAAAATCCTTTCTCTCTAATGTAGGAGCATCAATTAGATGCCTGGAATATTAGCAGTCATACAACTGATGTGAGGAAACGAGCATGGTGATTAAAAAGCATGACAAGGATGAGGGAGGAGAGGAATGGGAAGAATTTGGCTGTGTGGTAGCATTACTGAAACCCTGTTCTTGCCTGGTCTAGATCCCTACCTCTAGGCTTCCTGTTATTAATCTTTTCTCACATCATAAGATGTTGAAAATTATATTAAAGCGAAAGACATGCATGTGCTTCATAAGAATAACAAGAACAATTGTGTTTTTTTTTGTTTGTTTTTTACAGGCAGAGTGGACAGTGAGAGAGAGAGGCAGAGAGAAAGGTTGTCCTTTTCCTTTGGTTCACCCCCCAATGGCCGTGGTGGCTGGCGCACCACAGCTGATCCGAAGCCAGGAGCCAGATGCTTCCCCCTGGTCTCCCCTGGGGTGCAGGGCCCAAGCACTTGGGCCATCCTCCACTGCCCTCCCGGGCCACAGCAGAGAGCTAGACAGGAAGAGGAGTGACCGGGACAGAATCCGGCACCCTGACCAGGACTAGAACCCGGGGTGCCGGGCGCCGCAGGCAGAGGATTAGCCTATTGAGCCACAGCGCCGGCCACAACACTTGTAAAGCTAAGTTTTGAAGCTAAAACAAACAATAGTTATGAAACACTGGAAGTTTGTAGCAAGTTTAATGTGCTTTATGTTTTTTATGGTGCATTCTAACAGCAAAATCACATCACCATAGAATTCCTATTTTTCTTTAGTGTTTATATTAAAAGGAATATACTCAACTGAATTATTATCTTTTAGACACTTTCTCTTATACAGCAAGAAAAGTGATTGGCTTGTTATTTGACTCTCCAGAACTCTTATTTTTCTATTCTTTCAAAGGAAAAAAAGTGAATCAATCCTTAGTTTCAAGGTTTCCTCAAAAATAAAGCCTCAAAACAGCGAAGTAATTTCATAGCATAAAGCTGCACCCTAAGCCCAGTTTGAGGAGCTCTCAGGAAGTCCACACTGATGCCCTACCTCAGAGCTCAGCACATGCTGTGCCCTCCCCACCCAAGTTCCTGCTGCACAGCAACATCTTGAGGTCCTGCAGAACTGGAAAGCAACCAGGTGGTCCTACTTACCAACTTTAGTCCTGGGAAAAAGCCAAGCATTCCTGCCAACCTTCCTGCAGCCCTACGAAGCTGCTCAGAGGATGTCCTTACACACCTGTGGCCCCACAAAGCTGACAGGTGTACCCCTACATTATCCAGAAGTAGCTGCTAACCATTTCTAAGTGGCTTATCCTACCTAGACCCAGCAAAGCCACCCATGCATCCCTTCCACATAAACAGGCACCCAACTTAGGACCACAGTGCAACCCAATCTTCACGCAGACTTTAGACATTGATGAGTACCCCACCCTGGCAACTGGGGGCCCTGTGCATGTCCACCATCATCTGTCAGAACTGCCTGATCTATGCATGGCCCACTGACCTTAACGCAAGCCCTACCTTTGCTAGCACATCAGTCACACCTACACTGCCTGTGATCAAGAGTGTACCCATCCCCATACAACTGTGGAAACTAACAGGTACACTATGTCCACAGCTTCACAAATCTTCCCACAGTCATCATGAGCCCATTTTACCCAATAGAGCTGCATCCTAATTGATGGAACATTCCAAAAACTTGTGTAGGCTAGACCACAGATAGACATTGTCAACATGATTATAGCTGAAGAAGCCACATGGATACCCCACTGCTATGCCTACCTGGAAACAAAACAAGTGTAGCCAGCCCAATCACCACCCTAGGGTTTATTACCAAGAGAAAGACTAAGAAGGTTACCCTTCTTAGTAATTGGTAGAGACAACTGGTCAACCCAACATACAAACACTAATATAATACACAATAGCCATAAAAAAGCAAGACAACCTGATGCCTCCAATGAAACAAAGTAACTGTTTACCAACAGACACCAAAGAAAAGATAATTGATGGACTGCCTAAAAAAGAACTCCAAATAATGATTTTAAGAAATCTCAATGAGATAAAAGAAAGGCAGACAACTCAATGAAATAAGAAAAATAATTCATGATTTGAGTAAGAAATTCAATGAGATAGAGATAATAAAAACCTGATAGAAATACTGAAGAGAAAAAAACCTAAGTAATTGAAATAAATACAGTGAAGGGCCTCAGAAATATATTAAATAAAAAAAACTCATCTGTCCAGAAAGAAAGAAATAAATTAAAAGGGAAAAATCGTGAAGAAAAATCTGAGCCTAATGTGATATCATTAAGTGAACAAACATTCTCTTTACAGATATTTCAGAATAAGAAAAGTCATAGAGGGGCCAGTGCTGTGGTACAGCAGGTTAAAGCCGCAGCCTGCAGGGCTGGATTTCATGTGGGCACCGGTTTGAGTCTCAGCTTCTCCGCTTCCATTTCAGCTATTGTGCCTAGGAAAGCTGCAGAAGACGGGCCCCTCCACCCATGTGGGAGATTCAGAAGAAGCTCCTGGCTTTGGATTGGATCAGCTCCAGCTGTTGCAGCCATTTGGGGAGTGAACCAGTGGATGGAAGACACCTCTCCCTGTCTCTACTTTCTCTGTAATTCTTTCAAATAAATAAAATAAATCTTTTTTTTAAAAAAAAGAGAAGTCATAGAACAGAAAAACTAGTGAGATGGCATTGGTACATGCCACCTCGATGGGACTGAATTGGAATCCCCTGGTATGTTTCTAACTACCGTTTGAGGTAAGTCAGCTTGAGCATGTCCCGAATTGCACATCTCTTGCCTCTGCCATCTCACTAGTCCCAGTGATCAATTTCTGTTCACAATTGATCATAATGATAGCACTAAGAACCAAAGGGATCACATAAACAAGAATAGTGTCTGCAAATACTAGCTGGTAGAATAAAAAAGGGAGAGAACGATCCAACATGGGAAGTGAGATACACAGCAGACCCATAGAATGGCAGATGTCTTAAACAGCACTCTGGCCTCAGAATCAACCCTTAAGGCATGCGGATCCGGCTGAAAAGCCCATGAGAGTATTTCAGGCATGGAAAGCCAAGACACTCTGGGGGGAAAAACAAACAAACAAACAAAAAAAAAAAAACAAAAAAAAAAACAACCTAAATGAAAGATCTCAGCGAGTGAGATCCCAGTAGAAAGAACAGGTCATCAAAGAAGGAGGTACCTTTCTCTGAAGGGAGGAGAGAACTTCCACTTTGACCATGGCCTTGTCTAAATATGATCAGAGTCGGTGAACTCAGGGGGCTTCCATAGCCTTGGCAGCTCATGACAAGAGCCTAGGGTGATTACTGATGCCATAAACAAGAGTGTCAATTTGTTAAGTCAACAACAGGAGTCACTGTGCACTTACTCCTCATGTAGGATCTTTGGCCTTAATGTGCTGTACATTGGGATTTAATGCTATAACTAGTACTCAAACAGTATTTTTCACTTTATGTTTCTGTGTGGGAGCAAACTGTTGAAATCTTTACTTAATGTATGCTAAACTGATCTTCTGTATATAAAGAGAATCGAAAATGAAAAAACAAAAAAACAGAAAAACTATTCAACAAAATTATAGGTGAAAACTTTCCAAGTATTATGAAGACCAGACAATCAGATGCACACAGCCCAAAAGACCCCAGTTAGATTTTAACAAAAGACTTTCCTCCAAGGTATATTATAATCAAACTTTCAAAAGTTCAAGACAAAGATATTTATTTTAAAAAAAATCACTAGAGAAGTGTCAAGTCATTTGTAGGACTAACAGCTGATTTCTCAGCAGAAACTTTACAGGCCAGATAAGAAAAGGGTGATATATTTGATGTCTTGAAAGAAAAAGATATCAACCAAGAATACTTTACCTGACAAATTTATCCTTCAAAAGTGTCCCAAAGCAACCGAAGACTAAGATAAATCATCACTACCAGACCAGTCTTATAATAAATGCTTAAGGGAGTCTTACATCTAGAAGAATAATATCACTGTGAAAATTCACAAAAGAATAAAACTCACTATTTAGAATATAGATATGATGACACTTCAAAAACATTTGTGGAAAGTACAATTAAAAGATAAGTGAATTTAGGTGTGGAAAAATTTTGAAATCCATGCATAATGTTTTTCTGTTATGAATTTTCCATGTACTTCTTGAAGTTACCTAAACACAGAAAACTAACAGACATTATCAATAAAAAAATCACCAGTCCCTCAGCAAGAAATATATTTCCATTTCTTTGTGTGTCCTTGATGATTTCTTTCATCAGTGTTTGATAATTTTCATTATAGAGATTTTTCACATCTTTGGTTAAATTTATGCCTAAACATTTGATTTTTTCGTGGCTATTGTGAATGGGATATCTTTCTTCATTTCACTTACTATGAATTCAACATTAGCATACAAAAATGTTCCTGTTTTTTATGTTTATTTTTTAACCTGCAAATTTACTGGATTGATTTATCAATTCTAACAGCTTTTTGGTAGAGTGTTTAGGTTTCTCTGTGTATAATATTATGTCATTTGCAAACATGGAAAATTTGAATTTCTCTTTTCCAGTTTTGATGTCCTTTATTTCTCCCTCCTTCCTAATTGCTCTTGCTAAAACTTGTAGTACTATATTGAATAAGAGTGGCAAAAGCAGACATCCTTTTCTTTTTACAGATCTGAGAGGAAATGCTTTCAGTTTTTCCCCATTTAATATGATATTGGCTGTTGGTTTGTGATACATAATCTATATAATTTTGAGGTATGTTCCTCTTATTTTAAATTATTTATTTATTTATTTGAAAGACTGAGTTAGAGCAAGAGAGAGCGAGCAAGAGAGAGCGAGAGATAATCTGCCATCTGCTGGTTCATTCCCCAAATGGCTGTAATGGCCAGAATTGGTACAGTCCAAAGCCAGGAGCCAGAAGCTTCCTCCAAGTCTCCCACATGGGTGCAGGGTCCCAAACACCTGGGCCATCTTCCACTGCTTTCCCAGGTGCATTAGCAGGGAGCTAATCCAGAAATGGAGCAGCTGGGACTCAAACCAGTGCCCATTTGGGATGCCAGCACCACAGGCATCCGCTTTACCCACTATGCCACAGCACTGGCTCCAGAATGTTCCTTCCATACCTCATTTGTGGAGGGTTTTTATCATGAAGGAGTGTTGAATCTTATCAAATGCTTTCTCTGCCTCTATTGAGATGACCATATGGTTTTCATGCACTCTACTAATATGATTTATGATATTCACTGATTTGCAAGTGTTCAACTACCCTTGCATTTCTGGGATAAATCCCACTTGATCGTGAGGTATGATCTTTTTGATGTGCTTTTGGATTCAGTTTGCTAGTATTTTGTTGAAAATCTTTCCATCTATAGTCATTATGGATACAGATCTGTAGTTTTCATGTTGTGTCTGATTTTGGTATCAAAGTAATTCAGACCTCATAAATAGAATTTGGCAGGTTACCACCTTGTTAAACATATTGGAATAACTTGGAGAATATTGGAGCTACTTCTTCTTTGAATGTTTTCTAGAATTCAGTAGTAAAGCCATCAGGTCCCTGACTTTTTCTTGATGTAAGACTTGATTACTGCTTCAATCTCATTGTTTGTTATGGGTCTGTTTAGATTGTCTATATATTCTTAATTTAATCTTGTTAGTTTATATAAATCAAAGAATTTATCAATTTCTTCAAGGTTTTCCAGTTTATTAGCACATACTTTTTAAAAAAATTTATTCACTTGAGAGGCAGAGCCACAGAGAGGCAGAGGCAGAGAGAGAGAGAGGTCTTCCATCCTCTGGTTTACTCCTCAAGGCTGCAATGGCTGGAGCTGGGCTAATCCAAAGCCAGGAGCTAAGAGCTTCCTCTGGCTCTTCCTTGTGGGTGCATGGGCGCAGGGACCCAAGCATTTGGGCCATCTTCTACTGCTTTCCCAGGCCACAGTAGAGAGCTGGATTGGGAGTGGAGCAGCAAGGTTTCCAATGGGCACCCATATGGGAAGCCAGCACTGCAGGTGGCAGCTACACCTGCTACACCACAGTGCTGGATTCTTCATAGTAGTTTCTTAACTTCCTTTGTATTTCAGTGGTGTCAATTGTAATGTCTCCTTTTTCATTTCTCGTTTTACTTGAGTTTTTTTCTCTTTTTTTCCTGTTAGTCTGGCTAGAGTCTGCCTATTTTGTTTATCTTCTAAAAAAACCTTTTTTTTTGTAGATCTTTTGTATTTTTTTAGGTTCAGTTTCATTTATTTCTGCTCTGATCCTTATTATTTCTCATCTCCTGCTGATTTTGGCTTTTATTTGTTTTTTATTATCTAAGTTTTCAAGACTCATCATTAGATCTTTAAATTGAGACATTTCTCTTTTTGTAATGTGAGCACTTAATGCTATAAACTTTCTTAATACTGTTTTTCTGTATCCCACAAGTTTTGATATGCTATGTTTTCATTTTCATTTATTTCAAGAAAATTTTTACTTCATTTTAATTTCTTCAATGACCCATTGATCATTCAGTAGCATGTTTTTCAATTTTTTAAAGGTTTTTTCTTTTTTTAATTTATTTGACAGGTAGAGTTAAAGACAGTGAGAGAGAGAGACAGAGAGAAAAGTCTTCTTTCTGTTGGTTCACCCCCCAAAATGGCCGCTACAGCTGGCGCTGCACCAATCCAAAGCTAGGAGCCAGGTGCTTCCCCCTGGTCTCCCATGCGGGTGCAGGGGTCCAGGCACATGGGCCATCCTCCACTGCCCTCCCGGGGCACAGCAGAGAGCTAGACTAGAAGAGGAGCAACTGGGACAAGAACCTGGCGCCCACATGGGATGCTGGCACTGCAGGAGGAGGATTAACCAAGTGAGCCATGGCGCTTGCCCTCAATTTTCAAGTATTTATGAGTGTTCCATTATTTTTCTTATTGTTGATTTCTAGTTTTATTCTTCATGGTTTGAGAAGATACATGGTATGATTTCAACCTTTTTGAATTTGCTGAGACTTGATTTGTGGCCTAATATGTGGTCTATCCTAGAAAATATTCCATGTGCTGATGAGAAGAATGTGTTTTCTGCAGCTATTGGGTACAATGTTCTGAAATGCCTGTTAGATCCATTCGTTTGATAGCATGTTTCAACTCTGAAGCATCTATTGATTTTCTGTCTGGGTGACCTGTCCATTGATAAGAGTAGGGTGTTGAAATCACCCACTCTTATTGTATTAGAGTCTATCTCTCCCTTTAGGTCTAATTGTATTTTCTGTATATATCTGGGTGGTCTTCTGTTATGTACATATATATTTATGATTGAATGTCTTCTTCCTGAATTGAACTTTTTATCAAAATATAATGACTTTCTTTATCTCTTTTTACCCTTTTTGATTTAAAGTCTGTTTTATCTGATATCAAGTAAACTATGCCTGCTCACTCTGGTTTCCATTTGCCTGGTATATATGTTTCTAACCCTTCCCTTTTAGTCTGTTATGTATCTTTATTTGTGAATTGAGTTTCTTGTAGGCAGCATACACTGCGGTTATGGTTTTTTTTTATCAATTCAGCCAAACAAAGTCTTTTGGTTGGTGCATTTAATCCATTTACATTCAAGGCTAGTATTGATAGATAAGACCTGTAATTTTATTGATTGGATAATGATTCTACCTGCTCTGGATTGGAAGAATCAATATCCTCAAAATGTCAACACTACCTAAAGCAATATGTAGGTTCAATGCAATCCTTATCAAAATACCAATGCAATCCTTATCAAATACCATTCTTTATAGAACTAGAAAAAGTAATTCTAAAATTCATATAGAATCAGGGCCGGCACTGTGGCATAGTGGGTAAAGCCGCCACGTGCAGTGTCAGCATCCCATATGGGCACCAGTATGAGTCCACAATGCTCCACTTCTGATCCAGCTCTCTGCTATGGCCTGGGAAAGCAGTGGAAGATGGCCCAAGTCCTTGGGCCCCTGCACCCACTTGGGAGACCCAGAAGAATCTCCTGGCTTCAGATCGGCACAGCTCCAGCTATTGCAGCCAATTGGGGAATGAACCAGCAGATGGAAGACCTCCCTCTCTCTGCCTCTCCTTCTCTCTCTGTGTAACTCTGACTTTCAAATAAATAAATAAATATTTTTTAGAAAAGAGACACTGATGTTGTGGATGACTTCTTGAACAAGACCCCCAAAGCACAGGCATCTAAATCAAAACTAAATACATGGGTCTATATCAAACTCAGAGCTTTTGCACAGCAAAGTAAACAACTGATAGAGTGAAAAAACATCCAACAGAATGGAAAAAAAATCTTAAATCATCTGACAAAGGATTAATATCCTGAACATATCAGAAATTTTAAAAACTCAACAAATTAAAAATAAATCCATTTGAGAAATGGGCAAAGGACTTCAATAGACATTTCTCAAAAGAATTAATTCAAGTGACCAACAAATATATGAAAAAATGCTCAACATCACTAGCCATTAGGATACTACAAACCAAAACCACAATGAGATATCACATCACCCCAGTGAGAATGGCTAAAATCCAAAACACAGAGAGTAAGAAATGATGGCAAACACATGGACAAAGGAGACCACTTATACACTGTTGCTGGGAATGTAAAGTAGTGCAGACACTATGGAAACAGAGTGGAGATTACTTAACAAACTACACATAAACTTTCCATGTGATCCAGCAATCCCATTACTTGGTATATATACAAAAGACATGAACACAATGTGTCAAAGAGATATCCACAGCACCATGTTCATAGCAGTCAAAATTTGGAAACAATCAATGTGTCCATCATCAGATGAATGGAAATAGAAAATCTGGTATGTATTCACAACGGAAAACTATTCAGCTATTAAAAAAGAATGAAATTCTACCAGTTGCAGCAAAATGGATGTAACCAGAGCATACCATGTTTAGTGAAATAAGTCAGACCCAGAAAGACAAATACTGCATGTTTTCTCTTATATACGGGGGCTAAAATTTTAAAAAACAAACTAGCAAAAAAAAAAAAAAAAGTCTGTGTGTATCAGTATTGCTGCAAATGTAGTTTTGTAAAACTTTGTTTTATACTTTTGTCAAACCAATGGTTAAGAATGTTATACTACATAAAGATAATTAAAAATGAATCTTAATGAGGAATGGGATGGGAGAGGAAGTAGGAGGTGGGATGGGAGTAGGAGTGAGAGGGCAAGTATGGGGGGGAAGAACTGCTATATTCCAGAAGCTATAACTATGAATTTATATTTAAAAGCTTTCTAAAAAAATCAAAACACCAAAAAAAGTCAGCACAAAAAATGTTACATTACTATATTTGAATGATCTATGATTATTTTAAATTTATTGTATATGGGTGAAATGGTCATTTTTCCATCCAATTATTGTTTATAGCCACTGTCTATACTCCCACTTAACTAGGATCTTTATGCTTTCTACTTGTTAAACTTCTTTTTCACTGTAATTTAAATATAAAATATGGTATCTCAAAAACTAAAACAAAAAGACAGAAATGGAGAAGGAACGAGAGTGGGAGAGACAAAAAGGGTGGGAGGGAAAAAGGCAAGAAGGGAATATCACCATGTTCTTAGAATTGTATCTACAAATCACACCGAATCTGTTAAAAACTAATTAAAAATTAAAAGATAAAGAAAAATCACCAATACATAAAGATTAATAAAAGAAATTAACAAAAGATATACAAAGCAAGATTTTAAAATGTCTGGAAATGACATAGGTCCTCCCTTATTAATAACCTTTAATGTAAGCAGAACAAATCCTCAGCTAAAAGATTTAGACAAATTGAATCCATTAAACAAAAATTCAATGATGTGCAGCCTACAAAAAATCACTTCACCATACACTCACCCTTCGCTCACACACACTGAACTGAAGGGATAGAAAAAGATACGTTGTACAAAATGCACTGCTTACTTTTTACTTAGGCAAAAAGCACATTTTTACTTAGGTAAAATAGACTTTAGGTCAAAAATTGTGGAAAGGGAACAAAAAAATCATTATATAATTATAACAGGATTAACTCAACCATAGTAAATAATAATTGTTAATACATACACACTCAATGCCACAGCACCCAGTTATTTAAAGCATTATTAAATCTAAAAGAGATATAGACACCAATATGGTAATAGTTAGGGAATTCAGTATTCCCATTTTATGAATGGAAAAATCACCCTGACCCAAAAAATAAAAATAAAGAAACATGAGTGTAACTATGTTGTATACAAAATGAACTAAATAGGCATTTATAGAACATTTCATCCAACAGATATAGAATACTTATTCTTACCACAAACACATGGAATATTCTCGAGGATAGACAATTTTAGGTCACAAAACCAGTCCAAACTAGAAATAGAAAATATGAGGAATATAACAATTTGCATAACTACCTGGAAATTAAACAATATGCTCCCAAATGATCAATGGGTCAGCAAATAAAACAAGGGAAATTTAAATTTCTTTAAGCATTTGAAAACACAACAAACCAAAACCTATATTATGCTGAAAAAGCCATAGTAGAAGGATGCATAAGCGCCTACATCAAAAACACAGAAAGGTCTCAAACAAAGTAAAAACACAATTCAAGGAACTGGAAAAGGAAGAAAAAAAAAAACCTCAAATTAGCATAAGAAAAAAATAGTTAACAGAGCAGAAATAAACAGACTTAAAAGATACCAAAGATCAATGAAATGAAGAGTTGGTTCTCCCTTCTTCTTTAAGATTTATTTATTTATGAACAATGACAAGCATGTTCACCTTCTTCACAGTGGGAAATAACCATAGTTACACATAGCTGCTGCATGCAGGAGTAATAAGACATTTTACAGAGCCACCGCTGATCAAGATTGTTACTTCTCAAACTATCTGTAGTAAAGGAGCAGTAAACTCTTGTTTTGAATCTGTCATATACAAATTCATTGAGAAAATACAATAAAAATGAATTGGTAGAAGAATTAAATTTAAAAAGAATATAAAATGCAAGTCTCAATTTTTTATTATGACATACAATAGGCATAAAAATTTTAATATCAGTTTGATAGGGTAATTTTTGAAGACTTTATTTCTACACTTCTCTCACCATGAACAGTAATAAATAGGTAGGCACCAGGTGCCAACTGCAGGCTCCCCCCAACTTCCATTACTGTTCTTGATGAAATCCATTTCCCCTCCATTTCTGCTTCAACTTATGGTCCCGAAGCTACACTTAACTCCACCAACACACTGTATACAATTTGGAGAGCAAAGAAGACATTTTGTTCTCAGTCAGGACACAGCACACAGGAAAAATGCCTTTCTTTGTGCCGTCTGTGACTAAGCCAGAGCTGCTACTTATGTGCTCCCTTTTCTATTACCCATTCTGTGATGGCTTTAAATTTTGCCAGTCCCCCAACTATTTCCCCAAAGGGGAAGACTCTTGTTTTAGTTTTTATTGGTCCTGCCCACAGAAGGGCAATAGTCTTTCTTTCCTTTCTATTTTTAAGATTTTATTAATTTATTTGACAGGCAGAGTTACAGACAGTGAGAGAGAGAGAGAGAGAGAGAGAGAGAGAGGTCTTCCCTCCGTTGGTTCAATACCCAAGAGGCCACAATGGTGAGAGCTGCGCCGATCCAAAGCCAGGTGCCAGAATGTTCCTCCCAGTCTCCCATGCGCGTGCAGGGGCCCAAGCACTTGGGCCATCCTCCACTGCTTTCCCAGGCCACAGCAGAGAGCTGGACTGGAAGAGGAGCAACCGGGACTAGAACGGGTGCCCTTATGTGATCCTTTCCCACTAAGCGCATCAGAACAGGAAAGGATTCACCAAGTTCCTATCAGACTCCTCCTAGACCCAGTTTCACAACAGCAAGCACAAATCCCCTCATTAAGCAGGGCCAGTCACTTCAGCCAACACAGAACCTCACTATCTGTGCCCCAGCCTGAAGAATCAAATGAAAAATTTTACACTGTAAATCAGAAGAGTCACAATGTATTCCATGATGAAGACATTTTACCCTTGGGCACTAATGAGAGATGGTAACACTAAAAGTGAATGAAAACTTGGGGAGCAGGTTAATAGTTGTACTTGTGGGGTCAGCTTTCTTGTGTAGTGATTAAAGCTGCCTCCTGTAATGCCAGCATCCCATATGGGCTCTGGTTTGTTTCCTAGCAGCTCTACTTTTCAATCCAGCACCCTGCTAATAACCTGGGGAAAGCAGCAGACAATGCCCAAATTCTTGGACCCCTGCCACCCGCAGGGAAGTCTTGGATGAAGCACCTGTTTCCTAACTTTGGCTTGGCCCAGCCCCCATTGCGACCATCTGGGGAGTGAACAAGCAGATGGAAGATCTCTCTTTGTCTCTCCCTCTCTCTGTAACTCAAATAAACAAATCTTTTGTTAAAAAAAATAATTGTACTTCTTAGACATACCAAGTCCCTCCTTACTCCTTGTTTCCTGTATCCATCTTCTAACTATGGGAAACAGTGCCATTTTTTTTTTGTTTTGTTTTTTGACAGGCAGAGTGGACAGTGAGAGAGAGAGAGAGAGAGACAGAGAGAAAGGTCTTCCTTTTGCCGTTGGTTCACCCTGTGGGGAGCAACTCGGACTAGACTAAGTTACTGGAATTAAGACTTATTCTATGCATCTGCTCTCCCACAATATGGCGCTGGGAGAGGAGAAAACAGCTTCTACACAGCTGCCTCCAGTTCAGCCAATAAACTGTAGGACTTGCTCCTGATTGGAGGAGAGCAGCGTACTCGGCGTGTGGGCAGCCGAGTTAGGATTGGCGGAGGAGGACTATAAAGGAGGAGAGAGACAACATGCACCAGGCACATCTATCTGAGGGAACATCTAAGGGGAACACCTGTGCAGCCCCCGAGAGAGCCGGCCGGCGGTGTGCCGCTCCCCCGCGGAAGTGGGGAAAGTGGCCAGGGGGAACAGCCCTTCCACGGAGGTGGAAGGGACGGCAGCCAACCCGGGAAGAACCAGCAGCAAACCCGGGGAGGGCCGAGCAGACAAAAGAACAGCGCAGGGTCCTGTGTCGTTCCTCCACGAAGACGGGGAGCGACATCACCCTCCAATGGCCACCACAGCTGGCGCGCTGCAGCCGGCACACCACGCTGATCCGAAAGCAGGAGCCAAGTGCCTCTCCTGGTCTCCCATGGGGTGCAGGGCCCAAGCACTGGGGCCATCCTCCACTGTACTCCCTGGCCACAGTAGAGAGCTGGCCTGGAAGAGGAGCAACTGGGACAGAATCTGGCGCCCCGACCAGGACTAGAACCCGAAGTGCCGGCACCGCAAGGTGGAGGATTAGCCTATTGAGCCACAGCGCTGGCTAGTGCCATATTTTGAACACTGGTTCAGAGCCTAACCAGTATTCTACAAAACAGCTATGCATCAAATACAAAGAGATGCCCTGTGAGATTCCAGGGATAAATTGTTAGAGGCCATCCACCATATTATAAGGCCAGCAAATTCATTAATAATATAAAACAGTCGACTGCATTTGATCAATCCATTGCCTTCGTTCTTTTTGGATAAAAAAAAAAAAAAAACAAAAAAAACAAAAAAAAACAAAAAAACAACCCTTCACAGCCAATTTGGGTGGGTTAAAAAGTTGGTTTATCGGTTGGCGCCACGGCTCAATAGGCTAATCCTCCACCTAGCGGCGCCAGCACACCAGGTTCTAGTCCCGGTCGGGGCGCCGGATTCTGTCCCAGTTGCCTCTCTTCTAGGCCAGCTCTCTGCTGTGGCCCGGGAGTGCAGTGGAGGATGGCCCAAGTGCTTGGGCCCTGCACCCCGCGGGAGACCAGGAGAAGTACCTGGCTCCTGCCTTCGGATCAGTGCGGTGCACCGGCCACAGTGCGCCAGCAGTGGCGGCCATTGGAGGGTGAACCAACGGCAAAAGGAAGACCTTTCTCTCTGTCTCTCTCTCTCACTATCCACTCTGCCTGTCCAAAAAAAAAAAAAAATTCTAAAAAAAAAAAAGTTGGTTTATGAAGCATTCAAAATGTCTGCAGTTGAAAGTTCTGGCACAATCATGGAAAGGAAAAAAATGGGAAATGAAAATGCTTTTCTATTATAAGAACAATTAAATATAATCCAACATGGAACTGGTATGTTTTCTGGGTATGATGCCATGTCAAAGATGCAGGCCAGTATCTAAGGCTGACAGATTGAACACTCAGCTCTGATAGTGCCATTGTCTGCTTTGATAAGGAAAATTCTATATGGTGGAGTCTACATACATTGTCTATCCATGCTCCCATGATCTTCATTTTCATGTTCCATTTGAATACCCATCAGAAACTGCTAATTACAGAAGAGGTGCTCAGTCATGTGAACTGACATTAATGTTGTCAGGTCAGCTCAGCTGCAGGCTTGTTCAATGGGCTCCTGAACTGTCCCATGCACTGGATCCCTTATGAATGTCCCATACTCTCTCTCTTTCCTTCAATCCTCCATTTAGCTGCCTTCTATCTCATTGACCAACACATCCAACAATTGCTATAGAACTGGACTTCAGGCATCATATTCATCCAGGCAAAGTTACAATAAGATGCATTCTTCTACAACCTACCTAACTGGAGCTTTTTGTTCTCAGGGTCTCTAAAGATGCAATGTCTGCTTACAGCTGGTGGCAGCTGAGACGCTGATAAGCCATGCTTTGTACCAAACAGCTTGTTAGGGAAGTCCTGTGAGGCCATAGCACAGGTTGAGGATAGAACAGCAGTGCAGTGGGCTCAATGGGCATGTAAACCATCTGCTCGTGCAACATATTTGCTTTGTTGGGGCTTGGTGTAATGCTGTCAGGCACATACAACTCTGTCCCTACTTCATTGAGAGTCCTGGTTCCCTGATCATAGAATCTAAAACTCACACATCTCCATGAATTCTGTGCTATCTGATTCACTTATACACATTTTATAAATAGGAATTTGCTAAAGGGAACAAAGCATTTTTCTAACATCAAGGGGCTTTCCTTTCAATTATCCAATTAGTATTTTCCACAGGCATCATTCAGTATTCAGAGCTGCCTTAGTTTGCTCCAATGAGAAGATAACTTATGGAGCGGCAATTACAATAAGAATCCCACCTGATTAAGTAATGACATGTTTGGCAGCTCTTCTGGTACCACCTCCATATCTTAGGATGACTCAAGCTACTGGCAGGCAGACCACTTTTACCTGGTAACCTCACCCCTGTATTTCTATGGCACCACTTCCTTCCAGAATGAAAGTGGCTTCCCCCTGTTGCCTGAGTACTCACCACCTTCTATGTGGCTTTACAGCTCTTCTATTTCCTGCATTCTTGAATTAAATTCTCTCTGTTGTAAATGCCTGAAGTGGATGCTGTTTTTTTCTGGATAGACTATTCGTGGAACAGCTAAGTTGACTCTCACTGGCCCCTGTGGGATCATAATTAGCATATTTTCTAAGTACATAATAGAATGTCTATCCTGAGCAAATTTCATCATCCCCACATTAGCTCACTGACCTCTTTTATAAAAGCTAGTACAGTGGGAGAGCAAATGGCAGCCATTTGTTTACATCATGCCATCAAAATAGTTGATCAAAAGCTATAGTACATCATAGACTATTTTCAAAGAGCTAAAAAATGTGTATTCATACTTTATTCTCATCCAGTTTCTTGATTTGGCCATTATGCAACAAGATAATGCTTGGAGAATGGAAATTTTTGTTTGATATCAAAAGTAAAAGCAAATAAAATACAGATCTTAAAGGCTGACTCATCCAATTTAATTCCCAAAAAATTCTGTTTAATCTGAGCCAGATGTTTCTGCTTATCTGACAATTTCCTGGGCCCTGGTTATCACACTGCCTTTAAGTCCATGACTATACTCAACTGGAGTCTGCAATTACTTGCCTTCAGTATGACTCTTCCTAAATCTACTGGTCTAGAGATCCCGTTCTCATTTTATGCTCCCACCTATAGTCCAGGCCTGTGAAGAATAGTAGTGTGCATTTTACAGGATTCTGCAGCCTTCTTCAGCAATTGATTTCTTATGGGGAAAGAAATTCTTCTGGGCCCGAAAGCAGAAAAGAATGAGAAGTTTAGACAAACACACAAATCCCCAAGAGTAATTTTGAAAAGTTCAAGGAAAGTGCATGATGGCAGCTGGGTAAGACACTCCAGTGGTCATCTCTCCACAGAAACATCAGTTTGAACAGCTATTCATGCATCCAGTCATCTGCACCACAGCTAAGGAAACCAGATGGGAGACCACAGTGCCTGGGTTTAGTGTAATAAGGAAAGCACATTGAAAAAAGCAGGAAAAAAAGAGTTGCCTGCATTACCCCTCCCGCAGGAATTCAAGGCAGAGGGAATTAACTGAACTCCTTAGACTTGAAACCCAGTACCGGGCTTTCCACCGTGAAGCCAAGCACTGGAAGGGACCCCACATCCTTATCCCAAGACAGTCTCCACAGATTGAACCTCTGAGTCCTCTTTAGCCAGAAGCCAACAGACTATATCCACCAGCCCTCTTCCAACCTTGAGCAGATGTCAAGGAGTAAAACTTCAATCCCAGAGGAGTAGGGCAGGAAAGTGACCTCCCACAGAGCTCAGGTCCACTGTTGTGAAACTGAACACCGGATGAGCCCCAAGGCCCCTCTCCCCAGGCTAGTTTTTTACAAAAACTCTATACCCGCCCCACTATTGATTTACACGTGATAGGGTGGATTTCTGTTTCTGCATGTATCGCCTCCAACCTCATGCAGGCCTGGAATGCACCCATGACACAGCACAGGGCCCTGAGGCTGTGAGACTCAGGTGTCAGCCTGGGTGGCCAATGCACTGCTTTTTATCATCCCACCCTCAGTCTGGGATAGACAACAAGAAGGAAGAGTCCATGTGCAGGGCTCATAAGCAAGCACAGGACTACATCTTGGAACCCGGTGCTGGGCTGCTAAAACCCAGTACTAGGCATATCCTAATGGTTCCTACACCCAGATCAGTGCATGTAGACATAAGGTTCTTGACTTGCCCTGGTATTAACTGGAGACCCGTGATCCCAGTCAATTGGACCAATTCCCTGGTCAGCATCACCTGTGCTTGGTTGCAGTGACCTTGTCTGTAAGCTACTTCAACAGCAGGTAAATCATAGCAGCATGGGCCTTGACCCTTTGCCTGTGCTTTCCATGTGTGCTCTGGTCTTGTGGCATTGCTGGCCAAGCAACTACCCACTCCATTTCTCCCCCAGTCTTAGACAACACAACATAGAATAATTCTCTGCTCGAGGGAAAAAATGTGAGGTGGGCACCAAAATATTGTATAGAAACCTGGAGCTAGTGCCATGGGCAGGGAGCTATAGGGAGCTTGGGCAATGGATACAAAACAGAATCAGATGGAAGGAATATGTTCTTGTGTTCTACAGCACCACTGAGGGATGATAGTTTAAAACAACCTAAACTATACTTTATGAATGACTCCCAACATGAGGTGGTGATGGGGAGATGGAGATAGTGATTGTTCTGAATTGATCAGTATGCATGGTACACTCATACATGTACCCCAGGGACATTTACTAGTGGAAAATAACTTTAAATGCTCAAGAAAATGAAAATGCTTATACATTGTATACGATTCTTATACATTGCATACATATAATGAAACATCTCACTATTTGCACAAAAATATACAATAAAAGCTTTAATAAAATAAATTTTTAAACTTTAATTAGAAAAAAATCAACAAAACAAACAATGGCCTCTGGTAGGTGGGCATTTGGTACAACAATTAAGATGGGATGCTTGAGATACCTGCATCCCATATCAGCCTACCTGGTTCTAGTCCTGGCTCCTCTGTTTCTGATCCAGTTTCATGCTAATGCTCATCCTAAGTGGCAACAGATGATGCTCAAGTACTTGGATCCCTGCCACCCATATGGGAAACCTGGATTGAATTCTGGGCTCCTGGTATTGGCCTGGCTCAGTCCTGGCAGATATGGACACTTGGAGAATGAACCAGCAGATGGAAGATCTCTTCCCATTTATCTCTCTTTCAAATTAAATTATTTTGAAAACAAAATGTACAATAGATTTTTTTTAAAAAAAGTTATATCCCTCATATTCCTAGCCATCAGAGAAATTGCAAATTAAAATCACAATGAGATATCATCTCCCTATAGTTGAAATGATTATTACCAAAAACACAGAAAATAACAAATGTTGATGAGGACGTAGAGAAAAGGGAATCTTCATATATTGTTAGTGGGAATGTAAATTAGCACAAACATTTTGGATTTTCCTAAAAAAAAAAAAAAAAAACACTGAAAATAGACCAAATAGACCTACCATATGACATAGCTATGCCACTACTGGGAATGTGTGTGTCTGTGTGTAATATGCGTATGTGTGTATGTGTGTCTATGAAGGAAATAAAAATCAGCATACCAAAGAGATAACAGCACTCCCATGTTCACTGCAGCACTACTGAGAATAGCCAAGATCTAGAATCAACACTGGCAGCTATTGGTGGATGAATGGGTAAAATGAACATGGTAGGTTCATACAATGGAATGTTATAGAGCCATAAAAAAGAGTGATATCCTGACATCTGCAGCAAGATAAATGGAATTGGAGGACATATTATATGAAATAAGCAAGAATAACAAATACTGCATATTTTTAATTGTACATGGAAATTTTAAAATTTGATCTGAACTTAGAATGGTGCTTATTAGAGTCTGGATTTGGCTAAGGGAGAGGGTCAGAAGAAAGTTGGGTCAAGGGTACCGAAACACAGAGAATAGCAATAGGTTTTTGTATTCCACAGCAGAGTGGGGGAAAATATAGTTCACAAAATAGTATCATGAAGGGCTAGAAGATAGGAGCTGGTATACTCTAGAGAAAAGGAAATCAAATGTCAGTTACCTGATTTGATGTTTATATTGTATACATATGCTGACATATCATACTATAACCCGTAAAGATGTACAAGTATTTTTTTGATCAAAAAAATATTTGGAGGGCTGGTGCAGTGGCATAATGGTAAGGCTGCAGCCTGCAGTGCCCGCATCCCATATAGGCGCTGGTTTAAGATCCAGCTGCTCCACTTCTGATCCAGCTCTCTGCTATGACCTGGGAAGGCAGTAGAAGATGGCCCAAGGTCTTGGGCCCCTCCACACATGTGGGAGACCCAGAGGAAGCTACTGGCTCCTGGCTTCTGCCTTTGGATCAGCACAGCTCCGGCCATTGCAGCCAATCGCCGAGTGAACCAGTGGATGGAAGACCTACCTCTCTCTCTCTCTAACTCTGCCTTTCAAATAAATAAATAAATCTTAAAAAAAAAAATAAGGGGGGGCGGTGCTGGCGCTGTGGCTCAGTGGGTTACAGCCCCTACCTGCAGCGCAGGCATCCCATATGGATGCCAGTTCGAGTCCTGGCTGCTCCTCTTCAGATCCAGCTCTCTGCTATGGCCTGGGAAAGCAGTAGAAGGTGGCCCAATTCCTTGGGCCCCTGCACCCACATGGGAGACCTCGAAGAAGCTCCTGGCTCCTGGCTTCAGATCAGCTCAGCTCTGGCTGTTGCTGTCATTTGGGGAGTGAACCAGTGGAATGGAAGACTTCTCTCTCTCTCTCTCTCTCTCTCTGGCTCTACTTCTCTCTGTAACTCCTCTGTCTTCCAAAATAAATAATTCTAAAAAAAATTTAAGAAGTGGGTGTTGTGGTACAGCATGCCTCCTGGAATACCTGTACCCTTTACTGGAGCACCTAGTTTGAGTCTTAGCTACTCCACTTGTGATCTAGTTTCCTACTTAATGTACATCTGGGGAGACAGCAGTTGATATTCAAGTGCTTGAGTTCTTACAACCTATAAGTGAGAGACATGAATGGAGTTCCAGGCTCCTGGCTTCTGCCTGGTCCAGCCCTGACTGTTGAAGAAATTTGGGAAGTGAGTCTGCAAAAGAGAGATATCTCTCTTTTCTCCCATCTCTCTCTCTCTCTCTCTCCCTCCCTCCCTCCCTCCCTCCCTCTCTCTTTCTGCCATTCAAATAAACATTTAAAAAATAATTGTAATTAAATTGTTTGAAAAAATTGAAATTCACACAACTTTTTTCATAATGTACATTTTCCATGAAATTTGGAAACCTTGGGTATATCCAAATCAAAATTTCTGCTTATTACCATTTTTGTGAACCAAAAAGCCCCAGCATAAAAGAGGTGAAGGAATTCAAAATTATCTACTTAGGAAAATATTCAGCAGTGGTTTATACTCACCAGGCCCTCAAATCTGAAATTAAAGCTGGCTTCCCAGGCCAGCTCATTAAATATAGACTATTGGTGAGAGCCGTAGCAATGATTTCAGCAAGATCTGAGTTTCTGAAACTTCTCCTGCAGATATTTTCATCCATAAACCCTCTGTGGCATGTATGTACTGAATTTAAATTAAATGTTTTGTTACTGAGACAGCAACAGGAAAAAGACATACAGAGTTGGGCCCCATAGGGTTGCCAGATTAAGTACAAAATGTTCAGTTTGGCTTGAATTCATTTTAAACAACTAGTACTTTTATTATAAATATACCCTATGTAATACTTGGGATATATTCATACTAAAATAAATAACTCATTGTTTATCTGAAATTCAAATTTAAGTGGGAATATTGTATTTTTATTTGCAAAGTGTGGCAACACTATATGTGCGACAGTTGGTGCTCACTTCACTTTATATAAAGGATCCTTTACTGTGCTTGTCCAGGGAATATAAAGAAGTAATTAAGTATTAGGTCTATGGTGTGAGATTACCTGGGCTTTCATCCTATCACCTCTACTTAGTCACTATATGATTTTGGACCAGAACCAGCTATATAATTTTTGTGGTTAGGGTACCTTATCAGCTTCCATTCTCCTCATTTTAACAATAGCTACCGAGACACCCAACAATTCACCTCCCCACAAAGGGAGGCCCAAGGGCTTGGGGATCATAGATTGATTAGTCTTTGGGGTACTTACCACTGAACTTTTAGATTTCTGTACCAGAAAATGGAAGAAAATCTCACTGCCTTTCATCTAGGTAAGGATCAATGGCTAATTCCAAACACCTTTTTCTAGGTGTGAGATGAAGTCAACCTATCATCAGTGTCACTTAATGATTTCTTTCTTGGTTGCAACAGAAAAGAGCACAGAATAATAAGCAAAACATGGATCTGGAGGGAGAAAGAGCTTAAGGTTGTTCATACAACACAAACAAGGACTGCACAAAACATTCTGGAAGGACAGGGGTAGGAGTATAACAATGTTACCCAACTACAGGAGCCTGACATCTTTGCGTAGGTCCCTACCTAAGACCCCACTATGTTCTGCTTCTCTTTGCATGTCAGAATTCCAAATCTTCTTTTTTTCTCCTCCACTTGAATCCACGGGCTCTATTCCTAGTTCAGAATGGTCAGTGTCTAGGGCTGAAAGTGAAAGAACAGCCAAAGCCTCCAGGAAAACCAATGTAAGCTAGGTACACACCCCAGTTTGAGCTTATTTTAAGCTTTGCCCCCAAGCCACTACCGTTAGGACTCCATGTATTATAAGAACATAATCAGAGATACAACCAGTGTATGGACAAGGCTTTGTACTTTAGCAAAGAATTGGAAGTAACTTAAAGGTGCACTGACAGGGGAGAGAAAATTATGATGCATAAATATAAACTATTTAAGAGAAAATTATATGTAAATATGAATTATTTTTTGAAGCAGTTTTAAAATTTTTATTTAATTTTATGTGAAAGGAAGAGAGAGAAGAAGGAGGGACAAACAGAGATTTTCTATCTGCTGGTTCACCACCCAAATGCCAACAACAGTTGGGCCTGGGCCAGGCTAAATCAGGAGACTGGATCTCAGTCCAAGTCTCCCATGTTGGTGGCAGGCACCCAAGTATTTGAGCCATTTACCAGCTACCTCCCAGGCTGCACTTCTGCATGAAGTTCCAGTACAGGATGCAGGTGTCTCAAGTGGTATCTTAACGCTGCACCAAGAGCCTGACCCTGAGTTCATGTTTCACACTGGAATGATATTTGATGTTATACAAAGTTTTCACACGTAACTTATAGTGCAAGTCAGCACTTAAAATTCCTTTTTGCAAAAGACAGGACATATGTTCAAAAATGAGAATGCACTAGTCCTATCATTCAGAAATAATTTTGTTCAGTTAAGTAGCCTCCATTTTCCTTTGAGCTAATAAATTATTTTTTAAAATTAAAACTTCCGGTTGCTTATGAACAAAATTCCTGTTAGCTTCAACTTACTTTTCAAAACGGATACCCTTTGTTTCCTGAACCAGCTAGTCCAGAAAAACCGACTTAACTTGGTTTATGATTTCGAGAGCCTCAGAAATGCCTTGTCTTTCCTGAAATCTCAGTCAGCACCTAGTGACCTCACTTGCCTCAACACTATTAAGCCCTTACACATTTTTGGTGGTTAGTTTCCAAAATATGGGAAGATTTTTAACTTTGACTTTGTTTTTGCCAAGGTACATGGAAAGGAGGAGGAAGACGGAGAAAAAATAATAGAAAAAAGTCATGGACTATTGTTGTTTAGAAAAGCTAAATCATAAAGAAAGTGTTGATAATCCCATGCAGGGTGATTCTTGATTAGATCTTTCATCAAAAAACTAATAGAGGTGATTTCAATCTAATGTCATATAAATCACTGGGTTGTTGTTAAAACACAATGATATTTTATTTTTACTCTTGGTCCCATGGGTCAAATTTTTGAGAAGCAATACTCTAAAGGGCATTTTGAGGCCTACTAGAAAAATTTCCCTTATATCAGATACAGTATGATAAGTGCATATCATTTATGGTGCAATTTATTTGTAGGCATTATATATTGAAGTGTTTAAGGATAAAGTGCTTTGATTTCTATAAGTTACTTTCAAATGGTTCAGCAACAAAATTATATATATAGTTTATATATGAGAAATATAGACAACAGGGTAAAATAGTAACAATTATTGAATTTGAGTAAAAGATAGACACATGCTCACTGTTCTGGTCTCCATAACTTTTTTTCTGACCTTGAAAATCTTCAAAATTAAAAAAATCAATAAAAATAATGCCTATCTCTAAGCCATATCTCACAGAGTATCAGTCAATACATCTAGAATGAAGCCTCAGAGCCTGCATGAAAATGAACTTTCCAGAGAGTTCCACTGCAGGTCATCCAGAGTCCATATTTGAGAACATTTTAGATGTTAGTAGAGAATACTGTTTGCAGTCTTCAAACGACTAGGGTTCCCAGGTTTGAAATACTATAACAAACTTTGGTAATTATACTTCAGTCTGCCCAGCAGTCTTTTCCAATCTCCTTGTCCCTCTAATAGCACTTGCCTATCCTTGGGGATCTTCCTTTCAATTCCCAATTTGAGGAGAGATCTGCGTACCTTGCCTTTCACAAGCAGGCACCTGTGTTTCTTTTCTATGCTTAGTAATAAAATACTATAAATTTAACAGCCTAAAACAATAGACATTTATTATTCAATAATCTTAATGGATCAGGATTCTAGAAAAGAATGATGATGTCACTTTGGAGATTAGGTTGTAAATGGTACTGTGGCCTCCATTTCAGCTTCGTTCACTCTGATTGCTCATTTCCATGGAAGACAACTGCTATGCTGTGTGAATACCCAGTGGAGAGAACCTCATGGCAAGGAACAGATGCCTCCTAGCAAGAGCCACATGAATGAATTTAGAAGCAGTTTCTCCAGTCTATTTTGATTACAGAAGCCCCAGCCAATACCCTAACTGCAACCCCCCTGAGAGAACTTTCAGCCAGAATCATGCAGCTAAAGCATACCCCGATTCTTGCCCTCAGAAATGTTGGAAGATGATAAATGTTGTTGCTTTAAGCTGTTGAGTTTAAGGATTGTTGTTACAAAGCACCTGCCTAATCTAGGAGGAATGAAAATCTGTATCCCTCTTCCCTAGTAATATGGGAAAAACAAATGTACTGAGACTTAATGAGCCCACAAAAAGAAAATCAGAGGTGCCCATGTTGTGGCACAGTGGGTTAAGCTGCCACCTGCAACTTTGGCTTCCCATATCAAAGCAGTAGCTCAAGTCCCAGCTGCTCTGCTTCTGATCCAGCTTCCTGCTAATGTGCCTCGGATAGCAGCAGTTGAAGACCTAAGAACTTGGATCTTTGTCACCCAGATGGAGACCAAGATGGGGTTCCAGGCTCCTGGCTTCAGCCTACCCCAGTCCCGGGTACTGTAGCAATTTGGAGGAGTGAAGCAGATAGAAGATCTCTTTTTCTCTCTGTCTCTCCTCTTTCTATGTTACTCTGCATTTCATAGAAATAAAATAAATTTTAGAGAAGAAAGAAAAGAGAGAGAAGCCAACATGAAAAATAGGTTGATAGCACAAGGGCATCAGTGGCATCCTTTCAGCCTCTGGATTCAGTGAAGTATGAATTGGTGCCAGGTCTGTTGAATCAAGAGCCAATATATTCCTCCTGCCCTCCCCACCTTTAAGTTCAGAGCCTTCAATGTATGTTTAGACGCATAAACATTTTGGTCCTCTCTCCAACTCCAGAAAGCCTGAATTTACATGAATATATAACATAGTCAAACCAATGACAGAAATTTGTTCCTTCTTTCTCTCTAGATGGGTGTGATTAAGATGGTTTGGATTTGACACTTGCAAACAGGAGTGCTGACTCATAAAACCCGTTTATAGGATCAATTGCATGTCTCATTTTGGTTATTTTCTTTTTTTATGGCCATTTCCCATGAAGGTCGTGTTGGCTCATCCTGAATCATATGTTACATCATACTTTTCAGGTTCTCTGGAAAATAACTTCTGCTTTTATCTGTTTCTCAGAAAGTTCCGGTGGCATTTTCTCCCACTGGAAACCTTTACATAGTGAGAATACAGCAATTTGACTAAATGATCTATATTTATCTCAGGGTAAATTTCCTCTATAGTGTAGGCTTTTTGCTTTCTAACTTAGCTAATCAAACCCTCTCTGGGTACCAAGCCAACTGTTCATGCTGAAGCAGTCTGAGCAATTGTTGTGAAAAGAAACACAATAAATAAATCCCACATATGATTCATGCAGAAACTCTGAGTTTTACCATGCAATTTCTCCATACTTCCTGCTCTGTGCAAATGACACTGCACAGTTAACCCACAACTCTGCCTCCTGACAATTCTGAACTGCAGCAGTGAGGTAACACACACTTGGATATTTCTCAGTGGGTCTCTGCTATGGATCCGATAGGACTCGGCCTGTGTTTGGGAATGTTTAATCCCCAAAGTCTTATGATATTAGCTACTGGCTTAATGCTAAGGTTCGGTGGATTGGGGTGGAGACTTGATCCAATTTTGGCATCTGAAAGTGGGGCCTTTGGGAAGTGGTCGAAGTGATTAGGTTAGCAGGGCGGGGCTGCATGATTGAATCATGATGGCATTTTTTAAGCAGAGACCACATGGAAGGGAGAAGAGTATGTGCCCTATGCCTCTCTGCTTCCTGGTTCCCCAGGTGATCATCCTGCACACGCTCTGCCATTACCAGTCTCCACCAGATGCCAGAAAGGCACCACCTAATCATGTACTATGAACCCTCCAAATTATAAACCAAAATAAACCCTTTCATTCCCAAGAAGCTCCTCTTAGTCATGTTAGCTGAAAAGCCAACTAATAGAGTCCCATTCACTACATATCAGATACAACTGTGATTCTCTCCAAATTATTCCAGTTCTATCAAGGCACATTAAATAATGCATTTCTAAATGTATAAGCACTAGATTAAGTAAAAATATTCCACTCCTAACTACCTCCCCCACATAATTTAAAAAGGTACCATATCCCAGAATAATTCAGTACTTAAAATCTAAATTCACGACTGGCGCCACGGTTCACTAGGCTAATCCTCTACCTTGTGGCACCGGCACACCGGGTTCTAGTCCCGGTCGGGGCGCTGGATTCTGTTCCGATTGCCCCTCTTCCAGGCCAGCTCTCTGCTGTGGCCTGGGAGTACAGTGGAGGATGGCCCAAGTCCTTGGGCCCTGCACCCCATGGGAGACCAGGAGAAGCACCTGGCTCCTGCCTTTGGATCAGCGCAGTGCGCCGGCCGCAGCACGCTGGCTGCGGCGGCCATTGGAGGGTGAACCAACAGCAAAGGAAGACCTTTCTCTCTTTCTCTCTCTCTCTCTCTCTCTCACTGTCCACTCTGCCTGTCAAAAAAAAAATCTAAATTCACTTCAACAGCATCATCCCTTACCAAATCGACTTCTTTAAGTTAGACTGGTGACAATTTAAACTTGCTCCTAAAAAAAAATTCTCAAGTTCAATAATCCTATGAATAGCTTTTATTTGTAAATGTATTTATTTGAAAGGCAGAGTAAGAGAGAGGGAGAGACAGAGGGAAAGGGATTTTCCATCTGCTGGTTCACTTCCCAGATGGCTACAATGGCCAGGGCTGAAATCTGGCACTCCAGCATGGGATGCCGGCACTGCAGGTAGCAGCTCAACCCACTGTACCACAATGGTGGCCATCCTTTTAATAGTTTTTAAAGCCTTTTGAGTCAATACATTGACAGCAGCCAGGAACTGAACTGAAAGAGCTCAAAGGAATTGTAAGAAGCAATTAGGTACATTCTCTCTCTAAATAATGTACCCACTCTACCATATCGGTTAAGGTAAAAGATTATGGAGCCAGAACATGTGGATACAGAGTCCAGGTTTTCCCATTTAAATCTGTGTACCATTCAACAGCTGAGATGAACTCCGGAACTTGCTCTATCTCTGATGAATATGAAGCAAACACATAAGAATGCATTTTTAGAAAAAAATGGGGGAGGGTATTTGAAAGCAAAGAAAAGAAACTCCCATGAATGCAGCCGAGAGGGGAAAGAGTTCCACTGCTTTCTTGTGCTAGGAGATTATATATGTAAAACACCAAACATTTCTCAGAGAATAAAGGAAAAATTCTATTATGGGGCCTGTCAGGGGAGTTGTTTATCTTCACCAATTCTTCTGAGACTGGTCATAGACAACTCCATCTGGCCTTGCACATGGCCTTGAATCCAGAGTCTGCTTTTCTCTCCACTAATCAACAAAATTCTCATTGTCTTCTTCATTATCAACTTGCTTCCTAGCTCAGGCTGATTTCCCAGCTGAGTTAAGAAAATTTCCCACATTACTAGATGCACCCTCTGTCCTCTGTAACTTCCTACCATTCCCATTCTAACTGACTTCTTTCACTACTGGCCTAGTTACTGACTCCTCTCTGCTCAGTCATGTCTGTATTTTGGGGATATCAGTATTATCCACATCAGGATCATTGTTTTAAGAATTACCTTAGTGATATTTGGAAAGCAATTAGTATACTGCATGGCAAACAGTAAGCATTAAATAAACAGCTGCACAGATCATATTGGAACCTGACAGTATCTCCCCACATTCCATAGTAGGTACTCTTCAGACTTGACTATCGTTCAAAAGAGACACCATGGGTGAAATTAGCTGAAGGTGATCTGAAGGTGTGAATGCCACAGAAAACCAACAAAATAAAACATAATATGTCTTTGGAAAAAGATATCGTCCCAAGATGGAAATTATTTCTATAACATTTTTCAAAAACAATGTCTGCCACATCATAAAGATAACTGGGCACTCATAAAAAAAGAAATTAGACAAAAATAACTGAAAATAAATTGCACAGGTGCTTCAAATGTTAGTGTTTTTAGATATAGTCTTTAAAACAATTCTTATTTTGTTCAAGGAGATGAGTCAAGATAGAAAATTTTGGCAGAGAACCAAAATCTGTAATCAAATACAAAATGCAATAACTGGGAAATAACTGAAATTAACAGCAATTAAATAGATTTATTTAATAGCTGACTAGATAGTAGTTAATGAGAATTAGTAGTCTGAATATTGATTGATCAGAAAGAACTGGTCAGAATGAAGAAAGAGAAACAATATGATGGAAATATTAGAAAGAAAGAAAAGAAACAAAGAATATAGACAGAAGGTATAGAGTAAGTTAAAGTGGAATTCTAGGAAAAGGAAAAAAAAATATGTAAAAATTATTTGAAGAAAGAATGGATGACAATTTTTATAGAGTTGAAAGACATGAGTTCACATATTCAAAGAGACTGACAAATAGGACAAAGAGAAAACAAACAGGTACCTCTTGGTAAAATGCTAAAAACAAAAGAAAAAGAACATTTTAAAGCAATAAAAAGGAATAAAGGCAGGATGCCTTCAGAAGACAGCTCACTTTGAAACAGAGCTAATAGAAGTTGAAGGACAAGAGAATAATAGCTTTGAAGTACTGAAAGAAAATAAACTCCTAACCCCAAGTTATAACTCTCAAACCGAAATTATAACAGAAGTATGTTTCAAGAATAAACTGAAAGAGACAATTTGAAAACACACAAAACGGACGTCGTAACCAATAAATCTACACTAAAAAAAAAAAAAAAATACTAAGGGCAGGTGTCTAGCTCACATCCCCTGTTGGGGTACTTATGTTCAGTACCTAGCTCTGACTCCTGATTCTAGCCTTCTGCTAATGCAGATACCGAGAAGCAGCAGTGACAGCTCAAGTAATTGGCTCCCTCCCCCCTCAACGTGAAAGTTGGACTGAGCTCGCAGATCCCAGGTTCAGCATGGCCCAGCCCTAGCTATAAGACGTTCGAGGGGGCCAGCACTGTCACACAGCAGGTAGAGCCGTTGCCTGCAGTGCTGACATACCTAATGGGTGATGGTTCAAGTCCTGGCTGCTCCACTTCTGATCCAGCTCTCTGCCATTGCCTGGGAAAGCCATGGAAGATGGCCCAAGTGCTTGGGCCACTGAACCCATGTGGGAGACCTGGAGGAAGCTCCAGATTCCTAGCTTTGGATCAACCCAAATCCGGCTGTTGCAGTAATTTGGGGAGTGGAGGTGGAAGACACCTCTCGCTCGCTCTCTTTCCCTCTCTCTCTCTCTTTCTCTCTTTCTCTCTCTCTCTTTCTCTCTCTCTGCCTCTCCCTGCCTCTCCCTGCCTCTCTCTGCCTCTACCTTTCTGGAACTCTGCCTTTCAAATAAATAAATAAATCTTTTTTTCTTAAGACATTTGGGAAGTGAACCAACAGATGGGAGTATCTGTTCCTTTCTTTCTCTGTCACTTTAGAATTTGAAATACTAAAACCATGTTTTTTTAGTCAGAAGGAAAATTCATGGAGAAAGGAAGAGCAAGTTAAATGTGGGTGTGGGGAAATTTTTAAAAAGTAGACTAATGAGAATAATATTAAAGGTACAGAACTTGTAAATATAAATTAACACATTATTGACATTCTTATTTTAAATGCAAATTAAAGACAGAATTCAAGGATGTGTTAGTAATGGCCTTGAAATGTTAGAGAGTGCTCAAAAATTGAAGTGTCTAAAAGGAAGATAAGTCCTTTCATATAAAACACAAATGAATGTAAGATTTTGAGAAACAGGAACAGATGTATCTCATAATCATCTGGGTGCTAGAAAAAGAACTGTAGATGAATGTGTAACTTCTAAGATAGTAGTGGGGGAAAAACAAACTTTTTCAGTAAAGTCCAGAAAGAAGGGAATTCAAGGCTACAGCAAACATAGATGGGACAAACAAAAGGTACTGAGTAAGTCGCCCAAAGCAGTCCATAGTGCATGATTCAGATTACCTAGAATTCTAAAAACAGCAGAAGCTAAACTGAATGTTCAAGGATGTACACTATGCAGGCAAGGAAATGATTGCCATAGAAGTCAGAAAGTGGTTTCCCACGAGGGACACACGAATCACAGTGAGTTGAGAGGCACCTGACAGAACTTTGTGAAAGACCAGGCTTATTCTGATGCTTGTCCAATAATCAGTGACTACCTGATGGGCTTTTGTTTCATGTTGATTTGTTTAGATATTCTGTGTTTGTTTAGATATTCTGTGTCCTTCCCTATATTCTATTTCCACACCAAAAAAAGTAACCACTTTTTTTTTTTTTTTTTTTTTTTTTTTTTTTTTTTTTGACAGGCAGAGTGGATAGTGAGAGAGAGAGACAGAGAGAAAGGTCTTCCTTTGCCGTTGGTTCACCCTCCAATGGCCGCCACGGCTGGCGCGCTGCGGCCGGCGCATTGCGCTGATCTGATGACAGGAGCCAGGTACTTCTCCTGGTCTCCTGCAGGGTGCAGGGCCCAAGCACTTGGGCCATCCTCCACTGTACTCCCGGGCCACAGCAGAGAGCTGGCCTGGAAGAGGGGCAACCGGGACAGAATCCGGCACCCCGACCGGGACTAGAACCCGGTGTGCCGGCGCCACTAGGCGGAGGATTAGCCTAGTGAGCCGCGGAGCCGGCCAACCACTTTTTTTTAAGAAGGCCTAAATGTGACGCTATGGTCTGTCTGTATATATATATATATACACACACACACATATATATATATATGTATATATACACACACACACAAACACAATGCAAAAGAGCAGAAACAATATGTTCTTATTTGTTTTTAGAAAGCTCACATACGTATTTGTTTTCATAAAGCTGAGTTTTCAAAACACACACAATAAATTTAGTCTGGCCTGTTGCCTTTAAGAGGGCAAACTTGGAATGCTTATCTTTTTTGGGAGAGAAGAATTAATTTTCATCTATTTGCTTTCATTCTGAAAATAGCCTTTGAATTATATTTAAAAAATAATTTTCAACAAGCTATAAATGAACTATGGAAACAAAACAGGGTTACCAACTGATGAAATCATTATTTTCAAACAAACAGCTGCACTTTGAAATCTTAAGTCTGGCACTTTTAAACTGAGAATTCTAAATCATGCTAACTTTGTCCGAAAGTTAGAACAAATTTTCATAAATTAGAAGAGAAGGAAAGTGGATATTAAACAGATACTCATGAAGTGCTTAACATTCCATTTTCTCACACAAATTCAATAGAAATAGGTACAGCTAATTCATTTGCACTTCAGCTTGTTTTCAGAATAGTGGTAGAAGGCTTTCCATCTGCACTACAATGGAGCACTACTAAAAATATGACATAAATTCAGGGTAAACCAAATGCTTGAATATAAAAATCTGCTACAAATCATACAATTGTTCTTCAGACTTTTAGTCAAATGAACAGTGGATTAGACTTCAATAATAGGGATAATCTAAGTGTTAGTGCAATTAGCATTGAACACAGTATGCAGGGATTTAGCAATAAGTAGAAAGATGGTACCCAAAGTTAAACAGGTGTGAAGAAATGAAGCCACCTGAAATGTCAGATTAAAGACAGCAACTCAAACACTTACCACTATTTTATTTTTTACTTTCATAAATTCAGGGGAAAAATGTTGACTTTTTTTTCTTTTTTTCAAAAAAAGAGACATGCAGAGTATAAAAGCAGAAGAGAAAAAAATCAACAACATTTCGTAAATTATTGAAAGATGGGCAAATTGTAACTTAGAAGACCCAGGAAAACTAACCTTTAACTAGTACTGGGAAAATGTAAGTCAATTTATACCACAGAGTGCACAAAAGGCATACAAACTGCTTTTGGAACTAGTGATGAAGGAAAGGTTAAGAAAAATGGACATAGTGTTGTGGTACAGTATGTTAAGCCCTGCTCTGTCAGTGGGACTCATGTGGCCTCAGCCCCTCAAGAGGTGGCTGGAGACAGGACTGGGGAATCTCAGCAACCTCACTGGGTATTATGGGTATGACTAACTTCCAGTGTCACTACCATTGATGTTACAAAAGAAGATGTAAGAATACTGTACCATGCCATCCAATTGGAACTAAAGGAAACTAACCTACCAAACTGATACCTGAAGACACATCTTCAGGAAATAAACTTCTAGTACAAAAACTACCCTTTGTAAGCAACAGAGATTTGATCCATCAGATGCACAAATAACACATAGGAACACAAGAAGTATGAAAAATGAAGGAACACAGTAACACTTTAGTAGCACATTCCAATTAAGAGTTGCAAAATGCCTGATAAGAAGAGTTTCAGGATATTTAAAGAGATACAAGAGAACATAGACAGACAGTTGAAAGAAATCAGGAAAACTACCCATGATTATGAATGAGAACTTCAGCACAGACACAGATATCTTGAAAAGTAACCAAACAGGACTTGATCCAAGATGGCAGAATAGGGAAAGAGCTTACTGCTCTAGTCTAAGGGAAGATAGTTTTTAAAAAGTGAATGGAATGCAGGCTCAGGGAAAAATGGCAGAGGAAATTTCATGCAAATTATAGGGACACTGTGAACCTATGTGGAGGATGTGAAGACACACGACTAAGGACCCTAGCAGCCAAGAGACTCAGCAACAGCTTTGCAAAGTAAGGTGAGACCAGTTTGTAGCATCCCAAGCCACTGGTGATAAAGTTGTGGGAAGAACCTGGTATGGGCCTGATTTGGAGCCCTGTTGGAGGTAGTTTTTCTGCCAAACTAGAGGAGATAAAAAGGAGACACGTTTCTGTCTCCCCGACCACCCAACACTGGCGTCTTGTAACAAGCCAAGGGAAGGAGAGTGCCATTTTGGACTATGTAATAGCTGCGCCAGCTTGTGTCTTCACACCCAGCAACCAACTGAGTGGAGATACCTGAGTCAGGTTGGGGGAATACATAGAGGGTTGGGTGCTCGTGAAAGTGGGAGGCTTGTGTGCTGGGTTTATGAAAACACTGTGGCTATCTAGTAGAGCTCAGGGTGTGGCTGGGACTTTGGACAGTCATTGTAGGTGGCACCACACAGTTAGGGCTCCCTGATTCCCTGGAGAAGGTCATTACTACAGGATCTGTGCTTACACAAAGTACTGCACAGATACTTGGTATGGTTCTTGTGGCAGTGCAGACAAATATTATACCCACTGGGGCTAGCACCCAAGCACTGGTCTGCTTTGAGGAGAGGGGGTGAGCATGAGACTACACCAACAGAGCAGAACAAATTTCCCCTCTGATTAAAAAGAGAGAGAGAGCAAGTGAGCAAGAGAGTGAGAAATTTACCATGCTCAACCTGGCTGTCACCTTGGACACTCCCTTCACCTGGAGCATTGAACAGAGTTCCCTGGGCACAACCACCATGTGCCTCTGGGTATTCATTGAAAAATCAAACACTCTGCTAAGCCACAGAGGCATAGTCCAAAGATAAAAGCCATCAGAGGTAAAAACAACAGCAACAACAAAAAGAAACTGACATATATCTTTACAAATGCTGAATAATAAATTCAGCAATTCAAGAAACAAGAATAAGGAAGACAATATTATACCCTCAGAAGAACATAACATTTCAATATTAGATTGTGAATATGAAGAGATTGAAGAAATGGCAGAAATGGAATTCAAAAAAATTGATTGTAGGACTACTTAGAATAATCAGAAGCAAATGCACAAACTACGGAAATATGTACATGACATGAAAGAAAACTTCTCCGATGAAATTCAGATCTTAAAGAGAAAATGAAATATTGGAAATGAAGAATTCATTAGAATAAAAAATGCAGTGGAAAGTCTTAATAAAAGACTCGGTGAGGCAGAACAAAGAATATCAGAGTTAGAAGACAAATCTCTGAAAATTTTACAGTCAAACCAAAAACAAGAAAAAGAAACTAGAAAACTAAAAATACTGTTGGATATCTATGGGATACTATCAAATGACTCAATATACAGGTCTTAGGGGTTCCTGAAGGTGTGAACAAGACAATGGATTAGAAGTCCTTTTTAGTGAAATACTTACAGAAAACTTTTCTACTTTGAAAAAGAAAGGGACATTCAAGTATAGGAACCCCATAGAATTCCTAATAGACATGACCAGAAAAGATCTTCACCATGACACATTGTACTCAAACTTTGCATAGTAAAACAAACAAACAAAAAGATTCTGAAATGTACATGAAAGAAATGCCAGATAACTTTTAAAGTTGACCTTAGCCAAAAGCCTGAGAAGTGATAGAGGATCTCCAATTAGACTCACAGCTGATTTCTCATCAGAAATTCTACAAACTAGGAGAGAATGATAAGATATAGTCCAAGTTTTAAGAGAAAAAAAGTCAACCCATAATGTTGTGCGCTGCAAAGAACTCCTTTATGAATGAAGGTGAAATAAAGACCTTCCATAACAAACAGAAATTGGAAGACTTTTTCACCACTAATCTAACCTTACAAAATATGCTTAAGAATGTGCTACACACAGAAACACAGAAACATGGTCATCACTACAAAAGAAGGTAAAGGCAGAAATTCTCACCGTAAAAGTACAAAGGAAATCCAAAATAAACAATAGGAATATTTATGGAAAAATGGCACAGCCAAATCATTACTTATCAACAATCACCTTGAATGCAAGTGGCCTCAATTCTCCAGTTAAAAGATACAGACTGGCTGAATGGATTAGGGAAAAAAAATCTATTTGCTGCCTACAAGAAACACATTTCACCAACAAAGATACATGTAGACTGAAAGTGAAAGGATGGAAAAAGATATGTCATGCCAACAGAAACCAAAAAAGAGCTGGTGTAGCTGTCTTAATATCAGATGAAATAGACTTTAACACAAAAAGTGTTAAAAGAGACAAAGAAGGGCACTATGCAATGATTAAGGGATCAATTCAACAGGAAGATGTGACTATTGTAAATGTATATGCACCTAATTACAAGGCAAATGGCTATTTAAAAGAAATGTTAATGAAACTAAAAGTAGACATAGACTCCCATACAATAGTAATGGGGGACTTCAATACTGCACTTTCAGCAATGGACAGATCAACCAGACAGAAAATCAACAAGGAAACAACGAGTTAATTGACACTATAGACCAAATGGACCTAACAGA
Organism: Oryctolagus cuniculus; assembly: GCF_964237555.1. Taxonomy (NCBI): domain Eukaryota; kingdom Metazoa; phylum Chordata; class Mammalia; order Lagomorpha; family Leporidae; genus Oryctolagus; species Oryctolagus cuniculus. The sequence continues at coordinate 63,582,284 of NC_091435.1, read as the reverse complement.
TATCTACAGAACTTCTCATCTCACAGTCAAAGAATATACATTCTTCTCACCAATTCATGGAACTTTCTGTAGGATAGACTTCAGGTTAGGCCATAAAGCAAGTCTTAGCAAATGCAAAAAAAAAAAAAAAAATTGAAATCATTTCATGAATCTTCTCTGACTAAATGGAACAAAGCTGAAAATCAATAACTAAGGAATCTCTAGAACACATGCAAACACAGGGAGACTGAACAACATATTCCTGAATGAACAGTGGGTCATGGAAAAAAATAAAGAGACATCAAAAATTTTCTGAAAACAAATAAAGATGACAACACAACATATCAAAACTTATAAGATATAGCAAAAGCATTGCTAAAAGGAAAGTTTATAGCAATTGGTACCTAAATCAAGAAATTGAAAAGGCACCAAATAAGCTACTAATGCATCTCAAGAACCTAGAAAAACAACAGCAAACCAAACTCATAACTAGTAGGAGAAAAGAAATAATTAAAATTAGAGAATAAACAAAATTGAAACAAAAAATACAAAAGATCAGCAAAACTAAGAGCTGTTTTTTGAAAAAGTAAACAAAATTGACATACTACTGACCCAACTAATGAAAAAAGGAGAGATAAGACCCAAATTAGTAAAATTAGAGAAGAAAAAGTAAATTTAAGAATAGACACCACAGAAATAAAAAGAATCAGCAGAAATTACTACAAAGAGCTGTATGCCAACAAACTGGGAAATCCAGAAGAAATGGGTAGATTCCTGGACACATACAACCCACCTAAATTGTTCCATGAAGACATAAAAAAACCTAAACAGACCAATAACCAAGACAGAGATTGAATCAGGAATAAATATCCTCCAAACAAAGATAAGCCCAGGAACAGATGGCTTACTGCTGACTAATAACAGACATTTTAAAAAGAACTAACTCCAATTCTTCTCAAGCTATTCAAAAGAACTGAAAGAGGGAATCCTCCCAAATCCTTTCTACGAAGCCAGCATCAACTTAATTCCTAAACCTGAAAAAGACACAAGAGCAAAAGATAACTACACACCAATTTCCCTGATGAACATAGACACAAAAATCCTCAACAAAATAGTAGCCAAATTCAACAACACATCAGAGAGATCATTCATCCAGACCAAATGGAATTTATCCCAGGTATGTGGGATGGTTCAACATAAGCAAATCATTCAATGTGATACATCACATTAACAAATTAAACAAAAACCATATGATTATCTTAATAGATGCAGAGAAAGCATTTGATAAAATACAATACCCTTTCATGATGAAAACACTAAGCAAGTTGGGTATAGAAGGAGCATTCCTCAACACAATCAAGACAATTTATGACAAACCCACAGCCAGCATCCTATTGAATGTGTCAAAGTTGGAAGCTTTGCCCCTGAGACTTGGAAGCAGACAAGGATTCCTGCTCTAACCATTATTATTCAATATATTCCTGGACGTTTTAGCCAGAGCCATTATGAAAGAAAAAGAAATCAAAGGCAAACAAATTTAGAAGGAGGAAGTCAAACTAACCCTATTTGCAGATGACATGATTCTATATAGAGAGGATACAAAAGATTCCACTAAGACTATTGGAACTCATGGAAGCATTTGGTAAAGTGGCAGGATAAAAAAATCAACACACAAAAATCAATAGCCTTTGTATACACAGACAATGCCACAGCTAAGAAAGAAATTCTAAGATCTATCTAATTCACAACAGCTACTAAAAAAATCAAATACCTTGGAATAAATTTAACCAAGGATGTCAAAGATCTCTATGATGAGAATTACAAAACATTAAAGAAATAAATAGAATAGGACACAAGAAAATGGAAAAATCTTCCATGTTCATTGATTAGTAACCCACTGTTGGTGGGAATGTAAACTGGTAAAGCCACTATGGAAAATAGTATGGAGATACCTCAAAAATCTGAATAAAGACCTACCATATGACCCAGCCATCCCACTCCTGGGAATTTACCCAAGGGAAATGAAATCAGAAAACAAAAACGAGCTATCTGCACCTCCATGCTTATTGCAGCTCAATTCACAATAGCTAAGACATGGAAGCAACTTAAATGCCCATCAACCAAAAACTGAATAAAGAAATTGTGGGAAATGTACACTGTGGAATACTACACGGCAGTAAAAAAAAAAAAAAAAAAAAAGATGAAATCCAGTCCTTTGCAACAAAATGGAGCAAGCTGGAAAACTTCATACTTAGTGAAATAACCCCGTCCCAAAGAGACAATACCATATGTTCTCCCTGATTTGGGAGAATTAATAGTGTTCCTAAAATGAAAGCTCTAGAAGCAAAATTGACACTTTTAGAATCAATGACTTGAATAGTCCTTAACCTGAATGCCAAGGGACAGTTTACTATTGTTACTTTTTATTTTGTATTTCCTTTTTTTCCTTTGGTTTCTTTCTTTTTCTTTTCTCTTCTTTATACTACGTGTTGAACTTTTTATGTTAAATAGAGTTAATCATATGTATATTAAATCAATTGGAAATCCACAAGTAATAGCTTAGAACTTACCCAGTCTAGGGAAGAACATGGATATCCAAATACAGGAGGCCAATGAGGGGCCAAATAGACATGACCAAAATAGATCTCTCCAGGATACACTATAGTTAAACTGTCAACAGTACAACCAAAGAGATAATTCTAAAGACTGCAAATGACAAGCACATTTGCAGGACTCTCATTAGACTAACTGCAAATTTTTCAGTAGAAACTTTGTAGGCCAGGAGGGAATGAAAGGACAATTGCAGGTTCTGAAAGAAAACACTTGTCAAACAAGAATAGTATACCCAGAAGCTATGCTACGCTTCATAAATGAAGAATAAATAAACATGCTACAAGACAAGAAAAAAAGAAAGGAATTCATCACCACCAGACCAGTCTTCGTAAAGATATTTTAGGGAGACTTACATACAGAAGCAAAATAAGGAAAATTACAGCCATGAAAGTACAGAAAAAGAATAAAGGATATTCAAACCTTTAAAAAGAATGCTTTAAATGACAGGACTAAGTTATTACTTAACAAAAATAACCTTAAATTGACTAAATACCTCCATTAAAAGACACAAGGTGATTGAATGGGTAAAAAACAAGGCCCAGTGATACATTTTACTCAAACTCACTCACCAGTAAAGACACACACAGGCTGAAAGTGAATGGATAGAAAAACATATTTCCTACAAACATAAACCTAAAGCAAGTAGGACTAACTATGCTCACATTTGAAAGGACAGCCTTTAAGGAAAAAGTTGTAGAAGAAAATAAAGAAACCCACCATATAAGGCCAAGGTCAATTCAACACAAAGACATGATGACAGTAAATCTATATACACAGGTATGGCAGGCAAACCAATTTTACAAAAGGAGCATTATCGGAATTGAAGAAAAAGATAAGCTCCAGTAGAGTAACAGACTTCAACAACCCACTTTTAGAATGGACAGATCATTAAAAAACAAAAATCGAGAAGAACTGGATTTAAACCATACTATGGATCAGAAGTACCTATCAGACATTTGCAAACATTTCACCCACAAATTCAGAATATACATTCCTTTAATGAACACAGAGAAAATGCTCAACAATAGACCACATATTTGGCCACAACACAAATTCCAACAAATCCATAAAAATGGAAATCATAGCAGCCAGCATTATGAAACAGTGGGTTAAGCTGTTGCCTATGACACCAGCATTCCATATGAACCAGTTCAAGTCATAATTGCTCCACTTCTGATCCAGCTCACTCCTAAACTACCTAAAAGGCAGCAGAAAATGGCCCAAGTACTTGGACCCTTGTCACCCAAGGGAGAGAGCCAGATGGAGTTCCAGGCTCCTGGCTTCACCTGGCCCAGCCCTAGCCCCAGCCATTCTGGTCATTTGTGGAGTGAACCATCAGATGAAAGTCTCTCCTTCTGTCCCTCCTTGGTATCTGTAACTGTGTCTTTCAAGTAAATAAAGTAAATTTTTTTAGTGGGAGGTAAAATAGCAGTTTATTAGGGCAGGACATCCGTAAGGATGGATGGGCACTTCTCCAGACAGAGCCTGAGAGACTGGGGGTGGGGGGGAAGTTACATGGTTGAGTGCAGAGATTACACCTGGCCAGACCAGGCAGGCGACTCAGCAGAGAGGCAGAGGGCTGAGCGCGCAGTCTGGTTGAGGCTGGGGGTTTTAAAGTAAATATTTTTAAATAAATGGAAAATCATGTATTTTCTCTGACCACAATGGCATAAAACTAGAAATCATTGACGTATTTTAGAAATTACACAAATGCATATAAACTGAACAACCTGCTTCTGAATGAACAATGGGTCATTAAAGAAACCAAAAAGAAAATTTAAATTTTTTCCCAACGTAAAATGGAAATATCACATAATAATACTTATGGGATATAGCAAAAGCAGTACTAAGAAGGAACTTCATAGTATTAACTGCTTACTTGGATAGATAAAGCTATGGAAAATTCTCAAATAAACAACCTAATGAAGCATCTAAAAAAACTGGAAAAACAAGAAAAATACAAACTCAAAATTAGCAGAAGGAAAGAAATAACCAAGAAAAGAGCAGAAAAAAATGTAGATAAAGAAGATAATATAAAAGATCAGTGAAAGGAATAGTTGTTTCTTCGAGAAGGTAAAGAAAATCAGCCAATCTTTAACTAAAGTACACAAGAAATGAAAAAAAAAGATTTAAACAAAATGAGAATTGAAAATAGAAGTATTACAATTGGTACCATAGAAATACAAAGGATCATAAAGGACTTTTATGAATAAGTATATACCAACAAATTTGAAAACCTATAAGAAATGGATCAATTTCTGGACACATATTACCTGTCAAAAGCTAGCCATGAAGGCACAGAAAAGCTGAACAGAACAATAATGAATAATGAGAGTGAGTCAGTAATCAAAACTCTCCCAACAAAGAAAAGCTCAGATCTAAAGTACTTTAGTGCTGAATTCTATCGGACTTTTAAGCAAAAACTAACAGCAACTCCTATCTAACTTTTCCAAAAATTTGGAAGGGACAGACCCCTGCCAAAATTGGTTCTACAAGGTCAAGCATTACCCTGATACCAACTCTGACAACATAAGAAAAAAGCTATAGGCCAATATTTCTAATGAAAACAGGTGCTAAGATTCTCAACAAAGTACAAGCAAATCGAATTCAATAGCACATCTAAAGTATCATCCACCATGATCAAGTAGGATTCATCCCCCTGAGATGCAGGAATAGTTCAACATAAACAAAATCAGTAAATACCTCACATCAATGGAATGAAGGATAAAAATCATATATGGTCATCTCAACAGATGCAGAAAAACATTCAGTAAAATTCAACATCCCTTCATTTATAAAACTCTCAACAAATTAGATATATAAGCTCCTACCACAACAAAGTAAGAACTATTATGACATACCCTAAGGCAACATCACACTGAATGGAGGAAAGTTGAAACCATTTCCTCTAAGGTCTGTAACTAGAGATGGATTACACTCTCAATACACATCAATATTGTATTGGAAGTCTTAGCCAGGGCAATTAGCCAATAGAGAGAAATAAAAGGTATACACATAGGAAAGGAGGAAGCTAAATTATCCATTTTCAGATGCTTTGATTTTATATATCAAAAAACTTAAAGATTCTTCCAAAAGACTACATCTGATCAACAAATGCAGTAAAGTTTCAGTATACAAAAATCATACAAAATTCAATAGCAGTTTTAGGAAAACAACTAACTCACTGAAAAAGAAATCATAAACATTGTCCCATTCTTAATAGCAACAAAAAGAATAAAAGGCATAAGAATAAATTTAACCAAGGATGTGAAAGATCTCTACAATGAAAAGTAGAAAAGATGAGTGAAAAATTGAAAACACACAAAAAATGGAGATCTGCAATGTTCATGAATTTTACAAATACTGTTCACACACCCATACTATCCAAAGTGATCAGATTCGTGCAATTTCATCTAAACACCAATGTTATTCTTCACAGAACTAGAAAGAATGAACAATCTCAAAATTCACATGAAAGCACAAGAGACCCTGAACAGCCAAAGTGATGTTAAGCAAAAAGAACAAAGGCTGAGGCATGAAAATATCTATTTTAAGGCATATTACAGAATTACAGTAATTACAACAAGCATGATTTGACATAAAAGCAGATACATAGACCAGTGGAACAGAATAGAGATCCAAGAAATGATTCAGATATGTATAGCCAACTGATTCACAAACAGGCACCTGTGGGGAGCAACTCGGACTATACTGTTACTGGAATTAAGACTTATTCTATGCATCTGCTCTCCCACAATGTGGCGCTGGGAGAGGAGCGTACAGCTTCTACCCAGCTGCCTCTCACCAACTTGACAAGCTGCAGGAGCCGCTCCTGATTGGAGGAGAGCAGCGTGCTCGGCGTGTGGGCAGCCGAGTTGGGATTGGCGGAGGAGGACTATAAAGGAGGAGAGAGACAACATGCACCAGGAACATCTAAGGGGAACATCTATCTGAAGGAACACCTGTGCAGCCCCCGAGAGAGCCGGCCGGCGGTGTGCCACTCCCCCGCGGAAGTGGGGAATGTGGCAGGGGGAACCGCCCTTCCACGGAGGTGGAGGGACGGTAGCCAACCCGGGAAGAACCAGCAGCAAACCCGGGGAGGGCCGAGCAGACGAAAGAACAGCGCAGGGTCCTGTGTCGTTCCTCCACGAAGACGGGGAGCGACAGGCACCAAAAACATACATTGTAGAAATAACGATCTCTTCTACAAAAAGTGCTGGTAAAACTGTGTATCTATTTTCTGAAGATTGAAAATTGGCACCCCACCACCACCTCTCACACTACACAACCCAAAACGGATCAAAGACCTAAATGTAAGACCTGAAACTGTGAAATTTCTATAAGAAAGCATAGGGAAAATATATATACAAAGGCAATGATTTTATTTTTCTAGATAAAAATCCCACAAACCCAGGCAACCAAAGTACAAATAAATATATGGAATTGTACCAAACTAAGAAGCTTCTACAAAGCAAAGCAAACAAGATAGTAAAGAGCCTAACAAAAAAACTCAGGGAAAATATTATATTAGTAAATTAATCATCTGAAAAAGTATTAATAGCCAGAATATATAGAAAGAACTCAAAAATCTCAACAAAAAACAATCCAGGTAAAAATGGGAAAAATACGTGAAAAATATTTATTGAAAGAAATAGAAATTGCTAACAAATACATGAAAAAAATGCTCAAATCACAAACCACTAGAGAAATACAAATGAAAACAAAAAAGAGATATCATCTTACTACAGTTAGAATGGCTATTATCAACAAAACAGAAAATAACAAGGTGTGATGAGGTTGTGGAGAAAAGAGAATGCTTATTCAGTTAGGTGGGAGTGAAAATTATTATGACCATTATGGAATTTCCTCAAAAAGCTATACAGATCTACCATATGACCTATCTATCCCACTTCTTGGTATTTACTCAAATAAAATCAAATCAGCATATCAAAGAGACACCTGACTCCCTCATAAATTGTAACACTGGTCACAATAGTTAAGATATGGAACCAATCTAGGTGTCCATTGATTGATGAATGGATAAAGAAAAAATATATATATATATATATATAAAATAGAAATATTATTCAACCATTAAAAAGAATGAAATTCTGATATTTCTGTCAAAAGAGATAGAAGTAGAGGTTATTAAGTGAGAAGAAATAAGCCAGATATAATAAGACAAATATTGCATATTTCTCTCATATGTGGAACTTAAAAAAATATTGCTCTAAACTTAGAATAGTGATTACTAGAGACTGAGAATGGTAGGCATAGAAGGTATAGAAGGAGGTAGGATAAAGGGCACCAAAACAAGAACTAAGAGATTCCAGTGTTCTAAGGACAGGAAGGCAAATATAGATGTCATAATGCTATTATATAACATACAAAGAACTGGAGGAGAAGAGTTGGTAGAGGAGAGAGTGGGGAGATGGGGAGGCTGACTGCTGGTTTGAAAGTTTACACTGTATGTATGTGTTGAGACATTGCATTGTGCCCTATAAAGGTGTACTAGTATTACATGTTAATAAAAAATTTCAATAAGTGTAGTCAAAATTATGCCATTTAAGAAAAAAAATTAAACCTAAGAAATTCTCTCCTTCATTTACTTTGCTGGACAATTTTGCCTTCTCACCCTGGAAGACATCTAGAGGCTTTAGTCACTGGATACACTAAAGCAAGAATGTCTATCACGATAACCCTGATTCAGAGTTGAGTTGAAGTTCAGGATTAAGTGATCAAATGTATCCCTATAGTCAAATAAAGAGACCCACACCATCCCCTAGCCTATATCACCTTATTGTGAAATTGAGTGTTACACATCGTCCGTAATCCAAGCTCTCAGAGTCATCTAGGGAATTTTTAGATGTCCTATTCTTATTATGAAGGTGGCATTTAGGGACTACCAGATATCCTACAGAAAGCTTCTATCATAGAAGATAAAACAAAGCCCACCTTTCACCCCAAGAAAATGTGTTGGTAGGGACTGGGTTTTAGAGATAGGGGTCAGGAAGATCAATAAAACCAAATGAAATAAAATTGCTAGGGCCATTATTCTGATGCAGTGGGTTAACCTTTCACTTGTGATGTCTGCATCCCATATCACAGTGCTGGTTTCAGTCCTAGTTGCTCTGCTTTCTATCCATCTCCCTGCTAATTTTCCAGGGAAGACAGCAGATGGTCCAATTACTTAGGCCCTTTTTACTTACTTGGGAGACCTGGATGGAGTTGCAGGTTCCTGGCGTTGGTCTGTCACAGTCCTGGTTTTTGTGGCCATTTAGAGAGTGAACCAGTAGAATGCAGATCTCTCTCTCTCTCTCTCTCCTTCTCTTTCTCACCTTCTCTCCCTCCTTCTCTCCTTCTCTCTTTCTCTCTCTTGCTCTGCCTTTCAAACAAAATAAGCAAATCTTCAAAAAAAAGTTTTTTTTTTAAAATAAAGTTGTTATTAACACCCCAAAGAGATTTTTAAAAATCTTTATCCATATAGGAGAAACTAGTTTTCATTAAAAAAAAAAAAAGTAAACAACAGAAAAGACATTTTGGAATTGAGAAGAAAAGAGCACAAATTAGGTCATTAGAAGAGTTAGAAAATCAAGTAAAGGAAGTTTCCTAGACAGTATAGTGAAAAGACACAAAGATAGAAAATAGAAGAGATAAGATCAGATTAAAAACTCTAGGAAAAAAAAGACAGTAGAAAACAATCTTAGTGAAAATTTTTCATAATGATAGGAAATGAATTTCTACTACTAAAAAAGCTTACTGAATAGAAATGGTATGAAAATAACTACACAAAGATAAGCAATTTTGAAATTTCAGAACACTAGAAAAAGAGAAAATTCCACCAACTTCCAAGAGAAAAATCAGATCAGAGAAGATCAAAAATCACAAAAGCTTAAGACCTCACAACAGCATAACTTGAAAGAAAAAAGACTGATAATATCCAAATTTCTAAAGGTAAATTGCTTATAACCCAGAATAATAAACTCTCAAACTTGTAAAAGCAAAATACTTTTAGATATGCAGCCTTAAAAAAAATGTACTACACATCCTCCCTTTTTCATGAAACTACTAGGAAATGAGCTCCACCAAAATGGGAGCATAAACCAATAAACAAGGAAATATAACGCAGGCATTCTAAATAAAAGGAGAGCAAAGAGATTCCCAAGAGGACAGCGAACACTCTAATTTCTGTAGGCTATTATAATTATTTTCTACCTCCTCAATGAATGCCCTGGAAAGAACTGCCCAGAGAAGAACCTGTTGATCCTGGCAATTTTCTGATAAGTGTCCTGCTCTTTCTCCCAGGTTCTGTTGCCTAAATCAGTTGCAGGCATTTATTTTATCCCACCAATGTGCTTTGCTCAATTTACTTCTGAGATCTGGAATAAAGCCATTGTAAGCTTAGAAGCAAGAAACCCAAGAAAGTTCACTCTACTCCTGCTGATAATATATTTAGTACCTGGTTTATACTATAGCACAAGTACTTCATGGACCATAATGAGCCTCAGATTTCCAAGAATTCATTCATGGCCTCTCCCTCTGAACATACCAGAAGGTCCTCTTGTAAATCCCTAGGACACAAAAACCTAAGATCTTGAGATTGTTGAATTTGTCTTATATTGGAGGTCTTCATCTAACAAAAGTGAAGGTAATCTATTCACACAACTAGCTTTGCATTTGTCATTCATGTTTTTGAAACCTAAATACTACTAGGAATAAGATGGAGAGACTGATGGATGGGTGAGTAGATGGATGGGCAGATGAATGATTGGTAGACAAGAGAGAATAACTACTCATATAATAAAATTATTAATAAAAAAAAAAACAAAAGAATGCTTAACCCTAGGTTCTAGATGAGTTTTCCTATGGGGAGGAAAGACATGAAAAGGGATGCTAAAAGGAGCAAAAACAAGAGTAATCTATTTTATATTCTGAATGGAGGATTCAAGGCATGTTCTTCAAACTATTCTTTGAATGGTACATTTATATTTTATATACAATTTCACATGCAGAAAATAAGGAGAAGAAAAATAAGCCTACACATACAGTAATGTTTGGAGTAAACTTCCTGGATGACTTCTTGGCAACAAATATTAAGAATCTTAAAAATAGGAATATTTTTGACACAATAGTTCTACTTCTAGAAAATATTGTATGAAAAGTTAGACCTTATACAAGTATATACAAATACTTCATTAAATCAGAAACTAATGGTTAAAAATTAGAAACCCAAAACACGCAATCTTGCAGAATTGGTTAACATAAGTAGGATATTCATGTACATACAATTGGTAACTATGTAGTTATTAGATAGACTGCTTTCTGACATGGTTAAAGTTCACATTACACTGTAATTTCCATTGAAATACTTAAGCATAGACCATGTACAGTATGCATACACTGTTTGTAATCTATTCTCCAGGGATGGTTAGTTACTATTTGAAGAACCCTGTTCAGAGCACATTTCCAGAAATCTCTACTTTAGAAGCAGCTACCACAAATGCTTCAGTGATAACCTAGCATCATCAGCACTGAAGCATTAGTAACTAGCACAAGAGATACTTAGAATATCTTGGTGAAATGTACAAGTACATCTGCTTTTGTGTGATCAGGAGCAAAACAGAATCACATACCCACAAAAGTAATCAGTATTAACGTTTCTCATGTCTGCCTGTAGTAAAATTGTCGCTCAAGGAAATTCAAGTACCTAACAGAGGAGCTCTAGCACATCAGCATGCTTACATGAACATGTTTTATAACTCTTAATGATCACTTGTAAGTGCTTGCATTATTTAGGGTCTTTCTGAGAGGCAGGTAGATTATTTTACAATATTAAAGGAAAATCTTTAAAGGAAAAAGGTGACGGTTAGAAGGCAGGGAGAACTTTAAGACCTTGATGAAGGAGACACAGAAGGAATGGGGATCAGGTAGGAATAGCCTCAGACAACAGTGGGATTCCAAGATCAATGGGAAGACCTTAGGCCAAAGTCACCCAACTGAGGGATCACATCTTCCAGAAAAGGGCCCCCAACCATGTTCAGTGATTGGCTGAAAGCAGCCACGGGAAACAAATGAGGCAGTGGACCTAGAGGCTTGACAGCTGGCACTGAGAGTCAGTGGTGCAGTAGGAGGCCAGAATATGTCCATGTGCACCATAGTACGCATGAAAGAATTAAGACTAAGACAAGGGGCCAGCACTGTGGCATAGCAGGCATCCCTTATGGATGCCATTTTAAGTCTCTGCTACTCCACTTCCCATCCAGCTCCCTGCTAATGTGCCTAGGAAAGAAGAAGAAGATGGCTCAAGTTCTTAGGCCCCTCCACCCATGTGGGGGACGAGGATGAAGCTACTAGCTTCAACCTGGCCTAACCCTAGCCAATGCAGCCATTTGGAGAGTGAACCAGCAGATGGATAATCTCTTTCCCTCTGTGTCTCTCCCTCTCTCTCTGTAACTCTGCTTTCAAACAAATAAATAGATATTTTTTGAAAAGAATATTCTCAATAACCTGCTTAAGTAGGTAGGAGTTTCAATGTGACTATAGCATGATCCTATTATTTTCCCTTAAGACAATTATATGAGATTGCCAGAGTGCATAAAAACAACAAAAATTTTTATTTTGCTAACTACCAGGTCAATTCCTTTTAGGGATTTGGCCTTCTTCCACCTGTCGGATGGGGATCCTAAATTATCATCTTAAAGCATTTCCCTAAGGGACTATGAATAACAAACAGTAATTTGGGATACAGGAGAGCAAGAAGGAACAGGAAGAGCATAGCAACAAGGACTTAAAGAAGCCTGACGCATGATATTATATGTGCTTGGAGAGAAGGAAAGAAGGAGCTGTGTGCTAAGTGGAGATAAGGAAACATCTACAACCTGAAAGAAGTGAGAAGTGATATGAGCATTGACAAAGACAAACAGGAGTCCAAGTAATTGCATAAAACGTGGGGCATGCACTAACTTCTCACTCATCTTGGGAGGTGCAGTTGATTTGCATATATTGTAAGAAGCTAGTGTGGTGGAATGAGAAGGCCATGCCAAGATGGCCGCGGGCAAGTGTGCATCATTTACTCAGGAATGGTTTTGGCAATAGAGCCTGCCTAGCAACAGGCTGTGATTGGATGGTATTGGAAACCACATGGCAAATGGAGCCTGCCTGGCAACAGGCTGTGATTGGTTAGGGCATAAACCGCCCCTTGACCAGTTTGGCTGTCTTGGCTACATAAGCTGCTGTAGCAACTGAAATAAACCGGTCTGTGGGCTGCCCACCTCTGGCCACTTTCACCTGACTCCCAGGTTCTGTGTGGTGACTCCACGCCTCTTGCCCCCACCACGCTCCTCCTCTCAGAACGAATCAACCTCAACAAGCTAGGTCAACACAATTTGCATCTTAAAAATATACACACTGGGGAGCGTGTCTGGTGCAGAAGTTAAGTTACTGATTGGGACCCCATATCCCACATTGGAGAGGCTCATTACAATTCCGGCTCCACCACTTCTAACCCAGCTTCCTGCAAATGCATGTGCTCAGAGGCAGCAGGTGGCAGCTCAAATATTTGGTCCCTGCTACCCATTTGGGAGACTTAGATTGAGTTCTAGGCTCCTGGCTACTGCCTGGTTCAGTCTCAGATACTGTAAACATTGGGGGAGTGAACTAGCAGATGGGAGATCTTTTTCTGTCTCTGTCTCTTTATATATCTCTGTCTTTCAAATAAAATGAAAATAAACACACACACACACACACACACAGTAAATAACCATGAGTAGAAAATATTAAACAGGAATAAAATGTTAGCATTGTCTATTTCCATGATTTTTTATTCTTTGTATTTAATTTTTTTTTCTTCAGGGAGTATGAATTGGTTTAGTGTAAAGAAAAAGACTTGAGAGAAAAAGAAATGATTTGGGTAACTGCTGATTTCCAAGAGTCAGACTGAACATTAGCTAAGTAAAGTCATTGTCTTCAGCACAGTTTCAAAAATAATTGGTCAATTATAAAAGAACTCCATAGAGGCTGATTTAGCCTGTAACCAATAGATGTGCTTTGCAACTGGTTCACCTTGGCAGGCATATTTAGGAGAGCATGATAATCACTGGAGAACTTTGAGTCAGATTTTTTCTGAGGCCATTGATGATGACTGGCTATGCCTTCCTGGAAAAGCTCTTTGATCAGAACTGTTTCTACTTTGCTTTACAATGAGAACTGAAGAAAAATATATTCCCAATAAGGACTAAGTTAAAAATCAGCTATTGTTAAGCTAATATTTTAAGAAGTCATCTCCCCATATTCTAGGCTAGCTCATCCTCTGAACTCAATATAACACCTGAACTCACTATAGATTATATCAGTAAACTCAGATTATTTATATAAATAAAGTACCTACCAAATAACTGGGACATTAAGATATGCCCTTCCTTCTTCACTGCTACCCACCTCTCCACTTTTCAGCTCAGTTTCTAAACTAGAGATCCATCCTTAACAAGCAACAGCTGGCACTCTAGCTCCCTCCACCCACCTCCAACTAAAAAGTACTGGAGAATAGTTCTACTTAAAAAAAAACTGCCTAAAATAATGTAACAGAGATCCTAATTGCATTCTGCACTTTCTATTCTTACATATTCATTCTATCCTGTGTTAAAATAGAATACTGGAACCTTGTGCTCAGCCTCTAGCCACAGTGTTTCCTACAGAGAAAAGAGGCTCTACTTCCAGGCAGACCGTGCTTCGTACCAGGGTGCAGGATTTGTGCTGCAGCAGGACTGGATTTCAGCTTCCACTCACACTATAAGCCGTGTGTCCTAATACATTGTTCACTCTGAATAATCGTCCAATTACGGTTTTTGGTTTAGAAGCACTTTTCATAGTTCTATGAGGAAATACTGTCACTAAATCATACTTCAACACCAAACCGGCCTAGGCTAATCCTCCGCCTAGCGGTCGGGGCGCCGGATTCTGTCCCGGTTGCCCCTCTTCCAGGCCAGCTCTCTGCTGTGGCCAGGGAGTGCAGTGGAGGATGGCCCAAGTACTTGGGCCCTGCACCCCATGGGAAACCAGGAGAAGTACCTGGCTCCTGCCTTTGGATCAGTGCAGTGCACCGGCTGCAGTGCGCCGGCCGCGGCGGTCATTGGAGGGTGAACCAACGGCAAAAGGAAGACCTTTCTCTCTGTCTCTCTCTCTCACTGTCCACTCTGCCTGTCAAAAAAACAAAACAAAACAAACAAACAAAAAAACACACACCAAACCTTGACTATCTTCATGCCCTTCTAGACATGTGTTGAGGATCTTCGTAAATCAATGTCTCCCGGCTTTTTGGATTTCATGGACCAGTCAGATTACAAAACAAAAGCAAAAACAGAAACAACAGAAAGGTTTTGGGGAACTGATCTGGAATTATCAAGTTTTATTTGAAAAACAAAATGACTTCAAAGTATGCAATTCACTAAACATAGTAATTTCAAAAGAAATGCCAATATTCCTCAAGAAATAAAAGCTGTCTACTTAAACCCACTGTTTCAGGGGGAGGCTGTAAAGTTTAATGAGTGTGTATGGCACTGCTGATCCAGTTGTCCCCGCCTGCTTTTCGTGGGCCCTCTGTCCTGCTCTTCTCCAGTCCTCCACCCACCCATCTGTTTCTCTGGATCTTTTCACTTGGTTGATGCCCATTTGCCTTTCAGGTTACAGACTGGGGGGATCAGCCAAAGATTCTAAACCAAAACATCTAAGAAAATTTAGAAATTGTTATTATTTCCACAAATGATACAAGATAAAAAGTCTAATTGTGTGTGTATATCAATCTGTTTACTTATAATGTCTGCTAGACTATGGGCTTTATAAGAAGAGTATTCTTTTATTTTTTTTCACTTTTATTTAATGAATATAAATTTCCAAAGTACAGCTTATGGATTACAATGGCTCCCCCCCCATAACATACCTCCCACCTGCAACCCTCCCCTTTCCCTCTCCCTCCCCCCTTCCATTCACATCAAGATTCATTTTCAATTCTCTTTATATACAGAAGATCAGTTTAGCATACATTAAGTAAAGATTTCAACAGTTTGCACCCACATAAAAACACAAAGTGAAAAATACTGTTTGAGTACTCGTTATAGCATTAAATGTCAATGTACAGCACACTAAGGACAGAGATCCTACATGAGGAGTAAGTGCACAGTGACTCCTGTTGTTGACTTAACAAATTGACACTCTTGTTTATGGCATCAGTAATCACCCTAGGCTCTTGTCATGAGTTGCCAAGGCTATGGAAGCCTTTTGAGTTCACCAACTCTTATCTTATTTAGACAAGGTCATAGTCAAAGTGGAAGTTCTCTCCTCCCTTCAGAGAAAGGTACCTCCTTCTTTGATGACCTGTTCTTTCCACTGGGATCTCAATCACAGAGATCTTTCATTTAGGTTTTTTTTTTTTTTCCCCAAGAGTGTCTTAGCTTTCCATGCCTGAAATACTCTCATGGGCTTTTCAGCCAGATCCAAGTGCCTTAAGGGCTGATTCTGAGGCCAGAGTGCTGTTTAGGACATCTGCCACTCTATGAGTCTGCTGTGTATCTCACTTCCCATGTTGGATCGCTCTCCCCTTTATTTATTCTATCGGTTAGTATTAGCAGGCACTAGACTTGTTTATGTGATCCCTTTGACTCTTAGTCCTTTCATTGTGGGGAGCAATCCGGACTGGACTGAGTTACTGGAATTAGGACTTATTCTATGCATCTGCTCTCCCACAATATGGCGCTGGGAGAGAAGTAAACAGCTTCCGCACAGCTGCCTCCAGTTCAACTAATAAACTGTAGGACTTGCTATTGATTGGAGGAGAGCAGCGTACTCGGCGTGTGGGCAGCCGAGTTAGGATTGGCGGAGGAGGACTATAAAGGAGGAGAGAGACGGCATGCACCGGGAACATCTATGGGGAACATCTAAGGGAACCCGTGCAGCCCCCGAGAAGAGCCGGCCGGCGGTGTGCCGCTCCCCTGCGGAAGTGGGGAATGTGGCCAGGGGGAACTGCCCTTCCACGGAGGTGGAAGGGATAGTAGCCAACCCGGGAAGAACCAGCAGCAAACCCGGGGAGGGCCGAGCAGACGAAAGAACAGCGCAGGGTCCTGTGTCGTTCCTCCACGAAGAGGGGGAGCGACATAATGGTGCCATGACTCGGATATGAAGCCTAGGCAGGGCTTAGTGTCGTTCCTCCACGAAGAGGGGGAGCGACACTTTCATTATGATCAAGTGAACAGAAATTGATCACTGGGACTAGTGAGATGGCATTGGTACATGCCATCTTGATGGGATTGAATTGGAATCCCCTGGTATGTTTCTAACTCCACCATTTGGGGCAAGTCAGCTTGAGCATGTCCCAAATTGTATATCTCTTCCCTCTCTTATTCCCACTCTTATATTTAACAGCGATCACTTTTCAGTTAAGTTTCAACACTTGAGAATAACTGTGTATTGATTACAGTATTCAACCAAAAGTATTCTTAACTACATCATTTGGCCTCGAGCAGCTGACACAGTACCTGGCTATATTATAAATAAATGCTTACCTATTTGTTGAAAGTATTAAATAAATGTCCCTCATGCAGTTTCTTCTAAAACAGGTGTGTGCTTTGAACTGGAGGAATGTATTCTCTTCTTTTGAATACTAAAAATCATATAATTTGCTTCCCATTTTGCCCTGTTTTCAAGAATCTCAGACACAGGTTTATATTCCATCATAGTGACTATGTTGACTTTTCATGTTGGAATATTTACTCCATTTTCTCTTTCATCTTTTTGTTCTTTGTTTTTTTTTACCCTTTACTATAAGCTGTTCTAAGCTATTTCAAACTCCTTTTCAGAACGATGCAGGGTGTAAATAAATAAATAAAAGCCTTATAATGCAATGGCTCACCTGTTCCTGAAATAAAATGCTGACATTTCACAAGTGCCTTCCTGTAAAGGTTAAATGATTAAACATATTCCTTTCTGCTCCCTCAGATTACGCAGATAAACATCAACCACATGCAAACCATACAAATAGATTAGGCCTGTGAATGGAAGTTGTTTTAAGGAATGAGTAGATATTTAAAAATCAAGAGAAAAGAAATGCAGTTCTAGTGTAAAAACAAACAACTTTAAGAAAACTACCACATATGCTTCTATTTATGCTTATCATATGCCCTTTCAAAATACCATGCAAAAAAGCCAGCTGCCAGCTGAGTTTCTTTCCAAAGTCTTTGGAGAAGCCTCAAAACTCTTTTTATCCCATGAAGTTTTGTGGTACTGTTCTTAACACTCTAAATGGATCAGGCTAGCTAGCTCTAGTTTGGTAAATAATTCTTAAAACTGGGCCAGGGTAGGTGTTTTGCAAAGCAGATAAATCACTGCTCGGGATGCCTGCACCTCCATGCCTGAACCTCGCCTGGGTTCAATTCCACACTCCACTTCTGATTCCAATTCCCTACTAATGTACCCAGAAGCACCAGATGATGATGGCCTCAGTACTTGAGTCATTGCCTCTCCTGTGGGAAACCTGGATTGGGGTCCAGTTTCCTGGCCTTGGCCTGGCCCAGTCCTGGCTGTTGCAGATACTTGGGGAGTGAACCACAGATGGAAGATTGCTATCTGATTTTCAAATAAAAAAAATTTTAAAACTGGACCATATATCAATGAAGCTTCAATTTCTGCATTATTTTTAATAAAGAGAATGTAGTATAAAATACATGGAGGATATAGTCCCTAATGGGCATTAATGACCCATCTGCCACCAATATGGACCACTAGAGCTTTATTATCTCAGGGGAAAGTCCTCACCATGAGACAAATCATCGTCATTTATCTAGCAGCTCTCCTTCGCAGACGTATTAGTCTTTGAAGCAGAAACTGAGTCTTCACCAGGCTCATCCCCTCACATGACAGAGAAGCTGCCGCGGAAGTTAAAGGTCTCGCCTAAGAGCACACAGAAGGTGAGCAGTGGTCGGGACTATGCACCTTCTCTGCACCTGCAGCCTCTCCAGGGAACACTGACTAGTAGGGAGGGTCAGCTGAACAAGAGCCAGGTGCCACAGCAGAGGGTAACTGCTGAGAAAGCACAATGGCACATGCTTCAGCTACAAGAAACTGGCACACTCACTCTACATAACAGAGCACCACTCCTCTGTCGTATCTGCAGGTCCTCCCACCACCGATGTTCTTGTCTCCAAGGCCTTCGAGCACACTTAATCAGCATGCACAGGACTTTTACGGAGTACTCAGGGCTCAGCTGTGGACCTGAGGCTTTTCTGAGGGGCCAAGAGAACACACTCCTGGCACACACTCTTGCACCACTTTTCATTTAATCTAATTCCAAAGTGCAAAGGTCTCCCATAAAAGGCTTAGAGTGAGGACAAAATCCATCATTTTCAACCCATCTGGGAAGATAAAAGCATTTTCTCTTCTGAAGAGCTGTAAAGTTTTGGCACAGAGCCTGGCACCCTGCTTGGTAGGCACAGCAATCATTGTATGCTGATGAGAAGGGGGAGTGTCAGGCTCCTTTGCCAGCACAGACCCCTAAGCCTTGCTGTCAACACCTGTAGGCAGTCAGCAGGAGGCAAGCGAGAGCAGGGTCTCTAAAGTCAGGGTGATTTTGACTTCTAGCTCCAAACATTTTCTAGCCAGAATATTAGGAATGCAATCATCTTTAATCTGTTTCTTCACCTGTAAAATGAACGTTCAGGGTGGCAGTGGAAACATTTTCTTTAATTCTCACAACAATCTGATGAAGTAAAAGCCTAGCTGAATAATAAGTACAAAATACCTGTGCACATTCTCTCACCCTCTCCTTACTTTCCACTGTCCTCCCAGCTTGTCTTCTGACACTGGAAGGATGCAGGCATATAGAACTTGCACCTTCTCTGCATGGCATATAGAACTTGGTCAGGGCATCTAGGGCTAAAGCAAACTCCTCCTCCTTGCTTGCCAACCCTTCTTACCTTCCAGTGATATTGTATCCTATTTAAAAATTGAGAAGTGATGAATTAAGACAGATGTAAAAGGGGGAAGAATTCACAAAATGGAAAAAAGCAAGCCTGAAGATATGGGAGTAGAAAGTATTTTTTTAAAGGAATAGAATAAGGCTACAAATTTGCTTTGCTCAAAAAAAAAAAAAAAAAAGAGCTGTGCTAACAGAAAAAATGAAATGCTGGGGTAGGTTAAGTCATCAATTGCAATATCTGCATCCCATATCAGAGTGCCAACTCAAGTTACAGCTAACCCACGCTTCCCGTGCAGCTTCCTGCTAATACACCTGGGGAGGCAACAGAATATGTCAAGTACTTAGGTCCCTGCCACCAGGAAGGATGGGTGATCTGGCTGGAGTTCCTCGCTCCTGGGCTTCAGCCTGGCCCAGTCACAGCTGTTGCAGTCATTTGAGGAGTGAACCAGTAGATGGAAGATATTTCTCTCTCGGTTTCATTCCTCTCCTAAATCTCCTCCCCCCCAAACACACAGAACTCTGTCAAATACATAAATCATAAAAAAGAAAATGAAATGCAGTACTATGGCTACTTCCCGTACCTTCTCTGCTTTGTCCACCCTTAACTTCTTTGTCTGTAGGAAGTATTTTCACAGGCACAATGGTTAGCACCAGAGTTTGATTGCCAACTTGCTAAGTGCTGTGGGCAAAAAGATGACATTACCCTGTGCCCCACACAAGGCAGTCCAGCAGAAGCAAATGCAT
The DNA here is from genome assembly GCF_964237555.1 of Oryctolagus cuniculus. Taxonomy (NCBI): domain Eukaryota; kingdom Metazoa; phylum Chordata; class Mammalia; order Lagomorpha; family Leporidae; genus Oryctolagus; species Oryctolagus cuniculus. The sequence continues at coordinate 63,561,988 of NC_091435.1, read as the reverse complement.
GCATGATCACACTACCTCATGCTATGTGCTGGACCTCAGCTAGGGCAATGTACACTCAGGAGAGAGTGCTGTGAAGTGGCCATTGTCCTTCTCAGAGACAACAACAGCATTGTATCTTTAGAACTAAGGAGGATTTAGTTGGCATCTGGAAAGAACCATGAAAAGAGTTATGATAGAAGATCAGTTCCTAAAAACTCAGCTTCAGTTTCCATCCTAGTACTTAGAACTAACTTGCCCAAGGTCACAGAGGTTCATTTCTGTGAGTGCTTCAAAGAGTACATAAAGGGGCCAGCGTTGTGGCTTAGATGGCTAAGCCCATACGGGAGGTGGTTTGAGACCCAGCTGCTCCACTTATGGTCCAGCTCTCTGCTATGGCCTGGGAAAGCAGTACAAGATAGCCCAAAATTTGGGCCCCTGTACCCAGGTGGGAGACCTGGAAGAAGCTCCTGGCTCCTGGCTTCAGATCAGCCCAGCTCCGGCTGTTGCAGCCATTTGGAGAGTAAACCATAGGATAGAAGACCCTTTTGTCTCTCCTTCTCTGTAACTCTAACTTTCAAATAAGTAAATACAACCATACAACCTTTTAAAAAAAAAGTTCATGGACATATGGAATGGATGTAAAAGATAATTTTATTTGAACAAAAATCAAATCCATGCCTAACTCCTTATTTTACACATTTTCCAAGACCTTTCTGAAGAACCTTTATACACATGAATTTCAAAATTTTTTGCATCAAACATTTTAATTAAATTTTCCATGAACTTTCTGAATTACCAAATATATACCAAAGAGCCAACCTTCCTACAGATCAAAGCTTTTCACTACCCTGTGGTTATCCCTCACTCTGCTTTTACGGTAAATGTCCAAAGACACGGCCCATGTGAGCACTGTTAAACATGAGTTCCATCTATTAGTCCACGTGCTACTCCAGCCAGAGTCACCACTAATTCTAGGAAGGCCCCAACCAAATGACTGCAGGTGCAACCTGGGGCCCCTTACATGACACCACACCGCTGCCCAGAGATTTCTGGAGAAGGAAGTGAGAGGGCCACAGAAAGTCTCTTGGCACTCTCCCTGGTGCATGCACACACAGCCCAGGTACACAGAGAAAGTCAAGTCTACTGGAGGTGACAGGTAAACACTTCCTTTTCCGCTTGTTGAACTGTTCCAAAACACAGTTCCCAATATTCTTCATAAAAACCCCACATGATTGAGCATAGTCCCCAGTGGTGGTGGCCCCGTCCACCTCTGTGTTGGCCTTCTGCTTTCATTCTGGATTGTACTCTCCTTGAATCACAGTCCTGTTCAAGGCACTGCAAGACCACATACACCAGCCTTGTCCCCCGATAAAGAAAACTAAGTATGACTCAAAGCTGAGAAAAACTGCCTTCATGTAATTATTTCAGAGTTGATATTTCTAGTCTTAGATCAGTCTTACATTGCTACCCAGCCATCCCACCCCACCCTGTATTTCCATTCACACTCAACTGATCAAAAAATTTTTGTTTTGTCATGAAACCTAACCCTCCAGACCGCCTTAAGTTTGGTAAGGCACTATTTGTCCTCAGTTTAAAAACCTTGAGTCCTCTAACAATTGTCCTTTCCTCAAAGAGGCTTACTTGCTGTTTCTTTCATTCTCATGGTCACTATGCTAACTGTTGGGAACAGTTGCTAACTCAGGCGCTGTTTACAACCTCAGTTTCACCATCTCTCCAGATTACTAGATGTCTATATTCCCTCTACAGTACTTTACTCTCATAGCTCAGGTTCCTGGAAGCACAGCCAGAGACAGGGACTATTATGCAATTGACTTACTTAATGAGGGTGAGCTTTCAAAAGAAAGTTAGAAGGAAGTAAGAAAAATAGGACAGAGAGAGGAAAGGAGCCAGCTTGACTGAATTCTGTTCTCTAAGGACATGTGAGCATAGGAGCCTGAATAGCACCATGGTTCATCCTTTCAGTAAAGGGCCAGCATTCAGTATCCTCAAATCAATCCATTGTTGGCCACAGGCCTCTGACAGGCAGGACACCCTAGCTTCCCAGGCATCTCTGGACAAGGGCAAGTCTGAAAGAGAATACATTCATGAGCCATTAGCTGCCTACACTCAGAGCAGCTGAGGCATGGATACACCTGCCCAGTAAATAGGAGCTCTGCCAAGAAAGGCTACTTCTGATACTGACACCTGTCCATCAACAATGGAGTCTACACAGTCCAGCCAGGAAATAGCAACAACCATAGGCTTTCACAAAAAGAGACATTAATTACATTAAGTTAGCCACATGTGTGATGGCTAAAGAGCAGTAGGAGTGAGTAAGGCAATCCTGTGGTAACAAGAAACTGCTACAATATCTCCAGCTGGAGTGACAATGCAAGGAGAAGGTGTTAACAGAGTTATCTGGAAGGAGTTAGAACCACGGATGGGAAGGAATTAGACCTACTGAGAATACTTCAGGAAGGATGGAAAAGAGGAAAAAAATCTGACTTTTCTCTACCCCTCTAGGCCTCCGGATTTCTGTCTGTACCTCCCATTGGCCAAACCTGCACAAACACCAGAGGGAAAAGGAATCTGGGAAATGTTGTTCTTTGTGATACAGACCAGGGGAGGGCAGGGCAGAAAGAAAACAGCTGGCTGGCAGGTGTGGACACAGATGCCACAGAACATCTGTATACCAAAACATGCCTAACAAAACAGCTGGGTTTCATCCATTTGTGCTGCTGTTATAAACAGACTAATTTATAGACATGACATTACTTTGGGTCAAAATAAAAGCATCAAATTTATGCCAGGCCCCAGTATATATTATATATACATACATATTGATAGATGTCATCTATATAGCGTTACTTTATACACACATACATACATGTCCTGTATTGTTTCCCTTGTTCAGCTCCCAGTTCTCAAACAAGAAAAGACCAGCTTTGAAAGCTATACTATTCCTTCTGCCCATTCTCAGTCTCAATCTAGATCCAGGCAAAGGGATAAGAGAGACGTGGAAGATTTTGCATAAAGCACCGAGAATTCTATTCTTAATTTTACCACAGGCTGGTTTGACAGAATCCATTTTTCCTTCCTATATCTTGGTAAATAATACTTAACATTTGATTTACTTGATATTTTCAAAATGTTAGCCATCAATTTATTTTATTTTAAGTTTACACATTTTCTAGATACAGTGTGAATATCTGATACATGTATTCAGTATTATCCATCATTTAAATGTTTCACTATCCACTAAGTAACATAATTAAGCCTTGAACATAGGTTCTAATTTAGATGACATATTTACATGTGTCTTTAATTATTATTTGTCAGTTTACATCAGGACATGGGACTACTCATGAGACAGATTAGACAAAAGCCATCCCAAGGGGCTTAAAGTGATTTCAGGCTTATTAGGAAACGCAAAGAGGCAATCTTCCCAGGTGTTGTTCTCTACCACATGAAAATCACAGGGTTGGGGCAAAAATATGCTTGCTATGAGCAGAAAAATCTCTCAGGTACATGCAATGCACATTCCTGTTTCCACATGGTAAAGCAAGAAAAATGAACAACAGAATTCCTTACACGTTTCTCAACGCTGTATTGTTTGAAAACCTGGGAGAGCTGTAACTTATAGCCTTCTATGAAATCTAGAGCAAATTTTGAATGGCTAATGCTTATGCAAGAAAGTTTTTATAGACATGTTAGCACACAGTTGCCAAAATTTCATTTGTGTTAAAAAAAAAAAAAGAATGAGTATGCCTCTTAAGAACTGCATTTTTAAAAGTTTTTTTTCTCAAGGAATGTATAATACAGCAACAAATGACAAGATATAATACCAAATTCTCATATCTTCCCCAAATCCAAATTTTAAGCAGTCTCTTAAGCATTCAAGTTGACCTTGAGATGCACCCAGAGGGCCTCCAGCTCAGTATCTGCTTTGATGAGAAATCAGACCCATAATCATAACAAACAAGCAAATTCATTCTCACTGCCAATATGGATGGGCCATGTAGTTTATTTTCAGTGATTAACAACTTTTGAGAATCATAATTCAGGCTATTATACCATAAAAAATTCGCTGAAAATTCAAATTAATTACTCTGACTTGCCAAGACATTTCAAAAAAAATTAACAAAAGCCAGCTGATTTTTTTCAACAAGGGAATAATACATCATTAACTTCAACAGAATATGATTAATGAAAATAACACAAGTGTATTAACAAGCACTTTTAATGAATTTTGAATTCTTCAGGTATTTCCCCTAAAGGCAATTTGTAAAACGCATTATTGTTTTTGTCTGTGTAAGTTTATTTTCCCAATAAATAAACATCAAAACTAGGAATAGGGTCTGGCACTGTGACACAGCAGGTTAAGATACTGCTTATCACCCCAGCATTCCTCACTGGAATGCTGGTTTGAGTCCTGGCTGCTCTGCTAATGCCTTAAGAAAGCAGTGGATGATGAGCCAAGTTCTCGGGCTCCTTCCACCTATGTGGGAGATCAAGTGGATTTCCAGGCTCCTGGCTTTGGTCTGGCCCTGACCTGGCTGTTGCAGCTATTTGGGAAATGAATCAGCAGATGAAAGATTTTTCTCTTTCCTCCCCTTTTTCTGTGGCTCTTTCAAATACATTAATACATAATTGAATAAATCTTTTAAAATATTGGAAAGAAAATAACATTTATTTGTTTAGTCTTGGTATTTGTTTGGTCTGATAAATAAGAGTGGCATGGGTATACAAATCCAAGGAGTTTTAAAGAGAGGAAAGTAAAGAAGTGCCAATTTTTTAAAAATTATATGTATGTGTGTGTGTATCAAAATATGCAGGCATTAACCTCAAAGGGCACCTGTATTGGCCAAGACTGGAAATTTTATGAAGAAAAATTATAATATTAGATTTTAACCCAAAAAATTTAACAAAAAATTCATGCACACATACTAACATAAATTAGTTGCTGAGTAAATAACTTTTCTTACCAAGTCATCTCAAATAATATAAATACATGGTGCTGCCCTTAGAAGGACTCTCGTTGAGTGTGAGCTGGACTTAATCACAAACTTCCAACAACCAGAATACAGAATGGGGAAGAATCATAATTTTATAGTGGAAAAAAGATACAGATGCTTAATCAAGAAAGTAAACATTACCAATAACTCATGTTACCATCACCTACCTCCTATATGTGATGAGAACACCACTCTTATATAGTATCTGCCACAAAACTCCCAAACCTAATCTAATCATAAAAAGACTAATGAAGTTGCCAAAAAGCAAACTTGCAGCAAAATTAAATGAGAAAAAGTATTATAATGAAAATATGGCCTAACTACAGTTAAAGCAGAAATTTGAGAGTGTATTATCAGTTACATTGGACCAATGGACTTAAAAATTTTTCTAGGAAACTTTAACAAAACTAACACACAAAATAGAAAACTAAAAATGGTTGGGTTAGCATGTGGCATGAACACTCAGCAAGAGTCTCAGCAAAGAATTAAATAGCAATTTACAACCTTCCTACTCAGAGAAAGACGGAAAGAAAGAATTAATGCTCAGGGCTGGCACTTTGGCATAATGGTTAAAGCCTCCTCCTGTGGCACTGGCATCCCACATGGGTGCCAGTTCGAGTCTTGGCTGCTCTACATCCAATCCAGCTCCCTGCTAATGTGCCTGGGAAAGCAGAGGAAGATGGCCCAAAAACTTGCAGTCACATGAGAGACCCAAAAGAAGTGCCATGTTCCTGGCTTTGGATCAGCCCAGTTCTGGCCATTGCAGCCATTTGGGGACTGAACCAGCAGATGAAAGACCTCTCACTCTCTCTCTGCCTCTACCTCCCTCTGCCTCTCTGTAACTCTGCCTTTCAAATAAATAGATCTTTTTTAAAAATTCTTTAAAAAATTAATGGTCACATAAGAGAGCCTAGATGGTTTTCCTTGCAAATTCTATCATATTTCAAGGACAATATAACTTAAAACCAGGCAAAGACAGGATGAGTACAAAAGATAACCCATCTCTTAGGAAAACAGATACAAAAATCTAGACAAAATGTTATAAACCAAATCTACCAGTTTTGTTAATATATCAAGACTATGCTAATCATGGCCTTCAAGAAGCAGACACCAAGATGGGGTAAGATGTGTAAGAGAGTTTAGTAAGGAAAATGCCTGAGAATGATAAAGAGACAGAAATAGAGCATGCAGAACTTTCCAACAGAGATGTTAAAGAAGGGGAGAGAGAAAGGAGAAGATGGACTATAAAGACTCACAGGCTATCGCAGTTTAGAAAAGTTAGGCAAGATCACTGATCACTGAGGAACCTTGTAACCAAAGTTGCCCATTAAAGAATCCCATATTCCTCACAAATGAATCCCTTTTTGGCATCACCACTGTGCTAAATTGTTGGCAGAATAAAATAATCAGTTGAACATCAGAAGAAATCAGTCATGGGAATGCCACAAAGCTAATAATGAATCCAGAGGGCAGTGATTAGAGTGGTCAATCACCTATGCTCCCTACAGCAGAAGATATGAACCCTACCTTCACATGGCTGCCACAGTAAGACAGGACTCCAGAGGGTGTTTAGTATTAGGATTTATAAATGTGATTTACCAGATGTGTTTGGTCCAAATCTTGGATGCCTCTTCAAACTGCATTGGCTCAAATTCTTCACAAACCTTAGCATCACTGCTAGGAGCTGACTGGATGTTTGTCCAAAGAGTACCAGGTCTTCTTCCTGGCCCACTGTTCCAGAGCCGAGCCAACTAGCCACGTACCTAAAGTGTGTTCCTCCCACTGATACTTCTGGGACTAATTAAAATACTAAACTGATTGGTATTGGGACTTGGACTCCTGAGCTATTATCAAAAGGAAATAACGAAATGTGGGTATGTGGGACAGTATAATTCCTGTGGGGTAAAACTTTGACCAGTCGGAATCAACAGACATGTCCATTCATCTTCCCTCTTCCTCCTTTCCTGCTCCTATGGACTATTTTAAGATTGTTCTCTACATAACCCATTCAGAAATGTCTGTCATGCTGACTGAATGTAATCACAAAGAGATTTGCTGAGACTCCTGCTGAGTGTTCATGCCGCATGGTAACCCAACCATTCACAAAAATTCATCTTCACTTGCCTCATTTCCACTTTCCTTCTGTGTCACTGCCTTCAGTTTTCACCTCCCAAATAAAACATCAGCATATTAATTCTTAATTCAGTTCTGCTCTCTAGAGAACAGAATAAAAACACATTAAACCAATCAAAGTTGAAAAGCTATCATCTGAACACATGTAGAAAAGATTTAATATACAAAATAACTTTTTAAAAGCCTCATTAAATGAAAGGTGCTTTTAATATGATAAATGACATATAAGGATACTGCAGAAAGTTCACAGAAATAAATTAAACATTTATTTTGATGCAAAATATTTAAAATTCATGTGTAGTTTTTTCATAACACACCCTTCAATTCTGAAGACTCCATGTATATATGCATGGATTTCAAAAAATATTTGCTACTAGCTGATAGAATAAAAAATGGAGAGAATGATCCAACATGGGAAGTGAGATACACAGCAGACCCATAGAATGGCAGATGTCCTAAACAGCACTCTGGCCTCAGAATCAGCCCTTAAGGCATGCGGATCCGGCTGAAAAGCCCATGAGAGTATTTCAGGCATGGAAAGCCAAGACACTCTGGGGAAAAACAAAAAACAAAAAACAAAAAACAAAAAGCCTAAATGAAAGATCTCTGCGAGTGAGATCCCAGTGGAAAGAATGGGTCATCAAAGAAGGAGGTACCTTTCTCTGAAGGGAGGAGAGAACTTCCACTTTGACCATGGCTTTGTCTAAATATGATCAGAGTCGGTGAACTCTGGGGGCTTCCATAGCCTTGGCAGCTCATGACAAGAGCCTAGGGTGATTACTGAGGCCATAAACAAGAGTGTCAATTTGTTAAGTCAACAACAGGAGTCACTGTGCACTTACTCCTCATGTAGGATCTTTGTCCTTAGTGTGCTGTACATTGGGATTTAATGCTATAACTAGTACTCAAACAGTATTTTTCACTTTATGTTTCTGTGTGGGAGCAAACTGTTGAAATCTTTACTTAATGTATGCTAAACTGATCTTCTGTATATAAAGAGAATCGAAAATGAATCTTGATGTGAATGGAAGGGGAGAGGGAGTGGGAAAGGGGAGGGTTGCAGGTGGGAGGGAAGTTATGGGGGGGAAGCCATTGTAATCCATAAGCTGTACTTTGGAAATTTATATTCATTAAATAAAAGTTAAAAAAAAATTTGCACCAAAATAAACTTATCTTTTAATGTCACTTTTCTTGAACTTTTAGATGTACCCTTGTACCCAAAAATCTATAGCAAAAAGTCTTAAATGAGGAGACATTAAGAATAATCCCTGTAAAATCAGTGATAAGGCAAGATACAGAATCAGCTGGGAAGTAAGAAAACATGCTGGGGTTGGCCGGCGCCATGGCTCACTAGGCTAATCCTCCACCTAGCGGCGCCGGCACACGGGGTTCTAGTCCTGGTCGGGGCGCCGGATTCTGTCCCGGTTGCCCCTCTTCCAGGCCAGCTCTCTGCTGTGGCCCGGGAAGGCAGTGGAGGATGGCCCAAGTCCTTGGGCCCTGCACCCCATGGGAGACCAGGAGAAGCACCTGGCTCCTGCCATCGGATCAGCGTGGTGCGGCGGCCGCAGCGCGCCAGCCGTGGTGGCCATTGGAGGGTGAACTAACGGCAAAAGGAAGACCTTTCTCTCTGTCTCTCTCTCACTGTCCACTCTGCCTGTCAAAAAAAAAAATATGCTGGGGCAATCAAGACTAGTTTGCTATTGTGATTATTTACAAAGCTGCAAGCAGAATTAAGAGAAGCTAGAGGCTAACAAAAGGAAAGAGTATTCTATGACCCTGGGCTCAAAAAGCTGTTTATCAGATCTACAGAGATTATGGGTCTTCAGAAAGGGCCTATAGCCAACCCTCAGACCCAGTAAATCTGTGGTGTGTTGACAAAACCTTGAAAGTTCTACCTAATATGTAGGAGCTTCAAAAAGTTCATAGAAAATCATATTGTCTTTTAGTTCCTTTTTTCTTTGAACATGTTAAAACCCCCTCATATATCTGTAGACACTGACTACTGTCTCCTTTACGATTCATGTCTCAGAACTTCAGAATGCTGTCTGTTTGACAGTCTTTATAAATGTAATGAAAGTATGGACCAAGATGGAATCAAACTGAATTAGGTTGTTCCCAGCTTAGTAGGGGACAAAAAAACCACACAGACATTCAGAAAGAATGACATGAAAAAGTGGAGGCAGAGACTGGAATTATCCTACCATGACCCAGGGATTGCCAGCAGTCAGCATAAGCTGGAAGAGTCAGGGAGGATCCTCCCCAGAGCATTTACAAGGAGTATGGCCTTGCTGACCCCTTGATTTCAGACTTGCAGCCTTCAGAACTATGAGAGAATACAGCTTTTCTTTAAGTCATCGTATTTTGGTAATTTCTTAGGGGAGCCCTAGGAAGCTGAAAAAAAAAAACTACTTAAATTTTCAGAGAAATAATTTCCTCCTTTTTCCATCACAGGAGAGTTTATGGAAAAGAGAATTGACAGATAAGTTTCTTTTGGTGCATAAAGAAAAAGGCTTACTAATTTTGTGGTAAGCATGCAATTTTCTATCTTTAGAATGATTGACCACCTATTTCTGGGGTCATACGTCAAAGACTCCATGTATTTTATGGATATCATATTAAGCATTTTCCATGAGTTTTCAGAAATACCCTCATAGTAGAAAAGAAATGGGAATACAAACAAAATTGACTCTGCAATGAAGCATAGATTTATACAACTATATCTTAAACTGGAAAAAAAATCAAAGCTCTGATGTACTCTCCCTTAGAAAATATACCACACACACCCCAAATTCCATAAATACAAGAATGTGATTTTTACTATGCTCCCTAAAAGAGTTCAGTAAACAAAACTGCACACAATGTAATGCCTAATTTTGGCTAATAACACAGGCTACAAGAATGAGCATGGAATACAAAATACACACTCATTAGAGAGGCCCTTGATGTGAGGTGGTGCAGTCATGGCTTCAATAATGGATAACTCTCAGATAAATCAGAAAAAAAAAAAATCAAGAGAGTATCGCATACAAACTATTTTAGAGCAATTTGAACAAACAGCAAAATAAATGATACATTAGACAAAAAATACAACATAGTCCAAAAATGAGTGAAAGCATAGCATGCAAACCACAAAATATGAAGTAAAGCCCAACTTGGAATGAAATACTTCCAACAGAAAGAAAGCCTTTACTTATATTAGATCTATACCTTCTAGACTGTAATACCTAGAACACATGCATAATAAGCACTCATAAATAAGCTAATCAAACAATGAGATGGAAAAAAAGAGGACAGACCTAAGGAAGCAAATCTTGAGTTAAATTCATAGGGATAACTTAATGCAATATAAAATAAGCAAACTACACAAAAGATACCACTGGAAACCAATTATCATTATTGGGAAAGATTTGAGATTTTTATGGCTTAGATGAAAAAAGATTAATACATTAAGATGACGAAGCTATAAAGCATAAATAATACAATACTAAGATAATTAGTATTGGCCTCTAAAGTCAAGAGCCCATCAAATTGAGCTGTTAACACCTAAACAGTTTAAAATTTCATTGAAATGAAGACAAATCTGAAAAGAAGACAAAATGACTAAAACAAAAACAAAAGCAATAAAAAAACAATTCCATCTTTCAGAGCGAATCAACACAGAATACTCAAGACACAGACATATTCTGGGGCCCGCGCTGTGGCTCAGCAGGTTAATGCCTTGGCCTGAAGCACCGGCATCCCATATGGGCGCCGGTTCAAGACTCAGCTGCTCCACTTCTGATCCAGCTCTCTGCTGTGGCCTGGGAAAATAGTGGAGGATGGCCCAAGTCCTTGGGCCCCTGCACCTTCATGGGAGACCCGGAAGAAGCTCCTGGCTTCTGGCTTCAGATCGGCGCAACACGCCATCCATAGCAGCCATTTGGGGAGTGAACCAGCGGATGGAAGACCTCTCTCTCTCTCTCTCTCTCTCCCTTCCTCTCCTCTCCTCTCCTCTCCTCTCCTCTCCTCTCCTCTCCTCTCCTCTCCTCTCCCTGTGTAACTCTGACTTTCAAATAAATAAATAAATCTTTAAAAAAAAGACATTCTAACTAAGCCATTGAATATTAAATATAAGAAGAGGAAAAACATTTACTTTTTGCCTAAAGAAACAGCAAAGACGTGGGTGAAGGGTAGATAAGAAAAAGAACCATTGACTTCTCCTCAGAAGACAACAGGATACAGTCACTCCCCATGTCCATAGGTTCTGCGTCCAAGGATTCAACCTACTGCTAACTAAAAATGTAATTAGGCCTACGAGATTTGTATCTGTATTGAGCATGTACAGACATTAATTTTCTTTGTCATTATTCTCTAAATAACACAGTATAACAACCATTTACATAGCATTTGCATTGTATTTAGGTATTATAAGTAACCTAGAGATGAAAAGATTTAAAGTATGCAAATACTGTACTATTTTATATTTGGAACTTGAACATCAGAAGATTTTGGTACCTGTGTGTGTGTGTGTGTGTGTGTGGTGATGGTGGTGGTGGTGGTGGAGGTAGTGATCCTGGAACCAGTATCCCATAGATACTGAGAGATGCCTATATGCTACTTCCATGATTTATTTCCTATCAGTCTTTACTATTTTCAAGGAGAAAGAACAGAAAAAGCAGCACCAGAAAGAAATATTTCTATCAAATGCCCTCAAGGAATTCCTTTTCAGCTCTTCCTACCTCCTTTGTCTTTGACTTCAGGACCCTGTTACATAACCTCTTTTATTTGTTAGGACTCCAAAAATAAAGTTAGCAAAAGTCGTTGCCCTAATGGAGCATCCATTTTGACCTTAGAAAAGCCCTTGTGGCAAGGGAATACTAAGGAAGTGGTTGCAACTTGAATTGAGGAAAAGAAACTGAAAAAAAAAAAAAATTCAAAAAGTATATTACTTGCCCTGAGCAAAACTGAGTGTCTTGGATGGTCAGAATCAAGGAATTCTCATGGGTAACCTGAACAAATCAAAGTCTAATTAACAGGGGAAAACCTTGAGAGATATTAGTCAATAAAATAAATAAAATAAAATTTATCCCAACATACTGTCAGGATTGAGGGATAGGCGTTGAACCCTGGGTAGTATAACATTTGTAGGTTTCAGGTTATTCTATACTCACCGTTTCAGAACTGTTATAAGAGAGTAGTTAAACCCCCTCATACAGCAAAACAAAATGAACTGAGGTATTCTCTCTTCCAACCTCATTTAGATATGACAAAAAAGCCAGACTGTTAAATCTTCATGTTAATAATCATTTCCTCACTAGAAAAATCTACATAACTAGTGAGGGGTACATTCTTGTATAAATTAGATAGTGAATGTAAATAGCAGCACAGAAATTAAATTTCAGATCTTATTTGTAAACCTAAAATACATGTCAATTTTCTCCTACAATGAAAAGACCCAGCCAGTATTAAATTATCTTTACCCTTCATAATCAACAATCAACCACTCATCTTATGGGAGGTGCTCAGTAAATGACAGTCACTCACATTAAACTTAGAAAAATAATAGAGGGTTAAGGCAGAAAGCAGAGAGAAGTAGGAAACGAATTATGGTGCTTGGTTAAGAAAAGAGCAGGAGGCAAGTTGACTTTGAGGTTACTTGAGTTGAGGAAGATAGAAGTAGACACTTAGGAGATTACAAGAATATGCCTAACAAACTAAAATGACTATAGGCCACCCTCAAGATTTCAAAAGAGAATTTAGTCTTTCAAATTAGCCTAGGGAAGAAAATAGGAATATAAGAGATATTGACACTTGAAATAATTGGAAGCAGGGGAGAAAAATACAGCAGACCTCAGGTTGTGGCTGGAGAAAAACATGGGGAAAGAATTTTTAGTTGAATAGAATTTACCTTAAGAAAAAAGGCTGCAAGAACATAAAGCCAATGCCTCGAAAACAACAGATGTGTTTGGACTTCTCAAAAAAAAAATGAATAGAAACAGGAAAATAGAGCTTATATATACTTGGTATTCAGTCCTCTATTTCTGCAGTCACGTCTCTGAAATTTACAGACAAGACAAAAGAAGAGGTAAAAAGCCCTTCAAAGACAGCTTGCAGAACTATGCCAGAGCATGCAATACTAAAATCGCAACAATGTACAAGAACTAGAAATGTAATCTAAAAAGCACACTTAGAAGATAAAGTTGTTTTGCATATAAAATAGAAGAATAAATTTAACAGGAAATGTTGGTTTAAAAGGCCTAGGTCTCTTCACACTCAAATTTTAAAAAGACTAACTTCAAGATCAGAAAACATAAATTAGAAGAGATATTTGTAACTACATAATTCCCTCTTTCCTTTCTGCTGAGAAAGGAAATACTATCCTTCCTTCTATTGTAATGCCATAAAATATTTCGGTGGTTAGAAGCTAAACCTAAATATGGGATGCCATCAGTCAATTTTGACTACTCTTAATCCCCAAATTAAAGCACATTACATAAATATACCAAAATTAAAGTGTTCGAGGGTTTAGAATTCTGCTGCAAACAATAATACAACAACAAAGTCCTGAAGCTGGCTTGGAAAACAAAGATTTTCTGAGAAACACCACTGAGCTCCTCAGAGCCCTGAGGCCAGCTTGATCAGGCCTGAGATTACCCAGTCCTGTGTCTCTGCTTTGCCTTCTGTGGGTTTGCTCCACGTACAGTCTGGCTGCAGCACCACATCTGCACTCCACCGGGCCCACACAAAAAGGTTAGGAGTTTCACCAGCACCTCTTGCTGAGACCAGAAGCTGTTTCCAAAGCCCCGGCCAACCACGTTTTTCACGTTGATGGTTCACCTGGCTTGGATTCCCAGTGGCCCCTGCTCCCTAACTGGTGTTGTCTGCAAGCACTATTTTTAGTATAAAAAACTTAGACCTGAGTCTCTGCCTCAGCTGCCTATGGGCGGAACCTCCCTAGGAGAAGAAGGAATGCACTGAAATCCACAGCTGACAATCCCTGAAGTCACTGAGCTATTCCTTCCCACCCTGCCTCATGTCTCTGCAGAGGCTGGCCCTTTGCAGTGCGAACAAGATACCTACCTACTCATCTTTTTCCACACTCTCTTTCTGAGATTCTGTGCTGCTTTTCCCCTGCCCACTCAGCCTTGCCCCTTGCTCCTCTCAAACCTCTTCCCTGGGCCCTGAAAAAATATCATTCAAATCAAAACCACCCTTTACCTATACCCTACTTAGATTTCTGATTCCTCGGCCGGCGCCGTGGCTCCTCTTCCAGTCCAGCTCTCTGCTGTGGCCCTAAAAGGCAGTGGAGGATGGCCCAAGACCCTGGGCCCTGCACCCTCATGGTAGACCAGGAGAAGCACCTGGCTCCTGGCTTCAGATCGGCGCAGCACACCATCCTTAGCGGCCATCTGGGGAGTGAACCAACGGAAGGAAGACCTTTCTCTCTGTCTCTCTCTCTCTCTAACTCTGCCTGTCAAAAAATAAATAAAAAGATTTCTGATTCCTTCCAGCCTCAGGTGAAATTTAACTTTCCTCGAAGCACCATTCCTCCTCCTTTTTCTTAAAAAGTGGTGCTCATTTTCCTAACCTCACTCCACCTTGGAACCTGGAAATAAAACTAATAATTTCCAAAATATTGCTTCTTTATCCTCCGGGCTTCTACTTTTATATCTCATTGTGAAAATCCAAATTTCTTCCGAAGTGACCCTCATGGATACAGTAGGGTACTTATGCAATCAATTGTATTTAACCTGGATGGCTCAAGTATTCTTATACATTTTCAAGTTTTTTTTTTTTTTAAATTTACTTTTATTTTTAGTTTTCGTTGAAAGGCAGAGAGAAATTGAGAGAGGGTATCCATCCTGTTGGTCACTCCCCAAATACCTACAATAGCTTGGGCTGGACCAGGTGAAAGTCAGAAGCCAGGAACTCCATCCAGGAGTCCTACCTTGGGTGGCAGAGTTCCAACTACTTGAGCCAACTCCTGCGGCTTCCCAGCATATGCATTAGCAGGAAAATGGATAGGGAGTGGAACAGCCGAGACTTGAACCACGCACTCTGATAATGGAATGTGGGCACATCCTAAGCAACTATGTTGGTGAACCTTATGCCTACTTCATACTTTTTTATAGATCTGAAATGTTTTTCACAGAATGCCTGTTTCTCAGAATGTCTGTCTTGGCTTTCCTATGCCCCTCCTTCCTCTGTTATCTACTAGATCCTAATCACCAAATCCAAAACTCAGAGACGGAAAAGTCAAGAATTCCAAAACTAGTTACTTCTCCACACAGCCTAGCATTTCCATAGGTGGGTCCCTACCTTTATCACCGGGAAACTTTTGTTCCACCCCTGCAATCTCAAACTTGGAACATTCTACCCTTCCACTTAACCTTTTAATAACCATCTCATTTCTCCCTTCCCACTTCACTAAAATCTTAGGATTTCCAAGTTCTGAATACATCAGTCGTTTCTATTTTCATTTAGGCATTACATATTTTCTATGTCTTTTACAAAAATGATTTAAGTCTTTGAGCTTATCTTTTAAAGTCTCAATAAGCTTCTTTACCTTGTTGCCAAGTTGATCTTGATAACTATTGAGTTGCCAGCTTAGTATATATGTAATTAGGTTAGTAATATAATTTGCCATCTTGTAAATCTGAGATCAATGTTTAGCAATTAATGTGATTACTTAGAGAAAGTGATTTTAGACCTCAGCATCCTATGGACAGAAATATTACCAATGTCAGTCTTAGTAACATTGATTTTTTTATAATTCACAGGACATTCTAGTAATTACAGTTAATGGGATGTAGATGTAGAATGGGATAGAAAGGAAAGACACAGAAGATCCAAAATGGCTGAATCCAGAAAAGACGTGCTGACTTTGACAACGGGAAGATAACAGAAGAAAAGGGGAGGGACTGCATTCTCCTTAAACAGCTGGATGGAAATTCGCAGTGGAAATTCTACAGAAAGAAGAGACACCATGGAGCAGAGATGGTATAATCACACAGCAGCTAGCTAGTGGGACATTGCCCACAACTTCTTCAGGTGATGGCTAGAGGGAAAGCTATCTTCTTGGAATTAAGGGAGAGGAAACTGTGGCAGCCCAAGTCACTGGTGATAAAGCCTGAGGGAGAACCTTACAGACCCCACTGACTTTGAGTCTGTCCTGGATTGCTAACAGGGGGCAGGGTGCCCACATAACCCCATGAAGGGGGGGCACACTGCTTTCCTTCCAAACCCACACAAGGGCACGTGGTGACTAGCAGGGAGAAAGCACTATCTTAATAAGGTGAGTAGAGGCTGGTGTAACCTGTGTTTAACTGGGGGATTTTATCAGAGGTATGAAAAGTCACAATCCCCACTGATTTTTGAATCTGCCTTGAATGGTTGCCACAGCTGGGAGTGGGAGGAACAGCTCCCACTCAGGCCTGTGAAGTGCTCCCTTCCATTCACTCTAACAAGGCATCCAGACTGAACTTGCCAAGGCAGAGCAACAACCAACTTTTATCAGGCATGTAGATGCCTCTGGGAACACCACAGCTCTCTCTGTGGACAGGGGAGGTTTCTGGGGCTGAGAGTGGATCCCCTGTGCACCATGACGGTCAGGATTCTGTATGCAATAGGGTATAGGATGTGGCTGGGTCTTTGAGAAATCTCTGTGTGTGGTTTCAGAGGCTCAGTGTTCCCAGAGTGCCTGGGGTGGGTCATCAGAGAGGGTTCCAATCTCACACAGAGGATTGTACAATTCCTTTGTGCTGTTTGAGCACCTGCACGGTTGGGCAGTGAAGCCATGGTGGGCTCACCATGGGCAGTTAGTTCACCTTGGCAGAAAGGGAGTGAAGCTGTGAACATGCCAGCAAAAGCAATCATACCTTTCCCCTACTGATGATAGAGGAGATCTACCATGCCCAACTTGGGTATCACTGTGGATTCTTTCCCACCCTCAAGCACTGACCAGAGCTCCATGACCCACTCAGCACACAGCTTTGGATATGAACTAAAGGAGTAGTGACTCTACTAAGCCACAAAGGCATATTACAAATATAAAAGCCCTTAGTGAAGAAAACCAATAAGTGTATCCACAACTACCTAAAAATAAATGTAGAAGCACAAAAAAACATGAACAAGGAAGACAATGACACCCCAAAAGGAACACAGCAACACTCAATATTAGAATGTGAATTCAAAGAGACTGATGAAATGCCTGAAAAGGAATTCAAAAGAATGATCATAAGACTACTCAAAAACACAGAGAAGCAAATATAGGAGTTAAAGAAACCATATATGACCTGGATGAGAAATTCTGCCAGATAGAGATATTGAAAAGAAATCAAACTGAAATATTAGAAATGAGAATTTAATATGTCAAATAAGAAATACTATGGAGAGCCTTAATAACATATGTAGTGAGGCAGATCCAAGGTAGAAGAAAAATCCCTGAATATATCTTAGAAAAAATGAAGGAGAAAATAGAAAAACTAAAAATAATGTTTCAGATTTATGGGATACTATCAAAAGACTAAACATATGTGTCTTTGGAATTCCTGGAGGTATGGAAAGAAAGAATGGATTAGAAGACCTATTCAGTGAAATAATAGCAGAAAATTTTTCTTTTTTTATTTTTTTTAACTTTTATTTAATGAATATAAATTTCCAAAGTACAGCTCATGGATTACAATGGCTTCCCCCCCATAACGTCCCTTCTACCCGCAACCTTCCCCTTTCCCACTCCCTCTCCCCTTCCATTCACATCAAGATTCATTTTCGATTCTCTTTATATACAGAAGATCAGTTTAGCATATATTAAGTAAAGATTTCAACAGTTTGCTTCCACACAGAAACATAAAGTGAAAAATACTGTTTGAGTACTAGTTATAGCATTAAATTCCAATGTACAGCACACTAAGAACAAAGATCCTACATGAGGAGTAAGTGCACAGTGACTCCTGTTGTTGACTTAACAAATTGACACTCTTGTTTATGGCCTCAGTAATCACCCTAGGCTCTTGTCATGAGCTGCCAAGGCTATGGAAGCCCCCTGAGTTCACTGACTCTGATCCTATTTAGACAAGGCCATGGGCAAAGTGCAAGTTCTCTCCTCCCTTCAGAGAAAGGTACCTCCTTCTTTGATGACCTGTTCTTTCCACTGGGATCTCACTCACGGAGATCTTTCATTTAGGTTTTTTTTTTTTTTTCCAGAGTGTCTTGGCTTTCCATGCCTGAAATAGTCTCATGGGCTTTTTAGCTGGATCCACATGCCTTAAGGGCTGATTCTGAGGCCAGAGTGCTGTTTAGGACATCTGCCAATCTATGGGTCTGCTATGTATCTCACTTCCCATGTTGGATTGTTCTCTCCCTTTTTTATTCTATCAGCTAGTATTTGCAGACACTATTCTTGTTTATGTGATCCCTTTGGTTCTTAGTCCTATCATTATGATCAATTGTGAACAGAAATTGATCACTGGGACTAGTGAGATGGCATTGGTACATGCCACCTCAATGGGATTGAATTGGAATCCCCTGGTATGTTTCTAACTCTACCGTTTGAGGTAAGTCAGCTTGAGCATGTCCCGAATTGCACATCTCTTCCCTCTCTTATTCCCACTCTTATATTTAACAGCAATCACTTTTCAGTTAAGTTTCAGCACTTAAGAAGAATTGTGTATTGATTACAGTATTCAACCAAAAGTATTAAGTAGAACAAACAAAAAAAATACTAAGAGGGATAACATATTAAGTTGCTCATCAACAGTCAGGGTGAGGGCTGATCAAGTCAACGTTTCTCATAGTGTTCATTTCACTTTAACAGGTTTCCTTTTTGGTGCTCAGTTAGTTGTCACTGATCAGGGAGAACAAGTGGTTTTTGTCCCTTTGGGATTGGCTTATTTCACTCAGCATAATGTTTTCCAAATTCCTAACAGGGATCACTTTTCAGTTAAAATTTAAACACCTAAGAATAATTTTTCTAATTTGGAGAAAGATAGTTATATCCAAGTAAAATAAGCAGATAGAAATCATAATACAAATGATCAGAAAAGATCTTCACCATGATGCAAAAGTAAAATGTAAAGAAAAATCTTAAAATTTTTACACAAGAGAAATGCCATATTATCTTCAAAAGATTTCCAATTAGATTGACAGTTTCTCATCAGAAACCCAACAGGCTAAGAGAGAATGGAGACATAGCCCAAATCCTAAAAGACAAAAAAAACACTGTCAATCCCAAATACTATACCCTGCAAAGCTCTCATTTACAAATGCAGGTGATAAAGACTCTTCCAGAACAAACAGAAATGAAAGAATTTGTCACCACTTGTCCAGCCTTACAAATGATACTTAAGGATAGAAAACAGAGAAAGATATTTAGCACAATGAAAGAATGTGAAGGCAGAAAATCTCCTAGTAAAAGTACAAAGGAAATTGAAATATTGATGGAAAAATGACAGGACTAAGTTGTTACTTATCAATTATAACCTTGAATATAAGTGGCCTAAGCTCTCCAGTTAAAAGATACAGACTGTCTTAATGAATTAAAAAACAAGATTCATCTACTTGCTGCCTACAAGAAACACACCTCACCAAAAAGGTATCACTCAGATATACACTCAGACTAAAAGTGAAAGGAAGGAAAGATATCCCATGCTAACAGAAAGTACAAAAGAACAGGAGTAGCCATCTTAATATGAGACAAAAGAAACTTTAACACAAAAACTGTGAAAAGAGACAAAGAAGGGCATTATGTAATGATTAACGAATCAATTCAACAGGAAGATATGACTTTTATAAATGTGTACATACCCAATGTCAGGGTGCTTGGCTATTTAAAACTAATATTAACAAATCAAAAGGAAGATATATGCTCCAATATAATAATAGTGGGGTACTTCAACACTCCACTCTCATCAATGGACAAATCAACTAAAGAAACAGAGATAATCCACACTATTGACAAAATGTACCTAACTGATATGTACAGAACATTTCATCACACAGCTGCACAATACATATTCTGCTCATCAGTGCATGGAATTTTCTCCAGGACATACGGTATGCTAGGCCATAAAGCAAGTCTTAACAAATTCAGAAAAATTGAAATCATGTATCTTTTATTAATCAAAATAGAATAGACCTTGAAAGTAACAAAAAACTCTAGAAAATACGCAAATACAAGGAAACTGAACTACTTTTTCCTGAATGAACAGGGAGTCATAAAAGAAATCAAAAAATTCCTAGAAATAAATGAAAATGACAACACAACATATCAAAACTTATGGAATATAGCAAAGACAGTTAAGGGGAAAGTTGACAGCCTTACTCACTACATCAAGAAATTGGAAATACATAAATAATTGATCTAACAACATATCTCAATGATCTAGAAAAATAAAAGAAACAAAAAATTAGTAGGAGGAAAGAAATAATAAAATTAGAGAAGTAACAAAATTGAAATAAAAAAGATACAAACAATAAATGAAATGAAGAGCTTCTTTTTTGAAAAAATAAAGAAAATTGATATACCACTGGCCCAACTAACCAAAAAAAAAAAGTACAAAGGGGGAAAGTAGCCCCAGTAATAAAATCAGAGATGAAAAAGGAGATATTACAATGATAGCACAGAAATAAAAAGAATTAACAGGAATTTCTATAAACAGCTATATGCTATTGAGTCATGAAGACATAAAAAACTAAATAGGCCAATAACCAAGACAGAGATTTAATCAATAATAAAGACCCTTCCAAAAAAGAAATGCTCAGGACCAGATGGCTTCACTGCTGAATTCTACCAAACTTTTTTTTTTAAGATTTTTATTTATTTATTTGACAGATAGAGTTACAGACAGTGAGAGAGAGAGAGAGAGACAGAAAGGTCTTCATTCTGTTGGTTCACTCACCAAATGGCCACAATGGCCAGAGATGTGCCAATTTGAAGGCAGGAGCCAGGTGCATCTTCCTGGTTTCCCACGTGGGTGCAGGGGCCCAAGCACCTGGGTCATCCTCCACTGCCTTCCCAGACCACAGCAGAACCAGGACTAGAACCCAGAGCCCATATGAGATACTGGCACCACAGGCAGAGGATTAACCTGGTGTGCCATGGTGCCAGCCCCAATTCTACTAAACTTTTAAAGAAAAACTAATTCCAATTCTTCTCAAACTTTCCCAAAAAATTGCAAGGGCAGGAATCCTCCCAAACTTCTTCTATGAGGCCAGCATCACCTTATTCCCAAACCAGAAAAAGATAAAACAAAGAAAGAGAACTATTGACCAATAGCCCTGATGTACCTAGGTGCAGAAAACCTCAACAAAATTCTTGTTAATCAAATCTAACAACACATCACAAATATTCACCTAGACCAAGTGGATTTATCCCAGGTATGCAAGGATGGTTCAACATATGCAAATCAGTAAATGTGATATATCACATTAACAAATTGAATCATAAAAACCATTTGATTATCTCAACAGATGCAGAGAAAGCATTTGGTAAAATACAACATTCTTTCATGATAAAAAAATGTTAAGAAAATTAGATATACAAGGAATATACTTCAACACAATCAAGGCAATGTATGATAAACCTACAGCCAGCATCATATTGAATGGAGAAAAATTGGATGCATTTTTACTAAGATACATAATGAGATCAGGTTCCCCACCATTATTATTCAATATAATATATAATTCTGAGGTGTTAGCCAAAGCCATCAAACAAGAAAAAGCAATCAAAGGAATACAAATGGGAAAGGAGGAAGTAAAATTATCTCTGTTTGCAGATCATGAGATCCTATACATAGGGCAACCAAAGACTCCACTAAAAGATTATTGGAACTCATAAGAGACTTTGGAAAAGTTGCAGGATATAAAATCAACACAGAAAACTAATAGTATTTGTATATGCAAACAATGCTATGGTTGACAAAGAACTTATAAGAACAGTACCACTCACAATAACTACAAAAATAATTAAATACCTTGTGATAAATTTTACCAAGGATGTAAAAGATCTCTACAATGAAAATTACAAAACATCAAGGAAAGAAATAGAAGAAACAAAAAAGTGGAAAAATCTTCCATGCTCATGGACTGGAATAATTAAGGTCATCAAAATGTCCATACTACCCAAAGCAATTTACAGACTCAATGTGATCTCAATCAAAACCAAAATTTTCTCAGATCTGGGAAAAAGTGACCCTAAAATTCATATGGAGTCACAAACAACACAGAATAGCTAAAGCAATCTTAATAAAATTAAAGCTGAGGGCATCACAATACCAGATTTTAAGACATACTACAGGGCTGGTATAATCAAAAGTCTGGTAATGGTGCAAGAATAGACATTTGGGCCAATGAAACAGTTTAGAGACCCTAGAAAATAATCCACACAACAACCAACTAATATTTGACAAATGAGATAAAATCACTCCCTGGAGATAGAACAGTCTGTTCAACAAATAGCACAGAGAAAAATGTATCTCTGCATGCAGACATTTGAAACAGACCCCTACCTTACACCCTGTACAAAAATCAACTTACAGTGGATCAGATATGTGGGGAGCAACTGGGAGCAACTCGGACTAGACTAAGTTACTGGAATTAAGACTTATTCTATGCATCTGCTTTCCCACAATATGGCGCTGAGAAGGGAGGCAGCTTCTACACAGCTGCCTCCAGTTCAACCAATAAACTGTGGGACCTGCTCCTGATTGGAGGAGAGCAGCGTACTCGGTGTGTGGGTAGCAGAGTTGGGATTGGTGGAAGAGGACTATAAAGGAGGAGAGAGACGGCATGCACCAGGAACATCTAAGGGGAACACCTGAGGAACATCTGAGCAGCCCCCGAGAGAGCTGGCCGGCGGTGTGCTGCTCCCCCGCGGAAGTGGGGAATGTGGCAGGGGGAACCGCCCTTCCACGGAGGTGGAGGGACGGTAGCCAACCCGGGAAGAACCAGCAGCAAACCCGGGGAGGGCCGAGCAGACAAAAGAACAGCGCAGGGTCCTGTGTCGTTCCTCCACAAAGACGGGGAGCAACATAATGGTGCCGTGACTCGGATATGAAGCCTAGGCAGGGCTTAGTGTCGTTCCTCCATGAAGAGGGGGAGCGACATAATGGTGCCGTGACTCGGATATGAAGCCTAGGCAGGGTTTGGTGTCATTCCTCCACGAAGAGGGGGAGCGACACAGATATACAACCATAAGGCCTGAAAATATGAAATCACTAGAAAAAAGCATAGGGGAAATACTGCAAGACATTTGCATATGCAAAGACTTCTTGGATAAGACCCAGAAGCACATGCAATAAAAACAAAAATAGATAAATGGGATAACATCAAACTAAGAAGCTTCTGCACAGCAAAGAAAACCCTCAAGAGAGTAAAGAGGCAACAGACAGAATGGGAGAATATACTTGGAAACTATACATTAATACAGAATTATTATCCAGGATTAAGGGGCTCAAGAAACTCAACAACAAAAGAGATCCCTGTTAAATCTAAGAGTGGGAATAAGAGAGAGAGGAGATGTAGAATTTGGGACATGCTCAATCGGATTTGCCTCAAATGGTGGAGTTAGAAATGTGCCAGGGGATTCCAATACAATCCCTTCAAGGTGGCATGTACCAATGCCATCTCACTAGTCTAAGTGATCAATCTCAGTTCACAATTGATCACACTGATAGGTCTAAGAGTCAAAGGGATCACACAAACAAGACTAGTGTCTGCTAATATTAACTGATAGAATCAAAAAGGGAGAGAACGATTCAACATGGGAAGTGGATTACACAGCAGACTCATAGAATGGCAGATGTCCTAAATAGCACTCTGGCCTCAGAATCAGCCCTTAAGCCATTCAGATCTGGCTGAAGAGCCCATGAGATTATTTTAGGCATGGAAAGCCAAGACACTCTGGCAAAAAAAAAAAAAAAAAAAAAACCTAAATGAAAGATCTCTGTGAGTGAGATCCCAGTGGAATGAATGGGCCATTAAAGAAGGAGGTACCTTTCTCTGAAGAGAAGAGAACTTCCATTTTGACTACGACCCTGTCGGAATAAGATCGAAGTCGGCAAACTCAAAAGGCTTCCATAGCCTTAGCAACTCATGACTAGAGCCTGGGGAGATTTCTGACACCATAAACAAGAGTGTCAATTTGTTAAGTCAACAACAGGAGTCACTGTGCACTTACTCCTCATGTGGGATCTCTGTCCTTAATGTGTTGTCCAATGTGAAGTAATGCTATAACTAGTACTGAAACAGTATTTTACACTTTATGTTCTGTGTGGGTACAAACTGATGAAATATTTACTTAATATATACTAAATTGATCTTCTGTATATAAAGGTAATTGAAAATTAAGGCCGGCGCCACAGCTCAGTAGGCTAATCCTCTGCCTTACAGCACCGGCACACCAGGTTCTAGTCCCGGTCGGGGCACCGGATTCTGTCCTGGTTGCCCCTTTTCCAGGCCAGCTCTCTGCTGTGGCCAGGGAGTGCAGTGAAGGATGGCCCAAGTGCTTAGGCCCTGCACCCCATGGGAGACCAGGAGAAGCACCTGGCTCCAGCCTTTGGATAGGTGCGGTGCGCCGGCCGCAGCGCGCCGGCCGCGGCGGCCATTGGAGGGTGAACCAACGGCAAAGGAAGACCTTTCTCTCTGTCCCTCTTTCTCATTGTCCACTCTGCCTGTCAAAAAAAAAAAAAAAAAGAAAAGAAAAGAAAAGAAAATTAATCTTGATGTGAATGGAATAGGAGAGGGAGCGGGAGATGGGAGAGGTATGGGTGGGAGGGAAGTTATTCGGGGGGGAAGCCATGTAATCCATAAACTGTACTTTGGAAAATTATAGTTACTAAATAAAAGTTTTTTAAAAAAGAAACTCAACAACAAAACAAGCAATCCAGTTAAGAAATGGGCTGATATGAAAAGGATGAAATACAAAGGGCCACCAGACACATGAAAATATGATCAAGATCACTAGCCATCAGGGAAATTCCCAGTTATAATGGCTATCATCCAAAAATCAAAAATTAACAAATGCTGGTGAGGATGTAGGGGAAAAGCTACCCTAATACACTGTTGATGTGGATGTAAACTATTATGGAAGTCACTATGGAGATTCCTCAAAAATCTGAAAATAGATCTGCCATATGATTCAGCCACCCCACTCTTGGGAATCCACCAAAGCAAATGAAATCAGCATGTGAAAGTATTATCTGTACCCACATGTTTATTGTGGCTCAATTAATAGCTAAGATATGGAATCAACCCAAATATCCATCAACTTATGACTGTATAAAAAATTGTGAAATACATACATGGTAGAATGCTATTCATCCATCAAAAAGAATGAAATCCTGCCTTTTGTAGCAAAACGGATTCAACTGGAAACCATTATGTTTAGTGAAATAAACCAGTACAGGAACAGTAGTTTTTCTACTAACTACTTGTTGAACTCTTTATTTAGTGGAGGGTTAAGACTGCGATTATAAGGAAAAGTGAGAGTATATAATTTAAAAATGATAAGAAAAGAAGGAGAGAGGACAGAAGTGAGAAAGGGAGGGGGTATGGAGAGAAGTATCTTTATGCTCTTAAATCTGTATATATGAAATACATGAAAGTTTTTCCCTTTATATAAATTTGAAAAACTATTTAAAAAGCCAGGTTTTGGTATTAGATGGTATTCTGCATTGCCACTAATCCAGGCTAAATTGGATAGAAAGGACCTTGTTTATCAAAGGTTGGTGGGGTAGCCAAGAAAAAGACATTTCCTCCGAAACAGAAAGTATCAAAGTCAGAAAGCTCTAAGCACACACTTGCCTATCTCCAGTTTGTACCTTAATATCTTATGCTCGGAGATTATTAGTTTGAACTCTAGCACATAAAGAGTGAATCCAATTACAATATAAGACTCCTAGATCAAGGGCTGAAGAAGAACAAACTCAAATTTTAATAATGAGCCTCTGAAGAGACAGTATTCAACTGAAAAATTCTGAAACTAAAGATACTATAATCTGCCAGTGCTAGCCACATCCTTGTCTCCAATAGACAGAGATGCAATAGATCAATTAATCTCAATTATCACATACACCTGATGGAGATGGCGGCAACTAGCAAGCCTCTAAGGGTAAAGTTGTGCTCAACACAGAGAAATACACATAGTTTTGAAGATGGGATCGAAGAGGTTCAAAGATATGCACTGGGATCTCTAGTTTGGTGAGATTCCAGGGGTTTTCAACATACAAACACCATACTTGAATACCAATGAAAAGTATGCATGTGTGAGAAAGATAGTACAGTGTTGAAAAAGAGAAGCCAGGGTTAAAAAAAACCAGAATGACAGAATTTTCAAATAACATGTGTTTATAGCTCTCTGTTAACTGGAATGGACTTGGGACCCTAGTTCCCTTTTCTACAGGAGTCAGGTCAGAGCCTTGAAGAATGAGTAGCCAACAGCCTGCTCACCTGGGAGAAGACTAAGGAGGATGGCATTTTTTCCCTGGGTTGGTAATTGACTCTTCCTGGGACTTAAAACATGTAGGGAAGTAAGTGGGCTCTTCAATAGCCACTGGGCAGCTGCTGTGGTGTGGGCTCTTCAAGGAGGGATATTTGGCCCAACTAGGGAGGAGAAAGGTTTGCGTGTCTGCAGTCAGCAGTCAGTTACACAGATTCATTCACAGCCTCAAAGAAGAGGGTGCTGTTATGTAACTCCTCAGAACAACACCACTGAGCCTAGAGGCTACTCTCTCGGGATTTAGGCATGGTTTGACAATCCCAGGTGGAAAAACAGCTTCTTTAATGTTTTACCACATGAAACCTGGTTAATGTATAAATATTCAGGTAGCTGTGGTTTCTTCCTAAGTACCTGGAGGAAAACTATAGTCAGGGATTGGTTCCCGCCTCAGTTCAGGCCAACTGATAGAACATACTGGTCTACATACATGCTGAAGTGGGCAGAGGCATCGTTCATGAATTTTAGTTACTTTAAGAGCCATTTTTTTTTTTTTTTGGACAGGCAGAGTTAGACAGTGAGAGAGAGAGAGACAGAGAGAGGAAGGTCTTCCTTCCGTTGGTTCAACCCCCAAATGGCCGCTATGGCCAGCACGCATCGCTGATCCAAAGCCAGGAGCCAGGTGCTTCCTCCTGGTCTCTCATGCAGGTGCAGGGCCCAAGGACTTGGGCCATCCTCCACTGCCTTCCTGGGCCACAACAGAGAGCTGGACTGGAAAAGGAGCAACTGGGACAGAACCAGTGCCCCAACCAGGACTAGAACCAGGAGTACCGGTGCTGCAGGCGGAGGATTAGCCTAGTGAGCTGAGGCACCGGCCAGTCTTTACAGATTTAAGAGTCCAGGAATCAGAGGGTGCCATTATAGATAATATACCAGAATAACTGAGCATTAACTTATGAGATCAATGTACCCTGGTTCAATGCCACGTGTGCCAGCCTTCACCTTCAGCATGATGCCACAGGCAAACTTCCTGAGGTGGGACTCCCTTAAGATACTGATGTTCACAGAAAACCCACCTAGTTCATGGAAGAGTGAAAAAGTAATTCGTACAGCTGGTTGTAGTGGGTCCTGACAGTTCTATGAGAAAGAACCATAACCCTATACAAAGTCAGAGTTCATCTACAATTAAATTTATTTGTAGTACTGGCTGATAGAACACCTAAGCCTAATAAACTCGGCTTCAGAGAAAAGGTTTATTTGTGAAGACTTCCCTCAACAATGCAGGGAGGACTTAGCAGTGCCCCTTGTTTATGCATTACAATATTTGACTCTGGACCTCATGTCATATGCATGCCCTCCCATGCTAGCAATACTGGGAACTATGACTTAATCACCTCTGTATCCCCACAACCAGCAATGTGCCTACAATATATTGGTACACTGTGAATGGTGAATTGCTTGTTCAATGTGTGAGAACAAAAGTGACAAGTGGAACAGAAATA
Organism: Oryctolagus cuniculus; assembly: GCF_964237555.1. Lineage (NCBI taxonomy): Eukaryota > Metazoa > Chordata > Mammalia > Lagomorpha > Leporidae > Oryctolagus > Oryctolagus cuniculus. The sequence continues at coordinate 63,533,945 of NC_091435.1, read as the reverse complement.
TACTTTTTGAGGACAATAAATAGGACTCTTTTACTTGTAGGAAAGGATGCCACCCGAGCTTTAGTACAGGACAAAAATCCCCTGATCAAGGGCCCTGCCTAGTTTTCCAGTCTCCATGTATTACACTTCTCCTTCCCTTTACTTCCTCCAGGCCACTCCAACCACACCAAGACCCTCAGGTGACAGGGCAAACTGTATCTGGGGAACTCCTCCCCTCTTCTTCCTGATACCTATCTTGACTTCCTTCTTTCATTCAAGAGTTATCTGTAGTGAGCCTTCTACTGTGGTGGAATGAGAAGGCCATGCCAAGATGGACACTGGCAACAGAGTCTGCCTGGCAACAGGCTGTGATTGGATGGTTTCAGAAACCACATGACAGAGGAGTCTGCCTAGCAACAGGATGTGCTTGGATGGTTTTGGAAACCACATGACAGCAGAGTCTGCCTGGCAACAGACTGTGATTGGATGGCTTCAGAAACTGCCTGGCAACAGGGTGTGATTGGTTAGGGCATAGACTGCGCCTTGACCCGATTGGCTGCTTTGGCTATATAAGCTGTTGTAGCAACTGAAATAAATGAGTCTGCAGGCTGCTTGCCTCAGGCCTGCTTTCACCCGACTCCCGGGGTTTGTGTGGTGACTCCTTGCTTCTGCCCCCACCATGCTTCTCCCAGAAATGAATCCACTTCAACATCTGGTGCGCCAACGTGACTGAGAGAGAGACAGCATGTCGGACTCGGCGGGGTTCCCCCTGGATTTTGGCAAGTAGGCCCCTCGGTGTTTTGTGTGCTGTTTGGTTCTGTGAGGGTGAGCACAGAACCCCCTCCTATGCCCCTTTTCTTGTCATTGTCCTCGGTCTAAGTGATCCCAGGTTAGCACACACCACCCAGAAGAGTATGCTGCTTCTTGGCTCCTCCTTTTACTTTGGGTCCACCTGGTGAATTCACATAAGGGACCGATCATCCCAGAATTCGGAACCAAGTCATCTTCCCTCACTCGAGAGAGGTGACGCTCTGAAGACACTGTGTGGGCATACGGCCTTGACCTAACAAATCAAGGAAGACCCCCACTAAGCACAGGACATACGTATGATCTGATACACCACTGTCTGTCTAGCGTAGGGAACCCCCTGCATAATGCCATCAGCTGCTGAGGTGCTAGGAATTTGCATTGTTATGGCAGCAGTGCTGTACATGTCTTTCCTTTGGCTAGAGTTGGCATGGTGCGCTGCTCTTAAGTGCTCAAACATGGAAAAGATACCCTCCTCTTAGAATCCTGCACAGATTACCAAACATAGTGAATCTGTGAGTGATAAGAGCCTGACACTCCAGGTATCTGTCTCATGGATAACAGTTGATGACTTAGGGAGAGAGAGAGATCTCTGATGGTGAAAATGACATGACAGCAGACAAGGTAGCAATGCCTGGTCAGCCACCCCCCAGATACTCGTGGAATAAACTTAGACGACCTTGAGGCAATAACCTATGTGAGGTCATCCCATCCACATCCAGTGAGTGTCCCCACATTTGTGGCAGTTCCCAGGCACCCCAGGCTCTCAGGGAAGCTACTAGACCCCTTCCCACCCACACATTTGCCATTAATGTAGGAGCGGATGCAGAATTCAGGCCCTGGATTCCAATGCCCATAAATGACCTTACTATGCTAAAAAAGGCTTCTCAAGAGTCATGTCCCGACTCTCCCTACTTTGAACAGGTGCTCACACAATGGGCAGTGAACCTTCAAACTCATTTTGACTGGGTTATACTGCTCAAAGCATTTTTGTCGAGACCACAGTTCTTACAGTGGAAAGTCTCCTATGAGGAAGGAATAATGCTGTCTATGGAATTGCAGTAACCTTTGATATGCTTACAAGCCACAGCACCTACATATATCCTCATGAACAGGCCCACATTGGAATAGTTGCCTATTTTGATCAGGTCAGAGATTTGGCACTTAGAGCCTTAAAAAATATAAATCCTCCTAATTATAGTCAGTTCCTTAAAAACCTAGTTCAAGGCCTCGGCAAATGGTTCCCCGATTTCCTTGCCAGAGTCTTGGAGGGAGTAGAGAAAAGATTACTGCCTGGCCCTGATCAAGACAATCTGGTCAAACAATTAGCTTGGGAAAGTGCTACTAAAGAGGCAAAAGCAGCAATCGCCCCAGTCGTAATGAAGACATTTCTAAATGGATAGTAGCTACAAAGGAGGTAAACCCTGCTGATACACCCATACAAGCCCTAACTGCAGCCATTAACAAACCGAACACAAGGAAGTCTAATGATCCTCCAGTTTGTTGGGGATGTCAGGAAACGGGACACCTATGGTGAAACTGCCCAAATGCTGACAGAGCAAGCCCAAAACGCTTTGTTCCAGATGTAAAAAAGGCTTTCATTGGGCAAAAGATTGCAAGACCAAGCCTTTAGACTCCCAGTGGGGCAGCCCTCAGCCCAGCAAGTAAGAGGGAGTCCCACCACTATTAACTGATCGATGCCTATCTTCAATCTGAGGCCAAAATTGACCCTATACTTAGATGACATTGCCTTTGTGGGTTTAATTGATACGGGGGCAGATGCCACTGTCTTAAAAGCTAGGGACGCAAGAAAAATGCAACATTGGAAGACAGGGCCTGGGCCCGATCTCCAAGGTGTTGGAGGATTAAAATCGGCTGATCAGGTCATCACGCCTGTAACATGGAGAGATGACAATGGAGATATGGGAACCATCTTTCTGCTAATTGTTGAGGTTTCCATGACTTTATGGGGGAGAGATGTGCTTTCACAAATGCAAACAGTCCTTACTATGGATCACAAATCTCCACAAGCCAACGGCTTTAATGGAGAGCCTACAAGTAAGATTCACCCCCAATTCTAGGGGCCACTGCTCACCTCATACAAAAGCCAGGCCCAATCCCCATTGAATGGGAAAAGACAGGGAACATCTGGGTAGAGCAGTGGCCAATATTACAACCCAAACTTGGCATCTTTAGAGAATTGGTACAGAAACAATTGGAAAATGGACACATAGAGCCCTCCACTAGCCCTCAAAACACACCCATTTTTGTGATACCAAAGAAACAGGGAAAATATAGGCTACTACAGGATTTGAGAGCCATCAACAAAATCATAAAAAAGATAGAAACATTCCAGGTTGGCATTCCCCATCCAGGGGCCATTCCTAATGGATACCACATAGTTACCATTGATATCAAAGATTACTTCTTTTCCATTTCCATCGCAGAGCAGGATAAGGCCTACTTCGCCTTTACAGTATGGGAGCCCAATTTCCAGCTCCCTGCAAAAAGACTTCAGTGGACAGTACTCCCACAAAGCATGAAAAATAGCCCTGCCATTTGCCAAAGATACATTTCTCATGCGACCAACACACTTAAAGATCAGTGCTTGGTCATACATTATGTGGATGATATCTTACTTGCTCACAAGAATGCAGCAACTCTGAATGCCTGTCTGAGACAACAAGAAATTTATAATTCCTGGGTTTGTCTATTGCCACAGAAAAGGTACAACATTTTCCTCCCTTTCAATTCTTGGGTTATCAAATCTCCTCCCATATATCTCCAATGGGCCCAAACCTAAAAGTCAAGCACAAATACTCACTTAATGAACTTCAGCAACTATGTGGCCAAATCAATTGGCTGAAGCCCTTCCTTCCCCTAACACCTGCAGAGCTTAGCTGCTATACGATTTACTAAGGGGAACAGCCCTTCTTCAAAAATCACAAGGACACCAGCAGCCAAATCCACTAAAGAAAAGATCAACACCCAGTTGCCAAATATAAAAACCTTTAGATATGACCCTCAGGTGCCTCTATTTGCCATAACCATATATCTACATTCAAGGCCCCTTAGGATTTATTTGGCAACAACACAGACCACTTTTTTGGGTGCACATAGCCTGGAGCGAGTGTTGTAAAATAGTTAACAAAGTAGACACCATCCTTATGATGGAACTTAAATTAAGATATTATGCCAATAAGATATTTAACACAGAGCCAGACATAGTGGTTCTAACCCTATCACAATTAGAACTGTTGACATTGATGCAGAATAGCACGCTCTTTCCAACTTTAATGATAAATTTCCCAGGACAGGTTGACAATCACCTGCCAGTGGACAAGCTACTTCAGATGATATAAACCTTAGAAATAGACTATTCAAAACATGCTTTCCCTGATAATCAACCTATACCCATGGCACCCTGTGCATTTACGGATGCCAACAAGTCACTGTTTGGAATAGTGATCAAATATTCAACAGAAAAAGATAAGATCCATGTAGAACCCCACAGGGGATCAGTACAGTTGGGAGAAAAAGGGCAATAGTCAAGGTTCTACTCCTTAGCCATGATGGGCCGGTAAATATATTTTCGGAGAACAAATACTCAGTACAGGTAGCAAAGACGATCCCTTTTGCAGTCTTTAACCCAACCAATAAGCCAATTGACCAGATGTTCACAACACTTAAAGAGCTAACTGAGAACAGAAAACATCCATGCTATATCTCACACATAAGATCACATACTGGGTTACCTGGCTTTATTTTCCAAGGCAACAAAAAGGTTGATCATCTTATCTCCTGCAACACGGCTTCCACTGGACACCTAGAACAAGCCCGTATTCTACACCAAAAATTTCATGTCAGCAAGCAACATAAAATTGCTTTTCCCGGAGCTAACAATGAGCCAAAGCAAACACCTAGTACACTCTTGCAACAACTGTGCACCCCTCGCCCCATTAGGCCCACTGCAACAAGCATGAGTGAACCCGCGAGGCCTTGCTCCTAATAAGCTCTGGCAAGTGGACATCACCCACATTAACTCCTTTGGTAAACTTACGTTTGTCCATGTGGTGGTAGATACTATTCAAAGGTTGTATTTGCAATAGCCCAATCCAGAGAAAAGGCTAGTAATGCAATAAAGGTGGTTAAATCAGCCATGCTGGTCCTTGGTGTCCCCTGGACCATAAAGACTGATAACGAGCCAGCGTATACATCACAGGAATTTAAGTCCTTCCTGAAATCCTGAAACATACAGTCTGCCACAGTTATCCCATATAACCCACAGGGACAGGCCATCATTGAAAGAACTCATAGGACAATTAAAGATCTCTTACATAGACAGAAAAATAATCATATGCCCCCACACCCACAGCTTGCTTTGACTGAGGTCCTTTTCACTATCAATTTTCTTACTTTTGATTCCCAAGGGGTTAGCCCAGCTTATAAACACTTGGGATCCTTTCCATCCCAGACCCCAGCCTCTATGGTTAGGTGGAAAGACCCCCTGACAGAAGAATGGAAGGGACCACACCCTCTGCTAACCAAGGGCCGAGGATATGCTTGTGTCTTTCCAGAGAATGCAGGACAGCCCATTTGGGTACCAGCCAGAAACAGCAAGCCTGCAACTGACAGCCAACCAGAACCAGCTGAACAAGACTGAGAGTCCACCTTGTTAGCAGATGCACCTGCCCTATCATCCTACCCTGAGAATCTGCCCATAGCCACATCCATTACTGTTTTATACCCCCACTAGCTCTGGTCAGCCACTCAAATGGCCGACAGCCTGTGTGCAGTCAAGCCATGCCTGATGAACATTGTTCCTCATTCCTACCCCTGCTCCCAGGTTCTGTGTGGTAACTCCGTGCCTCTTGCCCCCACCATGCTCCTCCTCCCAGAAACAAATCCACTGCAACATTCTACCACCCACTGGAAACTAGGTTGCAAGTCTAGGCCCCCTCCCCAAATCCCCAAAGGCATTCATGCCAGCTTTCATCATTCTTTTGTAAGATCTATTATGAAGTAAGATAAAGCTATGACTTCCTTAAAGGATGCAGACAGTCCCAGCTTTCACCTCTGAATCCCCAGGGCCATGTAGTTTCTGGTACATCACAGCCACTCTAATGTCAGTTTAGGGAAATATCTAAGTTCTTAAAGCATGTACATGGGGAGAACAGACTGTCACAGAAACCTCAGAATAGAAGAACTAGGTATTCTTTGAAGATTTTTGAAGTTCTAGGATGAAACACCTACACATACAAGGATAGTTGGTATGCAGAGATTGTTCACGCTGAAAGTAAAAATAGAATTAAGGTTTTTAAGAATATCAATGGCTGAGAGACAAGGGTTGTGCTGGTTTTTATGTCACAGAGAAAGTTACTATAAAATGTACACTGCCATTGAAGACTAGACCAACAGTTTTAGGCTATGTACTTTTCCTTTGTGATGCATTTGTCAGTACTGCACCAGGGAGGGTACCTGAAAGGAAGTAGGATGAACCACAGGGACCCCACATTAGGGAAGCCTACAGGGCCACTACTTGCAGAACTTCAACTGTTAGGCTGTGAGTTCTGTCACCACTTCAAACAGCAGTCTGGATTCTCCTCTGCATCTTCAAGCTCTTGAGATGACAAACAGAATATTCTTAACCCTGATTATAACCATCATGTATATGTACCTGCACTACGGCCCAGAAAAGAATTTAAAGTAATGTTGCCATTTAGCATTTATTAAACTTACAAAAGTTTAATAAAAGAAATGGGAGAATAACTAGTAGTTGAATCCTCAAGGTTCAAATAGGGCTGAAATTTACAACCATGCTGCAGTCTTTCAATCATCACAATACTGCAGAGGACAGCAAATTTGAAGTTTAAAGCTGAGAGGTAGACACATATGACTAAGATTAGACCTTAAATGTATCTGAGAGACAGACTAGGCATTAGAGGTTTCATATATTAGGCATTTGCTGAATCAATTCAATCAGTATTTATTTGAGAAGAAAACATTCTCCCAATATTCCAGCTAGTAGAAAAATATGGTAAGTTATATTCACACATTTACTTTCCAAGATGCTAAAAGTGATGCTTGCCATGGTTTTTGTCCTCCTTTCTTAATCCATAGCTGCTACAGAGCTGCCACATCTGTGCCCGGCTTTCCATGGCCTTCTGAATGCTTTCTATGCCTCCCTCTTGCCTCTGTTTTTCCAGTATTTCTACAAGTCTCAAGTCTAGAATAGCATTTCTAGACTTATCAGTTTTGTGGTGAGTAATCCTTTAGCTTGCTTCCAGGTGCTTTTATAACTCTCAATGATCACTCTGGAGGCGGAGTAGGTAATCCTCCAGCCTATTTTAGGATAAGGAGACAGGTGCTAGGGTGAACAAGGGATGGACCCAGTGAATAAGAGTTAAAGTTGGAGGTTGCATTAGATACTTGCCACGACCCTCTCAGAGCCTCTCGGTCCACGTTTTTGTTTTGGCCATTCTTGTGTCAACTAGCTCCACACAGGTAATTACAACAGCATCTCAGATACTCTGTTTGCCTGTCTTTTTTGTTGCCCCAGAGATTTTCTGCTTCCGAGTCAGATTCCTGAAAAAGAAAATTAATACCCTATAGTGCTAATTTCAGCATCGGGGTTGGGTTACTCCTCTATTCTGTATCTCTGATGGACAATCCTTCTATTTGGCTACATATGGCCATATATGGATCATGAAAGGATGACCACTAGGACTAAGCCCCAGTTGCCTACAGACACTAGCTCTTTCTCCTTCTTATTTCACTCCTTTCAGGGTCCCCTCCCTTCTTCTCTGGGCTCATTTCCCAAAATAAAGTACCTTGATTTGCTTCTTGGGGAAACCTGAGTTAAAATAGATTGCAAACACATTCTTTTGATTTTCTGTACTATTTATTACCCTATTAATCATCAGTCCTAAAACTCAATACTCGCCGGTGCCGTGGCTCACTAGGCTAATCCTCCGCCTTGCAGCGCCGGCACACCGGGTTCTAGTCCCGGTTGGGGCGCCGGATTCTGTCCCGGTTGCCCCTCTTCCAGGCCAGCTCTCTGCTGTGGCCAGGGAGTGCAGTGGAGGATGGCCCAGGTGCTTGGGCCCTGCACCCCATGGGAGACCAGGAAAAGCACCTGGCTCCTGGCTCCTGGCTCCTGCCATCGGATCAGCGCGGTGCGCCAGCCGCAGCGCGCCGGCCGCGGCGGCCATTGGAGGGTGAACCAACGGCAAAGGAAGACCTTTCTCTCTGTCTCTCTCTCTCACTGTCCACTCTGCCTGTCAAAAAATAAAAAAAAAAAAAAAAAACAACTCAATACTCATGTTTTCTTTCTTGATTTCCAATTACAGATAAGCAAAGGCTATAAGATTTAATATTTGAATACCAATTTAACCTTTTTATGCACTGTATGCATTGCACAATTAAGTACTTACTAATAGGAACTTATGGTTACCTTTAAGGTAACAATTGTTTAAGATGAAAAATATGTATGAAAATATACCGAAATACAGAAGCTGCCCTTCTACAGATGACTTGAGAGAGCTGTTGGAAATAGTTCTCTTTACCTGATGGCATTTCAAGGGTCAGTCTCTAAAGCTTTCATATCTATAAACCTTCTTGGCCAGCTCTTTTTCAACATGTGTTTTATAATAAGGAGATTTTTATTCTTATGTCTTCCTATTTGAGATATATTAATGGCTTGTTTTAAACAACCTCATTGAATAAAGAGAGAAAAATGATGTCTTGATAGCTTTGAGGTATATAGTAGCAATACTATCATTATTTACCAGTTGTAATTATATATACATAAGTATTAATGGAGATTTTCCATTCAATAATTTTATTAAGATAGAATACAGCTATTAATATTTGTATCTGGTACAATAAGAATCTGGAGAAAAATAAATGAAACCTCTTAGATGAAATGCCATGCTGCTATCAGCATAGCAGCACACGATCAAGAAAAACCAACTACTGAATATCAAACCACGCTTGATTCGGAAAGGACAAATCTAAATATAAATCATAGCCAAAGAGAATAATTCTGTTCAGTTTGTGCAGACTATCAGTTCAGTTGGTCACACTGCTTCTGATATAAGAGCCAGCAAGAATCATTTTATAATATTTGACAGATAACAGAAGTCTGGAAGCCTGAATGTAAACATTGCTACAACTGCTTATTGAGATACAGTACATTAGGTTATAAAGATGAAGAAAAAGGCACTAAAGCCCAGCTTTTGGATCTTAGATATATTAATGGAAACATTTATCACTATGGAACAACTGATTTTCTTCCTTGACTTTCCTAAAGAAAATATCTACGATCTGTATATACTAGCTGAACAGTGCATTTCTTTCAAAGAAATAGATACCTGTTTCAGTTATTATTCTACTTGCTGAACACCAAGAAGAATAATAACTTGAATTGTAGTTTGTTGGAATATAGAAAATAAGAACAGGTCATTTCATCTGGAAGAACTGCAGAGCAAAAGCTGTTTGCATAATTGCTCTTAATTTCTCAAGGGGAAAAGATACACTTGATTTTCTAAAATTCCTCTTGAAGCTCTATGCAAATTGCTCTTCAATGAGAAAGTGAAATACTTTTGTTTCTATAAGGCCAACCCTTGGACTTCATATTTCACTAGAATGCAAGAGTGCATAGGTATATTATCACGGCTTTCCTGGATTTCCAATACTATTATCAAAATTTTTTTGTTATGTTTTTGTTTGGTTGGTTTTTGTTTCTTTTGTTTGTTTTTTGTTGTTGTTGTTGTTGTTTTTGACAGGCAGAGTGGACAGTGAGAGAGAGAGACAGAGAGAAAGGTCTTCCTTTGCCGTTGATTCACCCTCCAATGGCCGCCACGGCCGGCGCTGTGGCCGGCGCACCGCGCTTATCCGACGCCAGGAGCCAGGTGCTTATCCTGGTCTCCCATGGGGTGCAGGACCCAAGCACTTGGGCCATCCTCCACTGCCTTCCTGGGCCACAGCGGAGAGCTGGACTGGAAGAGGGGCAACCAGGACAGAATCCAGCGCCCCGACCAGGACTAGAACCCAGTGTGCCGGCGCCGCAGGCAGAGGATTAGCCTATTGAGCTGCGGCGCCGGCTTTATTATCAAAATTTGATTGCTATTTGCATGACTGTCTTGAAAAAGACAAAATTATGAAAATAATACATTTACTTAAAATCTTATATGTTAACATGCCAATAATCACTAGGCAATATATTCAGGAAGAGGCAGGAATTAATAGAGAAAGCAACAATGCCTGAAGAATAGTAGACATTACAAAGGGTCACACCTGGTAGTAACATTTAATGGTAAGGGAAGCCAACAAGATTCAGCAGAACCCAATAGGACCAATGGCAGGAAAATCTCTTTTTCAAGAGAAAGGCTAAGTCATCAGCCAGTGGCAGACAGGGTGGACTTTATTGGATATGCATTATAAAATCTTCATTCTGTAGGAAATTACATACTTGCTCTGGAAACAGGGCAATTATGTGAAATGTTAATGACTACTTTCACACAAAAGAAGTGTCAAAATAGCAAAGTAGGATTGGATTTTATGAGGAGGTTAATTTCTCAAGTCAGCATATAAAGCAAAACACTCAGAAAGTCAAAATTGCCCCTGAAAACTGTTCTTGAAAATACTTTACCACATAAAAAGTAGACAGAAGCATCCCAATTCCAACAGTGAGTTTTTATTTTTTTTTTAAGCATAGGAACAATTACTATTTCTTTAGTTTGGATGACTATTATTCCGGTTGAAGACCCAGTGTAGTTGGTTTGCGTTTAGGGGCTATCTGGGTACCAAAAATATCCACTTACAAGCAATATGTTCAAAATCTCTATGAAATGGCTACATTCAAAATTATTCAGTATGAATTTTGAAAAGTCACAGAACATTATGTGGCATCAATTGCCTTTAAGATTGCAGAGATTTTTTTTTTTTTTTTTTTTTTTTTACTTACAGTTGAAAGCAGCAGCCCTTGAGGTCACTACCTATTTTATGCTCTGGGTCTGGGAGATAGGGTCATTTCTATGTGAAAGAAAGCAGTTAAGAAGTATTGAACCACAATAAAGGAAATCCAAAGTCCCCACTGAATGCTGCATTTTGACCTAGCACTGCCAAGTCTCTAAGTGGGTACATATGCCAATCTCCTGAGTCTGATTTCATAGTTTGGATTATTGACTCATCCTTACAACTGAAGGTCCTTTGACATAAGACTTAATCAAAAATTTGGGTCAATTCTTTAAAAAAAAAGTTTGGGTCAGTTTTGAACATAAGCTTTAACAACAGTCAAATCTGCAGTTGAATTTTAGAAATCACTTTTTGAAATAAACTTTTCTTTTTGAGATAATTACAGATTCACATGTGGTTGTATGAAACAACACATAGAGATCTCATGTACCTGTTACTCAGTTTCCCTGGAAGGCAACATCTTACAGAATTACAGTACAATATTGTAACTAGTATATATCTGTTTGCTAAGGCTACCGCAGGCTGGGAAGCTTATATATCAGAAATCAATTTCTTCATAATCTAGAGGGTAGAAGGTCAGGGTCAGGTGTCAATAGGGTTGGTTTATTTTAAGATCTCTATCCTTGACTTGTAGATGGCCATCTCCCTGTGTTTTTTTTTTTTTTTAAGATTTTTTTATTTATTTGAAAGACAGAGAGAGAGAGAGAGAGAGAGAGGTCTTCCATCCGCTAGTTCACTCCCCAATTGGCCACAACAGCTGGAACTGCGCTGATCTGAAGTCAGGAGCCAGGAGCTTCTTCCGGGTCTCCCACGCGGGTGTAGGGGCCCAAGGACTTGGGCCATCTCCTACTGCTTTCCCAGGCTATAGCAGAGAGCTGGATCGGAAGAGGAGCAGCCAGGACTAGAACCGGAGCCCACAGGGGATGCTGGCGCAGGGCTTTAACCCGCTGCACCACAGAGCCAGCCCCTCTCCCTGTGTTGTAACAGGACCTTCCTTCTGTATATTTTTGTGTCTAAATCACCCCTTCTTCTGAGGGCCTACTCCAAAGACCTCATTTTAGCTTAACTGCTTCTTTAAAACCCTCCAATCTCCAAATACAGACACATTCATACTGGTAATTGGGATTTCAACATATAAATCTGGGGGAAGAGAACACAGTTTAGCCTATAACAACTAGGATAATGACGCTGATTAAGACAATAGAGCAGACTCATCACCACAAGGATCCCTCATATTGACCTTTTATAGCCACATGCATCTCCCTCCCCTCAGCTGAATTAAATCCTGGTAATCACGAATCTGTTGTCCATCTTTGTAATTTTATCATTCAACAATGTCTTATGAATGGTAACCTCTAGCATATATGCTTTGGGAATTGGCTTTTGAAATTAAGCATAACTCTCTAGAGATCCATCCAGGTTGTTGCATATGTCAATAGTCTACTCCTTTTCATGACTGAGTGGTAGTCCATGATGTTGGTATACCATAGTTTGCTTAATCATTCACCCCTTGAAGGATATCAGGTTGGTCTTCAGTTTTGGCTATTATGAAACAAAGCTATCACAAATACAGGTGTACAAATTTCTAAGAGAACATACATTTTCATTTTTCATGGGAGAGATGTCAACAGTACAACTGCTAGAATGTGTAGTTGTTAAAGATAACACCAAACTGTTTCCCACTAGCAATATCAGTGAAGCAATTTTTCTAAATCATGACAAAAATTTGGTAGTGGCACTGATTTTTTTTTATTTTAGCTATTCTGAAAGGAATACAGTGGTATCTCAGTTTGATTTCCATCTTTGTGATTTTTTACAACTTTTGGATTATAGTGGTTCTTCCCCCCATAACCACCCTCCTATCCACAAACCATCCCATCTCCTACTCCCTCTCCCATCCCATTCTTCATTAAGATTCATTTTTAATTATCTTTATACAGAAGATCAACTTTATACTAAGATTTCAACAGTTTGCACCCACACAGAAACACAAAGTGTAAAGTACTGTTTGAATACTAGTTTTACCATTAATTCTCATAGTACAACACATTAAAGACAGAGGTCCTATATGAGGAGCAAGTGCACAGTGACTCCTGTTGTTGATTTAACAACTGACACTCTTATTTATGACGTCAGTAATCACCCAAGGCTCCTGTCATAAGCTGCCACGCCTATGGAAGCCTCTTGAGTTCACAAACTCTGACCTTATTTAGCCAAGGCCATAATCAAAGTGGAAGTTCTCTCCTCCCTTCAGAGAAAGGTACCTCCCTCTTTGATGGCCTGTTCTTTCTACTGGGAATTCACTCACAGAGATCTTTCATTTAGGTAATTTTTGGCTACAGTGTCTTAGCTTTCCATGCCTGAAATACTCTCATGGGCTTTTGAGCCAGATCTGAATGCCTTAATGGCTGATTCTGAGGTCAGAGTGCTGTTTAGGGCATTTGTCATTCTATGAGTCTGCTGTGTAGCCTGCTGCCCATGTTGGATCATTTTCTCCTTTTTAATTCAATTATTATTAGTACTTCCTGACAGCCTCGAAAGAGATAGATGCCCAAACTCTTCACTAGAGCTTTTCTTTTTTTTTTTTTTTTTTTTTTTTTTTGACAGGCAGAGTGGACAGTGAGAGAGAGACAGAGAGAAAGGTCTTCCTTTGCCGTTGGTTCACCCTTCAATGGCCGGTGTGCTGCCCCCGGCGCACCGCGCTGATCCGATGGCAGGAGCCAGGAGCCAGGTGCTTTTCCTGGTCTCCCATGGGGTGCAGGGCCCAAGCACTTGGGCCATCCTCCACTGTACTCCCTGGCCACAGCAGAGAGCTGGCCTGGAAGAGGGGCAACCGGGACAGAATCCGGCACCCCAACCGGGACTAGAACCCGGTGTGCCGGCGCCGCTAGGCGGAGGATTAGCCTAGTGAGCCGCGGCGCCGGCCTTCCACTAGAGCTTTTCTATGATATTTTTCTGGAATAGAGATTGCTGTCTAAGAGTTTTATGTCTTGCTACCTTTCCCCTTTCCTGGACTTTTTTGTAGAAAGATTTTCGTTATGGTTATTTTGGTCTGTGTTCATGGCATTTCCAGATTACTGGTCACTTCAGCTCCAATGCTGGGGCATATGAAGCCAAAAGAAAATTCAAGAAACTCTCTACACTGCTGCTACGAGGAATCCTCCTCACCTATTGGCCTTCTCTCTAGCTTTCAGAGCCTCATTTTATATATATATATATATAATGTTCAGGTTCTTAGTTGTACTTAGAGACAGGAAAAGTGACAAGATTAAATAAAAACTTAAGGTGTTCAACACATGTAGGTGCTGAAATACTGAATCACTTCTCTTTGAAATGAAATTTTGCTACCATTCGCCTGATTTTTCAAGTGCACATTATGAAAGGTTTCTGAATATTCTGGTTTCATGAATATCCAAAATCTGCAAGACTTTGATAACTTCTCTATACTATTACAATTACTCCTGAATTTCCCCCTTGGAAATGGTGATTGCACTCTATGTAGATAAATGTGATTTCCTTAGCAAAGCTCTAACACATAGTAGGCACTCAAATTCCTGTTTGAATGCAAGTTCTTCCTGCATTACTGCTATTTTTAGGTAAATCTTAAGGTCAGTCTCAGCTTCAGGGCCATTTTCTCAGTAAGGAAATAAGAATGACAGCTGGCACCTTTATCCTGGAAACAAAGTAGGTATATACATAAACACACTCTTCTAAATGATATCCTTACGATTCACCAAAGGAGGAGGAGGAGGAGAAGAAACAGGAGGAGAAGAAACAGGAGGAGGAAAGGGAAGAAAAAGAAAGGCAAACTGCTCCACTGACATCCTGTCATTATCACAGGTCTTACCCTGAATTTATTCTCAGTTTCCGCATTGTTCTACTCCACAGCAGAGTGGAGGAGAATGGTAGTGAAGCCAACAGAAGTGGAGTCATTACGATAGAATCAAGAAATAATTTGCAGAGGTTACAGCCCCCACAAGGGAAAACTCAAGACTTCATTCTAGTAGTCACAAATTAGGCTTTCCTTTACTATAAAATAGCAAAACAGGTACATCACTAATTGTCGCTCCCCGTCTTCGTGGAGGAACGACACAGGACCCTGCGCTGTTCTTTTGTCTGCTCGGCCCTCCCCGGGTTTGCTGCTGGTTCTTCCCGGGTTGGCTACTGTCCCTTCCACCTCCGTGGAAGGGCGGTTCCCCCTGGCCGCTTTCCCCACTTCCGCAGGGGAGCGGCACACCGCCGGCCGGCTCTCTCGGGGGCTGCACAGATGTTCCTTCAGATAGATGTTCCCCTTAGATGTTCCTGGTGCATGCCGTCTCTCTCCTCCCTTATAGTCCTCCTCCACCAATCCTAACTCGGCTGCCCACACGCCGAGTACACTGCTCTCCAATCAGGAGCAAGTCCTACAGTTTATTGGCTGAACTGGGGGCAGCTGTGTAGAAGCTGTTTTCTTCTCTCCCAGCGCCATATTGTGGGAGAGCAGATGCATAGAATAAGTCTTAATTCCAGTAACTCAGTCCAGTCCGGGTTGCTCCCCACAACTAATATAAATCAGAAATGAAAAGTCTTATTTCTCCTACGTTAGATTATTGAATGAGAACGATGCATAAGCAAATCTAAAATATTACATTCCAAAAGTTATAAACTTAACATTAATTAATCTTACAGTGGAGTATAACAGCGGAGTACATAGTGATAAGTTCTTTGAGTTATTGAATAGTTATTCACAGTTTTAAAATAGTTTGAAGTTTTGAGCTGGAGACAATTGCAAGGTGTACAATCATATCCCTGAGGTTAATTGGCTCAGCTTCTGGATTCTAGCAAGTAAAAATCATCTTTTTGAGAGTTCTGAATCTATAGGGGTCTGAGCCATCCCCCCCTTTCCTGGCATCAGGAAAACAAAAACAGAGAGGTGCCATGCACCTGGAGAGCCTCACGGTTCCCATAATTTGTCCCAGCTGCAAATTAGGCAAACATCCTGTGCCTATCATTGCCCCAGCTATAAATCATGCAGCCCCAGAGACTCCCTGTCTCAGGGACACCCTGTCTCACAGTACCTGGTATCCTCTTCAGCTGCTCCAGCCAGTATCCCACATCCCTTTGTTTGGCCGCTCCAACTCATCTCCCACCTATCTCCCTCCTCCCTGGACACAAGTTTCCTATAAAGCCCCAGCATTACACATGAGCTCTGATCTCTCCCTCTGAGGGTGCTCCCCGCACTTCTTCACCCTATTAAAACTTTTCTTTGCTCAGCATGGTCTTGATTGTCGTTCTCAGTCATGGTTGAAAACCCTAAAATCCTAAGATTAAGATTTTCTCAGACATTTTGAAGAAGCGCAGTTATGGTGATCTGTCACAATTGTAGTTGGTTTTAAAACATTTAGCTTTCCCTAAACACAACAAGCGATTCCACTAACTTTCTCACTATCATCTTTCCTTACTCTCCTGGAAGATGCAAATATGCCAGAATCTCCTTACTTTGGAAGGGAATTAAATGGCAAAATTCCTTAAGATCAGCCTAGCTTACTCAAGATCACGTGGTTCCCACTGTGATAAGTATTGTATTTCTGCATGTTGTAGAAGGCATTCTCAGGTTCAGAAATGAAGGTTTGCCCTTTTTCTAGATGAGTCAGCTATAACCTCCTATTTTTTTCTTATCTTCAAGGCAAGCATACCCAGACTTTGGATTACGCTTCTTCTGTTACTAGGTAATGGGAAGAATGTCTTAACTCACATAGGGACTACTGACTTCTCTGTATAACCAATTTAAAAGCCCCCCTTGAGGACAAGGGTTATATTTATTCATCTTTGTCCTCTACCACCTAGCCCACTGCTTGGTAGCTAATAAGCATTTTTAAATGGAAAAAAAAAACTAAAAGATTTTTAAGAAAGAGAAATTAAACTAGAAGTAATTTTACTCGAGTGTTTCATTTAAAGTGGCAAAACAAGGGTAGGCATTTGGTGCAGCAGTTAAGATGCTACTTGCAATATCTGCAGCCCATATTGGAGTACGTGGATCCACATCCTGGCTCCACTTCCAATCCATGCATCCTGATAATGTGCACTTTAGGAGGCAGCAGGTGATGGCCCAAATATCTGAGTCCCTGTCATCTACATGGGAAATCCAAATTTATTTCCTAGCTCCCGACTTTGGCCCAGCCTGACCCTGGCCATTGCAGGCATTTGGGGAGTCAGTTCGTGCATGGAGAGTCTCTGTCTGCAAGTCTGTCTCTGTCTCTCTGCCTTTCAAATAAATAAAATAAAGTATTGCTACATGTTGACTGCTCCAGGCAGGTGTTCTGGGGAGATAAAACACTCAAGATCTGGGCAAAAACATCCACAATACAAGTATTGCATTCAAACCGGCATAGTTTAGGGGGAACCACAATTGGTTGAACAATTGGAGTTTATAAGAAACATGGAGAGGAGTAGTTGGAACTAAGGATTCACAAGGGTCAGTGCAAGCTTTTTAGTACTTCAGCATATTTTTTGAAAAGATTTATTTAGGTGAAAGGCAGAGTAACGGGAGGGTGGGCAGAGGGAGAAATAGATCTTCCATCCACTGGTTCATTCCCCAAATGCCTAGAACAGCCAGCACTGGGCCAAGCTGAAGCCAGGAGCCAGGATCTCCATCTGGGTCTCTTATGTGGGTGGCAGGGATTCAAGTACTTCAGCCATCTTCTACTGCTTCCCAGGTGTTTTAGCAGAGAGCTGGATCAGAATCAGAGCAGCAGGACTCAAACCAACATGGAATACAGTTGTCCTAAGCCCAGGCTTAACCCACTGTGCCACAATGATTGCCCCACCCCATTCAGCATTTTTCCCAGGTACAATAATGCAAATGGGAACTTCAGACATGCTTCTTTTTACTTTTTTAATAGATTGAATTCTGTTATAATTTAAGGGCTTTCAAAACATAGCCTCAATTTGAATTTAGACTCTAGAAGAAACAGAAAGGAGCAGATGAGAAGTCAGTAGAAAGAAAGTGTATGATAGAAGTAGAACAAAGTATGAGTAAACCAGAAAGGAATGGAAATCTTCTCTCTTTTTTTAAGGATTTATTTTATTTATTTGAAAGGCAGAGTTACAAAGAGAGGTAGAGACAGAGAGAACGAGGTCTTCCATCCACTGGTTCACTCCCCAAACAGCCGCAAGCGGGAGCCAAGAGCTTCTTCTGGGTCTCCCACGTGGGTACAGAAGCCCAAATACTTGGGTCATCCTCCACTGCTTTTCCAGGCACATTAGCAGGGAGCTGGATGGGAAGTGGAGCAGCCAAGACACGAACCAGTGCCTATATGGGATGCTAGCCCTGCAGCCAGGGCTTTAACCCGCTGTACCACCATGCCAGCCCCCTGAAAATCTTTAACATCAAGATTGCATTAGATGACAAAGACAAAAAGCAAGTTGGCTTTGTGGACAGATAGTTTTGTGGTGATGGTTTCTTCTGTCTTAAACTATGATAATTTTTTTCTTCTGAAAATGAAATATTTCTGAGTAGATTTTTATTGCAAATTACTTTTATTTAAAGTATGTGGTTTCCAAAATATGTTATTCTATTTTCCAGTAAGAAAGAGTGGGGGGGGGGGGGTTGTATTGTGGTACACTGGGTTAAGCTGCCATTTTGCCTGCATCTCATATCAGAGTGCCAGCTACTCTACTTTCAATTCAGCTTCCTGCTAATGCATCTGGAAGGGCAGGCCAGGATGGAATTCCTAGCTCCTTGCTTTGTCTCAGCCCAGCCCCAATTGTTGGGGCCATTTGGGGAGTGAAACAGCAGATGGATGATGTCTCTGTCTCCCTCTGTCACTCTGACTCTCAAATAAATAAATAATTAAATCTTAAAAAAAAAGGAAAGAAAGAAATAGGTGAAGGGGAGTTTGGAATTTTATAAAAACATGATAGATAAAGAGTCAACAGTATTTATGTTTCTAGGATACGGTATATTATATTAATATTTAAGTATATATAAGTATATATAATTATATATACTAATTATATAGATATAATTATATATCTAATTATATATAATATTTAGGTGAATATATATATTTAGGTAATATATATATCAATATTTAAGTATATATAATTATATCTAATTATATATACTTAAATATTGATATATAATTAATATTTAATATGGTATATTAAATATCCCAAACTACCTCTCCCAACTGAATCTAAGAGAATGACTAGAAATATAAAAACATCTTTTATGAAGTGTCAGTAGATTGGTATAAAAAATTAAGGAATATAAAAAATGTCCCAAATTATTTAAAAGCAGAAATTTTGAGTGATAAGTAAGTACCAGATCTCTTGACCTGTCAACTTCTGCTGAAATGTAGAGACTCTGGACTTTCTTTTTCATGAGCTAACAGGAAAGTAAAGAACTAAATCCTATAGCCTATCAATTTGGGGAATCCAATTGGTTACTCTTCTATAAAATGTTGATTCTTTCAGGATATAAGATAAAAAATAGCCCAAAATAACAAAATCAAGAAAATGTACTGTCTTTTTTTTTAAGATTTTATTTATTTATTTGAGAGGTAGAGTCACAGACAAAGAGAGCGAGACACAGAGAGAAAGGTTCTCCATCTGTTGGTTCACTCCTCAAATGGCCTCAACTACCAGAGCTGGGCAGATCCAAAGCCAGGAATCCAGAAGCCTCTTCTGGTTCCCCATTGCAGGTACTGGGGCTAGAGAGCTTTAGGAAGAAGTAGATAATCCTCAAAAGGAAATCAGAATAGCAGTTGAACTCTTATGAGTAGCAAGGAAGGTAGAAGAGAGTGAGGTACTATTCATAGGAAGTACCTTCACAAAATTCATAGAAAAATGTGAATTATCTTTTCATTCCATTTTTCCATGAACTTTTTGGGTTTCCCATATATTGAAAAGATAACTTAGCAACCTATACCTGTCATTTTCAAAGGGGGGGGCATTAAAACCTTTTTTACAACTGCAAAAACTTCACTCTGCAAATTCTAATGCATAATATTCAAATAGATAGGAAATAATCCCAGATAAAGAGACTGAAGAATGGGTGTTTGACTTAGCAGTTAAGATGCCCTTATTCCATTTTGGAATACCTGGGTTCAATTCCCAACTCTAGCTCCCAATCCCAGCTTCCTATTAATGCAGACCCTAGGAGGCAGCAGTGATGGTTCAAGTAGTTGGATCCTTGCCATCCACATGAGAGGCCAGGATAGAGTGTCCAGCTTCTGATTTTAGTTCAGCCTTGACCCAGTCCAGCCCTGGCTGTTGTGGGCATTTGGGGAGTGAATCAGTAGCTTGAAGTCCTCTCACTGTCTCTTTCTCTCTCTCTCTTCCCTAAAATAAATAAATAAATTTTTAAGCTTTTTTTTTTTAAAAAAAGGGGGGGGCGGACTGAAGTGTAAGAAGTAAAGCTAAGCCTCTAGCCCACACCTAATTTAGCAGCATAAAAGTTTAAAAGTGGCCAGTGCAGGTGCAAGCTGGAAATGGCTTTGACCGGCAGGAACAGTCTGAGGTAGGTAGCATAGCCCCCATTGCTCCTGCTTGCTTGGAGTTGTTAGCTCCAGTTCAGCTCTGTAACAATAAGGTTCTTGATCAATATTGACATCCTAGAAAGGTGGGGTGTGTGAATAAGACATCTACAAATGTTGGAACTGGATGGGGGCTTCAATATGTGGTAAGAAAATGAAATTACAGACTCAGGTGGATGAAAGGGGAAGATTGTGAATGCCAGGTTTGAAACACCTGGCTGTGGTTCTGCAGCTGCCTCCCACCAATTAGCCACCACATGGGTAAAGGAAAGACCACGGAGGGAGTCTTCACCATCAAAAACACAGATTGCCCAAAAACAAAAAACACCTCGGCCTTTCTTCTGTGAAACCACACTGCTCCACACTGGCTAGAGATGCAATCAGCCTGATTACAACCTGAAGCAAGAACCCAAGAAAGAAACGCAGAGAGGGACCGAGTCTGGCAAAGCTTCCAGCAGGTGATGTCAGCTGTTTACTCTTCCACCATGCAATCACCTTAGGTGTTCAAGAAGCCCCTGGTTTAGTGGACACAAGGGCTCTCTTCATATTGGGTGTCGTCAAATTATCAGTCTCAAGCAGAAGTGGGTCATGGGAAAGCCTTATTTACTGCGACAAGTAAAGCAGACAATGGGGAGGTACACTTCCCACAACTGCCTCCTTGAAGCAGTCTGCAAGTGTTTTAATGGCAAGGGTTGGAGGGGGTATCCAGGATGAGAAAACGGGAACTGGGAAGGCCTTTCCTGCTCACAGTATACATCCAGGATGTAGAAAAGAGAAGCAAAAGGCCCTTCCTGCTCAAGCAACACAGTCTTCATATTTTATACCTTCAAAACTGACTGACACTGGCTTCTGGCAAATCTCCTTTGGTTATCACGGTCTGGCCCCCTATGAATGCAGTTGTTGCAAGATAAGCTTTCCTGGAAACATCTTCTGAAAAACAAGCTGAAATGAGCAAACTGTTTCAGATTCTCTGCCTGTGTTCCTGTGACCCTTTTTTGCATAAAGCCTACACCCTTGGTTTCACTGGCATCACATCAAAGAGCTATATACAACATTTGCTGTTCACATTGTGAGTGTAAAGCAAGCAAAATATGCAGTTTAATTGTTCTGAATCCTGTGGTTTCCTTCAGCCCACTTTCATCATCATGTAACAGTCAGTGTATATCTTGAATTATGTTTATGACCTCAGAATTCAAATCTCAAATTTGGATAGCCTGTGAGGTGCATAGATATATAATTTTACCTGAATCTATTTTGGGGACTATTACCAGTAAAATAGCTTGATCGGATTATTTGTTCAAGCCAATTATTATACCTAAGACACGCCTGCATATATATCCACATATTGTAGCAAATAAAAGAAAGTAAGATGACAGCTTTCTCTAGTAAACCTTGTCTCTTAGATCCTTTCCTCCTCCTCAAGTGCTGCCCTAAGCCCCTTGGAGTTTCCAAAACCTAAATTGTGATAACACCCATATTTTTCCCAGCAAATTGGACAATAAAGGGTAGTTAGAGATTTTTCCAAAGCCAAGTATATCTTATGCTTTATACATCACAAGTGAAAGGAAATGGCCATTGCTCTTCAGTGCTCTTGACAAAATAAAAGATGGATAATTCAAAAAACAAAGACCAAAAGCACATTACTCAGAAGTCCCTTTCCTGGAAAACCTGTAACAAGGAGCAGAGCCTATTGAAAGCCCCTATCTGTAGCAGCTTCAGGATCTGCTGCTGTGTGAGACGCAAAAATAACCTTCCCCAGACAGATGCCAGCCAATGACTTAGAACAACAAGGATACGAACATGCAGCCATCTCTGGCCTCCGCAAGCCTCCTGTGATAGGTGATCTTTCTTCTAGAGCTTTCTGCCAATCTAAGCGTCACTCTTTAAGGCTACATCTCAGTCTTATGCTCTTTCTATCCAATGTCCTTTCATTTCATACCTTCTTTCACAGGGGTCAACCCTGTAGTAGAGTTTAAAGAATTTCCCTATTCCTGTTAACTTTCCTCTTTGTGTGTTATAGGCTTCATCAGCAATAAATTGTCTCTGTGGATGCTTTCTATTTCTGTCTCTGTGGATGCTTCCTAGAAGAACTCAACCTAACACAGTTGGTACCTGGAATGGTTGGAGAAAGCAGGTAATCAGATGGGTTTTAGAGAAATGGCTCATTTACCAAGTAGGTGGTCAGAAGTGCCCCCATCCTAAGCATGGGGGGCAAAGGCTATGCCCCAACACAAGGTGGAGGCCTGGCTGCTAAAAATGTCACTGGCTAGGATAAGAAAAACTGGGACTGTGGTTCTGAGAATACCTGGAACCAGAGCCTGAAAAGAGGACCGGCCTTCCCCATTAACTTTTTTTTTTAAAGACTATCTTTTTTTGACAGGCAGAGTGGACAATGAGAGAGAGAGACAGAGAGAAAGGTTTTCCTTTTTCCGTTGGTTCACCCCCCAAGTAGCTGCTACGGCTGGTGTGTTGCGGCCAGCGCGCTGCGCCGATCTGAAGCCAGGAGCCAGGTGCTTCTCCTGGTCTCCCATGGGGTGCAGGGCCCAAGCACTTGGGCCATCCTCCACTGCACTCCCTGGCCACAGCAGAGAGCTGGCCTGGAAGAGGGGCAACCGGGACAGAATCCGGCGCCCCGACCGGGACTAGAACCCGGTGTGCCGGTGCCACAGATGAAGGATTAGCCTAGTGAGCCATGGCGCCGGCCCCCATTAACTTTGTGTAAAGAAAGACACTTTGAAGGACTTTTCTTTACCAACTATCATGCGCCCACCTTAAGAAATGTCGTCACATCTCCTGGGTTTTAGAATTGGGTTAAATCACAGCATACACTTGCTGGGGTGTGCCAGGCCTGGCAGGGAAGAACAGAAAGTAGGCCTCAGAGGAACTACAAGAATTTTCTGCTTTGTACTGGCAAGAACAAGGAGAGTATCCCCATAATAGATTCTGAATGTGTTGGATCAAGGATGCCAGACTGTATAAATGAGAATGTATTGACTTTAGGCATTTACTGGGATACGGCCAGGACCCTTGGGTTACAGTGAAAATGCTGATAGGATGGGTCATAGAAATCTGGGGAAGTACTGGCCCACACTATGCAAAGTAAACATGCTTGAGTCATTGAGACATAGAGAAAAGGATTTAGTGGATTAGATGGATACAATATTTTATATGAGGCAGAATTTCTACCAAAGGATATTCAACAAAAAAAAGCTGAAAAATGTACTGAGCAACAGAACCATTAGGAAGGCACTAGAGACAGGAGTACTAAAATTACAAAAACGTTGAATGGTTGTTTTCCACTTCAGTCCAGGACTAAGAGTAGGGAAGGTAGTCTCAGTGTTGGATTCACAAATGGCAATGGGAATAACGGGAGATAAGGTCAGACAGTGGTGCTCACCTGCCAGAGACTAGAGTCAAAACTATCTTAACAACAAGCAAACTTAGAAGGGCAGCCAAGAAGGCTTTCTTTCATCCAGAGATAAAAGAGACCAGCAGTTAATGATGCTGCTGCTTAATAACTACAAACAAAAGAAGGCAAGATTGGAAGAACAGGAGGCTAAAGTATTCATCAGATTTAAAAGTCACATCATTTTGGCTTAGTTCCTAGACGTGAGCCGTTTTAAATTTGGAACTCATTGACTATAAAGAGGTGGGTGCTTCCTCAGGAGAAAGGGCTCTGCAGAAGCATGGTTAAGTATCACACCGTGACTCCACCCGTCCTTCCCCAGTTAGATCTATGGACGTTTAGTTGCACATGGGAAAGGGAGATGCCCAGATATTTCAATGACTTTTTTTTAAAGATTTTATTTGTTTTATTTGAAAGAGTTACATTGAGAGAGAAGGAGAGGCAGAGAGAGAGAGGTCTTCCATCTGCTAGTTCACTCCTTAGATGGCCACAATGGCCGGAGCTATGCAGATCCGAAGCCCGGAGCCAGGAGCTTCTTCCAGGTCTCTCATGTGGGTGCAGAGACCCAAGGACTTGGACCTTCTTCTACTGCTTTCCCAGGCCATAGCAGAGAGCTGTATCGGAAGTGGAGAAGCCGGGGTTTTTTAGTTGATACTGACACCCATAGAACAAAATCCAGTTTCCAGTGTTAAAATTTTACAAAGAACTGGCTTTCAGTACATTCTTTGGTCTTTAGCCAGAGTCAGAGTTGTGGTACAGTGGGATAAGACATTGCCTGCAATGCTGGCATCCCATATGAGTGCAGGTTTAAATCTCAGCTGCTCCACTTGATCTTGCACCCCTTCCACCTGCAAGAGAGACCCAAATGGAGTTTAGGCTCCCGGATTGGGCCTGGCCTAGCCCCAACTGTTCATCTGGGGAGTGAAACAACAGATGAAAGATTTCTCTCTTTCTATTTCTCTCCCTGGCCCTCTCTGTAACTCTTCCTTTCAAATAAATGAATAATTTTTTTAAGAAAAGAACTATATAGCCATCATGTCCCTGTCCCAAGTGTATAATTAGAATTGACATGCTTGGCAGTTGAAATAACTCTCACATTGGGTTGGTCTTATGGGTAGGAGTTAGAGGAGAAGGTCAAGTGAAAATGAATTAAATATTCCCACTCCCAAGAAGATAGTAAAAATAAAACACCATATTTAAGACAGAAAATGTTCCTTATCATATCTCCATTTCATTTGCCACCCTAGCCTTGGAGAAACTGAGTGAATACAAAAGAATGATTGCAGACCACTGAAAACTCAATCAACTAGTAGTCCTCATCAATGCCACTATGATAGATGCAGTGGCATTGTTACAGCATATACATATGGCCTCAGGTACAACAACAAAATGTCTGTCCCTATCAAGAGTGAGAATCAGAAACACTTGCATTCAGATGGAACAGATGAAATCCCTTTTGAGTTCTGTCTCAGGGACATGCTAACTCTCTAATCTTCTATCATAACAATCAGATGAGTTCTGAACTGCCAACTGACTATACCAGTTACAGCCCTAAAATCAACTACAATGGCAAAATGATAGTTATTCTCACCAGTCTCCCACTGCTAAGTCCCCCAGTTAAGAAAACAGGCTCATGGAAATTGAGGAGGATCTGTTTCCTGAACTTGACAGGAGAAATGGATCTACATAGTGCAAGTGTGGACTATGCAGCAATGTGAGTATTACATTAGAATCTCCCATGAAGAGAAAACCTGCTACAAGAAGTGCAATCACCTGACCACCTCCACCACTCATGCTGTTGAGATTTACCACAAAGTTCCAGTCAAGAACACAATAGCCACTCTGGTTTTAACTCCTGGTTATTTGTCCCAACATAATATACATTTAAAGGGAAATTTTACTCTGGAGCGCCCTATTGAGCTGCTCAAATGACTTCCTCTAAAATATAGCTCAGTTTGAGGTGCATTGTCCTTAATTCTCCTTCCTTCTCT
This sequence comes from Oryctolagus cuniculus, assembly GCF_964237555.1. Taxonomy (NCBI): domain Eukaryota; kingdom Metazoa; phylum Chordata; class Mammalia; order Lagomorpha; family Leporidae; genus Oryctolagus; species Oryctolagus cuniculus. The sequence continues at coordinate 63,508,266 of NC_091435.1, read as the reverse complement.
TCTTTTGTAACAATCAGACCTGCCTCGTAGTCTAAATTACATGGCTACTCCTCTCTCCTTCTCACTTTAATATCGCATTGATTCCAATAAAGCTCTTGTACTTCTAATTTTGTCTTGATATATGTTTTCCTACAAAACCCAAACTGACACATACATCTACAAATGTGATGATATCATATAAAGTACAACCCCTGTTGCTAAGTGAAAATATCCAGCATTTTCTGTCGAGGATGAACTAATTATGAAGTCTCATCATTTTCTTCTTTTCATATTCCTAAATACTGATCTAACCTTCCTTAATTACATCTTTCTTAAAAAGCTGTAAGATTTCCACTTCTTTGGCGGATATTTTTTAAAGTGTGTTGTTCAATTTCACAGGTTAAGCTTTCTTCATTATTAAGAACCTCACAAATATTAGAGATTGCCATTCACTGCCTTTTCATTTTTTCAAAAAGACATGGAAAAACTTGCTGGACTAAAGCTAACATCTTTAAAGGCATGCAACAGGAAGATCCCCACAATGACTAGAAATGACTCAGAGTACCAATGATAGCATCACAGACATATATTACCACTCCTTATTAAGAATAACTGAACATGTTACAACGGCACCGTAAAGAATATGTAACACACTGTAGTCACAATGGAAATGTTGAGTATGTCCAAGGCCCTGTTAATCTGTGTGTTCACACAGACAACCAGGCTCAGCTACAGGATCCAGGCCAAGGAATGCTGCAACACAGGTTTTCTGTAAATAGCTCTTTGATAGCAATGTCCAGGTCCTTCAAATAGGACACTGAAACATCTCCAGTGACAGAGTTGATTGTTAGGTACACAGGCATATTTATCTATGGCAACGTGCTACCATGAAGATGAACAACAAGGACACAATGACCACAAATGTTGCAAAGCCCACAAAATGTGGGTTAACCAGGTTGTGAGATTTCATTTAAAGACTCAGTCTCCTCCTCTTTTGAAACAAACATGAATGACTACAACTGTAGATCCTGAAACACTTAGAAAACATCCAATCTCCCCATGAAAATTAAGCATTTCATTTAGAAATTATGAAGTAAAAATTGGCACTTAGGAGGACATAGGAAACTCTTAGTGAAGTCACTTGTGTGTCTGGTTCAAATATATATGCAGCAAAGTGGGTCACCTCAACAGCTCCCATTGGCAGCAGCCCCGCCCACCACAACCATTTTTTTTTTTTAAGAAAAGTTTACGTTGTTGCAAAACTTTTTTAAACCTATGCATACAAGAGGTCTTGAAAAAGTTCATGAAAAATAATGGGTATTACGAAAAAAAAGTTTGGGGGCTACACTGCAACATAGCGAATAAAGCCGCTGTCTGTGGTACCAATATCCCAGATGGGTACTGCACAACCATTCTTTAAAATATACATGACCGGGGGCCGGCACCATGGCGCACTAGGTTAATCCTCCACCTGCAGTGCCGGCGTCCCATATGGGCACCAGGTTCTAGTCCTGGTTGCTCCTCTTCCAGTCCAGCTCTCTGCTGTGGCCCGGGAAGGCAATGGAGGATGGCCCAAGTGCTTGGGCCCCTGCACCCACATGGGAGACCAGGAAGAAGCACCTGACTCCTGGCTTCAGATCAGCGCAGCGCCCGCTGAGGTGGCCATTTGGGGAGTGAACCAATGGAATGGAGACCTTTCTTCTGTCTCTCTCTCTGTCTCTCTCTCTCTCTGTCTGTCTGTAACTCTGTCAAATAAATAAATAAAAATCTTTAAAAAAATGTGCATGACCACCTTGACGTGCTCCCATGGAGACTTTCTGGCAAGTTGCACATGGCATTTTTTCCTTCAAAACATAATGCCCTCCATGGAAAATACTGGAGTTCATAGCCAATCCCAGACCAATATAAAAGTCATATTTTCCCCACCGTTGGCTCATTTTGCTTGTTTACTTAAGAAATTCCTGTGAATGACACTGATCATCAAACACTGATGACATCCTGGAGGCAGGATGAGGCAGTCTTCAAGTAGTTTGAAAACAGGACATCAGTAGGTATGTCGTGAAAGGACTGAGTTACTTTGACATCCTCAGACCTGGTAACACTCTGCTCTCACTCTCTGTAACTGAAGATCAATCACAGTTGGGATAGCATGTAAGTTTAACATGGTCTGTCTTGTGAGAAAAAAAAAGCTGGAAAAAGTTAGAGATGATTTATGCACTCTCACTTCCTCATACATACTATCCTTGATTCCCATTAAAGTTTTAAGCACTGGCAGAAAGGTTCCACCCCAAAAAGTACAAGTGAAGCTTTCACCCCAGTCACCAGCCAGCCACCTGGCTTCCCCATTGAGTCCTGGCCCTGGTCACAACACCACAGGAGCTGCACATTTGTCTCCATACAAGAGTATAAGAGGAGGTACAAGAATTTGGGCTGCAGCTGTGTGAGCTGCTTCCTCCATTGGGAGTGCCAAGTGGTACTTGTTTGGGACAACCTAGACTTCATCATGGCAGACCTTGGGTATAGCCTTGACCTAACATTCTTAATACAATTTGATCTTAACTCGATTACTCTTACTTAATGAAGGATAATCTCATGGTTCTTTTTCTAGAACTTAAGAAGTGTCCATCTTAGAACAGATGTTTTGGACATCCCCATACTAATTGTGATATTTTTGTTTTTGATGGGTTTTGCCTTAAAATAATAAAGAACAATATCAAGATGGGCTTATAATAATATGCCCAACTATCTTGTAGAACTCAATCTCTTCATCATAAACCAAATCAAGTCAAGAAATTGAACTTGTAGCCCTATCAAGAGCATGTTAAATTGCCAATAAATATAGTGGTAAATATATATACATGCTTATGTACTCAGACACACACACACACATAGACCAATGGTATGTCTTTGGAGTAACTCATGACTTTCAAATGTTACTGAAACACATACAAACATTAAGGATTTCTAACCACATTTCTATTACCAAAATAGAGGCCCACAATTAAATAAATACCAGTAGCACCATGCTAAATAGATTGTTTTCACCAAAGTTCTAGTGCAAAGAGCCCTTACATAACAGAAAGAAAAATCCATGGAAAAGTTCAAAAAGCCCACAAGCATAAAAATAGACTCTCAGACCTTCAACAAAAATAAGAAGCATCAGATCTAACAATTTATGAAGACAGCTGTCAAATCCAGGAGGGATGCCTGATGTCACTAGATAACTTCAAACAGACTTTGCTAAAATCCTCCGTGACACAACTGATTACAACCAGGACAAATTGGCTCTGATGTTAAACACTGATACAGAAACTTCTCTAGAGTAAAAGAGGATATGCCCTTCCAGGCCTCACCTGTAACTAACATAATGCTAAGAAAAACTATAAAGATGAAACAAAGTGAAATCATGCATGACGGGTTGATCATCTCCAAACTAATTTCACAAAATGTCTACTGCCAGTGGTAGAATATGTACTAGTAATAGTGTATTTATTTTCTTAATGGATTGAAGACATAGCAATCACACATGATAGAATGAGAGAATGAGAGGGATTGAGAGAGAGAGAGAGAGGGAGGGAGAGAGAGAGAGAGAGACTAAGAGTTTGTGATTTCTACCTAGGCTATCATAACATACTTATTCTACCCATTGATATAGAAAGACATTTCAGTGGGGTAACTACTAATGGTTTATGAAAGACTTTGCCTTTTATTCAGAAACTGAACTGTCCTTACTAGCCCCAAATCCTCTAGAAAAGTAGAAATATATTTAACAGTATTGGAAAGTTACTATCATTAGAGGCCCTACAATTCTATCCTCCAAAGAAACTTCAATGTCACCAACTAACTCAAGATCTCACTGATCTTGTGAGGTATCTTTTGTGAGGTCAGCTGACTTCAAGCAGACAATTAATTACATGAAGTTCACTTTTGTTCAACATGTAAACAAGATGTCCAGAACCATTAGTAATTCTACTGTCTACTGCTCAAGGATTGTGTAAGCCAGGGCTAACTGAATAGGGTAGACACCCATCAGGACAGAATTGTTTCCAGACATGCATACTACAAACCCCTAGAATAAATTTATGCCTATCCCAGGGAATGCTAAGACAGCAATTCTCTCTGAGAAATGGCTGGCTCAAGTCTTTCTGAAGACTCTTTAGTCATTCAAAGAATATGTCTTGCTAGACATTAGACCAAAAGATAAAAATGCCAGTGCTCTTTAAATCTAAATTTTACTGCACTAAAAAGTAAGGGGAGAATTGTGCAAGAGGTTTTAGCTACCTCCGAAATAAAGAAAGCAGAAGTTATCATGAAGCTAATGTACACATGCTCTCTTGACAGTCATATGCCATCCTTGAGGGTTCTTGTCTGTCTTGGGCCAGGGGGTTCTATGAAGCCCAAACTAGTTTACACTATATGCACCAGCCTGACTCAGACCTTATACAACTGTGCTCTGACATGGTAGAATGAAAAGGTACCAGGCAAAAACCTTAGTAAATATTCAAATGAAGTGGTGAGAAGACCAAAGGCACAAGGACTAGGACTTCAAAAAACTGTAACAGGTCTTTCCCCAGCATTATCAGGCAAGAGCCATAATTAAAAGAGGCTAAATTCTCCAAAGGTGGGCAAGATTGGTGCTACTTCTTAGGTATTAAAAGAGACAAACAGAGACCTGACCACCAAGGTGAGAGAGGTGGGAGCCAAGCTGGACTCTTCTGTTGCAATACGTGAATATGGGCTTGGGGACCGAACTTGTGGCCTTAGAGGGTAAAGGCATCCTGGATTCCTGCTGCCCCATAAGCACAGTTAAGCCCAGAGGACTTGATCTAACCTGAATATCTGGAGTTAATACATCGCCTTACATAATAGTGGAGGATGAACTGGCACTACTCAATAAAAGCATAAATGAATTTGGAACCAAATTCAAAAGCTCTCAGTGACACTGCTTGTCAGATGGTGGGGCTAAGAGACACCTACAAGGACTCCATTAAGTCACTTACAGAAAAGCTGTCTGTGAAACTAAAAGAAGAATGAATGATTGAGATGTTTCTGGAATATAAAAATCAGGTCTGCAGACAGAATGAGTTGATTCAAGAAAAAGATAGCTTGTTAAAATCGATTGCTGAAGTAAAAGACAAAAAGCAGAAATGGGAAATACTTAGAACAAACTCCAGGATCTTAAGGAAGAATATTCTAGGAAGAAAGAAACTAATCTCCACTGCTAACAAAGCTAATGAAGAGAGGTTGAAAAGGTTGCAGAAATCTATGGACTTTAAAGATCAACTTGGACTGGGGCCGGCGCTGTGGCTCAGCAGGTTAACGCTCTGGCCCGAAGCACCAGCATTCCATATGGGCGCTGGTTCTAGTCCTGGCTGCTCCTCTTCCAATCCAGCTCTCTGCTATGGCCTGGGAAGGTAGTGGAGGATGGCCCAGGTCCTTGGGCCCCTGCACCCACGTGGGAGACCCAGAAAAAGCTCCTGGCTCCTGGCTTCGTATGGGTGCAGCTCCAGCTGTTGCGGCCATCTGGAGAGTGAACCATCAGATGGAAGACCTCTCTCTCTCTGCCTCTCCTCTCTCTGTGTAACTTTGACTTTTGAATAAATAAATAAATCTTTTAAAAAAAGATCAAATTGGACTGGAAATTCGAAAAACATATGGAGGCCGGCGCCGTGGCTCACTTGGTTAATCCTCCTCCTGCAGCGCCGGCACCCCATATAGGCGCCAGGTTCTAGTCCTGCTGTTCCTCTTCCAGTCCAGCTCTCTGCTGTGGCCTGAGAAGGCAGTGGAGGATGGCCCAGGTGCTTGGGCCCCTGCACCAAGGTAGGAGACCAGGAAGAGGCACCTGGCTCCTGGCTTCAGATCGGCGCAGCACCGGCCGTTGTGGCCAATTGGGGAGTGAACCAATGGAAGGAAGACCTTTCTCTCTGTCTCTCTCTCTTACTGTCTATAACTCTACCTATCAAATAAATTTAAAAAAAGAAAAAATATTTTGATAAATTGCAGTTTATTTTTACTAACATTGAACATAAGCATCCTAAGAGCCCATTTTTGTTTTCCCTGCATCTAATTGAAGTGAGGGACTATGAAGTGTCAGATAGTGCTCTTCATCTTGAGTGCCTTCCAGAATCTTCTAGAACTAGTTTGTCATTTTATTTCAAGGAAAGCCCTGTATCGCACATTATCCATGTTTGAAAATAGCTGTCCTGCAAACAGGACAGTGTGACAACATGTCCTGCACAGTACTGTGTAGTGCAATGCACTGCAGTATGATGAACTCTAATGTGTTGCCACTGTGGTTATTGGTTGAGAAGTTCTGACTTGTGTTCTTCAAAGAGCTGTCATTCTTCAGATATTCGCAGTGGTAGAGAATCCATGATCAGGCCAGTTTTTTCAACTGTCTGCTCTCTGGTTATGACTTGAAGTACATCTGCAAAATATCAGATTCCAAACTACAGGCACCATGAGGGAAAATACACTAAAGAGTGTACTCTGAAACTAACAACATCGATGAAAAAACAAGTAAATATTCCATGTTATTAGAAGTAGAAAATGGTATTGGCTTTTGTTCACTCAGATAATTGATGTGTGTATAACAAATGCATGGATTATTAGCAGATTTTTTTAACAAAGACAATGATCTCATAAACTTGTATTTCAAGAGCTTATCTTGCTTAGCGTACCTAAAACGATGCAATGAGAAACCATCATGAGAAAGAAAGCTTAATACTCTCAGACCTACTGTTATCCAAGATGATATCAGATGTGACATGAGAAACCATGTTATTCTCAAATGGCAAGAATGATGATATAAAGCAAACCATGTTGGGGCCGGTGCTGTGGCATAGTGGTAAAGCCACTGTCTATGGCACTGACGTCCCATATGGGCACCAATTCATGCCCCAACTGCTCCACTTCTCATCCAGCTTCCTGCTAATTTGCCTGGGAAAGCAGCAGAAGATGGCCCAAGTGTCTGGGCCCCTGCACCCACATGGGAGACCTGGAAGAAGGTCCTGGCTCCTGGTTTCGGAGGAGCCCAGTTCTGGCCATTGTGGCCATTTGGGGAATGAACCAGCAGATAGAAGATCTCTCTCTCTCTCTATCAAATAAATAAATCTTTAAAAAAAAAACCATGCCATGTGAAACCAACAACATATTGTTCAAAATGTAACATAACTCTGAACTGTTTTGTTCCTTCCCACCAACAGTAATTATTAAACAGGTCATGAATATAATTTCTTTGTATATTGTGGCTTATGGATGTAAAAATACTATATTGTCCCAGTTTCTATTTATAGGACAGTCCTTTCATTTTTAATAATAAAGCATTTGTAAGCTCTTAAAAAAAAAAGAGCCAAATAACCCTTTATAGATATTAGGTCAAGATTTGAGATAATCTTTGTCCTACAGAAACATCAAAAATCAAAAAAGCAAGTATTGAGATTATTTTGAAATTTAATAATTGATGTTTTGCTATATTTTAAAAATGTGAATGTTTCCAATAATCAGAACTAGTTTTTCACATTTTTTTTTCTTGTGGCCTAGATAGTGTTAACTTTTTTCCTAATCCAGTAAACTTTGATCATATCTTTCCATGGGTTTGATGTTTCCCTAATAGGTTTGGAAAGTATCTAATTTTGAATGCCTAGAAAAGTTACTCAGAGAAACTGACTAGTAAATACATTTTGACTCTCATGTACAAAGTAGCTAAAAATAATGGGGGATTCTGAGATAACTTTATCTCTTATCAGAGATTTGGATAATATAAGGAGAAAGGAGTACAAAAGCTGTATCCACAAACTAAAAAAGAAAGTATTGAATGAGCCCTGTGGAAGCAAAGTAATAATGGTAGAAAGATGTATCTTTTTTTGCCTGGTGATTGCTCAACATCTTTGTAAACCAGGTATAGATTTTAAAGTCAAATTGGAAGGAACATAATGGAAATTCTTTCACTCTAACTAATTTTATCTTACTCTGGGGCCCTTATTCCTGCTCAACAGGAGAAAAGGTGAGCCAGCTCAATAATTATTTCCAGACAAGTTCAAAATCATCTAATTGCATTCCTGTTTAAAGAAACATTTTTAGGCTTCCTCCTCATCCTTTCTCTGGGTTTCTCAGTAATGATGTCTACTCAGCCAAGAAGGGGGAAAACACACATCTATATATTTTCTAGGTGCCTCTGTTGATGCCTCAGGATTTGGTTTTTCAGCACAGACATTGGCTGACAATGACAACACCATCTTGCACAAGTGTTTCCTGCAGATGCCCCTCGCCTGCATTGTAGCTGCCCAGTATCCATAATCCTATAGAGATTTCCCCTATGCTAGGGCTTGATCAAATATGGCCTACAGCCTGATTTTATATATCCTAGAACAAAGAAGGTTTTCACATTTTTAAAAGTTTATAAAGAAAAAGGAAAAGGAAGAGGAGGAAAGCTAAAGAATCTATATGGCCTGGAAAGCCTAAAGTCTGATCCTTGAGAGGAAAAATTTGTCAAATCCTGCTCTGTATAACAGATCCCAAGAGCTGGCCCACATTTATCTCTCATGCTGTCTCTATCTGCCAGTCCTGTTGAGTTGATGCTCTTGTACCCAATGATCAGGTATTAGCCACCAAGGCTAATGGGGAGATTGAGCCTTCTTGAAAATAATCTCATTACTTTGGTTAAATAGGTTAACCTATCCAGATTTCCTAACCATCTCTACCCACATTCTGTGCCCTGGTAGTGCTGCAGGGATCTGAGTTCTATTGATTAACAGGTTCTAAACAGAAAGCTGGCTCCAGTCCCTTCAGGTCTTATGGTAGACTCCATTGCCCATCCCACTCCAAAATCTTATTCCCCCAAATCTGTACTCCAATACATGATTGTCAAAATTTACTCAAAGAATCCCTTGAAAAGATAATAAAGCTCAAATCCCTTGAAAAGATAATAAAGCTCAATCTTAAGTGGCTTCGACACAATTCTTTGATATGCAAGATGCGTATTATCAAGTTACTCATCATTTATCATACAATATGAAAAATATCTGGCAAGAGGCAAGTCATATGAAGAATTTCCTCAAGATTATTGCAATTGTGGCAAGGAGGGAGAGAGACATTCACTTTTCATTTAATTTTTTTTCATTTGACAGATAGAGTTAGACAGTGAGAGAGAGAGACAGAGAGAAAGGTCTTCCTTCCATTGATTCAGCCACAGCTGGAGCTGTGCCAATCTGAAGCCAGGAGCCAGGTGCTTCCTCCTGGTCTCCCACGCAGGTGCATATGCCCAAGCACTTGGGCCATCCTACACTGCCCTCCTGGGCCACAGCAGAGAGCTAGACTGGAAGAGGAGCAACCAGGACTAGAACCCGGCGCCCATATGGGATGCCAGCGCTGCAAGCAGAGGATTAACCAAGTGAGCCACGGCGCCGGCCCCAAGATATTCACTTTTTAGATACTAATGATATCAGTTTTGGTATTCAATCAATGTTATTTCAACATGATATACTTAAGTAACTGTCTGAGAAATATCAGGTCTTATGACAAAATAAACCAATTGTCTTCTTCTACTGCAGTGACACAGGAGAATATATGCCAGTAAACAGCAGGAGTTCTCAATTACTTGCAACTCAATCTCTCATCTTGAAGAGAAGAATGCCTGAATCATAGTCCAAATAACTATTTAGAAATAAATGTATAAGGGACCAGCATGGTGACACAGTTGGTTAAACCACTGCCTGCAACATCAGCATCCCATATGGGTACTGGTTTGAGTCCCAGCTGCTCCATTTGCAATCCAGTACCCTGCTAATATAACTAGGAAAGCAGCAGATGATGCCCAAATATTTGGGCTCCTATAACCCACATGGGAGACCTGGATGGCATTCCAGGTCTTGGCTTTGGCCTGGCCTAGTCCCAGCTCTTAAGGCCATTTGGGGGAATGAAGCAGTCGTAGAAGATGTCTCTCTCTGTGTGTCTCTACATATCTATCTCTCTGTCTCCCTCTGTCTCTCTCTCCGTAACTCTGCTAATCAAATATATCTTAAACAAAAAGAAGGTGTTACTTAACTAAAATCCCAAACTGTTTCTCCTTGACCTCAGGGCAGAAAATAAACTTTGGAAGTTGGGATAACAGCAATTCATATTATATAATTGTGAAATATTTGATAAAATTGTACTTTGTGACATTTGGAAGGTAGATAACGTGAAAGCTGCGTAAAATTGTATCTGTGTGGGAAGAGGTTAGAAAAGGGAATGTTGTTACCATTGGCGCTATTTGTCAACCAGCAAGAATTGATTAACTCAGAAAAAAAGATGGCTGGTATGTAAGCAAGAATCAAAGGAAGCAGATAGGGTTCAAAAAGCTTGGGACCTACTTGGGATAGGCACTGCTTCTTATTTCCAGCTGGGGAAGGTATTTGAGTCCCAGCTGCTCCACTTTTAATCCAGTACCCTGCTAATATACCTAGGAAAGCAGCAGATGATGCCCAAATATTTGGGCTCCTATAACCCACATGGGAGACCTGGATGGCATTCCAGGTCTTGGCTTTGGCCTGGCCTAGTCCCAGCTCTTAAGGCCATTTGGGGAATGAAGCAGTCATGGAAGATGTGTGAGGGAGAAGGCATGTGAGTGAGCAATAAAGGCTTATTAGATATGACTCAAAAAAATATTTAGAAATAGCAATAGAGAGAGAGAGGAAACAGAAAGATCTTCCATCTACTAGTTCACTCCCTGAGATGGCTGCAGACAGTGCTGATCCAGGCCAAAGCCATGAGTCCAGAACTCCATTCAGATCTCCCAGATGAGTGTTAGCAGCCCAAGTACTTGGGCCACCTTCTGCTGCCTCCCCAGACACATCAACAGGGAGCTGGATCAAAAGCACAGCCACCAACACTCAAACCAGCATTGAACTCCATCTGTGTCTCCCATGTGGATGCAGGGGCACAAACACTCAGACCATCCTCCACTGCTTTCTCAGTCACATTAGCAGGGAGCTGGATTGGAAGTGGAGCAGTGGGACTTGAACTGCTGCCCATATGGGATGCCAGCGTCACAGGCAGAGGCTTAACCCACTGTGAAAGCTGCTGGGCTCAATCCTATTTTCTGGGAGGATTTCCTACACCTTGTTTCCCAATGCCTATGGCTTTAAAATTGGGAAGTTTCTTCCTTTGTTGTTTCATAGGCTATCTCTGAGGAGAGCATTGGAGATATGACCTCCTTAGTGCTTGAGAAAATTTTTTAGTCTGGGCTTTAGGGTCCAATGGTCATTTTTGGTTTCAAATAGTCCCCAGTGTTTGTCTAGTCTGGTGGTTCTTTGTATTGTGACTACAAATGTAACTGGGCTGTCATCTCTCTGTGAATTAAGCCAGTCCCAAAGGAACAAATATCATATGTTCTCCCTGATCAGCGACAACTAACTGAGCACCAAAGGGGAAACCTGTTGAAGTGAAATGGACACTATGAGAAAGAGTGACTTGATCAGCTCTTGTCCTGACTGTTGATGTACAATGTAATACTTTATCCATTTTAGTGTTTTGTTTTGTTTTGTTTTGTTCTAATACTATTGGTTTAACTCTGTAATTAATACACAATTATTCTTAGGTGTTTAAATTTTAACTTAAAAGTGATCCCTGTTAAATATAAGAGTGGGAATATGGCCGGCGCCGTGGCTCAACAGGCTAATCCTCCGCCTTGCAGCGCCGGCACACCAGGTTTTAGTCCTGGTCGGGGCACCGGATTCTGTCCCAGTTGCCCCTCTTCCAGGCCAGCCCTCTGCTATGGCCTGGGAATGCAGCAGAGGATGGCCCAAGTCCTTGGGCCCTGCACCCGCATGGGAGACCAGGAGAAGCTCCTGGCTTCGGATCAGTGCGATGTGCTGGCCGCAGCACGCCGACCACGGCGGCCATTGAAGGGTGAACCAACAGCAAAAGGAAGACCTTTCTCTCTGTCTCTCTCTCACTGTCCACTCTGCCTGTCAAAAAAAAAAAAAAGAGTGGGAATAAGAGAGGGAGGAGAAGTACAATTTGGGACATGCTCAATCGGACTTGCCTCAAATGGTGGAGTTAGAAATGTGCCAGGGGATTCCAATTCAATCCCATCAAGGTGGCATGTACCAATGCCATCTCACTAGTCCAAGTGATCAATTTCAGTTCACAATTGATCACACTGATAGGTCTAATAGTCAAAGGGATCACACAAACAAAACTAGTGTCTGCGAATACTAACTGATAGAATCAAAAAGGGAGAGAACGATCCATCATGGGAAGCAGGATACACAGCACACTCATAGAATGGCAGATGTCCTAAATAGCACTCTGGCTTCAGAATCAGCCCTTAAGGCATTTGGATCTTGCTGAAGAGCCCATGAGAGTATTTTAGGCATGGAAAGCCAAGACACTCTGGAAAAAGAAAAAGAAGAAAAAGAAAAAGAAGAAGAAGGAGGAGGAGGAGGAGGAGGAGGAGGAAGAAGGAAGGAAGAAGGAAGAAGGAAGAAGGAAGAAGACCTAAATGAAAGATCTCTGCGAGTGAGATCCCAGTGGAAAGAACGGGGCCATCAAAGAAGGAGGTACCTTTCTCTGAAGGGAGGAGAGAACTTCCACTTTGACTACGACCCTGTCTGAATAAGATCAAAGTCGGTGAACTCAAAAGGCTTCCATAGCCTTGGCAACTCATGACTAGAGCCTAGGGAGATTACTGATGCCATAAACAAGAGTGTCAAATTGTTAAGTCAACAACAGGAGTCACTGTGTACTTACTTCTCATGTGGGATCTGTCCTTAATGTGTTGTCCAATGTGAAGTAATGCTATAACTAGTACTGAAACAGTATTTTACACTTTGTGTTTCTGTGTGGGTGCAAACTGATGAAATCTTTACTTAATATATTCTAAATTGATCTTCTGTATATAAAGATAATTGAAAATGAATCTTGATGTGAATGGAATGGGAGAGGGAGCGGGAGATGGGAGGGGTGCGAGTGGGAGGGAAATTTTTTTGGGGGGCGGAAGCCATTGTAATACATAAACTGTACTTTGGAAATTTATATTTACTAAATAAAAAAATAAAAATAAATAAAAATAAAAAAAGAAGTGGCATGTGCTGATAGATGCATACCTAATTATTTTCAAAGTTAGGCTACTATTAATTATCCAGCTTGAGCTTATAAGGCTTATGCTGGAGAATCATAACATCTGTCTCATTTTACTGAGCAACATTATTCTTTCAAAATGAGGTGGTAGGTAATGTGGCCTTAAATTGGATGTGTGCTCTGAGGTAATTGATGATTCAGAAGTTTTGAGCTTTGCCCGTCTTTGATTTGGTGTTTGGTATAAGCTCAATTCTAGGGTCCAGTGTTGTGGCATAGTGAGTTAAACAACTGCTTGTGATGCATCCTATATCAGAGGGCTAGTTTGAGAGTTTGTTAACAACAGCAGGGCAATGTGAGAAAAGATGAGGGAAAAACGAAAATAATAAAAGCCTTATTGATACTGAGCCACAAACCAGGTAATGCTACCATGTGTGCTTGAGATCTTCCCCCAAATTCAGTAATTTTGTTACTTTCATTATCTCAGCTAAAATTGGATTATGACAAGGAAGCAAGTAGAAGTCATATGGCCAAAGATTTTAAGCTATAGAAAGAAATGCTGAAGGGTTGGGACTGTAGTGTAGAAGGTTAGGCCTCTGCCTGCAGTGTCGGCATCTTATTTGGGCACCAGTTTAAGTCTCAGCTACTCTGCTTCTAATCCAGCTCCCTGATGATTTGCCTTGGAAAGCAGCAGAAGATGGCCCAAGTGCTTGGGTCCTGCACCCACATGGGAAACCCAGAGGAAGCTCCTGACTCCTGGCTTTGGCCTGGCCTGGAGTGGCCACCTGGGGAGTGAACCAGCAGATGGAGGATCTCTCTCTCTCTCTCTCTCTCTCTCTCTCTCTCTCTGCCTTTCAAATAAATACATAAATCTTCTAAAAAAGAGAGAGAGAGAAGGAAGGAAGAAAGGGAGGGAGGGAGGGAGGAAAGAAAGAAGGAAACCACGAAAAATCCATATCCCTCAGTAACAAGCAAATGTCAACGAACATTGTGGAATGATTCTATAACCTTTAAACAGCAGTACACTTATAAATGATTTTAACAATTGAGTCTGGGTGAGAGGAATGAAGGTTTGATTTGCAGGCTTTGCTGATTTCTGTGATATAAATATTCCCATCATGGCTGTCTTAAACTATAAAATATGGCTTAACTAATAGATGACAAAATTGCTGACAATTTAACAACTGACCTCCACAAATGGTAGTGGCATACTCCAAACATACCACCTCTGAGACTCCAGAATTAAAGCACAGGACTTTAATTTAAATGCATATCTTGCCAATGGTGGCACTTTACACAAACACATACGGATTTTCTATTATCTCTCAGAAAGCAATTAATTTCATTTGCACTGAATCTTTAAGGAGAACTTCTTCCATCTTTCAATTTGAAATGTTTAGTTACTGCACAGACCCCAAAATATAGAAGAGCTCTAGCCAGAGCTAGACCTGAATCAGGAAACCTAAACTTTGGGTGATGTATTTTGTTCCTACTCATAGGGAAGAAAGTGAAATAATTGTATATTCTACAACTTCAACAAAAGACCTTTGATCATGTTCAAATATACACAGCCCTTGGACCTACCATCTCACAAATGCTTTCCATTTCTGTTAAAACATATTGATACCTCTCATCCAATGAGCATCCCTGCTTATTGAACAGCATGGGTAATTGCAATATGCTTCATTTCAACAACCAGTTTTGTCATTGTTCCTGATTTTGGCAGATTCTGCTTGTCAACAGAAGTAGGGAAAGTTACATAATTTCTCAGAATCCATTTGTTCTTTTTTTCTTTTAATTTGAAAGACAGTGAAACAGAGAAGGACACACAGATAATTTTCATCACTGGCTCACTGTCCAAATGCCCACTATGGCTACAGAACAAAAGTCAGGAAGCAGGAACTCAATCCAAGCCTGCCATATGAGTGTTAGGAACCCAATTAGTTGAGCTAACACTGCTGCCTCCCAAGGACCACAGTAGCAGGAAATTGGAGCCAAGAGTCAAATCCAGGCACTGTGATATGGATTACAGACATCCCAACTGGCATCTTAGTTGCTAAACTGAACACCTATTCTTCCTCTACTACTACGTAAGGATTGAGGCCAGTGCAAACTTTTCAAAGACCTTCTTATGAAGATCATATTTGTATGTATCAATAGAGCCCTTGGCACGCAGTACATCCTTATATGTAAACCCCCCCCTTGGTTCCTTCATCTTATCCCCTGTAGTCTAAAACAACAGGAACAAAACAAGAGTACAGTTTCTGACCTAGCTTTTCTGCTACATTCTTTTCTGGTTTACTCCTCAAGGATAATTTTTGATCTCATCTTTTAAAATATGACACTCACTTAAACTAAGCTCTAAAATTCCCTTTTTTCAAATACACATACACACACACATACACACACAATTATGGCCCCTCTTGCCACCAGGAAATCTTTCCACAAGAGCATTTTCAGTGTTTGATGTTCAGTAATAGAGATACACATACCCAGACATTTAGTGATTAACAGCCAGGGATACTAGATTTTCTAATACACAAGGTTCTCACATAGGAAGTATCCTCTGACATAATTTTTAATATTTTAGGTGTCAAACCCATCACAAGAATATTTTAGTAGATGAAATGCTGAAAAAAACTACATAGACTTATTCAAGAAGTCAACATAATTTAAGAGAAGGAAGCTATAAAGAGAAAAGCTTAAATGAGTAAAGACATTATTTTGAATTACTGTGCAATTTACTTACTGTTTTCTATCTACTCAATGTAGTACAGCATTTCCAAGTACATATTAGCTAAAAAGGATTTCAGTGCATGTAATTACTGAAAAATGACAAAACACATTGCACATATTTTATAGTCTTTGGGCTCCTTCTATGTGACCTCATGCTAAATATTTTTACATTAGCAGAACAGAGGGTTCTACTATATTTTATCTTTAAAATGTTTTGAATTTTTATATTCTTTTCATCTTATGATGTTTTGGTAGTATAAGGTAAAAACTTATGTTGTGAAAAATATTTGAGTGTTGCTTATTTTCAGTTCTTACTCCAAAATGATCACTAATGCTTTACTACTCAATTCCTTTCTAGGCTCTTGTTTTACTGTTTCTTTCTCCAATCCATTCCACAGTCCCTATTGCCTATTGAAGAATATACCTTCCCATGCCTTTGTAGCTGAATCTGAACATAAGTACCAACATATAATGGAATTTCAAAAATAAAAATAAAAGTGTCTAGGAGGAGATGTGAAACTTTGTCACTATCATACCTCTATCATAATACAGGTAATTTTGACACCATACTTGTAATGTTAAGCTCATTTTCAAGAATCATATATCCTCATGGTTTACAATTCAACAGTATATAATGTATTGTGGCAAACAATTCTTCTTCAGTAAGAGTTGTTCCTTCTCATTGTATACAATCAAGTCTGCATTTTTTACATACAAGAGTAGTACTAGATTTTCTTCGAGGGCACAAACACACACAATGAGCTGGGTGTTTGTGTCCCCTCTAAATCCATATGCCTACCACCACATGTGACGGTATATTGAGGTGAGGTCTTTGGGCGATAATTGAGTCATGAGGGTAGAATCTTTCTAAATGGATTAGTGATTTTTAAAGAGACCCTGGGACTGTTCTTTCAGTTGCAAGGATACAATGAGAAGTCAGCAGTTTGCAGCCTGAAAGTTCTCACCAGAATCCAACCTTGATCTGGTGTTTCCAGCCTCTAGAACTTTGAGAAAAAATATTTATTTAAGCCACCTTATCTGTGATATTTTTGTTAAAGCAGCCTAAGATACCATGTATAACAGATTGATATCAGTGCTTCAATTTCTCTGTCTTATATGAAATAAATTTTCGGCTTCCCTTACTTAAGAAAGTATTAATATCTGGGTATTTCATTGCTTTCTATTATAATTACAACTAAATATTTATATATTAAAATATGTGTTTTATTTTAAATTTAAATATTAATCATTTTATATAACATTTAGGGCATTATGTTAACTTTTGAAGATTTATTTGAGACTGAGATGGACAGAGAACTCCCATCCAGTGGTTCACTCCTCAGATGCCTACATCAGGCATGACTGAGCCAGGAAGAAGAAGGGAGTCAGAAATTCAATCCAGATTTTACATATGGGTAGTAGGAACCCATTACTTGAGCCGTCACCATTGCTTCCCATGGTCTACATTAGCCTAAAGCTGAAACTGGGAGCAGAGCTAGGAATTAAACCTAGGTACTCCAATATGAAACACAAGCATCATAACTTGCATTTAACCACTGAGCTAAATGCCCACCCATTATACTGATTTTAAAAATTATATAGTGAGAGTATACTATTGATAGATTTCATTTTGGCATAGGAAAAGGGTGTTACAAATATCTGTTGCAAGTGGGCTTGAGTCTGATAGATGTGAGGACCATAGATTTAAAGAAATGTTTACTACATAGACTTTTCTGGATCTTGAAGAAAATTCCTTAACAATGAGGCCAGTCTTCATTATGCGAAAAGACCAAATTCATAGTCATCAATTTCTGACAGTATCTTTGCCTTTAATGCTCCTTCATTGCCCAAACAAAAACACAAACAGAAAATCCTGTCTTCCAGCAAGTTTTTAAGAATAAAACTGTAACTGACCACTACATATCAATTTTAACGACTAAAATAAAACCCTGACAATGCCAATTGCTGGTGAGGATGTGGAGCAATAGGAACTCTCATTCATTGCTGGTGGGGATGCAAAAGTGTATAGTCACTTTCAAGGCAGTTTGCCAATTTCTCATAAAGCTAAACATCATCCTACCAAACAATCCAGCAATCATACACAAGTATCAAAGGGAAAAGGCTCAAATTGTTATGCGGTAATAACATTGAGATATCAGCATGAACTCATATTTAGCTTGCTAAAGATACAGATATTTAGCTTACTATAGATACAACTTATTATAGATATAGATGTTTGCGTTTAAAGTATTTGTAGATATGCACATGAAGAATAGTTTGCCAGTTAGTATAATACATATCTCCTTGGTCTTTTAGCTGAGAAAATATAGAAGCAATGATACCTTGCTAAGAATGAGCACATTTAATACCAGATCTTAGTTTCAAATATCATTCTTTAATAAAAGGTATCACTTATTCTTAGAGCTAGTAGAGGGAGCAGAAAACATCCAATATGAGTTTGGACTTGAATATAAAATGTAAAACTGTAAAACTCCTAGGAGAAAAAAAGGGAGAAAACATTTAGAAGGATGGCCCAGGTGTTTGGGCCCCTGCCACCCACATTGGAGACCGAGATAAAGCTCTTGGCCTGGGCCAGTGCTGGTCTTTATGGCAGTAAACCAGTGGATAGAAGATTCTCAACCTTCTCTTTCTCTCTCTCTCTCTCTCTCTCTCTCTCTCTGTAACTTTGAATTTAAAAAAAAAAAAGCTACTGTGTTTTAAACCCTTGGCATTGTGCCTAGCATGGAGTAAGTACTCAAATGTCAGCTTAACATGGAAAGAAAATAAAACAATTATTTGGCAAGCAACTGCTTTCTCTGTCTGCCACATTATACTTGGTAAGTGATTATTAAACAGATTTGAGGACAATAAAGAAACCAGTTGAATAAATTTCCTTGACATATAACATAAAAGATTTAATAAATTTTACTCATTTTTAAAATAGTATAGAATCCTAGAAAGTTTGGAAAACTGAGAAAAAACAACCAGATAATGCAATAACCACACTAGAATAACTGCTGCTCACTTGATGATTAATCTTAATTCTTGTGCACATATGTTTTTATATTAGCATTATGTTGTTCCTACAATATTAATTCCTGCTTTTGATTGCATGAATATTTTTCCAAGTCATTAAATATTTTAAAACATCTTTTTCAGGATTACTTAATTTAGCCTTACCTTTAGCAAAATATTAACTATGTACCACAAAAGTCGATGCCAATTTTTTTTCTATTGTAAGAACTAATAAAAATTCTATTTTCATAAAACCTCATCTGAGTTAACTATTGATATAGGAATGTTTCATATAGATGGGAATGGAGAAGAAGAATATCTTCTAAAACTCCATTTGCCAGACAAAGCCTTTTGAATAGAATGAAACAGTATTTTTAAGAAGCTGCCTTTCTGGAAGAAGTATAGTTCCCTTTGAATTCACTTCACTCTGACCAACATGAATTAGTGCTTTTTGAAGTAGAAATAATAGAAACTTGGGGAGAAAGTGAAAATCCCTCAGAATCTAATACAACCAAAGAAAAAAATGTCAAGCACATTGTGGAAACTGCGCCAGCTATTAAGAAAGTTTATTTCAACATATTCAGAGCATTCAAATGCCAGAGGGCCTATGATTGTGAAAGACAGTCCAGGCCTAACTGGAGGCTCAAACTAAACTGTGGCACCTGGGTCACGTTAGAAGCAATAGAAGAAGAAAAAAAGAGCAAAATGTAGATAAATTTAACAACTCAGGTAATAGGTTTAGGGACTAGGTTATAACCAAAAATAATAAAAGATGGCAGCAAGAAGTAGAAACCAGGCTTTTGGGAGAAAGGAATAAAGATAGGACAGACATTAAATGTTTGGATATAATTTTCCAAAAATCATGAAGTGAAAAGAAGGCAGTGCCGCTTAACTTTGATTTTAGTTCTTCTTCCTACAGGAGAAAAATGATACTACCAGTAGAATATTACAGATGGAAAACTGAAGCCCAAGAGGGATGAAGTGGAATGATAAATATGGGATAAAAATTCGCAGTACAAAATGTCACAGGGCAGGATAGTTAATCTGACAAGCAGTATTCATGAAAAAGTAAAAAGGTAGTTCTAAATTCTTATCCATAGCAACAAGATGCAAGACAGAAGAAGCAACTTTCCTGGGAGGAAGATGTAATTCCTAGCTGCACTTGAGATTCAGGCACAGGTATCACCCAAACACGGTAACTTAGAATATCCTTGTTGGTGAGGGGTGGGCATCTGCGGAGCAGCAGCACGATTCCTGTTCAGTGACCCAGTTTGCTGTAGATGAGTTTCACTTTTACCACATGTGTAAGAGGGATATAACCCGCTATTAGGTTTAATCCTTGAAAGTATTAATTCTCAATTCATTACATGGACACAAGGACTTTGTAGCCACAATCCACCTATAACATATAGATATCAGAAAATAGCTCTTGCCCCTTCTCTCCTGCTCTCTCTCGGTTCCTCTCTCTAGCCTCCTCCTCTGGGCTCTTGGCTCTGCTCTCCTCTCTCCTCTTCTCTGCTCTATCTTCTCTCCTTGCTAGCTCCTCTGCTCTCTGTTTCTCTCTTATATTCTCTTTCTCCCTTTTTCCTTCACCGCCCCTTCACTCCGGTCTGTAGGTTGTTCCCCAATAATCCCTTTCCCTTGCTCCGGTGTCCGGTGTGCTTTGCGACAGCTAACATTAAGATATGACATTGGTGCCGATAAAAATTAGTAAAAAAAAAAAATACAGAAAATATATATATTTCTAAAAACACATTAAATGATTAGGTTCCCTTAAGACCCAGGCAAATTTGATGGATTTATCAAACTAAGAGTCTTCTCTTTATTTTTATATCTGTAAATGATGTCAGACATAACTGCCTAGTTTTCTCTGTCTACATAACTCCTACAAACTGGTCTCTAATCAGGAAACATCTACCCTATCAGATATTTCTGAATTCATAGTTTTCACTATTATTATTATAAATTTTTTTTTACAGAGAGAGAAAGAAAGAAAAAGAGCAAGAAAACCTTCCATCTGCTGGTTCACTCCCCAAATGGCTACAATGGCGGGAGCTGAACGGGTCTGAAGCCGGGAACCAGGAGCTTCTTCTGCGTGTCCCACATGGGTGCAGGGGCCCAGGTACTTGAGTCATCTTCTTCTGCTTTCCCAGGCCATTAGCAGGGAGCTGGATTGGAGGTAGAGCAGGCTGGACTCAAACCAGCACTTATTTGGGATGTCAGGGTTGCAGATGGGAACTTGATTCACTATGCCACAATGCCAGCCCCCACTATTATTTTAAGCTTTCATCCTAATGGAGATTATGCAAAAGCAAAACTGAAGAGTTATTTCCCATTTCTACATGCATATTCCCTCTGATCAGGTATGCCAGAAGTGGTGGATCAAGTCAAAAGCAAGCCACTTTGCTCTATTATAGTCTGACTACAAATGCAAGGAGAAACACAAACAGGTAATGTATAATAATCCTATCAATCTTCAATAAAGACAGTCCCAAATCCAATAACTAGATTCTGTGTTATTCAAGATAAACCTATTGCTTTCTTAAATTAATAAAAAAAAAGCATGGATTGCTAGGAAAGCTGTTTTTCCAATTTCAATGAATGCTGTGGTTTCAATGTGTCCACAGGTTTCATGAGTTAGAAACTTGGTCCCCAGCGCAGCAGTGTCAACAGCTGGGATCTCTGAGGGGAGATTAGGTCATTAAGGCTCTACCTCATAATAGATTCATCCATTCATCAACTAATGGGTTAAAAGATTAATGAGCTATCATACGAGGTTTTTTTTTTTATTTTATTTATTTTTTTTTTATGAATGTGAGCTCTCTCTGGCTCTCTTGCTTTGTCCCTCCATGATATTCTCCACTAGGTAGCAAGAATGCCCTCACTAGAGGGTAAAAGAAAAGATGCCGGACCATGAACTGTGATATGAATAAACCTCTGTCCTATATAGATTATCCAGTCTCAGATATTTCGTATAGCAAAATAATCACACAGAAAAACAGATCTTTGCTCTCACTTTACAATTCTGTCAATTTCACGAGCTACTGAGCTACACAAATTGTCACAGGCAAAATAAAAATTACAAATAAATGATATCTATTGCTGAACAAAATGAAAATGAGAATTTTTTATTTACTGATAGATCAAAGCTAAGTTTCCAATAAGGATTTAATTTGTGATATAGTTTTGTACTGAGTTTTAGCTAGTCCCTAAGCCAATTTATTTTAAATGTTGGATTTTCTTATCTTCCCAACTCATTTTAGTTTGGAAAAACTGGCTTCAGTCTTATTCTCTAATTTCTCCAAACAATAGCACAAATTAGCTAACTCTTCATGTGTACATCACATGATGATTAAGTAAACTCAAGGGCAATTGGATGTATGTCCATGAATGCATTTTGCTTTGGCTTCATTCATTTTCCTTTGCCTTTCTGTCATTGCAATTAGGAACCAAGTTCTTTAATCCATATTATTATTTAAAATTCTTTAATATTTTGATTAAATTTTTGCAAGTAGATACGACTAGTGGAAAGCTAAAGAATTGCTATGAATGTCCTTCAGGAAAAAGTGCTATCATTCTTCCCAATTCTCTTATAGTGGTAAGCACTGTTTTGAATACACTGAGGCCCTTATGAAGCCATCAGTTACTGACTGAAGGCCATCTAATTGCTTTTGATTAAGAACTCAGTTCTCTGATCCCCAAATCTGAAAGGCCATTTCAGGAAGAATATTTATATTTTGTTATTTTGAAATTGTATGTCAGACTGTAGTTGAAATATTTACAATCACCGTACAGCACCACGGCTCACTAGGCTAATCCTCCACCTTGCGGCGCCAGCACACCAGGTTCTAGTCCCGGTCCGGGCGCCGGATTCTGTCCCGGTTGCCCCTCTTCCAGGCCAGCTCTCTGCTGTGGCCAGGGAGTGCAGTGGAGGATGGCCCAAGTGCTTGGGCCCTGTACCCCATGGGAGACCAGAATAAGCACCTGGCTCCTGCCATCGATAAGCGTGGTGCGCCGGCCGCAGCACGCCAGCAGCGGCCATTGGAGGGTGAACCAACGGCAAAAGGAAGACCTTTCTCTCTGTCTCTCTCTCACTGTCCACTCTGCCTGTCAAAAAAAAAAAAAAAGGAAATATTTACAATCACCTCAGAAAAAGAATCCTGAAATATAATTTCTATATAATTTCTTTGGATAACTCCTATTTTTCATCAACCTATATTTAATTCAGAGGAGATATCAAAGAAAACTTGGTTCTCATAGTATGATTTGAAACATATGAACTTTTAATTTATTAGCCTAGATTGTACACCATACTATATGTTATTTCTGTGCCCAAAGTAGATTTAAGGAAAGAATAGTTAATTCAGTGTCTATTAAATACCTGTGTACTAGGCACAGGGGACTAAGGAAGACTGAAACAGAAGTATGCAGGCTATTAAAATACAACTGAAGAGTGTTATGACAAGTACAAAGCCAGGAAGCTAGCAATTGTAGTAGAACTGAGAAACAACCAAGAGAAGAGTCTCTATAGAATTCCATGAATGAACTGGTGTATATGAGCAAGAGTAGGTAATTACTCTTGGAAATGGGTTTTACATATGCCTAATCAAGGGGGCTAGAATATACAACTGAATAAATAGCAATTTATTAACTTAGGGTACTTCCTCAAGATTCAGGATTTTATACCTTAGCCAGCACCCCAGGGAATTATTAAACTCCCAGTGGGGATAGCTCCTAGAAGCCTGGCCAGTTTTCAGTAAAGTAGAAATGTCCAAGGTGCTGCAGCATATGAAACTACAGGCTAAGGCATGTGGGTGATCCCCCATATTATGTTGCTCAGAAGGCCCCGGGAGAGTAGCACATCATACACCAGGGTCATCAGGAACTCCCTGGTAATAGGAGCACCAGAGTCACTAAGAGACTCAGATGGCTCCCTCCACAGGCCAGGGCTGGTGATACCAGAAGCAGTCATGTAACTGGGCTAATCAGCAGCCATGAAGATAGTGGTGCCTTGAAATTGTAGAGGTCTGATGCCAAACTGCATTTGTCCTTAAGATCCAAGAGGCTGGAATCACCACATTGGGAGCAAGGGTGAAGGAGTAGGGAAAAAAACTTGACCCACAAGGAATCGTAGATGGCCAGTTGAGAATGGCGCATATGGAGACAAACACTAACAAGGATACTGCTTAACATTACAACCAGGTGCAAACAAGAATGAGGGAGAAGAATGCTGAGAGTGGTCGCCCAACACAAGGAACCAGCTCAGATCCCAAACTACAACAAAAAATTTTGACATCCATGACTTATTTGACTAAAGGCAGAGATGGGACCCTAGGAGGAACTCTGCCACACCATGGCAACTATGTACCATGACAATACCATCCCATATGCATGATTTGAATTGACAACATTTGGCAGGTGGAGTGATCCCCACATTATGTTCATAGTCTGTGGAGTAAGAGCCATCATAGTGAGAACATTCGAATAGAAACCTCTGAGATTTCACTGAATACAGTAAATTATAATAGGATGGGTGTTTCACACAGCAGTTAAGACACTACTTGGGCTGCCCACATTCCACACTGGAGCATCTGGATTCAAGTCCCAGCTCCACTCCCAATTCCAGCTTCCTGCTAATGTGCTCCCTGGGAGGCTGCAGGTTATGCCTGCCACTCAGGTGGGAGATCCAGACCGAGTTCCCGGCTTCTGACTTCATCAGGGCCTCACCCCTGACTCTTGCAAGCATTTGGGGAGTGAACCAATAGATATTCTCTCTCTCTGTGTATATATAGAGATAGAGATATACAGATATAGAGATATACAGATACAGATATAGATATAGATACAGATATATATGTGTGTGTGTGTGCATGCATGCATGTATTTTTCCAATGAAATAAATAAATAGGGGCAGGCAGTAGCACAGCAGTTAAGTCACCACTTGGGACAACCACATCCCATATTGAAGTACCTGGGTTTGAGTCCCAGCTTCTCTGCTTCCAATTCAGCTTCCTGCTAACGCATACCCTAAGAGGCAGCAGATGATATCCCAAGTAAGTACGTCCCTGCCACCCACATGAGAGATCCACCTAGACTGAGTTCCAGGCTCCTGTCTTCAGCTTATTCCAACCCTGGCATTGCAGGCATTTGAGGAGTGAAGCAGAGATGAAAGGTCTCTGTCCATCTGTCACTTTGTCTATCTCTGCCTCTATCCCTGCCTTTCAAACAAAATGAAAATAAATAAAAATATATATACAGTGTTAAAATATATATACAGCACCCAATGGAGGAGTAGAGCCAAGATGAATTTCTACAATAAATATTGGAAGGATGCAGGAATGGTGGTTCTTCTCACATCTCCACTTTATGGTGTTACTCTGGCCTCTTTAGAAAACAGAATCCTGGGGCCGGCGCCATGGCTCACTAAGCTAATCCTCCTCCTGCGGCGCCGGCACCCCAGGTTCTAGTCCTGGTTGGGTGCCGGGTTCTAGTCCCAGTTGCTCCACTTCCAGTCCAGCTCTCTGCTGTGGCCCGGGAGGGCAGTGGAGGATGGCCCAAGTGCTTGGGTCCTGCACCCACATGGGAGACCAGGAAGAGGCACCTGGCTCCTGGCTTTGGATTGGCACAGCGCCAGCCGTGGCAGCCATTAGGGGAGTAACCAATGGAAGGAAGACCTTTCTCTCTGTGTCTCTATAACTCTTTCTGTCTCTCTCTCTCACTAACTCTGCCTGTGAAAGGAGGGAAGGGAGGGAGGGAGGGAGGGAGGGAGGAAGGAAGGAAGGAAGGAAGGAAGGAAGGAAGGAAGGAAGGAAGGAAACAGAATCCTGGAGAATGACTGTAGAACATCACAAAGTCAATCAAGAAGTATCCTAGATTGTAGCTTCTGTACCACTATAGATGGTTGGTGGAGCAAATTATATGCTCTAAGATAAACAATATGCAGCCACTGATACAGTAAATGCAGTCTATTCAATCCCAACCAGGAAAGAGAATAAAAAACCGTCTACATTCATATGAACAGACAACAATTGCTAGTCAAAGTTTTGTTGCCTCAGAGCTAGGTTAACAGTCCTGTCCTATGTTATAACAGATTTCAAAGACACCTGGACCTCCAGGACATCCCACAGAACAACAGATCATCCTTGCAGATTGAATGTGAGCAAGAGGTGGTGAGTACATTTGGGAAGATGACACATTGTAGTCGGTGAGAGATCAACTTACAAAGATTTAAGGAGCCTCTCACTTTAATGAAGTTTTAGAGATCCAGTGATGAGGGGCATGGTGGGATAATACAAAGATAGATAGTATATTGCACCTCTGAAAGCATAGAATTTTGGAGAAAAAGAAAGCATAGAATTTTGGAGCTAGTGTATTCTTAATCTAGGTATAATGATATAGCTCTTATATAGGGTAACACAGGAGGCTTCCAGCTTTAAGTAGATCACATGGAGTTTAAAGTAAGTGCTTCCACTCCACACTCCTTCTTTAGTTGGGGTTAGTCCTATACCAGGATATGACTGTAGTCTCCACCTTTGCCAGTATTTCTCTGAATAAACTTCCCTTTTCTATCTCATGCATACAGCCTAATACAGTTTTGCATATGTCATCCCATTTTGGCCTCTGTTTCTTGGAAGATTAAAAATATAGCACTTTAGAGAAAAGTTATCAAAGGAATAAGAAATGACTGTTCAATTTTAAGAAGGGTCTCTAGAGGAAACAAAATGGAGGATCACAATTTACAAAACAAAGTGAGGCTGGTTATACAGTGTAGGAAAAAATGACACAGTATGTGTTACAGTATGTGTTACAGTTACTATCCTTAAACTTTCTCTAGTCTCAGCTGGGAGAAAACAGACACCTTATGTGATGTGAGGAAACCATTCACAGATACCGTTAGCTTGACTTGAATTGAGTAAGACAAGAGTAGGAGATATAATCAATAAGCTAACATTATATCACTAAGAATGTGGTTCAGCCAGACAGGAATATTGTTAAATAAAAATACACGGTATCTTCAAAAAGTTCATGGAAAATGTGTATCATGAAAAAAATTATGCATGAATTTCAAATTTCTTTTTATATCATACAAATTTATCTTTTAGGGCCCAATGTTTTGGTATAATAGGTTAAGCCACTGCCTGTAAATCCGGCATTCTGTATGGGTACTGGTTTGAGTCCCAGCTGCTCCACTTTCAATCCAGCTGCCTGCTAACATGCTTGGGAAAGCAGCATAAGATGGCCTAAGTCCTGGGGACATTGCACCCATGTGGGAGACCTGGATGCATCTCCTGGCTCCTGGCTCTGGCCTGGCCCAATCTGGCTATTGTGGACATTTTTGAAGCAAACCAGCAGATGGAAGATCTCTCTCTCTCTTTGTCTCTCCCTCTCTCTGTAACTCTGCCTTCCAAATAAATAAAAAGTAAATGCTTAAAAAATTTATCTTTCAATACCATTTTCCACAAACTTTCTGAAGTACACATATTCAACCAGACAGTATAGGATTAATGAAGGAAAGTACTTGCTACAAGGTCGCAGGGTTACAATTTCAAATCACAGGAAATTTAAAAAATTTTATTTGTCCCTTCACTTGTTCTCCCTGATAGGTGACAACTAACTGAGCACCAAAAAGGAAACCTGTTAGAGTGAAATGAACACTATGAGAAACGGTGACTTGATCAGAACCTCACCCTGACTGTTGATGAACAACTTAATATGTTATCCCTCTTAGTATTTTTGTTTGTTTGTTCTACTTAATACTTTTGGTTGAATACTGTAATCAATACACAATTCTTCTTAAGTGCTGAAACTTAACTGAAAAGTGATCGCTGTTAAATATAAGAGTGGGAATAAGAGAGGGAAGAGATGTGCAATTCGGGACATGCTCAAGCTGACTTACCTCAAACGGTCGAGTTAGAAACATACCAGGGGACTCCAATTCAATCCCATCAAGGTGGCATGTACCAATGCATCTCACTAGTCCCAGTGATCAATTTCTGTTCACAATTGATCATAATGATAGGACTAAGAACCAAAGGGATCACATAAACAAGAATAGTGTCTGCAAATACTAGCTGATAGAATAAAAAAGGGAGAGAACGATCCAACATGGGAAGTGAGATACACAGCAGACCCATAGAATGGCAGATGTCCTAAACAGCACTCTGGCCTCAGAATCAGCCCTTAAGGCATGCGGATCCGGCTGAAAGGCCCATGAGAGTATTTCAGGCATGGAAAGCCAAACACTCTGGGGAAAAAAAAAAAAAAAAAAAAAAAAAAAAAAAAAAAAAAAAAAAAAAACAAAAAACCTAAATGAAAGACCTCCGTGGGTGAGATCCCAGTGGAAAGAACGGATCATCAAAGAAGGAGGTACCTTTCTCTGAAGGGAGGAGAGAACTTCCACTTTGCCCATGGCCTTGTCTAAATGTGATCAGAGTCGGTGAACTCGGGGCTTCCATAGCCTTGGCAGCTCATGACAAGAGCCTAGGGGGATTACTGAGGCCATAAACAAGAGTGTCAATTTGTTAAGTCAACAACAGGAGTCACTGTGCACTTACTCCTCATGTAGGATCTTTGTCCTTAGTGTGCTCTACATTGAGATTTAATGTTATAACTAGTACTCAAACAGTTTTTCACTTTATGTTTCTGTGTGGGAGCAAACTGTTGAAATCTTTACTTAATGTATGCTAAACTGATCTTCTGTATATAAAGAGAATCGAAAATGAATCTTGATGTGAATGGAAGGGGAGAGGGAGTGGGAAAGGGGAGGGTTGCAGGTGGGAGGGACATTATGGGGGGGAAGCCATTGTAAAAAAAATTAAAAAAATTAAAAAAAATTTTATTTACATAACTTAAGAATATAACTTGAATCTTTTTTAAATCAATCTAATCTGAAGACTATGAGCTTATCACAGTGACTGCAAGAAAGTCTCAGCACATAGGTCTCTTGTTAGGAAGAACCATCCTGGTTATATGCATTCATGTTAAAACTTGAGGTCTAGTCAGAGATCTCTGGGCTACAAACAACTCTGACTTATTGGGCAGTTAACCTGTCCTAGTTATTATTTATTGATCTGGTATTCTCAACTCAGTTGAAATTTAACCAAAAAAGACATAAATGAGTTCAAAAGCAAAGACAGTTTTATTCAAATGCAGAGCAGATTTGGAAATCAGAAAAATGTAGGATTCAGCCAGAGAATGAGACCATGCTTCTCTGAGGGAATGTGAGCTTGGAGTTTTACATCAAGCAGAAGTGCATACATGTAGCTTTGCATTCTCTTGCAGTAATAAGCAGGTTACATCAGAGTGGTTACATACTTTGTAAGTCCATTGAAAAGTCCAGTTGGGAAACAAACTGGTTCCTCTGGTTTTTCACAAATCTTGCAAGGTATTGCTAACTTCTAAAAAATTGTTCCTCTGGCGTATTCAGTTCCTGATATAATGTGTGTTAACATTTTACCTCTGTTAGTAAAATTACCTAGTAAAATTAGTTAGTAAAATGACTCAAGACTCTCTAAGGCTTAGAATAAATAAAATCAACAACTTTCTTTCCTTTCTTTATGATTATTCTACAGCCATTTTGACTTTAATTTTCCGAGTACCATAAAAACAATTCCCTTGCCGGTATCACGGCTCAATAGGCTAATCCTCCGCCTGCAGTGCCGGCACCCCAGGTTCTAGTCCAGGTCGGGGCGCCAGATTCTGTCCCAGTTGCTCCTCTTCCAGTCCAGCTCTCTGCTGTGGCTCGGGAGTGCAGTGGAGGATGGCCCAAGTGCTTGGGCCCTGTACCCGCATGGGAGACCAGGAGAAGTACCTGGCTCCTGGCTTTGGATCAGCGCAGTGCGCCAGCTGCAGCACGCTGGCTGCAGCCGCCATTGTGGGTGAACCAATGGAAAAAGGAGGACATTTCTCTCTGTCTCTCTCTCTCTCACTGTCCACTCTGCCTGTCCAAAAAAAAAAAAAAAAAATCCCTTAACGGAGACAGATATATCACAAAAACATTATTGAAATTTATGCTTCTGGGTACTTCATTTACATGATCCCCTCTTTTTTTCTTTTATTTAATAAATATAAATTTGAAATTACAACTTTTGGGTTATAGCGGCTTTTCCCCCATAACCTCCCTCTCACCCACAAACCATCCCATCTCCTACTCCCTCTCGCATCCCATTCTTCATTAAGATTCATTTTTAATTATCTTTATATACAGAAGATCAACTTAGTATATACTAAGTAAAGATTTTGACAATTTGTACCCACACAGAAACACAAAGTATTAAAGTACTGTTTGAATACTAGTTTTACCATTAATTCACATAGTACAATGCATTAAGGACAGAGATCCTACATGGGGAGCAAGTGCACAGTTACTCCTGCTGTTGATTTAACAACTGACACTCTTATTTATAACAACAATAATCACCCAATGCTCTTGTCATAAGCTGCCATGGCTATGGCATGGCCATAATCAAAGTGGAATTCTCTCCTCCCTTCAGAGTAAGGTGCCTCCTTCTTTGATGGCCTGTTCTTTCCACTGGGATCTCACTCACAGGCATCTTTCATTTAGGTTTTGTTTTTGTTTTTGTTTTTTGCCACAGTATCTTGGCTTTCCATGCCTGCAAAACTCTCATGGGCTTTTAAGCTAGATCCCAATGCCTTAAGGTCTGATTCTGAGGCCAGAGTACTGTTTAGGGCATCTGCCACTCTATGTGTCTGCTGTGTATCCTGCTTCCCATGTTGGATCGTTCTCTCCTTTTTAATTCCACCAGTTATTATTAGCAGACACTGGTCTTGTTTATGTGATCCCATTGACACTTAATCCTATCTTTTTGATCAATTATGAACTTAAACTGATCATTTGACTAGTGAGATGGCATTGGTACATGCCACCCTACTGGGATTTGGAATCCCATGGCATGTTTCTAGCTCTACCATTGGGGTAAGTCTGAGTGAGCGTGTGCCAAACTGTACATCTCCTCCCTTTCTTATTCCCACTCTTATTTTAACAGGGATCACTTTTCAGTTAAATTTAAACACATAAAAATAATTGTGTGTTAATTAAAGTGTTCAACCAATGGTATTAAATAGAACAAGAAAATGCTAAAAGAAATAAAATAGTAAGCTGTTCCTCAACAGTTATGACAAGGGCTGCTCAAGTCATTGTTTCTCATAGTATCTGTTTCACTTTTAAAATTTTCCTTTTAGGTGCTCAGTTGTCACAGATCAGGAAGAACATATGATATTTGTCCCTTTGGGACTGGCTTATTTCACTCAGCATTACATGATCCCTTCGAAAGCCCTGTTGCTGATATTAAATGCAAAATTTTATAATTCTTTTTATTAAAGAAGATACACACACACCCTAAATTTTATGAATTTTGGATCCCACAAAGCCTAAACCAA
The DNA here is from genome assembly GCF_964237555.1 of Oryctolagus cuniculus. Lineage (NCBI taxonomy): Eukaryota > Metazoa > Chordata > Mammalia > Lagomorpha > Leporidae > Oryctolagus > Oryctolagus cuniculus. Next base: position 63,477,078 of record NC_091435.1, on the reverse strand, counting down.
TCCTTGTTGTTCCAAGACTGAAGCCATGCAAATATGTTGGATAGCACAGTGACAAGACCATATTTGCATTTTCAAAAGATTACTTTGGAAAAATGTAGACAAAAGACTGAAAGAGAACCAGATCTAGAGGGAAAACTGTAAGGAAGTCATCATTGTATTCCAAGCAAGTAAACAGATCTTTGGCTTTGTATTTGATAAAAGGAGTTGGTGTCTCCTTTGAAAGAACAAGACCCTCTGAGGCATTTCCAGTTCTACTTATAAAAGCTCTCTCCCTCCACCCTATTTCAGACGTATTATTCTTCCTCCAAGTAGCTGAGGAGATTAAAATCTTTCACAGTGTAGCACTTTGTCCATGTCTTCAGAAAGTGAAATATGAAGTCTTTAGACTCAAAAGTACTAACTTACAGGCATAAGGAAGATAGCAAGTATTCCTGTTTTAAAATAAACTGACAGTTAAAGAATACAAAAGGTGTATTTTTCAATTTTCAAGGTTCTTTTTAAGAAGTGAATCAAAGAGTTTATGCCACATTTCTTGAGTAAACACAATATTATAAATAGTATAGAATATACCTTTTTACATTAAGTAAATCTAGAGTTCATATGAATGAGTAAATGTATGATAATCAAGAAAACTGATAATTAAAGAGGTAGGTTATTCTACCAGAGAGTAAATCTTATTTTAAAGCCACAAAAGCAAAACCAATTTTATAGGGATAAGAATTAGCAGAAACCTAGTAAGGTATTTTAGAAGTTTGAATTGCAGAAATGGATCAAATTAGTATAAAATTTTACATTAATAGAGAAAGGATGGGCCAGTAGATACTTAGCCATTTTTTCACAACTCTCTGGCATGGAGAAATGATTAATCTCTGCCCATGGGTGAACTATGGGGAAGCCCCCCCCCTTCTCCCTGGGGGGTTAGACAACCACAGAATCTATGTAGAATTAATTGCTGACTCCTCCTCAGAAAGTTACTCTACCGTAGGGAACCAGATTGAAAAAAGAAAAGTCTCATGTGGAGCTTATGACTATTGCTCTAAAGTATGTAGCAGTGTTTTTTGTTTGTTTAATATATACTGGGCTAACAAAAACTGACTGAAAACTATGTTATTAGTCATAAAACCAGTTTTTAGTTTTTGCTCTTGATGCAAGGATATTTTGAAATGCACTCGAACACATTCCAATTTAAATTCTCAGCTGATGGGCCACAGGTACATGTTGCTTCCAGATTCTGAAAACATCTGACTATATTAGGAAGACTTCTTGCTCGCGTTCCTAGGCACTTGTCAGTTTATGCCTCTGCACACCTAAGCACAAACCTATAGGACATCAGCCCTCACATCAGACACAAAAGAAAGGCACCATCATCTTGGCTAGGAAGATTAGCTCTCCAGATAAGAGAACTACCTCAAAATCTGTTGCTTCTACTAATTCCCCCTGCCTAATTCCTTTGACTCCTCAGAGCCTCAGAGAAAAATGGGATCACAGAGAGTGAAAACATCACATACGTTAGCTGATGCCGCGGCTCACTTGGCTAATCCTCTGCCTGCGGCCCCGGCACCTCGGGTTCTAGTCCCGGTTGGGGCACCAGGTTCTGTCCTGGTTGTTCCTCTTCCAGTCCAGCTCTCTGCTGTGGCCCGTAAAGGCAGTGGAGGAAGGCCCACGGGCTTGGGCCCTGCACCCGCAAGGGAGACCAGGAGGAAGCACCTGGTTCCTGGCTTTGGATCCGCGCAGCATGCTGGCCACAGCGCGTTGGCCGTAGCGGCTATTTGGAGAGTGAACCAATGGAAAAGGAAGACCTTTCTCTCCATCTCTCTCTTTCTAACTCTGCCTGCCAAAAAAAAAGAAAAAAAAAAAAAAATCACATAGGCTATAGAGGTATAGAGGAAGAACAACAAACAGTTTTGCACCGGCCTTATTTCAAGATTCATTCTACTTCTCTATCATACTATGTTGTAATTGACAGATATACTTGTCATCATATTACAGCATAAGATACTTGTGCACAGACACCAGGGTCTTGGATCTTTTTGCCACCATGTCCAGGCTTAATACCTAAATATAATATGTACTCAAATGTTTGTTGTGCAAAAAAATTTAAAAAATACCCTATTCCTATCCAAAAGCAAAACACCAATCTATGGATCTATTCATTCGGACTTTCATATTCACACCTTTAGAGGAAAAAAACTGTCAAAATTTAACTACAGGTAAAGGCAGAATAAATTCCTTTTTCTGTTCATGAAGTAAGATGCAGAAGTATGGAGTAGTAATTCATCTCCATACCAGGCATAAAAAAATAAGGCATTTGGATTTAATATTTTATTACCACGAAATAGTTTGGGCAATAAGTTCAAAAACCTTAAGACAACAAGCCAATAACCACTGATGAAACAGGCTGTCAGAGTGTCTGGCAAACTGTGCATTGAAAAGCAGAATAGCACTGGGAAGTTGTGATAATTCCACAGGAGGTGGCATCTAGCAAATTTGGCTTTTATTAAGCTCTAGGGAACCCCATTAAGAGAGCTTTCTCCTGTGACTTTTATTGTTAACTCTGCTCTCCAACTTCAATGTAATATTTCCTTAGGGGAAAAATGCTTGACTCAACTGTAAAGTAAATTGAATCTTTTTAATCTACCCTTTGAAAAATAAACCAATTTTTATTTAACCTTCAAAATTCTGACAGGTCAGATCAATCCTTCTTGTTAGAACCCAATATGTATCAACCTTAAGTATTATAACACATATGGTGAAATAGAACTCTTGTCAGGAAACTAGGCTGAACATTTTCAAAATCTGCAGTTACTTATATGCTATTTCTCCCATCTGACAGCTAAACATGTATACCTTACTTAGCAGCCTTACTTCTTTTTTTAATCTGAGCTTCTCTGCTGCAGTACATGTTCCAAACAAATAATTTCAGAAGAGTTGCATTTTAATGTCAATAAGTATAGTGAAGGCTGCAGTTCCTTTTTTAAGGTCTATCTATCTGTCTGAAAGGCACAGTGGTAGAGGCAGAGGGAGACACAGAGAGAGTGTTTCAACCGTGGGTTTACTCCCTGAATGGCTGCAATGGCTGGGGCCAGTCTAGGCCAAAGCTAGGTGCCTGAAACTCAATCTGTGTCTCCCACATGGATGGTAGGGCCCCAAGAACTCGGGCCATCTTCCTCCGCTTTCTCAGGCACATTAGCAGGGATCTGGATTAAAAGCAGAGCAGCCAGGACTCAACCAGCACTCTGAAGGCAGCGTAACCTGCTGTCCCACAACTCTGACCCTGCAGGTCCCTTTATCCAGCTTCATTGAATACATTCCCAGATGCTGTGCTATCAGCTTCTCAGTGTTCACAGCCCAGAATAGGCTTCACCTCATCCATAAATTTCTAGGGCAGCTCACAGCTTTAATTGAAACAAGGGTATTTAAGGCTAGCTTTATTGTACCAAAATAGGGCAACTTTGTGATGCCATTCATCCATGGGAGAACATCTTATGGTGCTAATAATTAAGTTCCATTGAATCCACTTCCTACAATCATGTTCTTTTTTAACCATTCTGTTACCCATCCCATTTAGGACCATGTTTCACCCAACTAATCAAATTGAATTCTGAATCAATTTTTCACATTCATTTTGCCCCTTCTCTATGTTACTGCCAAGAACACTCACAAATTTGACCATTACCTCCCCACCCCACTCCTCCCAATACAAACACCTGCTTGAAACCTTATCATTCACATCATGACCACAGGGGCAGTAAACTCAAGTCAGTTCACACACATGCTTTTGCTTCTCACCCAAGAATATATGATGAAGGAGCCAAGCAAATCCTTGAACTACATACAGTGTAATTGGATGGCATTCATCTACCTTCAGGGCCAAAACTGGCTGATGTGCTGACTATAATCTTAGTAGGGTCAGAAGATGTTTATTAGTGGGGAATGACTAGAGAACAAAATGAAACCAGGGAAATGCTTCCATTACTAAGTAAGAGAGTTAGTTATGGCAGGTTAGGATTTGGTGTGTCCCATTTGTGTTTTAACCAAGAATTTCTTCTACATCTGACCCAGAAATATCTTGGTATGTTGTACAGGAAAATTTAGTCTCAGGTTTCGATCATAATTATTTCCCAGGTTGAATATATTTTAATCTTTGAAAGCTGGGATACTAAGTACAGTAATGATAAACGTGAAACCTGAAGTAGTATATATATGGTAAAGAACAATGTGTACATATAGGTGCCAGTTCAAGTCCTGGCTGCTCCATTTCTGATCCAGCTCTCTGTTATGGCCTGGGAAAGCAGTAGAAGATGGCCCAAGTCCTTGGGCCCCTGTACGTGCATGGGAGACCCAGAAGAAGCTCCTGGCTTCAGATCAGCCCTGCTCTGGCCATAGTGGCCATCTGGAGAGTGAACCAGTGGATGAAAGACCTCTCTCTCTACCTCTCTCTCTCTATCTCTCTCTGCCTCAGCTTCTCTGTAACTCTGCCTTTCAAAAATAAATAAATAAAATCTTAAAAAAAAATCACTGCTTGTCCACTTGGAAATTCTTCTTCCATGTGAGAAAAAGAGCTGAGGTAATAATATTTAAAAAGAAGAAGAAGAATGTGTATATAGTTGATATTTAAGTGCTAATGGCTGGAATTTGGGCCTATTAGAGAAACAGGCTGACTTGTGACAGTTTACAATGCACAGTTTACTCCTTTGGCTTTACATTGAAATCTTTGTTTACAAACAGTTTTTAGAATACTTTATAGAACTTATTCCCCTCCTCTTCTTTTTAACTTTAGATTTATTTTTCATTTTTTTAAACTTTTATTTAATGAATATAAATTTCCAAAGTACAGCTTATGGATTACAATGGCTTCCCCCCCATAACGTCCCTCCCACCCGCAACCCTCCCCTTTCCCACTCCCTCTCCCCTTCCATTCACATCAAGATTCATTTTCAATTCTCTTTACATACAGAAGATCAGTTTAGAATACATTGAGTAAAGATTTCAACAGTTTGCTCCCACACAGAAACATAAAGTGAAAAACTGTTTGAGTACTAGTTATAGCATTAAATCTCAATGTAGAGCACACTAAGGACAAAGATCCTACATGAGGAGTAAGTGCACAGTGACTCCTGTTGTTGACTTAACAAATTGACACTCTTGTTTATGGCCTCAGTAATCACCCTAGGCTCTTGTCATGAGCTGCCAAGGCTATGGAAGCCCCCTGAGTTCACCGACTCTGATCCTATTTAGACAAGGCCATGGGCAAAGTGGAAGTTCTCTCCTCCCTTCAGAGAAAGGTACCTCCTTCTTTGATGACCCATTTTTTCCACTGGGATCTCACTCACAGAGATCTTTCATTTAGGTGTTTTTTTTTTTTTTTTTTCCCCAGAGTGTCTTGGCTTTCCATGCCTGAAATACTCTCATGGGCTTTTCAGCTGGATCCGCATGCCTTAAGGGCTGATTCTGAGGCCAGAGTGCTGTTTAGGACATCTGCCATTCTATGGGTCTGCTGTGTATCTCACTTCCCATGTTGGATCGTTCTCTCCCTTTTTTATTCTATCAGCTAGTATTTGCAGACACTATTCTTGTTTATGTGATCCCTTTGGTTCTTAGTCCTATATTATGATCAATTGTTAACTTTAGATTTAGATGTATCCAGTATGTGCCCAACAGTATTAAGATAAGTATAGTGATTTTATGACCCTTTAGGAATTTAACTTATAAAATCCTCCTTAAGCTTGACTGTAACAAAGTTTTTGCATTTATATAAATAAGGTTTGAATACAAAACTAAAAATTTAGGAACATGGCTTCTCAATTTTGAACTGTAACACATTCAATGTGTTACAGTTCAAATGTCCTCTGTCCTCTGAAATGTCCTCTGTGCAGAAAGATCACCTTCAGGAGGCTCACAATCAAGGTCCAGACCCGCACAAGATCAGAAGACATGGAAAAATTTTTCTACAATCTTGCATGAAAAAATTTCCCTCCCTTGGAAGGTACATGAGTTTTCTAATTCCCTATGTTCCCCAATATACATATCACCCATTTACTTTACACATCTCGTGCTTATAAATGGTTTAACAACTACAAATCCATACATTTTTAGTAGTGAGTCTTAACCAGGGGTGATTTTGTGCCCCCCACAAGGAACTACTTAGCAATGTCTGGAAACATTTTAATTCTCATAATCAAGGTGGGGGCTACTGGCATCTTGTGGGTTGAGGAGAAATGTAGTTAAATGGTCTACAGTGTGCAGAAAGCTCACCCTCAACAAAAAAGTCTCTAAAATGTCAATAATGTCCAAGCAGAGAAACCCTGACCTAAGAGAACTTTCCTAAAATCTCCTGGGCTGGCACAGAGGCTTTCCATGATCTATTTTTTTACCACGAGGATGAATCCATTGACATTATATGGGTCACAAATATATTCCTTCTTCATTATTTTGTACCTGCTTTCTCATATTTTGATGAGCTTCTCTTCTAATATTTGCATTTTCTTTCTTTAAGGTATCCTTCCCTGGGCTGGCACTGTGGTGTAGTGTGTAAAAGCCGTTGCCTGCAGTGCTGGCATCATATATGGGTGCCGCTTCAAGTCCTGGCCGCTCCACTTCCAATCCAGCTCTCTGCTATGGCCTGGGAAGGCAGTGGAAGATGGCCCAAGACCTTGGGCCCCTGCACCTGCATGGGAGACCTGGAAGAAGCTCCTGGCTCCTGGCTTCAGATCGCAGCTTCGGCAGTTGGCGCCAACTGGGGAGTGAACCAGCAGATGGAAAAACCTCTCTGCCTCTCCTCTCTCTGTGTAACTCTGACTTCTGACTTTCAAAGAAATAAATAAATCTTAAAAAAGAAAAAAAAAATCCTCCCCTATACTGAGGTTAAAGATTTTTTGTTTTCTTCTAAACATATTACAAATATTTAACATGTATGTCTTCAATCCATCTGGAATTTATATGACGAGAATCAGAGATGCAATTTTATTTCCATATGGATAGCCCACAGCTTTGACAGCATTTTGTGAGTAATTCATCCTTCTTTACTAATTGGTAACACCAACTCTGTCATATGCTGTTTCCATAAAACGCTAATCTGTTTCTGCTAATATTATTAAGCTGTACTTATTTTTTTTTTTGATAAGCTGAGAGAGACAGTGAGACAGGAATGGAGAGACATACAGAGAGCTGTCATCTGTTGGTTCACTCCTCAAATGCCCACAGTGGCCAGTGCCAGTGCCGGGCCACGCAGAAACCAGGAGACTTGAATCCAATCCAGGCCTCCCACAAGGGTGATAGGAATTTGAACCATCACCTACCTGCTGCCTCTCAGAGTGCACATCAGCAAGAAACTGGAACATAGAATAGAGTCCAGGACTTATACCCAGGTCCTCCAATGTAGGACACCTGTACCAAAAGCGGTGTCTTAATCACTATTCCAAACAACTGCCATTAAGTTAAAATTTGTTTTAGCAGCCTTTCTATCTGATATCCTGATTTCTTCCTTATATTCTAAAATTTACTCTTAGAGTTTCTGGATTAGCCCTCTTGGATTTTACTTGAAATTATACTGAATTTGCAGGTTGTGCAAAAATAATGATTTTTCTCATTCATGAACATAGTATCCCTATTTTAATTATTTTCACAACTTTCAACGCAGTTTAATAATTTCTTCATAAAGATAATAATAGATTTATTCCTGGGTGCTTTGAGTATATATAGTCTGTTACTTTTGGTTTGTATTTCTGTCTCCAGCAACTTTTCTTTAACTGGATCTCATACAAGCAAACTTGTCAAGCTATCTTAATAGCTTGTCTGTAAATTTTCTCTTTTTATTTAACCAAATCTTTTGAAATAGCTTATTCTTCTTCAATACTTACTCCCAGAGCACTGGCTCTGATCTCTGGTATAATTTTGAAGAGTAAATGTTTTCATTTTGCTCTTAAAGGTATAATTTCTAATGTTTCACATGTAAATGTGACTTTTTTTTTTTTCGAGATTTTTGGCAGGAATGTTTCATTAGGTTGAAGGGGTTTAGAACAAACCACCCCAAACTATGCAACTGTAGAAAATCGATTATTTCATGCTAAAGATACATAAGAGACCCTATGTACAGGCAGAGTTCTTTGACTTCCTCTTTTCTACCTAAAAAGCAGGTCATAAAATTTCCAATGAGAGAGATACTCTCTTCTGTAGCAGAAAGAGAATAATGTTCTTATCACTGGACCCTGGAAGTTAATACTGAAACAGGTCTATATACACAAATTATTAAAATAAAGCTTATCTTCCTTTAGTTTCCCTCATATATATTTCCTAGTCACTTTTCCACAATTTATCACCCCAGCTTAAGTCTCCTTCCCTTTGCCTTGTCATTTTCCTACAAGCTTATTTCCATTAGGGAAAAAAAATGTAAATAAGCTCTTGTCCCTAACAACTTCTTTGGATCCTCATTTTTTCTATGAAGGCTCCTGGGTACATGAAAAAATACCAGATAAAATTTCTGAGCTTTTCGTATGTTAAACCACCTTATATCAGTGTTAATTCTCAGGCACAGCCACAGAATCCAGGAGGGTAGAAGAAAAGCTTTTTCTCCCTTATAGTTTTGAGGAAGTTTAATTTAATTAAAGGTTTCCCCAGATTTTAACATCCCAAATCAGTGGAAGTAAGCCACTTATAACCCAGACCAGCTGCCATAGTCCATTTTCTGTTGCTATAATATGTCAGACTGGGTAATTTATAACGAAAAGAGGTTTATTTTGATCATGGCACTGGCATCTGCTCAGCTTGTGATGAAAAGCGGCTTCCTCATGGCAGAAAGAGAAAGAGAAGTGGGTGTGTGTAAAAGAGAAAAATGGGCCAACTCTCACGATAGCCAGTCCATTCCTATGAGAAAAGCATTACTCCATTCATGAATTTCATCCCAGACCCAAACACCAACCACTAGACCCTGCTCCCCCAACACTGCTTCCTTCAATATCAAGCCTTAACGAGAGCTTTGGTGGAACAAGCCATATCTAAATGTCTAGTCTTCTTGGAAGATTTGCTTTTATACTGGGAGATGCAGCTGGAAAGCCCTCCTGCGTCTTCAACCTGCCTCCTTTTCACCTCCAGTTTGCTAAGCACTTTTCAAGAATATCCATTTAGCTTAGATCAGCTTTGACTGACATTCTGCTTAGTTCTCAGAGATTGATCTATCTGCAGAAAAACCTTAAGGGTCTCAAAACAGTACCTCAATCATTTCACTGAGAGTTTTCAAGAAATAAAAGTCACGATAATAGTACTCAATACAGTAGAGCCAGGGATAAACTTTTAAAGATTCTTCATAAGATGTATGAACACATGTCTTTCAGATCTAACTCCATAGTGAATGCATGAGTTAGTCCTGCAAAAAAAACTAAAAACATCCAAATGTAGTCCAAAGCTTCCAAGTGCCTGGCACAAAACAGGATTTGATTGTGCATTCTTCCACACATGAAAGAAACTATTTCCATGAAAAAATAAAAAGTCCTGTCTATGGATATGTTACCAACTATTACAGGCAAACAAGGAATCAGCAAGAATGATCCTTGGAGAGGCCTGAGTAGTGACATAGCGAGTTAAGCCACCCCTTGCAATGCCAGCATTCCATATTGGAGTCCTGGCTGCTCTGCTTCTGATCCAGCTTCCTGCTAATGTACTTGGAAAGTGATGGCACAAGTACTTGTGACCCTGACACCCATGTGGGAGACCCAGGTGGAGTGCCTGACTCCTGGCTTCAGCCTAGATCAGATCTGGCTGTTGCAGCCATTTGGAGGACTGAACCAGAAGATGGAAGCTCTCTCTCTCTGTTGCTCTGCCTGTCAAGTAAATAAATAAATCTTTAAAAATAATCCCTGGGCCTTATAAAAAATACTGACATTTCAGCACTCTTTCTCATGTTTCCCTTTGGGAAACATGCAATGTTGAACAGGCAGCTTTTCTTTCATTTTCTTTGTGCCAGAGTCACTGGGAACACTTTATATTTTAGTCACATTTTCTTCTTCATAGAGGGTAGGGGACATTCTTTATACTGCTTCTGTGCCAAACTGTGTTGGTATTTCATCTGGGAAAGAAAGAGTTAAGTTCTGGGGCATTTTATTTCTCCCCAAGTTATAACACATATGTTGTTGGAGGGTTACTTGTCATCCAAAGAGTGAAGCCTGACCACTTCTTACTCTGTGTTATGTCACTTCCTGGAGATGTCAGAAGGCGGTAGGCAGGCAGCACCTTCTGCTTGAACATCTCCCTGGGTGTAACCAATTCATCTGTAAATGTAGGGAGCTTTTTGAGCTTCATTTAAAAGCCACAGGTAGCTTGTCCATTAACCAAATACCCCCAAACATATATTTGAGCTTTCCTCTTTTTTCTTTTCTAAAAAGCAACACATCTTTCATACTTTGAAAGTTATGCAGAGGTATCACAATAATCCCAACCCACACATGTGGTGTATGAAGGAGAATCACTGCTTTCTGAAGGCTAGGAAAAGGAACAATTAAGCGGAGAGCAGAATCAAACCCAATTTTCCCATTCATCTTTATTAAAAGCATCTGGCTAATGACTTCTAGCAGGCAAACAATGTCATTTATTTAAAAAGTAATTCGTGGGCTATCCCTTTAGGTTATTTGCTACATCAATCAGTAACTTTATGTGTTTTCTTTGATGAACAGAAAACGGTCTTTGGCTTTCTGTCTTTTCACTTTGATACCTTTGTTAGTATCAGAAATGAGTTAGCTGTAGACCGGTCCAAATGAAAAATGCACCGTTCTCATTTTTCTAGACAAACCACAAAGATATTACAGGTATACTTCAAGTTTGTTATTCCAAAAAAAATTCTTCTACATCTATATTATTTAGTGGCAGGTATAAGAGATCAGAGACCCCTTATAAACAAGCACATGTTCAAACTCTTGCCTTAGGTTCTCTTCTGCCAGGAAACCAGCCAGACATCCTCCACTTACCTCACTCCTTATGTAGCTGTTAGGAAACTTGCTTGACACACAAGCCTTCTGAGAACTGCAAAGCTGGGCCGCAACTCTGGGCAGTTATGTTCCCTTTCTTGCCTTTTCTAGGTCAACAGCTGCAGACTGTAGCAGTAACACCCAATCTTTAGCCACACAGAGCTACAGCGCAGGGAAAGTCCTCCCAAGACCATCTTTATTTTGTTGGATTTAACAAGGTACCCGACAAGTTTCACATGGAATGGGCCTGAGACGAATTAAGCCGCAGGATGTGAGTTTAGTATTCCTGTTTGGAGGCAGGAATCCTCCTCAGTGCCTCATTTGTGGTCATCCTGCTTTCCTCCCCACCACTTTCCTAGCCCTGGAGTCATGGCGGGGCCTTCTAATAAACCAGTAAATACAGCGTTGCCTGAGGAGAACGGTTTTTAAAAGGAAAGCTTCGCGCTGAGAAGTTCCCAAGGCAAAGTGAACCCTGTAATATCACCTATCTTTACAACTAGGAAAATTGTCAATTTTGAGAAGATTTCAAGAAGTGTCAGTGTGCTCGCCGCAGTCAACACTGAGCGTCTTCCTCCTCTCTAATTTACCACCAGCTCCTCCAGTAACCACCGGATCCACGAAGCCGCTTGCCTGCTAACAGCAGACAAGCAAAGCAGCGCGGGCAGAGCCGGGCCTCCAGCCTGCAGCCTCTTCCGCCACGCCCCCAAGAGGGGCGGGGCGGCTTCCCAGCTCCTAGCCCGCAGAGGCGGGAAAGGGGGCGGGTCACAGTGACGTTTCCCAGGAAGTCTACCCTGGTTGGAGAGAATGTAGAAAAGACATGGCGGCGGAAAGGAGGCGGGGTCTAGTTTCCTTGGTGATGGGTTGCCCGGCGGTCGCCTGGTAACGGATCGCGACCGTCCTGGCTAAGGCGGCGCAGGCGGCGCAGGCGGCGCAGGCCGCGGAGGTCTGCGAGGCAGAGCCCAAGGCGGGCTCCTACGGTTTCTTCCGCGATGGCTGCTGCCGCGGCAGTGGTTACGCCGTCGGGTTTAGAGGATGGGGGGTCTCGGTCTCGCGGCGAAGGAGCCGGGGAGGTGGTCGTGGAGCGGGGCCCCGGCGCCGCCTACCACATGTTCCTGGTGATGGAGGACTTGGTGGAGAAGCTGAAGCTGCTCCGCTACGAGGAGGAGTTCCTCCGGAAGAACAACCTGAAGCCCCCGTCCAGGTGGGTGTTCTGGTGCCGGCTGGGCCCTGGGGGCCTGTGTTGGGTCCTGCGCCGAGCGAAGGTTAGCGAGCCCTTGCTCCCATCTTCGCAGCCGGGAAAGGGCTGTGCACCCGAAATTGGGCGACCGAGGGCCGTGGAGCTCACGGAGCTGAGACGAGGTATATTTGTAGAGAGAGTAAACAAGTTCTGGAGCAGCAGAAGGGGCTGGAAGACAACATGCGCGTCCTTTAAAATTCGCATCTCCGCAAAACACAAACTTTGCCTTTTCTGGTTATAAAGGAGAGGTAAACACTCTTTGTTGAAAAGTCAAAAGTAGAAAAATACTAAATCACCCGCCATCTCATCTGCAGAGAGAACCGCTGCCATCATCTAGTGCTGTTCCTAGTTTGTTTTCTTTGGGAAACCCTTCCCTACAACTGGCCGCCTCGCTGAGTAGCACTTTGCATGCAGTTCATAAACTTGTGGGCTCGACTGCGATGGCTTGGATAGCAACAGCAGGCTGTTCAGAAACTGAGTCGTGGCAGACAAATGAATCAACAGCTGTCGGAATTGCCCTCTTAGCACAGAACCCCAAACACCTCTGCACTTGTTCTGGTGGGGAAAAGTCCGTGGTCACCTGATGGCAGGACCATCAGTGGCGAGGGTAACGGACAGCTAGCACTTTCTCGTCTAATCGCTGCAGCTTAGTGACAGCCAGATAGATTTCAGAGCTTTTTCTCTTACCGCTTAGATTTTTCTGCTTTATTCTCTAAGAGGCGAGTAGGATGAAGAAGCTTTGGTATTTCACTTAACGTCAGCCGTTTACCCCAGATAATATCCCTTGACAATTTTAATCTCATTCCTCTGCTGTGTTCTAGTAACTGGAATTGCAAGATATGTAGGCTTTATTATATGTTATCCATTTTGCTAAGTTATTGTATACTAGGAGAAAAGTTAGAGAAAAAGTGTTGCTCGATCTGTGATGGATGGGCTTGGGGTTGTAAATGAATGGATCAGGATAATTCAGACAGCTAAGATTCTGTAGTAATAAAAATGCATTTTTTTTCCATATGTCTTTGTCAACTGAAGGAAACTGGCTTTGAAGTTCTATTAACATTATCTCTGTGCTGTTTCCTTGGAGATTCAGCAGGATACTTGGAATCAAGGATTGTTGTGGAAATGCCCTAGTCTCATGTTTGTCAAAGTGTGATCAGCAGCATCAGCATTGCCTAGGAACTTACTGGAAATGAATTTCCTCAGGTCCTTTCCTAGGTCTACCTTTTCAGAAACTCTAGGTGTGGTTTCTAGCAGCATGTGTTTTAAACAGCCTTGCAGGTGATTCTGGGGCACGGTAATTTTTGAGAACCCCTGACCAATAGCCTACAGGATTTATCAGTATCCATTCCTCTGTCTTTGAGGAATTATCAGTCAATAAGAAAAAGACAAGTTGTTGGTGCGTGGGTGGTTTGAGAGGTTTTGAGCGCATACCTGGAAGGATTTCAAGGCCTTTTTAAATTCTCCCTTTTCTTTTAGCTTATTTGGAGAACATGAAGAGGTAGAACACTGGTGCTTATTGCAGTGGTTTTGTTAGTTATAAATACACTATAAACGTGGTAGTGTTAGCTACACATAAAAAAGCAAATAAAAACTCTGGGATCAAATTGGCTTGCATGTTGCTGCTAGCACATTTTAGTCCTATCTTTAGGTGTAAATTACACTCATCTTCAGAGGACTGTTTTTTGTAGACTAAGGGATTTAATAAAAGTTAGACTGCGGTTGTGACACTGAGACATTCTTAATCCTGGCTGTACCTTAGAAACATCCAAAAGCTTTTGAAATGTACCCATCCTATGTCTTCATTCCCAGAAGTTCAGATTTCATCTACTGAGGAGCAAAGGAGTAATGTTTAGCTGAGTAGCAATAGTTTTAAGAGTTCCTCAGGTGATCCGAATTCGCGTACAAGATGGAAACAGCCGTTTAACATTGCTGATGGCTTAGAAACCCTAAAAATGTAGAGTGAATAATTCTTAAAGATTTTTGTTAAACCCTGAAGGTATTTTATTTCAAATTACCATTTTCAGAAGGCACTAATTATTCTTGACATATGTTTTGGCAAAAGTTCCACGTGTTTTGTTTTCTAGCATGCACTGTATTTCCTGGGTGTGAGGTCTTTGATCTCATATTTTGTGTACAGTTACAGTTGCCCTAATCCTGCTGATTAAAAACTAACATGAGTGCTGCGAGTTACTGGAAAAGTCAAAGAGTGAATTATTAGTGTCTGGAGTTGAAGACCATTATTGGGGGTCAGGACAAGGAGGAGAAGCTTTTTTTGGGCAATTTTGAACTTGGCTCCACAAGTTATTATAGACTTATTTACATTATTTCACATTCTTCCATGCCTCCTTGTTTTGAAACAGACATTATTTTGCACTGCCTACAAACCCTGGTGAACAGTTCTATATGTTTTGCACTCTTGCTGCTTGGTTGCTTAACAAAGCAGGACATCCCTTTGAGCAGCCTCAAGAATATGATGACCCTAACGCAACAATATCTAACATATTAGCTGAACTTCGGTCATTGGTAAGTGTAAACTACTCTTCTTTCTGCATGTTCTTCATCAAACATTTTAATATCAGTAATTCAGGAATAAATGCTAGCCTTTTAGATGACTACTTTATGAACATGTACCTATGAATTTATTTTCATACAAAACTTTATCACTGCCCCTTCTGAAAGTGTCCAGTGTATACTCATTATAGTCCAAAGTAATAGTATTTTTCTTAATCCTGATACTGTGTCTCACAGGTAAATTTATTATGAGCCTTCATTCTCCCTCTAAAACTTTGATCTGAAAATGATAAAATTGAAACACTTTATATTTTGAAAGGGAACTTTGAATAGAGCATAACAGTTGTGCTTTTCTCTTCTGACTTTCCCTAGGGACAGGCAGTAAGACATTTCTGGCACACGTTATTAATTTTTGAAGGTGAATCACTTGTCCTGCATGTAGTTGTTTCTGAACTTTGACTGAATTTTTTACCCCAACAATATCAATGATTTCTTCTGCCACTATGAAGTTATTGCTTCTTAATTTGGTACTTTAACCAATAAAATGTTTTTTGTCTTTAGTTTTTTAACACAAAACTGGATTAAAAAGATGAGGTGGGTTTCTAAGGAACTGTAATTAAAGTTATTTTAAACTATTATTTTAAATAATTTGAAAAACAGAACATTATGTATCTGTTCAGCAATTCTGTGCTTAAAAATCTTCTGACACTTAGAATAAAACCAACAGTTAAAACCCTGTTTATCTTGTTTTTCAGGGAAGAGCTGCAGATTTTCCTCCTTCAAAATTAAAGTCAGGTTATGGAGAGCATGTATGCTATGTCCTTGATTGTTTAGCTGAGGCAGCATTAAAATATATTGGTTTCACCTGGAAAAGGTAAACTTTACCAGTCCTGCTAATAGTAACTTTATGTGTATAACATTTTCTTCTGTGGGTACGGAGTTATTTAACTGAACTGTTAAAATTTTTTTCTTCTTGACTAGTCTAAACTGAAAATGCTATGGAGGATTAGGAAAAATCAGTACACATAAAATTGGAATGTCTAGTATCTTTGAAACCAGTTCTTAAGTAATGTTAGATATTATTCTCTTTTATATAATTACTGTTAAAAGTTTGTGACCATATTGCCTTTGTTAGTTTAGAAAAACTTTTTAAAAATCTTCACATGTGTATTTACATACACAAGTATAGTATATATGTGGAGTCAACTGATAGCCACAGATTTAAGGAAAAAGTTAAAATTAATATAGCCTCCTAGACTTAGTTCATCAGATTGAACATCTGACAAAATGACTGACATGGCAGCTTTCATGTTTTCAGCCCAAAACAGTACCACTGAATGCAATTTAAAGAGTGACTACTTGATCCGTAGGACTTCTTTACTAGATTTCAAAAAAAAAAAAAAAAGTGAGATGTGGTATTCTATTTGGCATTTTTAAAAATTATACCACTGAATCTATTCTAAGTTCACAAAAAGCTATTAGTATCTCAACCACTATTTGATTTGGTGCTTCTTTTGTGTTGGGACAAAACTTATCCCTGACTCATATATTGTGACTTGAGTAATTTATAAGGACTCTGTATACATGGACAAGATAAAGTGGGAGAAAGCTGAAAAGCAGTAAACATTAGAGAATGTATCAGCTGTGTAATCCATGAACTACATAGAAGTTACATATTTAGGCCGGCGTCGTGGCTCACTAGGCTAATCCTCCGCCTTGCGGCGCCGGCACACCAGGTTCTAGTCCCGGTCGGGGCGCCGGATTCTGTCCTGGTTGCCCCTCTTCCAGGCCAGCTCTCTGCTATGGCCCAGGAGTGCAGTGGAGGATGGCCCAAGTGCTTGGGCCCTGCACCCGCATGGGAGATCAGGAGAAGCACCTGGCTCCTGCCATCGCTTCAGCGCGGTGCGCCGGCCGCGGCAGCCATTGGAGGGTGAACCAACGGCAAAGGAAGACCTTTCTCTCTGTCTCTCTCTCTCACTGTCCACTCTGCCTGTCAAAAAAAAAAAAAAAAAAAGTTACATATTTATAGATGATTAATTTTATGTATTTAAATATGCCAGAACAAATCTGAGAAGAATGTTGCTTTTGAGATATTATTTAATTCTAATTAATAAAAACTAAGAAGTTTATCCTTTAATAATATTGATTTGGTTCACAGTACTTTTCTTCTTTTATATTAAATGTAGAATTTTGTATCTTATTAACCTGAGGAATGTCTTTCTAAAGTAAGTTTCTTACTTTCTAAAGTAAGTTTCTACAAGTAAACCCAAATATATTTGGGTGTTATTAAAAACACCCATATTAAAATGGGAAGTACAAGTAATAAATCTTGATGGAGAAATGATTTTTCAGTACTAACTGTTGGGATTATTGATTAGATTTTGGAAATAAAACTAAAACTGCAGCCCTTTCTATTATCTATATCAAAATAAACTTGAGATCAAATATGTAAATGAAAAAAATAACACTATGGAAATACTAGAAGACCAGAGGGTAGGTAGCCATATGAGGGTTAAAGTTATGATCTATGCAAGAGAAGATTGTCAAGTCTATATAATAAGAACTGTGTAAAAGTCTTGAATAGGTACGATGAAAAGTAATAAACTAGGGAGAATATTTTTTAAAAAGATTAGACAAGGGCCGGCGCCGCGGCTCAATAGGCTAATCCTCCGCCTTGCGGCGCCAGCACACTGGGTTCTAGTCCCAGTTGGGGCGCCGGATTCTGTCCCGGTTGCCCCTCTTCCAGGCCAGCTCTCTGCTGTGGCCCGGGAAGTCAGTGGAGGATGGCCCAAGTGCTTGGGCCCTGCACCCCAGGGGAGACCAGGAGAAGCACCTGGCTCCTGCCTTTGGATCAGCGCGGTGCGCCAGCCGCAGCGCGCCAGCCGTGGCGGCCATTGGAGGGTGAACCAAAGGCAAAAGGAAGACCTTTCTCTCTGTCTCTCTCTCTCACTATCCACTCTGCCTGTCAAAAATAAATAAATAAAGTTTAAAAAAAAATTAGACAAAGCATTAATTTTATTAATATGCAGAAAGCCAAGGGCAGAGGGTATAAGTGGGCATTTCACTGAAAAAGAAACTCAAAGGACTATTTATCATATGAAAATACGTCCAACCACTCTCATACCAAAGAAATGTAAGTAAAATCAGAATGGGATTTTTTTTTTTTTACTTATTTGATTGGCAAAGTTTATAAAACATTTTGATAAATATCTGAAATAAGAGTCAGTGTTCTTCATTATTTTCAGGAGTGTAAACTAGGGTAACATTTTGGAAACTAATTTTCACAGTAATTTGCAAACCAGTAGCATGTACAAAGTTGTTGATGCAGCTATTGCGCTTGAACAGATTTATTCTAAATAAGATATATAATGATAAGTAAACAAGGATAATCTTTGCAATGTTGTCTAACAAAATACTAGAAACATTCTCAATGAACATAAATTGCCAATTTGGAATATATATAGTACAAATATGTGAAAAACAAAATTATATTTACTGAAAGGTAGTATATTGGTGAGGAAAGTAAGTTGGATAACAATATACATAATGTAGATAATATCTCATTTTTGTAAATTTATTTCTTAAATTTGGAGAGAAACATTTTCACTTTTTTACATAGAAACATTCAGGAAAAATACATGAAACGTGTAACTGTCATTTTGGAAGGGGGCAAAAATGAACAAGATCTGAAACAGAGGGGATCCTAAATATTCACATTACTAAATTTTTTTAACTATCATCTCATATTAAGTCTTATTATCTTAGGCCAGCATACCCAGTGGAAGAATTAGAAGAAGAAACTGTTCCAGAAGATGATGCAGAATTAACATTAAATAAAGTGGATGAAGAATTTGTGGTATGTGCATTGCTGAACTTCCTGTTCATTTTCACATTTAGATTCCCTTCCCTTCTCTTAATTATTCCAGGCTTCCATTTTATTTTGGGATGTATTGTTTTAACAAAATTTATTTATTTGAAAGGGCTACAGAGAGAAGGCACACATGCACACACACACACACACACACACA
The DNA here is from genome assembly GCF_964237555.1 of Oryctolagus cuniculus. Classification (NCBI taxonomy): domain Eukaryota; kingdom Metazoa; phylum Chordata; class Mammalia; order Lagomorpha; family Leporidae; genus Oryctolagus; species Oryctolagus cuniculus. Next base: position 63,458,347 of record NC_091435.1, on the reverse strand, counting down.
GAGAAATAGAGATTTTTCCATCCTCTGATTCCCTCTCCAAATGGCTGCAATGGTTAGAGTTTGGCCAGGCTGAAGACAGGAGCTTCATCAGTCTCCCATGTGGGTGCAGGGGCCCAATTACTTGGGCCATCTGCTGCTGCTCTCCCAGGCACACTAGCAGGGAGCTGGATGGGAAATGGAGCAGCCCAGACTCGAACCAGAGCCCATATGGGATGCCTGCATCCGAGGCAGTGGCTTAACCTGCTACACCACAATACCAGCCGCTGGAACATGTTTTATTTCATTGTTTCTAGAAAAGAAAAGTTTTTAAATACAGTGCCAAGTATCTATTGTTCATCTCTTCAGTTAAGTTAATGTTCATATTCTCTAATGAATTTCAGCAGATTCTTAAACTGTAAAAGGAAATATATTCCACAAATTATATGAGTAAATTTTATATGATCATTAAGTAGGACATGAATAATAGAGACTTTAGAACCAAACAATAGAATTTAGTGTTAATACATTGTGCTTCATAAGAATACCATTGATTCTAAGAATTTAATTTGTTTCTCCAATTAGTGCGATTACTACTCTGTAGTGTCGGTCCCCCACTCGAGGAGGAACGACACCGGACCCTGCGCTGTTCTCTTTCCCCGGCCCTTCCTGGGTTTGCTGCCACCACCCCCCCCCACCCCCCACCCACCCCCCCCCCCCCCCCCCGCCTCCGCGGAGTGGGCAGCACTCCGCCGGCAGGCTCTCTCAGGGGTTCCTCAGATGTTCCCTCTGCATGTTGGCTCTCTCCTCCTTTATAGTCATCTTCCACCAATCCCAACTCTGCTGGCGTTCTCTCCCCACGCGCTGAGCACGCTGCTCTCCTCCAATCAGGGGCAGGATCAGCTCCTGCAGCTTGTTAGTTGAATTGGTGAGGCAGCTGTATGGAAGTTGTTTACTCCCTCTCAGCGCCATGTGGTGGGAGATCAGATGCATAGAATTAGTCTTAGCAGTTCCAGTAGTTTAGTCTAGTCTCGGTAATTTCAGTATTTGTCCTCAGTATTTTAAAAATCCAAAGCATATTTTATATTTTAGCTTAAAGTAATTTAAGTTAGTATATGCTACAAAGGTGTTAATGACTGAATTTTTCACTAGTCAATGCCAAAAAGAAAAACTCCTTAAATATGTTAAATTGTATTGGGGTAGAATACTATGTAGCCATTAAAAATTATTTGCAAACAAACATTACTGATATGGGAAGGATAACTTACAGAGGTGTTTCATGGGAAAGTAGAACTCAAAATCAGGTTTATTGTAATAGATATTTTCCATGTCCTTTTTGCTTGGATTCTAAAATTTCAAGATTTTCTTACACCAAATTAACCTTCCTTTAATTCCAATTCCCACAAACTTTTTGAAATAACTTCATATACTTTGTTGTAAAATTAACTGAGGAAACGCTTTGTCATCATAACTTCAACTGTGAGAAATATGTGAAAAGAGAATAAAATATCAAAGTGTTAGTGTTGGTTATATATTAATAGGATTACAAATAATTCTTTCCAATGCTTTTTATTTTTAAAATTTTGACTTGTATTTTGTCAGCACTATATATAAACATTTTAAGTCATATTACATATATTATTACTATTTACAGAAGGAAAAATGTGTGCAGAACTAATCACTTTAAGAGATGCATTTTTAAGGTGATAAATTCAAAATATCAATACATAAAGGCATCTGTCATTCTGTTTCTATTTATTGAGTACCTGATACATAGCAGGAAGTGGACAAGACACTGTTATTTACAGCCTGTGCCAAAGCTCTGAGGCAGAAAGGAGCTTAGCATGGTCACGAAACTGTGAGAAAACCATTGTGACAAAAGTTTCTGAATAGGGCAGGGAGTGGGCTTAAGATTAACTGGAAAGTTAGATGGAGTCTGGATTGTTTTGGGTGTTTTAATAAGGTTAGAATAAGTGTAATAGATCTTGCCATTGAAGCTCAAATTAAATCCTCATATATTTCCAATTGTTCACCTCATTAATTCTACCTAGGCATTTCCCCTGCCTTGTCTTCATAATAACTATTTATTAGTTATTAATAGTTTATAAAATCAGGAAGAAGTTTAGCATGGTGAAGGATACCTGTTTCTAGTACATGAATATGTAAGTTTAAAAACTTGCAAGTGTAACTCAAAACTTCTAGTCAGTGAGAAGAGAAAATCTAGTCAGAAAAAAAAAACTCAGGGCCTTATTATGCTCATTTTTGTATTTCTAGTGTATTGTGCAGGGTCTAGTGTATAGTAGATGTTCATGAAATATTTGGCTATAACACCCATCTCTGAACACATTATGTGTTTTTTGTTTTTTTTTTTTTTTAGAAATTACAGCTATGTTTTCTAGGAATGCTTTAAAGCACCACTATTAGCTGTGTAAATTCAGAGGAACAAACTAGAAAACAGCCTTTTTATACAGTTCTTGACATCCATGGGGTAAAGATCTTTTATTATAAACTGAAAGTCTTCCTCAAAGGGATGGTTCCTGAGGCTAATTGTTCCCTGTGTCATGTCTGGATTTTTTTTTTCCTTTCCTTTCTTCCTTATTGTCATCATATTCTAAGGGACTCTGTCTTTTCCCATTCTTCTTGCTTAGGAGAACTGATCCAGTGCCAAAAATCCTTTTGGTGTTTGAAAACTATTCAATTCTGTTGCCAAAATTTGTAGGATGGTTATGATAATTTCTAACAAAGTTCTCCTATAATTACTTAGAAACTAAAAACTTTTAGTTTTAGACTGGCCTAATCAAGCTAGGACACATTGATCATGGTTTTTAAAAAAGGTGTTGGTCATAACACAGAATCTTCTCATTTGCTATATGCAATCATACTCATAGTCAATAGCAGTAAGAGAATTAAGAAGGTGGCTGTTTGATAGAGAAATGGTAGGAAATTGTTGAATTCCTTCAGAATTACTGATATTAGAGTCCTGTTTCATTTTAAACTATTTTCTGTAAGCCTGTTAATATTTTAACTCATTTTGAATGCTCTTATTATTTAGTAATATAAATCCATTTTTGTATATTAGTCTGAGTTCTCCAGAAACACAGAACTAATAGAAGATATACGGACACACTTATATTTATTTAGGAAAACACTTACTGGGAATTGGCTAACGCCATTACCGAGGATGAAAAGTCCCCAAGGTCTACAGTTAGCAAGGTTGAGACCCAGGAGAGCAAATGGTATAGTTCTAGTTTGAGTGTGAAGGCCTGAGTACTGGGAAACCTGAGCCTATGATGTAAATTTCAGTCTAAGCCTGAAGCTAGAGAAGACCAATGTCCTACTTCAAAAACAGGCAAAAATAAATTTTAAAAAATTCTTTCTTACTCCGTATTTTTGTTTTATTCAGGCCTTTAACGGACTGAATGAGGCCTGTCCATATTAGGGTGGGCAATCCGCTTTACTCAATCTCCAATCAGATATGTATTTCATCCAGAAATACTCTCAAAGACATACCCTAAATAATGTTTATGGATACCCGTGGCTCAAATTGACGCATAAAATTAACTATAATATGTCTACTTGTCAACTTGGCACTCAAATACATCTCCTTTGAATCATACTTAACCTCCAAGTAAAGGCAATCGGAAGATTATAATTCTGCCTAACATCGTAACATGCCATTCTGTCCTGCATACCACAGATAATGCACTAATCCCTTAGGAGGAGGAATTATTCATATTCTCTCCTTGATATCATGTAACTGAAATACTAAGATGTAAAAATGACAGTACTGAAATGCTGTGGTAAAAAGTCAGTATATTTTATGGTATTTGATAAGGAAATAGGGAAGAAAGAAAATGAAAATATTTGCTTACAGATACATACCTAACAAAATAGAGGAAGTACATATGATGATTAGACTTGTCATTTCTATAACCAGTCATATGCTTATAGCTGGTGTTTATAACATCCTTTCACTACTCATTCACCTTCATCAAACACCTCAGATAACTGTTGAGTGACAGACATTCACTCCGGAATGTCTGAGCCAATAGTGATGCTGCCTTGAGGTAAGTGTTATAGTTTTCCAGTGACCTTAATTAAAGGGCCTGGTAATATGAAGACACCATAAAGATCTCCTGTACTACAAATACACTCTTCCTTACCTAATTGTGTGCTAGTAGTCCAGTTTACCCCCTGCTAGTGAAAATCAGTCACACCAGCCAGCACAGTAAGTCATCTTTGCCTTCTGATTCAGAGGTGAAAGGTGTTGAGTTGCCCAGAGTAACCTGGGAACAGTCTTAAAACCAACTTTCAGTTCAGTAGGGCCATTGTTATCTCCTGGTGGAAGTATCTTTCTGTTGGGAACTAAGACCTCTAGGCCTGCAGAGCATAACATCAGAACAAGAAATAAAAACTTTGCCAGTGGAGGACTAGGGATAATGAAGATCAGTGCCACTCATTTCCACCCCTTAATTCCTGAACCTGTGAACCCTGGTTATAGGAAAACAACACCATATATTTGATGCTGATTCAATCTAGTATCTGTTATTAAATGTTCTTACTGATAATGTCCAATCCAGTGTCATTCAACAAGTATGTATTGATTGCCTATGTAAATAGTACTGGTTAGGTTATCATGAAAGCTTCATGAGGTTGTCTTGTCTCCCATGGGCATTGATTCATTGGCACTTTAATAATTTACTCTGGTTGTTTAATGGACCATCATTAGTGAAAATGCAGACCAGAGTAAGCCACTTTTCAGAAGTGTGCATCTATGCTTCAGATCCATGTTGTAAACACATTAATTTTGTCTGTGCTTCTGTGCCCTACTACCTCCTCCTCCAGAAGAGTAAATGTTGCTTGAATGTATTGAATCTGCATTCATGTTGTTTCATATTTTTCTAAAAGTCTTTCCAGTCCTCCAAGGCTTGTGGTAGTTTTCATGTCTTCCCTTAATGAGCATATCTAGGATAGAGCCTTAGAATTCCCATTCTCACAAGTTGCTAGATGATGCTTACACCACAGGTCCCAGAACCACTGTTTTACATGTCTGTCTTGAAGATAAGGATTCTTTGAAATCTACCTTTGCAGCTTTTTATAATTCTACACTTGGAAGTGTTCACCAATTGATACTCATTTGTTGGTTGGTTTGGTTGTTAGTTTATTTGACCATATAGCTTGACAACCAAGCTCTATTGGCTTTATTACCATATCCTTACAGTTGAGATAATCTTGTTAAATTAGATTTTTCTACTTTATTACTGTGGGGAGCAACTCGGACTAGACTAAGTTACTGGAATTAAGACTTATTCTATGCATCTGCTCTCCCACAATATGGCGCTGAGAAGGGAGAAACAGCTTCTACACAGCTGCCTCCAGTTCAACCAATAAACTGTAGGACCTGCTCCTGATTGGAGGAGAGCAGTGTACTCGGCGTGTGGGTAGCAGAGTTGGGATTGGTGGAAAAGGACTATAAAGGAGGAGAGAGACAACATGCACCAGGAACATCTATCTGAAGGAACACCTGTGCAGCCCCCGAGAGAGCTGGCCGGCGGTGTGCCGCTCCCCTGCGGAAGTGGGGAAAGTGGCAGGGGGAACCGCCCTTCCACGGAGGTGGAAGGGTCGGTAGCCAACCCGGGAAGAACCAGCAGCAAACCCGGGAAGGGCCGAGCAGACAAAAGAACAGCGCAGGGTCCTGTGTCGTTCCTCCACGAAGACGGGGAGCGACAATTACTTGTAATCTATAAAGACATTTGAAGAAAAAGAAAATAGGGAGCTCATGTTCTATCCTGCATGCTCATAGAAGCTGCTTAGGCTTAGTATATATTGGAGAAGGGATTGCCTCTCAGAGGGTCATTTCCAACCCATCCCCATACAACCAAATGGTGTACAGATTTGAACCAGCATGGAACCCACCTAAATTGTACTTTTAAATAAATTTAGTGATCATGGGCCAAGCGGTAGCAATTACCTTCCCAAACTTGAGCAGATGAAAAGTCAAAAATATACATCACTGTGATTGGTTCTTGAAGCAAATGGGAATTTCCTGTGCATGGCTCTTGTATTGGTCCATTTCCATCATGTTGCTCAGAATTTCTGAATTTCTGTTAACTCCTTCCACTGTCTATTTCAGATATGCTACTTGGGACTGTTTTTTGCTCTTTTTTTTTTTTTTTTAAGATCCTGTGGGTGTGTATTTTCAAAGAGGTGCAGAGAGTGGGGGGGGGGAGGGAGGAAAAGAGGAGAGAGAGAGAGCGCCAGTCTGAAGCCAGGAACTTCATCCAGGTCTCCCACGCTGGAGTCACGGGTCCAAACACCAGGGATCCAAACACTTGAGATACCTTCTGTTGCTTTTCCCAAGCCATTAGCAGGGAACTGGATCAGAAGTGGACCAGCCAGGACATGAACCAGCACCCATAATGGATGTCAATCTCATAGAGCAACTTTACCCTCTGTGCCACAATACCATCCTCTCCTTTTCACATGATTTCATAGCAATGGTTCCTTTCCCCCTCCCTTTTATAGCTTTCTTTATTGACTATAAAAACCAAAGTCTTCTTTAAATGGCACTATCAGGGGCCAGCGCTGTGGCACAGTGGGTTAAAGCCCTGGCCTAAGGCGCCGGCATCCCATATGGTCGCCAGTTCTAGTCCTGACGACTCCTCTTCCGATGCAGCTCTCTGCTATGGCCTGGGAAAGCAGAAGATGGCCCAAGTCCTTGGGCCCCTGTACCCAAGTGGGAGACCGGAAGAAGCTCCTGGCTCCTGGCTTCAGATTGGCTCAGCTCCAGCTGTTGTGGCCATTTGGGGAGTGAACCACTGGATGGAAGACCTCTCTCTGTGCCTCTACCTCTCTCTGTAACTCCATCTTAAAAAATAAAAAAATTTTAAAAAATGGTACTATCAACAGTTCATTTGTTTTTGTAAATTTTAATAATATTTGCCCTACGTTATGTATGTGTTCATTGGTCTTTCAAATACCCTTTTCTGCATGAATCTTTATAATAAGTTGTATAGCTTAGTGTTATGTATGTGAAAGCTGGAAATTATTTTTAAATTATAATTTTCATAATCATTTCAAAATTTTCTTATTTTCCTAAGGAAGAGGAGACAGATAATGAAGAAAACTTTATTGATCTCAATGTTTTGAAGGCCCAGACCTATCGTTTGGTAAGTTTCATTGGCTATACATGAGACTAACAAGCAATCAGTACACATGTTCTGCTGGAAATTGAAATGAGTATAAATCATTGTTAACCGTTATTTTCTATGCCATTTGAATGTAGCTCTCAAAATAGTTTTCCTATATATAAGACATCATAGTGGTATCAAATATAAAAATCAAGAGGGGAAAATGAGGTATCCTCCTTTCTATTATCATGGAAAATCAACTCACATGCAAACTAAAAGTAATTAATTTGCCTGCGAGCATTTTTATTATGGAAAGACATAAATTATTCTATTTCAAATTATTTTCCATCACAATAGACCAGCATAGAATGACCTTGATTATAAGAAAATACTTTAATAATTATTTATAATAAATGGATTATATTAAAACTGATATATGGAAAAGTAATCAGACATTGCTTTATGTTTTTTCACTTTTTTTTAATACAAAACAAATTTAGTCTATAAAACAGTGTACTGTCAATGAGATATTTCAAATGTATGTGTGGGATTTTTGTACTTTTTCTTATGTATATTTGAATAAAGTATATACCTGTTGCTTTCTCAAAAATATATATGTAGTTTATTTTTTGTCATTTACTTGATTTTTCTTGTCAGAATCCTCAAAATAAGTTTGAATCAGTTTTAGTTTCATATCATCAAGACTTCTTGATATCCCTCTCCTCAGAGTGATCTCTTCTTCTTTAGAATTCTTAATTCTCTAGTTAAAATTAATGATGTATGTGTATTACTCTGCCTAACTTTACATATATTGTGGTTTCTTTTCTAATTTTAATACATACTAGGACTCTGACCTTGGGCACATTTCCAGACTTTTTGTGCCTCATCTTCTTCATCTATAAAATGAGATAAGAAAATTAGCTTTTTCAGAGGAATTTTAAAGATTAAAAGTGTTACTTCAGGTAAAACCATATAACAATATTTGTCACATAGAAAGTGCTCAGTGAGTATGGGCAGAAATCAGAACTGCATCTTTGCTCCACAATCCCCCTGTCAAATCTGACTTGTAAGCTCCTTGTGATAACAGTGATAACTATCCTTTTTTATTTTCCCTGTAGTATAAAGTAGAAAATACATAATATTTCTTAAATGAATCAAGGACCTTTTTTACTGATCAACTGAAAGCTGTATCAGAATAATAACATTTAAATCCAAATAAATTCTAGTTGGAAGTACATCCTACATTTGTAGATCATTTTATAGTTTTCAAAGTACTTTAAAACACATCTTTTTACTGACCTTGTAAGGTATTTGGGTAAATGTTTTCTCCATTAAGCAAATATAAACACTAAAATATAAAATCTTGGGACATTTTAATCTTTTAAAAAGCTAATAAATTAAAATACCTGAATTTAATCTATCTCTCCAAATTCCAAGTCTACTGATTTTTTTTTAACCTTAATCTCATAACAAGAGTTCAAACAAGTAGGTTTGACTTACTCCTACTCTGAGCAAGTACATTGTGGTTAGTGGTCATGTAATGCACGTGTTGAAGATGATGATGACAAAAGTATTCCTTCGGTGTCAGAAGAAAAACAAAATTAGAGATGTATACACAGTATCACAAATAAATTATCATTTGTGTTATTCATATTATCAATGGTGGCAAAGGTTGGGACCTTTTTCTGCCAAGGGCCATTTGGATATTTATCACATCACTCTTGGTCCCTACTAAATTATCAACTTAAAAATTTGCCTGTTATAGACTTATTGAATCCTGACTCTTGCTTGCAGTTGCCTTGGCAGGGGTAGACCAAATAATTTCATGGACCTTATGTGGCCAGCACACTGAAATTTCCCCACCCCTGTTAAATAGAGAACTGTGAAGGTCATGTAGGATTTCCTATGGACAAAGGAGTTGGGCACTGGGAAGGAGCAAAGTAATGTAATTTGCCTCTACCACAAATGCCAGTCTCTATTGGTCCTGATTTCAAGTTTTCATCTCAAGCTAGCTGAAGGAGGTCTTTTCTCCTACCTATGCCTTTATAAATTATCTAAGTATTAGATCCTTTGGACAAAGTCTGTATAGTAATATTCTTTAGAACTTAGACTGTATAGTTATGTTTTCAGAAGAGGAAGAAAGCTGAACACCAGGTGTTTGTGGATGGTCAACCATGAAGTACTAATGAGGCAGAAAACCCTTTCATATTTTAAAAAATCTGGCAAGCTTATAATATTGCCCACCACAGCCATCTGCCTGAGACAGCTGTGGCTGACTGTAGCTTATGATGTCTTGGGCTGCTCTTTCCCCATGACACAATTGCTATATAGGTTAGTGACATAGATTTAAGATTTTATGTTTCATGCAGCAGGTGGATTCATAGTGCAGAAGAATTATTATTTCAGTAAAATCAAACATATGAATTCTTTACTAGCACAAGGATGATACATACTGTTGAGAAAACTAATTTACTAAATGTATATGTGACAGTGCAAGCCCGGCAATATTTGAGTTACAGCAGTCCCTCCCTACTGTGGTTTTAAAACAGTAGATGCTTCTCCAATCATTCTGTCTTCTCACCTCCTTAATTTTCTTCATAGAGTCTAGGGTAGTTTATATTAATTACTGATTTGTCAGTCTCAGCGACTGTAATGCAAATTTCTCTTAAGAGCAGAAGGAAAATTTTTACTGTTTTCTTCACCTGTGCCTGGTGTGTGTGGACTGTTCAGTCAACAGTAAAATGAAGTGAAAACATGTCTGAATGTATGTTATTTTATAGACAGGGTATATTTTAATCTTCATAGAAAAAAGAACCTACCAACAACAATTGCTTCCTCTTCTGTGTACCAGGTAGGATAATATAGGAGAAATCCACTTATAATTCTTGTATTGAGTATGAAAATTATGCTGTTACATATCATAATCATTCCAGAAGTAGGGTATCAAAAAGCATTTTCCTGAGATTTGTGGTAAAATGAAGCAAGTAAAAATGCAAATGAATAAGACATATCACAGGTTATGTTCTCTGGAAGCAGACATTGAGACAGTTTGGAATGCAACATATTTCTTAGAAATAGGCACATATGAGAGAGAGAGAAAGAAGTAAGAAAGCAGGATTGGGCAGAGGGAGAAGTCCAGCCATGAAGAAGGCCTGACAAAGACTTTACAAACCTAGTTAGGAGCTCTGGAGCAAGTGCTGGCTCTGACCCTGAAGTTAGACTGCTTTGGGAAGGACATGCTCCCAGGTGAGGTGTCTCTGCAGGTGAGACTGAACCGAGGGACCTGGCAGCAGAGACTGTCCACTGACTCAGTTCTCTGCAGCAGGATGGCAAGGCCTTCCTTGAATGAGGGACCTGATGACCCATCTTGCTGCCCACTACAATGTATTTGAAGCCTATAGCTACTAATTTGAAGAATTTGTAAAGAGACACTATCTGCCCATCAGACAAACTTTTTATTATTTTTAAATGTTTATTTATTTATTTATAAGGCAGAGTTACAGAGGGAGGGAGAGACAAGAGAGAGAGAGAGAGAGATCTTCCATCCACTGGTTCACTCTCCAAATGGCCTCAACAGCTGGGGTTGGGCCAGGCTGAAGCCAGGAGCCAAAGTTTCTTCCAAGTCTCCCACATGGGTGCAGAGGCCCAAGGACCTGGGCCATCTTCTGCTGCTTCCCAGGCACATTAACAGGGAGCCGGATCCAAAGTGGAACAGGTGAGACTTGAACCAGTGCCTGAGTGGACTATGATACAACAGTGGTTGTTTCATGAATGTTGAAAACTATGTGAATGCTTATGGTGAAATCAATTTGCTTTGAAAGTGGATGCTAGTCAGAATATTGTGAGTTTTAAAATATAGATTAAGGTAATTTTTAATCTTTTGCTCCCTAATTCCCTTATCCCAAATTTGATTTTGCCAAACATAATACTTATCAGGAAACCAACTGCAAGTAGTGAGAGATTGCTTTATCTTCCAAATTTTATTTGTAAATTATTTGAATTCTAAGATAGCTTTTCTTGGAAGGAGAATATTATTAAGGGATATTATTAGGCTTCAACACTAGCCTGCAAAATTCCACATTCTCTGTCTTTCTGATTGCTGAGAGTACTTGAAGTCTGACGTATAGCAAGAGCCACCCAGAGAGTCATGGTGGGAGACACTGGGGCTCAATTGAAGCTGTGGCAGTTTGACAGGGTCTGTGATGGTTAGGGACATAGTAGAATGTTCGGTGCCATGAGAAGGGGGAGCTGGGAAGGACGGTGTGGTGGCAAAATGTAGTGAGGTGTGCTGGTCATACCCATTTCTAAGTTGAGTTTGTCAGTTGGAAACCGCTGCATTGTTGCTACACTGTAATTAGGAGTGGTCTCTGTAGCTCCCCTCTCCATTGTGAATCTCAACAGAACCTCAGCAACAGTTTACTGGCAACATAATGCAGATGTGTCATTCTCCTCCCCCAGTGAAAAAACAGAGGAGAGGGAGTTGTGTGCTCTCTGAATGCTATTTTTAAATGCCCCTCACTTCATTTCAAAACATTTTTTTCAAACATGCCATAGATACTGTTCTTCCTTGAGATGCTAAATTTAAGGTTTTAGAAACCAAATCCTGAGTTACACAGCAGAAAACCAAGTATGTCAAAAGGTTTAAACACAATTGGTTTTTAATTTCTTAGCAAAAAAAAAAAAATAAAAAGTCATTGTACCAAGAATGAGAGAATTTTCAGCTTAGAAAGCAAAAGCTGAAAACAAGTAAAAATATGGGCTTAGTATAAAAACGTCATTTCAGCTTTACAGTATCTTTTGACAAGTCTGCAATATTTTATCAAAGGAGAAGAAGATGGATTTGCTTTGTTAGTATCTTAAATACTTTAGATTTTCTTCCTTTTATATATGATTTATACTTCCTTATGGACAAAATATCCTTTCTGAGTAATAAAGAGGAAAAACTGTCATATAACATTCTGATTTCTGCTTGAGGAAAATGCATTTTCTTCTTTGCAACAACATTTGAGTGTTAGGGCCTCCTGTCTGTTGTGAGAGAAGTCTATGGTGGGTACTCACAGGTGAAATGATGAATGTGCCACCTGTTTGAGTGTGGTGGAACACACCATGACTAAGTAAATGCTTTTATTTCTCTGGTAACTAACCTGAATCTCCCTGATCAGTTTTCCATCTGGAGGCGAATAGGAAATCTGGACTAGAGAAAAATGTGCTGCTCCTTCCTACACAGAGGACATTCAAGCAGCAGACTTGTGCTGGGTCTTTGATGCAGCTTTTGACAATATGTTTGAAATAAGAGAGATCTTTATTTACATCTTGGTTTCATTTAGGACTTAGCAAGAAATAGGAAGTAAGGACTTTGCAAGATCCCTTCCAAATCTGAGTGTAGACCTTTAAGATAGATTCTATGGCAGAAATAACAGCCTTACATAAAATTCTGACATTGTATCCCTCGCCGTGTTATCAGAACTAAATGAACCTCTGTATATCTCTGTTTTCTTGTCTGTAACATGGAGACACAAGCAGTTCTCAAGATTGTTTTGAGATTAATACAAACTACTTTGTGGTCAGCACCTGAAATAGTGCTGGCATATGGTATGAACTTAATGCTTCTCCCATTTTGTAAAATTTTTAACAGTCCTAGAAACTAAATTAGTTACCAGCATTTCTATTTGCCACCAGGTAATAAAACAAAAAGTCTTTATCCCTTAATACAAATAAGTCCTCAGATTGCTGAGTATTTTTTTAAGAAGCTTACAAAAAAAGGATATTAAGTCATCAAGAAGCTTGCATCTCAGTGAAAATTGAGAAATCTTGCTGATGTCGTGGCTTTATTTTCATAATCTATCACCTGTATTATTTTTGAAGGCCTGCTAAACTAAATTTTCTGTCATAAAAGGTGTCTCTCACAGAAATGACTAAGGGAAATCTGATGAAAAATAATCTTTTTTCAGGTACTATTTGAAAGCTCTCATTCTATAAATGGAAAGTTATATTTCCTGAATCAACACTAATAGCAGGTATTTGTTACATAATTCAGTATATTAGATTGATATTCAGAATATGCACATTTTTTCAGCCTTCTATAACCCTGTTCTTTAAACCTAACAGCTTTCCCACCCCTGCCAACACTCATCACCATTTGATATGAACCCCTGGCAGTCAGTGTTGGTGCTTTGAATATCTGAATGATTTATTTTCATCTAGGACATGTTGGTGGTCACTGAGACCTATGCATGCTCCTTGAAATACCATCTCTCTCTTCAGCTGTCTTTCAAGGCCAGGTCCTCTTCACCTTTCTGATCTATGGAACTGTCATGTCCTTAGTGGTCTTTGGTTCTCATCCTTCAATCTCACCCCCATCTTTTTCCAAAATTATTTTCACCCTGCTCCTCTATCTCACTTATAAAATGTGAATTTTTATCTGGAAATTCTCAATTCAGTAGCTTTTGATGCCTACAGATCTATTTATAGATTATAAAACAACAAAATTTTGGAATGGTTTTTAAAATCTTAGCAGAGACAGGTTTCTACACAACCAACTTTGTTTTCATCCATAAAATAAATCCTTTATTCCAATTAAACAGGTCTCCATAGATTTTCAAACACCTCATGAGCATATCTGCGCCCATCCTGTCATTCTCTTTTCCTTTGCCTCATCTAAAATACCTTATCACTGTCTACCTGATTCCTAAGTGTTAAAGGTGCAGCACAGATTCTGCCTCCCCAGTGACACTTTCCCTTATTATCCCAGCACCTTTTAATCCTGTGACCCACAAATCTACCACTCATTTTTTTATAATATATAATTAGAATGCTCTTCCTGAGGATTTTTATTTCAGTCACTATCACTGGGCTAGAACAGTAAATTACACACAGTAGACATTAAATAAATATTTGTTGGATGAATAAGTGAGATCTTTGCATCTTGCTTTTAACTCCTCTTTGCATCTTCTCTGTCCTGGAGGACAAAGTTCACATTCCTTAATTAAATCTTTTCACAATGTACTTGACTCTTACTCCCTAGTATTCACCTTTCTAAGTCCTGGGTCTCTCCTTATTCTGATCTTCACAAGCTATATCCATACATATTTCAATATTTTGTTTATGCTCTTTTCCTCACTGTAAACATTTACCATGTCTTCTTTCTGTATCCCATACATCTGGTCAACTTAGATCCTATCACACTGTTAAAACATACTTCTCTTTCTCATTCAAACTCAAAGTATTTATCACTTGGACCAGCTAGCTTTAGGAAGTTAATCAAAAATATTTTTATCTGCTTACCGAAAAATTTTTATTCCCATGAGAAGTGAAATATGTTCCTTTGAAAAATGAAATTACAAAAAATAATAGAGAATTAATGTGAGATATAAACATTATATCTCTTTATTCATAAGTTTCCTGAAGTTATATAAGATGGTAACATTTGGGGGAATCTGGATGATGACTATATGGGAATCCTTTATGAAATTTGTGTAGTTATTTACAAGTCTGAAATAAAAGTATGATACTGACAAAAATAGAGTAATGATTTCAGAGTCCATAAAATAATCCAAGTATGTAATGATATTAGTCCAGGAATCAATGCAAATCAATGGAAGAAACTGAACAAATCAGTTACATGATGTGATAACAAGCTATCTATGTGGGAAAAAGCTGGATTCCTTCCTTTTTTTTTGTTAAAGATTTATTTATTCATTTGAAAGTCAGAATTACACAGTGAAAGGAGAGGCAGAAAGAGAGAGGTCTTCCATCTGCTGGTTCACTCCACAATTGGCCGCATCAGCCGGAGCTATGCCAATCTGAAGCCAGGAGCTCCTTCTAGATCTCCCACGTGGGTGCAGGGCCCAAGGACTTGGGCCATCTTCTACTGCTTTCCCAGGCCTTAGCGGAGAGCTGGATCTGAAGTGGAGCAGTGGGGACTCGAACCGGCGCCTATGTGGGATGCCGGCACTGGAGGCAGCAGCTTCATCTGCTATACCATAGTGCCAGCCCCACTCATTTGTTATGTCCAAGTAAACATCATATAGATCAACAGTTTTAAAATAAGGCATAAAATAAAAATAGACATGATAATGTGTAACAAGAGAACCAAAAGCATAAAACAAAAACGGTCGTTACTCTGAATGCATAAATAGTAATGGTGTATATTATGGACACTTGGAATAGGGAACAAAATGAAGATATGTGGTAATACTGGAGGAAAATATGTATACTCTATATAACAAAGTGTTGATAGGACACATCTGATAAATGTTGTAGAGCTTGTTCTCTAAAGTAACACTGTCTGCACCTGCCACTTACTGATGATAAAACATTGGAAAAGTTACCTTATTTCTCTGTATTTCAAATTTCTCACTTATAAAAATGTGAAGAAGACTCCCTGCTTCATGGCATCATTACTGGGCATTTAACCCATATGTGAATGCATCTGGGACCATGTTTGGCATATAATAGTGATACATGTAAAATATGTTAGGGGCTAAGCATAGTAAACTTGCACTGGGACAGCCCTTCTATGTATCATTTAATCCTCACATGATCCTTTATGATAAGGAAAGTTCTATTATTGTCCTCGTTGTACAGATAGGGACCCTGAAATTTAGTGAGGTTAAGTTTAACTTGACTGACAGCTAATATATGATGTAGGTAGAATTTGAGTAAAGGTGTGATTTCAGACCCATCCTGTTAATATTAACATACTATTATGACTCAAGACAACTTAATTACTTGCCTTTGTCTCTTGGAATGATTTAATCTTAGTAGTTGAACTTTCAAGTCTCTCTCGTTAGGTATAGAAATTGAGCTCTTCATATGAATTTGAGTACTAGTATTTTCATGAGGCTGTTATTGTATATATATGCATACACATACATGTGCACACACATACATGTGCACACACATACATATATGCATATACATGTATATATTTACATAACAGTCTTCTGCAGATGCTTAAGTATTCTATTATTACTTAGGAGAAGAAATTATCCACTGGCATAAGATTCTGAGCAGGCTATTAACACTGCATAGTTAATCTTTGAACTGACTTTGATGTTATGCCTTATTATCTGAACCTAAATTTACTTTAGGGAATGGTTGACTGTTATCTTCAGTTCTTCCTTTGGCAATCTTAGGTTCAGATCTCATCTCTTAGGTTTTTTCCTTTTATCTAGGACCAATTACTCCAGTTAACTGGCCTCAATCTCCTCATAATAGGCCATAAACTCTTTGCAGGCAAGAATTAAAACCTTTTATCTTTCCACAGTAGGCATAGTGCCTTGATTCTTACCTTGAACACTGTAGGAACTTAACAAATGGTTTATTGGTTAAATTAATTATAAATGAGACTTCTAGATAGCTTGTGTCTTATTGAGCTTCTAATTGTTTCTTCAGCAGCAGTAACTGGAAAATGCAATTTCCCAAGAGCTATGCTTTATCTTAGTTAATGTTTTTTCAGAGTAGGACTTTGTCATGATGATATAAAATTTTGATTAAACAAAAACTAGTTTATTTCTTTTTTACTAATAGCCCCATATAAAATACCATTTGCTCAGTAGAAAAACAATAAGGAAAACAAAGTTGTCTCCAAGTGTTATAACCAAGGCACAGTACAGTGTTTTAAAATTATTTCTACTTCATATGTAGGGCTTGCACAGTTAATGTATCCACTCACTAAGCATTAAGAAATTTTGAGTGAGACATAAGGCCATGAAATTGATGCATAAACATGTAAGTGGAAAGAGACTCCATAGTTTGAATAAGTTAATGCCGCTCTACTAAGCCTAATGTTCTCTTTTTGCCCTTTATTCAGGAATAAAGCCATTTCTACCTGTATATTAATTATGACCCAAGAGTGAATGAAAATAATTTTTTACCTCTACCTTAAATCATTTTAGGACATGAGTAGTAAACTAGCAAATCATTACTTAAGAGAACCAAATGGGCTGGCGCCACAGCTCACTTGGCTAATCCTCTGCCTGTGGCTCCAGCACCCCAGGTTCTAGTCCTGGTTGGGGCGCCAGATTCTGTCCCGGTTGCTCCTCTTCCAGTCCAGCTCTCTGCTGTGGCCCGGGAAAGCAGTGGAGGATGGGTCAAGTGCTTAGGCCCTGTACCCGCAAGGCTTCAGATCGGCGCAGCGTGCTGGTCGCAGCGCACCGGCCATAGTGGCCATTTCGGGGGTAAACCAACAGAAGGAAGACCTTTCTCTCGGTCTCTCTCTCTCACTGTCTAACTCTGCCTGTCAAAAAAAATAAAATAAAATAAAATAAACCAAAAAATGAGCTAGCGAGGTTAGAAGTAACTTACTAAATGGTCCAATATAAAAACAAATGGCTTGTGCCCTGGGATATCCTACTGTAGTGTTTGATTTTCATGTGCTCTGCTAACCCACATTCTAGGCCTGATGCAGATAGGGTCACTGAATTTCCATTAGCCTTTGTGAAAACTGCCCTTCCTAAGGCAGCGAAGGATGGCCCAAGGGCTTGGGCCCCTGTACCCACGTGGGAGACCTGGAGGAAGCTCCTGACTCCTGACTTCAGACCAGCCCAGCTTTGGCCATAGCATCCATTTGGAGAGTGAATCAGCAGTTAGAATATCTCAATCTCTCTCTTTCTCTCTCTGCCTCTCTCTCTAACTCTACCTTTCAAATAAATAAATAAATCTTAAAAAAAAAAAAATGAAAGACAATTGCCCTTCCTTGAGTAAAGACATTTAAGTATGTCATTCACAACTTGAACAGGCCTACATCCAAGCCTGAAGAAAGTGTTGTGGTTTCATATCCTCTCTGACCTTAGGTGATTCTGAACTTCATATTCTTGTAAGGTGGGCAAAAAAGATGAGTAGAAATGAAGGAATGGGGTCAGAACACACTAACTCTGGTATTTAAATTTTTTTTCTTTAAATGCATTTGAGAGCCAGATAGACAGAGACAAATACAGAATGGTAGAGAGTTGCTATCTACTGATTTACTCCCCAAATGCCATAAGGGCTACAATTGAGCCAGGCCAAAGCCCAGAACCAGGACCTCAATCCAGGTCCTCAATCCAGGGTGGCACAAACCCAATTCATTGAGCCATCACCACTGTCTCCCAAGGCCCACATTAATAGGAAGCTGGAATTGTGAGTGAAGCTAGCACTGAAATACAAATACTCTGGGGCAGGCACCGTGGCTTACTTGGCTAATCCTCCGCCTGCAGTTCCAGCATCCCATATGGCCGCCAGTTCTAGTCCTGGCTGCCCCTCTTCCAGTCCAGCTCTCTGCTGTGGCCCGGGAAGGCAGTGGAGGATGGCCCAAGTGCGTGGGCCCCTGTACCCACATGGGAAACCAGGAGGAAACACCTGACTCCTGGCTTTGGATTGGCACAGTTCCGGCCTTAGTGGCCATTTTGAGGGTGAACCAATGGAACGAAGACCTTTCTCTCTGTCTGTCTCTTTCTCACTGTCTATAACTCTACCTGTCAAATAAGAAAAAAAATAAATAAATACAGATACTCTGACATGAGAAGCAAGCACCCTAACCTGTGGCTTAACCATGAGCCTGAATGCCTGTCTCCATGGCTTTGATATTTAATCAACAACATTCCTGCTTCCATTCACCCAAATGGTGGTTCCTTAAATCAAACATTTTTAATCGGTGACCAGAGCATCTACATTATATTAAGATCCATGCCAAGCTGTTGCTGAGAGAACATAACCTGATATAGCCTGGCTTTAAGGGACTGAGATGTGAAGACCCTTCATCCTGGCAGGAGCAAATCTGTACATACACCCATACAAATATACCCCAGTATCAGGGCTCACATGGCACTAGCTGTGCATACATCCACCTGACCCTCAGTCCCACTAGTCTACCCTGTTTGGTATGGAAAATAGGCTAATCAGAATTGGATTTCTTAGAGTCCAAGTCAGGTACCCAGACATGCTGGGCTCTTCCAAGCCTACGGACATTATGGGACCTGGTGTAGATTCATGTGTGGAATCTTCCCCATTGCTGTAGGCTTTAATAGAGAGGGCCAGTGTCACTTTTCCTGCTATCATGGTTATTCTCATGTACCTTCATACATGTCTACTTTGTGAGTGCTATACCGGCCTCCCCCAACTATGGTGTTCTTGCACCACCCTGGATTTAATTTATATGGAAGTTTACAGCATTCTTTTAAGTACTTGGAATAATACAGTGTTTCTATATTTACATGAGTACCTTAATGTCTCAAATACAATCTTGAAGGCTTTTTTTATTTTAATTCTCCACATTTAAATGAATGCTTATACATTTTATATTTCTGTTTTTTAAATGGAATGTAACCGTAGACTCAGACCATATACTATAATAAATAAAAATATGTATTATTAGTCATACTCAAATAGTGAGGTCTGAAATAAAAAGTCCCCTGAATTTAAGAGCAAAAAGCAATAAGTCCTCCTTTTAAAGCTCTATAGAAAGTCGAGGTTTCTGTAGGTCTGCGGTGCCACAAAGTCTCAGGAGTAAGTTCAAAACCCCCAAAAGACCTCAAGTTCCCTCAGAAATACAAACCGCAACACAAAGTAATCTTCTACTTAGTGTTATACTGGATTGGAAAAACTAATCTCATGAACTTTCATTTAAGAAATGTCTTTTATGCTGGCGCCGTGGCTCACTTGGCTAATCCTCTGCCTGTGGCGCTGGCACACGAGGTTCTAGTCCTGGTTGGGGCGACGGATTCTGTCCCAGTTGCTCCTCTTCCAGTCTAGCTCTCTGCTGTGGCCTGGGAAGACAGTGGAGGATGGCCCAATTCCTTGGGCCCTGCACCAGCATGGGAAACCAGGAGGAGGCACCTGGCTCCTGGTTTCAGATAAGTGCAGCACGCCAGCCATAGAGGCCATTTTGGGGGGAGGGGGGGGAGTAAAACAACAGAAAGAAAGACCTTTCTCTCTGTCTCTCTCTCTCACTGTCTAACTCTGCCTGTTTAAAAAAAAGAGGAAGAAATGTCTTTTATGTAATAAATTCTCATTGAGAATGCAATTTCACCATGAGGCTTACATAATATTTTATTTTTATAGACTTTTATTTAAATTTTGTATTATGGAGCTTTTCACACATATACAAAATTAAGAATAAGCTAATAAACCCTTAGGTAATATTACCTGTTATATTATTATTATTCTGTCAATCATATGCTACCCAAAGTCACCCCCTTTTCTTTGCACCATAGTTTTTAAGGTAAATTATATACATCATGTCCCTTAACCTGTAAATATTTCAACTTTTATCTCTAATGTATAAGGACATTTAATACATAACTACCATGCTAAATCTTTAATCTTTAATATCCAGTGATTTCCCATATTCACATTTCTCTGTCTCAAAACTATCTTTATACAAATTTTTCATATTAGAATCCATATAAAGTTCATGCATTGTATTTGGCTATTCATGCCTCTTGGGTCTCTGTTTTCTTTTTTTAAAATTATTTTTTACTGGAGAGGTAGAGACAGAGAAAGAGGCTAACAGACACACAGAGAGAGTGAGCTCCTAATCTCTGGTTCACTCCCCAAATGTCAATAACAGCTAGGACTGAATTGGGGCCAGAGCCAAGAGACAGGAATGCAATCCAGGCTTCTCACAGGAATGATACGAACCTAGATACTTGAGCCATCTGCACTATTTCTTATGGTCTGTGTAGGCAGGAAACTGGAGTTAGGAGCCAAAGCCAAGAATTGAACCCCAGGTGTTCTGATGTAGGATTCAGGCATCTTACCTGTTTGCTAAATGCTTGCTTCTATTTTTTAGTTCTATTTATTTCTATACAAATACTTATATTCTTTTTATAGATTTGCTTATAATTTATCATGGATGCTTACATGGGGAAAGTACTACCAAATGAAGACCTTAGGCTTTTAAATTATTTATTTGTACATTCTTTACATTTTCAGATCCACACATACTTAATTTTGAAATGTAAAGGACTGTTTAAAAAAAGCTTCCTGTTGTGGTTCAAAAACAGTCATGAGTTGATCTTATTACTCAAGGGCAAAAATCAAATTCAGAATTTTTGTTTCTACTTGATTTGGATTCAAGTATGTCCATATTACATTTTTAAGCTAAATTATAGCTTAATGTACTCAAAATATCATCTTAATTACAAACACAAAATGTGCAAATAATCATCCCTTCTAAGATTTTTTCTTTTTTGCCCTTGGGATTTGGGATTTGTATTCCATATTTAATACTTTCAAACTAAGATAATGTATATTTATCAAATATGAGTATTTGTATTTCTTCTACTGTTTACCAGTTAACATACATAAGTGGCTTGTCCATTTGCTAGTATTCCCATTGAGTTCAATCTGAAATCTCAAAAACATTGTTCTTTGTAAAAATAGTTGAATCATGTATTTGCTTCTTTTTTTAAATACTTCTGCTATTCTACCAGGTTAATGCATTATTTTCTTTCACCATGGGTAAGAACACAGAAAAGAATGTCTACTGTGACTGTAATTTTAACACAACCATCCTTGATTTAAATTATGCTGTGCTGCTAAAATGCCTCAAAATTTTACCATTTCTTTTTATAAACTCTCAATCTTGTGATATCTTTCCTTTCTTAGGACATGAACGAGTCTGCCAAACAAGAAGCTATTTTGGAATCCACAACAGATGCTGCAGAATGGAGTCTAGAAGTCGAACGCGTACTACCACAACTAAAAGTCACAATTAGGACTGACAATAAGGTAAGGAAGAGAAGATACATTTTGTTCAAAAAATATTTTATAAAGTCAAGATTCTACCAATTGTACAAATGATTTAAGGAGGATGGTAGAATTCAATTTCCAGCATTTTATCTTAATAGGGATTTAACAAATTGTTGAATGAATAAATAATATAATATGCTCCAAAGAAGCTATGAATGAATCTTTGAAAGAATGATTTGGAATAAGCATATCCCTGGGATTGAGTGGTATTTTACCAATGGATTTCAACATATTTTCTTGGAAATTATGTTTGGTTTAGGTGAATAGGAACTCTGACTATACCAGAGCTGATCAGAATTAAAAAATGGTTTAGAATTCTACTGGATGGCAAAGCAGAGGACAGCCTAGACGTGGTCTTAGATGATCTATTCCGTACATATGATTAAAAGTTAAGCATTAAAAAAAATCAAGAAATCATTTGTAATAAGATTTAGGGTTTAGACTAGATGAATTGGCCAATTTTATCATTTCTGCTCTTATAACTACAGCTTTGTAAGTAATGACTTTATTTTTTTAAAGATCTTTTTTTTTTTTTTAATTTATTTGAAACACAGACTTACAGAGAGGCAGAGGCAGAGAGAGAAAGGGAGAGAGAGAGAGAGGTCTTCTACCCACTGCTTCATTCCCCAGATGGCCGCAACGGCCAGAGCTGCACAAATCCGAAGCCAGGAGCCAGGAGCTTCTTCCAGGTATCCCACATGGGTACAGCAGCCCAAGCACTTGGGCCATCTTCTACTGCTTTCCCAGGCCATGGCAGAGAGCTGGATTGGAAGTGAGCAGCTGGGACTAGAACCTACACCTATATGGGATGCCGGCACTGCAGGCATTGGCTTTACGTGCTTCACCACAGTGCCGGCCCCTAAATAATTACTTTAGAATAAGGTAAAAGGTGAATGTCTAGACAACAGAATTCTCATAAATAGTATGATCTTTACAAAAGGGACTACAGAGACATCTAGCTAAAGAAACTGAAGGAGCATTTTCATCCTCAGAGGCTAGACATAAGCCCCCAGTATCATAGGGCAAAGTTCTAGTAAGCTTAGATTCTGTGTGATCTTGTGTTTGCCCTTAAAGTAGATGCTCTACAAAGATTGCTGTTTTCAGGGTATATTGGAAGGTAATTGATTCTTAGAATCTCTCTTGCTGATAGAACTGTATCCCAGAACAGGTAAGAAGTAAACTAGGCTCCTGGATAAGAACAAATAAAAACAGAGGTCTGACTAGACTGTGAACAATTGTGGAACAAATTCATGTAAAGTAATTGACATATCCTGCAACCTATTTACCAAATAAATCATTATGGAGGACACCTGTAACTTGATTACACTGCAGATCTTTCCTATGTAAATATATTTAATAAGAATGCCTTCACTAATCAAATCTCTGATGTAAACTTTAGTATACAAAAATGGGATTTTTTCCTGAAAAAATGAAATTTCTGATTCTTTGGTTTTTGTCAGAACTAATTCTCTTCATGAAATTAATGATCACCATTGTGATTCTAGTTAGAATGACATGTTAAAATAATTTTGTAGCTGGGAACTCTCAAAGTACAGCTTAATCCCAAAACGAAGCAAGT
Source organism: Oryctolagus cuniculus (assembly GCF_964237555.1). Taxonomy (NCBI): domain Eukaryota; kingdom Metazoa; phylum Chordata; class Mammalia; order Lagomorpha; family Leporidae; genus Oryctolagus; species Oryctolagus cuniculus. The sequence continues at coordinate 63,434,929 of NC_091435.1, read as the reverse complement.
TTAATTTGTTTACTTTCAAGCTAAGTGAACTCTTGAAGTCAAACATCTTATTTAGAACCTAATATGTTTTTTTTCTTCTAAGCACAACTATTAATTTGCACTCAATGGAAATAACTTAATAAAGGAAGAATATAAATGTAACTTCTAATATGTACTATTTTATAAAACTAACTACAGGTCGATTCTATAACACACCAATATTACAGTTATCAAAATTGTAGGTTCTTATAAAATCAATGTTCTCCTGATTTGGGGAAGAATTAACTAGTTGAAAGTTGGACGCTTACTCTCAGCATTAAAAAAAAAAAAGATAGACTATGCCAAATTAAATCTACCATCAAATTTTATAGGTAGCATTCCAAAATAGCAGATATAGTTCTATTTCTCAGTGTTTTTTAGAACATGTGGATATCATTTGGGAACTTAGATTTTTGTGGTAACACATAGTGGCTTAAAGTCATATTTGATTCCTTTTTCAGAATTCTTTCCTAGATCATTTGGTCTTGGTTCCCAGTGTTCACAAACCTTTCTTTGCTTTAAGTCTTTCAGATATACCAGAGGGGAAACACAGCTTTAGGGTCAATTATTTTTTTAGCTTACCTAACAAAAATGAAATTATACATTGGTTTTTAGAAAGTAAGGGACTAATTAACAGAAATTTTTCTTATTTCTCAGAAATATGAATAAGATAATCTGGTTACATATGAAGTTTCATCTCATAGATTCATAATTCTCCTCCTTTAGAAGAGATTGACTAGGCCAGCGCCGCGGCTCACTAGGCTAATCCTCCACCTAGCGGCGCCGGCACACCAGGTTCTAGTCCCGGTCGGGGTGCCGGATTCTGTCCCAGTTGCCCCTCTTCCAGGCCAGCCCTCTGCTGTGGCCAGGGAGTGCAGTGGAGGATGGCCCAGGTGCTTGGGCCCTGCACCCCATGGGAGACCAGGAAAAGCACCTGGCTCCTGGCTCCTGCCAGGATCAGCGCGGTGCGCCGGCTGCAGCGGCGGCCATTGGAGGGTGAACCAGCGGCAAAAGGAAGACCTTTCTCTCTCTGTCTCTCTCTCTCACTGTCCACTCTGCCTGTCAAAAAAAAAAAAAAAAAAAAAAAAAAAAAAAAAAAAAAAAAAAAAAGAAGAGATTGACTATAGTACCTAGTAGATCCCATTCTTTCTCCAAATCTGACTGTACCAAAACCAAAACCTTAGGTAAGTATCTGGTAAAGCCATCAAGTTGCTGCTTGGGACACCTGCATCCCATATGGTTATGTCTGGTTCAAGTCCTAGCTACTCTGCTTCTGATCCACTACCCTGGGAGGCAGCAGATGATGCTCAAGTACTTAGATCACTGACACCTATATAGGAGATCCGGATTGAGTTCCATGCTCCTGGCTTTGGCCGGCACAGCCCTGGTTGTTGTGATCATTTTGGGAGTGAACCAGTGGATGGAAGATTTCTCTCTCTCTCTCTGTATGTATGTATGTGATTGTGTGTGTATGTACCTTTCAAATAAAATGAAAATTAATTAATTTTAAAAAGGCCCTCTTTACTTGTGTCCAAAACAGTAATGTTTCACTCATTGTGGCTTTTTAGAACATATAGAGATTTCAGTTTTGTGTTTGAAGGGGGAAACAAAATAATTATTTTGGGATCCATGACTTTTACTGGTCACCATTGAATTAATTTTATTTATTTATTTATTTGAAAGGCATTATTACATAGAGGCAGAAAGAGAGAGAGGTTTTCCATCCACTGGTTCATTTCCCAAATGGCTGCAACAGCTGGAGCTGGGCCAGTCCGAAGCCAGAAGTTGCTTCTGGGCCTCCCAGGTCATAAGAGAGAGCTGACTTGGAAGTGAAGCAGCCAGGACTCAAACCAACACTCATAGGAGATGCTGCTCTGCAGATCGTGGCTTTACCCGCTACACCACAGCGCTGGCCCTGGACCAATTTTTAATTGGCTTAGATATGTGGTAGATAAGTAATAAAGAGCCTCCATTATTTAAATGCATTTAAATTTTTTAAATGACTTTCATTAGGGGTTTTGGGTCCTGTATCAGATACTTGTTCTGCTTTTCTTCTCTCACAAGTTAGCTTATGTCTTCTATGTTTCCTAGCAACAAAGCTCCAAAAAGGTAAATCTCCTTTTCTGTCCTTTTTATAATGTATATCCTTTGATAATACTCTTTATATACCAATATTTATACTCTTCATAATATTACAATTAGGGCTTTATTGCTAACCTAGCTTATTCCTAGTTGTCTGGTACCACTTGCTACTGTTGCCAATTCTCAAAGAATGGAAACTAATTTTAATATTAGCTTCAATAAAATAGAATTAGGAAAATAAATATGATGCCAAAAATACAAATAATATGCTCCACAAGTGAAGATAAAGAAGTTTTGTTGTATGCTCAATGAATGGACTTTATTAGTAGTTCCCTTTTTAGCATTAGTTATAGAAAATGCTCCTAATAATTATTTCTAGGGTAATTAAATACCAAGAGACCAACTCAGATCTGCCCTACATTGGAATAATGTGTCTAAAGACACAGAGGCTCTGCCAGTAGAGTCCATAAATTCAGCCAAATCCTAGGTCATGCCACTCTAATAATGCTTAAGTTATGACCAAATGTGTACAGCTCAGGAATCAGCTCATTAAGATGCCTAAATCAGAGTAGATGTTGCAGCGTAAAATGAAGGGCAGTGTTGGAACTATAGCTTGTTGTAGCACTATAGCTTGTGTTTGTGGTGCCTTTTCTCTTACCCTTTTCTCTTCTGCTGAGCTTCTCTCTCTTTTTCATTTCTCTTTATTAGACCCAATAATCGTGCCCACCAGTGTTACACAATTGCCTTGGAGAAACTTAAAGCCAAGCTAGAGCAAATAACATTTGTGATTATATTCAGACTAGATTTGGCTCAGTAAATAGTTAAGAATTATACTAATTTCTGAGTCTTTTTGAAATACAATTTTTAATTATAAAAATAATATGGAAGCATTGTTTGATGGAAGAAGTGGTAGGCAGTGTTCTGTGAACTAAAAACTAGGGATCGCACATTTCATCCTATTGTCAGCTCCTAATGCATTGAGCCAAATTTTAGAAGCTTACTGGAACTGTGGTAACCATAAAGATCCAGAAAAGCTGGAACCTATTTCACACACTGTCTCTTGGCTCCCGCTGTTCATATTAGCTCCACTTTTTAACTGTAACCCAGGCCAAACTATTTTACCCCTCTATTAATCCTTTTCCTCATCTACAAAATGAAACTGATTGTTTTACCTCACAGAGTTGTTGTAAAGTACCAAAAAACAGTATCTGTCATGTAGTTAACATATCACAAATGTTAATTATTGTTTTCTTACAATATTACTGAGTTCTGTCGTAGCCCTTTTATATTGGATGCCTATTCAGTATTTAGAAAGAATTTACAAAAATTTTGTACTAACATTTCCTTCATTAAGGAATATTTATGAATATCAGCCTTATATCCCTACATGTGGGTATGATCAGGTTTATATAAACTTGATAAATTTTTCCCATTTTTCCCAATATGTGTATTATAATAATATGATAACAGAAGAACTTATATTTACTAAGTGTTTACTATGTGGTAAGCATTGTTCTCAGCATTTCTCTTGTATTAACTCAGTTTAATGCTTTCCACCACTCTGAGATACAAGTACATTTTACTTCAAAGAAAAAACCTAAAAACAAAGAAATATCTTGTAACTGTTTTGTCTTTCTAAGTGAGAGTTACTGTATTTGAGCTGATTCTATAATTTGAACATTTGTTTCCTAAACTCATGTAGACATTTAATACCCAAAATCATAAGTTGATAATGCTGAGCAGGTAGGAACTTGGCATTTAAAGGGTGGGCCTACTGGGAGGTCCTTTGGTCATTGGGGGTTGCCCTTGGAGGGTCATTCTCATGAGACAGTTGGTTATAAAAGCTGAGTTGGGCCTACCTACTCACACTCTACTTCCTGACTTGCCGTTCGATTGTTCCTCCATCTATGCTCTGCCATGTGCTGTCTCTACCTCACCAGATGGCTGAATCTGAATCAGAGGACCTACCCAGTCTTGGATTATGAACCTTTAAAACTGTGACCCAAAATAAATGTCTTTCCTGCATAAATAGCTTCTCTCAGGTATTTGTTATAGTGATGAAAATCTGACTAACTCAGCTGACAACTCAAGTTTCAACCTAAACAACTTGAGATAATATAGCATACTGGTCAAAAGTACAAATTTTGAACCCAGGTTGCTTGAGTAAGAATCCTGGCTTTAACATTTATTGAACCCTGGGTGCAAATTACTCAACCACCCTGAATAACTTAGTTTCCTCATCTGTAAAACTGGGTTTATTATAATAGTTTTCAAATAATTTTTAATGGATTAAATAAATTAACATCTCCAAAGCATTTAGGATGGTGCCAGAAGAATCACTGTTGGCCATTATTTCTATTTGCTTTTATTTATACAATTGAGATTTATACCTCTTTTTAAAAATATTACATCATGAGGCCAGCGCCGCGGCTCACTAGGCTAATCCTCCGCCTTGTGGCGCCGGCACACTGGGTTCTATTCCCGGTTGGGGCGCCGGATTCTGTCCCGGTTGCCCCTCTTCCAGGCCAGCTCTCTGCTGTGGCCAGGGAGTGCAGTGGAGGATGGCACAAGTACTTGGGCCCTGCACCCCATGGGAGACCAGGAGAAGCACCTAACTCCTGCCATCGGATCAGTGCGGTGCGCTGGCACCGGCCGTGGCGGCCATTGGAGGGTGAACCAATGGCAAAGGAAGACCTTTCTCTCCGTCTCTCTCTCACTGTCCACTCTGCCTGTCAAAAAAATAAAATAAAATAAATTACATCATGAGTATTTCTACATGTCATTAACAGTTATAAACCACAACTTTAATGGATTCTTTTAAAAAAAATTTTTCTTGAAAGGCTGAAAGAGTCAGAGAGTGAGTGAGCTCCCATTCGCTGGTTAACTCCCCAAATGCCCATGACAGGCCAAAGCTGGGAACTCAATCCAGGTCACCCACATGGATGACTGGAATCCAATTACTTGAGGCATAAGCCCCTGCCTCATAGGATCTGCATTATCAGGAGCCAGAGCTGAGGAATCACACCCAGACACTCTCATGTGGGATGCAGGCATCTTAACTGCTAGGCTAAAAGCCTACCCACTGTGTAGTTCTTGACAACAGCTGCATATCGGGTGGCACAGATGGCTTGGGCAAGTTCAGCAGATGGGAATAAAACCAGAAGGTGTGGATCCAGATGAAGAGATGGCAGTGATGTGGGCACACATATCATAGTTGTCCTCAGTCACTCAGGTTTGTTGTCTCATATACGACGAAGAATGAAGACATGGACGCTGAGAGGTAAGCAAATGGTGAAGCAAGGTTCTATTGAAGTGAACACAAAAAGCTCTTGAAGCAAAGTGGCTCAGCGAAAGGGACCTTCTGAAACAGGCCTTACTGAAAGGAGCAGAGAGAAGACTTTCGGGAAAGCTGCCAGCCGGGGCTTTTCTCAGCAAGAAAAAGCAGCCGTTGAAACAAAGTGATCTGGGAGTGGAAAGTTTGTACAGGGCCCTTTAAGAAAATTGTTCCTCATGCTGTGAGTTCTTGCTGCCTTCTGATCTCCCATTCCTACAGTCTGCCAGCACCGGTATCTCCAGCCCCAATTTTCTTTAGATTGCAAGTTTTATGATTTTGGTGCTCCTCTCACCAAATCCCTTATTATTTATAGCCCTGGACTTGTTAGGTTGTATTGTTGGGCTTCAACACTTAACCTTTATATCTCTGTTAATTTACAATCCCAGGTGTCTTGGTTTTAGTAACTTAGAGTCCCAAACCCTTACCTTCTTAACTCTTCTTATCTTGTTAGGTCCCAGGCACATTTGTTTGGTTAGTTGGTTTTAATTGCCTGTCTCTTAAATGCAAGCCTTTGTTTGTATAAGGCTGGCTCTCTTCACTTAGCCTTAATTTGCCTTTCTGTGAAGTCTGCTTTATCGGCCTGCAGACTCTGGTGTTTGTTAGAGGCCATTCTCCCTATCATGTAGCCACCAGCCTTCATTTTCTACCTAAGTTTAATGTAACCTAACCTAAGCTTTCTCCTGCCTATATCAGTAGGAGAGAATCATACAAGAGCTGGAGGTTAGAACATGGGCTAGTATAAAGACCATAAGGTCTTAGAGCACAGACCAGTAATAGCAAGACAATAATCATGCCAGTGAATCATTTTAGAGAAAGAAGTGGTTGTCAAAGATGGAAATCCAGTTGAAAGGAAAAACATGGAGAGCAGGAAGCAGAAATGAAGATTAAATTAAAAACTATATTTAAAAAATTTCTGTCATTACGCATTGCTGCAAAAATGTACCGTTGCAGCCAACGCTGTGGTGTAACAGGTAAAGCCACTGCCCGCAGTGCTGGTATCCCATATGGGTGCTGATTGGCCATTGCGATCATTTGGGGAGTGAACCAGTGGATGAAAGACCTTTCTCTCTGCCTCTGCCTCTCTGTAACTCTGCCTTTCAAATAAATAAATAAAGCTTTTTAAAAAAAAAAAAAAAGTGTACAATCAAACCAACCTTTACATTGTGGTTGCCATTACCTTTTTCAGCTTCTGTCAGAGATTCTCTTCTAGGGTACTTTATGGCTATTAATGAAATAATATTCTCATACATGATTAACAGGTTTAAAATTTTATTGGAAATGGAGAGGGTATATATATTTTCTATCTATCTCTCATTTACTGATTTACTTCCCAAATGCCTGCAACAGCCAGGGTTGGACCTCACCAAAACCAGCAGCCTAGAGCTCAAGTCAGGTCTCTCATGTGAGTGTCATGCACTTAGCTACCTAAGTCATTGCCTGCCATCTCCCAGGGTATGCAACATTGGAGGCCAAAATCAGAAGGAGAGCTGGAACTCAAAACCCAAAAGTATCTGACAACAATATTTGATACAGACATCCCAAGTAGCATCTTCACAACTATCCTAATGCCCACTGCAATTAAAAGTGTTTCAGTTCTATAACAGTGCATATGTGTGTGTGTGTATTTTAGCTGAATCAGTTGATAATTGCTGAGTTGAATATAACAGTAGTGGAAGTTGAGCTGCCAAAGAATTCTGTAAGTCTCATATTTCAAGGGAAATACAAAATGTAGATGCATATTCAGATAGATTTTTCCCTTTCTATATGTTTGATGAATTTCTAAGTATTTAATACCTTTTCTTGAGAAAAATTATTCACTCTTCTTGAGTTTTCTCTTTAGTATAAAAAGCAAACCTATATTTGATTTTATTTCAATAAATGGATGCCACTCAAGAATAAAAGGCTATTTAAGCAGAACTTGCTGTAGCAAAGGAGTCAGCCACCATTGCTTGCATATGGCAGAGGCTAAAAGGCAGGCATAGGAATCCAAAAGATTTTTATGAATAACTAAAGCAATTTAAACAACAAAAACAAAGCTGGAGGCATCACAATACCAGACTTCATGACATACTACAGGGCAGTTATAATCAAAACAACCTGGAATTGGCACAAAAATAGACATGTAGACCAATGGAACAGAATAGAAACCCAAGAAATTAATACATACTTCTACAACAACTAATCTTTGACAGATGAGCTGAAATCAGTCCGTGGAGAAAGGACAATCTCTTCAACAAATGATACTGGGGAAATTGGATTTACACATGCAGAAATATGAAACAAGACCCCTACCTTACACCTTATACAAAAGTCAACTCAAAATGGATCAAGGATCTAAATCTATGACCTGATACCATTAAGTTACTTGAGGAAAACATTTGGGAAACTCTGCAAGACATTGGCATAGGCAAAAACTTCTTGGAAAAGGCAATAAAGGCAAAAATAGACAAATGGGATTATATCAAGCCTAGAAGCTTTTGCAGTGCAAAGGAAACATTCAATAAAGTGGAGAGACAACCAACAGAATGGGAGAAAATAATTGGAAAGTACACAACTTTGATTTCTATAAAAAGCTCAAGAAACTCAACAACAAAATAAACAGCCAGTTAACAAATGAGCAAAGGACATGACCAGGCAATTTTCAAAGGATGATACACAACTGGCAACAGACACAAGAAAAAATGCTCAGGATCACTAGCCATCAGGGAAATGGAAATAAAAACCACAGTGAGGTATCATCTCACCCCAGTTAGAATGGCTATCATCTGAAAATCAAAAACAATAAATGCTGGCAAGGATATGGGGGGAAAGGTACTCTAATCCACTATTCTTGGTATGTAATCTAGTATAACCATAATGGAAAACAATATCAAGATTCCTCAGAGATAAATCTACCATAGGACCCAGCCATCCCACTGCTGGGAAATTATCCAAATGAAATGAAATCAGCGTATGAAAGAGTTATATGTACCCCCATGTTTATTGCAGCTGAAATTACAATAATGGGCTGGTGCTGTGTGCCCCAGCAGGTTAATGCCCTGGCCTGAAATGTTGGCATCCCATATGGGCACTGGTTCAAGACTCACCTGCTGCACTTCCCATCCAGCTCTCTGCTATGGCCTGGGGAAGCAGTGGAAGATGGCCCAAGTCCTTGGGTCCCTGCACCCGTGTGAAAGATGTGGAAGAAGCTCCTGGCTCCTGGCTTCAGATCGGTGCAGCTCCAGCCATTGCGACCAATTGGGGAGTGAACCATCGGATGGAAGACCTACCTCTCCTCTCTCTCTCTCTCTCTCTCTCTGCCTCTCCTCTCTCTGTGTAACTCTGACCTTCAAGTAAATAAATAAAATCTTTTTTAAAAAAAATTACAATAACTAAGATATGGAATCAACTTTAATGCCCATCAACTGATGACTGGATAAAGAAAATGTGGTATACACACACTGTGGAATGCTACTTGGCCATTAAAAAAAAGAATGAGTCCTGTCTTTTACAACAAAATGGATGCAACTGGAAGCCCTTATACTTAGTGAAATAAGCCAGTCTGAAAAAGACAAATATCATATGTTTTCTCTGATATGTGGCAGTTAATATAGAATACCAAAAAATATATAGGAATGAAATGGTCATTTTGGGATAGGGTTGTCCTTTTTAGCCCTAGTTTATACTTGTGGGGAGCAACTCGGACTAGACTAAGTTACTGTAATTAAGTCTTATTCTATGCATCTGCTCTCCCACAATATGGGCTGAGAGAGGAGTAAACAGCTTCTACACAGCTGCCTCCAGTTCGACCAGTAACCTGCAGGAGCTGATCCTGCTCCTGATTGGAGGAGAGCAGCGTACTCGGCGTGTGGGTAGCAGAGTTGGGATTGGTGGAAGAGGACTATAAAGGAGGAGAGAGACAACATGCACCAGGAACATCTAAGAGGAACACCTGAGGAACATCTGAGCAGCCCCCGAGAAAGCCGGCCGGCGGTGTGCCGCTCCCCCGCGGAAGTGGGGAAAGTAGCAGGGGGGCCCCGCCCTTCCACGGAGGTGGAGGGACGGCAGCCAACCCAGGAAGAACCAGCAGCAAACCCGGGAAGGGCCGAGCAGACAAAAGAACAGCGCAGGGTCCTGTGTCGTTCCTCCGCGAATGGGGGAGCGACAATACTCATGTGGAACTGTAGTCTTCCTATTTTTTTATTCAGTGAATATTATGATTAGTGGTGAATTAAGCCTATGAATATAGAGTGGATTAAAATTATGTCTTTGCAAAAGTAGTGAAGAGAGGGGAGAGAAGGAGTAGAATTGGGGCAGAGTGCAAGGGAGTGAGGAAAGTGTGGTTATCTTCTTGGAACTATACCTATGGAATGCATAAAATCTGTTCTCTGTATTAATTTTAAAACTTTTTAAAAGATGTTATGACTAGAAATCTGGAGGTGGCTTTTAAAGCAGAAGCAGGGCAGCCTATGTAATTGGCGGGGGGAGGGGAGGGGGAGAGTCAATGCTTGGCTTGATCTGATTAATCCTAAGTAAGAAGTAGGGGGTATGCTAAACTGAGGAAGGTGGAACCATTGATTAAGTCCTAGGTGTTTTGAACTGATTGCTACAGGGAATACAGTTTGGTTTGCTATATTAGTTTCTGCAAATCGTGGGTCAGAGTTTCTTTATATTGTCTAGCCATTGTCTTTTGTCCATTTTTATATTCAGACTCTGGACTTCATTTATTGATCCAAAGAAAAATGGCTTCTTAAAATAGACCTGTTAGTCTTGATCAGGAGAATTTTGAGTCAAACGTTTTGTTTTTTAACCACAGGAGTAACCATGTAAATATTAATATTTATTCCTGTTACCCAGAAATAAGGAAGAGCAGCAAGTGTGAAATCAGCTTTCAACTAAACCTCACATAGGCCTTTTTCTTCAATTATGCAGTACTTATTCCTAAAAGATTATACATTATAATGATTTAATATTAGGTACTTAATGCAATGAACAAATGTTCTAACATGCTTTAATGCCCTGTGGATATCATAATTAAAATTTTGATTAATGGCTTAAATAGATTTTTTTCCATTATAATTAAATGTTTCTTGCTTTGTTGTTTTAAAGATAGTTGGGTAGGTACCCCATTCCACCAAAATGTCTTTAGTAATTATATAAATCATCAGGTTCATTACATGGAATTTAGATAAAGAGATTATTTTTTAAAGGCTTTGAAAGTATTACAGCATGTCTTTCTAATTGTTGCAAACCTTTAGTTCACTGAACTGCATTTTTACATTCTTACCTGTTCCTAAGTAGCTGACTTTCTCAAGGTACAACTGTAAAATGTACCTTAACCTTTACATTTCAACTCCAAGCAATTGGATTTTGTTTTAACATAAATAAGCTTTAGAGGTGTTGCCTTGGGTAATTCACAGCAGGGAACCTTTTGTAAAGAGTCATTGTGCTAAGGATGGAATCACTGCAATAGTCTTGAGCCCTTGGGCTCTCTAGTCGCTGTAAGAGCTAAAACTGAAGAGAGGAGAAAGGCCTTCATTAATCAGCAAATGGAATTCCATTTAAATGAACCCAGAGGGACCACAGAATTGCTGTATTTGGTATAAGTCTCTTCAAATTGGAAGCCAAATCATGCATATAGGTACAATGCTAGACAGTCTACATCAGGAAGCAAAAGGGGGTATTTTTCTCATTCCCAAGCAGTGGAGAGAGTAACTTACTTTGACCTTCTGCCATCCTTGTGTTTGGATGCAGTATAGGAGAGTGCTTATAAAATTTAGCTTTTTTAAATATTTCTGGTCTGCAGTGATTTATAAATTACAGTTTGGGAATAAAAAGCATTTCTTAAGACTTACACTCTGGTTTTTGGACAGGATATATGAATAAGATTCTAATATGAGCAAAAAGGTATAATATTCAGGAATGTATTTTATGTATATAACAGTCATTAAAATGAGATTGTCTGGTTTTTGAATAATGGAGAAACTACATTTATAATTTCTATAGGTTTTCTGATAGACAGGCCTTCTATTGAGAAATGTTCACATAATTTAAAGGAAAAATAAGGTACCAGATTAAAAAAAAAAAAAAGCTTTTACAATTACCAGTAACAAATGTAAATACAGGTGGCAATAAGTTGGTCTCCATGTGGCTCCATGTAGGAGTAATAGCTCCAATTACTGTCACAAATGTTTGTAATTGTATCTATTGCTGCCAAACAATAAATGCTTTTTAATATAGTAAGGCCATAAATGTACATGCTGCTGTTGTTTAAACAAATACAATTTTCTGCAAATTTATCCTTGAAACACCTGCTATAATCAGAAAGAGGTGAATGCTATCAAAATAAACTGCCTTAATTAAGTAGACACACATACATTTTTAGAGCAGCCTGCATGATTACTCAGCTGCCACATGGTTTCAGAGCATGAGAGAAATATCACTGATGGACCTTTGCTGACAAGCTTTCCTCAGAGGAGACCGCACTACACCAAACAGAATATTGTTTCGGGTGGTTGTATTATTTTTAAGCAAGATGTTATTTTGTGGATTTAAATTTGTATTTTCCAGTTCCTCCATTTTTTTCTTTTCTGCATGTAGGTCGTGACAGTTATCATGGTTGTGTGAAAGAAAACTGCTTAAATTATACATGCAAAAATACAGCGAAAGGGTGGAGAACAACACCACCATCCTTATGCAACTGGAAAAAATTCCTAGTTGATTCTGTCACAGTCTTGTTGAATATTCAGGATATTCTGTTTAAAGATAGTTAATGATTCCTTGCTTCCTGTTTTCCCTGAGTGTAATAAATGTTTCAGCTAGATGGGGGGAAAGATTTCATTTATCACAAGTTGAAATAGGAGAATGAGTGTTTTTGCTTCAGAGATTACCATCAGCCATAACTAAAGAGCATTGATAGTGGTAGCCAGATTTTAAGTAAATAACCAATAAAAATGGCATGTTATGTAAATATTGCAGAGGGAACTTACTAACGCTTCACTGCTAATATACTTCAAATAGACATTTGTGATTGAGAGCAGTGAATTAATACACATTGATTATAATTAAAATGTCTAGACTGCCTTAATATTTCATAATTGCAAAATATGATTTAATGTTTCCTTTAAATTACTTAATATAAAACATGAATTGAAGCAGAAACCATTTGTCTTATGGACTTTCCTACAAAATGTACTTTTTGTTGGCCTGACTTACTTTCTAACCAACTGTATTGGAGTAGTTTTATCGCTGTTTTATTAAAAGTTTCTTTTTTAGATAAATGTCACCTCCATGGTTTTTACCCCATTGTATTTAAATCTGTTTCCTTACATCAAGATAACATTGTGTGATTTCTTGATTCTTCAAATATGCAGGAGATGACTATTATTGCTTTTTGTTAGGGAGAGGTTTCTTGGAGTTACAGGAATATCAGTATGAACTATGAGTTTTGATTAATAAATTCCTAAAGTTAGTAGAGATTGTCAAATTCATCTAATCCAGTTCTCCGCTGAGGTTACTGTCCATCCTCTGGAATAATTAAACTCTGACCTGGTCTATGTCTGTCCCTGCATTCTCAGAGAGGCTGTGCACTTCCTTCTTGCCTTGCCAAATGTCTTCAGTGGGCTTGCAGCTCCTGAAAGCCTGGAAACTCACTGAGAAGATGTGCATGGCCATGTAGAAGGGGTTTGAGTGGCGTAAGCATGAATAATAGATCTGATTCAAGATATGTAAACTCGTTGTTAGCAGATGGTAGTCACTAGAAATAACCTCTGAGCACAACTAATAAATGTTATTTAACTAACAAGGTATTTTATTTAGAGATCAGAATAACAAAGACAAGGTTTAAGGATAAAGGAAAGAGAAAGTATAATCTAGCAGTTGAGGAGGCACCAGACTGATGTCTCAAGTGCTGTGGTTCTCCCATATGAGGGCAGTTCAAGGTTTTTAAGGAGTTCAGAAAGGGAAGCTGTGCTTGGAAGGACATGACTAACAGTACATTGGGGTTCAGGGGTAAACACCAAACATGGAAACTGGTTTTGGGTTTGATAAACGGATTTTTTTTATAAATCTCAAATGTCAGTGCAATTTCTTGAGAAACACGCTGAAAGAATTCATGACTTGATTGTAACATGGGTGGAACACACATTTTTCATGGATGAATAGCTGCAAAATATTATTTGGCTGGAATCTGAAACAGGCAAAGTATTGTGTTAAGAGGTTCTAGTGTTTCATGAACCATAATGAGGCCTACTTCCCCTATGTGTATAACTAGTAAGGTTTGTTGTGATGTTAGTCACCTGCACCAGAAATCACCCTATTTAGTTACCTGTACCTCATTATACTCTGTTACAATAGATCTCCAGTTTCAATCAATTTCAAGTAGGTGTGAGAATACCAATGATTGTTGTGATATCCTTGCTTACCTACTACACACACTATTTTAGTTTTCTCCACAATGAAAAGAAACTCTAGAAAGCAGAAACTTCCCTGAGGAAACACAGATTTCCAGTAATCATGATTATTCGCAAAACTCACTGCAACAGATACACCACAGCACACACCACACATGCATACACAACTCATCTTAAGTTGTATATTTAGTTCTTTGAACATCTAAAAAGAAAAATCATACTTTCACACCACAAGGGTATGCTGCAGAAGATTTTAAGCTTCTGGCAATGGAAGAAAAATGTCACATTTAAAAATTCAGGAAAGCCACATTTTCTAATTATCCTGCAACCTGGTGGGTATTTTTCATTAAGAAAGTAATTCAATTTCATGAAAAAGTTATTTAATCGAATAGACCTTCTCACTCATTTTCTGTCTCATATACACATGCACAAGTGCTCACACATGCTAATACACACACAAATGTGAGCAGTGGTGAAGCTGAAGCATTTGACAATGAAAAGGAGCTTGCAAATCTGTGCAGAAAAAGAATACAGATAATGTTTCTCAGAGAAGAGAGTGTTCTCTGTGCAAGAGGGAAATTCACTGTTTTATATCCTTCCAGAAAGCATGATAAATTATAGACTTGTCTTAGAAATATTTGCTACAGTGAACATGGATAGACACCTGCAGCTTCTTCGATCAAGCAACCTCCCCTCCTCCTTTCACTTATTTTGCTGTCGGATTTGCAAAGAATTCTGTCCTTGACCATGAATGAGTTTTTAAACATACCACAGGAACATCTGTATTCCACTTTGAAGTCTTGAGACTGGTCACTTTGGGACTAGCTCACATTTGGCTCTGCCTCCTTATCACTGTACCTACAGTTAAAATTTTAATAATGCGTCTTACTGACCATCCAAGCAGGGCTTGCTCTTCAGCCACAGAAAGTGTGGACAGTAGCAGCCTCCAGCAGTGCACTCCTTCAGAGGCAAAGAACTGCCTAATGCAAGGTCTTGTCCTTCTGGGGGTAGCCTGCAGGTTGGCATATGTGAGTTATTTCCAGTTTGGGACTGCAGTGAATGATGCTGCCATGAAAATTATTCTACATATTTTTAGGTCAACGTATGTACACATTTTTACTGGAGTTTCCACTATGAGTAAAATTGCTAAGTTGTGGTGTGTGTTTATGTTCAACTGCAGTAGAGCCTGCCAAGTAATTTTTAAAAGTGGTTATAAAAATTTATACTATATCAAGCAGTTTATGAAAATTAGTTCTTTCATATCTTTGTCAACACTGGGTATTGTTTTAGTCTTTTTACATTAGTCATCCTGATAAGTATGTTATGATACCTCATTTTCATTTTAATTTGCATTTCTCTATTGACAAATGAGGTTGAACCCCATTGGTATTTGTATATCCTCTTACTATTAGGACATCCACTTTTTATTTTTACTTACAGAGGCCTTTTTTGTATTCTATATGAGTCCTTGTGAGGAATATGTACTGCAAATGCCTGCTCCTTAGCGTTCCTTTTTAATCACTAATTTCTGTATTATGATAAACAATGGCTTAATTTAATATACTCAAAAAGAACTTTTTTCAGGGGATGATGAATATGGCTAATACTTAGGTTTTTTACTTTATTTTTAAAAATATTTGTTTATTTTATTTGAAAGGCAAAGAGAGAGAGAGAAAGTCTCATCCACTGGCTCACTACCCAAATGGCTGCAGTGCCCAGAGCTGGGCTCACTGGAAACCAGGAGCTTCTTCTGGGTCTCTCAGTTGGGTACAGGGGGCCAAGTACTGGGGCCATCTTCCACTGCTTTCCCAGGTGTATTTGCAGGCAGCTGGATTGAAAGTAGAGTAGCCAGGATTTGAACTGGTACCTATATGGGATGCCAGCTCCACAGGCAGGGGCTTTACCCACTGCGCCACAATGTCATGCCCAGGTTTTATTTTAAAAAATCTTTGTTGCCGGCTCTGCAGCTCACTAGGCTAATCCGCCTTGCGGCCCCGGCACACCGGGTTCTAGTCCCGGTTGGGGTGCCGGATTCTGTCCCGGTTGCCCCTCTTCCAGGCCAGCTCTCTGCTGTGGCCAGGGAGTGCAGTGGAGGATGGCCCAAGTATTTGGGCCCTGCACCCCATGGGAGATTAGGATAAGCACCTGGCTCCTGCCATCGGATCAGCACGGTGCAGGCCGCAGCGGCCATTGGAGGGTGAACCAACGGCAAAGGAAGACCTTTCTTGTCGCTCCCCCCATTCTCAGAGGAATGACACCAGACTGGATGCTGTTTTCTTTCCCCAGCCCTTCCCGGATTTGCTGCCACTCCCCCGCCTCCGCGGAGCTCTCCAACCGACTTTCTTAGGGGGGCCCCACATGTTGTCTCTCTCCCTCTTTTGTAGTCCTCTCCCACCAATCCATGCTCTGCTGCCCATGTGCTGAGCACGCCACTTTCCTCCAAACAGGGGTTGGGTCAGGAATCAGCTAATTAATGAAGCAGCTGTGTAAAATTTGTTTACTCCCTCAGAGCGCCATATGGTGGGAGATCAGATGCATAGAGTTAGTCTTAATAGTCTCAGTGGTCTAGTCTAGTCTCGGTAGTCTCAGTACTTATTTCGCCATGTTGCAGGAGACAGGCCCTGCTCCCCACAGATCCCCCTTCTTTTTATTCTTTGTGGCATTGATACATGCTTGTCTTCGGTGCCCCGCAGCGCATACTCTGCTCTGCTAGAGTTGCCCGCAGGTGCTTATCGCCCTAGGCAGTCTGAATCCGAGTCCTCTCATCGCCATGTTGTGGGGAGGCTTTTTTCCCCCTGTGACTTTTTATCTCCATCTCTCTCTCTCCCGTGGCTTTTCCGAATCACGGCCTAGCTTTCTTCTCCGCTACAGCCTAGATTTCGTCTCCGCTACAGCCTAGCTTTCGTCTCCACTATGGCCTAGCTTCCCCGCGGCTTTTCGTCTTTCTCTCCACGCGGCTTTCTTCCCGCAGCTTTTTGTCTCTGTCTCTCTCTCTCCCCCGCGGCTTTTCCGAATCACGGCCTAGCTTTTGTCTCCGCTACAGCTTAGCTTTCGTCTCTGCTATGGCCTAGCTTTCCCGCGGCTTTTATTTTTTTCCCTTCTCCTTCCCGGCTTTCTCCCAGCAGTCTGTATCCGAGTCATGACACCACTTGTTGTCCCTAGGTTCTCCCTAGTTTCCCTCCGGTATTTTCCCGGCTTTCCTCCTCCCGTCCATATCTGAGTCACGGAACCACTTGTCGCTCCCCAACTCGCGGAGGAATGACACCGGACCGGACGCTATTTTCTTTCCCCGGCCCTTCAAACAGGGGTTGGGTCAGGAATCAGCTAATTAACAAAGCAGCTGTGTAAGATTTGTTTACTCTCTCTCAGCACCATATGGTGGGAGATCAGATGTGTAGAGTTAGTTTCAGTCCACAGTCTCAGTACTTATTTGTCTCCCGGGTGCCCCGCCATGTTGCGGGAGATGGACCCTGCTCCCCACACTTTCTCCCTGTCTCTCTCTCACTGTCCACTCTGCCTGTCAAAAAAAAAAATCTTTGTTTATCTCAGTGTTATGAAAATACTTTTTTTTTTCTTGAGGCTTTACTATCTTGCCTTTTATATTGAGATCTATAATACATCTAAATTTTAATTCATATGTGTGGTATGAGGTAGAACTCAAAATGTATATAGTTTTTATATGAATATGCAGCTGATCCAGATACTTTATTTAATAAACTATTCTTCAACTGGTGCACTACTGTATTTAAATGAGCATGTATGTGTGGATCTGCATCTAGATTATTTTTTTAAAGATTTATTTATTTATTTGAAATCAGAGTTACACAGAGGAGAGGAAGAGAGAGGGAGAGAGGACTTCATCCGCTGATTCACTCCCCAATTGGCCACAACGGCAAGAGCTGCGCTGATCCAAAGCCAGGAGCCCGGAGCTTCCTCCAGGTCTCCCACATGGGTGCAGAGGCCCAAGGACTTGGGCCATCCTCCACTGCTTTCCCAGGCCACAGCAGAGAGCTGGATCAGAAGCAGCCAGGTCTTGAACCTGCGCTTCAGGCCAGGGTGCCAACCCACTGCGCCACAGTGCCAGCCCCGCATCTAGATTACTTTAATATGTTAATCTGTATGTTGTTATTTGATATTATTGAAAGTGATATCTTTTTGATTTTCTTTGCTATTTATTGGTTTCAGATACACAGAAATAATTTGTCTACAGCAAACTTGTTAATCTATTCATTCTAACCATAAACCAATAGATTCTTTTGCCTTTTCAACATTATAGTTATATCATCTGCAAATAACATCAATCTTACTCCTTTCTTTACAAACCTTATAAGCTTTTTACTTTATCTTGCATAGTATAGTGGTGAGGAACTCTGGTCTTATGTGCATGTAATGGTATAAGCAGGGAAAAAGCTTTCAGTATTTTAACTTCAGAGTTAAGTATTATGCTAGCTATATTACTTTTGTAAATCTTTTAGTAGGTTAAGGAAGTTCTCTTTTGTTCCTAGTTTAGTAAGAGTTTATATCATGAAAGATATCAAATTTTTTCAAATGTTATTTTTCTTCACCTATTGAGATGATCATAAAGTTTGTCTTTTCTTTTTTCCCTCTTGTGGGAAATTATATGGATTACTTTTTGAGTATATATTAATACAACCTTGTATTTTAGAATAAATGCTTCATGATCATGATGCATTATCTTCCTTTTATATCACTGAATTTGATTTGAATTTGATAATATTTTGTTTTAGGAGCTTTATATCTATATTTATAAAAGGTATTGATCTGTAATGTTTTATTTATTTTTTAGGTGTCCTTGTTAGGCTTTGGTGCAGTTATACAGCCCTCATGAAACAAGTTAGCAATTGCTTTTCTTTTTCTCTGTTCTGTGGTAGAGTTTGTATAAGATTATTTTTTATTAAATATTTAGGAAAATTTACTAAAGAAGCCAACTGGGTCTGGATATTTCTTTATGGGAAATATCTTTATTTATATTTAAATAAAATATATTTTTTATTTATGAGCTTTATTCTTGTACGTATACCCTAAGAATGTTTTAAGTTCATTTCTATTTTACAATACATAAATACATTTTTGTAAAAATTCAAATATTACAGATAAAGCTAAGTTCATCCTCATCCATTATCCCCTTAAAATTTTTAGTTATACCTTATTGCATTTCACCATGGAAATAATGCTCTGATATACCTGTCCTTGCACATTTGGGTTGTACAAGTTTACCTGCATAAGAATTGTTAAGTCTCATTTTCTTCATATAAGTAGAGTTCACTTAAAGTGAATTTTACTTGTATGTTATGTTATATCAATAATGCTTAGTGTACTGCCTCAGCATTCCATGAATGTTAACATTATTAATACTATTATGTTTTTTAAAAAATCTCAGGATGGATATGGGTGTTGAAAGATTATACCCAAATAAAGAGATAGAAAAGCTTTATAAGTAATCCAAAAAAAAAAATCACAAATAGAAACAATACAAAAGCCAGCAAATTTTATTTGTAGGAGAGTCCCATCATTAACCCTTCTTTGGAACATATTTATCCGTGTTTTAAAGATAGTACTCACAGGGTTATCTACATTGTTCACCTGCAGCAGATTAGATGCAGCAAGCCTTCCTAGTTAGTGTCTTTGCTTTAGCAAAATATCCAAGATAATAAACATACTTAATGCTTAATGAAGACCCTTTGAATTGAGAATTTTCACAATTTCTTGTGCTTTTTAATGACAGTGGATGTCAAAGTATGAAAATCAAAGAGCCCATTTGATATAACAGCAAATCCATAAGTCAGAGAAAAGACATTTGGTTTCCTATACATTATGTGATTTACAGTGTGAAAAGTAACACAACCTCAATTTGTTATCTATCCTGTGAAATGGAGGAATAGGATTTCTTCCCTTTCATTAGAATGATCTTGAAGATCCTTAGAGAAAGTGAACTGAGACAGACTTAAATGGAACTTATAAAAGCCCTCATAAATGTTTTTGTATTCACTAAAATAAAATTATAAAAACAAAACATAAAGAAGATTTCATTGATAATTATTCATAATGGAATTGGGGCAGAGGCAGTGAGAATATAGGAAAAAGGGTGGATGGCAGAGGAAAAGTAACATTTTTGTGATGGAAAGTGATTCAAGATGTATCAGAGCCTTGGGTCCTGCTGCTGCTCTTAGGAGAAATGAGAAGTGCTAAGACCTCTGTGAAGTGCCAGGGTCAGCAGCTGTGGTCTGGTATGGGTTTTTCCTGAGTCTAGGGCCAGCACAGGAAGGGACCTTCATTGGCTTTCTATCAAGAAGTCTTCAAACCTTGCCTCTCCACACAAAAAGAAGCTCCAACTTGGTTTCAAACAATGGAGAGTTTGACATTTTCCAGGATATAAATTACAGAAACTTATACGTAGATATAAGTTCAATTCTCCATCTCTAGCTCATAATTTAGCTTCTCTTTTTCCTGCGGTTTCAGGAGAAGCTCCAAGGATTGAATTGGAGATCTAGAGGAAAAAAATAAAATGTCTTTGCATATGCAAAGTAAATAGGTCAAGTACTATTCTGTTGAAATAAAACCCAGAGATCCATATAGTCCTACCAGTGACCTTAACAGCTGCAACTAGATCTCATACATTTTGATTTTATGATGTACCATGAATCACCATCTGTGGAGACTGCATCACAATTATCTAGTTTCTGAAAGAGATATATAATATAATTTGTTGCTAAAGAGTTTGGAGTGAAGAGGGGGGATTATGGCTACAACAATAGCTTTGCTATTTACCCTTATAAGTGATAGAATTATACATGAGACTTTGTATGGCAGGATGTTGAAAACGAGAAAGCCTAAAGAAATGATTTACTATAATCCTTATTAGTTTCCTCAATTCCATGGAGAGAGAAAATATGCAGGATTAGGTGAAACACTCATTTTCAATAAAAGAGGAATGATACTTAATGAACACACTTTACTGCACTTTGTAACAGGTGACCTTGAGACCCCAGTGGCCCATGTGTTCTCACTCAGTATGTGCCAAAGGAATTCTTGGTTTACCTTCCAAATGCTGGGAGAACATTTTATCACAAAGAAAAGCATCATATAATATATGCAAAATACACTGGTTTGGAAGTGCTTTCCATTTTCGAGACCTGAGGCTTTCAAAAGGTCACTTAGCCTATCTGATTCTTAGTTTTTCTCACTTTAAAATATGTATATGCAGGCAGTTTTTCTGCCTAACAACCCCCAAAATCACAGTGGCTTATAACAATAGCACATTATCCTCATTGAAGTTGCACATCTGCTGATGTGTGGCTCAGCTGTAGTTCTACTCTAGCTGTGCTCCGTGTTTCTTACTCCAGACCCAGTTTGAAAAGATGGCCCTTATGTGTGGCAAGCTTATTATGGCTGAAAGAAAGAGCAAGAGATCTTGGATAGATGCCTCTTTCAGCTTCTGAACAGTCCTGGCACAGATCATGTCCGTTATCACTCCACTGGCCATGAAGAATGGCATAGTCAAGGCCAGCATCAAGGGGGAAGGGGAGTATACCCCTCCCACAGCAAACCAGCAAAATCAAGTCAGCAAATTTTTACAGGGAAGGTAAAATTGAATAAGAAAGGATGTCATATCTACTTAGTTCTCCAAACTTCTGTGAGTCTCAAATAAGTTACATATTTATATATACATATATGTATGTATACATATATATTCATATGTATATATACATATACACACATGTGTGTGTGTATGTGCATTGTAACTTAATGGATTCTCACTAATATAAGAGCTGTCATTGTTGAACACTTCCTTTTAATGATACTTGTTTCAAGGATCCAGGTAGATTTCAAGTCCTCACTTATCCTTAAAATGTACAACTTTTCTGTTCTTACCACAAAACTTCGTAGAACTTTTAACTATATCAGTTGTCATTTTTCTAAAGCCGTGTATAAGAGGTCTTCAGAAAGTTCATGGAAAATGTGTATTATGAAAACCCTGCATGGATTTCAAAATAATTTTTGCATCAAAATAAATGTATCTTTTCATTACATTTTACCATGTGTTTTTTAACTTTTTAGCCACACATTTTGCCTTTTCATGTTCATATATTTTAAATGTCATAATTACAGTCATTTATTTTCTACTATATATTAAACCACTTTGAAAAACTTTTTGGGCATCCAGAAGCTTTTGTCCCTTTTTTCTTGATAATTAAATTGATAAAATTCCTTTATAGGAATTTGGAAAACATCATGCTGAGTGAATTAAGGGAGTCCCAAAGGGACAAATATCATATGTTCTCCCTGATTGGTGACAACTAACTGAGCACCCAAGGGGAAACTTGTTGAAGTGAAATGGACACTATGAGAAACAGTGACTTGATCAGCTCTTGTCCTGACGGTTGATGTACAATGTAATACTTTATCCATTTTAGTATTTTTTTTTTGGTTCTAGTACCATTGGTTGAACTCTGTAATTAACACACAATTATTCTTAGGTGTTTAAATTTTAACTGAAAAGTGATCCCTGTTAGGAATTTGGAAAACATTATGCTGAGTGAAATAAGCCAATCCCAATGGGACAAATGCCACTTGTTCTCCTTGATAGGTGACAACTAACTGAGCACCAAAAAAGAAACCTGTTAAAGTGAAATGAACACTATGAGAGACGGTGACTTGATCAGCCCTCACCCTGACTGTTGATGAACAGCTTAATATGTTATTCCTCTTAGTATTTTTTTTGTTTGTTCTACTTAATACTTTTGGTTGAATACTGTAATCAATACACAATTCTTCTTAAGTGCTGAAACTTAACTGAAAAGTGATCGCTGTTAAATATAAGAGTGGGAATAAGAGAGGGAAGAGATGTGCAATTCGGGACATGCTCAAACTGACTTACCTCAAACAGTAGAGTTAGAAACATACCAGGGGATTCGAATTCAATCCCATCGAGGTGGCATGTACCAATGCCATCTCACTAGTCCCAGTGATCAATTTCTGTTCACAATTGATTGTAATGATAGGACTAAGAACCAAAGGGATCACATAAACAAGACTAGTGTCTGCAAATACTAGCTGATAGAATAAAAAAGGGAGAGAATGATCCAACATGGGAAGTGAGATACACAGCAGACCCATAGAATGGCAGATGTCCTAAACAGCACTCTGGCCTCAGAATCAGCCCTTAAGGCATGCAGATCCAGCTGAAATGCCCATGAGAGTATTTCAGGCATGGAAAGCCAAGACACTCTGGGGGAAAAAAAAAAAAAAAAAACTAAATGCAAGATCTCCACGAGTGAGATCCCAGTGGAAAGAATGGGTCATCAAAGAAGGAGGTACCTTTCTCTGAAGGGAGGAGAGAACTTCCACTTTGACCATGGCCTTGTCTAAAAATGATCAGAGTCAGTGAACTCAGGGGGCTTCCATAGCCTTGGCAGCTCATGACAAGAGCCTAGGGGGATTACTGAGGCCATAAACAAGAGTGTCAATTTGTTAAGTCAACAACAGGAGTCACTGTGCACTTATTCCTCATGTAGGATCTTTGTCCTTAGTGTGCTGTACATTGAGATTTAATGCTATAACTAGTACTCAAACAGTATTTTTCACTTTATGTTTCTGTGTGGGAGTAAACTGTTGAAATCTTTACTTAATGTATGCTAAACTGACCTTCTGTATATAAAGAGAATCGAAAATGAATCTTGATGTGAATGGAAGGGGAGAGGGAGTGGATAAGGGGAGGGTTGCGGGTTGGAGGGACGTTATGGTGGGGAAGCCATTGTAATCCATATTCTGTACTTTAGAAATTTATATTCATTAAATAAAAGTTAAAAAAAATTCCTTTATAGGAAATTTAGAAAATTTTAGGAGAATAAAGAAGAAATTTAAAGCACCTGTATTTAAATCCTGTCCTAATATACAAATGTGCACACACCCACACACACACACACTCATACATATATACACATGTGCTTTTGAATCACACAAATTATCTGAGCACCAAATGAAAATATTCTCTTGAACTGCATTCTAACTTTACTATATGTTGTTAACATACTTTTCTGATAATCATTAAATATTTTTGAGAACATGAATTTAACATTTTAACATCTAGCATTAATACATATAATATGCCAAATACAATACATATATAATTTTAAAGCTCAATAATTAAAAAACCAACTACACAACTAGAAAGCTGGACCACTCTTGGAGCCACCTCTGTGCTGCCCTTCCCATTCAGTAAACACCGTTCTCAAGATTGTGTGCTGTCATTAACTTCTTTCTTTTTTTAGTATTTTCAGATATGTGTGTATTTCCAGACATGTATCATTGAGTTTTGCTTGGCTTTGAGATTTATTAAAAAAAAAAAAAAGACAGTATCATACTACCCTATTTTTAGTAGTGGAATGAATATTACAAAATTAGTTTAAAATGTCCTCTACTATTAGACACATAGTTTTCTCCTGCTTTACAAAGAACTCATACATTAATTTTTGTGTATTCCTAATTTCCTTGGGGATAATTTCTAGAGGTATAATTGCTGAATTAAAGTGAAAGAACACATTTATGTCTTTTCTTTGTAACTGTGCATCAGGAAATATGTACATCTAGAAGATGTTAATAAAAACAAGTATACAGATTTGCCTAGTTCATAATTATTAACCATTATTAGCTCTTTCCACTTCCACTGGCAATAAGAATACAGTGGCTTGTCCAATTTTAAGTCAAAAACCAAATTCCTCAGTTTTTCTGAATTCCTTGAAATTTTCCATTCTTTTCTATTCTTGTCACACAGTGGCATCACTATCTGCTGGGTTCTTTTATTTAAAAGAGCTACACAGAGAGAGGCTCAGAGAGAAAGAGAGGTCTTCCATCCGTTGGTTCACTCCCCAATTGGCCGCAAGGGCCCGAGCTGCACCGATCTGAAGCTGGGAGCCTGGAGCTTCTTCTGGTTTCCCATGTGGGTGCAGGGGCCCAAGGATTTGGGCCATCTTCTATTGCTTTCCCAGGCCATAGCAGAGAGCCAGATTGGAAGTGGAGTCGCAGGGTCTCGAACCGGCACTTATATGGGATGCTGCCACCAGCTACACCACAGTGATGGCTCCTATCCCCTGGGTTCTTCAGGCTAGAAACCTTAAAGACATCTCTCTCTTCTTACCATCCCCCACTCAATCACTGCTTGAATCATCCCTTCCCTTCCATTTTTGCAAACACTGTTCTTATTTAAACCTGCTGATCTACATAACATGGAACATTACATGACCTCCTACTTGGTCTCCTACCTGTCTTGAATCTCTTGCCTTTCTTGTCAGTCCCTCACTTTGCTACTTTCTCAAAACACAGACTTGTCCTTAAAACGGACACTAAAAATAGTTGATAGTTCCACATTATCCACATGATAAAATCCACTCTCCTTTCTTGTTATAGGCAAAGCCCTTGATCTAATATAACCTACCTCTCCAGCTTTATTTCCTATCATCCATTCTCTCTACTCCACCCAAAGGACTTTCCATCTTGTACTCTAGGTAGCCTACACTGCTTGTTCCATATGTATTTTCCTGTTTTTCATCATTCAAATCCCCCTACATTCCAGCCTGCTGAAATGCTATTCATGCTTGAAGTTTTCACAGAAGTACCACTTCTCCCATGGAGTTTTATGTCAATGTAAGTTATTAGAGTTGCACATAGATGAGTCAGGCATGGTTGCTTCTCTTAAAAATGTTTTAGATACCAATGCATGTGTAAAATATAGTTATAAATAATACTGCTTAGAAAATGGAGAACATGAACTATTTGTAGCACATCCATTACAACTATATACATTTATATGTGTATGTGTGTGTGTTTGTACATATCTAAATATGTAAAGAAATAAAAAGGTTTATAGGAAGACTTGTAAATACTTGAACTTGGTGTTTGTAAAGCCCTCTAAAATTCTTTTGGAAACAAGGAAAAATGAATGTTTTTCAAAAAATTAATAAAACAATTATTAGGTTTTCTTTCATAAAAATGCTTACTGGTTTTGTATTTAATTTTCACTGATTTATTTTATTTATATTAGAGACAGAGTGATCTCCTTGTTCACTCCTCAAATGCCTGCAACAGCCAGGGCTGGACCAGAACTCAGGACATAAGCCAGGAACTCAAACCAGGTCTCCCACATAGGGGCAGGAAACTAATTCCTTGAGCCATAACTGCTGGCTTGGCCCAGAGTATCCATTAGCAGGAAACTAGAATGAGGAGTCAGATGTGGGACTTGAACCCAGACACTCTAATGTGGGTTGTGGGCCTTAACTGCTAGGCTACACACCTGCCCTTAGGTTTGCAGTTGCAGGAGGCTGGCAAGTTGCTGCTTCTCCCTGTCCCAGTAATTGCTGGCTGATTTAGTTTCCTTGCCAGATCTCTCTGGTCATAGTTACAGGTGGTGAACAGTCCACTAAACTGTAAAATGAAATTTTGCAACTAGATAATTGTTAAATAGATGAGTCATTGATCTCTAATATACTTTCCAGTTCTTAAACTCTGAGATACCTTTTGCTCATGGGATACAAAAAATGCTTAAGGATAAAGGAAAGCACTGATTTGTTTTTTTGCTTTATAACCCTCACTAGTAACATGTAGCCAATTGCCCCTTTTCTTAACTTCAAACTGTAAATACATGAAGTGTAAGAAGTCATATACTTGGCTTCTGATCCAAATATACCACTACTGGTATGGCCTATTTCTGTTACCTGGCCTCTGTTTTCTTATGTTGGAAATGAAGAGTGAGACTAAATGTTTTTTGAGGTTCTTTGTAACTTTAGTGTATTAAAATTTTATAACTGATATATTTGAAGTACCCAAGGATTTTTTTTAACCCTTGTAGTCATTAGCTCACTTAACATATTAGTTAAGTTATGCATAGAATGGAATTATTCATGAAATACTTTTCACAAAATAATGTCATTAGCAAAGTGAAGCCTCAAGGTATGCTAACAGTATGTGAGATTGAGAAGTGTCTTAGTTCCATCTCTTATTTCTATTTACCAGAATACTTTTTTCTTACAATGCGTATTTCTTGTCTTTTAAAAATTTCACTTGTAGTATCATAATCTGAAATATTTTGAAAATTTATTGTAGGAAATTAAAATGTTGCAGATTTCAAATATTCTCACTATTTCTGATCAGTCTGGTAGCAATAGACCATATTTAAAAATACATGAATCTAGTAATCGTTAAAGACTTTCTTTATTAAGAAGGACTCTCAAACGTCTCACTGAAGAGAGTCCATTTTATTCTCCAAAAGACAAATTAATGTTCGATATATTCTGAGTCCAGAGTTGCTTGTGGCAAACATAATTATTACTGCTTAAACAAGTATTTCTTTTCTAATAATTAGATTTTTTTCATTTTGATGGGTAATCATAAATATTAACCACCAGCAGTGCAGGAATAATTTATATTCAAATTGTCAGACATCACTCTGTGAACACATAAAATAATTTACATTTATTTAGAACATCTTATCCTAAAATGCTCACCAAATATTTCTTTGTAATCTAATTGCAAGCTATATATAGGACTCTACCACCTGAAATAGGGCAGCAACCAAAGTAGTTAAGATAAAGGACACAACTGCAAACAAAACAAAGAAGGAAACGCCGTAATTTTTATTGTGTTCCTATGTGCTCTTTTACCTGTAGGATTGGAGAATCCATGTTGATCAAATGCACCAGCACAGAAGTGGAATTGAGTCTGCTCTAAAGGAGACTAAGGTGTGTGAATTGCTTCAGATGCACCAGTATACATTTAATCATCTGTAGATTACCTGTTGTGGGACATTTCTACCCTGTACTCACTAGTCCTTGTCAAAGTTAACAAAGAGGTAGACTAGGACTATTCACAAAGTGTTTTTCTGTTCAAAAAATAGTGAGTTAGCAAAGTGGAGCATCTAGGTTTGCAAACAGATGTGTGGGATTGAGAAGTACGCTAGATACAATTCTTGCCTTCCAAAAGCTTGTTTTTTGAATATACCATATTATATTTGAATAACTCTTCAATTTAAACTAACTAAAGAAAGTTGATTTATATAAAAGCTGTATCTATATTCAATATATTACATTCAAAATACACATATAATACACATATCTAATGTGTATTCCTGAGTCCTGAGGGATGAGAGCAATGCCTACAACTTAGAGCGTTCCCAGGTTTGCTGTCGTGCTAGAAAGGGGAACTGTTGGAGGATGCCACAAATAAGCAAAGCTATAGTGAGCAGTTATGGGTCCCAGGCTAGAGCTGGAGGTTTCAAGATCTATTTCAAAATGGAATATTCCAGTCTTCTTTGTGGTAAAGGAATGTCCGTGTTATTCCCTTATGTTCTTTGATTGTGAACTTTTTAAGAAGCTAGTTACAATCACTTACATTTTAGTTATGCATAAGGACAAAAGAATTAACACTACCATGTGACTTTTCATTTTTAACATCCCATAATATGCAACTAAAATATTTCTCACCACAAACTTTGTTTTCTTTTTGTGTTTCTTTGTTTTGTTTTGAAAATTCCCAACTCTTCTTTATTGTGTTTGTGGTAGATCATTTGTAGTAATGAATTGAATGAATGTTAACTCATTTTTAACTGTTTTTAAGAAATCTGTTTTGTAAGTTCTTTTACCTATTGAAACCCTATGAAATTTGCAGGGATTTTTGGACAAACTCCATAACGAAATTAGTAGGACCCTGGAAAAGATTGGCAGCCGAGAAAAGTACATCAACAATCAGCTGGAGCACTTGGTTCAAGAGTATCGTGCAGCTCAAGCCCAGCTGAGTGAGGTAACTTCAGAATGATTTCAGGGATTTCTTCCAGTTTCTGACCTTAATCCCTAAGCTTGACACTTGCTTTTCATTTGAGAATTGTGAAATGCTTCTCACAAACAGCACCACACTAATTCTCTGCCCTCTTTAGGAAGCTGTGTGGGGGATAGAGCTTACCTCCATTTTACATGTAATAGAAATTGTTGTCTCTTAGAAGTCTTTAAATATACTTCTTCATTTCATGTCAGTGAATGAAGGTATTTATTGTTGGGAAACCTGGCTTAGAACAGGAATCAAGTGTCAGGACACCTTTTGTTTCTAAGTTTGTTGTTAATTTATTGTAGGAGTAGGAGGAAGAAGAATAGCTTGCGTTCACATGTGTCAGAGGGAAAAGACAGCCCTTGCCATAACAGCTCACAAACCACAGAGTAAGAACCATGAAAGCTGCTCAGAGACAGGCTATTTAAGTAATGAAATGAGACATATTTTTCACTCTTCCAAAGTTTTCCAATTTTTACCAAAAAACAAAATAACATGCAACTCACTAACCTTTGAAAGCAGCAGCTTTTGGTCCCAGGAGAAGGAATAGCTAACAGTTTTCCCTTGGGATTTATGCCCCCTGGTTTCCTGGTGCTCAGGAAGACTAGTAAGAGCATTTGCAAGCATCAGTTGAAGGCATGTTTTGTTTTCTTTCAGCAGACAAGGTTAGAAGAAGAAAACAGTGGACATGAATTTGAGATAATTCTGTACTTTCAAAAGTTCTTTAAAACCAAACAGAATTTAATCTTTAATTTTATCACATTGCTTATTGCCTCATATAGACATCTACTTGTAAATATTTTTAGTTAAAAAACTGTAAAATTCTCTGAATAAAGCCACCATATATCTAATATTAATATTAAATAATTGATTATTACAGTAGTTTCCAAGAACATGTTCTAGTTGATTGTACTGTCTGCTGTTTGTTAATCCTTATTAATTGCTGAGCCTGCTGCCTTGCTTTGATTGATTTTTTAACTGATTTTCTCTACATAGCATGCAAATTAGATTGAACAGAGCCATTCTCCCAACTATTTAGCAATGGCCGAGGACAGTTTTTATTGTGAACCATGCCCATGTGAGTTACACAGATGGTATATAAAGGTTAGGGTAGTTCATCATTTTATAGTGCTTTTCTTAAGTAGATGGTGCCTATTAGGGGCATCAAATAGCTACAGTTAAATGTCACTTTCACAAATGCATTCAGACGAGGAGGGGGTTGCCATAAATGCTATGCAGGAATTATAAACACAAAGAGGTCATATGTAAGTGATCTATTTCTGTTTTGAATTTGTCATTAAACAAATTGTCTTCCCTCTCAGGCAAAGGAGCGATACCAGCAGGGGAATGGCGGAGTAACAGAAAGAACTAGACTGCTGTCTGAGGTACGCACCGGCACTCTTGCCTGGCTTCTAGCCTGACATTCAGAGGCATTGAGTAGTTTAATACCACTCTTTGCAATAATTGCTTCCTGTGGCTTCAAGTCATTTTCTTTAGGAGAAAATCCCTAATGTTCTTATTAATAAATCAGTTATTTAGACATGTCTTGTTATATTAGCATACTTATATTTAATCTTGTGTTTCACAATAATTGTAACTAATATATAGATGAATAAAGCATTGGTTTAGGAGTCTTACAAATGTTCCTGTTACTATGCAAGATTTAAGATTCATTTTTAGTAATTGTAGTTAACTTGTGTAGGATCTTGGGTATTTCCCTGTCCACAATTGGGAGTGGCTTACAACTTCTAGGATATTGCATATATTTTTGCATTTATTTTCATGATCTTGCAAGACAGATAAGACTTGATTATATTCTTCACTAAAGAGCTAAAAGTGAAAAACCATGCAATAAGGTCAAGAGCCAATTTGGACTAAAATCGAAGATTATCTTTGGTTACAATCCTGTGTAATTGCCACAAACTTTACTGTTGTGACAGTAAAGAATTAAGCTCCTTTTGTAGAGATTATGTGAGGATTAGCTATTTTAAAGTACTGAAAATATAAGAGAAATATTTAGACCCTCAGCTCATGGTGCTTCTAGGCAAATAAAACATTATATATAAGTAAGTACCCACTTATGTTAGCTAAATTAACACTTGAAGGGAGTCCAGGGAACCATTTAGTTCTTTTGGAGTAGGTAGTTATCCCCAGTTGTAACATTTCAGGTGCCTGAAAGAAATTAATTTGCTTTACTTGGATGAGCACTTTATTCCCAAGGAAGGTTTAACTCACCAATATGATAAAAATAAATAAATAAATAAAATAAAGCCCACTACTAAGTTACAGTAATTATGGCTTAGTTCTGGATTATATGAAAATTTTTCAGTTTTTTTAAAGATGATATTTTCTACCTACATTAATGCTGGTTTGGGAGTTTGCTAATAATAGAGGCTATGGTAGTATAATTTATACATAGAATACAGAGAAGAACCAATATAATGGAACAGGATGCTCTTGGAGTTTGGAGTTCATGGTTTGAATAAGCAGTAGAACAGTTTTATATATGGCTATATGATACTTTTTTAATGTTCAATATAATAAAAGGTGACATAATCTTTTGGTGAGCTATACTGTTAAAAAGATGCATATGAAACTTAGAAATCTAGAATCTCTTTAGAATGCTTATAATATTTTAATTAATAATTGATTGTTAGAGAATGGCATGGTAGATGCTTGTGAGATAAAAGCAAGATTGAAATGGATAAAACAAGTTTGCTTTTGTTGTGTCATGTCACAACATGACAAACCTAATGTGAAAATATTTTGATGAAGTTCGACATTAGAAGTATTCTCAGAAGATGAAAAGTTTTGTATATCGGCATGTTTTATATTCTTGTTTGAATTTGTCCAGAATATTCCTAATATCTTTGTTGCTCTTTGTGTGTATTTAATATTTAAATTATTTTTGTCAGTAGATCATTTAAAAAATTTGAAAATTTATTAAAATTCCATGCTCATGAAAAATGTTTTAATGAAAGGTTACAGAAGAATTAGAAAAGGTAAAACAAGAAATGGAAGAAAAGGGCAGCAGCATGACTGATGGTGGTAAGTACACGCTTGTTCTGAAGAGAAAATGTGAGGGAGAGAAAAAGAGCTCTTCAAAAAGACTACCTAAGAAAGTAGAATTAATTAGGAAGTCTGCTTTTCAAATGAGCTGTTTGTTACTTGTTAAAGAGAGATATATGGTCCAGACATCATGTCTGATCATCGGTATACTAAGAGCAGTAGTTTTTTTTTCTTCTACTATAATTTTGTTTTATTCAAACTGCATTGATTCAAAGAGTGTGAAATAGTTACATATGTGCTCGTAGAAAGTATCATACCAATTTTAAAGAAATGTTTTATTCTGTTTTCATCAAATAAGCTTCATTTTCCCATTTTATGTACAGAAGGACACTAAGTGTTTGCCCAGATGACACCAAGGCAATGATGTAGTGACCTTTGTCTTTTTTCCTCCTCCCCAGTAGACCTGACTGGGCAAGGGTCAAATAGAGAAGAATTAATAATCTTGCAGTAACCATCCTCCATTGTGAGCTGGTTATTTTCACACAGTCCAGCAGTGATTGCCTAAGGCTTTTCTAAGCCAGGAAAGATTTTCTAGCGTTCTAATGATCTATACTGCGTGATCTTTTAAAGGGATGTGTTGGATGTTTTTTCATAATGTTTTAAACGGGCCCATTATCTATATCTCAAAGGTAATTCTCTCTTTCCCTTTTCCCCCTTTGTACCACCTTTTCCTACAGACAAATACACTAGCCCATAAAATCATGTCAGACACATCTTTAAACACCCACTCAGCAGTTCTTCCCCAAGAAAGAGAAGAAAGTTCAACTTCAGTAACCAAGTACTACATCATTTCCCTTCCTGAAAATCTCAGGTGTTTAAAATGCCATAGCCAAATTGTGTGAATGTCAGTGAGTTGTTGGCTGTGTTTTAACCCTATTTTTGGCTTAAGACAAAGTGAGGAAAATGTCATACAGTTCTATAGCAAGTACACTGGTACTCCAAATGAACATTGTCACTCCATGCTATTTTCATTCTGCAGCTCCTTTGGTGAAGATCAAACAGAGCTTAACAAAACTGAAGCAAGAAACAGTTCAGATGGACATTAGGATCGGTGTTGTGGAACACACCTTACTCCAATCAAAACTGAAGGAGAAGTCCAACATGACTAGAGACATGCATGCAACAATTATTCCAGAATCAGCAATAGGCTCTTATTAAAATAAACTGTTTTCACACTTCTGATTAGTTGAGCTTTTATGTCAAATCATATTTCTTATTGCATAGATTTCCACAAACAGTTATCTCTTTTAAAGCATATTCAATGGTTTATTTTTACAGGTACTTACACACAAGTTGTATCATGGTGATTATGATGGTTAAGACTTTGCATTGAATATGTTTAATAAAATAACTAAAAATTCTCACTTCCAATGATGATTTCATTGTTACTGATGTCAAAGCTCCTGCCTGGCAGGTCATTTTTGGTACCTTGTACAAGCCAGTGTTTATGACCTGTGCTTTCAGTAGATGCTACTCTTGTCACCACGTGAACCATTGGAAGAGGCCTGGCCTTTTGCTTTGATGATCACAAGTGCGTCTGTGCCAAGCAGCAGCTAAGGATGGGTAGGGAGATTCTGCATATGAAGGCAGAATGCCCTTGCCTCAGCCATATGGTTACCTAAAATTACAATCATTTAAAGTATAGACAAAGGTTATTATTAATATAGGACATTTATGACTTATCATGAGTGTTTCCTAGCTAAAATGATTGTATAGGCAATCTATCTTCTTGGATCTAAGACCACTTAAATAAATAAATGTTCAGTTATATTTG
Organism: Oryctolagus cuniculus; assembly: GCF_964237555.1. Lineage (NCBI taxonomy): Eukaryota > Metazoa > Chordata > Mammalia > Lagomorpha > Leporidae > Oryctolagus > Oryctolagus cuniculus. Next base: position 63,401,430 of record NC_091435.1, on the reverse strand, counting down.
ACTCTGCACCTACAATAAGGAAAAGGTGAGTATGCACACATATCAGTGCTACGTACTTTTCTCTTGTTGTGTGCACTGCCCAGGAACTCATTTTGAAGGAGAAACAGTGGTGACAAATCCTGTGAAGATGAGTTTCTGGGACTGATGATCTTCACTTACCCATTTTACTGAGACAACTATCTAGGGTAGGATTTCTCCATTGGAAATAAGTAAGATTAGATTACCTGACTTAAAACTGGGCAAACTTGTCAGAGGGGCACGGAGCATAAGGTTGCCCACATTTTTAAAATAATAATAAAAATCACCAATGAAAATCTTAATGCTTTATGTTTAGTACAACAAAAACAATAAAATGCCATTATCATTTTTTATTCTAATCATTTTTCTCTAGGATTTTATTTTTTCATAGGCTTGATTTATAAACATATGTGAATATATCCTCAAACACATACACACACACACATTTGTTCCTTCAAACTCTCTCTGGTTTTACATTAAATTTAGCAAATTAGAAAATCAGTGTGGATATAAACGACTACCCAACAGGATGGCAATCAATATAATGATAAATAAGCCAGTTTATTTAATTCATAAAGGCAAAAATGGGTGAAGGGGGAAGAAATCCACCACGGGATTATAGGCATAAGAATTCTGAAATTTTCCTCAGCATTTACAGCCAACTTTGGGAAACCTAGTAGAAAATGTGAAACATAACCTTTGGTCCTGGAAATTTATTTGTATAGGCATTGTCTTGGCAGGTTTCCGGTGGACTAATTAATGCAGAGAACCCTTCCACATAAATGAGAGTGCTCCATAAAATGTATTTTTCTCAGAAGCAACATGCACTCTATGTCATACAAAACTCCAAGAACTCTCAATGAGTAGCTTGAACAGATTATTTTTATTTCCTATGCTGGATATTCCATTTTACACACTTTCGGTTGCAAGCCCTTTACTCTCTTCCTTTAGAACACTGCATATCTCAAATAAAGGATTTATGCTGCATTATAATTATTTCTTTCTTTCTACTGCCTTCTCTACTAAATTGAGCTAGGACAAAATATTCTTACTTTCCAGGGCCAGTGCTGTGGCATAGCAGTTAAAGCTGCCGCCTATATAGCTGGCATCCCATATGGGTGCCAGTTCGAGTCCTGGTTACTCCACTTCCCATCCAGCTCTCTGCTATGCCCTGAGAAAGCAGTAGAAGATGGCCCAAGTTTTGGGGCATCTGCACCCACATAGGAAGACCTGGAGAAGCTCCTGGCTCCTGGCTTCGGATCGGCGCAGCTTCGGCTGTTGGGGCCAACTGGGGAGTGAACCAGCAGATGGAAGACATCTCTCTGCCTCTCCTCTCTCTGTGTAACTCTGCCTTTCAAATAAATAATCTTTTAAAAAAAAAATCTTACTTATTCCTAGTCAAGTGCCCACTACATAAAAAGTGTCCATTAATTTTTTTAAGATAATAAGTGGATAGATGACTGGAATCATAGTTCCAGGATATCTTCTAACTTCTATAGCCTGAAAGATTTAATGATTTTCAGTTTGTTTTCTTAGTATGGTTTTTAACATCTTTATGGTTATCAGCAGATACCTGTTTTTTCCTTTCGGATTGGATTGGAATTGGAAGCATCAGTATGAATGCATGTGGTTTTTATCATATTGAAAGAAATATTTATAAATATAAAAATATTTCCTAGTTCTATCCTCTGAGAAGGCCTATAAGCAGTAATAGTCCAACAACCCTAAGTTCAATATCTAGCACTCAGATCTTGGTGTCTAAATTCTCGAAAAAAGAAGAAAGGAACGATTTTTTTTTACAAAAATGGCTGATTCCTGGCCAGTTCAGAGAAAGCGGAAGTTGAACCTAAAAATCCAGCTCTGCCAGAAAATTAAGAAAATACATAAGGAATGTTGGAGGAAATGTCTAAAGGACACAGCCAGATTGAGGGGTAGCCCATTGACCAATGTTGGGACAATGGGAGAATCAAAGGAAATCATAGTAGTGAATTATAACCCTTAGAATTAAAAACCATGAGTCAATGCAGATCTAAATGAATACATAAATGGGGAGATGAGGAAGGTCTTCCCCAATAGAGTGGCAGCTCATGTAAAATAAATGCTAGGTTTAGAAAACTGACAACCCCTATAGTAATTGTTCTGGTGAGAATCATCCATGGATGCTAAAACAGCATGGGAAAGTTTAGTAAGAGACAGGATATTTATATAATTTGTAAGTACAAAGCTATTCCTCAAAGAAAAAAAAATTAAACTTTACAAGTAGAAGAAACTGACACCACTTGAGGTGATCAAACTTGAATATCACTAGTGACAGGACAAGTAGACATCAGGTGTCTCCTGAAAACATCAGGTCTATGTGGCTCCTGCTGCAAATGCATAACCCGAATCTCATCATGAAGCATCAGGCAAATGCAAAGTGAGGGACTTGTAAGAAATGGCCTATATTCTTCAAAAATGATTAGGTCATGAAAAGTGACAGCGAAATGGAATGAGTGCTTCCAGATTGGACCTTGGGCCAGTAAAAATGCACAAATGGTCTGTAAAAAGTTCATGGAGAATGCCTCATATGAAAAAATTGTGGATTTTGAAAATGTTACACTAAAAATAAGTTTACCTTGCAATTCCATTTTTCTGCAATCTAAAGTATTCTCACATATATGTTTTTGTTATAAAGAGCACAGTGGGGAAAATTTGAATAAAGCTTACATATTGGATATCATTAATCTTTTTATTTTATTTATGCTCTGATTACATTAGTGAATATCCTTGTTATTCATAAACACACAGGTATTTGGATGTAGCAGGGTACCATGTCAGCATGTTATCAAATGGTTCAAGGGAAAAATTGTGTGTATATGTGTCTGTGTGTTTGTTCACACATATACAGAGGGAGAAAGAAGGAAAATGATAAAATGTGGTAAAGTGTTAACATTTTTGGGAATAGGGGAGTAGAACATATAGAAATCTGTTGTACTTTTCAGCTTTTCTATAGGTCAAATTATTTCAAATTAATCTTTAAAAATCATGATTATTGAAGATGATATGCTCTATATAGAAGTCAGCTTCCCCTAAGTCAAATAGTTAATCAACTTGTTGAAAAATATAACCTCCCCAGTAAAATTCTGTGGCCCATTAAACACAACTTAAACATAATTTTATAATCATTGATTCACTGAAAAAGTAGAACAATTTTTGACATACTAAATAAGAAAGTTTTTTTTTTCCTATTACCCTCTAATTTACCTAGGTCAGCATTTTCCCATAAGTTTTATACAAAAACAAAAGTTTCTTGCCGGTGCCGCAGCTCATTAGGCTAATCCTCCGCCTTGCAGCGCCGGCACACTGGGTTCTAGTCCGGGTCGGGGCGCCGGATTCTGTCCCGGTTGCCCCTCTTCCAGGCCAGCTCTCTGCTGTGGCCCGAGAGTGCAGTGGAGGATGGCCCAAGTGCTTGGGCCCTGCACCCCATGGGAGACCAGAAGCACCTGGCTCCTGCCTTCGGATCAGCGCAGTGCACCGGCCGCGGCGGCCAGTGGAGGGTGAACCAATGGCAAAGGAAGATATTTCTCTCTCTCTCACTGTCCACTCTGCCTGTCAAAAAAAAAAAAAAAAAAGTTTCTCTAGTCAGGGAAATTTGAGAAATATTGTTTCATTATCTTCAGTATTTCCTGTCTACAATGTGAATCTACAAACACTGAATACATGTCCATTATTGTTTACAAATATAAAATCACATGCCCCCTCTCACCCAAAGACACAATATTAAGAATGTAGGTGTGTGTGAAAGTCAGTATGCAGTAGTTCTGGGATCGTTTTCCAACTTGTCTGTCTGAGAAGACCTCCACTTGCCACTCTGACTCATAGCTCTCCTGTGTGGGAGGGTAAGCATGAGCTGCTTTTTGAATATCTGACTTCGAGGATTCTCAGGGACACTTTGTAGACAACCTAAGATTATAAAGCCAAATGTTTTTCTTCATATAACTCTTCTATTTAAAACAAAAAAGGTTTTTTAATTTTTTTTTATTTAAAGCAGTCTTTACTATAAAAACACAGTTTTAGTAGTTGACCTGTAGGTCATATTCATGGTCAAATAGCAGCCACTGTCAAGCTTCTCTATCTTTTAAATGCAGTGTGTCTAAGAACCAAATCACAAATCCTATTTAAAAAAAAAAAAAAAAGAGAGAGAGAGAGAAATGGCTTTTGAAGAGTAAAAATTGTTTATTAATCATTGTTTTTTTACAAGCCTGTTTCGAATTTAAAAAATGAAAAAGGAGAATAAGGACCATGCTCAAGTTAACATGTCTAAATAACATATCTCCAGCATGCGATTTCCTTGATCATACACCTTTGATTCACACATGCAAAGATCAACCCTGTGATTCTGTGACTAACCATGGCATCTTATTTCAGCCTTGCCTGTTCCCTAGGGGACTGCTATGTACTTCAAACACACTTTTCAACTGACATCAGAGATTGCCACATCCAACCCCTGTCCTTTCCCACCCCCTCCATAAGAAGCTCATGGGTAGGCTGAAAGGTCCTGTAACAGGCCCTTCTCTATGACTCAGTAGCAGTTAACACCTGGTTACCACCTTCTTGCCCTGCAAAACACTCTGTGCATCAGCAACCCCTAAAGTTCCTAACTTTGGTTGTGCATCAAAACAACTGGATAACTAGTTAAAAATATGCAGATTCTCAATTCCATTTCACCTCAATTCTTCATACACTTGGGTGGGACCAGGAAGGTGGGAGCAGAAATTCTAAGAAGCTTTTCGGGTGACTTTGATGCAGTTAGTCTAAGAACTACTTTAGGGAACCACCAATCTAGAAATATTTGCTGCCTACAGGTATAGAATATAGCAGATCTAAAGAGCATCTTAGGCGACATTTGAAGTATAGCCTGTAGATTAACATTAGTCCTAACTAGATGATTTTTATAAATACCCTAGGTGACATTACACTCACGTTGAGACATAATAATAACAAAATTTATTCTTTAAGAAAAAATCAGAACCAAAGCCCAAAAGATTAAGCAATCACCCATTTATAAAACAACGTTTGAAACTCTAAAGTGTACTTTCTAAATGGTTATCAGTGTAGCTTGGGGCAACCTTGGGAGAACGTGATGCACAACTGTATCTCCTACCTTTCAATCTTTTCCATCTATATCCCAAAGCGAGATTATACAGTCATGGTGCAGACATTTGGCACAGCAAGTCACCACTTGGGATGCCTGTATCCAAATTAGAGTGCTTGATTCAAGTCCTGGTTACCTCACTGCTATCCAACTTCCTTCTAATGCACACTCTAGGAGGTAGCAGGTGATGAATCAGGTACTTGGGTCCCTGCCACCCATGTTTCTGGCTCCTGGCTTCCACCTGGCAAGCCCTGGATATTGCAGGCATTTGGGGAATGAACTAGGAGATAGAAGACTTTTCTCCCTGCCTTTTCACTAAAATAAAAATAAATGAAGCAAGTTTTAAAGTACACAGTCATGTTTCCATTCATGCCCAGTGACTAATTTTTGCCTACTCCTGATGTAAAAGCTTGTGAACAAAAGACTGCACAGAGACTAGACCCCTTGATTTCAATCCCAAATTTCTAATAAAAAGAAAAACATTTCTTATACTCAAAACACTTCTGACAGCAAATGTGTGAGATTTTTCTACACAATCAATTCTACAACACTCTGAACAACAACCAGGTATCCGACAATTCAATTCTGGCCCACCTAGAGTTAGCACAGACCACACCAGTCAAGGGCTCACTTCCACAAGACAATCCTCACTTCAGATGCCAGTCCAATTCCAGACCTCCTGTACATCTGACTGACCAGCTATAAATCGAGGGTTCCTACAACCTCCTCCTTGGGTTTGATGGTTTGTTAAAACAGTGCACGAGGCTGGCGCCATGGCTCAATAGGCTAATCCTCCACCTTGCAGCGCCAGCACACCAGGTTCTAGTCCCGGTCAGGGCGCCGGATTCTGTCCTGGTTGCCCCTCTTCCAGGCCAGCTCTCTGCTATGGCCAGGGAGTGCAGTGGAGGATGGCCCAAGTGCTTGGGCCCTGCACCCCACGGGAGACCAGGAGAAGCACCTGGCTCCTGGCTTCCGATCCCCGCAATGCGCCGCCTGCAGCGGCCACTGGAGGGTGAACCAACGGCAAAAGGAAGACCTTTCTCTCTGTCTCTCTCACTGTCCACTCTGCCTGTCAATAAATAAATAAATAAATAAATAAATCAGTGCACGGAACTCCTGGAAGCACTTTACTCATGTTTTTATAATAAAGGATACAGAAAAGCATCTGGTTGATGAGGAAAGGTACTGGAAGGTACCCTCTTGAGCTATGCAACATCCCAGCCTCTCCATTTGTTCTACAACCTGGACGTTCTCTAGATCCCCTCCAGTTAGGATTTTTGTGGGGCATCCATTCCACAGGCATGATTGCCTCAAAATTTCATAATATTACAAGGGTTTTAGGAGCTTTGTACCAGGAACTGGGGGTAGAGACCAACTAGATACTTTATTTAAAAAAAAATCTTTATTAAAGTTAATTTCTTTGAAATGCAGAGCAACAGAGAAAGATACAGAGATTTCATCCATGGATTCACTTCCCAAATGTCTTGCAACAGCTAGAGCTAGGCCAGGTCAAAGCCAGGAGCCCAGAACTTCGTTTGGGTTTCCCACATGGGTGGCAGGGATCCAAGTACCTGAGCCATCATCTGCTCTTCCCATGATGTATTAGCAGGAAACAGGATCAGAAGCAGAGTAGCCAGGACTCAAACCAGCACTTTGATGTAGTATTCAGGCATCCCAAGTAGTAACTTAACCCACTGCTCTACAACACCCGCCCCCATTTATATATTTCTTAATACATCACAGTATCACAGCTAATAACTTTCCGCATGACTTTTAGGACATCATGCATCCTCATTTTAATCTTTTCTTCTACAGATTATATAGTCATGTTTCCATTCATGTCCAGGGACTTTTTTTCCTACTCCCTATATAAAAGTATATGTATAGAGTATCATACTAGCAGTTTAGACACATTGATACCATCCCAAATCTGTTAGTAAATGGAAAAACTATTTGCAAAGAAAAGTTCAGTAAAGTAAGAGACTACACTAATTCTAGAGTATTGTAATGTTTAAGCCCTCAAATTGCGTGATTTTAAATCTTCTCAAACTCATTTCTACTGTTTACAAATACTTGTAATGGTAGGCAGAAGCAGTTTTTACCATTTCCAGACAGCTGATTATCAGATATATTCAGAAATGTGGAGAGCCAGTTAAATTATGGATAGTTTATAAGTAGCCTACTATGGGAATATTCACACCATGCAAAAAGGAAAAAACTGGAAATCAAGGCTTAAAAGAACAAAAACAAGACAAAATAACTGATTTATCAGCATACCACTGATAACAAGTGTTATAATGTTCCACAGGCCATAACCAAATTAATAAATATATAACAGAATGTTCTACCATATTTTAAGGTAGATTATTATAGTACTAATTGAATTAGAACACATTTATCAATTGTTCTCAAAAATTATTTAATCTACAGAAAGCTACTCAGTGAGTCAAATGTGCAACCTTTGCACCAATTTATTGAAATTACTGCCTTGCTAACTATCACCAATTCCTTTACCTTTTCTCAAATCAATAGACTATCACAGCCCAGGAATCTTCCTACGTGGTATCTTCTAAAATCAAGCCTGTACAGCTGAAATAATGTAGAGTGCACAACTAGTCCAATTATTTGACCATAAAAAAGAGACAAATTCAGCTCACTGCATCATTGATCCATTTAACTGAGTAGCAGCTTCCTATTGATAACAGGAAATGTCCCTGACCTGACCATGCTGTAAGTGAAGCCAGCCAGTTTTCCACAGCCATAAATTTCAAAAGGATTCTATATAATACATGGGAACTAAAAATCATAGGCAGAGTTTATAAATTCTTAGGTTTATTGACCTATTTGCCTTTCTTGAAACCCTATTTCTCTTATACTTCCTGAACTTCATCAGTCATTAAATGTTAGCTTAGATTTATGTTCATGACTATTTTATTTCATGTAGAAATTGTGATAAATTTTAGAGCATCTCTTTGTTCAGCCCTTAGAAATCGGAGTTAGGCAGATGCTGTTAGTGTATCTGTGTATTGCAAATACAGTAAACACTTGATAGATCACATAATATCAGGTACCGAGGGAAGTGAGTATAAATCAGGCACTTTCCTTCCCACCAAGAGCTAACAGTCTAATAGGAGACATTTGTATATAATGAAAATGTAATAATGGTAGGTTTCATAATGGCCACATAAATGGTATTACTGAAACTGGGTGAAGAAGTAATTGTAACTTGTAGAAAATAAATAAGAACTCATGGAGTTGGTATTTGAAGGGTGAGCAAGATTCCGGTAGCAAAGAAAGTTGGGAAGGGGGCATCATTGTGGCACAGCAGGATAAGCTACCCTGTGATGAGTTGCAGTTCCAATCCTGGCTGCTCCTCGTCCCACCCAGCTCCCAGCTAATGCATCTGGGAAAGCAACAGATAATGGCCCAAGTACTTGGGCCCCTGCCACCTACATGGGAGGCTTGGATAGAGTTCCTGGCTCCTGATTTCATCCTGGTCTAACCCTGGCCATTGCAACCATTTGAGGAGTGAACCCTCGGGTTCTCTCTCTCTCTCTCTCTCTCTCTCTTCCTCCTTTTCTCTCCCCCCACAACCTTGTTTTGCCTTTCAAATCAATCAATCAATCTTTAAAAGAGAAAAGAAAATTGGAATCACCATTCCAGGCAGAGGGAAAGACACGAAGTCATAGGGAAAGGAGTGAAAGGGCATCAAAGGAACAGATAGTGGAGGGGAAATATTAGAGGAATGATGGAAAGGGGAAAAAAGAGATAAAATAGAGTTTGAATGACAAGTTAAGGAGTCAAGCAGGAAAAGTTAGTAAAGCAAACAGGCATCAGACAATAAAATATGATAGAACTTACACAGTGAAACACAGCTGAGGAAACAAGTTTAACCAGGTCTTTGAGACTTTCCAAATGGGAAGGAAGAGAAGTGGCCGAGAGAGGAAGTAACATGAGCGAAGACAGAGTTTCCAGCAAGGATCATTATTATCACTACGTGTTGTAAGCACTGTGCTGGGCATTTTATTATCACACCAAGGAAGGTGTTCAGATATGAAACCGAGAGCCGAGAAGCTAAGTCATAGGCCAAAGGCCACACAATAGTGGACTTAGGATGTTAACTCATGCTGCCATACAACCTTCAGTTTTAGGAAAGTCGCAATGCATGATCCATGAGGACGATAGTAAGTCAAGTGGGTTTTGGTATTAAAAACAAAAGTTTTAATTATGATGGCCCTTTACTGAGCAACTACTATTTTGTAAGGAACTTTACATATGAATTAAATGATCACAACAACTTGAAGAAAATAATAGGGCCAAACTCATCTTCTAGTGGGCAAGCAAGGCATTCTTACCACACAGAAAAGACAGAAATGTCTGAGGAAGAAAGGACACCAGTCACAACTTTCCAGAGAGGCATCCATGGAGAAAGCAAAGGAGATTTGGAAGCTATAGGTGTCTACTACATTATTCTATGCCTACTACCACTGACCCTTTATGCATAACACACAGAGAGAAGGAATCAAATTGAGGATCAGGAAGAGACTCCACTCAGTTGGAACCTTGTTGAATTTGAAGCATGCTGGAAACATCCCTGTGGATTACATTCTATTTCAGAAAAGGCCAAAGGCAGAAGGGCCAAGACATCGAAGAAAGAAGACAAATCCACAGTTACATAAAGTGTAATTTATTGGGGGGACTTACAGACAAAATTGTGGTCCCCAGTCAGCCACAATACAATGGATTCCCATGCCAAAAGGCAGGAAAAGGGGATAAGACAAAGATGGCCAAAGATGATCAGAATGAAACTAGGCTTTTCCAATAAACCTGAACACCCCAAAAGTTAGATAAGGGACTTCCCATAGTCTGACCTGACAAGACAAGCCCAGTGAGGAGTCCCTCCCACTCCTTGTAGAGGGAACCCAAAAAGTGTTAGACACTGGAAAATTCCACATGTCTCTCAGAAACCATTAAGCAACCCATGAGCACCAGAGGGGGTTCTGTTGACCCAGAAGTGCCACCTTCATTCATATTTGTAACCTCTTGGCTTAAGCAAATGGTATTTAACCAATCTCACTGGGATTCTGAAAGGAGCTAGAGTGACTGGCCCAGCACACACTAGTTCCCTTGATCAAATAAATCCCACTCACCTATAGATAGTGGTGACCAGCTGGGAGTGCTCAGGGGCTGCTATGGTTCTGGCACTCAGGACAGATTCAGGGCTGGAGGTAAGCGTTTTCTATTTGGAGACTGAACCTCAAGGCCAAGTGTATAAGATAAGTCACAAATGGAGTAAAAAAGGACCTAGGATTGGAGATGCTCACTTTTAAGGACTGGTCAGAGGAAGGAAACTGGGAAGAAATTATGAGGTAAGTTAAAGGTAAGGGAGAATTGAGTTTCTAATATTTCCTTCCCCTTCTTCTCTTCATTTCCTGTGTGTCACATTTATTTTTAGCTTTGACAGTAATTGGAACAAACTTGCAAAAAGAAAACTCTCTTCTCTGTAAAATGCAGGTAATGATGCCTCCCTGGTGGGGAGGTTGTGAAGATTAAGTAGGATAATGTGTGGAGCTGCACCTATTAGGTGCTCAGCATATGTTCATTCTCACCACCTCCAACACCACTGCCCACCCTCGCCTTTCCCTGGGGTTACTCACCTTAGCTTATTGGTCCTTTGATCTTATCATCAAAACAGGAATAGGTCTGATTTAGACTGGAAGTGGCTGATTTTACATGCAGGCTTTACAGTGAGAGGAAAGAAAATCATCAAGCCTTTGGTTTTCAAATCAGCTTTTACAGTGTATGGAAAAGGTATTCTTTGCTATACCCTTTTATGGGTGAGAAAATTGACGGAATCAGCTGAATAGAAGAGTCCTCTCCAAATGCACAGTCAGAGTTTGTGCATTGGCCGACACTTTCTTGCCTGTTGCTTAGCATTTGGGAAATTTCAGGGAGTAAAATGAAGCAAGACAATGAATCATTTGGCACTACTTAGCCTTCAGTTCTGGAGTAAATTGGTTCCCCAGAATCACATTGTAAAAGTTCTGTTACTTAGCTCTTAAATTTCAGCACCACCATTTTACAAGCTCAAAGGTGGTTATCATTGGCCTGCTATCTTTCTCCCCTCATTGGAAGTAGCTGGTCTTTGTGATTATAGGACTTACCATTAGTTCCACTTCATGAACCCACCTTTCGTATTATATGGCTTATAGAGTTTATCTTAGAAACTCACATGGCTTTCAAAGCATAGTTCTGTTATTATACATGTTTACTCCCTGTTGAGCAAAGAGCCTGTGATATTTGACAAACTAAATGGGGATTCTAAAGCAGCATTCCTCAACTACCTGTCCCTAGGAAGGTAAAAGATCTTTTTTTAAAAAAAAGATTATTTATTTGAAAAGCAGAGTCAGAAGTCAGAGAGGAGAGAGAGAGAGAGAGAGGTCTTCCATCTGCTGCTTCACTCCCGGATAGCCACAACAGCTGGAGTTGCGCCAATCTGAAGCCAGGAGCTAGGAGTTTCTTCCAGGTTTCCCACATGGGTGCAGAGGTCCAAGAACCTGGGCCATCTTCTACTGCTGTCCCAGGCATAGCAAAGAGCTGGATCAAAAGTAGAGCAGCCAGGAGTCGAACCGGTGCCTGTATGGGATGCCACACTGTAGGGGGCAGCTTTACCCACTACGCCACAGCGCCAGGCCCAAGGTGACAGATTTTTGCATCATGGCACAGACGCCACTCTACCTACACCCTGGAAGTATGAGAGAAACAGGAGCTAAAGATATTATTGCCAGGGGACTAGGCTACAATCGTGTCTTCCCATCCTGGCCTGATATACCATCTCCTTTCTACCACCAGAGGTCAAAGGATCCCCAAGGAGATGAATCCAGTGTGTTCCACATGATGACCTGTGACTAAAAAGGTCTGAGTTTAGGTAAAACACACAAAAGTTCAAAAACAGAGAATTCCATAAAAATCCAGATTGTATACCTCAAAACCTGAAGATGGGGCAGGCATTGTGCCTAGCAGTTAAGATGCCCATGTCCCACACTGAGGCACCTGTGTTCCTACCCCCAGAACCAGCTCCCAATTCCAGCTTCCTGCTAAGATGGACCCTTTGAGGCAGTGCTAATGGGTCAAGTAGTTGGGTCCCTGCCAGCCATGTGGGAGACCCAGATTGAGTTGCCAACTCCCGATTTGAGTCCCAGAACAACATGACCATTGTGAGCACTTGGGAAGTGACTCAGTAGATGGAAGATTCTCTCTCTCCCCCCCCCCCACCCTCTCTGTCTCTCAAATACTAAAACAAATGTCACAACATAGTGCCTGCATTCTCACCTGTGAAAATCATATCAAGCACCGTAGGGTTCTCCATTGTACTTGAGTCCTCACCACATGCTACTGTGTGCCTGCAACGAGGCAGCAGTCAATTGCAGTTATGAATGCTAAATATAATGACACTGGATTAAAGAATATGTATCTTATCCACTTTACTCTTCTACATTACCTGCTCAGCCCAGTGGGCATTTAAGCAGAATCTAGTGAATTCTCACTGCCTGCTAGATGATACACACTGCCATAGTTACCTGCATCACCAGCCCCCATTTAGCCATCTAGTTTCAGGAAACAAAGAAAAAAAATCAACAGATTGTATTTCTCTCTTTGAGTCCTTTGGAACAAACTCTGTACCAGGCTGCTAACCTCATCCAAAGGCCATAGGGCATTTCCCCAGGAATTTAACACATGTTGGCAGGGCTCTCAGTTTGGCATCAGACATTTTGATCTTTCTGGACTCTTCCAGGGGACAGAAAATCAACTTCCTCACAAGCCAGTTCAATGTCAGCCAACTAAAAAGAGTTTGTTTTTTTTTTTTTATTGTTGCTTTAAACTCAAGTATTGGTATCCTTGTATTATATATCATGTATGAATATTGTATATATATATATTCTATGTACATTTTACATGCAGAGGCCTACATGGTTTTGATATAACACAGTATAAAACTTAGATATATTACTGGCTTATAATTCAGTCAAATAATGGGAAGCCCCAACTTGAAGTTTCCTGGGCTTGTTTCCCAGTATCCTCTGTTTTCTTTACAATTTGAAACCTTCCCTGTGCAGATGCAAATAAGAATATTCATCTTTAATGGGCCTTCTCTACTGAACAAGCTAGCTTGTCATCTACTGAACGAGCTTGTACATCCCTCCTCACTGGAATCTTCTATTTGTCCAGAGAGATATATGAGGCAGAAGTCATTACCCTGGTTTAATGAGAAGAAAATGGAGACTCGGGTGAAGTACCCTGCTCAAGGCTATCTAAGGGAGTTGGGGTGGAGTCAAAGAAAAGCTGACCTCCCAGGGCTCTTTTCTGAGACTGATGCTACTTCCGGAATTGGGTGAACATTTAAAATACAGCTGTTGAATGAATAAACTGCCCAGCTTTCCTGGCACTTAGTTCATTAGACGATAAAGCAGAATATTATGAATACATATGCAGTCTAGTGAAAGTCCCAAGCACTGTGTGGAGTGAGAGGCTTAAAGCAGTTGTCAAGGTAGTCAATAATGAAAAACTGGTCATGGTATGAATGGGCTCCTTTATCTCACTGATTCTGTAAGCCAAATGTTATCACGGACCTCAGGCCTGAAGAGCTCAAACAGCATTTTGGAGTTTCTCTCATTAATATTCACCATCACAACCTCCAGAGGTGTAGGGCATGTGCCATTATCTCTACATTTCAGGCAGAAATACAGCATGAAAAGAAGTATCGTGCATGTGTCTGGGTTAAAGACTCTGAGACTGTTTGCTTTTAGCACCATCACCCATGTCTGATTCTGCTTTACCCTCCTCTGTGAGAAGGAACACAGAGATAAACCAAATGGATGCTGTCATTTCAGCCTGATGTCCCCACTGTCAGGGAATGACCAAAATAATAAGATCAAAGCCCTAAGGCTATGAGGAAAATGAAAGCCTGTGATGAAGCAAGATTGGCAAAGAAGCCATTATATATTGGCCCAGATACTTGAATGTCTTCAGAAAAATATTAAAAATAGATATGTCTTATTATACAATGGCACTGAAAACCTAAACCTCACAGTGGAAACAACCAGCCTAGAGATCCAGGCTATAAGCAGTGGCCACGTAAGAGTTGTGATTTGACAGAGTTTATTTCCCTTCTCTTTGGAGCTTCTGTAATATTTGTTTTAATTTTTTTTAGTTCAATATAGTTCATGACAGAATTCTAAGAATATCATGATATTCCCTTTCTCCCTCCCTTCTTCCCCTATCCTCCATTTCACACTCCCACACTCTTCCTCCCCACCCCTCTTTACTCCTTCACTTTGGAGGTAACAAAGCTTTAACTTACATCAAAGTCAAGGGCTTTAATAAGAGCTGGGGTTCTAGATTTTAGCCTACTCTGATCATTCAGCATGTTCTTCAGCCTCTGTGCCTCAACTTCACTGCTTCCAATATTTGTCACTCTTTCTCATTCTGCAAAACTTCTCTGCATTTTTTAAAAAGGTTTTATTTATTTGAGAGGCAGAGTTAACAGAGAGAGGAAGAGACAGAGAGAAAGGTATTCAACCTGCTGGTTTGCTCCCCAGATGTCCGTAACAGCTGGAGCTGAACCGATCTGAGGCCAGGAGCTAGTAGCTTCTTTCAGATCTCCCACGTGGGTATGGGGTGCTAGCATTTAGGCCATCTTCTGCTGTTTTCCCAGGCCATAAGCAGAGAGCTGGATCAGAAGAGGTGCAGCTGGGACACGAACCAGTGCCCCTGTGGGATGCCGAGCACCTCAGGTAGAAATTTAGCCTACTATGCCACAGCACCTGCCCCTCTGCATTTTATTAAGAAGGTCAGCCAATGACATCTGGTATTGCAACCCTGGTGACCACTGAAAGAATCAGTAGTTCATTTGATCAAGAATTCTGTTGCTTTATCTGAGATTTGTGAGAGGGCATAACTTTTTCAAAGCTGGTGTTGCCTTTCTAGAAACTTTATCCCACAAACACAGAAAACACAAAAATTATTCACAGCAGTATGTTTATAATAGCAAAATTCTTGGGAACAAACTAAGGGCCATCGATAAGAGACTGCTTGTGTAAATTGTGATCTATCTATTCAATGGAATATGACTCAGCTGTAAGAAACTATGAGGAAGCTCTTCATGATCTTTAATGAAAGATCTCAGCGTATATTGGTAAGCAAAAAAGTAAGGCAGATGCAGACACTCCAAGTGTGCATAGGATGCTGCTATTCCTAAGTGTTTGTTTATGCAGTTTCAAGTTTTTGAGAAGACACATAAGAAACCCGTAATAGTGATTCCTACTGGAAGAAGTGGGGACTGAGGAGATGTGGATCAGGTGCAAAGGAAAGGTTTTCACGGTTTGGATTTTTATATTTCTTAAATATTAAAATTAAATGCAAATGAAAAATAAACTGGTTAGTATTAAACATATTTTCTTACTAATCTGATACAGATTTGCACTCACTAACTTATCTAAATCTGTCTTGAACCTCCTCATCTATTTAGCTTATGTTTTACATGGGAGGGTACTTTAAGAGCTCATGAAAAAAATGGTATTAAAAGATAAGCTTGTTTTGGTGCAAAAGCATTTCGAAAGCTACACATAGTTTTTAGCTAGTACTTTTCCATGAAATTTTTGAAGACACCCCTCAGAGTATATTTACTTATGGAACTTAAAAAATAGTATTCTTTTTGATATACAGAGGAATGCCTTTCTTGATTTCAAAACACTCATTTCATCCAGTATTCAGAGCTTAAATGAACGTATTCATGTTTGTTGTCCTCAAACCATCCACTAATCTATAAACCTTAATGAAATCTCCCCATTGCCCTTGCCTTCTCTCACTGAAGAGTTCTGATTCCTGCTAACAAATCCCTTATTCCCATCTTGTTAGTTACTCTGCCTGAATTTAAATGAGAGGCCCTTTGCTTATAATCAAGGTGTCTCAGACTCTATTTCTTCCTCCTACTAAAATCACCAGCCATAGTCTCACCCATAGAACTATCTTTCACCTCCATTTACCCGTGAACTCCTTTGTCACAAGACATTCAAAAATGATGATTCTGAAGCATAAAAAATCTTTTTATGAAAATCCTAGCAATAAATTCACCTTTTCCTGTCCCCTACCCTCCCTCTAACTCCTGACTTTCGGCCCAACTCAGGTCCCCTTTATAACTCCTGAGAGCGACCCTGTATCCAGTGTCCATTGTTGAGTTTCACATTCTGTGACTTCTACCCCCTTATCTTACCCACGCCTCTAGGCACCAGCCAATAGGACACCTCCCCATTCTGAGCAGTGTCAGCCCTTTTGCAGTGTTTGAAGCAGTGCCCAAACCACACCTGGCATACATCACAGGCTCTTGTCATTAAATGTTCCAAGGCTGTTTGAATCCTAGCATCTTACAGACCTACCTCTAGAGATCCTGTCAACCTCGCTCACTGCAGCTTGGAGACATTCATGGCCTCACTGTAGCATGATGCTATCAGGCTCTGTGCATGTTTGCTGGGGTCATTGTTAGAGTAACCAACTGTTCCGTTTGCCCAGGACTCAGTGGGTTTCCGTAGAGGGGTTTGGGTTTTAAATATGGAGAGTACAGGGCAAACCAGGACAAATTGCTCACTCAACCTTACTATTTCCACATACATGGACTCTGGGTATGCCTTTATCCCAAAAGCTGGCACAATGTCTCCTTATCAGTGGGCTTCTCCCAAGTTGAGAAAAAGCCTTATGTCTATCCCTCAAGAACTGGAACTGATGGAGAGTTTACACATTCCTGGGGCAGCCCTTAACCAATGACTGAAGAGTAAGGGAGTTAAAGTGTTCTAGTGCATTTGACCTCATTGAGACATGACTGAGTTTTGACTCACTATTTCCAAAGATCCCTGAAGAATTAAGTCCAACTTTCATTATCCAGGATTTTGCTTGTTATCATACCTTTGCTTTGTTGTCCCACCTCCCCATGCTGCCTCTAGTGTGCTTTGAACATTTGTCCTGATTAATCACTACCTTATCTCAGAGTTGGCCTTTGGGGAACCCAAATACCTTGATGATCTATTGCTGTGTAGTAAACAACCTCAAGATGTAGTGGTTTAAACAGCCATTTTATTAGCTCCCACTGGTCAGTAGCTGGATGGGCTCTGCTTTATGGTTCTTGTATCCCACAGGAGAACAGCTGGGATAGCAGGCCTCTCAGGGCTCCAGGGACCTGGAATGACTCAGGTATCCTGTGTTGGGACATTTGGGTGTCAGTCTGTTGATTTCACTTGAGGTCTTCACTGGGGCTGTGGTCAGACATCAGCTGAGGCTGGAGTCATCTGTAAGGTTAACTAGAATGCCTGGAAGGCTAGTCCCTATCCCCTCTCCATGGTTTCAAGTTTGAAGGTCCTTCTACCTACATTTGTTTGCCATGGCAACGTAGCACAAATAGGGGATCTTAAAACAACAAATATTTACACAATTTAGAGGCTTGAAGTCTAAAATTAAGGTATCAACAGAGCCATAGTCTTCTGATGGCTCTAAGGAAAAATCTTTTCCTGGGGGCCAGCATAATTCTGGGTCAAGCCTCCACTTGAAATGCTGGCATCCCATATTGGAGCAACTTTTCACATCCTGGGTGCTCTACTTTCAATCCAGGTTCCTGCTAAAGCACCTAGGAAGTTAGCAGATGATGGAATAAGTACTATGGGAGACCAGGATGGAGTTCCTGGCTCCTGGCTTCAGCCTAGCTCAGACCTACTTGTTGCAGCCATTTGAGGGAGTGAACTGGCAGATGGAGGGTCTCTCTCTCTCTCTCTCTTTCTCCTCTCTCTCTCCCACTCTGATACTCTGTCTTTCAAATAAACAAAAACAAGTAATCTTTTTTAAAAAGTCTTCTTTGCCTCTCTCTAACATCAATCCTTGATTTCCCTTAGTTTGAAGTTGTATTTCTCCACACTCTACCACTGCCCTAACATGACTTCTCTCTGTGGGTCTCTGCCTCCATGCAGTCTTCTTATAAAGATACCAGCCATGGATTTGGGTCCATTTGATCCACTTGGACCCATTTAAACTTGATTATATCAGCAAAAACCTACTTTCAAATGAGGTCACATTCAGTTTCTGGCTGAGTGGAGTTTTCAGAACAAAGACTGTGTTCAACTCAGTACATCTCTACTTGTGTGTGGTCTCTCTTTAATGGATTCTCCATTAAAGACAAAATTTACAGGTAGCTCAGGGTTTTCAGAAACACGGACATGGAAGATATGAGGCCCTCTTAAGGCTTATCAAGCACTCATATGCCTAGCACTATTTTAAATGCTGAAGTTGCAGTGGGAAAAAAAGACAGGCAAGGTATCTAATGTCATAAAACTTCCAATGCATAAAACTTCCGAGACAATATGATTGATTATTTCCCATGCCTATAACTCTTGGAGTTCACGTTTTGTGGTAGTGTGTAAAGAATAACAAACTACATCTGACACCTGGACTCCAGCTCTGCTTTGGATTCCAGACAGAATAAAAGATAATGCAGCCTATCTCTTGGCTCAATCACATAACGTCCCTGGGCCTCCCTTTCCTGGTCTACAGAAAGAAGAATTTGAATCAGACAATCCGATGTCCTTCCAACTCTAATGTGACTTCGCCATTTATATAACTGCTGTCCTTTGTTCAAACAACTTTTTGATTTTCATTTCCTTCATAAAGTCTTTGGAAGCAGATAAATCTTTGGAGATGAATAAGGGGAGGATGAGAACTTATAGACTTTAAGAAAGAAAATGAAGTTCCTGGGCACTTAAATACTGTCTGTCCCATTCCTTTCATAATTTTGTACTATTGGATTGTGATACATCCCTAAATTATGAATATGCATATGCTCAAATTGTGGTTCTTGTCTCAACTGACCCATTTGGCAGGAATGATAGCTGCAAATTGTGATCTGGCTGACATCATGTAATTTTTCACTATTACTATTTCTAGCGTACACCTGTTATGGTGAACACCAGGTGTTAGTCAACAGATGTTCCTGGGATTCACAAAGAAAAACAGGTGACTGCTCCTCCACGCTTCTTAGCATAAAAACACAATGATACCATTAATATACTTAATGGAAGGGGCTGAGGATCAGCCCATGTGATCACACGTATGTATGTTGTTTCCAACATGTCAATAGAGATTAGAATATAAGGGCTTCTTTGTTTTTGTTTTGAGAATAATTATTAACATTGTTCTGAATACAAGGTGTCTTTATGCCAATGTTCTCATAAACTGTTATACTGGGATCACTGGAATCTACATTGCTTGTACTGCATATGAAAATGCAGATTTTTGGAAATAGTTTCAGGGAATGAGTTATTAAGCCTGGTATTCAGTCATTTCCACAAAACACACTGAAAATAGTGATTCCTAAAGCGTCTCATCTTCCACGCAAATACCATCATTCCCTGTTCTTTCTGTTTGGAAGTTTGGATTCCAAGTCATATCCTCACAATTTCCCCTCTTCCTAGGGCCCACAAATAAGTCCAATCATCAGTCTCATCAACACCACCTCCCGTCCCCATTCCCTACTCCCACATGAGCTATGGGGACACAAAATTCAAGGGTAAAGTGAAAAGAAAATCTGAAAAATTTCCCTAACCAACTAGGTTCTCACAAGCAGATGGCTAAAAACCCAAGAGAGCAGTGCTGCAGGGCAGTGAGGTGGGAAGGGGGCAGCAGCCAGGAGCCTGCTCTGGTCACCACAAGCTGTAGTGGGACCCAAGTTTCAGGTTCCAAAGATGAGAAAGATCAGATCATACCCTTTAGTCATATGCCATGGAGAAAATTTAAAATATTATACAGCAAGAGATGTGTTAAGAAATTCATAAGAGTTGGGATTTAAGCCAGAAAAATACTAGCTACACTAAAATTTAGTATATGACCTATCACTCAATGGGGATTCAATTTTTGTCGTGTAATATGTTGCATTTAAAATTAATAGTTGCGTTTTTATAGCCATTCATCTAATTTAGTCAATGAATAATTATCAAATACCTGCAGGGGATACCCTGCCTTTATAGAATTTATATTCCACTGGGGATAAGAACTATGAAGTGAAAATTCATATAAACAAAAATATAATTATGGCTACACTAAGTCTTTTGACTCAGTTCATTGTGTTAGAAGAGTTTATACAGAAGCATCTCACCAATTTGGAAAGGTATGCATGGAGAATTAACATGTGATTTAACAGAAGAATGAGTAAAGGTTAGCCCGATTCAAGGAAAGAGAACATTTCCAGTATCAGGAATAGCATGTACAAAAGCCCTATGGTGGAATGAAGATGCAAATGAAAGAAGCCAATGGTTGCTGAGCACAAGATCGGATGGGTATGGAGCACCAAGCAGGGGCCAGGCTTTTCGAGCCTCATGCTAAGAAGACTGTTTTTAAGAACAATTACAGAGCTGAAACAGGGGTTGATGTAATCAGATTTGCATTTTGAAAAGTTCACGTAAGCTGCAGTGTAAACCAAGGCTGGACGAGAGGACACCAGTGAAAGGCTCTGATGGTTGACGTTAAGTATTCATTTAAACGCACAAAAGAACGTGCAGACAGCTGATGAGGCATTATTTCTGGGTGTCTGTAAGGATGTTTCCAGACAGCTTGAGTAATGAAGAGCATCCCCATAAATGTGGTGGCCACCACCCAATTCCTTGAGCGTTTCAATAGTACAAAAAGACGGAGGAAAGGCAGTCTCTCTGTGTGAGCTGGGACATCCATCTTTTCCTGCCCCCATACGATGGCACTTCCTGTCCTCTGGCTTCCAGACTCTAACTTGGACCAATCACAATGGTTCTCCTGGTTCTCAGGGCTTTGGGTTCCTGGTGTTCGTGAGCCTCCAGAGATGGCAGATCCAGCGACTGAGCCTCCATGATCATGTGGTCCAATGCCTTATAAATCTCTTCCCTTCTCTCTCTGTAGATAGATATTCTACTATATCTGTTTCCCTGGAGAACCTTGACTAACACAGGGGATCTATGGCACTAGGTTAGATGAGAAATAATGGTGGCTTGGACAGGGTGGTGTCTGTGGAGACAGAGGGAAGATGGCTTTGAAGCATACTTCAGAGGTATCAATGACAGGACATAACCATAACACAGGATTAGATAAGGAACTGAAGGAGAAGAACACACCAGTGATGATTCCCAGGTGTCTGGTTCATTCCACTAAATGGAGGGAACTCTTTTGAGAACTGGATTTGGAAATGGGAATACTTGTGTTTACTTTTGAATGTATTTAGTTTCGGGGTCGGCACCATGGCTCACTAGGTTAATCCTCCACCTGTGGCACTGGCATCCCATATGGGTGCCGGGTTCTAGTCCCAGTTGCTCCTCTTCCAGTCCGGCTCTCTGCTGTGGCTTGGGAGGGCAGTGGAGGATGGCCCAAGTGCTTGGGCGCCTGCACCCACATAGGAGACCAGGAAGAAGCACCTGGCTCCTGGCTTCAGATCAGCATAACTCCGGCCATAGCTGCCATTTGGGGGTGAACCAACAGAAGGAAGACCTTTCTCTCTATTTCTCTCTCTCACTGTCTCACTCTATCTGTCAAATAAAAAAATTAAAAATAAATAAAATAATTTTAAAAAATGAATGTATTTAGTTTCAAGTGTTTTTCAGACATTTAAATGGAGACATTTGGTGGACACCTGAAGTTTGGGAATGAGTCATCAGTACTTCCGTGGCAATGGAACTCATAAGTGTGGATGAGGTCACCTGGAGATCACGTAAGCCAGTGGCAACACAGGGCAATGGTTCAGAGCTGGAGCCCTGGAGTGAAGCTGCCCGGGTTTGCAGCGCAGCTCTATTACTTCGTTTCTGTGCAACCATGAAGAAATTACTGAATTTTCCTTATCTATGAAAAAGATACTTTAATATTCCCTAGCTTAAACACTTTTGGGAGTATTAAATGGTATGATGCATCTTAAAATTTCAGCGTGATTCTCAGAATTGAATAACCACTCTGTTAACCACTCAGTAAATGTGGACTTTTCATCTCTCAGCAAGTACCATAGGGTCGCAGACCCAAAGCAAAGTCTTGAGGAAATCCAACGCTTTGATGGTCTGAGTCCACGCTATCCAAATCCACTCACCAGAGGAATGAGATGAGTAGCAATAGGGTGGGTTATCCCTACTAAAACAGACAGAAAGGGAGAAGCCATGAGTCCTTGAAGGGAACTAAGAATTGAAGGTTTGGTCCTAGGGAAAAAAAAAGGGGGGGGATACAGAATAGCTGACTATAAAACATAGCCAGGAACAAGCTAGAAGTAGTCTAGAAGCAGGTTAGAAACCAGGGATTTAGGGTGTGGGAAATGATTGCTAACATTGAGAGTAGCTGGAATTGGAGAAACCACAGAATTTTATGATATTCTTAAATACATAGATGCTTGCTCCTCAGAATCACCTATTCTAGGAACATTTTTACATTTTGTGTGTATAAAGAATTAAATAAGAATTTTATATTTCCTCCTTCTAGTACAGGGGCTTAAAAATGACCTATGTTGCATAAGTTTAAGCATGACTCAGTGTAAAATTCTTACTTATACATAATGTTAATGTTACTTTTAAAAGTATGTGTTCTCTGGCGTTCTCATTTACTGTTTGTTTTAGCCCATTGTCTGTGGCTCTAACAGAATACCCAAGACCACGTGACTCATAAAAAAGCAAGGTTTATTTTGGCTCACAGTCCTGGAAGCTGGGAAATACTAGAGCACAGTACCTGTAACTTCTTGGCCTCTGGTGAGGCCTCAGGCTGCTCCAGAACCTGGAAAGGCAAGTAGGGGTGTGCAACAGAGGCAGAACCTAAGGGACAGGCTCACTGTGTTACAGCATGCTCTCCTGGGAACTAATCCTGCCCTGGAAGAACTGTGCTAAATCCTTTTTAACAACCTGATCACTCTTAACCACCCACCATCTCTCAACACCATTACATTGGAAATCAAATTTCAGCACAAATATTGGAGGGGAAAAAATCATATTCTCACCATAGAACTGTTATTGGTTTGGGATATAATGTATCAGACAAGAGGCACTTACTTTGTCTAAGACCCAGCTGACAGATACATTCAAAAGGTTCTAAAAATGTTTATTGATAAGTTGATAATAATGCCAGTGATAGTGATACCATCAGCAGTACTGTCAAATGATAACATAATCTGGTGAAATATGATAACTGTGTTATAAGAAAAGTTATGTAACAATCCCTTGATATCCATGGGGGATTGGTTTCAGGACCCACTGTGGATAGCAGAATTTTCAGATGCTCAAGTTACTTATACAAAATGGCATGATATTTGCATATAACCTGTGTGTATCCTCCCAAATATTTTCATTTATCTCTAAATGATTTATGATACCTAATACAATGTAAAAGCTATGCAAATAGTTGTTATGCTGTATTGTTTAAGGAATGATGACCAAAAAACTGTAGATTTTCTTTCTGTACGGATGTAATTTTTTGCAAATATTTTTGAATTGCCATTGGTTGAGTAGATCCACAACCCATGGATTCAGAGAGCTGAGAGTGAGTGTGTATCTATATGTATGTGTGTGTGTGTGTGTGCGGTCTCTGTGTGGAAAGAGAAGGAGGATTGCACAGTGACAAAAATTTAATCAAAAGCAAATCTGGATATAGACCAAATACATAGCAATAGAATTTGCATTATTAAATAAAATATTGATATTGGCTCATGCTCCTAAGTCTATTTTCATGATTATGATAGCTTCTGTTTCTCCCATTAGATTGATGAATTGCTAAAGGAAGCAAAAACTGAATTTGTCTCAGTAAGTGAAAATCATTTCATTGAGCAAGAATTCCTTTTGGTCCAGCCCCAATGCTAAAATAGTCATGGGTTGAATATCAAACAATTTATATCCTAGGCCATTCTCAGTCAAAAGCAAACATACAATGCTTGTTCAAAGGAAGAAACACTACCTGGAATTTAACAAAGATTTTGGGAAATATTCAAATAGACTAAATTTACCTCTATTTTGTTCCCTGAGTAGAAATGTTGTTTCGAAAGGTCTTCAGGCTGACATTGTCTGTTTACTTATTGATTGTCTGTTCTCCTCTGTGCCAAAGCATGATAGCCTTGGGGATTATTTTTGAATGTAGGTTAAAAAATTTTTCTAATTGGAAAATGTAATGCATTAAAGGCAGGCAGAAACTGAAAAGTAGCTATCTTTCCACACACACCCATAGGCAAGCAGTTGCTTCCCCAGCATTCTCTCTTCCCACCCCACACCCAGGCCCCAGCCTCCTTCTTGCTGCCCTTCCTCTTCTCAGCAACATTTGGTTTCTGCTGGAGTTTTAGGGTAGGGTGAAAAAACCTGCATACAGCCCTTGGCTTCTAGTTCTTTGGTAAAGAACTTGACAGAAGAAGCAACCAGAGGATCAAAGCACAGCAGGAACTTTACCAGTGGTGATGCTGAACTGGATAACTCTGCATGTTCCAAGCACAGTGTCAACCTTAAGTAATGGGTCAAAGAGCTCAGGGCTTTGTCAAAATGCACAGGAAATACAGCTGGACCTACTTCTCTCTGCTCCAGGTCTATACCTGGGCCCCCCTAGGCATGACTTATTACCCACCTACAAGTAAAGATGCAAGAACAATGAGACCTAGCTGGACCCACCAAGGACAGACTGACTGCGTGGAGACTTAAGCCAAGTACATAGAGCTCCTAGGATAGGCGTGAGATACCAAAATAAAGCAGTGACCTATCAACATTTAGCTTTCTACAATAAAACAATGTGGCCACATAGGTGTCGAGCTCTTCCCAGTCTCACCAATCAGAAAAGCCATCTTCCTCCTCAAGGGAAGGACTGCTATAGTCCTTTTCCTAATAGGGCCACTGACAATTCTGAATGTACACAGAACCATTGTACTATATTATATATTGCAATATGCTACATTCCATTATTTTCCCATGAAAATTACAATACAGAGATTCTATTTTTTTCCTTTCATATCAGGCAGCAATTATAGATGGCCCAGGATGAAAAAATACTGAGGTGAAGTTTGATTTTTTTTATGTTTACCATTTTGTTGATTATTAACCCCCTTTTCAACTGGAAGCAAAAAATTTCTGGAGATCAGCTAATTCAGGGTCTCAGAAGCTGAGACAGTTTGCTGAAAATGTGTTTTGCTTCACAGACAATAGTGCTGTGATGGAATGGTTAGTCCACCAGTCTGTGAATAAATGAATAAATCACACACCTGTTAAATTGTGTGCTGCACATAATGAAGGGGTTGTGATGGGGGGGGGTGGTTAAAGCAAAAAGTTGCTTCTCTCCATTTGCTGCTTCTAAACAGTTTCTAAATGTAATGTCTTGTATTTTTCCCCTTTCAGTGAAGCTCAAAGCACTTCATAGTGTTCACACATATGAATTCTGAAACTATTTCTTGTCCCATCAATTCTCAGTTGCAAATACAAACACTTTGATTTGACATTTGAGCAAATTAAAATAAATCAAAATTCTGATCTTGTCCCAAGTCATATTCAAAATCAAAGATGGAGAAGCAGGAGCAATAGAGTCTGAAATGGTGCCATGAATCATTCCACTTGCCTGGGCAGGTACCCTGTGGGAAGGCTATGTCCAGGATTCTGGAGGAATCCACCAAAGCCTTGGAGCCTTTGGCATCAGTTCAAGAGCAACGGCCATGGATAACATCTCCATGGTGGGAACCTGGCCACTGTGGCCACTGACCCAGACCAATGGAAGAAGGAAATGTGAACTTCTGAGTATTCAAATTCCCACATGGATAACTTTTGAGTGCTCAGCTGAAATCTTGTAGCTTCAATAACAAAGTGTTCTTCCGGAGTGTGTAAATGGACGGAGACATTACATCATTATCTTAGCCCAACAATAATTACAACATTGATTTTTACCTACTTTGTGCTTATTGTCTCCCAAGAGGTGCAGGGAAAGAGAGCAGGCTTTCGAACAAGAAATTTTAGTTTCAAATTCTTGCTCTATGTTATAATTGTTTGTTATCTGTCAAACTACATAACCTATAGAATTTGTTTACAAATCTAAAAAAATAGGGCATAAAATTATAGAGTAGGTTTGTAGGAGGATAGAAATGATATTGTGTGTGCATGTATAAATATGTAACACACTCAGATTGAAAAAGACCTGTAGAATTATGTAATTTTACTGGGTTTTGACCACTTTATGTACTACTTTATTTCTTGGTCCATCTGTTCCATAGCTAATCTATAGCATTATCAAAAGAGGCTCTTTAACTTGAGGTATAAAGACAAAGAAAGAAATGGAGAGAAAATAGGAAGGAAAGAGGCCAGGAAGGAATGACTGAAGGGAGGGAGGAAGGAAAAGAGGGATGGAGGAGGGAGAGAAGAAGGGAGGGAGGGGAGAAAGAAAAAGAAAGGGAAAAGAAAAAAAGAGAGACTGAGACTTGACAATCCTTATGTCTGAGAACTAGATTCAACTGGTTACACAAATGCCCTAGCCATAATCGCCTGGTTAAACTCTATGTCACACTGCAATTCTCACACAAAATTACAATTCTTCCGCACAAAGAACTGAAGAAGACTACCATGGGAAAGATAGAGAATAATGTATGATCTGGGATAAGCTTTCCTTTTCTTGTAATAATTCAGGTGAGCTTTTCCTGGAAGCTCTAAGAGATTGAGTTCTTTCTAGCCTACCCTCTGTTCTCAGCATTTTCTCATTCACTTGCTCCAAGTCCATTTGACTTCGAGAAGAGTAATTATCACTATGTTGCTAAGGAGGATCTCATGCTCTCCAGGGTGTTGAGCTAAAATCCTAGCCACTCTTTACTTGGCATACCACTTTAATACTTCTCTTTCTTATTTTTGTTTCCCTGAAGCCTTCTTTCACTTAAATGAATCTTTTGTATCATCACTGTGGAGATGAGAATACCTTATTTTTGTTTTGCTTCCCTTTTCTACTCCTTTTGGTGGAAACCAATTTCTATGTTGGTTTCAACTTGAACTATGAATTCCCTACTTGGAGAGCCATGACACTCTCTGTGTAATTTCTTTTTTTCTTTCTTTCTTTTTTTTTTTTTTTTTTTTTTTTTTTGACAAGCAGAGTGGACAGTGAGAGAGAGAGACAGAGAGAAAGGTCTTCCTTTTCCGTTGGTTCACCCTCCAATGGCCGCTGCGGCCAGCACACTGCGGCCAGCGCACTGTGCTGATCCAAAGCCAGGAGCCAGGTGCTTGTTCTGGTCTCCCTTGCGGGTGCAGGGCCCAAGGACTTGGGCCATCCTCCACTGCACTTCCGGGCCACAGCAGAGAGCTGGACTGGAAGAGGAGCAACCGGGACAGAATGCAGCGCCCTGATTGTGACTAGAATCCGGTGTGCCGGCGCTGCAGGCAGAGGATTAGCCTACTGAGCCCTGGCGTCAGCCTATTTTCTCTGTAATTTCTGTGTGTTAAAGATATCCATGACTGTGGAGATCAAGTCCATTCTCCTTAACTATTTGTTTCCGAAGCTGAATGCGCTTCTTCTTCTTCTTCTTTTTTTTTTTTTTTTTGACAGAGTGATGAATGCGCTTCTAAGCACTTAAAGAGATATTGAAATTTGTTACCTTCTTTTTTTTTGTAAACTTTTATTTAATAAATATAAATTTCCAAAGTACAACTTTTGGATTATAGCGGCGTTTCTCCCCCCATAACCACCCTCCCACCCGCAAACCATCCCATCTCCTACTCCCTCTCCCATCCCATTCTTCATTAAGATTCATTTTTAATTATCTTTATACAAAGATCAACTTAGTATATACTAAGTAAAGATTTCAACAGATTGCACCCACACAGACACACAAAGTATAAAGTATTGTTTGAGTACTAGTTTTACCATTAATTTGCATAGTACAACACATTAAGGACAGAGATCCTACATGCGGAGTAAGTGCACAGTGACTCCTGTTGTTGACTTAACAAATTGACACTCTTGTTTATGGCATCAGTAATCACCCTAGGCTCTTGTCATGAGCTGCCAAGGCTATGGAAGCCTCTTGAGTTCACAAACTCTGATCTTATTTAGACAAGATCATAATCAAAGTGGAAGTTCTTTCCTCCCCTCAGAGAAAGGTACCTCCTTCTTTGATGGCCCATTCTTTCTGCTGGGATCTCACTCACAGAGATCATTTAAGTCATTTTTTGCCAGAGTATCTTGGCTTTCCATGCCTGAAATACTCTCATGGGCTTTTTAGCCAGATTCGAATGCCTTAAGGGCTGATTCTGAGGCCAGAGTGCTGTTTAGGGCATCTGCCATTCTGTGAGTCTGCTGTTTCCCTTCAAATGGTACTTGCAGAGGTTTACTGGAACAGCCTTCCATGTTTATAAAATAACTAAGTTGGAAGTATGTATAAACGCCATCTGGGCTTCAAATACTGCTTCTCTCTTCCTTACCACATCTCTTTTCTATGGTTTCCCAAAGCCTTAGAATTGTTCATTTATTCATCAATCAATAATATTTATCTAGGTACTCCAAGTATTCAATCAGGAAGCTGGATGGTGGGAATTAGTATAATGGTAGAATATTTTTAAGCACTTAAAAAACTTTCTGGAGAAATGGAATTAAAAAGTAAGTCTAGGGGCTGGCATTGTTGCATACCAGATAAAGCCACTGCCTGTAACACCAGCATCCAGTATGGGCACTGGTTCAACTTCCAGCTGCTCCACTTCCAATCCAGCTCTCTGCTAATGAACCTGAGAAAGCAGCAGAAGGTGGCCCAAGTAATGGGGGCTTCCGCCAGTCATATGGGAGACTCAGATGAAGTGCCAGGCTCATAGCTTCAGCCCCAGCTGTTTAGCCATTTGGGGAGTGTACCAATAGGTGGAAGATCTCTTTCTCTCTGTCTCTGTGTCTCTGTCTCTGTGTCTCTGTCTCTCTCTTTCTCCGTAATGCTGTCTTTCAAATAAACATATAAATCTTTTAAAAAATGATGTCTACTTTGATGTAAAAAGATTTTTGAAATCCATGTGCAGTTTTGTCAAAGTAAGCATTACGGGATGGAGTGATATTGTTAACCATCCTATTGTGCCACCTTTTGGAAATAAGCCATGTATTTATTATTGTTAAAATGCAAATAATTAACTTACCACTTACCCAGAAAAATAACACTTTTAGATAACAAGAACTCTGGGTATATTAGTATTTATGAAGAATCTCCAAAAAGTTCATGGAAAAATGTCTATTATCAAAAGTGGCATGAATTTCAAAATTTGGTCACAAAATATTTATGTGTTAATTTCACTTTCCATGAACTTTTGGAAATATTCTCATATTAATGTTCACAAGCAGAGGCCCTGGGGAAATGAATACTGGAATAATTACATTTTAGATGGTAGCCAAAAGTAGGTTAAGTGTAGAATTCAATTTAAAGATTACTGGAGGGTAAAAATAGGGCCTAGGCTCATGGCACCAAACAATATGCAAGCTACAGCAATGATTTCACCTACAACACAGTGTTGCTAAAGCCTACTCTACTCTTGTGTAGTCCTCACAACTCCCACTCACCAGGAAGAACACCTCGGCTTGGCTTGTAGATAGTGAAAGTGATGTGTAAGAGGAAATATGTCTTTGTAAAAATAGAGAATGTCTACAAGGTAGTAGTGGGATGAGGTAAGTGTGCTGGAACAATTCATCTTCTGTTTTCCTGCAAGTTATCTCTATGAGCCCTCCTTACATATAAATTGTTTCTAAGAGAATGATTCTAAAACTCGGGGTAAAAATTCATCATTCATTGCTGGATTGCATGACATGAACATGTGCCAGGACCTACACTTCCTCATTCTTATAGCCTTTCAGAAGTGCCAGTAAATGATTCTTTTGTTTATTGTCCAGAAAGACTCTCCAAGTAAAAGTCAGCACAGTGTAATTGATATTGGCCCTCTGAGCTGTAATGAAAACTCCCTAACCCTAATTGCAACCTATGTCTTTCTTAAATGCAGATGAGGATACTTGTCATCTAGCTGACTAGAAGAATGACATTTATTAAGCAAGTGGAGGGGGGGTAGCATTTTCATGTAACAAGTTAACAAGCTATCAGCAGCTAAGAATTTTGTCTCTGCTTCCCTTCCTACTGTGAGAGCTGCGTAATTCTGTGACCAGGCTCTCTGTCACACCTCCTGATGATAGTCTGTGTGTGCCTGTGTGTGTATGCACATATGTGCATGCATATGGATGTGTACTCCTAGGTTTGGAGCTAGGAGCAGATTCAACTTAGAGTTTGCACTTGTGCTGTGGGAATCAGATCTGTCCCTTGTATCCCAACACGGGCCTGTTAAACTGGGGCCTGCTTCATGGAAATAAGAACAAAGGTTTGCATAACACCATGCAGTTGACAGAGCACGTGCACCTTACCCCAGCAGCAGCTCACCAACTTTCTCCCTCTGTGTGTCCACAGATAGAAACACACTCCTGTGAGAACACACTCTCTACTGGGCCTGACAGATGATCCTGGGATCTTTGAGATGTGCTGTTCACCATCAACCCATTTTGCAGAGTTTGTGGGCATCTCCTTTCCCTGAGAAGTTCTTCCAAGTGTAATAAGTCCAAGAGCAATGAGAGTGTTAAAAGATATACAATTACCATGGAAACAGACTTTTGTAAAAAATACTGAAAGTGCTAAGAACATGAGGAATGCTTCATGTGAAGATAGAATGAATTATTTCTAGAGTAAAAATGATTCTGAAGGCAAAGAACACATGATGCAACATGCACAAGTGCTGCACCTGCATTGATGGACGATATCGGCAAGAGAACGGAAGAGAGGCACAGAGAGGACCTCCTCTCCAGTGTGAGGCTGGACTCTGCATGAGTGGGAGCTTCGTGTTAATTTCAGGGAAGGTCAGGCATCAGCAGATTCCAGGACAAGCCACCGCTGCCGGGATTCTGCTCCTAAAACCATTGCTTCAAGCCAAAGCCACAGCCCCCTCATCCTGGTTTACGTCCACACAGGGGTGAGTGGGAGAGAATGGGGACTGTGGCTGCTAAGAATCTCCCCAGTCCCCATGGAAAATCCCCAGCAAGTACAGTTATCTGCATCTGCAAACTTAATTGAGATAAATGAGAATAATTTGGAGAAAAACTTTATTCACTCATTCAAAAAATATTTTTTCAGTGCCTTTTAGGTGCCAAACACCATTCTATCACCTGGGCATACATAACGCAGAACATGTACGAATAAGAACACCAGCCTTGGCAGAAAGCTTTGGGAAG
Source organism: Oryctolagus cuniculus (assembly GCF_964237555.1). NCBI lineage: Eukaryota > Metazoa > Chordata > Mammalia > Lagomorpha > Leporidae > Oryctolagus > Oryctolagus cuniculus. Next base: position 63,370,028 of record NC_091435.1, on the reverse strand, counting down.
CTGGGGTGGCATTTGGTTGTTAAGATGCCTGTGTCCTGTTTCAGAATACCTGGGTTTTATAGGCAACTCTGGCTCCTGAATCCAGTTCCTGCCAGTGCAGAGTCTGGGAAGCAGCAGTGTTGGCTCAAGTCATTGCGTTCATGCCACCCATGTGGGAGATCTGGATTGAGTTTCCAGCTTCCAGCTCTGGCTTTGACCCAGTCCTGGCTGGTGTGGACATTCCAGGCATTTTTCTCTCTCAAATAAAGAAACAAACAATTAAGCATTGAGTAACCGATTCCTATTCCTATTCCTGGAAGGAAATTTGTGACTACAAACTTAGTGACTATTAATTTTAACAAATGGACTCGTTTTCAACTTGGTTCTAAATAGAGGAGTTTCTGTATTCATTGCTCAGCCTATTGGTGAGGAAACTGAACTCTGAGGGCCTTAAGAGACTTGCCCAAGTAATCAGCAGCAGGACGAAAGTTCACGTCTGGGGCCTGGTGATGTGGTGTAGTAGGCTAAGCTTCCGTCTGTGGCGCCAGCATTCCATATGGGCATCAGTCCATAACCTGGCTGCTCCTCTTCAGATCTAGCTCTTTGCTTATGGCCTTGGAAAGCATGGAAGGTGACCCAAGTGCTTGGGCCCCTGCACCCACGTGGGGGACCTGGAAGAAGTTCCCAGCTTCAAATATGTGCAGCTCCAGCAGTTGCAGCCACGTGGGGAGTAAACCAGCAGAGGGAAGACCCCTCTCTGTGTCTGTAACTCTGCCATGCAAATAAATAAATAAATCTTAAAAAAATTATGTTCAGCTGTTAACTTCAAACGCTATCTTTTTTTTCTATTAAATCAAGACTCTTTAAATTTTTTTATTCTTTTAAATTTTATTTAAGTTATACAAGTTTCACATATAGATTTAGGAACATAAGGATACTTCCCATGCTACTCTCCCTCCCGCCCATGCTCCAACCCTTCTTCCTCCTCCCTATCCCCTTCCCACTCTTAATTTTTACAAAGATCTAATTTCAGTTTACTTAATGATCATAAAGGTAACCCTACACTAAGTAAAAGAGTTCAACAAATAGTCTGAAGAAAAAAAAATTGTCCCTCCACAGAAGAGACAAGGGCTGTAAACAGTCATCGCATCGCAAAATGTCCTAAATCATGACTCTTTAAAAAAAAGATCCCCAAATTTCCCTTCTTTGATTCTAAAGCAAATGACATGCATTGTCTCAAATTTTATTTTTTGCTGCTATAGATTGAATATGATCTCCCCACCACCAGCATTGCCACCATACTCAAACAGAAGTTTAATCCTCAAAGTCATATGGTAATAGTATCAAGGTGACACTAATCCTACTATGGGGTTTAGAGGTGGGGCCCTGGGAGAATGGTTAGTTGGAATCATTAGAATGAGTCTCCTTTTGGGACAATGCAAGACCATTCTGGTGGAGCCTCCATGAGTAAATGCTGGCAGATAAGGAAAGCGAGCAGGACCACACACGCTCCCACCATCACGTGATACGGTCAAGGGGTCCTGGGCAGAACCTGTGCCACACTGCTTGTATTTCCAGCCTCCAAAACTTGGAGCTAAATAAACCTCTTTTTTTTTTTTACAAAGTAATTTCCTATAGTAATGAAAAGCTGACTAATACACCTGTTGAGTAATTTACTAAGGGTTAATAAAACATGAAACTACTTCAAAAAGTTCACGGAAAACAAAAATTAAAATATAATCTTATTTTCATGTAAAATGATTTGAGATCCATGCAGTTTTTTTGTAATATCCACTTTTCATGACCTTTTTGAAGTACCTTCACATTTTACTAATCCTTAGTAGGTATTTAATAGGTGTATTAGCTAACTTTTCACAACTATACCATATTACTTTGTAAAGATCATGTTATCATGATGCAAAATTTACACATTACTAGAGTTTACCAAGGACTGAATGTTGTACTCCATAATACCCAGCAGAATGGGAAAAAATATTTGTAAGTTACTAAAAAGGATTACTATCAATAATATATCAGCAACTTACAAATTTCAAAAATTACAGCCAATATAGCCAACCAGTTAAGAAATGGGCAAAGGACCTCAACAGACAATTCTCTAAGGAAGAAACACAAATGGCCAACAAATATATGAAAAAATGTTCAACATCATGCACAATCAGAGATGCAAATCAAAACCACAATGAGACATCACCTCACCCCTGTCAGAATGGCTAAAATCTAAAAGCCAGAGAGTAACAACAGATGCTAGTGAGGATGTGGAGAAAGGGGAACAATTATACACTGTTGGTAGGAATGTAAATTAGTATAGTCACAATGGAAAACAGTACAGAGATTTCTTTAAAAACTAGAAATAGGCTTGCCATCCCATTTCTGAATCAAAGAGATAACTGTACCACTGTGTTTATAGCATCACTTTCACAATAACCAAAATACGAAATCAATCAAGGTATCCATCATCAGATGAATGGAAAAGGAAAATGTGTTGTATATACACAACAGAATAATATTGTTATTAAAATAATGAAATTTAACCATTTGCATCAAAATGGATGCAACTGGGTAACTGTATTGAGTGAAATAAGCTGGACACAGAAAGACAAATACAGTATGTTTTCTCTTATGTGTGGGAGCTAAAATTTAAAATTGGGGAAAAAAGACAAGAAAGGAGAAATAAATAATGTTGTACTCTACTATGATTGCCTATTACCAAAGGACTGTAAGTTTTGGTATATGATTCACTTAGAGACATGAGTATAATTTGGAATTTCAGTAATTTTTAGTAGATACAAGGAGTCTTCAAAAGGTTCGTGGAAAATGCCTAAAAGCTAGTCATGGATTTCAAAACAATTTTGCACCAAAATAAAATTAGCATTTACATTTTTAAAATTTATTTGAGAGGCAGAGGGACAGAGGAAGAAAGAGACAGCGGTGTGAGGGGAGGGAGCTCCTATATGCTAGTTTGCTTGCAAATGCATGCAATGGCTGGGGCTGGGCCATTGCTGGAACCAGGATCCAGGAACACAGTCCAACTCTCCCACTAGGGAGGCAAGAATCCAACTACTTGAACCATCATAACTGCTTCAAAGGTCTGCATTAGTGTGAAGCTGGAGTCAGGAGCTAGATCAGGAATTGAACCCAGGCAATCTGATGTAAGAGGCAGACACTTTTTTTTATATCTTTTTCTTTATTTCTTTTCAAAAAGGACACACTATAATGCAGTGAGTATCAATTTATAAAGCTGTATTGTGGAACCTGCCGGAGGACTTTGAACATTTTTTTTTGCCTTTATTTTTAACTTTTATTTAATAGATATAAATTTCCAAAGTACAACTTTTGGATTATAGCAGCTTTTTCCCCCCATAACCTCCCTCCCACCCGCAAACCATCCCATCTCCTACTCCCTCTCCCATCCCATTCTTCATTAAGATTCATTTTTAATTATCTTTATATACAGAAGATCAATTTAGCATATATTAAGTAAAGATTTCAACAGTTTGCACCCACACAGACACACAAAGTATAAAGTATTGTCTGAGTACTAGTTTTACATTAATTTGCATAGTACAACACATTAAGGACAGAGATCCTACATGCGGAGTAAGTGCACAGTGACTCCTGTTGTTGATTTAACAGTTGACATTCTTTTTTTTTTTAACTTTTATTTAATGAATATAAATTTCCAAAGTACGATTTATGGATTACAATGGCTTCCCCCACACACCGTCCCTCCCACCCACTACCCTTCCCTTTCCCACTCCCTCTCCCCTTCCATTCACATCAAGATTCATTTTCGATTATCTTAATATACAGAAGATCAGCTTAGTATACATTAAGTAAGGATTTCAACAGTTTGCTCTCACACAGAAACATAAAGTGAAAAATAATAGATAATTTTTTTAAATGATGATGAAATCAGATCAGACCTATTGTCATGTTTAATCCCAGTGAGAGTCAAGTTGGGAGTTGATAATTTCTTTTTTTTTTTTTTTTTGCAGAGGATCAGTTTAGTATACATTAAGTAAAGATTTCAACAGTTTGCACCCCCATAAAAACACAAAGTGAAATATATTGTTTGAGTACTCGTTATAACATTAAATCTCAATACACAGCACATTAAGGACAGAGATCCTACATGAGGAGTAAGTGCACAGTGACTCCTGTTGTTGACTTTACCAATTGACACTCCTGTCTATGGCATCAGTAGTCTCCCTATGCTCCGGTCATGAGTTTCCAAGGCTATGGAAGCCCTCTGAGTTCTCCGATTCTTATCTTGTTTAGACAAGGTCATAGTCAAAGTGGAGGTTCTCTCCTCCCTTCAGAGAAAGGTACCTCCTTCTTTGAAGACCTGTTCTTTCCACTGGGATCTCACTTGCAGAGATCTTTTGCCAGAGTGTCTTGGCTTTCCATGCCTGAAATACTCTCATGGGCTTTTCAGCCAGATCCGAATGCCTTTAGGGCTGATTAACAGTTGACATTCTTATTTATGGCGTCAGTAATCACCCAAGGCTCTTGTCATGAGTTGCCAAGGCTATGGAAGCCTTTTGAGTTCACCAACTCTGATCATATTTAGACAAGGTCATAGTCAAAGTGGAAGTTCTCTCCTCCGTTCAGAGAAAGGTAACTCCTTCTTTGATGGCCCGTTCTTTCCCCTGGGATCTCACTCACAGAGATCTTTCATTTAGGTTTTTTTTTTTTTTTTTTTTTTTTTTTTTTTGCCAGAGTATCTTGGCTTTCCATGCATGAAATACTCTTATGGGCTTTTTAGCCAGATTCGAATGCCTCAAGGGCTGATTCTGAGGCCATAGTGCTGTTTACGACATCTGCCATTCTATGAGTCTGCTGTGTATCCTGCTTCCCATGTTGGATCATTCTCTCCTTTTTAATTCTATCAGTTAGTATTAGCAGACATTAGTCTTATTTATGTGATACCTTTGGCACTTAATCCTATCTTTATGATCAATTCTGAACTGAAAGTTTCACCTCACCCCCGTTAGAATGGCTCAGATACAGAAATCTACCAACAACAGATGCTGGCGAGGATGTGGGGAAAAAGGGACACTAACCCACTGTTGGTGGGAATGCAAACTGGTAAAGCCACAATGGAAGTCAGTTTGGAGAGTCCTCAGAAACCTGAATATAATGCTACCATACAACCCAGCCATCCCACTCCTTGGAATTTACCCAAAGGAAATTAAATTGGCAAATAAAAGAGCTGTCTCCACCTCAATGTTTATTGCAGCTCAATTCACAATAGTTAAGACATGGAACCAACCCAAATGCCCATCAACAGTAGACTGGATAAAGAAATTATGGGACATGTACTCTATAGAATACTATATAGCAGTAAAAAAAAAATGAAACCCGGTCATTTGCAACAAAATGGAGGAATCTGGAAAACATCATGCTGAGTGAATTAAGCCAGTCCCAAAGGAACAAATAGCATATGTTCTCCCTGATTGGTGACAACTAACCAAGCACCTGAAAGGAAACCTGTTGAAGTGAAATGGACACTATGAGAAACAGTGACTTGATCAGCCCTTGTCCTGACTGTTGATGTACAATTTAATACTTTATCCCTTTTAGTATTTTTTTTGTTCTAGTACTATTGGTTGAACTCTGTAATTAACACACAATTATTCTTAGGTGTTTAAATTTAACTGAAAAGTGATCCCTGTTAAATATAAGAGTGGGAATAAGAGAGGGAGGAGATGTACAATTTGGGACATGCTCAGTCAGACTTGCCCCTAACGGTAGAGTTAGAAACGTGCCAGGGGATTCCAATTCAATTCCATCAAGGTGGCATGTACCAATGCCATCTCATTAGACACAGATACTTTAACCACTGCCACCTCACTAGACACAGACACTTTAACCACTGGACTAACACTCTCTAAACTTATCTTTTAATTCCACTTTTTTGCAAAACTTTTAAAGTCCCCTCACCCACTATACACTTTTAGTTTTATCATGAGTGAACTGAAGATCTCAATTTTGCCATTCTTGGCTTAATTATAACTCATTTGATTTTAAAACCCCCATTTAGCTTGTGGTCAGTTTTGGGAATAATCCTATGGTGAATAGGAAGATAACAACAGTATTTTGGCTCAAAAGTATTTAACAAATAGACACTAAGACATACGTCTGCTGAAACTCACTATGTGAATATGTTTTCCTAAAACATGCAGAATCTATCAACACTCAGTAAATGTACTTGCACTGAGATAGCCATTATTTTTATCAAGTTCTTTTTTTACTGGAAAGTGAGAATGAGCACAAGATATTTTCTACCCATGCTCAAAAATATCTGAGAGTCATTTTAACTCTTGTATTACTACTAATAAAATCTTTCAGGTCAAATTCCACTCACCATTGTCTGGCTCTCCAAAGCCACCACCAATCCTTTCTTTCTTGCTGCCTCCCACTATGGAGACTGGAAAATAAAACATGTGTTTTCCTCATGCTTTTTTCAAGGGGCAGGCAATCATTTGATCCTGCTCCAGCCAATGAGATGCAAATGGAAATCTTCCAGGGGCAGGGACTACTTGAAAACCTTTTAATTTCCTGATGAATAGGGGTCCCTCACCTCTAAATTCTTCTAGCATTGAAGGCATTCCTGAACACAGCAGCCATTCTGCAGCTATAGGAAAGTAGCAATGGAAAGTCAGGGATGTGTTCTTAAAACCTTGAACCTATGCTGACAGCTGCCCACCAACAAACTTCTTGTATGGGAGAAAAAATTCCTATTAAGATCAATGAGTTGGGGGCTGGCACTGTGGCTTTGTAGGCTAAGCCTCTACCTGCAGTGCCGGCATCCCATAAGGGCGCTGGTTCAAATCCTGGCTGCTGCTCTTCAGATCCAACTCTCTGCTTAGGGCCCAGGAAAGCAGTGGAGGATGGCCCCAGGTGCTTGGGCCCCTGCACCCAAGTGGGAAACCCCAGGGAAGGCTCCTGGCTCCTGGCTTTGGATCTGCCCAGCTCTGGCTATTGCGGCCATTTGGGGAGTGAACCAGCGGATGGAAGACCTTGCTGTCTCTCCCTCTCTCTGTCTGTAGCTCTGCATTTCAAATAAATAAATAAATAAAATCTTTTAAAAAGATCAGTGAGTACTGAGTTTTTTGTGAGGATACAATAGTATATTTATTAATATTTACATATGGATAAATAGGAATTTAGGTGCTGAGTTTTGTATATAATCTTTATTTTTAACATTCCTTTTAAGAGAAGGGTGTTCTGGATTTAAATAGATTTATAAATTTCCAAAAAATGGAAACATATTTGCCTAATTGACAAGTTCAAGTGTTCATTTTCATTATAGCTCCCTCAAGCTCATGTTCTTGCTAGCACTCACACACATTTGTGCACACCTGCTTAAAGACCTATATTTTCTTCTTCTATTACGTAGTGCTGGGATGATAAATTGGTTTCATCTCAGGCGCCAACATTGATAGATTGGTAGTGGCTGTCTGGATCACTATGCTGAGAATAATTTTGAGGCAGACAACACAACTCATAAGGAAGAATGTTGTGATCACTCGGCCAAGTCCGTCACGGATATGAAAAATGGAGTGGCAGCACCTGTGTTTTTGTAACAGTTGACCTGCTCTAGTGTATGAAATTTTAATTGTTCGATGCACAGTAATCCTTTCTCTTAACTCTTTAGAAAGAAATTTAGTATTTTTTAAACTGGGACACTTACTCCCTATGTAGGCTATAGTTTACTAACGAGAAAGTCAGACCGTGCTAAATGAAACAGTGCCTTGCTAGAATATTTAAGCTGGAATTGTAGAGAAAATGTCATGTCTCAAGGAAAATTTAATAGATGCTGTGCTAGCCATGGGGGTGCACCACTTGCCTCTCTTTTCAAGAAATACCTTGCATTTAGTGGCAAGAAGTTCTTTCAGCTGACAGCCTCCAGCTGTAATGCCTGCAGAATTGACCTCAACTCTCGAGCCAAGGCCACATGTTTCCTGGGCACACTCAAACACTGATGGAGCATGAAGGGGGCTCACAGCAGAGGCATTTCAACCCAATGTAGAACTGGTCTACAGGCACAACCCAGTGTAGCACTGGTCTACAGGCAATCTGCCCTGGAATTCCCATTGGATAGGCTGATTCTTCAGCAGGTCTACATCAAGGTGTACGGCACGCCCAGTTCCATTCTGTTTCCTTCCACTTTCCCTTTCACAAAAGCCAGATTAGCAGCTTTACTTATTTGAAAGGCAGAGTTACAGAGAGGCAGAGGCAGAGAGAGAGAGAGAGAGAGAGAGAGAGAGAGAAGGCTTCCATCAGCTGGTTCACTCCCAAAATGGCCACAACAGCCGGAGCTGGGACCATCTGAAGCCAGGAGCCAGGAACTTCCTCCAGGTCTCCCACATGGGTGCCAGGGCCCAAAGACTTGGGCCATCCTCCACTGCTTTCCCAGGCCATAGCAGAGAGCTGAATTGGAAGTGGAGCAGCCGGGTCTCAAACCGGCACCCATATGGGATGCCGGCACTGCAGCCGGCGGCTTTACCCACTACACCAAAGTGCCGGCCCCAGTCCCTCTTCTTTCACAGTTGTAACCCTGCCTCTTCATGCACTCCCATCTCCATCAGGGTATCTACTTCCTGGAAAAGTCAAACTAATACACAGGCCCACTGTGGATATGCCTATTTATATTTGCAAAGCATTTAACAGTACAGCTACAGCAGGCCGAAAGAGGCCAAGTGCTGTATTCGCTTTGGTTTCAGAGAATAGTGATTAAAATCCCAGACACTTAGCATAGAGTGGCATTGAACTAGTGTCCTCATCTTTACAATGAGGATGAAAATGATGATACTTCACAGGGCTGTGTGAGGATTAAGGAAGATAAGAGTCCTGAAATTCATTTCTAAACTGGTAAGTGCCATATAAAATTTACTTACCACTGTCGTTCTTTGCACTGAAAATAAATTTTAAATATCAATTATCAGCGAATTGATCAGCATTCCTTTACAGATATTTATTGAGAATTTACCTTTACTGACACTGAGGTAGGAAATGAGAACAAAATATTTGCTGTTTCTATAGCTTACATCTTCTAAAGCTAAGCAAGTAGATAAAACTTTCATTTAAAACCTACTAAGAAGTCGGCAAGAGCTCACTAACAGGAGTGCCCGGAAGCTTGGCTCACTCCATCGCTGATAAGAGGTTGGCCTCCGTCCAGGTTTTGTCTTTGTTAGTCTTCCCTGCTGAAATGCCTTGTCTTTGAGTTTCTCCTCGCTCTAGGCTGTGATTCCTTCAGGGCACGAGCAGACTCCGGGCATCTTTCTACACCCATGGCTCAGCGGGCCCAGCTCCCCGCCTTAGACATTTGCTGCTTTTCTCCTTCCAGGCCCAACCCTGCCTCCTCCTGAACAATTGCCCCATCTCGCCTCTCTGCCTCCTGCTTCTCTTCTCTTCGTTTTCACTTTTCTCCCTTTGTGGTCACCCTCAGCGGGAGATGTTCTCTTCTGTTTGTTCAGGTGGTTTTTTTGCTGTCTTGGCCCAAAAGAACTTTCTGAGAGCAATAACAGGAAGTCTTATCTCCTAGGAAATAATACCTCTGCTTCTAAGTCTTCCTGGAACCTGGGAGCCACGGGAGTGCATGTGTGTCTCTGCAGTACTTTAAATTAACTTGGGACTCCACAAGGTGGAGAGAGACGTGGCCATGCACCACGGGTTGTGGTCAGGGCTAGCTGGCCACCATTCAGGAGGAGACTGGCTGGTACATAATATCCAACTCTGCTCCAAAACACAGTGCCTTACCAGGTGCTCACTCACTGTTTTGAAAATGCTGTATTTAGTTTTCACTCTAATGACAGGTAGCTTATAGTTCAGTGGCTGTCAAAGTTTTTGATTATGCTCTACAGACAGAAATAAATAGAGTGTGTGTGTGTGTAAATATAAATTCACACATATACATGTACAGCAGCATCTTGGGCCTCTTGTGAAGGGAGGCAGTGGCCATGGGCCCCCAGGTCAAGAACCCTTGCATAACTAAATTGTTTTTCCAACAGAAAGCTGAGCTATAACTTGCAGTTTAGGAAAAATGGCTGTAAATAAAGCCTTGAAACAGCTTTCAGTACTTAAATATTTCAAGCATCTATTAACTTGCCATGGTTTTAACACCTTTTCGCCCTCTCTTTGCCTGTTTCCTCCATCTAGTCACCCCCCCCATATGCACATGCATCTGCACATATAAATGCACACATAATTGCTCATGTGCACATGCACACACATGCAAATCTTAGGTCACATAGCTGGAATAAGACAAATCACTGGGCCACTGGGTCCAGTCCCTCCTAAACCCCTGCTTCCGCATCCTGACTGCTGCTCAGTCCCAGTACCTCTGCTCCCGCGTCAGAGCACTTCCAGGGCATATTATCTCTGTAGGGCGGAGCTCACCTTCCGGCTTTTGTTGGTCTCTTTCAGGCATATTCTGTTCCAGAATAACAGTGGAGACAGGTGGCGGCACAGCCCAGGGTCTCTGACCTTTATTTTCTCAGGCTTCAGTGACCCATCTGCAGCAGGTGTCTCTCTTTGATAGGCAGCTTCTGCCTCCCACCACAAGGCAGTGCTTCCACATGTCAATCCCAGCTGCAGCCGGAGCTCTAACTTGGCTCCCGGTGGCCGTGCTGAATGCACTGTACCCCCACCATGGAGCAGCTTGGTGGGGGTGCTGGGAGGAAACGTAGTCGCTGCCACAACTGAATTATGCAGGTGCTTTCTCCGTCGGTTTGCTCTGCAGTTCCTGCCGCTAAGCAAAATGCCTGCGGTGAACTCTCTTTTCTCCTTCACATGTCGGAAGACGATCGCCTGTTTGAACTGTTTCCAAATAACAGCCACTCACAGGAGGCTCCCTTGAATTATGTCCCCCTAAGAAATATCTGTAGGAGTTCTAACCCCCAGAGTCTCAGAATGTGCCTTCATTTGGAGATCAGGTGCTGTGTTCATCAGCTTTTCGTTACTTAAATTCTTAGTGCCGGAGAGGAGCTTCTGGGGTAGGAAAGGGTAGATTTGGATTCCAGTGTGGAGGTTCACAGTTTGAGACGGAGCAGCCCCATTAGTCTGCAAGGGCATGTGGAGGGCCCATCCGGTGGCTGATGAAGAAGCAGAGACTCTTCTGCCCTCTGTGTGCTCTCTCCTTACTGTGCTCTCAGGATTCCATCATGGGCTCCACCCCAACAGCCTGATCCACTCCAATCACTTCCCAAAGCCCCACTCTCAGACATCATAACGGGATAAAGGCTCTACCATAAGCCATCAACCATTAGCACTAACCCATTAACATAAAACTCTGGGGTTCAAATGTCTGTGTGAGTTTGGAGGGCCAAGATCTGTTCAATTTGTAACAGGTGTTTACAGAGCTAGACAAATTAAAAGGAGATTAGCAAGATATCTAATCCAACAAGACTGATGTCTTATTAACAGGTGAAATTTGGCTCAGACACAGATACATGCAGAGAGAAGGCAATACTAAGAGTCACCAGGAGAAAAGAGTCATTGATAAACCAGGGAAAGAGATCCTTGCCTCAACAGAAGGAGCCTCCTGCCACCTTCATGTCAGACTTCCAGCCTCCGAGTGGGAGTGAGACAGTAGGAATAGCAACCGTGCCCGTGTCATGTCATCTGAACGGGAGGCCAAAGTGGGAAGCTGAGCGCTCCTGTCCCTCTGTGTGTGGCCACCTGGCAAACTAGAGTGTTGAATAACAGAAGGGCTGGACGCCCATGATTGCCAATCCCTTGGGCCCTTGGGGTTCCAACTTCCTGTGGTCAGCATTCTGTGCTGCCAAAGTATTTGCACACTCTCATGAACAAAGACGGGAACAGAAGATGAAGAAGAGCTGACACCACTCACTTCCTCTTTGAGATGAAAGCGATTCTAAAGCAGGTTCTAGAATTGATTCTATTAACAGAGTTCTCTCAGCCCAAATACGAACATTTTCATTACACCCAATACTCAGAGTTTTCAAAATAGATTTTCTGGGTTTTACCCTAATGACTGGTAGCGTGTGGACCACTGACTGTCATTTTTCAAAATCATGCTGTGCAGTTAGAAATACAAACAGTAGCATAGGGTCTCAGAGGTGTTTAATCTCATCTTTTTATGAAGATGCCCTGAGAGGGGCCAGGATTTGACCAAGGTCATACAGCAGGAAGGAGAAGACCAGAGCCTGAAATCCACATATTTGCCCTCTTCTCCAGAAGCCTCATCACTCCCAGTGATGTCAGTGTCACACCTACTATGAAATCTTGCAACTTGAAAATTATTTTTTTCATTCACACCATACCACCCTTCCTTCATATAAGAAATAGAGAGCTGAAAGGTCACAAAGTCCTCATGAAATCATCCAGAAGAATCAACAAAATAACAAAATAGCCAATGACAAAAATATTTATTTCCTTTTTTTTTTTTTTTTTTTTGACAGGCAGAGTTAGACAGTGAGAGAGAGAGAGAAAGGTCCTCCTTCCTTTAGTTCACCCCCCAGATGGCCACTATGGCCAGTGCGCTGCGCTGATCCGAAGCCAGGAGCCTGGCACTTCCTCCTGGTCTCCCACACGGGTGCAGGGCCCAAGCACCTGGGCCATCCTCCACTGCCTTCCCAGGCCACAGCAGAGAGCTGGACTGGAAGAGGAGCAACCGGGACAGAATAAAGAGCCCCGACCATGACTAGAACCTGGGGTGCCGGCGCCGCAGGTGGAGGATTAGCCTAATGAGCCACCGAGCCTGCCAAAAATCTGTATTTCAAAACCCAGATTTCTCATGAACTTTCTCATAAGCTTTTTTCCCCCATCAGATAAAACTGAATTTCTCTTTCTTTTTTAATCTCTGGGTGTTTTTCTCATTTTGTCTAGGCCTTCCTCTCTCGATTCATTTGAAATAGTTCTTTCCCTATATTAATCATCTTTTAATGCTCACTTTTCTAGCAAATGAAACTTTAGATATTGTGGTTTGATTTTTATTTTTAAACCCTTAGTCCTTCACCCTTACCATTATTCACTTTTCCCATCATGTTCAATGAGTTATACTATTAATTATTTTTTCAGCTTTTAATGGGTTTGCTATTGCTATATACTAGTTTTCTCCTGGACGAGAGAACATTCAATTCACACAATATGCCATTGCTTTTATTATTCTTCCTGTCACTTACCAATAAACAACAATAAGACTTTTATTGACGGCCCTGGAGAGCTGTCCTAAAGATCGCGAAGAGCTTCTGTCACTGTGTGCTTCCATCTCGGATGTGTCTTCTGGGATCCATGGAACAACTTTGAGTCCCTCATTTCACAATTGACATAAGTGGGCCAGGTAGCTGATGCTAGATTCAAACCAAGCTCCAAGTCTCTGCCGCCCAACTCGCCAGCTTTTCTACTGCCCAGTAAATCCCAGGAATTCTTCCTGAAATTCCCAAGTCCATCCCAAGGACTGTTGTAATCCTGAGCCCACCGTGTTGGGCTCAGGAGTATAGAGGAAAGGGAAAATCATGATTCCAGGCTCAACGGTGTGAGTGTACACAAATTTCATAGCCTGGTTGATTAGTTTCAAGTTGCTTTGATTCAAACCTGTAAGAAGTCTTCCCAAACTCTTCCATATACCAGGATCCAGAAGCTGCCAGCAGGATCCTGCACATGGATGGTCTCTGGTATTAGTCGTGGGCAAGTAATTACCTGCCATCTGCCTCAGTTTTCCCCTATGCAAAAGAGGATACTGATAGCAGCTGCATCATTCTTGCATTTTTTGGAGATTTTCATGAGATAATGCATGCGAATAGCATAATATTCACAACTCAATAAATATTAATGATTCTTATTTGAGCTACCAATAGGGAGATACCATTTGATCATGGTTTAATAAATGTTTACAAGGAAATGTCAAAGAGTAATTAGTGCAACCACTACAATTGTAGTATGGTGCAGTGGAAATAAACTTGGGCTATGAATTAGGAACTCTTGAGTCTCAGATTCAGTTCTGCCGGTAACAAACCAGTGTGGCCAGCCAGGGAGAAGCTGTTTCACCTCTGTGGATTTCAATTTCTCAATCTAATTCTAAGACCTAAGTAGAAGAAAGGAGTTCCCTGAGAAATAAACTTCACTGGCTCACAACCAAAGCAAGCCAGAAGAAGATGAACCCCTGCCAAGAATCATTGTCCTCTCCACTGGGAGGAAGTTGGTTCCTCGGTCCACTTTGATGAGAAAAATAATTGTCGGGTCATCACTGAGGCACCCTGTCCTCAAAGTAAGAAGAATTCCATCCTTGGCTTCGAGCAGATGAACAATGAATGTCACAGCAATTAGTTTTGGCAATTAGGCAGGCAATTAGTTCTGCAGCATGTAGAATGGGAGGAGAAAGTAAATCAGGACTGAGAGGTGACAGGAAAGTATGATTAGGGCGCAGGTTCCAGGGATACCCAGAAGAAAAACAGGCCTTCCGGCCCCAGCCTCCCCTCACCTCTGCTCAAAAGGCACAGGAAGACTCTTTCTAGAGACCCTGAGAAGCACTGCCTTCATGGGAGGGGCTCCCAGCCCCGTTGTAGTCCCCACACCTCCAGTGTTCACGATGTTCACTCCAGGCTGGCTGGCTTGCTGGTCTCTCACCAAGAATTCTGCCTACAATGTTAAATAAATGACCACCAGCTTCCCAGGGACTGTCCTCTATCAACTGAGAATACATTTGTTTTGTTTTTAAAGCTTTGCTAGATCTTCTCTAAGAACAACTTATTAGTACATTTTTTTCTTGGCTTGGGTGGGAGGTGGATATTGTATAATTGTATGATATAATGAGAAGGAGAAAAAAAAAAAGATGCTTTGAAGTCAAAAACCTGGACTTGGACTCCAGTTCTCCTACATACAAGGCTCCAACCTTTAGATTCCTCACCTCTGAAATGGGCCTAATGGGTTTCCAGCAAAAACACATGACACTCCAGGGGCTCTTGTTTACAGAACATTAGTTTTAAAAGTATTTATTTTATCTGAAATTGAAGTGTAACTGGGCAGCCTCTGTTTTTATTTGAATACTCTAGCAATCCTAGATAATGACAGGAATACCTCCGAAAGTTGCCGAGATGATTAAATGAAGCACTGTATTTAAGACATCTGGCAGAGCTGGTGTTTAGTTTCTCAGTTCAGACGGCCACATTCGATGCTGGAGTATTTGAGACTGAGGCCAGCCCTTGCTCCTGACTGTAGCTTTCTGCTCATGCAGACCCTAAGAGGAAGTGTGTTGGCTCAAATAATTGGGGTCCTGCCACCCACGAGGGAGACCTCGATTGAGTCCCCAGTTTGTGGCTTCAGCTCAGCCTAGGCCAAATACCCCACTGCCAGAATTGGGAGAGTGAACCAGTAGAAGGGAACTCTGTCTACACATCTCCCTCTCTGGGGGTGTGTGTCTCTGCCTCTCAGATATATTAATTTAAACAAAATTTTAAAAATCCGTAACAGAGTGCCTGCTAGGGAAACAGAGGAACAACTGAAGTTCTTTTCCTGTCACTTCCCTCTGCAGTTGTATAAAATGTTAGTAACAGTGACTTGATCAGCTCTTGTCCTGATGGTTGATGTACAATGTAATACTTTATCCATTTTAGTATTTTTTTTGTTCTAGTACCATTGGTTGAACTCTGTAATTAACACACAATTATTCTTAAGTGTTTAAATTTTAACTGAAAAGTGATCCCTGTTAGGAATTTGGAAAACATTATGCTGAGTGAAATAAGCCAATCCCAAAGGGACAAATACCACATGTTCTCCCTGATAGGTGACAACTAACTGAGCACCAAAAAGGAAACCTGTTAAAGTGAAATGAACACTATGAGAAACGGTGACTTGATCAGCCCTCGCCCTGACTGTTGATGAGCAACTTAATATGTTATCCCTCTTAGTATTTTTTTCTGTTTGTTCTACTTAATACTTTTGGTTGAATACTGTAATCAATACACAATTCTTCTTAAGTGCTGAAACTTAACTGAAAAGTGATCGCTGTTAAATATAAGAGTGGGAATAAGAGAGGGAAGAGATGTGCAATTCAGGACATGCTCAAGCTGACTTACCTCAAACGGTAGAGTTAGAAACATACCAGGGGATTCGAATTCAATCCCATCAAGGTGGCATGTACCAATGCCATCTCACTAGTCCCAGTGATCAATTTCTGTTCATAATTGATCATAATGATAGGACTAAGAAGCAAAGGGATCACATAAACAAGACTAGTGTCTGCAAATACTAGCTGATAGAATAAAAAAGGGAGAGAACGATCCAACATGGGAAGTGAGATACACAGCAGACTCATAGAATGGCAGATGTCCTAAACAGCACTCTGGCCTCAGAATCAGCCCTTAAGGCATGTGGATCCGGCTGAAAAGCCCATGAGAGTATTTTAGGCATGGAAAGCCAAGACACTCTGGGAGAAAAAAAAAACCTAAATGAAAAATCTCCATGAGTGAGATCCCAGTGGAAAGAATGGGTCATCAAAGAAGGAGGTACCTTTCTCTGAAGGGAGAAGAGAACTTCCACTTTGACCATAGCCTTTTCTAAACATGGGAGAAGAGAACTTCCCTTTGACCATAGCCTTGTCTAAACATGATCAGAGTCGGTGAACTCAGGGGGCTTCCATAGCCTTGGCAGCTCATAACTTGAGCCTAGGTTGATTACTGATGCCATAAACAAGAGTGTCAATTTGTTAAGTCAACAACAGGACTCACTGTGCACTTACTCCTCATGTAGGAGCGCTGTCCTTAGTGTGCTGTACATTGAGATTTAATGCTATAACTAGTACTCAAACAGTATTTTTCACTTTATGTTTCCGTGTGGGAGGAAACTGTTGAAATCTTTACTTAATGTATGCTAAACTGATCTTCTGTATATAAAGAGAAACAAAAATGAATCTTGATGTGAATGGAAGGGAAGAGGGAGTGGGAAAGGGGAGGGTTGCGGGTGGGAGGGACGTTATGGTGGGGAAGCCATTGTAATCCATAAGCTGTACTTTGGAAATTTATATTCATTAAATAAAAGTTAAAAAAATTTAAAAAAATGTTTGACCTGGTCCATTGAGTCTGCAAGTATGGAGCTCTGCCAAAAGCAGTGGACTGGTTTCGGCTCAAGATAGGGAGAAACCTTCCTGATGGGTTGACTCCAGGTAGGGGCTCCCACCCAGGCCCAAACGCTCCTTGAAGAGGAGATTCAGGTGTCTAGACTTGACCTTCACAGTGCCTTCCTGCCCTGGGATTCTGCGCTGGTATTTCAAGCTGCTTGTCTCATGATTAAGAGTCGCATAAAGCTCAGGAGGACGCAAAAATGAAAGCAGGCAGTGCGGTGGTGGAGAGAGCACGGAGCATCGCAGCAGCTTACCAACACATGCACCGTCATTCGCAGGAAAGCCTGCGGTGGACCCTGGGCCTACATTTCATGCATTAGCGTCCCCAAAGGCACCTTCAGGTTTTGTGAGACACGATGCTTCTACAGTTATGGGAGCCCTCTTTAAGAAAAAGAATGCAGAATTACAAATGCAAAATTAGGCTTGAAAGTGAATATTTACTTAGAATGAGAAATGATATCACAGCAAATTACAGGAGTGCTGGAGAATTAGTTCCTTTCTTCTGAGATCTCTTTAAGTGATTTACCAGAAATGCTGACATAGAAGTCTTTCCTGATTGTAATCTGGCTTCCTTTCCCCACCTGGAAATCTCTACAACTCTTAGCAACCCAGGTTCCCACTGGGTCCCTGCACAAAGGACCTGGAACTTGCAGTTGACTGCTTTCATGATACTTTCTCTCTTGTACTCAACGGAATACTTCTACAATCATGTTTAGTAATGTAAAAGTGTCCATGGCAGGGCTGGCATTGTGGCATAGAAGGCTAAGCCTCTGCCTGCAGTGCCAGCATCCTATATGGGCCCCAGTTCGAGTCCTGGGTGCTGTACTTCTGATCCAGCTCCCTGTTAATGTGCCTGGGCAAGCAGCAGAACATGGCCTAAATGCCTGGGCCCTGGAACCCAGATGGGAGACCCAG
Source organism: Oryctolagus cuniculus (assembly GCF_964237555.1). NCBI lineage: Eukaryota > Metazoa > Chordata > Mammalia > Lagomorpha > Leporidae > Oryctolagus > Oryctolagus cuniculus. The sequence continues at coordinate 63,352,027 of NC_091435.1, read as the reverse complement.
AAGCAGCTCCCAGCTCCTGGCTGTGGCCTGGCCCAATCCTGGTCACTGCAGCCATTTGGGGAGTGAACCAGCAGATAAAAAATTCTCTCTCTCTCTCCCTCTCTCTCTCTTTATCTCCATCATCTCCATCTCTATCGCTGCCTTTCAAATAAATCAATCTTTTAAAAAATGTGTTCATGGAAAAGAAAAAGAAAGGTGGGGAGGAAAATCTTTATAACCCCACAATCTTAAGCAGCCATCCATTTCTTCTTTCCACATTGCTTTTAGTCCATATGCACAAGGACAACTTACGTACTTGAAATCATGGTAGGAATATAATTTCACCCACCTGTCATAATTTCATCCACCTTTCACTCCACTTGTCATCATCTCCCTATGGTTTGCATTGTCTTCAACATATTTGAAGGCTGCCTAATAATCTACTACCCTGCCATTATTAGGAATCCCTATGATACAAGAAGAGCAGTGACTTTTAGTCAGATTGTAGACAGTTCTAACCTCTAAAAATCTTTTTAAAAGAAAGACCCTAACTATGTTGTGATTCACAGAGGCATAAATAAATGTGTCAATTTAAAAAGAAAAATGAATCAAACCAATTATTAGGTGTGGGCACAAAAAGAAACTATCAGCAGGTCGGATTTCCACTTTCCAACTAATTTCTTCAGTTAAGCAAATGAAACTCCAGTGAGAATGACCCTTCTTGTGGGTTACTGAATAGAATAAATAGACATTGCCACATGACTGGATACTACAGCAGATAGGGTTTTATTTTTCCTAACAAGTATTTCCTAATGGAAAGTGTTTCTACTGGAGTCACACCATGCCAAATCTATGGCAATAATTTAATTATGCAATTAGAAGCACTTAGGCAATTCCGCACAAAACACTGTGAGGACCCTGTCTCAGAGAAACTTCAGAACAAAACAGTTCTATAGTGCTCAGTAGCTTTCTTTTCCTGGGTGGAAATTAGGAGTTAAGTACAATGTGATTCATAACTTCAAGGAACAGTGGCTGTGGGTGGACGCGCGTCACTCTCGTCCCGCTTACAAGCCCATGGTGACACCCTCTCACCTTTTACTTTCTCAACTGCTCAGTGGGGTGTAGCAACCAAACCACCCAGTGGGGGATTTAACGTTTTAAAACTCTGGTATATAAAACTTGGGTGGCAAAGACATGGCAGCAGAATCAACAGCTCCTATTCTAAATTCTCTGAATGTCACATCAGGCAGCAGGTTCAGAGTCTGTAATGTCTTTTCTGTGGTTTGCAACTGCCTCCACAGCCCAGCCAATTTCTAAGAAAAAGTGATTGCAGCTCATCACAACTCACTTAGAGCATTAGACCGAGGTGGAGGTGAACTACTAAAACGACGGCTAAGTCATTTTTAGAATGAACCTTCACATTTATGGGCATGACTCACCTTAGTTTGGGATCCCTAGTATATCAAAGGTTATTGCAAAGGTCTCCTCTTCAATTTTAAAATCTGCATCTCTCATGTTCTCATATTAAGGACAGGATAGAGGTTTGAGAGGCTGGGAGTGGCAGCCAGTGGCGGGCCAGGGGGGTTGTCCTAGTTCCTGTGCTGCGATGATGTGGAGGCTTAGACCTCCCCAATTCTCAACCTGTAATGTCCCTCAGACTTCATGGCTACACTGCCTCACACGGAAAGGCAAGACTTGGAGAGTTAACTACAAAGAACTGATTTCACACGGTCTCCTCTGGGATCCATCTTCCTTGGTATGAGTGGCTCGCCTGTAGGAGTGACACCTGGATCAGTGGCTCACCTGCATCCCAGGGATGCTGATCAAAGGGCTTCTGCTTGGCAAAGACAAAGAAGTGTGTGTTTATTTTTCTGTCTTCTAATTTCATAAAGGCCAATGCCGATGTGAACTCAAAACTGGGACTGACATTCTGACCAGCCAATTTTCTCACTGAAGCTTTTATAACATGAAATTTTCTTTGCTTCCTATTTTTATGCTGTCTTCTAGTGTTGCTGGCACGGGTAACAATCACACTTGGCGCTTCAATTGAGCTTTTCATCCAAAGATTTCAAAGTGCTCCACAACAGGATTGATCCTCACAGCAGGGTGGGGTCAGCTCTGCTGTGCCTAGTGAGCAGATAGGATGCCGAGAGGGACTGTGACCTGTATGTGTGCCCTGCAAAGCATCAGTAACAGAGCAGCGGAGAGCCCACGCTTCCTAATTCCTAACTCAGTCTGCATTCACTTGCCCCAGTTGATGTGGCCTGCTCTTCTAAGAGCTGAACATCAGGCCTAGCACGACACATTAGGAACAGCTTGTTAAGTGTCACCGACCCCAAAGAGAAACTAGAGGCCCACATGAAACGAGGTTTTATCGGTTTTCGAGGACTACTTTTCAGTCTCTAAGAACTTGGACATACAAGCTTAAAACCTTAGTGCAAATCTGCTGGATGACAAATGGCCACCAGATTTCAGTACCTGAAAAAGTACTGGCAAGGAAGTAAAGCAACAGGAATCTGCTTCCCTGCAGTTGGGAATGTAATTAGTACAACCACTCAAGAAAACAATTTAACGGTGACCGGTAAAAATGAAGCGCCTATACACTTCAACCCAGCAATTCCACTCCCACTTTTCTAGAGAAAGTCTAGCACATAGACATCAATTTTAAGCATATATATTCATGAAATGAAGTATTATCTAGTAGTGAAAATGAATGATCACATCTTTCCAGAAAATGTGGATAAAACTTATATATTATAGTACTTAATGAAAAGAAGTAAGCCTGAAAAGAAAAGACAAAAATGAATTTTTGTAAAACCCAAAAATATAAAAACTAAACATGCTTACAGGTACAAACATATACATAAAAGTAGCTTTTTTAAAAAATGGTTTATTTTTTGAAAGTCAGAATTACAGAGAGGGAGAGGCAGAGGCAGAGAGAGAGAAAGAGGCCTTCCATCCATGGTTCATTCCCCAGATGGCTGCAATGATCAGGACTGGGCCAGTCCTAAGCCAGGAGCTTCCTCCTGGTCTCCGACATGGCTACAGGGGCCCAAGCACTTGAGCCACTGCCTTCCCAGGTCATTAGCAGGGAGTTGGATTGGAAGTGGAGCATCCAGAAAAACTGGCGCCCATGGGAGATGCTGGTGCTGCAGGCAGTGTGGCTTTACCCACTACGCCACAATGCCACCCCCTAAAATAGCTTTTTTATAAGCAACAAAATGATGAAGGCAAAGTGGGATGATAATTATATCTTGGGAAATTTAGGGACCCACAATTATGGAAGAAAACAGAGGAATTGGTATGTTAGGTTGGGTGGTAGACATTGTGTGATTTTGTTTTATCAGTTCTCTTCATAATTACATATATGTCAGATCTTTTTTCCAAAGATTACAAGGTAACTTTATGTCAGTGCAGATGGGTTAAAAGAGGAAAATAAATTTTGAAAGAAAACATAGATTAAGAATGTATATGTGCATGTTCATGGAATTTAATACACTGCTTAAAGATCATACACATCTAAAATTTTTGGGAATCAGTATTTATAAAACATCTGTCAAATAATAAATCAAGAAAAGTATTTGAGGAAAAAAAGAGAAGCATTTGAGGCAAGTAATGTCATAAAAAGAGTTATTATGGTTGGCTTTAAGAAGTTAATTAAATTGAGAGATATTAAAACTCAATATAAAACCCAGAAAAATACATGAACAATTTCAGGAAAATTCAAATATGAAATACATAAGAGAGGTTTGAATCTTATTAGTAAGCAAAGAAATTCAGATTATATAAGATAATTCTTAAAACTATAACATTGTCAAAGAGTGAAAAAATTCCTAAAGCTAGCAGGAGCTGCTTGGTGGAGTGGGCCTTGTCTGGAAGCACTTTAGAGAGGACACCATCGCTTTAACTGAGCCCATAACTTTCCACCCAGTAAGTTCCTGAAACTTCTCCAAAAGAAATCATTAGGAGTTCCAAGATGTTTGCAGCAATATTATCTTGAACAGCAAAAATTAGCCTGAATATTGAACAATAGTGTTAATGGAATTTCAAGCTGATTCTTTGTCTCATGGCAGTTAAGAATAATGCAATGCAGACGAGAGTGGGTGAGCAAAAGTGAACGTTTATTGAGAAACAGAGACTTCTGCCTGACAGGAAAGAAATCCAAGGGAGAGTTCTATCAAGGTCTGGGTTTGGGGAAATTACATAGGGAGTGAATATCAATTTATCAATTCTTTCAATATGGCAGGGGTCTACTTTGTTTTCTCCTATGTCTCCCAGAAAGTCTCTTATGATTGGTGATCTGTTAGCAAACATTACCTTGCCAACCAGTTGAGAGATGACAGTTGCAAAATGTTGCTGACCTGACCAACTAAAAGCAAGTTATGGTAACATGATCATTTGCTAAGCACTTGAAACAGGCTGTTTTGTGGTGTGGTCTGATCTGAAGCAAGAGCCTAGTTTCTCATATGGGACCCATTGTGTTCTCTAACTGCCCATTAACCCTTTTAACTATTCACAATAGGACTATGGTTAAATAAAGTATAGAACACCTTCAATGTAGTTTATACAGTAATTGGCAAGTTGTTTTCAAAAAATGTGTGTTTTTATAGGGAAATATACTAAATAAAAAACATCTGAATCATTTGTACTGCTAATTTTAATACTTATAAAATACACGTGTACATACAAAGAAAAAGAAAAATTCGTGGAAGGTGTTGGAATGGAAAATTTCAATGGCGACCTCTGCATTATGGGCTCATGTGTGGTTTTTAATTTCTTCTTTGTTTCTTTCCACAGTTTCTCTAGGGGATTTTCAAGCTATGTAGCAACATATAAATACTTTCTGGAATAACCTAAAGATCTACACTAGAGAGGCAGACATTTCCTGTTGCATAACAATACTTAGCCATAAAGCTTCTGTTGTGGGATGATCAACTGTCGCAGGTTTCCTGGGACTCTCCAGCTTCAACAAAGAAAGTTCTGTGTCCCAGGAAAGCTCTGAGCCCTAGGGAAAACTAGGACAGTGTCTCATCCTATGTTTGGCCTATGGATAATGTGGAAAGGTTTCCCTACTCTAAATGGCAACAGCAGTCTTGGTAATTCCGTCAGCCTCTCCATAGAAATGGCTGTTGTGACCTTGCAGATTCATGACGATTTTTAGATAAGTCATATCTTAAAGAGCTTGTTGAAAACCGAGCAGATTGCATCCATGCTAATGTCTTAGCTACATTATACAAGCTCTGAATGCACATTCAAATAGGTCAGGAAAAAGGACTAGCTCTTGTCTTAAGAAAGAGTTGCCTTTTTATCTCCCATTTTCTGCTTTGTGCTGCACAAATTCTTTCCTTTTGCAAAGTGGAGGTGGCAGGTGTATCATGCTGCCAGAGGAGAGCTGAGTGCTGGGTAATGCAGCTTAAAGAGTGGAGCAAGTTCCCCAGGTCAGGGCTGAAGCCCTGTGGAAGAATAGACATTCAGGTTAGAACTGTCTTTACCTACAATAACTTCCTTACACAATCAGGACAAATTCCCTCCTATGCCAAATCCCCAGGAAGATTTTCTGCATCTTTGCCAAGGAAGTGTCTTTAAACTATGACAGAGCTACGACCCTTGGTATGCTAACAGCAATTGCAGTGTCACAGAGAAGCACAACCAGTGGCAGCTGAGGGGGTGGCAGGGAGTCAGAATGCCAATTTGAAACATGCCTTTGCCATCTCCAAGCTGTATGAGTACTTTGGGCAGTCTCTTAACCACTCTCTGTGCCTCAGTTTCTCATATGTAAATCAGGGGTGCTAATAGTGCCTTTTATAGTGTTGTAAGGATTACATGTCTTAACAAATAACAAGAGCTTGGAGCAGGGTTTGCAGATGGGGGTCTAGCTGGTTTATTAGTGAGTGTGTGGCAAGCATCAGCCCCAGGTACAGGGAAGGGAAGGAAGTAAGACTGAGCAGAGAGAGAAGTCGAGTTGTGATGAAGTCTTGAAAGAGCCTCAGTGGGGAGACACTTGTCCTGAATTGGAACAAGATGCAAGGCTCTGATATCCCAGCAATAAATCAAAAGTGAGTCACCCCAGAATGGGCGGGACCCTTGAGTGGCAGCTGTGATATTTACCTTTCAGCTCTACTCCTGACCCAGCGACTGGAATCTGAACTCCATCCTTGTGTTTGTGCCAAAGCCATGCGCCCTTGACCTTGGGTGCTCCCAGCCAATGACAGAGCCTGCAGGACACTCAGGAAGTCCCCTTCCTGGGTAGAGGTGGAACAGATACGATGGCTGATTCTGTCTGCAGAAATTCCCCTTGTTCTTGCTGAACCACTTGAAGACTTGAGAGTCTGGGATTCTTCTTCGCTTTCTCTCCATCTTTCTTTTACTTATGATCCACCTTCACTGGCTTCCAAAAAGTTGGGGGTGAACACTATAATATGCGTGCTACCCCAGTCCCCTTTAAGGAGCAAATTTTAACATTTGTTTTTTTAAAATCTTGTTTAATTTTATTTTTTAAATGTGTAAGGCTTTATACTGTTGAAAAGCTAAGACTGAAAAAACTAAACAAACTGAAATAATAAGTATACTCAGAGAATGCAGAGACTGATCCTGAAAACCACAAAACAGGTTAGAGAAATTATTCCATCCAAAAAGATGCCAAAGAAATGTGGCAGCCAATGATTCAAGAATTGGGAAATCTATATCTTGCTAGATATAAAATGCAACATGGCAAAATACTAACAACACTGTGCTACTATTCTTTGAGTCTGTGAATTTTGAATATTTTCAAAATATAAATTCAGGAGAAAAATAAGAAATTACTCCTTACTCAAGTACCTGAGCTTGAGTTCTTACTTATTTGCAAACATATTTTTTTTTTTTTTGACAGGCAGAGTGGACAGTGAGAGAGAGAGACAGAGAGAGAAAGGTCTTCCTTTGCCGTTGGTTCACCCTCCAATGGCCGCCGCTGCAGCCGGCGCACCGCGCTGATCCGATGGCAGGAGCCAGGATCCAGGTGCTTTTCCTGGTCTCCCATGGGGTGCAGGGCCCAAGCACCTGGGCCATCCTCCACTGCACTCCCTGGCCATAGCAGAGAGCTGGCCTGGAAGAGGGGCAACCGGGACTAGAACCCGGTGTGCCGGCGCCGCAAGGTGGAGGATTAGCCTATTGAACCACAGCGCCGGCTTGCAAACATATTAAGACATAAAAAACAACCAATATGGCCTCAAGGGGTGCAAAATAAAGCAAGCACTAAACCTGTGCCCTGTGTTTTTTAAAAGTGAAGTGGGAATTAATGGATAGATATCTCCAGATTTTACTATAGGATGCTCTTTACTTTTCAATGAAATTCTAGACAGAAAAATTAAATATGTGATGTATGAGCACTTGGAAAGGAAAGCGATGATCACTAGGAAACAACGTATGTTCATTAAGAATAGGTCATACTAGGCCGGCGCTGTGGCTCACTAGGCTAATCCTCCACCTAGCGGCGCCGGCACACCGGGTTCTAGTCCCGGTTGCCCCTCTTCCAGGCCAGCTCTCTGCTATGGCCAGGGAGTGCAGTGGAGGATGGCCCAGGTGCTTGGGCCCTGCACCCCATGGGAGACCAGGAAAAGCACCTGGATCCTGGCTCCTGCCATCGGATCAGCGCGGTGCGCCGGCTGCAGCGGCGGCCATTGGAGGGTGAACCAACGGCAAAGGAAGACCTTTCTCTCTGTCTCTCTCTCACTGCCCACTCTGCCTATCCAAAAAAAAAAAAAGAATAGGTCATACAAATACGCCTCTTTTTTCTCCCCAGCGAGGAACAGCAAAGACATAATGTAATGTACTTACAGTAAGTAGTTAATCATATTGGCTTTGCAAATAAAATGTAGAAATATTACTGAGTTATTAGATGAGCATTCCTTCCACTCTTCACTCTTTCCTTTTTTTTTTTTAGAATGAGTTATTAGCTTATTTGAAAGGCAAAGTTAGAGAGCTGGAGAGGGAGATCTTCCATTTGCTTGTTCACACCCCAGATGGCCACAACAGGTAGGGCTAGGCCAGTGTTAAGTCAAGAGCCTGGAACTCCTTATGGGTCTCCCACCTGGACTTCAGGGATCCCAACACTTGGGCTATCTTCTGCTACTTTCCCAGACACATTAGCAGGGACTTGGGATGGAACTGAAGTAACCAGGACTGGAACCAACACCCATATGGGATGCTAGCTTTGTAGGCAGCAGCTTCACCCACTGTGCCACAATGCCAGCTCCCCACCCTTCACTCTTTCTGTTGTTCATTAATTCATAATTAACTATATGTCTAAAACTGCTAGAAAACCACAGCTCTCTATTAAAATTGAGGAAAGGAATGTACTAGCATCAGCTTAGACCCACAGGATATTTCTGAAGATAGTTCTAAAGTGTGACTTAGAATCAAAAACAGCAGAGTCATATGGGAGGGGAGAGTGGGAAGTATTATGCTCCTAAATCTGTGTGTATGAAATACATGAAATTTGCTCACCTTAAAAATTTAAATAAATAAATTATGTATTAAAAAAAGAAAAAAATGTACATTCTTGGGTCAGGCATTGTGGCGTAGCAGGTAAAGCTGTCACCTGGGATGCCAGCATTCCATAAGGGCACAGGTTCGAGTCCCAGCTGTTTCACTTCTTTTTTTTTTAAATTTTTTTAAAGATTCGTTTATTTATTTACTTGAAAGGCAAAGTTACAGAGAGGCAGAGAGAGAGAGAAAGAGAGAGAGAGAGAGATCTCCCATCTGCTGGTTCACTCCCCAAATGGCCACAATGGCCAGAGCTGAGCTGATCCAAAGCCAAGAGCCAGGAGCTTCTTCTGGGTCTCCCACAAAGGTGCATTCTACTACTTTTCCCAGGCCATAGCAGAGAGCTGGATCAGAAGTGGAGCAGCTAGGACTCAAACCGGCACCCTTATGGGATGCTAGCACTGTAGGCACTGGCTTTACACACTACTCCACAGTGCCAGCCCCTTAGGCAATTCTTTTGCACAGTAAAGTTTGAGAATCATGGCAAAGATAATTCTTGGCCCCCTGTCCTAAAATTATAAACATTTTCATCAGTGAACTGGGTGAATTCCAATATAAACTTGGTCTATCACATTTGTATATGATTGAAAGTTGGAGATAAAGCTCATACATCACATTAAAGAATCGAACTTGAAAAAGACCTTGGAAAGGGGGAAGGATGGAATGAAATTAACAACATACAACTTAATAAGGTTAAATGTTAAGTTTTGCATCTAAGTTCAAAGAATCAACTACTTAAATACAAGGTAGGAAAGCTCTGGATTGACAGCAGTTCACATGAAAAAGATTGAAAGTTCAATGAGAGTCAAAAATGTGATATTATTTCCATAAAAACTAATACAAATTTTCGGATGTATTAATAGAAACTGAAATTAGGGAAGGGAGGGGCATCATGTTCTGCATTGACGGAGCACATCTATTTTGAAAGATTTAAATATCCATTTTTACAAAAAGACGTGGTTACACCAGAATGTGTCCACGGGAAGGTTACTAGGTAGTGAAGTGTCAAATCCCTATCAGACGGAGAATTAATGAAGAAACAGACTATGTTTTGCATAGAAAAGGTAAGACTCAGGTGCAATTAAGCTGACTTCATGAAGTTGAAAGACTGCTGTGTTGGGAAAGGAATAGACTTTTCCTTAGGGGGCCCCACAGGACAAACTTGAGAGCAGGAAAAAGGCAGGTACTCAGTTATAGGCAAATTATTATTTTGGGTTAGCATTAGAATTCCCTCTGAGTGGAGTGGCTGTTGCCCTTAGGACATGGTGGCTGAGTATTAAGTTAAAACACCTGTCACAAACACTGTGGAGTGGACTCCAATCAATACATCAAGGGTGATGTGATGGTTTAGATGCTTTCATTCCCTCCCAAATTCATGTTGGAACTTGAGCCCCAGTGCAACAGTATTAAGACAGCAGCCTTCAAGAAGTAATTAAGTTATGACAGCTCCACCCTCCGGATGGGATTAGCGTCCTTATCAAGAGCTCGGGAGCTGGAAGGGAGCTCCCTCTTGTCAGTCCACCCCTTCTGCCCTGTGAAAACACAGTGCTCCGCCCCTCCTGAGGATGCATGAACATGGAACCTTCATGGAAGCAGACATCAGGCCTGCCAGTGGCTGGATCTTGGACTCCCAGCTTCCAAAACTGTGAGAAATAACTTTCTGCTCTTTGTAAATTACTTGGTCTCAGGTATGTTGTTACTGCAGCACTAACAGACTAAGATGGGAGGCTGTGGGACTGGCGCTGTGGCATAGCTGGTAAAGCCGCCACCTACAGTGCCGGCATCCCTTATGGGTGCTGGTCCCAGCTGCTCCACTTCTGATCAAGCTCTCTGCTATGGCCTGGAAAAACAGTAGAAGATGGCCCAAGTGCTTGGGCCTCTGCACCCATGTGGGAAGACCCGGAGGAAGCGCCTGGCTCCTGGCTCCTGGATAGGCGCAGCTCTGGCCTTTGCAGAGTGAACCAGCGGATAGAAGATTTTCTCCCTCTTTCCCTCTCTCTCTCTCTCTCTCTCTCTGTCTCTCCTTCTCTCTGTGTGTAACTCTTTCAAATAAATAAATAAATCTTAAAAAAAGATGGGAGGCTGTATTAATGAGTGATGGGGGGTGGGTAGCTAGGAACCAGTGAATGCTTAACTCATAACCCCTATACCTGAAATAAAAACTTAAAAAATCAAAATAAATAAGAAAGGATACCTGCTTTGCAAAAGGATATCCATTCAAAAGAGGCTCCACTTTTTAAATGTCTACATAATTTTAAGCAGAATTTGTGTTTAAATACAGAGTTCAAATCCATATTTGGTTATGTCTGTTGCCCATAATTCCAGAGAAATCAACAAGAGCCAGAATGTCCATGGCACATTTGTAGCCTCTACAGCACAAACCTAACCATGGTGGATCCCATTAGCTGACCTGACCTTAATCCTTAAAGTGTGATGCCTCACCCACACAACAGTAGTCAATTTTGCCAGAAATGGGAATCAAACTCAAGGGAAAATTCCAGCTTGGCATAGAACATATCTCAAAATATGGATAGAGCTGACTCATTAAAGGCATCATATCCCCTTTTGGGGGTAGTTGAACATTTAATACACAATTTGGTTTGCGCATTTGGAAGAGGGAGCAGAAGCAAGATACTCAGAAGAAAGTCAGCTGTAGAAGTTATGCGAGGTCGTTGAATACATTGAAACTATTAGTAGGTAAAAGCTATTGCAAAGCCATTAACCAAAAGATATAGAAAGGGTGGGAGCAGTAACTGGTGGGAGGGAGTAACAGCTAATGCTAGACTTCCTAGAGGAGCAGAGGGTGAAGCACTTACTGCTCAGGGGATGTCAGGATAATTCAGTTGCTAGAACTAACTTGGATGCTTGAGCTAACTTTGCCCTTTAAACAGCATTTCAGGATCCAACACTAGCTGCTGTGTAAGTCTTGCTATTGTTCTTATTTCTATGTGAATCCCATTAAATACTTCCCTGAAAGAAAAGAAAAGAATGTGTACTACTAGCAGTCTGGGACATGGCCCAATTACCATAGCACAGACTCAATATTTCATTGCAGTTTCATGTTCTTTTAATCTTTAAATTTTCATGGGAAATTTGCATTCTCCTCCTTAAAAGATCTGTACTAGGTTTTATTTAAATCATTGACTAAACTTTTTAAAAATTGGGGAGATAGTCACGTTTTTTTTGGTTCCATTTGCTTCCTATAATTCTTGCTGACTGCCATGTAATCCCTTCCAATACGGCTGTCTCACTTTGAGAAACACAGCCTTACAATAAACTGAAAAAACTTGAGATTTTCTGAGCGATTGTTCTCTGGTGATCCTAATTAATGCAGTGCTTTTAGGGAGCAATAAATATGGGTGTGCATGTGTGTTTGTCAACCCATTCCAGAATACGATGGTTGAAATCACAATATGGGGCCAGCGCTATGGTGTAGCAGGTAAAAGCCACCACCTGCAGTGCCTGCATCCCATATGGGCGCCGGTTGGAGTCCCAGCTGCTCCACTTCCAATCCAGCTCTCTGCTATGGCCTGGGAAAGCAGTACAAGATGGCCCAAGTCCTTAGGCCCCTGCACCCACATGGGAGACCCGGAGGAAGCTCCCGGCTCCTGGCTTTGGCTCAGCATAGCTCCAGCCACTGTGGCCAATTGGGGAGTGAACTAGCAGATGGAAGACCTTTCTCTCTCTCTCTCTCTCTCTCTCTCTCTCCGTAACTCTGACTTTCAAATAAACAAATTAATAAAAAAAAAAGAAATTACAAAAGTAAGGAGACGGCATTCTAAATGGCTTAACTACTTGCTTATTTATGATAAAACACTTGCTACAGAACAGTGGAATTTAATGTTCATACCTAAATATGCCTTTGTGCAGATATATTTATATCTTCCTGTATATTAAAAGCAATTATGTTTTGTTTTCCCTGTGTCAGGATTAACTTTCCCACTGTATTGTAGGCCTGAAGGAAATTCATCTCCTCTCACATAAATCTCACTAAAGAAATAAAGGGAAAGAGAGACAGAAACCAGCAAGCATGAGTATCACAAAAAAAAATAATAACAATCAAAGATGAGGGCTAGAACTAAATGTTGGTCAAGGTGTAGAGTTCTGTACAGAGTAATTGTTTCCAATAGATTTTATTTAAAAATTAATTATCTTAAGAATTAAATGTTTTTATATGCTGACGTGGCATTGGTAGTTATTAAAAGTTATTATTTATTAAAATCCTTAGAGGAATTCTATTTTAAATTTAATATTGATTCCCAATAAATTAAATATAAATAATTAAAATTATAATATTAATGGTGAGGGAATTCAGGAGAGGGAATCTGTTATGAAATACACCTTTTACGAAACTTGTGAAATGTAAATAATGTGCTGAAAAAATGCGATTTCCCAAGCCACCGTTTTTGTGCTGGTTTATACTTCCCAGGTGCTATGACAACTGGTGAAATTTACACAGGACTCACCAATGACTGAGCACACTGGTTCAGTTCAAACGCCCTTATGGGACAGTCCTGTGTACCAGGCATGGGGATGGAAGAGGACTAAGACATGGCCCCTACCCTCAGGGAGCCCACAGCCTGCAGAGAAGGAAGGATTCAGAAATACGTGAGGCAAAGCAGCATGGTCCATGCAAGATGGGAAATATGCACAGGGCATTGAGTCAACAGGCTTAGAAGATTCTTCACCAAGACTGCTCCCAGGTAGATTTTGACAGAACAGGAGGTAGGGCTCTGACAGTGGAACCTAGGACAGGAGGAGTCCAGGCAGGCAGTCAGCGTATGCAAAGGTGAGAAGCAGCACGGTGCACTGCATTGGAGGGACAGCTGTTATTTCAGCAGGATGGGGAGGCTTGGAGGAAACAAAGTGTAGTACGAGTGAAAAAAGGAACAGGAACAGCACCAGATTCATCTTTTCTTCTCTCTGTGTGACCTCTGGCAAAATCCCTGAGCTAGATGAGATGCAGTTCCCTCATTTTTGAAATTTCATCCTGGGGTTATTGCAAAAATTGAATGAGATAAAGTAGTTGGAGATGACAGACAAGGACTTGGTCTCTAGCACCCACGGTGTTTGTAGGGTTTGACACAAACTTAAGAATGGAGACATTAGGCCTGTGATCTCACAGGACCACCCAAACTCACTACCATGCAAACATCTGTAAACCAGGCGCGCAGTGAAGAAAGATGTCAGGGGAGGGGACAGTGTTATGTGCATGAGTGGGGGTGGTGAGAGAGGGAGCAGGAGGAATTGATGCTGGGAGCAGCAAATCCATTCCACCTTTGTCCTCCATTCTCTGACACCCAGATGATCACAATACCTAAGGCACTTTCTGTCATAAAAAACACACAAGTGCTTTCCCTTTCTTCTCCCCTAAGCACCTGGGCTAGAGAGCCATGGACTCGTAGGGCCTGCACATGTTCCTCCCCCACTCTCAGAACTCCACTGGAGCATGGAAAATGAACACATCTATATGAGTGATTCCTGCAACCTTGAAACACAATACGCTCCTAGTAAAAATCCTCACACCAAAGTCCAGGTGATTATCTTTCTGTTTTGAGAGAGGATAGGCAGCTTGGACTCATGGCTGAAAGTCAATTTCCTCAAACTTTTTCCCCAAAGGTGGCACCTCCTTTTTGAAAATGTATTTATTCATTTCCATTTTATTTGAAGGGCATTTAGAGAGACAGGAAGAGACCTTTCATTCACTTGTTCACTCCCCCAAATGCTTGCATCAGGGCTAGGCAGAGACCTGGAGTCCAGAACTCAATCTGGGTCTTCAAGCGGGTAGCAGAGACCCTGCTACTTGAGTTATCACCTGCCGCTTCCAAGCACATACATTACCAGGAAGCTTAAACAGAAGTGGATGGGCTGGAACTCAAACCCAGGCACTCCAACATGGGTTATGGGCATTCCAAGCACAAAACTAACTACACTGTGCCAAATGCCCATTTCTAAACTTGTATCTCCTATGCTCCCCAGGCTGGTCAATGGCCTCATTCAACACCCAAAGCACAAGCCTGGAACTTGCAAGCCATCCTTGATCCTCCCCCCTCCACTCCCCATACTCAGTCTATCTCCAGTCTCAGTAAATCTAAGAAATCAAATTTGTCTTCTTCCTTCCACTTCTACTGTAGCTTCCTCAGCTCAGGGATTCATCTTTCCTTGGCAACATATTTGCAAAAGTGTCTTTGTTGGCATCCAGCAGGGCCAACCCATCTGGTGGCAAAGAAATATGATACTGCATATCTCTGCTTAAAATCCTTTCAGGGGCCCCCATTGTCTACAAAATGAAGGCCAAAGGGTGGACAAAGTCCACATGTTGTTGCCCTAGTGCTCTATCTACCTTATCTCCATTTGCCTAACACTTGGCACTTCATGTGCTGAGTCAACCAAGTTATTGATTGTTTCCCAAAGAAACTCTTCCAAGCCTCCATACCTTTGCACCTGCAATTCTCTGTCTAGAAGTTTACTGCTGAAAGCTTGGTTCAGGGATGAGCATCGTCAGCATCAACTGGGAGCTTGTTGGAAATGCAGGCACGGAGGCTTCATCCCAGAACCACTGAATCAGTGGTCACACTTTAACAAGATCCCCAGACGACTTGCATAACACATCAAAACTCCAGCCATATGACCTACAAGGCTTTCCTCCTACTTTGCCCATCTCACTGGTTCTCAGCCTTATAGATCCAGTGGTCCCTGTTTACAGATTACAAAAGTAACCTGCCCTTTATTATCCTGAAATTTTTAAATGGTATATATAATATATACTATCTATGCTGAAGATCCAATATATTGCTTTAACAATAATATGAAAGAAGGTAAGTAATATGAAATAAAATATCTCCGTAGGTAAATGCTCACTCATAACAGCACTCAAAGACATAACAAAGTCATAAAGTGCTTGCGTAGAATCACTGGAGGTTGGCAGACACAAAGAAAGACCCATCCAGTTACATAATATGGTAACACAAATACCACAAACAATGAGACGATCAGTGACATGCTTTTTCAAGAAGGTGAATGGCTCTTGGCAATGTTCCAAAGAGAGAAAAGCGTAATATTCCTTTGAGTTACAAGGGAGTCAGATTCCCGAAAAATGTAGTTTTCATTAAAACAACGCAAAGCATGCTTTGTTTTCAGATAGGATATGGGTTAAGTCTTAGCCTCAAATAATTATAACCTGATTTGAACTCTGTAAAATATCTGATCGGACATTCAAATGTCGTGCAGGATATAGGACAATTCTGTGTAGTAAAAGATTAAACTATGCCTAGCAAGATATCTATCATCTCTGACTTTCATCCATCAAATGCCAGAGCTGTCTTCCCATCCGTGACCACCAAAAAGGGCCCCTAAAATTTCCAAATTCCTGTAGGGGTCAACACTTCTCCTGCTGTACAGGAGAACGCCATTCCTCTCAAGGCTCAATTTGCACAACCTCCTTCTCCATCCCCGGTGCTTCCCTCACTCCTCACTTTTGGGATACTCTCTTGGTTTCCTGGAATGTAATTCTGACCCAGCCCCTTAATGTGCACAGGCTACTGGCAGGTCAGGGGCATCGCTGAGTCACTTTTGTGTCCCCACGAAATAACACACTGAGAAACTATGTAAATGCTGGACGCAGGCTGCTGAATAATTGACTTCTAAAAAGCAACAACCGCAAAAATAAAAAGAACAACTCTGAAAGCATGAAGATGAAAGATATTTTCATGCATTAAAATGGGATGTTTTCTAATGTATCTACTTTAACCTCAGGATAACAAGATTTTAAAAAATGGACATTTGGAAATCTTTCTCCTTTTTCCCCTTCATAACCCTAAGTAGTTCTGCAGTCTTTATTCTTTCATTCATTGAATTCCATGCAAACTGTGTGCCAGGGACTGGGCTACATCTTCCAAATGTATGATAAATTCACAATGCACCATGAGAAATGTATAAGAACATAACTTGGTATAGTTAGCTGTGACATTATGCTTTCCTGGTGGTACCCAGGATGGAGTGATTAATGCTGACCTGGGGATGTGAACAGCATTTGCAGAAGATGGGCTCTATTCCTTCCATATATAATGATACAAATGTTCAAATATGGAGACCATCATATAAAGGCAATAGGAAGGAATATGGGATTTATTCACTGATGGCACCTTTCAATGTCTCTCAAAAACAGTGGAAGGCCGGCATTTCCCCAAAGGTTCAATGTTATGGGAATAACCTCAAGCCCTTGTCAGGTGACATGGGCACTTCTGCAGATCTGAGATCAATTGTTCAAACTGACCCTTTTAAACATGTTGAAACCACAACAGTGCTCTTCTCAAATAAACAATTTGAAATTAATACCATGTTTTCCCTACTAATCTATCAAGTTTGCTACTTGTGCCCAGAACAAATTCACCACTAAAACATGAACTTCTTTTCATAAAGAGAATAGGTTTTGAATACATTGCATTTTGAGATGGGGTTGTGGATGGTGGTAATACTTCCAAGATTTTTAGTTTAATATGTAAGAATCACAACATCTCATCTACCTTTTCTCTGTCTCAGAGAAATCCATGGCTTCTGGCAAGTCTGAGTCCTGTCACAAACATTGAATGAATTAATGCACACAAACAGAGATGGAATGGTACCTATTTCCATTTGTTCTGAGCTTCAGAATTTTTATTAAAATTGCTAAGCTTTAAGGATGTTAAAAACATTAAGGAAAGCAATGAGGAAGGACTTTTCTTCTCAGCCTAGAGTGAATGCTGCCTTTGAGGCACAGAGGACTCAAGGTCAGGGAATGCTGTGACCTCCCGAACCTTGCACAAGGTGGCCTTTTTTTCCCTGCACTGGTACAGGAGCTGGTGCCAGCTGAGTCTAGAGGGTGTGCACTTGCCACTTGAGTGAAACACTCCCTGCCCTCGGTTCTGGGAGCTTCACTCTGCTGCCTCCATCTGCTGTTTCTGATAAATGCTCATATTTAAAGGTATCACTATCATCTCCCTCCCAAGATGGTTTGCCAGCTCCATCCAGCTGACAACCCCACTGGCACAGAGCCACATCTTGGGTGGAAGGAACTTGGGCAGACAGAAGATGCACCTCCCAGGGAGGGGGATGAGGGAGAAGAGGAGAGAAAATGCCTGCAGAAGCGACTGGCAGAGATGGTGGCTGTGTCCTGCAGGTGTATGGAGGCCACAGAGATTCACTGCCAGCTCTGGGAGTGACTGCACAGGCTGAGCGCCTCTGAAGCGTGCCTGTTCTCAGTGTGGAGCAGACGTGAGATTTGAGAAGTTGCTTCGCTTTTCTCTGAAAACCAGTTGAACATTCTTAGGCTGGTTGGCTGACAACGCTGCATTATGAATAACCTCCAGGAAACTAAGATACACAGGAATTTGCCTCCAGCCTCAAAGCCTCCCTGGGCACCTCCACCGTTCATGCCACTCTTCCAAGTCCCCTGCTAGTTTCAGCTGGCAGTTGCCTCCCTTCCAGTGTTTCTTCCCTCCAGCAGCTGATCTCTGGCCAGCATAATCACTGATTGCATTTGGGAAAGATGGCAGAATACAGTCGGGGAGGGCTCCCTGAAGAACAGGATGGCGGCGGCAGCTGCTGGAGTACATGTCACTCGCTCATGGACTGGGCTCACAGAAGAACAGAGCTAGAAGGGGAGTTACAAAACATCTAGCGCAACTCCTTTATCCTAAAGGCCTCTTGAATTTTCATGTCTCAAACGGATTCCTGATCCCCTTCCTCCTGCCCGCCTTCTTTTCTTGGTTTCCTCCACTCCCGTGGTGGTGACTTCATTTTTCTAGTCACTTGAGCCAAAAAACACGGAGTCTCTGTGCACTCCCTGGATTCTCTCCTGTTCCACGCACACATCTGGGCTGACAGCAAATCCCGCCGACTCTGCCTTCAACTCACAGCCAATGTCTGACCTGCTCTCGCCAGCTGCACTGCTGCAGGTCTGCTGTGGGTCACCTTCATCTCCCCTCTGGATTACTGCAATAGCCCCAGGGTCAGCAGGGGCCAAGTCTGGCCTGCCACCTGTGTTGGTGGCTGAGGGCTTACTGGCACAGCCACGCTCATTAGCTGACCTTGTCTGCGGCTGCTTTCTTGCTGCCACAGCAGAAACATCAATGGCCGGCAAATGTAGTTACATCTCTGGCCGTCTGCTGAAAAAAAAGTTTGCCAATCCTGCAACAACCCACTGAATCAAGAGTTGGTAGTATTTCTGTCCTGCTCAGAACCCTCTTGCTCAGGGAACAAATTTACATCTCCGAAAGCTCTGTGTGAACAGGATCCCTCCATGCTCATACCAATCTCACTTCCTACTCTCCTCCCCCTTGTTCTTCCTGCTGTGCCCACATCCGCCCTCCCCCACCTCTAATCTCCCCTAGACAGAGCCAGGCCTGCTCCTGGTACAGGGCTTGGAGTCTATGTCCCCTCTGCCAGAACCTTTCTGCCCCGCCCTGCTTGCTCTTCATTCACTGCCTACTAAAATATCCCCCTCTAGCGAGCCATTGCTTTGTTTTCCTCCATAGCACCAATAACCATTTATCACGTCTCCTTCCCCATATTTATTGTGCCTGGTGTCTCTCCCCAACTGTCCACTCAATGCAAGCAGGGGTTTTGCCTGTTTTGTCTTCCTGGTATGCCCACAATGTCTAGGCATGCGTTAGGTCTTAAGTAAATGAAGAAGTCTTAGGAAGCAGTGGCGCCAGAGCAAAGGTGAAATGTCTCCGGGTCTGAGCAAGGCTTTCTACTGACACGCCTGCTCTGTGCAGAGCAAATGAGGAACTCCAGCCACAAGTCAGCATTGAACTGACAAAGGCACTCTACTTTCCACCTTCTCACTTCCTTTTCTCATCTCACTTCTTACCACGTAAGCAGTGTCCTCGTGCTATTCCTTGCATCTATGGCTGTAGCTCTATTCACAACTGACTGTCTTCTTCCACCTATCATTATTAAAACATATCACTCTGGCTTCTATTACGAAAAGACCCTGGCACAATCTCTTTTAAGCTCATAAACTCATTAAAGCCCAAATATTAATGAATAATAATGTCTCTACCTCCTGGAAAATAATTTGCATTTAAACAACTTTCAGTGCCTGAATCCAAAGAGGTAAGTGATGGGCGGATTCCCAGCAGGTATCAGGCCTGGGCCAGCTGGGACAGCCATGGAGGGGGCTGGGAGGTAAAAATCACATCACAGCCTGTGGACAGGAGACCAGCTGCCTGGACAGGATGAGTCCATCCAGGTATGTCCACTCAAAGTGTGCACTCACACAGATACACAGGCTGCCAATTGGAGGCACTGACAATGTCCTCGCTTGCACAGAAATAAGGCTGTCACCTGTGAGATACTCACACACTTATATATTATTATCGACTCCTTCCCTTAGAACTTTGAGAGCGTCTCATTTAGCTTACAGTCCAACTGCCACAAAGCTACTTCTTGGGGAAGTGAAAGGAGTGAAAGGAGGCTAGATAGACTTAGGGTTCAGCCCCCACATAAAAAGCAGAGCCTGGGCAGCCACAAAATGCGTGACTGGCTTTCTGGAGTCAGGGCGATGCTCCCAAACACAGTGAGGGCTCCAAAGGTGGAGAAGAGAAAACATTGAGAAGTGCAAGTTTTTCACTGAATAGGAACAAAAAGAAGAAGAAGAAGAAGATCCTGATTCAGGCATTGTGCTGTGCAAGGAAACCAGTGGAGTTTCTCAGACAACCCAGTACTGTAGGACGAAATGAAGCACCTGAGCGACAGAAGAATTCACCCATTAGAAGTCTGCTTGAGCCACCCACAGCAGCCCTGTCCCTGCTCCAGTGCAGGCAGCGTTAGGCAGCCCACGTGCAGAGCACTGCTTACCTTTCCAGGAAAGGGCAGGTTAGGACAAGCCCTCTCCCTTGGTTTACCAGAATAGCACCAGGCAGTCTATCTCGTGTGCCTGTTGAAAACGGAGCAAATCATTTTCTTTTGAATAATGATAAAGTATGACTCATTTCTCCCTTACTCCACTTACTGCCTTGTCTGCTTCTCTGAATTTGCCACCTTGTGAAATAGGTATTGATCTGTCGTTCCTCCAGGGGTTACCCTGGTTTTGTTTACTTCGTTCTCCAAAGTAACACTGTAACCACATGGATGCTTTCCACTTTTTATCAAAATGGCATCAGATAAATGGAAACTCCGCAGGGTTAGCGCAGATTTCAGATACTAAGAGTCTTGATGGACACCCCAAGAAGACACTTCGTAAACTACAGTGAAATCATTTTCTCAAACTATTTCTCAACTCGCTAAATACAGAACTGAAGAGGTCCTTGAGACCCACTGCAATGCACATCAGTTTCCATCAAAGCAGAGGCAGATTCTGTGCTCCTTTGATGCAAGGTGTTGGAGACCCTGATGGCCTCAGGAGAGTCTTCACTTGTAGCTGACGTGCTTCTGTCTCCTGGGGCTGCCACAATCCAACTGGCAGCTAATACAGAACTCCCAGCAGGCCAGAAAGCTCAGTTCAAGAGATTTTCCACTGTACCATGGTGCACCTCTCCCAATAAAGCAAAGGACTGGAGAAGCTGATCACTGAGCTGGATCACCTCATACCTAGGCCACCTGTCTTTGGAGGTCAGACGCTAAGCCAGTGG
Source organism: Oryctolagus cuniculus (assembly GCF_964237555.1). Classification (NCBI taxonomy): domain Eukaryota; kingdom Metazoa; phylum Chordata; class Mammalia; order Lagomorpha; family Leporidae; genus Oryctolagus; species Oryctolagus cuniculus. The sequence goes on along the minus strand of NC_091435.1, from coordinate 63,330,911 downwards.
CTCTCAAATGAAGTGTACACCAGAATCACCTGAAAGACTCCCCAAGATGGAAATTGCAGGATCTCACTCCAGAGTGCAAGGTTTAGCAGATTTGGGGCAGGGCCCTTGAATTTGCATTCTTAATAGGTTCCCAGGTGCTGTGGCTGCCACTAATCCAGGCACCACTCATTGAAAACAGCCCCCTGAGTTCCGTGTTGGCCCCCTTTCTCCTTCCCTCCTGCTGCTGTGGTTCACAGAGCCTGTGGTTGGAGAAGAGAGGGCAGAAGTTTCAGTTTCACAGAAGCAATCAGATGTGGGAACCTTCAAGTACAAGTTCAAGAGAGACACATGAAGTCAAAGAGATGGGAAACTGGGCAACTTTTCTCAGCATCCCAAATATATAGCTCTGTCTCATCTGACAGCTGACCCCAGTCTATCCGCTTCACTTATAAAGCCCAGCTGATGATAACTGGAGTGTATAGGCCCATGCCCATAGCGATGAGACTGGCACTGAAGGAAAGTACACTGGCAGGTGTAATCAGAGAGGTCATGGAGCATGAATGAGCAAACCCCATGATGCACAGTTCCTCCCACTGATTTGCACAAGTGGCCATAGCAGGAAAGGGAAGGGCACACCTGGTGTAGGCAGAGAACAAAGCTTTCTCTACAGACCTTCCTGGCTGCTGCTGAGGGAATCTCCTCTGAAACTGGAGAGGGGACTCTCAGTCTGAAATGTGGACAACGACTCTGCAGCCAGTTTCAAAGAACACCCACATGCTTTAACCTTCATTCCTCTCCACCCTCCCCTAGAAAACTGGCCCCTCTAAGGATACAAAAGGCAACCTTTAAAGATCTATTTCTTTCTCTACCTTAGCCCCCAAAAGGGAACTACATTGCAGTAAAATGTTGCCACCAGATTGGTACTAAGAGGAAAGATGAGCCTGTAGAGTGGTTCCATGCATTAGACGTGCGCGCGCGCATGCCGCATGTGTGTCTGTGTGTGTGTGTGTGTATGCACACGCGCCAGGAAGTGGGGAGTCACCAAGGCTGCTGGGACTCTCTCTGATGGGTTGGGCTGTGGTCACTGAAAACTGTCTGGGGTGTCCATGGAGAAATGACACATGGATTTCTATTCTTGCTACATTTCCTTTGTAGGTTAACTGGGGTTCTGCTCCACCTCACCCTCCCTCCAGGCCCCAGGCTAAAGGAACAGCTAGAGTTGGGCACTGCTGATTGCAGTGGCAGAAGGAAAGAGGGAGTGGCAAACTCAAGTTCATGTCTACCCAGACCCTCAGAATGTGATCTTATTTGGAAATAGGGTCTGTGCAGGTGTGATAAGAATCCCAAAAAGATATTATACTAGACTTAAGGTGGGCCCTAAATACAATGACTGACATCCCCACGAGGACATAGCTACACAGAAGGAGACTGGGACAGACGGAGGCAGACTGGAGAGATGGAGCTCAGAGCACACCGAGAGCTGCCAGGATCCACCAGAAGCTGGGAGGAACCAAGGAAGGATTCTTCTCAAGAGCCTCCAGGCCTTGGGAAGCCATGAATTTGGACTCCAGAATCGTGCAAGAACAAACTGCTTGTTGTCAGCCTCCCACTTATGGAAATTTCCATGGCAGCCCCATGAAACATGCCAGCCAAAGTCAGCCCCATTGTCAAACCCAGCCGCCATGGGTGGAGAGACAGTTCCGCAGGCTGGGTTGCCTCTCACAGAATCCCCACCCCACTTCCTTAGTGAGAAACCCAGAACTCAGAACTTCAAGGCCTATATCAACAGACTTCCTTTCTCTCTGGCTTCTGGCTGAGATTGGCCAACAGAGGGGACGAAAGGTGGAGGGGAGAGAACTCAGAGTCCTCCTCCACACCATGGGCAAAGGCTACATTCCTCTATTGAAATCATAGCTCTAGGAAGCCTCCCCCTCTTTCAGTTTCTTGTTCCTCATAGGGTTTTGGTGGCTGTTTTTCCCTCAGGCTTCTCCAAACCCAGGGTGTGACAGTTGTCATTAGCTGATATGCTGCTCTAGTCCTCGTGGGTCACTCAGAACCCGTCCTCAGCCTGATCAACAGTCTTCTCAGACTCTCTCCTCCCTAACTGCCCGGGAGTGGCCACTTTCTTGACTGCTAGGACCCAGCCGACGCACAGGTCATGGGCCTGGGATGACAGCTGGGCTTCAGTGGACACAGGGAGGACCTCAGTAAACTGGGAAGCAGTATTCATGAAGCAATATTGAGACATCCCATGAGAACAGCTGTTTCCACCCCTCCCTCTTCTGGCAGAGGAAGCAGAGAGAGCTCTGAAGCGACATCCCTCCCAGCCCCATTTAGTCTGTGATATAAATGCCCCCATGCTTCAGCTTCTTCACAAGCAAGCTGGGCAGAGCAGTGCTTCCCTGACTGCGCTATCATGAGAATGGAGTGGAACAGATATGAAAAGAACCCAATGTCACTTTACAAAGGCAAAAGACAACATGTGGCTGTGATTAAGATGACTGACCTTAAAACTTGGAGATGATCCTGGATTACCAAGAAGGCCCCGCATAATCACTCGAGTTTGCAAAAATAAAAAAAGGAAGGCAGAAGAGTCAGCCATGGGAATGGGACCTAAGACTCACACTGCCCTAAGAAGGACTTAGCGAGCCACTGCTAGGGCAGAGATATTTGGAGAACACAGACAATGACCCAGAAGAGACCGCTAGATGCCCAGGGACATCCGCAGACAGCAAAGGCAAGGAAGCATGGACCTCAGTCCCAGCAACACAGAATTCCGCCACCCACCTGGGTTAACCCGGAAATGGATCCTTCTCTGGGTCTTCAGGGGAACAGCAGCCCAGCTGATGCCTGATTTCAGTCCTATGAGAGGAAATAGAGAAAGCTGAGCCCACTGAAGTTTTGGTGTTCAGAATCCTGAGGTGATTCGTGGGTGCTGTAGTAAGCCCCTAAATCTGTGGTAATTTGTTACAGCAGCGACACTAGCAGAGAGAGGTCTTGGTGCATGGTACACAGAGTCTATGTGTGTAATCTGCTCTCAGAGAAGAGACTTCAGCAAGATACAAAGGGGCTTCCCCAGGACCCTAAACACTGTGTGCTCTCAAAGAAATGTGCCTGCTGTGAGGTTACCACCTAACCTGGAAGCTGGCTTTCTCTGGTGCTTTTAAGAAACCCTCAGTTTCATCATGCCCACACCTTGAGACAATTTCTGCTTCTCTTAAGTGCCCCTAATTGAAGTACAGGCTAGGAAGATCTGTTCTGGTCGTCCCCTTCTGCTGCCCTGAGCTGAAACCATCTCTTCAACCTCGCAAGAATATCTTCCAGCTGTCTAACCATCCAAAGCTAGTTCTTGCTGATACATAGACCCCCACTGTTCCACTGCTTGGCTTGATGACGGGGGCTCCTGGATTTTACTGCTTGAAAGAACAACCTAGGACACTGGGCTCTGAGCCAAGTGTGTGAGGCGTGGGCCCCATCAGGGTTCGGTCACCAATGATGCCTTACAGAACAAGCAAATTAAGGGTTATTTACAAGGCACAGACATGAACATATGAATCAAAATTGAATCAAACTTGAATCAAAATTGTTGGCATTTCCCCAAATCAAGGGGCTCCTCCAAGAATACAGTAACAGGTGATTCTTAAAAAAAAAAAAAAAACGATTTATTTATTTACTCAAAAGGCACAGTTACAGAGAGAGAAAGAAGAGGAGGAGGAGGGGGAGAGGGAGAGGCAGAGGAAGAGGGAAAGAGAGAGGGAGAGGGAGAGAGAATCTTCCACCCACTGGTTCATTCTGCAAATGGCTGCAATGACCGGAGTGGGCCTGATCTGAAGCCAGGAGCCAGGAGCTTCTTCTGGATTTCCACATGGGTGCAGGGGCCCAAGCACTTGGGCTGTCTTCTGCTGCTTTCTCAGGCATATTAGCCGAGAGCTGGATTGGAAGCAGAGCAGCCAGGACTCGACCGGCACCCACCGGCACTGCTGACGGTGGCTTAACCTGCTGCATCACAGCACTGGCCCCCAGGTGATTTTTTGATAACAATTTTCATTGTCCTAATAGGAGCCCCATCTCAGTAGAAGGTGATTGCGATAATAACGGCTACCATTTCACATCAGGCACTGCTCTCTATACCCCTAGAAATGCAAACTTACTAGATTCTTAGTGCAATTATTATTATTTATTTATTATTTTTATCATTCTTGTTTTACAAATAAGAAAATGAGGGTTCAGAAAGGTTTAGTAACTTGTGCCAAGTTATCATAAGTGGCTTGAGCTATAACTTAAACCAAGGCTAAAATGACTGTGTACCCCACATACCACACTGCTGCTTTTCTTGACCTTGGAGATTGTAGGTGTCCAGGGGACTGGTTTAAGGGATACCTAAGCAGCTGGTAAAGCATTGTTCCAGGTTTGTCAATGAGGGTGTTTCCAGTGGAGACTGACATGTTGAGTCCATCCATTGAGGCGGAAGATTTTCCCTCAGTATAGGGCTGGGCACCCAGATAGAACAAAGAGGTCAAGGAAAGGAGAAATCACTTGCACTCTCTATCTCCTGGACCTGGGACCCCTTTCTTCTCTTGCCCTTGCTCATCAGTACACCACGTTCTCCAGCCTTTGCTCTCTGGGATTTGCACCAACTGCCCCCTAGGATCTCAGGTCTTCAGTCTTGGGCTGAGAGTTATACCATTAGCTTCCCTGGCTCTGACGCCCCTGCATTTGGACAGCGCCGCTACCAGCTTCCATGGTTCTAAGGCTGCAGAAGTTGCATTGTGGGACCTGTCAGCCTCCATAATCACGTGAGCCCATAATGAATTCCTTTTCCTCTCCATCTCTTTCTCTCTGCCTCTTCAGCTCTCTATTTCAATGTTCTGTCTCTTTGGAAAACTCTGCTAATACAGACATACACATGTAACTAGAAAAGCTTTTATTTTCTCCAAGCTAACACGATAGAATAGCAGATAGAAATACAGAAACAAATACCTACTGACACATTTTATTAGCATCATGAACAAAGTGTCACTGAGAGGTAAACAGACCCGCACAGCAGCAGAGGGTTATGGGAGAGAGGAAAAGCAGGATTGAGAAAGGATTGACACAATATTTGAACTCAGCTTTGAAGGATGTATTAGGATTCGTGGGGTTGAGGAGAAAAGAAGAAAATACGTGTAAAACATCTGAAGCAGAGGGAATAGCATGATTGAAGCACAAAAGTCTGAATATAGTACAGTCCGGACATGGAATAATCCAGTGTTGCTAAGGTAAAGCGCCTGACCATACAACAGAAGTTAGCTTGGATCACATTGGCTAGAAGTGTTAAAAAATATAAGCGTCTTCACTGAAAAATTATTCAAATACCATAACAAGAGACAATCATGAACTGTGACCAACTGTTGACAGATAATCCAAATCTATTAACTTAATGATACTGAGAACCTCTAATGTCAAATGAACTACAAGATTAGTTCAATAATTGAATTGGCAGATGCTATGAAACACTTTTTTATGTTGGGTACTTTGCCATACTCTGATGGAGGATACCCCCCTTAGCCTGGAAATGTCTATTTACCCTTCTCTTCCTAGCTTGCTTCCTTCATCCACCCATTTGACAACCATTTTTTGAGCAGCTACCAAGTGCCAGGCAGTGGGGCCAACAGTGAACAAGACTCATAAGGTGTTTCCTGTCACTGAGCTTACAGTCTAGAAAGGAGTAACTATTAAACAGGAAGATAACCATAAAAATGGAGAATTTCAATACATCAACTAACATACATTAAGCAAGGCTAAAACACAGAGAAAGGACACCTACTGGCATTACTTTGAGCTTTAGATGTGTGGGATCCTTGGATGCAGGTCCATCTCTGTAGAAAGATGCATCTGGTCCTGTGCACAGCACAGCCTTGTCTAGTTGGGCACACAAAGGTCTTACCCAAGTCTCAGGAGTACCAGTGGACAGTACTGTGTCTTTGATGCCAATGAATAACACACCAAATATGGGTAAAAAAGTGTCTGAGGAGTGAAAAATCACAAGGACACATTGGTGTCTATATAAAATTTTCAGCCACATCATATCAGTATCTACTATATGGCAGGATATGGGCATACATATTGGAGGAAGATAAAGTAGATGTATGGCTGAGACAGCTGTTGGGGAACGGGGAATTGGTCATGAGCTGAGAAAGGAAGCTGTGAACATTTTCACTGGCCTTGGAGTCAAGTAGAGGGTGGTCTAACGGTGGCCTCCTCTCTGAGTTTGTGAGCACACCTCACTTTCCTCAACTATAAAGACGATGTGCTTGTCTGGGGATGTCAGTGTGTTCATCTCTAAAGAGAAAATGACAATAACACTGCTGTCTTGGGGTAAGGAGAAAAGCACATGGGAGAGTGAGATACAGACTGAGGGAGCAGCCTCACAGGAAACCCTGGGCTAAGTGCTCATATGCCTCTTCTCTTTTACTGTCCCATCTCTAAAATGGGGGCCGTAGTACTTACTTTTGCAAGGCTGTTATGGAGAGTAATATAGGAAATACGGCTAATGTGCACTACTTCTGTTCAAAACTTATATGGAGGAGCCTCTCTTGCCTCCTCTGAAGAAATTCCTTACCAACGATAGGACAGGCTCAAATTCCAAATCAAAACGCTTGGGAAAGTGAGGAGGGAAAACTTTTAGGTGGTTACATACTGGAGAAATGAACCTGGGTTGCCTAAGAGAGAAGATATCTAAATGCAGGCAGGTTGCTGTGGGTCACCCCTCCTGGATTAGGCCTCCTCTTGCCCCATCACCAAGGCATACTTCAGACAGATTACTCTGAGGAGTGGTGCTGGTCACACAGGGGGCCTATTCCACTGTGCATACATAAAGATATGAAGTACAGAGCTTCAGTCGCTCCCCTGTAGAACAGAACTCTACTGGGTATCTCTACCCCTGAAAGTTGGGGCCAGGCCTTTTCAGGCACTCTTCAGTTTTTGGGGGGGTTGGTTGGTTAAAGGGACAGCTGACAGCCTTATTTAGCCAACCAGCTGCTCTGGGAAACACAGTGTCCCTAATGCTCAAAGTCTGGTGGATGATTCTTTTGTATCCATGTAAGCAGCAGTTGGAGGAGAATCGATCAGTCCCTTTGGTAGCCTCAGGGTGGCAAGGCAGCCATTCAAATCATTACCAGCACAATTATTAACCATTGTTTTACTGGGATGTCTGCTAGATAATTGTTTTTTTGCTTTTTCAATCATTAAAAAAATCAATTTTTAACAGAGTACCGCTTGCCTCAAGCCACATCAACACGTAGAAGATCCCTTCCGTTTGTCCAGTTGAATGCAGTGTCTGGGAGGAGGGAATACTTAAAGTGTGCGTGTGCGCTGCTCTCCCCCCTCTCTGATTTTGAAGAACTAATGCTGTGGGCACGCGGCCCACACAAAAATACATTTACAGTAAAAAGTTACAGAGTATCCAATACCCTACTACAAGGTATCCCAGACGTGGCGATTTTACTTCCTGAATTTTATGACTGTGGAGATGGGATGCTTGGGAAGAGACGCTCTGGGCACAGGGTTTGGGGAAGGGAGATGTTGTAGTGAGAAACTGCTTTCTTTTCTAGCGGGTAAGAAAAACAGTCAAGGGAGTGGACATGATACGCACCCCATTAGGGCAGCCGCCAGAGCCTGACTTTTTGACAAGGGAGTTCATCATTCAGGATAAATGTTAAAGGTAGCTTGAAAGGGCTTTCGCTCCAGGATGAAGGATGTGGTCTGGGTGATTCAGTGTTCTATTCAAAGGCATTGTCCATCTTGTGACTTGCAGCCACATTCTGAAGCCGTTTTTCAAGCAGGCAATAGCCAAACAGCGCACAGGCCTGCACGTGTTGCCTTTGGAAGCCAGGCTCGGTGACACCGCTGGTACGCATGTCCTTATTCATCCCATTGTAAAATGTTTATCACCAGAGAATGCAACTTGCTCGGCTAACCCTACGCTGAGGATAAAAACACGAACAAAGTGAGAAAGAGGGAAGAGTGGCCAGGAGAGCGAGCAGAGTCCACGGGGGACAAGAGGGCGGCAGCTCCCGCTGGCAGGGTCCCGACCTCAGGGGCGGTGCCCTGGGGCTCACTGACCGCGGGCTGGGGGTGCGACGTCCCCACGCAGGGGTGCGCCCTGGGCGCGGCGGCAGCTTTTAGAGGGAACTGAGTGCGGCCGAGAATGGAGAACGCGGCCGAGGGACGCGCGCAGACAGACTTCGGGCCGCAGAGAGAGGCCAGGGCTGGTGCGGAGCTGCGTGCGGCTGCGAGGTCGCGGTGCGGAGCGCCCAGCGGTCCGCGAAGCGCGAAGGCGGCAGTGATGCTAGGAGGGCGGACAATGGGCCCGGGACTGTGTGTGGAGGCCGGCAGGGAGAAGCCGGTGAAGGCTGAACAACACCAGGGAACCGGGCGGGGCGGCAGGGGCGGCGCGACGCGACCTGCCCAGCCCCGCGCGCCACGCCCTAAAGCGGGCTCTGGGCTACGGCGTGGCGGGAGCCGGGACTGAAGCTACGAGTGGGACGGGCGGGGCGGAGTGCGCGTGCGCGGCCCGGGCGGGCGGGGGAGCGGTGGCAGCGGCGGGAGCGAGCGTGCGCGCCGCCAAAGGCTGCCTGGGCGGCCGGTCCTTGCTGTGTGGCTGTTGCCCACCTCGCCTGCAAGGAGGCGGCAGCGGCTTCTCCAGACACCTGCGGCGGCGGCGACCCCCGGCGGCGCGGCGATGTGGCCTTTGGTGGCGGCGCTGTTGCTGGGCTCGGCGTGCTGCGGTGAGTAGCTCCTGGCTCCCAGCCCTGGCTTGAGTCTCTGCGCCCCCGCGGGCGCCCCCGCAAGCGTGGGGGCTGCGCTCGGGCCGCCCCGGGGAGCCCGCCGAGGGTGGCCGGGGCGCGGGCCCTGCGCGCCAGGAGTGCGGACGCGGGAGCGCCCCCTCCTTCCTCCCCTGCCTCCTTTTCCTGGTCTTCCCCTCCCCGTGGGCGAGAGCGGGGCTCGTCTCCTTCCCCCCGCTCGCCACCTCCGAAAGCACGCACCGAGCACGACTCCGAACCGCGCACCTCGCCCAGCGCAGCTGTGAAGAAGCGGAGGGCGCCGTCGGAGGCGAGGGGGTGGCCGCTGTCAGGGACCCGCGGCTTCGCACCCGCTCCGGGCTCGGTGCGTGGATGCTCCGGGGATTGAAGGAGGCAGAGTGGGAGGGCCGGGCCTCCGGAGGGGGAAGCGCGCATTCTGGCCAAGTGGCCGGGTCGGGGTGGGTGCTGTTCGTCCTCCCACACGCACGCAGGAGCGAAGGGGACGCAGAGGACGCGCTCAAGTTTTCATTTCCATCGCGGCGTTGAATCAGGAGAAATCTATCTTCTGGCCGTGTATTTTCTGTTGTTGTTTTCAATCCTAAAAATAAGCTTCCTCGAAACTCTTTCCTTTCTCGTGACTCCCTACGCCCCATCAGCCGCTGTTAAAGCCACATTCCAAATAGTACCTTGGAGTTCCCCCTCTCTATTTGGGCAGCCGTTTGAAAGTTACCCCTATTTTGCCTGAAATATGAACATGGGAATCTCAAGTAAAAACACACATGCCGCAGTGTGGGATTTGACGTCTTTCCACACTGGAACGATTTTGCCCCTTGCCCCCAGAGCTTCTGGAATCCATTTCGCCTTTTTTTTTTTTTTCTTTCTCTTTTCCTTTTCAAACCTGTGCTTCTATTATAAAAACTGAAGAGGCAATAGAAATTTTCATGAGTCTGCACTGTCTGTCACCCCTGGTATCTATGGAGCCTTTTGTGAACTTTTTATAAGATTCAGAATCGAGTATGAGTACCAGGAAACAGCGATTGCTACGTTTATCCTAGAATGCTGAGTTAATTCGATTTCAAATTGATTAGGCTCTATGTGCCATTCACAGAGGACCTTGGCTTGGAGCTGTTTCCCAGATGCCTGCGCACCACTTTTCCCCTCCCTAAGCCTCCTGGGAGGTTGGAGCTTGTAATAATCAAGACCTCTATTATCTAAATGGTTAATATTTCCTGTCATCTCTAGTGGGCTTGTTACCATTACTATTATTGTAGCTAAAATAATACTGCTTTGCAATACCTGTTTAATCAGAACCTTCATATTGAACCAGGTATAAATATGTAACAGAACATCACTGATTCAGACCATCAGCAGCAAAATGAGTCAGAATAGTATAAACCGTAAACCACGTACTGTTTTAAAAACAGGGGTTCTAATTTCAGGTCGAGTAGAAAGAACTGTTGTAATGGTGCTTTGGGGATAAGAATTCTGTTAAGCATTCTTATAGAATGTTCAGATCATGTTTAGTTAGAGCTCATTTAGATACAATATTACAAACTTGCGTTCAGCATTTATAGTAATTTTTTGTATTTGTAAATATAATGCAAGCGTCATGCATTTAAGTTGTGTTAAGTGTTGAATATAAAAGAGGAAGTTTTCGTGTTTCTCATAAGATAAAATGGATGTTTGTGTGTTTAGCATGTACCTTCAGGAGGCCACGTTTGAAGAGATGTTAACAGTCTCAGAACACAAGTGAGATGTCAGCCTTAGGATTTGGAAGAAGGAATGCAGGCTGTAGAAGAAGGAAGCCGTGGATTTGTGCTGAACTTTTGCTTTTGCTTTCATTTTCATTTATAATGCACTAATATTCAGAGTCCGTTTCCTGGTATCTACTACAGTTTTGGTGACCTTTCTGAAAAAAGAAATGGTATCACATACTCATTTCCTTCCATGACAGACAAACTGCAGCCCACTATAATGATTTACAAGATGTGGAGTCAATTACTGTGTTCCTTTCTAGTCTCCCACTCCCCACCTTTATTCAAAAGCACAGCAGTAGTTTCAGTAGTATTCACCAACTAATAAGAAACAAAACAAAAACAAAGAGACAAACCTTAAGTAAAGGACAGTGATATGAACTGTATTTGTAGTGGTTGAATGATTTTTCTTTGTTTAAAGTGGGTTTTTAAAATTAGAGGTACCCATGATTAATTTTTTAAAAACACGAAATATTTGTGTTGCCTAAGTCTGCTAATAATTTGACTTTTTAAAGTAAAATTATTTTTTATCCTAAAGAATATATTCATTTTAAATGCAGGATACCATGGCACAAAAGTAAATGCCTGTTTAATAGTCCTTATTTATGGGACTGTCCCAGTAGTTGAGAGACAGTGTGTTAAAGCATTACATTAAATGCCTGCCATTAGGACACTTGCTCATGCTGTCATCTGTATTTTGGCAGATGTCTTATATTTGCCACTGAGTTGCTAATGGATATTTGAAAAAGCAGGTTCTAAAGATGAAAAAAATAGATGTTTTGCCCCTCAAATTGATAAATATTCTAATTCTAAAATAATCATATTATCAAAATGAACTGTGCATTCCTTAATGTGAATTCAGCTATACCTAATAAAGGCATTGTTTTAATATAGTATTTTTGTGTGTGTGATATAATTTTTAGACAACCACTTTACCTTTTAGGTTTTTGCTATTACAGCTTTTTATATAGGATAAAAATTTTTGTCTCAGCCTAACAATGCACTCTTGGGTTATCAGAAAGTAACTTTTCGCTTTGTATACTAGTACAGACATTTCTTCTGTGATAAAATAACAAGCTATAAGATCAGTTTGCTAAAAATACAGAGCACCCAGGAAACCTGATTTTGATTAACCTAGACTAACAATAGATCCTGGATTTTACCTCTTAGTTGTTACCTGGAATTGAAACAGAAAGTAGAATCTCTGTGCTGTCATGAGATTTTCAGTGTGAGTCCATGGAGTAGTTACCTAAGACTCAGAATTCAGTCATCCCTAAGGTTTAAGATTGAGATTAGGAGACTTAGTGTACACACTTGAATGCATATCACACTGGTGTTAAAACACAAGACAAAGGTTTTTGTAAGGGCAGAATTGCCTTCTCCATTTCAAGCAAGTACGATCATGTCTTGTGTTCCAAGATTGCACAACCCCCTTGGGCATGTAGAGAAATTTCAGATTGTAAAAGTCTTAGTCACTTAAAACACAACTTATAGAGAACAGAGACTTTTAAAATTTTTATCTCTCAGTAGTACCCAGTGTATTTCAGATGGTTGAGGATGCCATGATTCTGAAGGTTGCTGACTTGAACTTGCCCTATCCCAGTAATTCTAGGTTGACCCCTCCTGTTCCTAGAAGGATACCCAGCTTTTAAATCCAGTGTAGGGGTTACTTTGAGTAAGAATTAAATCATTTGTGGATGCCCCGCTTTACCCCAGATCTTTTTGTACAGTCTCCTGGGAAGAGACATCTGACTACTAGATCTCCTTTTTGTGCCTAATTGAACTCTGTTTTGAGACTGCAGTTCTTAGCAGGGGTTAGATCTGAGGGCAAAAAATGGTAGGATTCATTTCTGGCAGGCATCTTTCCTCCTGAGGTTTGCTTCATCTACTTTGGTGGCTGCTGGGGCCTCTCTCCCCACTCCTGAACACCCATTCTGAGTAGATGATTAACTGCCTACTCTACTGCAAAAAATAGTGGTACATGGTTCAGGCTTCCTGAGCTCCCCTCCCACCATCACTAAACTAATCTTTAATATATTAGATAACTGTCTTCTCATTCTCTCTCAGCTGGTTCCAGAACACTGTGTATTCACCAATCCAAAGAAAAGACAGCCCGTCCAGTGCTCTTTCACTTCCACCATCTTGGAGACCTGCTCCGTCAGCTCAGTTCTTCAGTCTTGTGCCTTAGGCCTTTCCTTCTTCCTTGGCTCTTTCCCATTGCCTTGTAGACGTGATTGAATTTATCCTGTGTTTAAAAAGAAGAAGGACTCAAGAACCAAAAATAATTCTTGTCTTTTTCCCAGCTTCCATGCTCTTAGTTTTTGCTTTCTTATTGAAAAGATCATGATCACTTTTTTCTCTTCTCTTACTTGCTTCCCAAATAAATCTGCTCCTGACCCCACTAGTCTGTGGATATTGCTACAGATAAAGATGCTAATGATGTAATTTCCATTCAAAATGCTGTTCTGCCTGTATCACTTGTTATTTTCTCCACTTTAGGACCCTTCCTTGGAGTCCACAAAGTTATTCCTTACTCCCTACCTTGTTTATCTCACTTTCTTGACTTTTTCCTCTTTAATGATTTGTTCCATAATTGTTGGTGCTTTCTGAGTAATTCTTCTCTGCCACCCGCTCTGTTTGCTTTGCAAGAATGCTCTGGTCAATCATGTTTGTGCTTACAGTTTCCATTTCCAGCTGTATTCGTGGTGATTTTCAAGTCTTTGTAGTTTTAGCCTTTCTTCTTAAATACAGATTTGTATATTCCAGGATCTCCTGGACATCCTTAAATCATTGTACTACAAGAACTTCAATAGTCTATTAAAAAAAATTCTCCCCGAATCAGCAAGCCTCTTTATAATTAATCCATGGTCTGACTAGGTGTGCATATCACTTTGGCTAACAATTTTAACTTTCCTCACCTTTATCTCTGTCACCTCTGACTTCTGTTGCTGTTACTTTTTTGACTTTTATTGTCATTTTTAGACCTCTCCAGTGGCCATTTACCTGGACTGTTGCTGTAGTCTTTTTTTTTTTTTTTTTTTTTTTTTTTTTGACAGGCAGAGTTAGACAGTGAAAGAGAGAGAGAAAGAAGGTCTTCCTTCCTTTGGTTCACCCGCCAAATGGCTGCTACTGCCGGCGCTGTGCTGATCTGAAGCCAGGAGCCAGGTGCCTCTTCCTGGTCTCCCATGCGGGTGCAGGGCCCAAGCACTTGGGCCATCCTCCACTGCCTTCCCAGGCTACAACAGAGAGCTGGACTGGAAGAGGAGCAACCGGGACAGAACCAGCGCCCCAACCGGGACTAGAACCCAGGGTGGTGGCGCCACAGGTGGAGGATTAGCCTAGTGAGCCGTGGCGCCGGCCGTTGCTGTAGTCTTTTAATGAATCTTCCTTTCTCCTCTCTCTTCCTACCCTAAATTCACCCTTCATATTGTTTCGTATTATTGTCTGTTAAGTGGAAAAGTCGAGGTGGTTTGTTTTTGCTTACATTATCAAGTCTAAACTTCTCAGTGTGCCATTCAAAGAAGCCTTTACAGTATTTCTTAACCATCTTCCCAACCTCATGAGAACTCACCTAAATAGTTCTCTGCTTTGTTGTCACTTTCTTCATTCCTCTATAAACTGTTGCTTAATTTATCTACAGAACTGTTTCCCATAACATTTCTAGTCATCCTTTAAAACCCAGTTTAAACACATTGTAAGAAGACCATACACACAGTCAAATTATCTTTAAGAAAATTTCTATCCAGCCATGCAATTGTCTTGAGATTTTTTTTTCATTAAAATACACAGCTTCATGATTTCATAATCAAGTCAGTGGAAGTGAAAAGCAGTAGAGCATTCTTGAAATACGGAAGAAGATTGAAATCTCTCCCTTGTGATCCTTGGATTTTCCTGACTTGCAATCCATACTTTAAAGTTTTTACATTCATAAAGTATGCATTGAAGCCTATTTTTGGACCTTTTTGTCTTACTTTGTGAGCCTAATGGAGAGATCAGTTAAATAGTAATTGTAATATGTGGTAGTAGGTGACAGCACATGGGCAGAGGGTGATGGAAACAGTAAGAAGGGGACAAATACTGTTGAGTGGTGCTAGGGAAGGAGACAGGTTTGAACATCTCAGTTGTGCTGTAGCAGCAGATCAGAAGTTAGCAAACTATAGCTGCAGTTCATTGAGCACTTTCTATGCACGTGAAAGCTTCTCCAGTGAGAACTTTATGTTCATTTTTCTCATTCAGTCTTCACAAATGCTCTAGTGGTATGACCTGTTGCTATTCACATTTTATAGATGATAAAATTGAGGTCAGGAGGTTATCCAACTATGAAATACTTCAGCTGAGTCTTGAACCCCCGTCCGACAGCCATGTTTGTGCTCTTCACTATACAAACCCTGTACACCCAGTGACGAGTATAGGCTTTTATGCTATGGGAACAGCGTGGTATGAGAGTGCAATTGCATAGTCATGGAATTCCAAGAAGGTCATTATGGCTGAAGCTCTCTTTGGAAATGATGGAGTACAGGAGATAAGGCTAGAAGGGATCTCAAAGGACCTGATTTGTATTCTGTACTAATGCACTTAGGGTTTAGCCTGAAGTGGGGGAGGCCGGTGTTAAAGTATATTAGAGAAAGGAGTGCACATTTGCAATCAGGGTAGTTATTTTGGGAACTGTGGAAAGTACATTGTACATTGAGCCTGGCATGAAGAAACATTGAGGTTAGAAACAGGGAACCTCTTAGGGGAGTATAGCAGTAGTTCAAAGGAGAAAAAGTGAACATCTGATTCATTCATTCAACAGAAATAGGATTTAGGAATATTAAATAAAGTGTACCTACTAAAAGTTCTCCATGGCTAAGGCAGGGGAGGTGCATCTAGTGTGATGCCTAGGTCCAAGTCTAGATTACTGGCAGATAATAGAAACTACTTTGGGAAGGTGAGGATTTGGGTGAAGGGTAGAGAAAGACTAAGTGTGTGTTTGGATTTGACAACTCTGAAGTAACTAGTTATCCACGTGGGAATGCACAGCAAGCAGTTGTGTGTCCAAGATCTGCAGTTTAGAAGAAAGATGTTGTCAAGTGCAGTAAAAGAAAAATTGAACAAGTAGTTAACACTGTGGGAGTATGGGAGAATACTTGCTAAGGGGGTGCTGACTGTGAAGCCCTTAGGAACACAAACATTGAGAGTCATCAATGAATAGATTTCAAAACAAAAAGAAGACTTAGGATAGGGTGGATCACACAAGAGGGAATTCACCATTAGGGGCTACATAAAGGACAAGGAACACAAGCCCAAAGATTGATACCCATGCTGCGCACTGACCCAAGAACTGTAGAAAAGAGCGAATATGAATCATGCATGTTGGATTTTCCACAGGGTCTTGTTGGTGACTTGGACAATACCTGTAATAGTGAAAAGTAGAGTGAGGGGCCAGAAGCCAGGTGACAAAAACTGAAGTGGTGTATTAGAAATGAAGAAGTGTATATACAAGTAGATTGTTATTTTAGGATGTTAAGAGAGACTAGGATGAGGTTTTTTTAAAGATTTATTTTATTTGTTTGAAAGACAGAATTACAGAGAGAGGTAGAGACATGCAGAGAGAGAGAGATAGGTCTTCCATCCGCTGGTTCTATTCTCAAATAGCTGCAATGGCTGGAGCTGAGCCGATCTGAAGGCAGGAGCCAGAAGCTTCTTCCAGGTCTCCCACATGGTTGCGGGGGCCCAAGAACTTGGGCCATCCTAAGCTGCTTTCTCAAGTGCACTAGCAGGGAGCTGGAACAGAAGTGGAACAGTTAGGACTCAAACCAAACCCCGTATGGGATGCTGGCACTCTAGGCCAGGGCTTTAACCTGCTGAGCCACAGCACCAGTCCCTGAGTTTTTTGAAGTTGGTAAGTATTCAAGCATTTTTCAAAGACTGTTTTTTTTGGAAAAGATACCTTATAAATGGAAGAAGGGGCTGTGGGAAGCAGATAAACAAGGAAAGTCCCTGCAGAGTTTGATGGGTGTGGAGGCAGAAATGGAAACTAGCTCTCTGGTGAGGGGATTCATTTCTGCAAAGGGGAAGCAGGAGCAAAGGCAATGCAGGTAGTTGGTGCTGCAGGTAGGTATATAGGTGGGAAGTGTTGGAAGCACCTCACTTCTCTGAAGGATTCAATTTGAATAAAGAGGTAGAGTGGCAGCTCCTTTGGAAAGATAAGAGGCAAAAGGAGAGAAGATTTACAAAAAGCATGTGAAAATGTAAAATGTTTTGGACCTAGATGGGCAGTCACTGTGTTAATCCTCTGTTCCCTGGTAGCAAAATAAATTTCCTTACAAATCTGTAAGACTGATTACTCTTCTGCCCATCTGGAGCACCGTGACCATACAAGTAACACTTAGCTGGCCTGAAGCGCCGGCAGCGCCGGCATCCCATATGGGTGCCGGTTCTAGTCCTGGCTGCTCCTCTTCCGATCCAGCTCTCTGCTATGGCCTGGGAAAGCAGTAGAAGATGGCCCAAGTCCTTGGGCCCCTGTACCCACATGGGAGACTCAGAAGAGGCTCCTGGCTTCAGATCAGTGCAGCTTCGGCCGTTGTGGCCATCTGGGGAGTGAACCAGCGGATGGAAGACCTCTCTCCGTGTCTCTGCCTCTCTCTGTAACTCTGTCTTTCAAAATAAATAAAATAAATCTTTTTAAAAAAAAGTAACACTTAGGACTTTGTGTTACATGAAGTATTTAACATTTCCCAAATGAAAACTGTAAATGCCTACAAGATAACTCCTACTTTTTTTAAAGATATATTTATTCATATGAAAGGCAAAGTACAAAGAGGCAGAGGAAGGGAAGAAGGCAGGGGGAAAAAGAGAGAGAGACAGGGAAAGAGAGGGAGGGAGGGAGAGGAAGAGAGAGGTCTTCCATCCGCTGATTCATTCCTCAATTGGCCACAATGGCTGGAGCTGGGCTGATGTGAAGCCAGGAACCTGGAGCTTCTTCCAGGTCTCCCATGTGGGTGCAGGGGCCCAAGGACTTGGACCATCTGCTGCTCCTTTCCCAGGCCATAGCAGAGAGCTGGATCAGAAGTTGAGCAGCCAGACTCAAACCAGTGCCAGTATGGGATACCAGCACTGCAGGCTGAGTTTAACCTGCTGTGTCACAGCGCCAGCCCTAGTTCCTCCATTATTTAAATCTTATCTTCACATCCCATCACAATGTTCCATGTCAGGTCATTCTAAACAAATGTTTATTGCCTTTTTTTTTTTTTAAGATTTTATTTATTTGAGAGAGAGAGTCACAGACAGTGAAAGAGAAAGACAGAGAGAAAGGTCTTCCTTCCGTTGGTTCACTCCCCAAATAGCCACAATGGTCCGGAGCTGCACCGATCTGAAGCCAGGAGCCAGGTGCTTCTTCCTGGTCTCTCACCTTGGTGCAGGGACCCAATCACTTGGGCCATCTTTCACTGCTTTCCCAGGCCACAGCAGAGAGCTGGATTGGAAGAGGAGCAGCTGGGACTAGAACCAGTGTCCACAAGGGATGCCGGCCCCGCAGGTGGAGGATTAACTGATTAACCTACTGCACCACGGCGCCAGCCCCGATTGCTTTTTTAATATTTCTGAACTTGACTGGTGTGTTGTGACTGCAATGGCTGCAATTCTTTAGCCATTTTTGGGACTGTGGTCTGAATATGGTTTGGGTCAGTAGGCTGTGTTCACAAAGGTTGCAGGTCCAGGACTTTTCCATTTCATATAAAATCATTTATTTGCTCTAAGTTATCTGTGACTCTGTCATCACCCCTAGTTAAATTTGCCTACTCATAGCTGGTATAGACTACTATTAGCATATCTTGTTTATTCAGAATTTTCTTACTCATGTTAATTGTGTTCCATGTATATTTCTTTTTTCCTTTTTTTTTTTTTTTAAGATTTATTCATTTATTTGAATGGCAGAACCACAGAGAGGAAGAGGCAGAGAGAGAAAGAGGTCTTCTAACTGCTGATTCACTCTCCAGATGGCCACAGTGGCCAAAGCTGCACCAATCCAAAGCCAGGAGCCAGAAGCCTCCTCTGGGTCCACCACATGGGTATAGGGGCCTAAGTACTTGGGCCATCTTCCACTACTTTCCCAGGCATAGCAGAGAGCTGTATCAGAAGTGGAGCAGCTGGGACCTGAACCAGTGCCCATAGGGGATGCTGGCACCACAGGTGGCAACTTTACCCGCTACAGCACAGCGCTGCCCCCCCCCCATATATATTTATGAAAGGCAGAACTAGACTGAGAGAGTGAGTGAGGGTGACAGAGAATGCTTCCATCCGCTTATTTACTCCCCCAATTGCCTGCAACACCTAGGGTTGGGCCAGGCCAAAGACAGGAGCCAGAGAGTCAATCTGACTCAATTCCTGATTTGGTCAAAAGGAACCCCGGCCCTCGAGTCATCATCTGCTTCCTTCCAGGGTGCAAATTAGCCAGTTGCTGGGTGGGAAGCAGAGGCAGGACTCAATGCCAGGCGCTCCAGTATGGAATGCAGACATCCCAAGTGGTGGTTTAACCTGCTGCACCACAATTTCACCCTTGTGTTCCCTATATTTTAAATCTTTTCTTCACTTTTCTGTTTCATTCATAGGCAGTCAGCGTAAGAGAAAAGCTCCAAATCAGATAGTTTTACTACTTAGTAGCTTTTTTCATACATGCTTATAGAGGATAAAGTTGTAGTTAACAGCTGGAGTGATATTTTTGTACTGCCTCTATTTATTAATTATTAGTGCAGAGGTTATTCAAATTATGGTTTATCCAGGACAGTTTTTCTTTGAATTTGACTGACTGTTTTTTCTGTTTAAATTGCTTCTGCTATAAAATGTTTTTATTACCACAAATATTGCAGTGCAATTAGTGCTTTCTGTATTCTTTAGAAAATTCATTTTCTAAACATAGGTTAAGAAATTGTGGAGGTGAGCATTATGGTGCAGCCAGTTAAGCTGGCTCTCAGCTCACCTGCATCCTACATTGATTGTCCCAGCTACTCTGTGCTTCTGATCCAGCTTCCTGCCAGTGTGCCTGGGAGGAGGCAGATGATGACCCAAGTACTTGGGTTTCTGCCATTCACGTTGGATATCAAGATGGGCTTCCTCGCTCCTGGCTTTGGCCTGGTGCAGCCCCAGCTGTCATAGGCATTAGAGGACCAAACCAGTAGATGGAATCAATCAATCTCAATATCTCTCTCTCTCTGTGTCTTTCTTTCTCTCCCCATGGGTGTGTATCTGTTTTTCCTTTTTTCTTTGTCACTCTGCTTTTCAAACAAATAAATATTAAAAAAAAAAAAAAAAAAAAAAAAAAAAAACAAGGAAAAAGAAAATGTGGAGTGTGGGCTGACCACTTCCTACCCAGGGCGTTCTCATGTAGTTTGATAGGAAAACTGAGCTCTTCACTTATGTCTCTTTTTAAGTTACTCATACTAATACAGTTTTAAAATTTTGTAAATGACTCATACAAATATAAAATGAACATGTAACAAATATTACACTTCACTCATTCATTAGGAAACAAACCAGCAAGAAAACAAAACCCACTTTAAAGAAAATTGGAAGAACAAACAACAATAAAGCAGTCAGGAATTCTGAAATAAATTTTCTGACAGATGCAAAATTAGTCAATATCTTCAAAGCAGTAAAATGTAATTTTTGGAATCTTGTCTTCCACTAGGTAGAAATCAATTACAGAACAAAATTTGTTTGTGTCTCTGAGGATACCAATCATTTGCATTACCATCAGTTTTCTACAATTTACAGAACTATAAAATAGCCCAGTCAAAATCAGTGGAAGGCACAGGCCCCTGTAGAATCAGGTAATCCTAAAGAACCTGTTAGATAATGGCCAGAACTCCATTGAAAGGACTCCAAGTAATCTTTCTGTCCATTTCAATGTCTTTCACTACACTTGCTTTCCTTTGTCATTCCAACATCATTATCATCCCTTTATTCTCTCCCTGTACACTGTAGTCTCTCCCCATCAATGCTTCTCTATCAGAGAAAATAACTTGCAACTCCAGGGTTTTGAGGAATTCAATGGACAGTCCATGTTCTGCCTGGAGCTTCTTAATATTTATGGGGCTAGAAATGTAGCAAACTGAGAAAAAGTGAATTCTGGACATCCGCAAGTTTGGGCCAAACCACAAATTCACCAAAATACAGCAATTTATACCAATCAGAGGAGGTCCAGATCTTTGTCCTAAAATGCCATATTGTCCAGATTCTAGTCTTTCCCTACATTTTAAAGAATGATACTGTTTAGAGAACACTTGCCTATATACATGTATTTTTTTCCTCTAATGCTCACCCAGTTCTTTAAAGTAGCCCAGAATTTGCTTTTGATCCTCTTCCAGAGTAAACCAAGGCACAGAAAAGTGAGTTGCTTAAGCTCACAAAAGAAAAAGTGGCAGAAATTGGATTTGTATTCAGGTTTTTATAACATTGTCCATTTCATGTTCCACCATGCATCCTTGTATTAATTTCATTGGACATTTATTGATTAATAATTGTGTTTTTAGAATAGTAAAACCTTATGCCTCTGATTTTTATTCTGGTTTATATAGAAGGAAGAAACCTGAAGGACAAGCTATTTACTAAGTTGATAATTTATTTTTATCTGTTAGTGCTTTTCTTTTTGAGGGACAAGTCAACGAACTCCTTAGATGAAAGAGTTGAGTAGTGGCAGAAGATTATGGAAGACAAATATATTCTGTTCACATTCTTACACATTTTAGTTGAGTAGTGAGTGATTGTGTTTACTTATGCAACCCCTCTAGTATAAGGCAGTTAGGTAGTTTATCCTATTGAGAAGAGTTGATAAAATTATCCTACTTCACAATACCTGTTCTTGGTTTCAATTTGTTTCTCGATTTTTGGAGTGATTTATGGTTTCTTGGAGAAATACGTGTAATAAATATTTGGGAATTATTGTTCTGCAGATTCAGTCAAACATGGGGGTGGGAACATGCCATTCAGTTGTATAGAATCCTTTGTAAAAGTTGCACACAAAATGTCTGTTGCTGTCTATATTTCGCACTGGGAAAATAGCCATAGAGAATGTTTTTTCTTGTTAGTATTCTAAGGCTTTCCAACTTAGTGGAAGGACATGATTTAATTCCTCTGATTTACTTTGTATATTAAGGTACAGTAGATCCTACCACATTTTTTGGAAATACAACATAGGGGTGAAGATAAATTTCATATCAATTTAGTAACTTCTATTTAGAAGTGTATGGAAGTTGAGATTGAATATAATATGTGGTTTGATTTTCTGCTCAAAATTTTCCCATGGTAAGAGCAATATTTTTCTGCATGTATCCGTAAGCAGAAATCATTACTATAGAGCTTCCAGAAGTCAAATGCTACACCTGTATGTTCCATCACAATTGCCAGATTTATTCCCAAGATACATTTATACTCTGATTTTTACTGAGAATGAATAAATAAAAGTTACATTGTTGTGTACTAGCTGCCCAAGTTAATAGTAAAATAATTTGTTTCTGTTTTTTGCCTTTGGGTTCTTCTCCATTGCTGCACTGCTTAAGTAAACAACTGAAGCATTACTCTTTGTCTTAAGGATTTGTACTATAACTAAGATTTTATAGAACTCTGTGACTAATAAAATACTTTTATTTTTCCTTCACAGGTTCAGCTCAGCTAATATTTAATAAAACCAAATCTGTAGAATTTACCTTTTGCAATGAAACTGTTGTCATCCCATGCTTTGTTAAAAATGTGGAGGCGGTGGGCACTATGGAAATGTATGTGAAGTGGAGATTTAAAGGAAAATACATTTTTATCTACGATGGAGGGCAAAATAAGTCTACTGCCGAAAATGACTTTTCGAGTGCAAAAATTGCAGTCTCAGAATTACTAAAAGGGGATGCCTCTTTGAAGATGGATAAGCGTGATGCCGTCTTAGGAAACTACACCTGTGAAGTAACAGAATTAAGCAGAGAAGGGGAAACCACGGTAGAACTGAAGTACCGTGTTGGTAAGTGCTGTGGTTTGACTATGCTTTGTGACCTTTGAAATTCATGTGGAAATCTGATTGCCACTGTGGCAGTGTTGAGAGGTGATTATGTCATTTACAAAAGCAAAAGAGAGAGGGATTACTGCCTTTCTCAAGGGAATGGGTTAATTCTCACAGGAGTGGGTCAGTTGATTTTGAGGGTGGGATGTGCAATGACTCTGCCCTCAAGGTTTCTCTCATTGCAACACATTTGCTTCCCCTCCTGCCCTTCTGCCAAGTTAGAATACAGCACAAGGACGCAGTAGAGGTCTAACAGGTGGGGGTTCCTCTTCCTGGGCTTTCCAGCATTCAGAGCAGTGAGCCAAAATACACTCTCATTTTTATTAAATCAGCCAGTCTTGGGTTTTCTGTTACAGCAATGGAAACCAGACTTAAACAATAAGCCTTCTGAAGTAGCTTCCTTTTTTTTTTTTTTTTTTTTTATTCTGCAACCTGATCCTGTTGGAAATAGGGAAAAGACAGAAGGGGAAAAATATTTGCAAATTATGCAACAGATAAACAATTAATAACCAGAATCTACAAAGAGATCAAGAAACTCCACAACAACAAAACAAACAACACACTTAAGAGATGGGCCAAGGACCTCAATAGACATTTTTCAAAAGAGGAAATCCAAATGGCCAACAGAAATATGAAAAAATGTTCAGGATCACTAGCAGTCAGGGAAATGCAAATCAAAACCACAATGAGGTTTCACCTCACCCCAGTTAGAATGGCTCACATTCAGAAATCTACCAACAACAGATGCTGGCGAGGATGTGGGGAAAAGGGACACTAACCCACTGTTGGTGGGAATGCAAACTGGTTAAGCCACTATGGAAGTCAGTTTGGAGATTCCTCAGAAACCTGAATATAACCCTACCTACCATACAACCCAGCCATCCCACTCCTTGGAATTTACCCAAAGGAAATGAAATTGGCAAACAAAAAAACCTGTGTGCACCTTAATGTTTATTGCAGCACAATTCACAATAGCTAAGACATGGAATCAACTTAAATGCCCATCAACGGTAGACTGGATAAAGAAATTATGGGGCCGGCGCCGCGGCTCACTAGGCTAATCCTCCGCCTAGCAGCGCCGGCACACCGGGTTCTAGTCCCGGTTGGGGCACCGGATTCTGTCCCGGTTGCCCCTCTTCCAGGCCAGCCCTCTGCTGTGGCCAGGGAGTGCAGTGGAGGATGGCCCAGGTGCTTGGGCCCTGCACCCCATGGGAGACCAGGAAAAGCACCTGGCTCCTGGCTCCTGCCATCGGATCAGCGCGGTGCGCCGGCCGCAGCGCGCCAGCCGCGGCGGCCATTGGAGGGTGAATCAACGGCAAAAGGAAGACCTTTCTCTCTGTCTCTCTCTCTCTCACTGTCCACTCTGCCTGTCAAAAAAAAAAAAAAAAAAAAAAAAAAAAAAATTATGGGACGTGTACTCTTAGAATACTATGCAGCAGTAAAAAAATAATGAAATCCAGTCATTTGCAACAAAATGGAGGAATCTGGAAAACATCATGCTGAGTGAAATAAGCCAGCCCCAAAGGGACAAATATCATATGTTCTCCCTGATTGGTGACAACTAACCGAGCACCAAAAAGGAAACCTGTTGAAGTGAAATGGACACTATGAGAAACAGTGACTTGATCAGCCCTTGTCCTGACTGTTGAGGAACAACTTAATATTTTATCCCTTTTAGTATTTTTTTGTTCTACTGAATACTGTTGGTTGAACTCTCTAATTAACACACAATTATTCTTAGGTGCTTAAATTTAACTGAAAAGTGATCCTTGTTAAATATAAGAGTGGGAATAAGAGAAGGAGGAGATGTACAGTTTGGGACATGCTCAACTGGATTTGCCCCAAACGGTAGAGTTAGAAATGTGCCAGGGGATTCCGATTCAATCCCGTCAAGGTGGCATGTACCAATGCCATCTCGCTAGTCAAAGTGATCACTTTCAGTTCACAATTGATCATAAAAATAGGATTAAGAGTCAAAGAGATCACATAAACAAGACTAGTGTCTGCTAATACTAACTGATAGAATTAAAAAGGAGAGAACAATCCAACATGGGAAGCGGGATACACAGTAGTCTCATAGAATGGCAGGTGTCCTAAACAGCACTCTGGCCTCAGAATCAGCCCTTAAGGCATTCGAATCTGGCTAAAAAGCCCATGAGAGTATTTCAGGCATGGAAAGCCAAGACACTCTGGCAAAAAAAAAAAAAAATCTAAATGAAAGATCTCTGTGAGTGAGATCCCAGTGGAAAGAACGGGCCATCAAAGAAGGAGATACCTTTCTCTGAAGGGAGGAGAGAGAGAACTTCCACTTTGACTATGACCTTGTCTAAATAAGATTTGAGTTGGTGAACTCAAAAGGCTTCCATAGCCTTGGCATCTCATGACAAGAGCCTCGGTTGATTACTGACGCCATAAATAAGAATGTCAGTTGTCAAGTCAACAACAGGAATCACTGTGCACTTACTCCGCATGTAGGATCTCTGTCCTTAATGTATTGTACTGTGCAAAGTAATGCTATAACTAGTATTGAAACAGTACTTTACACTTTGTGTTTCTGTGTGGGTGCACACTGTTGAAATCTACTTAAAATATACTAAATTGATCTTCTGTATACAAAGATAATTGAAAAAGAATCTTGATGTGAATGGGATTTGAGAGGGAGTGGGAGATGGGATGGTTTGAGGGTGGGAGGGAGGTTATGGGGGGAAAAAGCTGCTATAATCCAAAAGTTGTACTTTGGTAATTTATATCTATTAAATAAAAATTGAAAAAAGGAAATAGGGAAAAGTGGGGTTGGGAACTCCTTTATGAATCAAAAAGTGATTGTTAATGATAAATGTGATGTAATATTTAGCAGCTTTAAGATCATGAGTTCTATCATAGTTATTGTTCTACTTTTCATTACTGTTTAATTTGGATATTGTGTGTCTCAGACGTTTCTTTTGAGAACTGTTCTGTTTGGGGCATGGAGTCATCTATGCTGCCATCAAAAGTACCTTCTTTCACAAGATTTTCAAGGCTCTTTTTAGTTGTTTCTTGAATAATTTTTTTGTCTTGCATGTTGACCAAGGGTTGGCAAGTTCCAGCTGTGCTTCCCCTGGAAAGAATAGGTTAGGAAGAGAATCAGATTTGTCATAGATCATCAGGGTTGAGTCCTAGAGGTTTTCTGTGACTAGTGCTGCTTTGCTGTTCATTTCTTAGCCAAGTTGTGGGAGAGCTGGTCTTCCATTTTTATTTATTTGGATTCAGGCTTGGGTATAGCGCCATGATTCTGCCATTTTTCACGAACTTGGATTGGTGAGTTATATAAAGTCAGAACGTTAGCTGAAGTAAAAATAAATAAATAAAGTCTCTTTTCTGTTTCTTGTCAGCCACCCACAAAGGCATTCTGCCTTTCCATTTTGAACGTTCTAGTTAGAATCGCCAGGCATATTATTGATCTCAGGATTGACTACACTTTGGAACCTCTGCTCCCAATGGGATCAGAACCATCAGTTGGATGCGCTCTTTGCTTTCTATTCTTCTAGCTTTCACTGTTAGGACATTCTTGTTACTGTATCGGAATTGGGTGATTAGTCTGTTGATGTTGCTTTGGGTTAGGAATGAAGAGATTGAGTCACAGCCCTTATTTAGCAGCTTGGTTTTCATCTCTGATCCTGAGCTGGTACTTCACTGAGTCCACATTGTCTCATACTCAAGACGGGGATGAAAATAGATGTTTGCACTTATGTATTCTTCCTTTTAAGATTTATTTTATTTATTTGAAAGGCAGAGTTAACAGAGAGAGAGGGAGGGACATGGAGAAAAGATCTTCTGTCTGCTGGTTCACTTCCCAAGGGCTGCAACAGCTGGGGCTGGGTCAAGCTGAAGCCAGGAGCCAAGAGCTTCTTCTGGGCCTCCCATATGGGTGCAGGGGCCCAAGCACCTGACTGTCTTTTGCTGGTCTCCCGGGTGCATGGCAGGGAGCTGGATTGTAAGTAGAAAATCTGGGACTCAAACCGCTGCCTGTATGTGATACTGGCGCTGCAGGCAGTGGCTTAACCTGCCACACCATAGGGCCAGCCCCTGCATTTATGTATTCTACCAAGTATAATGAGAACCCATGTTCTTTGGAAACCAAAGTTTGTTACTACAGTAGTTGTTTTCGTGAATGTTAGTGTAATGAAATAGAGTATCAAGTTGCTGAAGCTGATCTGCAGTCTTGTGTGTTTCTTGTGCACAGAGAGGAATGGGTAGGGGGTGGCACAATAGGGAAGGAGGATTAAAATGGCTTTTCTGCTCATAAATATCACCCACATTGTAACTTTTACCACTGATGTTAATTTAGGCTAAGGAGATTTTTTTTTTTCCTCAGTGTACATCTTTAGGAGAGCTCTACTCAGTCATATGCACTAGAACTGACTGTAGTTAGATAATGTAATACTTAATTCAAATTCTTTATGGGGATGTAGTCTCATGGGAATAAAAGAAGACATGGGGCAACAGTAACTTTGGAGGATAATGTGTAATGCTGAGGGACAACTTGGTAGCCAGAAGACAGAATGAAGATGAATGGGAATGACAATTATAGTTTTGCATGTGAGGGTTGTATTTTTCATTGGTTCTGAATATTATGTATAAATATGAGCTCAAGTTCTGTTTTGGCCCATTAAAGTTGGAACACATCATTTCATTATGAAGAATGGAGAAAAATTTACTAGAGGTTTAAGATACTTGGCTTTGTATCAATTTTGATTTTTTGAAGTAATTATTGATTCACAGGAAGAGTCAAGATAGTTGGCCCATGCTCTACACCCAGTCCTCCCCACTGGTTACCTCTTAAGTAAATACATCACAGTATTAAACCCAAGGCATTTGCTGTAGCACAGTTTGTGTATGGGTCCCTATGATTTTATCACATGTATTGTTGCATAATTAACATCACAATCAGGATATAGACCTATTCCATCAACCCAAACATCTCCCTCCTGTTAACCTTTCATAGGCATACCTTCCACTTCCCACTGCCCCTAATCTGGCAAGCACTAATTTTCCCTCTATAATTTTGCCATTTTTACAATTTCATATAAGAGGAATCATACTGGATATCACCTTTTGAGGTTGAGTTTTTTCCAGTTTGGACAATTAAAAATAAAGCTGCTGTGAACAGTTGTTTACAAGATCCTATGTAGACATAGTTTACATTTCTCAGGGGTAAATTTCTGAAACTACAGTTATTAAATTACATGGTAAGATTATTCTTAGTTTTCAAAGAATTTTCAAACTTTGCTCATCAGCAGTGTAACTGTAGAATACAAATTTGCCGTACTGATACTTTCCCATCATGTGTTTTAGGGATTTAGACATTAGAAACTATGTTTTCTAGGTTGTGGGGATTTTTTCCCCCAAATATACGCATAAATGAGGAATAGCAATTGCTCAGAATAGTTGAATTACACTTAATGGATTCAGGTAGTGGTGACCATTTTTTGTGTTGTTTTTTTTTTTTTTTTTGGTTTTTTGAGTTTTTTTAGAGCACGAGAGCTGAATACATGAGACACTCTAAGATACTTTGTATATCTAACATTTGTTTGAGCCCCTGCCAGATGTGTTCAGTATAATATGTCCTGTGATCTTCTTAAGAACTCTAGTGGAGAAAAGTAGGTCTTACCATTTAAAAAATGAGGAAGCTAAAAAGAGTCAAGGACAGATTCATTTCCAGGATTTTAACCCAGATCTCTGTGGCTTCAAAAGCAAGTACCGTTACCATCATGGTATATGATTCATATAATAATGCATTGTAAATAACCAGATACTAAATACAAATAATAGCAGTTATAAAATTAGTTATTGCTATTTCTATTAATGATATAAAAATATAGAAGCTTAAAATTCATTTTTCTCTGTAAGCTGTTTGTTTTAAAAGGTCTATTCAAGTTCAGCAGAGTTGCCATTTCCATTGTCAACATTATGCACATTCCATTCCTAACAATGACATGAAGACATTGGAAGATTCTTGTATTAGTTTTCTAGTGTGGTGTAACAAATAACCATAAACAGGGGCCGGCGCTGTGGCACAGTGGGTTAATGCCCTGGCCTGAAGCACTGGCATCCCATATGGGCGCCAGTTCAAGACCTGGCTGCTCTACCTCCAGTCCAGCTCTCTGCTGTGGCCTGGGAAGGCAGTACAAGATGGCCCAAGTCCTTGGGCCCCTGCACCCACATGGGAAGACTTGGAGGAAGCTCCAGGCTCCTGGCTTCCAATGGGCTCAGATCCGGCCGTTGCGGCCAATTGGGGAGTGAACCATTGGATAGAAGACCTCTCTCTCTCTCTTTCTCTGTGCCTTTCCTCTCTCTCTGTGTAACTCTGACTTTCAAATAAATAAATAAATCTTTAAAAAAAAAAACACAAATAACCATAAACATAGCAGCCTAAAAGAGCACTTGTTCACCAGCTCTGATCATGGTGTGGCTGGGGTCTGTCAGCCAGACTGTATTCTCACCTGGGGGCTAGGGTCCTATTCCAGGCTCACAGAATCATAACCTAAATCTGTTACCTGTGATTGCAGGACTGAAGTCCTTGTTTCTTTGCTGAGTGTCTGTAGGGACTTCTCTCAGCTCCTAGAGTTGTACCCATTCCTTGCCACATGGTCCCTGCGTATTTAAAGCCAGTGAAGAAAGATCTGCTTGCTGAGTCTCTCTCACATGTTGAATTTATCTTGATAGGAAGAGCCCAAACACTCTTAAAGGATCACTTTTTTAGGTCAGCTCTGTCTACCTACAGGATAATCCCTCCCACCCCTTCTTAAAGACACTTGATTGATGATCTTAATTATATCAGCACATTCCCTTTTCCAGGTGACATGGCATCAACATTGGAATGAAATCCAGCATATTTTTTGTCTCACTGATACACAAGAGGAGGGAATTACAGAAGGTATTTATTTCAGGGAGCAGGATTTGGGGGGCCCACCTTAGAATTGAGGGTTTGATTAAGTGAGGATTATAGACTAGCTAATCAATAGATTAAAGAAGTGATCTTTATAATCTTGAATCTTCATAATCTTGAATCACCAAGTAAAAATTTGGTCTCATTTTAGCGCATAAATTTTATTGTGATTGTCTCCTGTGGACGCTGGTATTCTCTGTGTGTAGAGGCCCTGTGGACCCTTCCTGTTTTCAAGTTGTCCCATTTCTATACAGAGAGGTAAGAGAACTGAGTTCATAGGTTTCAATAACACTTGGGCTTGAAAGCAAAACTTAAACACTTATCCACAGACCACACCCTCTTAATATCATTTTTTTTGCCTTTTCAGTAATGATTAACTTTGGATTATCTTTATTAATCCTGAGATGGAAAAATATCTGATGTTGTTCATAGTCCATTTTAACCTTTATTCGTATTTTTAGTGCAACAGAAACTTAGAGTTGAAAGGGATCTTAGAGAAGTATCTTGTCTCACTCTCCCTCAGGGAACAAGATTTAACATAATCTTACAATTCTGTGTAACAAATTGGTAGTTTAATAAGCACATGTGTAGTTTCACATAAAATGTTGGAGTTTTCCCCAGGATATCAGTTGATTCTTAAATACAGAATTCACTGATCCTCAAACTTCTACCAAAACAAGTTAGAAAGGTCATGTGTTCATGTCAGTGACAGGAGAGGAAACCTGGTAGAAGTTTCCCACAGTAATTTCTCTTTTTTTAATTGTATATAATATATGCAAGTTTCATGTATATTTCATATATACAGATTTAGGAACATACTGATACTTCCTGCCCTACCCTCCTTCCCACCCTGCTATAACCCTTCTTCCTCTTCCCTCTCCTATTTCCAGTCTTAATTTTTACAACAGTCTACTTTCAGTTTACTTTATACTCATGAAATAAATACTGTTACTCAACAGTAGAGACAAGGGCTGTAAGCAATCATTGAATCTCAAAATATTTATTTCACTCCAATACATTATATTTTAGGTACTCTATACCCCAGACCAAGGAAAACATATCTCTCTTTTTGGGACTGGCTTATTTAACTAAGTATAATGGTTTCCAGTTGCATCCATTTTGCTGCAAAAGACAGGATTTCATTTTTTTTTTTTAAACTGAGTAGTACTCCGTAGTGTATATATACACCATAATTTCCTTATCTAGTCAACAGTTGAGGGACATCTGGTTTGATTCCATATTTTAGCTGTTTTGAATTGTGCTACAATGAACCTGGGGGTACAGATAACTCTTTCAGATGCTGATTTCTTTTCCCTTGGGTAAATTCCCAGGAGTGGGATGCCTGGATCATATAGCAGGTCTATATTCAGATTTCTAAGGTATTCCCATACTGTCTTTCACAGTGGCTGCCCCAGTTTACATTCCCACCAGCAGTGGATTAGAGTACCTTTTTCTCCACATCCTTGCCACCATTTGTTGCTTGTTGATTTCTGTATGAGAGCCATTCTAATGGAGGTGAGGTGAAACCTCATTATGGGTTTGATTTGCATTTCCCTGGTGGCTAGTGATCCTGTTTTTTCAAGTGTCTTTTGGCAATTTGAATTTCCTCTCTTGAAAATACCTGTTCAAGTCCTTTGCCCATTTTTTTTCCAATTCTTTTTTCCCCCAGAAACCTTTTATTTAAGGTATACAAATTTCATGCACTTCATAAATACAGCTTTAGGAACACAGTGATTCTTCCCACTATACCCGCCCTCCCACCTGTACTCCCACCCTTCTTCCTCCACCTTCCTTCTCCCTCTTCTATTCCTGGTCTTATTTTTTTTTTTTTTTTTTTTTTTGACAGGCAGAGTATACAGTGAGAGAGAGAGACAGAGAGAGAAAGGTCTTCCTTTTGCCGTTGGTTCACCCTCCAATGGCCGCCGCTGCAGCCGGCGCACCGCGCTGATCCGATGGCAGGAGCCAGGATCCAGGTGCTTTTTCCTGGTCTCCCATGGGGTGCAGGGCCCAAGCACCTGGGCCATCCTCCACTGCACTCCCTGGCCATAGCAGAGAGCTGGCCTGGAAGAGGGGCAACCGGGACAGAATCCGGCGCCCCAACCGGGACTAGAACCCGGTGTGCCGGCGCCGCAAGGTGGAGGATTAGCCTATTGAGCCACGGCGCCGGCCTTCCTGGTCTTATTTTTTATAAGGCCTATTTTTCAATTAACTTTATACTTGTAAGATTAACACTGTACTAAGTAAAGAGTTCAACAAATAATATGATGACAAAAGGAAAACTGTTCCTCAGTAATTGAGACAAGGGCTGTTCAAATTTGTTTTGTTGTTGTTGAATTTTTTGAGCTCTTTATAGATTCTGTTTATTAACCCTTTTACCCAAAGTGATTTCAAATTGAGATACCACTGGACAGCTCAATACCCCATGCATACTTACTGTCAGGGAAAGTGTTTAAATGTTGGGGTGGTAGTGAGAGGGAGATTATGTGAAGCCTGAATAAGCCCACATGTGATACAGATAAGCTCTGTAAGAATCACTTAGATGAAAATATATTTCATTCAAAAATCCCACTGTCATTGAAATTTCCTCTTTTATCTCATTATTTTTGCATAGATTCTTGTAATCATCTAGTCTGTTTCATTATCTAATTGACAAATTAGTTCTTTCCTGCCCCAGGAAGTTGACCATTCAAACTTTTTATCTAAAGGCTTGGTATGAAGAGACACTGTTATTTCCTAAAGGATTGCAGGTATCAGGCAATTAAAGTTCTTTCTTAAATCAAGCTAACATTTGCTTCGCTGTTGTTCCTCACTCACTCGGAAAGCTGTCGTATTTCTCCCAAATTCAGCCTTCTCTATGGTAAAACACTACAATTCCTTCAGTCAGTGCTCAAGGTTTCAGGGCCCTCATTCTAGTCACCTTGCCTGGCAGCAGTTTCCTGTTGCTTCTTTAGATGTGTTGAGTTTAACAGCTCACGGCTGCATTTCTTGACATCCTTTGCCCTCCAAAATCTGATTGCTGCTGTACCTTTCTGACAAGTCCTGATTCCCTGTGATCCATTCTTCACATGGCTGCCAAAGAAGATTTTATGAATCAGGTCATTTTTCGTCCCTGTTTGAAGCCTGCCAACCATTTCTCGTTGCTGTTAGAATAAAATCCATACTTAACACATTGTAAGGACCGATCTGATCTCACCCTACTCCTCTTTTGTAATCTTGCATCCCTGAATTCCAGTCACTGTGGCCGTCTCCTGTCTCCTTGAACTTGCTGTTCCTTTGTCATCTGTTCCTCTCAGTCTTCAGGTGACAGGCTCCTTTCTTCCTAAGGCTCAGTTCCAATTCCTTTCCCCAGAGGCCTTTCCCCTTCCCCAAGCTCAGACTCACAATACCGTGTTCATTGCTGGGCCTTCAAATGCCTAGATGGGGAATTCCCCATGGTGGGCTTACAATGAATATTTATGGAATAAGAGAAAATGAGTGGTCAGATCAAGGTCAAATACATCTCTTGTTTTTATTAATGGCATCTATTAACACATCCTAAATTTATGAGGCCAGTAGAGAAACTTGTCCTCATTAGCTCATCTTTTTTAAGATTTATCTATTTGTTTGAAAGGCAGAGTTACAGAGAGGCAGAGGAAGAGAGAGAGAGAGAGAGATTTTCCATCCACTGGTTCACTCCCCAGATGGCCACAACAGCTGGGGCGGAGCCGATCCGAAGCCAGGAACCAGGAGTTTCTTCCAGGTCTCCCATGTGGGTGCAGGTGCCCAAGGACTTGGGCCATCCTCTGCTGCTTTCCCAAACCATAGCAGAGAGCTGGATCGGAAGTGGAGCACCTGGGAGTTCAACCAGCGCCCATATGGGATGCTGGCACTGCAGGCAGCGGGTTTAACCAGCCCCTGATCATCTTTAACGTGAGGTAAGATAACAGCTATAGGTGAAGCCAGCAGGATTTGATTCCTGTTTAGATGTGGGGCATGAGGGAAACCAAGGAGCCAACTGTAAGTAACTCCCAGGATTTTGCCTGAGCAAGTGGAAAAGTTTAGTTACAACTACTGAAGTGGGAACTGAGAGGGGAGGTGTGAGGACGACACTGAGGTGACAGGTATCAGGAATAAGTTTGGGATATGAAAATGTAAAATGCTTAAGGTCCGGAATTCATGGTGCCTTGGCTTCTTCGGCTGCAAGGAAGGATTTAACTCTTCATATGATTATCACGAGGATTTCGAGGAATTAATGTATACAAATCAAAATAATAGAAGTAGAAAGGAAAATAAATTAAGCATGGTTATGATCTTATAGAGCTTTTGCCAGATCCTTTGGGCATCATATACAAAAACCTAAGCATAATTCACAAAATTTTGCCTGGTAGGATTTTAGGCTGAGGATAGAAGAGGATTTTCTTTTGTATAGGAAATGTGCAGTTATCCAGTTGGAAATTAAGGTATTGATTCTGAATATCTAAAAATATCTGTATTGTGGTGGATATCTATAACCATAGAGTATCAAAAAAAGCATTTTGCACACACTCACTGAACTGTCTTATGACTGTAGTAACCTTCAAAAGCCAATGTACTGAGTCTCTACCATGAACAGGGAAAAACACTAGATTCTGAAAAGCTAATGTATCTAAGTTAGGGTTTATAATGTTATATTCTGGGGATTAATGTAAGCATTTTACCAGGGTTTAACCTTACAAGCTTAACACAAGAAATATATGACTGTCGCTATTGAGTGAAAGACAGGAAGTTCCTCCCATGCAGGGCAGTGAGGGATTCCAGGGAATAGGTGAGTCCTGTTGACTTTGGAGGAATGCCAGTGCTGGCTGGGGCAGTATTCAGAAGTGCCCTTCAAACCGTCCAGCCTCCACCACCACTGCAGGCAGACTTCAAAGCACTTTCAGGGCATATTGTTAGAGAAGAAATTTCATTACGAAAATTACGGTTCTATAGGTTTATAAGATGCAGTCACACTTAATTTCTCTAAAGTTTGCAACAATCCTATTTGAAGTTTTTATATCTCAGTGTCTTTTGTATGGGATGTATGGCAGTTATTTTCACCATATAAGTAACATGCGGCCTACTTAATAACCAATTCTTTAACAACCTAAAGTCCTTCATGTTACTTAACATAGTAATGATCCTTTCAAAGCTTAATTCTCCTTGAGCAAGTTGTGTCTTGCAGATTCAGTACAGGGAAATCAGGGCTTCCCTAGCGCAGTGTTAGTCACAGTAGGGAGAGGGAACCTCGTGGTACAGCTTCCTCACTACGTCCGCTGAGTCAGTCTTTACAGGAAACCATCAGGGCTGTTGGAAGGCAAATTCTTGCACTCTGCACAAACAGGTATTCAATATCGGAACACATCATAATAATTGGTAAGTGCCAAGCTTTGCTTGAAGTCCTTTACAATAGTCACAAGCATCCTGCAACGTGTAGATGGCTGTGCTGCAGCCATTGAGGTCCCTGAAGAGCAGAGAGGTGTTTAACGTTACGCAGGTTTACGCGGATGGTAATTTAGAATTGAGTTTCAAGCCAGGGCAGGGTGGCCACAGAGCCCTGTTCTCAGCTACTGTGTTGTAGCACCTCCTTCCCTAAAATGTAGTTTAGGACAAATGTGTAGTTTAGGACAAAGAATAATGAACTGTAGCTTTTTGTTTCATAAATAAAATTTATTCTATGAGGATACTTCAAAAGGTTCACAGAAAATGGACTTCAAAGTTAAGTTTGTTCTGATGCAAAAAATTTTTGAAAGTAACTTTTGTGTGTGTATGTATATAAATTAAGACCATGGCTTTAGTGAACTATTTTTGTTTTACATCTCCACAATAAAATATGTTATAGTAAGCTGGCAGGATTTAAAGTGATTGTAGTATATATATATTAATTGTGTAATTTTTTTTCTTTCTCCTCAGTTTCATGGTTTTCTCCAAATGAAAATATTCTCATTGTTATTTTCCCAATTTTGGCTATACTTCTGTTCTGGGGACAGTTTGGCATTTTAAGTAAGTATTCCTATTTTTCATTTATGTTTTAATTATGAACCTTATTTCTAAGAGAAATTAACTTCAGTGATATTATTTAAACTGTATTAGGAAATATTACTGTGATAAATAAGAATATGCAATTTGAATATTAATCATTGTATAGGAGTATATCTATTGCCCCTCATATTTTTATATAGTTCCATTTGAATTCCCAAGAAGGTGGTTTTTTATTATTTTTTAAATCCCTTAAGAATCAATAGTGTAAATACTGGTAATACCTCCTTAAATTCATATATTTTAATATTTATCAAATGTTTATACACGTATTATGCCATTTAGAAAGCTGATAGTCACATACTACATCAATGTTTAGAGAGAATACTATACTCTGGAGCATAAAGATTCCCTTCTCTTTCTGTTCTCAGTTTGAATTCTTGTGTGTGTATGTTCACCCCTGGGAAAACCCAGTTTGAACTGTGTTGTATCATCCTCGCTGTGCAGATCTGTGGCCTAGCAGCCACAGGAGAGTTGTGTTCTTATCTTGCTTCCCTGTAATAATCGTGTACCCCAGCCTCTGAGGGCAGCTCTTGATGCTGTGTCAGATTTGGCACAAACAATACAGAGTTATTATTATGAGCTAAATAGGTAATATGCATTCTAGTTTATGTTTACACTCAATATTTCCATGCTGGCTTGGTAAAGAAATTTCCTAAATTTGTGAAGTTCTGAGGAGCAGTTAAACATTTAAAATGTAAGATTTATTCCTACTCTCCCCCATAGCACCTTGAAACAGTCATTGAAGACCAGTAAACATCTCTACAGGCAGGGAGTAAATAATGGTGATTTCGTTTATTCTGCAACCTTCAGTAAAATACCACAATGGATTGGCCTAATGTATACTTCATGAATCTTCTGGAAGCTTTTAACCATGTTGGCAGACTTTGGCATTAAGGGCTGTCATATGATTTGGGCAGGGTATAGCCTGTTTCTAAGTTCATGAAATTATTTCATGTTACTGTGATTTGTTAAATCTGTTTTGCTGGTAACAGCGTTATCATAAGGGACATTATTTTTAGTGTAATTGACCAAGAATGAATCTGTTTACTATTAGCAACATTTTTATATAATAAGTTTTCCATTTTTTTTCTGATTTAAAATAGTAGTAGAGCCATCCTCATTATACATAGGGATTGGTTCCAGATCCCGTCTCAGATACCAATATCTGGGGATGCTCAAGTCTGTTATATAAAACGACATATTATTTACATGTAGGCTGAGCCTATCCTCTGATATGCTTTAAATCATCTCCAGATTGCACATAATATAATGTGAATGCTCTAAGTTGTTGATGTACTATATTGTTTTGGAATAATAATGAGGAAAAAGTCTGTACATGCTCAGTATAGATGCATTATTTTCAATTTTTCAGTTAATTGGATCAAGGATGTAGAATTCAGAGTTACAGAGGGACATTTGTGCATATCATTTTAGAATACCTGGTACAATACAGGAAGTTATAGCAAAAGAACAATTAAAATCATCTGGGGTCCCCAAACTAGAAGCGAACTATTGGTATTTCCTAGTGAATTTCCCGCTTCCCTTTCTGTCTTTTTCATTCATTTTTGTTATGTGTCTTTAAAAATAGAAGACATAAATTAATTCATGTAGTTTCTATACTTACACATCCTGATTTTCCCCCTGTGTCTTTAGAAATCTTGTTATAGCTGCCTGTGCTCTACTTTTATGGATGTTCTATAATTTACTTAACTCTCATCTTTGTGGATATTAGGGATGTTTCCAAATTTTTTGATACTATGAAAGTAACTCTGCTAAATATATGTAATCCTAGTAATGGCAGAGAAAGTGTATGCCTCATGATACACCCTGCATAAATGTTCTCCAGAAACATTGTATCAACTGCTATTGCAGATGAGAATACCTGTTATCATTCTAAAATTATTCTAAAATCTTTGCTAATTTGATGAGTGAAAAAACATCCTTTTTTAGTTTTCATTTTTGTATTAGGATAATTTTTTTATGTTTGTTTGAGAGGCAGTGAGAGATTGAAAGAGTCTGCTGGTTCACTGTGCAAATGCCCACAATGGCTATGCCTGCTTTGGGGGTTGAAGCAGAGAGGCAGGAATGCAGTCAAGGTCTCCCAAATGGGTAGCAGGAACTCGGTTACTTGAGACACTGCCGCTGCCTCCTAGGGTCCATGTTAGCAGGAAAGTGGAGTCAGGAGCTGTAGCCCAGTATTTAACCCAGGCTCCCTGAGATGGCACAGGTTGCTCAAGCATTTTAACTGCTAGGCCCAGTGCCTGCCCTTTGAACCAGTGCTGTTTACCACTACAAAGTACCTGCTCCAACATCCTGAATTTATTTTGAGAATTTCCTTTTCTTGAGGAATGAACATTTATGTGATAGACCACGGATTAGATGACATTGCTATTGACAGTGGAGAATGTTGACATGATTTGTTTGTTCTACGGTTAGCTATTGACAGGGTGCCTGGTTATGGCAAGGTACTGGGCTAAGTGCTTGAGATGTGGAGGTGAAGCACACGTCTCCCTGGCCATGCAGCACTCACATTTCAACCATTTCAGTGAGGGAGAAGTGTGTGTGTCTTTGTGTCCTGTGCCTTGTGTCACATCTTTAAGACAGTCATGGATCCTAATCTTCACTTTTCTTTTGGTGACTTTCAGAAGAGGTCTCCTGGTCTGGTGTGGATGTTCCACCAGACAGGAGAGCCCTTGTATTTTCCACCTGCTCAGTTACATGTTGGTTGGTTATGTTTCTGTATGTTACACCTGCGATGGTAACAATAGTTACAGAGAAAGGGAGAGACAGAGAGAGAGAGAGAGAGAGAGAGAGAGAGAGAAGATACCATCCAACTACTGGTTCACTCCCCCAAATGGCTGCAGCAACAGCCAGGGCTGGGCCAGGCTGAAGCCCGGATCCCAGAGCCTCTTCCCGGTCTCCCACGTGTGTGCAGGGGCCCAAGCACTTGGGCCATCTGCCTTGGCTCTCCCAGGCACATCAGCAGGGAGCCAGATCAGAAGTGTAGCAGCCTCAGGCCAGCACCCACATAGAATACTGGTGTCACAGGTGGCAGCCAAACCAGCTATGCCACACCACCAGCCCCTATCATCTCCCTTTCTAAGTTTGTATTCGCTTCCAACATTTTATCTTATGCAGTCACTCTCAATATTATGAAATATCTCCAAGAGTTCTTTTTATCTGAAGTTTATGTTTTTGTTTGTTTGCCAGAGTCATTCCCTCTAGGGCATCTTCATTCCTGTTCCAGCTTCCTTACTGTCCCCTCAGTTGTGCCAGTAGGGTCACCTTCACTGAGTTCCTCTGGTTGCGTCTTGAGAGCCTATTGCATAACAGTATGTCGACATTCCCACGCTCACGGTTTCTTCCACTACTTCGTTTATGGTCTATTGGAATTTCTCATAGAGCATTCTGTCTCTTCATGCCTGTGGCTCTTTCATCTCTGTTGCCCACTTGCATCATTTTATTGTC
This sequence comes from Oryctolagus cuniculus, assembly GCF_964237555.1. Taxonomy (NCBI): domain Eukaryota; kingdom Metazoa; phylum Chordata; class Mammalia; order Lagomorpha; family Leporidae; genus Oryctolagus; species Oryctolagus cuniculus. The sequence continues at coordinate 63,291,938 of NC_091435.1, read as the reverse complement.
TATCACAGACATTTATCACTGGGAGTCAGGGAGGTAACACAGCTGCGTGCTTTGCTGTCTGTCCATGAGTAACGCATGTCACCAACAGGCTCCAAAGAAGTGATGTGATCGGTGCTGATCGTGATGCGCAGCTACCATGTACATGGCAATTTGTAGACTGAGGAGATAGCAATGAAATTCATACTTTGTGCCATTACTCAGCTAATATATTGTGAAGACTAAAATTTGAAGTGTTTGGGGGAACTTGTTTTGGGTAAACCGTGGTAGCTGGAATTCATGCATGTTAGAACTGTGCAAAATGTTTTGAACCCATTATGTTTTTTTTTTACCTTTTATTTAATGAATATAAATTTCCAAAGTACAGAATATTGATTACAATGGCTTCCCCCCCATAACGTCCCTCCAACCCGCAACCCTCCCCTTATCCACTCCCTCTCCCCTTCCATTCACATCAAGATTCATTTTCGATTCTCTTTATATACAGAAGATCAGTTTAGCATACATTAAGTAAGGATTTCAACAGTTTGCTCCCACACAGAAACATAAAGTGAAAAATACTGTTTGAGTACTAGTTATAGCATTAAATCTCAATGTACAGCACACTAAGGACAGAGATCCTACATGATGAGTAAGTGCACAGTGACTCCTGTTGTTGACTTAACAAATTGACACTCTTGTTTATGGCATCAGTAATCACCCTAGGCTCTTGTCATGAGCTGCCAAGGCTATGGAAGCCCCCTGAGTTCACCGACTCTGATCATTTTTAGACAAGGCCATGGTCAAAGTGGAAGTTCTCTCCTCCCTTCAGAGAAGGTACCTCCTTCTTTGATGACCCATTCTTTCCACTGGGATCTCACTCACGGAGATCTTTCATTTAGGTTTTTTTTTTTTTTTTCCCCAGAGTGTCTTGGCTTTCCATGCCTGAAATAGTCTCATGGGCATTTCAGCCGGATCCGCATGCCTTAAGGGCTGATTATGAGGCCAGAGTGCTGTTAGGACATTTGCCATTCTATGGGTCTGCTGTGTATCTCACTTCCCATGTTGGATCATTCTCTCCCTTTTTTATTCTATCAGCTAGTATTTGCAGACACTATTCTTGTTTATGTGATCCCTTTGGTTCTTAGTCCTATCATTACGACCAATTGTGAATAGAAATTGATCACTGGGACTAGTACACATGCCACCTTGATGGGATTGAATTCGAATCCCCTGGTATGTTTCTAACTCTACTGTTTGAGGTAAGTCAGTTTGAGCATGTCCCGAATTGCACATCTCTTCCCTCTCTTATTCCCACTCTTATATTTAACAGCGATCACTTTTCAGTTAAGTTTCAGCACTTAAGAAGAATTGTGTATTGATTACAGTATTCAAAAAAAAGTAAAGAAAGAAATCTACCAACAACAGATGCTGGCAAGTATGTGGGGAAAAAGGGACACTAACCCACTGTTGGTGGGAATGCAAACTGGTAAGCCACTATGGAAGTCAGTCTGGAGATTCCTCAGAAACCTGAACATAACCCTACCATTCAACCCAGCCATCCCACTCCTTGGAATTTACCCAAAGGAAATTAAATTGGCAAACAAACAAGCTGTCTGCGCATTAATGTTTATTGTAGCTCAATTCACAATAGCTAAGACCTGGAACCAACCTAAATGCCCATCAACAGTAGACTGGATAAAGAAATTATGGGACATGTACTCTATCGAATACTATACAGCAGTCAAAAACAACGAAATCCGGTCATTTGCAACAAGATGGAGGAATCTGGAAAACATCATGCTGAGTGAATTAAGCCAGTCCCAAAGGGACAAATATCATATGTTCTCCCTGATCGGCCACAACTGAATGAGCAGCAAAGGGGAAACCTGTTGAAGTGAAATGGACACTATGAGAAACAGTGACTTGATCAGCTCTTGTCCTGACGGTTGATGTACAATGTAATACTTTATCCATTTTAGTATTTTCTCTTTGTTTTGTTCTAGTACTATTGGTTGAACTCTGTGATTAACACACAGTTATTTTTAGGTGTTTAAATTTTAACTGAAAAGTGATCACTGTTAAATATAAGAGTGGGAATAAGAGAGGGAGGAGATGTACAATTTGGGACATGCCCAATTGAACTTGCCCGAAATGGTGGAGTTAGAAACATGCCAGGGGATCCCAATACAATCCAATCAAGGTGGCATGTACCAATGCCATCTCACTAGTCCAAGTGATCAATTTCAGTTCACAATTGATCACACTGATAGGTCTAAGAGTCAAAGGGATCACACAAACAAATCTAGTGTCTGCTGATGCTAGCTGATAGAATCAAAAAGGGAGAGAACAATCCATCATGGGAAGCGGGATACACAGTAGACTCTTAGAATGGCAGATGTCCTAAATAGCACTCTGGCCTCAGAATCAGACCTTAAGGCATTCGGATATGGCTGAAGAGCCCATGAGAGTATTTTAGGTAACTCATGACTAGAGCCTAGGGAGATTACTGATGCCATAAACAAGAGTGTCAAATTGTTAAGTCAACAACAGGAGTCACTGTGTACTTACTCCTCATGTGGGATCTGTCCTTAGTGTGTTGTCCAATGCGAAGTAATGCTATAACTAGTACTGAAACAGTATTTAACACTTTGTGTTTCTGTGTGGGTGTAAACTGATGAAATCTTTACTTAATATATACTGAATTGATCTTCTGTATATAAAGATAATTGAAAATGAATCTTGATGTGAATGGAATGGGAGAGGGAGCGGGAGATGGGAGGGTTGTGAGTGGGAGGGAAATTATGGGGGGGAAGCCATTGTAATCCATTAACTGTACTTTGAAAATTTATATTTACTAAATAAAAAATAAAAAAAATAAATTTCCTCTTTTGAAAAAAAAAGAACTGTGCAAAATGAGGACTTCTATAATTTATTTCAGATTTGTGCATGTTTCATTTCCTTTTTTATTAATATAAAGAGAACAGGTTTCATGCATTTCATAGGTACAGTTCCAAGAAGACAACTACACTTCCCTTTCTCTCCTCCCCTTCCCCCAACCCACCTCCCACCCTCCCCTCTCTTCCTCTCATCAGTTTTTGCAAAGACATAATTTCAATCCACTCTATATTCACAGGCTTAATTCACCACTAACCATAATATTCAAAAAGTACAAAGTAGAAAGAGCACAGTTCCACAGCAGTATAAACAAGGGCTAAAAACAGCAATCATATCACCATGTCCATTTCATTCCCAAACATTTTTTTGTATTGTGTATTAACTAACGCATATCACAGAAAACATATTTGTCATTGTCATTTCCTTTTAAACTTTCTCATCCTTACTCAAGATTATTCCATATGGATTTTAGTTACTGTTCAGAGGGATTTGAGAGGCTGTTCCTGTAGTAAACATTGATGGAATTCAAGGAAAAAAATTCATCATAACAGCCTTGAGGTCCAACCAAGTCCCTGAGTTCCGATTTAAGGACTAGCTTGAGAGTGAAAATAGTCAACGAGAGCATGTTTTTAAAAAGTAATGAAACAGTTTCTTGATAGAAAAATCATTCTTAAGAAATGATGACATATACTAAATTATGCTAGGAAATGGATATCCAAAAAGATAAAATGACATAATATTATTGTAGTCATTCTGTGATCTGGTTGGTGACCCCTGATATAGGACTTTGTTCTTAAGTTTACTATGAATTGTTTGATAATCTTGAACTCCCTTTCTTGATCCTGTACACATAGTGATCACATTCTGTTATTAAATAATGTGGTTATGACCTGATTTTATTGGAGGAGGCACCAAACGCAGCTATAGCTCAGCATTTTACTCTTTTGTAGAAATGTAGTTGCTACTTACCTGACTCTTTCCAAATGCAGCCGTCCAACTGCCTATATGTACTGTGACATTGTGAGCTCTTCTACAAAGCCAGGGAAACTTTGAAATGGGGAAAAAGAAATGAGTCTGTTGGACATCCTTTTCTTTGATCTTTTATATTCTGAGCACTTATTACACAAAGCCTGGGCTCTTTTATTTCTAGGTCCTACAGACTTCAGATATGATGTCTAGTCAGTAATCACTTTCACAGAATCATTTTATTGAAGCAAGTTGGATAGTGTATGAAGTTTATTATGAAATTATTCTTCTTGCCTTCTAGCAAGTAACCAGCTTATAATTGGTATTAATATTCATTTTTCTCTAATGCCAGTTGCACAAAATTTGTTTGTGTGCATGAGTATTTTAAATGAATGTCTAAAAATTTTAAATAATAATTTAAATTTAAATAATTAAAAAATTTGCAATTCTAATTTCACTTGAAAAATCATTGGATGTATTTTATCCTTCATTGAATACGATACTGGTTTACAGCTCAACAGATTCTAAAATTAGCTTGCTAGAGTTATCAGAAAACAGTACTATAATACAAAAATCGAACACTTGTCTTACTTTATGGCTTATTTGTAATTTAGTATGCATTATATTTCACTGGTAAACCACCATGCCTCTCTACTCACTCATTGATCACTTGACTAGGGACTGTCTAAATGTCATGTTTTTGAGCAAACATTACATTCTTGGCTTTGGGAGTTTTGCTGGATGGTCTGCAGTCTGTGTGTGCCTATTGAGTGTATGACATACAGTCTTCACAGAATCATGACAACTTAGCATGGTAGATTCGATTTTATCCCCATGTTGACTTCATAATTTCAGCAGATTTCATCAGTGGCAACCTATATTCTGTCTTACATATGTGCTCTCTATCAGTTACAAGAGACTAGAAAACCCTGCTTTTGATTCATAATGTTAGCTGTTTGTTCAGTAGCTAGAGGGACAGGTTGTTGCTTTATTGCATGTTGAATTTGAAAGATGATATAAATAAATGATATTTCTTAGATCGGAGTAGATTCTCACCTTTTCTGTAGTGAGAGAAGAAGATCTGGGAATAACACCCTCACCCCTCCCACAAACCCCTTCTCAAGCACCCACCCTCACCTGTTGGGACATCAGGTCCTCAAGGAAGGCCTTGTGTTTGCGTCTTTGCTCACTGTTAGCTGTGTTAGTGATTGTTGCATAGCTACATAGTGTTCGGTCTGTTATCATTGCTTTAATCTACTTGTTCCTTAAATTGGACCAATAAAAAGGGCCTGGAACATTTTAGATACAAAGTAAGTATTTGTAGAACTAATGAATGAACCAATCTAACATGGTTCTAAGAACTAGCCTGCTATGTATAGTTATTTTATAGAAGATATGAAAGGGAAAATTTTAGAATTTCTAAATGTTTAACAAAAATGTTTTATTGTCCCCCTGATACATAGTATTCCTGTGCCAGGCAGCACTTACATTTTAAGTTTCTTGTTAAAAATGTAAATACCATTATTTTGCACATGTTTTATTTTGTGTATTGATTTCAGTAGTTGTAGCTGAGGGGAATCTTTAAAAAGCATGCCGAGTTTTAAAATTGCATAGCTTGGCTTCACAACCAACCAGAAAATCATACCAAGAAATTTGATAAGAGCCCGCTGTTAGGAACACAACAAATTGTGTTTATCTTAATGCTAAATATTTGGGGGAATAACTTGAATCTATTTTCTTGTTGCATTTCATGTTTTGATAAATTTAATAAATAAGGATAAATCCTCTTACAAAAGGACAAAGAAATGATCATCAACCAAAGGTTGTCAAGCTTATCTCCAAGGCATCTTGCCCATTAGTTACACTGAGAAAGTTGACCACTGGGCTGACAACAAGCTATCTTCCCCACACTTGCTGTGGGACCTGCTGAATCTTGGCCATTGTAAACAAAGAAAATGAGCCAAGGAAACTCTTTGTAAAGATTCACTTGAGAAAACATAGAAATAAATAAATCTTTTTAAAAAAATAAAACATAGAGATACTCTTTTATCACCTATGTTTACTTAAGTAGATCCCACTAATGTATTTGTCAGAAATGGTTGCTTAATTTAAGGAAAGGTTTAAGATAGCCTTGAAAATAATTAGTAGAGAACCAATCAACAGGAACTAAAGTGACCTCCAATGTATAGTGTACTTATTCTCAAATGAAAAGGGACATTTTATGATAAACACTGTCTGCAGCAGTGTTTTGTGGTGTTTTATTTTTGTTCCCGTCATTGACATTATTTTTTTCCTGTTTCTTCTATGTGTGAAGGGGTTGAATTTTATAGACCGTCCAAACTTTCGTTTTTGTTAAGAATGGCATGAGTCAGCCTTTTTTGCATGAAATGATAGTGTATTCCAGGGAAAATTCTTGTTGCTTGATCTTAGGAGCTCCTTTATGTTGTGCATTTTCCCTGGGAGAACCTCTTATGAAGGTTTGATTGATTGGGAGATACATTTGAAGCAGCCTCTATTCTGCAGGTCTTTGCAGAACTTTCAAACTCCGTTTAAATGATGATATACAGGGGATTAAAATGGAAAACAGGACATGTGTCTACAGAAAGTTTGTTTTCCTGTGTGGGTTCCTTTTGTGACCAATACAGTCAATTACGTTCCAGTCAGAATTGGAGCCTAGAAAAGCAGAAGCTGTGAGAACTCTGTGCTTCATGATAAAGAAGGGATCTGGCTGTGTAGTAGTCTTATAAATTCCAAGGCTGCTTGTAGCTAACTGACCCAGTAAACACTTGGAGCAGTTGCCTTAGGATGCTCTGTGATTTCATGGATTTCTCTCGTCTAACTCATGTAGATTTCAGTTAATCAGCTTAAGGATTGGTTATTACCTGCATCTCCTTTCAAGAGACTAAAATTAAGGTTATAACTGAAGTATGGATAGGTAGCAAATCAAAAAATCTTCAGGTGGCTGCAGTATATATATTTTTTATATTAAAATGTTATTTTTTTATTTTTTTAACATTTATTTAATGAATATAAATTTCCAAAGTACAGCTTATGGATTACAATGGCTTCCCCCCCCATAACTTCCCTCCCACTCACAACCATATATATTAAAATATACATTTTATCAAAGTCATTTTATTTATTGATTGATTTGAGTTTATTAATCTTATTTAATGTCTATTTAGTGAAAGAAAACTAAATGCTAAATAAATATGGTATTTTAAATATCTCTCCCTTTATGACAGCCATTCATTCATTACTGACATGGAGAATATTCATGTGTGGATGACATATAGCAGAATTCAGTCATACACTCTATTTCTTCTTGCTACTCAGAATACTTTTACATTGCAATTAGTCATGTCCTAGTGAAAATTAATTGTAATATTAATCAAAACAGAGAAGGTTGATACACAGTAAAGGAAATGATATTTTAGGCTTACCTATTATATAGTTTTTTCCCCAGGGAGAGTACTGGGTACTTAACAGTAGAACTAGTATCAGAAACAATAATATGTATAATGGATCCTGTTGAGTCTTGTGGTTTATTATTTTAAAATATTTTACTTGAAAACTGTAATCTTTTTTCCCTCCATCAGGATTTCACAAAGGTGTGATTGTACAAGTTCAATGTTTTTCAAAATGAAATACCTAGATTTATTAATTTGGCATAAAGTGGAGTGTAACCGATTTTTTCCTCATCAACATTATTTATGTCCATGTTGTGTTATCAATCTCGAGTGATTTTGCTTATCAAAGCACATTGGCAGTGTCTGAAAGACATTCTGATTGACATCTGTAACACAGAGCAGCCCCCAAAGATAGATCTAGCCCACAAAGCTAATAGTGCCTCAGTTGAGAAAGCCCATTGTATATATAACTTTATTCTTTCAACTTTAGGTGAACAAAATGTACATTCAGCATCCATATTTATACTGTCGTGACCCTTCATAGCATATGATTTGATAAGTTGTTGCTCAGAAATTATTTATGTATAATGAGTTTTCAGTTTGTCTCTGCCCTCTTATCAGTTTCAAAAACGGCTTCACTTGTGATTGACGTCATAAAACTCTTTGTTTTGTTTTTAAGCACTTAAGTATAAATCCAATCGTACGAACAAGAAAATTATTCTTTTGCTTATTGCTGGCCTGCTACTCACCGTAATTGTCATTGTTGGAGCCATCCTTTTTGTCCCAGGTAAGATGTGCAGTAACTGTGAGGGAATGCAGGGTGTAAAAGAAGGGATTCCAAGGGGGTGTTGTATTTGGTAGGGCTGTAACAAATTATGGCAAACTGGGTGGTTTAAAATAGCAGAAATTCTCTTGCCACTCTGGAGGCAATAAACCTGAAATCAGGATGCCATCCGAAGCACACTCCCTCTCCAGGCTGTAGGAGAGAATCCATTCCTAGTCTCATCTGGCTTCTGGTGTCTCCCAGCAGTCCTTGGCATTCTTCTTTTGTGGCAGTGTAACTCCAGTCTCTTTCAGTGAGGTCGAAGTGCCTCCTCACCTCCTCTGTGTCATTTTCCTGTGTCTGTGTCAATTCTTCCTCTGCTTCTCTGTTACATGCACACTTACTGCAATTAGGGCTCACCAATAGAATCCTGGATAAGCTCCTCTGTTCAGAATTCCATAATCCTATCTGGTGCCATATAATACAGTATTCCTTTCCTATGCAAGGTACTTTTACTACAGGATCAAGAGTGGGAATATCTTTGGCGCCGTCATTAGACCCACAAAGGCAGGTTTCATGGGCCAAGACACAGAAGTGGGAATGAAGACTGAAGTGGCAGTGGCATTTGGGAAATGGGAGTGTGAGTGGGAAGTCAGGGTTTGTAGAACGTGGAAAGAAACAAAGACAGACTCGTACTCAGAGTGGTTGATGAAGGAATGTCACTGTTGCTTTATGTGAAAAATGCAGTATTGGTGAATGTTGAACAACACAAATTTGGCAGTTCTATTCCACCTCTGAAATTAGTGAGGGCATGGGAAGGAAGGGAATTATTGCAGAAGATAACTTGAAAGAGCAATTAACCGGACTTTGGATCAGACTGAACATAGCAAATGAAGGAATGCTGAAAGGTGACTACAGGTTTCTCATCTAGAATTCTGTAAAGGAACTAAGAACAAGGTAGAACCGATGTGAAGTTGTAACGTGTTGAGGCTTAAATTTTGAGATTTATGTATCTTAAGTTTAATTTTAAATAACCAAATGTACACACTCATTTTGTGTGAAAGTTTGGGGAAACATCTTTAAACCTTTCACCGTATTTTAAGAGTAGCTTTGAGATTATAATGCAGTAAATATATTAAATACTTTAACTTCCTGAAAAGGAGGAAATATGTAGGAAAATATTTTAAGTGCTTTCATTTATTAACAGGTGAATATTCAATAAAGAATGCTTCTGGACTTGGTTTCATTGTAATTTCTACAGGGATATTAATATCACTTCAGTATAATGTGTTTATGACAGGTAGGTATTATTCCAGTGTAATTTTTCCTACCTTTTTCATTTATAAGAAAGCAATTTTGTTGAAAACATTCTTGTATTATTTCACAACTCTGTAAAGCTGTTTTACTGAAAAGATTTCCAGGGACAGGCATTTAATCTGTCAGTTAAGATGCCCACATCCCACGTTAGAGCACCTGGGTTTGAGTCCAAGCTCTACACCTGAATCTGGCTTCCTGCTAATTGAAACCTTGGGAAGTAGCAGTTGGTGGCTCAAATGACTGGGTTCCTGCCACTCACCTGGGAGACTGGATTGCGTTCTGGATTCCCAACTTTGACCTCAGCCATTACTGCATGTGAGCAGTGACCTGGCAGATGGGAGCATTTTCTCTGTCTCTCTCTCTCTCTCTCTCTCTCTTTTTCTCTCTTTCTCTCTCTCTCTGTCTCAAATATATAAATACAAATTTGGGGGGAAAAAATCCTCCATGCCACTCTTAGAGGTTATTTGAAGATTAAGATCTTTAAGTCATTGAATTATTTTGTAAGACATCATTTTCATATGTGTTTGATGCCAGTCAGAAAAAAAAATTATTGAAGATTTATATATTTGATAGGCAGAGTGATGGGGAGAGAAAGAAACAAACATATCTTCCATCCGCTAGTTCACTCCCCAAATGCCTACAAGAGCTGAGGAGGGTTGAGCCAGGCCAAAGCAGGGTCCAGAAAGTTCATCCTGGTCTCCCACATAGGTGGCAGGAACCCAAGTACTGAGGCCGTCATGTGCTGTACAGAGTAGCCAGGACTCAAACCAGAGTCTTAAATATGGGATGCGGGCATGTCAAGTGGCAGCTTAACACACTGTGCCACAAGTCCTGCCCCCAGTCAGCAATATTTAAAATTTTATTATATAATTTCTTAAAGATTGTATTAATCTTCTGATTTCAGTTTTTGATCTTTAAGTAGATGTTAAACACATCCTTTCTGTTTATTTGCTAAACATCTACATTAAAAAGACTAGTTCTACAAAATGGAGTTATTAATTATAAATAGAAAAGTAATTTTTTAGTTGTGAACCTTGACAGTGTAGTTTTGAAAGACAATGTGGAGATACTAACTATAATCAATATAATTTTCTTTCCATTTCAAGACTAAACCACTGAGCTATTTTCATTATTGTTAAAAGAGTTAGATTTAACCCTCAGTCTTCCAGCCTTCTCTGGTTTACCATACATTAGAGAGGTAGCAATTTACTACAAAAGCACAAGTGCACAAGGAGGAGGTCATTGTGTTCACAGTCACTTGTTTGCATAGTGGTTTTATCCCCCAGAGCAGTTTTGTGTGCATGTGGAGAAGCCATGCATAATAGCCATTTTGTAAAATGCACAAGTGTGGTAAAAGCAGCATTGTCCTAAGATTTTGAGTAGAAATTACCCAGACCAGCTCATCTGAATGACAGTAGAAAGCTATTGACTGTGTCACTCTAGAGCTGACTTTTGTGTGGAAGTGTCAGAACTCCACAGTCAGCCTGTCATCATAGGATGATGATATTCCTGATTGCTACAAGGAGGAGTGATTGCTTCTGAATACTCAGCCTGCTTCTGTTGTATCCTTTTCCTTCCTGCAGCTTTTGGGATGACCTCCTTCACTGTTGCCATATTGATCACTCAGGTGCTGGGCTACGTCCTCGCAGTGGTTGGACTGTGTCTCTGTATCATGGGTAAGGGTTCATCCATTGTAGTCTGGTTTTGGATTTCTCTTAGGCAGAGCTCTTCTTTTGCTTTCTTCCTTTTTAAAAAATACACAGATTTATTTTTTGGAGAAGTCTTAGGTTTACAGCAAAATTGAATGGAAAGTACCGAGTTTCCTTTTACCCGCAGCCCTTTAGTATATACCTTACATAGCCACAGTCTCTGTCAACATCCCCACCAGAGTGGAACCAGCAGTGACACCTCATTATCACCCACAGTTCATAGTTTGCATTATGGTTCACTCTTGGTGTAATACATTCTATGGGTATGACAGATGTATCATGACATGTACTCACTATTGTAGTATTGATACAGAACGGTTTCCCTACCCTAGAAGTGCCTCCTGTTCTACCTGTTCATCCTTCCCTCTCCCCAAATCTTAGCAACAGTAATGTTTTCATTATCTTTGTAGTTTGCATTTTCCAGAATGTCTTGTAGCTGGAATATGCAGTATGTAGCCTTTTTAGATTGACTTCAAGTTTCCTCCATGTCCTTGACTGTATAGTGCTGTATAACATTCCAGTGTGTGGATATGCCACAGTTTGTTTATGCATTTACCTGCTGAGGGATATCTTGATTGCCTTTAATTTTTTGTGACTAAGAATGAAGCTCTTATAAACATCCCTGTGCATGTTTTTTGCTCTCAATTCCATCAAGGAGTACCAACTGTAGTATGTTAAGGTTACATTTAAGTGTGTAGCAAACTGCCAAACTCTCTGTCCACAGGACTGTACTATTCCACATTACTGCCACCAATAAATGAGAGTTCCTGTTTCTCCGCATAATTGCCAGCATTTGCTGCTGTGAGCTTCTCTTTTTTAGCTCTCGTTTTTCTCCCAGTGAGAGTAGTGGTTTCCATGTTGCGACAGTAAGGCTGGCTGTATTTTGCATGTGAGCTCATTGTTTTGATAGCCAGACAACTATATCTATGTTTGTGGAATAACTTTTGAAATGACCATGCTCTAATTGGTTGGAGGCTTAGACTTTACACACAGCTTTCCTTTAGTTTTGATGTTGTAAGGTAACTGTCATGCATTCGTACCAAGATTTGGAGTCATTTCACTGACTGAATTAATAACCAGTATGCACAGGTAATTTTTGCTTCTTGATCATTAGAAAAAGAATCACTTGCCTTGAAACTTGATATTGTTGATTCTTTTTAAAGGTTCGGTTGTTTTGTATTTATTTCTAATAGAAAATTTCATTTGTTTTTACAGCCTGTGTCCCAGTGCATGGCCCTCTTCTGATTTCAGGTTTGGGTATCATAGCTCTAGCAGAATTACTTGGACTAGTTTATATGAAATTTGTGGGTAAGTCAATCTTATTTTTGTTAGCCCATGCCAAGAGTCTTATATATATATAACTTAGAAAATGCTTTTCTTTTTTAAATTTATTTTTTTTATTTTTTTATTTTTTTTTAATTTTTTTTTGACAGGCAGAGTGGACAGTGAGAAAGAGAGACAGAGAGAAAGGTCTTCCTTTGCTGTTGGTTCATCCTCCAATGGCCGCCGCGGCCGGCACACTGCATTGATCCGATGGCAGGAGCCAGGTGCTTCTCCTGGTCTCCCATGGGTTGCAGGGCCCAAGCACTTGGGCCATCCTCCACTGCACTCCCTGGCCACAGCAGAGAGCTGGCCTGGAAGAGGGGCAACTGGGTCAGAATCCGGCGCCCAGACCGGGACTAGAACCCGGTGTGCCGGCGCCGCAAGGTGGAGGATTAGCCTAGTGAGCCGCGGCGCCGGCCTGTAAATGCTTTTCATTGGTTCTTCTAGCTTAGGACAAAAGAATATATTGATAACTCCAAAAATGAGAGCATACAATTGGAATGATTTGGGGGTTATTAAAGAAATAATGAAAAGTTTGTATTATAAACTTTTTAAAAATGATTATTATTAAACTGTGTAGGTTTTTTATACTGCATAAAAGGATACATTTAAATGAATACGAAAGAATTTTTAGTTGTCCCGTTGTTTCTATGGTAGAGCTTTTGAAGAGACCTGTTTGTCATTTGTGTCACTTGTTTGTCAGTTGCTATTCCTCTTGCACACTGTTTAGACATGGATACCCCTAAGGAAATAGGAATTGAAATTCAAAATCTATCAATTTTGTTAATGGTGAAGGACAAGTGACCTTCAGCATATGACTTTCAAACATTTTAGTTAAAACCTATATAATAAAAGCATTAAGTTTTAAAATTTACTGTTTTACTATCTTAAAATCAATTCCTAGCAAGTGAGGAATGAGTTTCATTGTTTCTAACCTTTGCATTTAATCTTACCAATTTCAAATGACAGGACTTTCCATAAATCCTTGTTTAACCTGGGTCTCCCCCATGGTTGGCAGGGACCTAAGTATGTGGATTGTCCTCCCTTATTTCCCGTGCTTCCCCATGCCTCCCATATCCGCAAAGAAGAGTTGCCTTCAGGTCTGGCTTTGCTGCCTGCAGTCGGCCTAGGCATTGTAATAGCTGCACCCCCCCTTGACCTCACTTTCCCTCCTTCTCTGTGACTTAAGACCCGAAGAAGCCTGTGAAAGCATGTAATTACAAATGTCACTGCTATCCATTGAAATGAAAATGAAAGTGGAATCCCTGCAGGTACCCCAAATTAGTTTTTCTTTATCATAGTTTAACATGAAGTGCACTCTAAGTAAGTTTAGAATTTGGTACAGTTTTACTTACATTTTGAGAATATTCTAAATTAACTTTTCACATCAACTTATCTAATGCCAGAGTTGAGAGAGACACCTTCGGTCAGTTGAAAGGCAAGAAGAGACAAGGTACAAGAAAGTTGCTCTTTAGAAAATGTACTAGAATAGAAAAAATGATGTGTTTTGCTTTTATAATCTGATGATACAAATCTGAATATGTCTAACATTAGGGCTGCAAATTTGAGTGCTTGTCTCAGGAAGTAAAAATTGTAAATGTTTTCAAGATAATTTTCATTTACTACACATGCTCTGTTTTTGAAAAGCCTAATGATTGTGTCCTTATTTAAATGCAATGAAATCCTTATAATTAAAAAAAAATCTCAAATACTCTTTTTAGGTATGTGTTAATGTTTGAAGATTTTATCTTTTATCATTTTCATTGTTTCAAAGTTTAAATTTGCAGCCTTAATTGTTATTTTAAAGAGTAGGATTTTGATTTTTACTTTCTATAGCCATCTCTTAACTATACTGGATTTTTTTTCTTTTTACTGGGAGCATTTTAATTTTAAAAAATAAGAGGCTAGGCACAATTATTTAAATGTGACAGCAGACAAAAGCTTAAAAGGAGCTGACAAACTTACTGAACTTGGGCTTGTTGTTTTGTATGGAGTGTTTATATCCATTATTTATAAGGATCAATAGGTGTTCATTTTTAAGAACCATCACCAGGTAGTTCAGTATAAGGGCATATAATAGTGTTTTGATACAAACCAGCATAGTAGTGATCACAGCCATGTTTTCCACATCTCAGGGATGCAGGTATAGAATATAATATAGCAGAACAGAAATATAGAGATGCCTTCCTCTCTCTCCTCTCCCCCTCCTCCTTTCTCTCTCTCTCCCCCTTCCCCTCCCCTTCCTCCCCTATATATATATATATATATATATATATGTAAATCCAAAGATCTCTTCTTGCCCACTGTTTACGAGAAGTAAATCTACGATCACTATATAAAGCATTATTGAAAAATTCAAAACCTTGAAATACATTTATAGCATGTGGTCAAGTATTACAGGGAAGAGAAAGGATTGCAAGTAAGCACATATGGATTGCTTCAGGCTTTTGATTAAAAAACATTATGGTTGCCAGTGTCTTTGGCCCTGGTTCCAGCAGATCCATCATAATCATCAGTTGGTTACATGGGTTGTAGCCCTTCTGGACAGGACTAACTCAGGTGAAACTGCCTTCTGCACAGTTTAGTTTTCTATCACTAGAGGGATCACAGCTGACCGTGATCGCTGTTCATAGATCTCTTGTTTCAGAATGAGCTAGCCAAATGCAACATTCATTGAACCTGAGAATTAGAACATAGAAACTGTCCTTTAAATGTTATTAGGAAACAAAGGGGAGTTACTTGGCTGTTCTTGATAGTAACTGTGATAAATAAATTTATGAGCTCAAAAATATAACTGTAAAATCTTATCTCTGACAGTTTATATTACCCATCAGAAATGTAGATAGCTGTCTAGTTCTCCTTTTCCTTTGTTGATCTTGACACTGATACTGGTTTGTTTGAAGTAAGCTGTATATACATGTAACCATGTTGGTGGTCCCAATGAAGTTCTCTAATTCCACTTGGTTTATTGGGGAGACTGCTAAATGTGAGGGCATGTATTCCCAGCTCTTTTTACTCCACACTGGTTTGGATGTGAGGAACAAACTACCCTCCAAGTACCTCCACTGTAAGAGAAGTTAATTAAAAGCTCCACACAACATCAACAGAGACAGAGATCTCATGAGAGAAGAGTTTGTAGCTCAGCGACTGGAAGGATCTGATACATCCCGCATCATGTTGTCTGCTCAGCAACCCAAGTTGGTTGATGCCCTTTCACTGGCCGTGGTTACCAAGTTCTTCTTTGTTTGCTGTCAGCCAGCTCACTCTCTCCTTTACCACTCAGCTTTAATCCTGTCCATGTCTTCTCACTGATAGCATTTCTTACCTGTAGCTCTGCACTGTGAATTTTGCTTGCTGAGTTTCTCTCTGTTTCTTTTTCCCCTTTGCTTCCCAGCACCAACTTTGCTAGTCGTTTTTGTGTTTCCTTAAAATTGCAATGGTGGGGAGAAGTACCAGGTAGATCAGTTGTCAGTCTTCCATTTCAGAGACCCTTATCAGTTTCTGGCTGTGGAGTGCATAATTGGCTGATGTTGGCTCAGAACCCACTCTGTCCTTAGCCTAGGAAGCTTGATAGTGTTGAGATTGGAAATGTAGTAAGTAAATAACAAGGACCAGGAAACCTGCCTTGATCTGTTAATAAGCAAACCCATGCTGTCATCCAGCTCAGGTTACAGTGGACCTGACTACGTGTCCAGCAGGATCACCCTCTTACTGAGCGATTCCATCAGTGCTTTTCAACCTGTAAGACTGATTCTGTCTTCAGGACTGCCTTTAGCTGCCCTGGGGCCTCCTTACTTAGTTTTTATAAGAAGTTGTTTCTTCTTTACTTCCTAGCTACAATAATTCTTTTTCCTGTGTCACTTTCTTCATGCCTTTATTCCTTCATCTTAGTCAACTAATCCATTCAGAGGCAGCATTCAGAAGGACAACTCAAAAAGATAAGGAGGAGTATACAGAGGAGGGCATGATTAAGGCTATAATTGGCAGCAGCTGGTTATAATTAGAAAACTCTTTAAACTCAGAGGGATCTGGATATTTTCTCTAGTTTGCTAGCTATCTGGAGCTTTGAAAACTGCAAAGAAGCAGGGGCAACTGGGCTACAAGGCACAAGAACAGTGAACCTCAGCCTGCCCACAGTTCTGGCTTGCCAGAGTAGGGAGTGATGGAGAGAGCCCATGATAAGGGTGAGTAGATGACAGCATTTTTCCACCAAGCAGTGTAAAAAGTAGCTTATTTGGGGGACAGGTGGCATGCACAAACATAAGACTGTGTGTGTTTATTATTGGCTATAGGTAGGTTATTTGTTTAATTTGCATACAATCAAAAATATTCCATTTTTTAATAGACTGTCAAAGCTGGAACTTTTTTCATTGAAGGCTCTGATACCTCTGATTTTAGCCCTGAACATTTTATCTTAAAATTAAGCATATATTGTCTGAATTTATTTTACTTGTTAAATTTATATTCTTATTGTCTTATTTATATCAGCTTCCAATCAAAAGACTATACAACCTCCCAGGGTAAGTTAAAGTTTAATAAATGAATTGGGAATTTTCACTAGACAGGTTAGACTGAGGAATAGTAATTGGAATATTGAGCTCTAGTGCTCTTTAGTGTAATATCAAATAAGATAATGTTGAATTCATTTCACAGTGTTTGCATGAATGGGTCAAGTTCTGCTTTTAAAGATCTGTTTGATCATTTTAGTATAAATGGGATCGGATAATTGATTCCTTAAGATTACGTTGACTTATCACATGCAGAATGGCAAAGTTTGTGGGTAGAAATACTGGTTATTAACTCTGATCAGTAGGAAGCAAATTCCAATATTTTGCCTTACCTTCTGGATCCACTGGATGTGCACACACAGAATAATTTCAGGCTTAAAAATATGAAGACAAATCTATATTAAATTGACATCAATAAAAATTATAATCTTTAAAATAAATGTAAATAAGGTTGACAGATACCTGTTCTGAGATATAATTCATTGACCTCTTCTTCCCTCTTATATACATTTTTCTTCTCAAAAACCTGTACTGCCCATTTCACTGTACCTTGGATACCTTAATAAGCTATCTGAGAAAATTCCAGGAAAAGGACCATGTATCATGGTGATGGACTCAAGAGCTGGTTGGTAGAAATAAGATCTGGAAGGGACCATCTTGCACTCTGCTTCCTATGAAGGACTGATGATTGATCTTAGTGGAAGCTATAGAGAACACCCTGGCTATGGCAGGAAGTGGAAGTTACAAGGTACCCTGGCTATGGCAGGAAGTGGAAGTTAATGGGCTCCCAAGTCTGGCAGACCTCAACAGACAGGCCGCGAGAGCAGGCTGGGGCAAGCTGTGCTGCTCTCACCACAGGATTTATTCTGGAAGGGCTGGTGCTAAAGCTGGCAGCTTTAAAATGCTTTTTAGAGATAATCCATCCTTTGGGCCTATATATCCTACCACATATTCTTTCCCAGTGACTGAGTTGAATTTGCATAACTTGAAGCTTACTGTCTTGCTCCTATCTCTTGTTTAACTATTATTTATTCTGTCATTGCTATTTATGATTGTACTTCATTAATTTTTTAGAAGCTTGGATTTCTTGAACTGAGACAGGCAGGGTATGATGGGAAATTCTGTATAGAGAGTATTAAAGGGATAATACACATTATAAAAATATTAACTAGATTTCACAAGCTTTTCTTTAGCCTCTAATGCCTTATTTTGTTTTTTGACTAAAGAATGCTCTGTGTATCATATTGTTTAAACGTTAGCATATGTAAGTTTTAGTGTAAATGGATATTAATAAGTTATATTTTTAGTTAATATGTTTTAAATATTTTCCAGAAAGCTGTAGAGGAACCACTTAATGGTATGTGGCTATTACATACTTGTATATTCTCTTGACCCATTAACAGATTATAATTGGAATTGGCTCAAAGGAGTTAGACTGCCCCATCTATGCCTTAGGAAGAATTTTGTTCTCTCTTGCCTTGAGACCTCTCTTTTTCTTGATTATTCATCAAGAATTGGGAGTATTGCTTTTGTGCTATTCACATACCTGGGAAAAATGTACCATCTGTGTCTCTCAGGTAGTTGCTTCCCTTAGACAAGTGACAGAATTTGGGCAAGGGGACCATTGCCCCTTTATATTGGCCAGGATTCAGCCCAACAGTCCCCCGGAGAGAAGAATCTCAGTTACCTCCCATTTCTGATGCTTAAATTTCAGGAAGACTGTCCTCATGGAGTGAGACCAAAAATGTCTCAGTTTCTTTGTATATAAATCTGTCTGTATTCCTGAGTCTGTTCCCTTTGTGGATGGATATTGTGGGTGATTCACACAAAAGCTTTGTAATAATGTGGCAGCCTTAAAATTAATTTGTCTGTATAGTTGTAGAATAGTTGGCATGATATTACTGCATATTTGTTTATATGTGATTTCTAATTATGGAACCTTACTAATTGCCTGCTTGCTTTGTTACTAACCCTTAGCATTTAAAGAATCAAAAGGAATGATGAATGATGGTAAGTATAAAATGTGTCTACAATTACAGATTGGTTAGAATATGGGCATCAAAAAGAAATGAACAAGGTTCTTGAAAGTGTGACTTTTTTTAATAAAAAAACACTGTCAAATCATAAAGATCCACATATCTTGATATTTAAATTTAAGTCAACTTTGCTAAAAATTGCAAAACTACTTTAGAAGCTGTAGGATGTCATTAAGCAGATTCTCCAGTCCTTTGGCTAATAGGAAAGAGAAATTATCACTGTTTGTAAAACACTCTTCAGATTCAGTGTCTGGTGATTGTAGGTGCTTTGTACTAGGTACATAGATAATGTGGCACAACTCTATCATTTTGACAGTTTCTTTTGTGCATTTGTTGGTAATTTTGTTGCATTTAACCCATACAAACTTAATATCTCTGCTTTTTCAAGCAGGAACATGATTGTTACCTTTTGGGAGAAGATTAAAAAGACAGATATTTAGTCACCCCAACTTTTGCTACATTTTTCTTTTTTGGAACTCTGGGCTAATAATAACTTCGAATCTTTATTGAGTATATCAAAGACATGTTTGCTAAGACTTAAAGATAAATCAGTCTGAGATATCGAGTGCTATAGACAAGTCATTTTGATTTTACCTTAACGTGCTAATGATTCTTTAGTTCTGTTGGCTTTTAGTAATGTGTTTATGTTATCATATGATCAAAACATTTCTTCACACCTCTGATATTTACAGTCCTCCCTGAGCATGTAAATAGTTTTGCTTTGTCTTTTGCTGTTTTAAAGTCTGTGACCTTCCTGCTCCCCACCATAACAAAGCAAAGCATTCAACGTACTATCTTAATTATATTATTCCATTACTTGAGTGTGGTGGATTTTGACATTAAATTGATGTCCATATATTAGTGAACTAAGTTTAAAATGCTTAGGCTTTTGTTTATTGAGTCACAAGCATGCTTTGTATGCAAGACACTCCCTCCTAAAATAAATTGTAGTTAGTAGGAATAAAAATGGACGTTAAAAAAAAAACAACTCTGGTATCTGGAATTGGTATGGTTTGTTTATGTCTACATTGTGGTGTCCTGTTTTTTAATTTCTTTTCCTACTGTGGTGGTATTCTCCTGTAGTTGTATGAAGAAACTAAATTTTCTTTGTTTTTAGAAAACCAGTGTAAACCTTGAGTTGGGTGCCTCTTTGTTACATGCCTTTGGTTTTTTGTTGTTGTTTTGTTGTTGTTTTGTTTCTGAACCACTGCATCAGGAGAGAGTATGAAGCCTTTTTGTTCTGAATATTTTCTTTGCAGTTCTTGAAATCTATGATGACCTTTGTAATTTCCCTTAATTTTGCTAATTTTAGCTCATCAAACTTTTTTTCACCTATCTCTTTTATGGGCTCTTCCTACTGATGTACAAGGTGCTTTCCTGGGTATTCTAGTCAGTACCATTTCCTCTTTCAGGTTTTTTCACTGCGATTTGCTTGAAAAATCAATATCTCTTGGTTTTTTCAGAAAACAGAGATGATCAGACTGTTAATTTTTGTTTGGCATTAACCTTTTACTTACTGAAACTAGACTAAGGATTTACCTGGTTCCTGTCTCTGACCTTTGCAGATCTATTGTCTTTATTTTTAGATACTAGGTATCTGAAGCAATTCCAAATTTTTTAAATGCCTCAACTTCTATTTTGAAGCTCCCTCTTAAGTTTTAAAGATTTTTGAGTGTACAGTTAAAAAGAAATTTTGTGATCTCATTTGAGAGAGATATAGAGAGAGTGAACTCTCATCTGCTGATTCACTCTTCAGAGGCCCACAGCAACTAAGGCTAGGACAGACTGAAGCCAGGAGCTAAGAACTCAATCCAGGTCTACCACAAGGGTGGCAGGAACCCAATTACTTGAGCCATCTCCACTGCCTCCCAGGATCTGTGTTAGCAGGAAGCTGATTAGGAGCTGGATCTGGGTATCAACCCTAGGCTTGGGATACAGGATTGATGTCTTACCCATTAGGCCAAATGCCTCCATGCTGTACCCTCTATTTCTTTCTTTAAAAAAAAAAAGATTTATTTATTTACTTGAAAGAGCAATAGAGAGAGAGAGAGAGAGAGAGAAAGATTGATCTTCCATTCACTGATCTACTCCCCTGATGTTCTCAACAGGCAGGACTAGGCCAAGCCAAAGTCAGGAGCCAAGAATTCCAGCCTGGTCTCCCACGTGGGTGCCAGGGGCCAAAGTACTTGGACCACCTTGCACTGCTTTCCCAGGCACATTAGCAGGAAACTGGATCAGAAGCGAAGTGGTTGGGACTCAAACTGATACTCCGATATGGAACACCAGCAACAGAGGCTGCAGCCTAACGCGCTGTACCACAATGCTGGCTCTCAGTTTCTTAATAAATATAAAATGCACACAAATGGTGGTTATAAATAGTGATTATATATCTGTTTTTCAACTTTCCAGAATAACTGAAATGAAGTGATGGACTCCGATTTGGAGAGCGGAAGACGTGAAAGGAATACACTTGTGTTTATGCACCATGGCCTTGATGATTCACTCTTGTGGAGAAGAAAACAAGTAACTGGTTTTCATCTATGGGAGAACATAAGTCATTGACCCTTAAGTGATTGTTACAGTTAAGTTTTTATTCAAAGCAGCTGTAATTTAGTTAATAAAAGAACCATGATTTGTGTTGTGTGCCCGATTGAGATGCAGTTTTCTACTGTTGTTTTTATCCAATTAAGGGCGTTAAGTTGAGGGGGCAACTTCCAAGAATGATGCCTTTCAGACTGATGCCTCCTGGCTCTTGGCTAAGTGGGTTCTGACTGAGAGTTCCCAAGCACTAACCTCGTGGTTCCCCGGGGATCTCTATGAAAAACAGTGGCTTCCATCAAACCCCAGCGAAACTCAGGTTCACAGCAGCTTTGTTAGTTACGGTGTCAGCTGAATGAAGTGCCTGCCACTTCTGGGTCAAGGGGTTGGTGAACCCAGTACAGACGAGCATTTGGTGGGGACCACCTCATAGGCCACCTGCGTGGGACGGGGTACTGAGGAGGGCAGTGGTCTTCATTCTTGGGGGTTGCCATTCACACACTCCCCCTTCAACATGCCATGTAACAGGTCCTTTCCAGACTTAAGGTAATTGTATTGATGGCTGTGTTTTCTTTGATTCACACAACCCTTGTAACCCTGTCTTGTCCTCTTGTTATTTGCTTCTGCTGTATGACATGTAGCACCTTTTCTCCTCCTTGAACATGGTCCTGTGACACAGTAGCATCAGTTGTAGGAGGGAGCCAGACTTGTTCTCAGAGCCCTGTGTTCACACTCTGCAGCAAAAATAGCTATGGTTGTAACATATGTATTCCCTTCCTCTGATTTGAAGGCAAAAGTCTAGAGCGTTTCTTCACTTCTTTTCTAATGGGGGGGCATGAGAAAGAAAGCAAGATTGAAATTTTCACTCAGAGTTTCCTGCATGGCCATGTGTCTCCAGCAGGCCCCTGGGCCAGCCCTGAAAGGGTGGTTTTATTACTGTTGTATCTGTTGCATGAGAACCACTCATAACCTTCCTCCTGTAGTCCGGCCTCGTGTCCCTTCTTCCCCAAAGACTGAAAAGTAAGACAAACCCACCACATCTCCTACCCCAGTTAGAAGAAAACTAACGTTCTGACAGTTGTGATCGCCTGGAGTACTTTTAGACTCTTAGCACTCGTTTTTTACCTCGTTTGTGTGTGTGTGTGTGTGTGTGTGTGTGTGCATACATATAAGATAGGCACGTGCATCTTCTGTACGGACAAAAATGGGATACCTACAGGAGAGCAGTTGTTAACTTCGTGCTTTTAGTGAAGACGTTTGAAAACAGAGACCTCTATTGAGTGGAATTATATTTGATGCAAGTATTTGATCACTTAAACCTTTAAAAACATCTAGGTAATTTGTCAAGCTTTTTGACTGCTCACCAGTACCCTCTGAAAATACTAGTAATTCTTATCTGAGTAATAAGGCATTCATATTTGTAGTTGCATTAATAATGGTTATTTCTTAGTCCACTGAATGTTCCCATGTGCCTCTTTTATGCCACTTTTAGTGTCATATTTCATATTGGGACCAAGTGGTTTGCTGATGGCAAACCTAAATTTATGACCTGCTGAGGCCTCTTAGAAAACTGAACACACTATTAAGACCATTCTTGAGGAAAAAGAACATTCTTCCCTTACTGGGTAGCTGTCCAAAATATTAGCATATGTGGAGGGAGCTGTATTCCTTTATAGAAAACCAATGGCTCCTGCTGCTCTTTTTCCTTCTGAAAATGTTTATGTTTTGCTAATATAGTTTGGTAGTTTAGTAATCAGTTCTGATGAAGAAAAAGCAGATGGAATTTTAAAAGATATAAATTCCTATTCTCTGTTAAGAAACCAGGTAGGAAAATCTTTATAGTAAATTTTTTTCATAAACTGTAGTTGTACCTTTTAATATGTAGTACACTCATTTATTTGGGGTGTAATCCTGGATCTCCCAGTCTTTTCTCTTTGATACTGCCTGCCTTTTGAGGCATTCACTGCCCTAGACAATGCCACCAGTGGTGGCAGGGAATTGCCAGAGCAAAGTGACTCTTAATCTAGTTGTCAGCTTCTCTGGATAAGGGACCACAGCAGCAGGTGTCCTCTGGCTTAGGCATTTTCGGGCCAATTCCTTCCCTTTAAATCAGGCTGGAAATGGCTCCCAGTTTCTTTCACATCAAATTTAAATTGCTAACGGTGTTTTGAGCATCATATAGCTGTTATACCCCATAACATGGATTTTACTTTCTGATTCCAATTTTTGCCATCTACTCAGTTGTATTTATTGTACATCCTCAGAGTGGCACCATTTGTCATTAAAAAATATTTATTTATTTATTTGAAAGTCAGAGTTGAGAGAGAGAGAGAGAGAGAGAAAGAGAGAGAGAGAAAACGCTTTCATTTGCAAATTACTCCCCAGAGGGCCGCATTGGCTGGGACTGGGCCAGGCAGAAGCCAAGAGTCCAGGAGCTTTCTCCTGGTCTCCCGCATGGGTGACAGGGGCCCAAGTATTTGAGCTGTCTTCTGCTGCTTTTCCCAGGCCAGTGGCAGGGAGCAGAATCAGAAGTGGAGCAGCCGGGAGTCAAAGCAGTACTCATATGTGATGCCGGCGTCGCAAGCCATAATGCCAGCCCCTAATTTGTCATTTTCTGCAACCACTTCATGCTTTTGGCCAAATCAGATTTTTCTTCTCCTTCAGAACGTCTGCTTCAGCCCTTCCCCCCACCTTGGCCCACTGGCTGTCCTCTGCAGCATATCCCCATCTGTCTGGCTGCTCTTCCATCTCTTAATTTTCTTTCCCAGTACCTCATGCCCTTTGCTTAACTATGTTGGTTTTTGGGCTTGTACTTCTCAATCAGTTTTAAAAATTCCTTCCATAACAAGAGCTTTCTTTTCCTTCTCTGTTTCTTCAGTTCTTTGCATACTCAGTACATAAAGTGGGATGATTAATAAGAGTTGGCTGCATTTAGATTCCCCACTGTTTTTAATACGGTGAGCTAGAGAGTTTTCTTTTTTGTCCAATTTCACACGCTCTAAAAACCTTACAAAGTGATAGTTTTCCACCTGGAGACTCCAGGTCCATTCTACTTAAATTCTTCAGAATGTCAAAATGCAAATGGGATATCTCATTTCTGGGAATAGTACTCTTTTCAGGATGCTGTAGGCAGTATGGTAAGTGATGAGCCAAATGGTGATTTGAGTCAATAAAGCTCAAAAAGTGATAATTTGACTCTTTCATCTCATTAATAAGAATTACTAAACTCTGTATTGCTGTCTAGATGTCTTTTGTCCGAAACTGAGTGTTGAAAAGTGGAGAGCTGTGACGTGTATGTGGAAACACACATCCCTTTATTTACCCACTGTAGGGAACTAGAGAAGTGATTGGCCACACTTTATCTTTTTTATTGCATTTTATTTGGTTGAAGGTTTGTTTAGAAATGTTAGTTGTACATGTGTCATATTTTTAAAAGCACTTAACTGCCACCACCCACTGGGGATCCTTTCTTAGGTCATTTTCTGTGACTCATAGGGATAATCCAGATTGGTCAGGAAGTTCTACCTGGCTTTAGCTCTGATCCTTTGAGACCAGCCTTCCCGTAACTTCAGTCTTTTGAAATAGAGAAAGCATTTGTAATAAGCTTCTCTGCAAGGCAACATCACTGGAATCTAAAAAGTGTTGTTATCATGGTTAATGAGAGAGGAAAACATTTTTGTTTTTATTAAATGGAATGTTATTTACAAAAAGCCATTGTTGAGAGTTAGTTCCCACATCATATAAATACCCATTAACCATTGGAGATGAAGAGAGCTCCAGTGTTGCTATGTGCAAGACCCTCTCCTGGGGGGCTTTTTTGCATAGCAATTACAGGTGTGCAATTTGTCAGCAGTCATTTTTTGCAGTGATTTAAAGACCAAAGTTGTTTTACAGCTGTGTTACCGTTAAAGGGTTTTTTTTTAAATATGTATTAAATCAATTTATCACTGTTTGAAGCTTTGAATATCTGCAATCTTTGCCAAGAAACTTTTTTATTTAAAAACATAACTTTGTAAATATTACCCTGTAATATTATATATACCTAATAAAACATTTTAAGCTATTTTGTTGGACTATCTCTGTTGCTGCTACAGCAGACCACAAGCACACTTATGAGAAATTTAGTTTATTAATGTATTTTCTAGTTGTCCATATTCTATAGAACAATGCAAAAGATGATTTAAAATAGTAATTATAAATTCATTTTTAAAATATAATACGCAATGCATAAACTTTTAACTGGAGCCTAGTTTTGATTAAAAATTTTAGACAAGTCCAATGTGTTTTGTAATTACTTTTCAAGTCATTTTTCCTAGGGTATGGTGAAAATACCACATGAGAAAGCGGGAGACCCTTGTGCTGGCCATCTTGGCGAACTGCAGAGGCCCCTGGCAAGCCCCTGGCCCGTGTCTCAGTAGCCATCCTTAGCTGCAGAAGGAGATAAGCCTGATTCCAAACTGAACTCTGCGGGTCTTCATTTTAGTAGGTCATTAATTAGGACTGACTGCAAATGAAAGAAAGCCCAAATCTAAGGAAAATGGGGTCTCTGGCTCACTAACCTGAACCTTGAACCGTACAGCTGGCCTCAGGCAAACAGCACCACAGGGGCCAGGGACGCCCACCTTTACTCTCTCCTTGTCTCCCAGACTTCCTTTCATGGTAGACTGCTTCCTGCAGGCTCAGACCACCACCTCCCAGGGTCAGGAGAGTCGAAGGGTGAAAAGGGGTGCATTTCTCACTCTCTCAGCAGCCCTGGCTATCTCCCATTGCACGCTGGTGCTCAGCCTAGTCAGCCATCCCTGGCTCAGTTACCAAGGCCAAGCGTCTCTGGCGCTCCAGTCGCCCAGGTCAGTTCCCTGCTTTCTCCTGGAGTGGAGGTTGTTGGCTGTACATAGAGGGGCGAGGGGCAGAGGGCAGCAGGAACTTCACCTGAAGCTAAGCCCAGGGGCTGTTACCAGGTGCGGATTTGGAGTACAGGATTCCCGGCAGTGCTGAATTCCTTCAGGTCTGTATTCTGTGACTGCATTATACATGTGATTATAAACCTGGAAAATAATATTGGACAGCAGAGTACCGTCTCATTCCTTACCTCCTAGGCAATGTAATTTTTATGCATTTGTGAGAACTTCTTCATTCTCAGCGGGAGGAACTAATGGAGGCCAGAAAGCATTTAATGGCCGGCGTCCTGCACTGAAAGCTGCTCTGTGTTTTAGAGAACTGTCTGTGCTCTGCCTGATTAGAACTCCCGGGGAGGTGTGGGCTTCCAAATGCAACCAAGCTGTGTTTCCGTGCAGCACCTTGCCACCTGTGGGTCTCAGGATTGACAGCTTTAGAAAAGCATGGGCTATCATAATGCCATCCATAGACCCGATGTCGCCAGCAGCCCTGAGGTTGAAGCAGAGTTGGCAGGGTTTGGTGTCAGAAGTGAGTCTGTGCCAGAACTCACACACCCAGTCTTTATTTTCCACAGCTTCTCTGCTTGGGTTCCCTTCCACCTAATCAGAGGGAAGTGAAATATTTTAATCCTAAATTATGGATAATTGAACTGATGATTCAGGGCTGAAGACAGTGCTACCCACTGCATGAAAATACTGAGGGACTTAATGATGAGGACTCTCTTGAATTCTTTGGCAATTCTTCCTTTAGTCCTTTGACTAGAAGGCCACAGTCAGTTCTGAAAAATGGCCCATTGTGGAAAGCAGGTACCTTTGCCCCGTTTGGATGGTGAGAAACGTTTGGGGAGGAATCCAGTTTGTGTAGAGATGATTTGCGAGTGTGCAAACTGCAATCTGGTGGTGATCCTGATGCCAGACAGCATGCTTGTTCGGCAGATTGGCAAAGCTGCTGCCATTGCTCTCTTAATGGACAAACCCATGCCATGATAGTAGGCTTTCTAAGCACCCCTATTTAAAAAGAATATAATTTGATCATTGGCTGCCATCTAAAAAAGAAAAACTAGTTCTGCTTCCAGATTTCCTTTGGGTTGCCTCTAAATTCCTCAAGGTTAAGCCGACAGCCTGTGAGCTGTGGACTTTCTAAACAAATGAATTGTTTGAAAAGTTGAAGTGCGTTGTTTCAAACATGGAATATATCTACTGTGGAGCTCTTCTCTTTCTGCTCCTCTAAGTTCAGACAGTGTTCTGTCTTGAGGATGCTGTAGTTAAGCTACCCTACAGGAAAAGTGAATGCTTGGCCTCTGTACCAGCCGTCATCTATGCAGCAGATCTGCAGGGAAGATAGATCTCTGACGTGCTAAGGCAGCTGGTAGTGCTGAATCCTTTGTTCTCCCCACTGCTACTGCCTCCTCCCATAGTTGGAGGACTAGCTGCCCCACAGCCTCAGTGGAAAGCCCTGTGGTGGCTCCTCTCCAGCCCCCCCCCCCCCCCAGCCTTCCAGGCAGCTCTTTCGAGGAATGCCTGTCAGTCTCCAGGGAGTTTCCACCCCCAGCTCAGCCAGACATTTTTAGAATGTGATGCTCATAGCCTCGTTTTTGCAAGGTAGTTTAGCAGATGCATATATTTGGTTACCTGAAGAAACCCTTCTTTACTGCAGTGTTCTCAAATATTTAAATCCTTACAATTGAATTGGTTAGGTGTGTATCTTGGAATTTTTTAAAAGATCGATTTTATTTATTTGAAAGAGTTGCAGAGTGAGAGGGAGAGACACAGAGAGATCTTGGCTTTGAAATGGGGTCATCATTCAGTAGAACCCATGTCTCCTCATGTCTTTAAGTACATGCCAAACTATCAACAGGAATTATTCCAGTAACAGCTATTACTGCATGGAGCAGAAAAGATTACCCTGAATTCTGTGAAGACATATACCAGGGCATTTCAAAGAATTCATGAGGGGAGCAGGCATTTAGCTTCCCAGTTAAGATGCCCATACCTCACAGTTGAGTGCCTGGGTTCAATCCCTGGCTCTTCTGGCTTCGGTTACCCCCCGTGCAGACTTCAGGAGGCAAAGGTGATGGCTTAAATCACTGGGTTCCTGCACCCACATGAAGACCTAGATTGAGTTCCCAGCTCTTAGCTCCAGCCCAGGCCTTGCCCTGGCCATTGTAGACGTTTAGCCGGTAGATAGGAGCCCTCTGCCCATGTCCTTCTGTCTGTTTCAATCTCTTTTTGTCTCTGCCCCTCAGAAAACAAAATTTCCATGGGAAATGGAACAGAGGCACATTTATTTTGGTGCAAAAATTTTTGAAATCAATGTATAATTTATTCATAAAATACGTTTTCCACAAACTACTTTTTGAAGAATTATTTGTTTATTTGAAAGGCAGAATAACAGGGGCCAGTGCTGTGGTGCAGTAGGTTAATCCTCTACCTGTGGCGCTGGCATCCCATATGGGCACCGGTTCTAGTTCTGGCTGCTCCTCTTCTGATCCAACTCTCTGCTATGGCCTGGGAAAGTAGTAGAAGAGAACCCAAGCATGTTGGCTCCTGTACCTACGTGGGAGACCCAGAGGAAGCTCCTGGCTCCTGGCTCCAGGCTTCGGATCAGCCCAGCTCTGGCCGTTTTGGCCATTTGGGGAGTGAACCAGCGGATGGAAGACCTCTTTCCATCTCTCCCTCTCACTGTCTGTAACTTTACCTCTCCAAAAAATAAAATCTTTTTACAAAATAAAAAAGACATGTATGTTTAAAAAAAAAAAACCTACAGAAAGAGCTTTTTTCCACTGATTCACTCCCCAAATGGCCGCAATAGCCAGGTCAAGGACAGGCTGAAGCCAGGAACTCCATCCAAATCTCCCACGCAGGTGACAGGGGCCCAAGCTCAAGTACCATCCTCTGCTGTCTTCCCAGGTGCATTAGCAGGGAGCTGGATCAGAAGTGGTGCAACCAGTACTGGAATCAGCCCTCTGATCTGGGATGCTGACATCTACAAGCAGTGGCTGAGTTCGTTTGCCGCAGTGCCAGCCCCTTCCACATACTGATAGTACATTTGTATTCAAAGGCATCAACAAATATTTTTTCTCCTTTCTGTTTAAAGGAAAATGTCAGAAAAATTATGAATCCTTTCTACTTTCAGCAGGTTGATAGATGGTGGGGGCATGTGGTACTTGTCTTAGAATTGTAGTTGAAGGTATAAAAAGAAAAAGTTCCAGTTAAGGTTTTTCAGAAGCATCACATTTTAGTAAGATTACATCCTCTGGTAGTTAGGCCTCTAGAAAAGTATGAACTGCATCAGTGACAAGCCTGGGTTGGAATCCTCCCCCAGGTTGGCCTCATCCTTGGCCTTGGGGTCAGTAGTCTCCCTTTACTGTTATGGAACTAGATTTGGTGCAGGGATCAGCAGCCTCTTTGCCTCCTCTCCAAAGGCAGCTGGGATCCTCCAGAGGAGTCAGAACATGAAAGGGACGTCTCAGAGCAGATTTTCCCTGAGCGTCTGGGCCGCTAGGGAGGCCACTCCATGGCTTTCAGAGGTGCAGAGGATGCCAGGGTCACCACTCCCCCTCCCCGCCACGCCAGTGGCTCGCCTATGACTCCATCCTATTCCTCTGAGAACTGAAACTGCCCGTTGGGTTAGCACAGCTGCTTCCCATGCCCACAGCCCCTTAGCGCTCCCAGATCGGCCAGGGTGTCAGAGGCGAGCAGGGTGCCGGGCGATAATCAGCTCTCTGCAAAGCCCTGCCTCCGACTGCCTCGCTCAAGGCAACCCGGCTCGGAGGTCGAGACAGTCGTTGACTCTTTTAGAAAGCAGCTCTTTGTCATTGTTCCCTGAGATACAAAACCACCACAATCATTTTCAGTCGATGTAGAAAACAGATTCATTTTTTAAAAAGTCTAAAACAAAACAAAATTCCTGAATCAACACATTCTTAGACCCTGGATGCCGTCCAGGTCAGCCATGGCAGTGACTCAGGTGCTGATGGACCACATTGCGTGAGAGTCTCACTTCCCTGGGCCTCCTGGGTGTTTTTATTCTTCAAATTGAAGATAAAAACAAGGGATGGTCTCTTGAGGTGACGAAGGGAGAGAACGGCATGGGTTCTTCCAAAGACTCAATAAGATAATAGATTTTTTTAAAAGCTGTTGCTGAATGTAGCTTACCGTTTCAAAGGGCTTTTTAAAAATGAAATCTTTGCAAGCAACAGTAAAGAAATCTCGAACCCCGGGGGTGACAGTTAGAGTCCTGTCAGGGATTTAAATCTAATTATTAGCCTGGAATAGAGAGGAGAGAGAACCGGCCAAGTGTCAGCCTGCAAAACAATAATAGCAATAATAGCCGCCGTGTTGTGTGGTGGCCTGGCGAGTAGTGCCTTGAAGGACAGCTCAGCCCATCTATTCTCACCCTTGAAAGAAGGCCACAGAGGTTCCGTGTTTCCTGATCCTCGGTTCTTTTTATAGGGAATCCAGGTGCTTCCCACACGTTAAATCTCCTCTCTTCTGAGCCCCCGGGGAGGCCTGGTGGCCGGCTCTAAGTGCAGGCACAAAGAGGAGAGGCAGCATCAGGTCGCCCCACACCTGCACCTCACCAGCCATGTGATCTGGAGAAAGCGGTCCAACTTCTCCATGCTGCAGTGTCTATCTTTGTCACATGGAGATCAAGTAAATAGCACAGTGCTGGGCTCAGGGTAAGTGCTTAACACACCTAAGTTCTTTCTCTCTGTCATCTTCCCATGATGCATTGGCTGGGGTGGGAAAATCTTAGCATGACAGCATGGAGAGATGAGCATTGCATAGACTGGAATATGTATAATCCTATGCTGGGTGGTTGCCAAAGAAGCAAATAGAAAAACAAGTGCAGCCAAACTGCAGAGGTGCTCATGCCAAACACACAATATCCATGCGAGGACACCCTGTGGTTCCCATAGTGAAACCCAAGGACAGAAGGTGGTGACACTAGGCATTCGATAATCCTATTTATCCTTTCCTGGAATGCAAAGAAGGTAGGAGGAAAGGAAGCTGCCCCTGTAGCACATGGAGGGGCATTGGAACCCCACTTCGCCTGCCAACACTGCTCAGCTCATCCATTTATTCATTCATGCCAGAGACTGGTTCTCAAGACTTCTGAAAATGTGTGAAGAGTAGGCCCTCCAATCACACTAGACAGAATGTGATTAAAAACTTAGAGCTGTCTTCAGGCTAATAACCAGCAGAAACCAAGCCCAGGTGTATGGCAATGAAGGTAGATAGTGCAAATATTGAGGCCTCATAAATATTTTGCAAATGGAAGCCTTTCAGTCGGGGGCTCTGATCAGACTTGGGTTAGACTGCAATCAGCGTGCTCTCTTCTGCTCTAAACTGACTGTGGTCCTTGCTCCCTCAGTCCTCCTGGGTGGCTGTAGCGTGCAAAAAAGGCAGCTGGTGACATGCTGTGAATTGGAAGTGGCTTCTATTTACTTCTTCTCCGCCTACTCATATGGCCTCAGACGGTGCCCAGTTCAAGCAGGAATAAAACATCATGCGGGTTAACTGGCCTAAGTCCCTGGAGCCAAGTGTAGAAACTTGCTTTAGAGATTGATTAAAAGCCTGCAATTCATTTTAAGGCCTGGCCTTCTAGTCAGCCTTTAATGCCATCAATATTATATACTTTCCAACTGCCCAGCTATGAGGCATTTTAGCTCCTGACCCACAACTTGGCCAGAGATGCGTGGAGAATCAATGTCACGTTCCATTAAAAGATGCTTCCCTGTTGACGTTGGTTTCGTGTTTAGAAAGGCAACAATTATGCTAGAGTCTTTTCTTAGCCTGTCATCTGTCTCTGAGGGGACAGTGATGTGGAGCCAATCACAGCACCATAATCAAGTCAAAACTCCGGCATGTGTGTCCCTCATTAGCAACATTGCCATCGTATGCTACCATAGACACCTCCCTCCCATTTCTTCCTTTAACATCCATTTCTGGCTTCCTTCCACCCAGAAATAGAAGTGCACTGCGAATCATGGCATTATCAACGCGTTTTCAGTGGGAAGGATGTTCTGAGCAGACCAACATATAAATAAATTGCTTCTACACAGAAATTAACTGTGGAACCAGCAAGATAAACCCCGGACAACTAATTGCATCCAAGCAAGATGAACAAACACATTCTACAGAAAGAAAAAAAAAAGGCAACAGCATTAATGAAAATTAAGCAATATCTCAGTGGAACCAGTAAATAAATAAATAAATGGATAAATAAATAAATTTAATTAAAAACAAGTCCCAATTAGGTCTCACTTCTTAGTGAGCTGCTTAAATCAAGAAAGTCTAATGTTAAATGAGAAAAATCAACTCAGGACATCTTGTCATCTGCATTTAATGAAGATTTCTGTGTCGCATACGAGTTCTCAGGACAGGAAGCAGCAAGGGTGTATTTCAGAGTCTCATGCACACTTTCCAATGACTTTTGGTTTAAAGGACTACAGATCTCCAGTTTCAGTATATAAATCTCCTGGATGAATTGTGGAGATTCCGCCTCTTCCCCTACAACTCTTACTCTGTTATTCTGATCAGAAGACACCATATTGGACTAATACAAGTAAATCCCATATCTGCAGCTATAGCTAAAATTATTGGTATGTTGTTTTTTTCTGATAAGAGCAATACATAAATGCTGGGCAAAGCATTTACTTGAGGTTTTGCTTCTTTCTAGCTCAATTTCTTGCAGTGTTGTAGGTATTCCAGTGTATTACATTGGCAGATTCTGGGAGGTTATTCCCCTCTGCTATGTCTCAGCACCTTAACTTGGTTAATTATTCTAGGTTGTTTTCTCTCCATCTCCACCATTAACTAAGAACCCAAGGTGAATTTTCGTCCATCTTCCTTGCTGGGTTTAAGGACCCTCTGCTCCTCAGTCATGAGGATGGGATTGGGGTCAGCAGGCTCTTTCGCTAGAGGTGATTGAAGACAGTGCCTGAAGGCCCCTGCAAGGGAGGGAAGGAACAAGATAGGGGTAGGAACCACTGTGCCTGGCCCTGGAGTTGTGTGTTTGGTCCTTATAAAATTATTCCTTGCTCTTCCCCTCACCTGCCAAGAATACTTCCAGGATCGGTGAAAAGACAGGTGAGATAACATGTCAAACACCACAATGCCCTTGAAACAAATGTGCTGTGACATATAAGTCAATGTCATTTCTTATTTCATTGTCAATTATGCGAATCTCATTTTTTCTTTGCCCCACAAGGGTTTTTGGGTTTTTTTCTTTTGTCTTAAAGTCTCCATTTCCTGGCTATGTCGCTCTGGAAAACATGATCGACAACTAAATGAATGCCTGCTCCATGCTGGCCGCTACATAAAAACCTAAGAACTTGGCCAAGAGCAGACAGAAACAGTCCCCTTAAGGTGAAGCTTATAAATTTAATAAGTTGTTTACTTTCTGTGAATCTTAAATACCTCATTTTTGTATAGGAAAATATAAAAATAAAAGACATGATGTTTTTATCTCATTCTAGAAATATTTTTAGGGACCATGTAAGATGATATGGTTAACATAAAATTGAAATGAAACTGGGCCTGAAAAATTCCTGAACAAACAAAATTAACTAGGCCTTAAAAATAACCTTAACTTTGCTCAAACTGCAAACATAAGCAAAACTTAATTTGCATAATTTCTAGTAAATGCTTATGTCAGAAAATTTCAGCCGATTATAAGCAGCCAACTAGCATATCATTATGTGACTACTGAACCACAAACAAGGTAAACTAACAAAGACAATTCTGTAACAGTACCCAATCAGATAATTTATTCAGCTTCCATAGTTTTCCTGTAAAATCTTGCCTGTAACACATGGTCATCAGAACAATAAATCTCTATCTAATATTCCCCAATTCATGAATGAATTCTTACTCAAACTCTTGAATGTTATGGTGCCTCGTATTTATCACTTACAAGATAGAAAAGAGCCTAGTGCAATATAACCAGGAGCTCAGCAAATGTTACTCTTTTTTCCCCAGTTGTAACTGGAACAGAAAAAAAATTCTAAATCCTTACATTTTCCTACTTAACATCTTTTTTAGAGTATCATCAGCTGGGAGTTATTTTAAAAATGACCGGTGTGGGATTAAATAGCAGATCCAGGTCGGCAGTCTCAGGACAAGGGGTTCTTTAAACCAAGCTTTCCCTGCCAGGATAGGTTCGTTCCTTTGCCTGGAGTGAAAATGAGCCCATTTGAATCTCAAGCAAGTGAAAGCCCTGCGGCTGCAGGATGAAGGGAAAGTCCTTGACAGGGGCAGTTGTGAAGGCAGCCAGAACCCTGGCTGCCTGGGAGCACAGCTATGCACACGGGCGGGCGGAGACCAACGGAAACACCCTCCTGAGAGGCAGCGTGGGCATGGGCCACCCCAAATCCTGGTGCGAAGTAAGCAACAGACCCTTTCCAAATGGACGTTAGATGCTCACATCCAGAAAGAATGCCCCAGATTTCCCCTACACACACACACACACACACACACACACACTTCCTGCAGTTTTTCCACTGGCCTTATCCAGTTCTCCCAGTCTCAGCTCTGAAGTTCACCAATTAAGTCAGTTTAAAGCCAGCTCAACTCTTGAGGAGTTGATTCATGATGGAGACAGAAGCCACACAGTACAGCAGATGGAGTGCAGGGCAGTGGAAGTAGGACACTCCGGATCTCACCCCTTAGCTGTCACTGGTGGGCTGTGGGCCTAGACAAGAAGCGTTTGCATCTCATCTTTGGCTGTGTGTAGAATGAGGAGCTGGCCTAGATGCCCCCAGGGCTCACCGCAGCATTCCTGGCCTATCCTCTCTCCCTCGCAGAAGTCAGCAAGCCTCCAGGACTGCGTCTCTTTTCCAGCCTCCACCCACGCAGAGAGGAAGAGGTGGCCTACAGGAAGCAGTGCTGCCTCTCCTACCTCCTGTTGATATGCAGACTCCAGGAAGGAAACTCTGCTGAGAAAAGCCCAGCAGACCTCTAAATAGTCTGCGCCAGCCCCCTGGCATCCCCTGAGAACACAAGGACTAAGTCAAATTCAAAGATAGAGCCCTCCCAGCCTCTGAGGCTTCCAAGGTTCCCAGCTGCATGGGGAGGGCTACCCGGCTCCAAATAATTCCTCAAGGACCTGCCAACATTCAGAGTGCGATGGAAAGGGAGGGGTGTGCAAAAGGGCCACAGGCAAGTGGGTTCTATTTGGTGTACATAAAGGTTTAAAAAAAATCTGTACCGGCCTGCACCGCGGCTCAATAGGCTAGTCCTCTGCCTGTAGCGCCAGCACCCCGGGTTCTAGTCCGAGTTGGGGCGCCGGATTCTGTCCCGGTTGCTCCTCTTCCAGTCCAGCTTTCTGCTGTGGCCCAGGAGAGCAGTGGAGGATGGCCCAAGTGCTTGGGCCCTGCACCCACATGGGAGACCAGGAGAAGCACCTGGCTCCTGGCTTTGGATCAGCGCGGAGCGCCAGCCATAGTGCGCTGGCCGCAGTGGCCATTGGGGGGTGAACCAACGGAAAAGGAAGACCTTTCTCTCTGTCTCTATCTCTCTCTCTCTCACTGTCCACTCAGCCTGTCAAAAAAAAAATTAAAAAAAATAAAACATTTGTACCATTAACAAAAAGAAAAACAACAAAAATAGGGAGATTTTGCATTTTTAAAAAATCTGGATTTCCAGCTTCCAATAAATACAAAAAGTAGATCCAAAAAGTAGATCACGCTGTACTAGGCCACACGTGACCCCCCATCCCCCAATAGTTTATCTGGAGTGCATAGCCTCAATCCTGTTTGAGTGGAATACTTGCTCCCCAATTCTCCATGGCTCTTCCACAGTCACCACTTGAGCCTGTATTTCTGTGTTTTGCTTGCAGTAGAGAAATCTTTCTCTTTGCCCATGAATTTACACAAAATGAGAAAACAGAACATATACCCAGAGGACTGTGTGTTTTACCAGCAAGTAGAAAAAGTGTCTTTGTGTGAGTGAGGAATATTGCTAATGTTTACTATGCAAACTGTAGCATGTACAGTTCGTCGGCATTACCTGCCTAACTCTTCAGGACATTTTCTTGTATAGCCTCTGCCTGCAAGGTTTGGGGGAAGGAAATCTTCAGATAGCAGCTGTTCATCCAGCCCCTTCTTTCTCCATACTTCATGATGGGATTACATCGGCAGGTCTATTGGCTTTAGCCCTTGTTTGCTCCTTTACCTGCAACAAACTGAACAAATCTCATCTACCAGTCTTCAAACGGGTGGAAGTGTGGGAACCTAGCCTTTAGCTTGTTTGCTTGTTATACTCATAACATAGGCTTCTATCATGCTCTTTTCCATCTTTCACTTGGATGAGGCATTCTAGATTCAGACTCAGACTCCAATGGTGGAATTGGGGTATCTGCTAGTCTAGAAAGGGGATTGGGAAAGGGACTGATCCTTGCTCCTTTCCCCAGGGAAAGGACCTTCGCCACCCCCACCCCCCCTTCCCTGTTCTCCATGCATGTGTGCAATATGCACCCACACCAGTCCTCCAAACGCGAGCTGGCTTGCTCCTTTCAGCCTCTTCCTCCTCTAGCAGATCGGACAGGACAGGGAGAGCAGCCAGCTGGTGCTCGCTGCCTGATGGCATGGCCTCTGCCAACCCCGGGCAGAACAAGAGCCGCATCTTGCAGTCCTCAGCACAGCACCGGCTACTCATGGCAAAATGCCAGCCAGCCAGAAACTCTCGCAGTTTTCTGACTGTGGGTGTCCTGTGCTGCCCGGTTCCCAGCAGGGAGGGCACAGAGAAGGAGGTAAATGCTCACCTAAGCTCCGAAGTGCACTAAGACCGCTCTGCCTGGGCACTTACATTATGTTATGTGCAGCTTATAGGAACATCCTAGAGACAAAGAGAACCCAGCACGTAGGTTTGGTGGAGCTAAAGTGCAGTCCAAGATGAAGACCCCGGGAGGCTGCTCTGCAGTCACAGCCACTCAGTGATTTGATGCATGCCTACTGGGTTCTAGGTACCTAAACAAACACACAGTTT
Organism: Oryctolagus cuniculus; assembly: GCF_964237555.1. Taxonomy (NCBI): domain Eukaryota; kingdom Metazoa; phylum Chordata; class Mammalia; order Lagomorpha; family Leporidae; genus Oryctolagus; species Oryctolagus cuniculus. Next base: position 63,254,607 of record NC_091435.1, on the reverse strand, counting down.
CCCCCACATCCGTGCCCAAGGCTGTGATCCACGTGTGATCTACGTGAGAATTATGCTCAGTTGTTGAGTGTGAATCAGATCTGGAGGAAATCATGGCAGATTCCTGAGACTTCTGTGTCTGAAGCTCCACGTGCAAGCAGTCAGATCACTTACTGTGAACTGAGTGTCAACGCCCCCTTCCCTGCCGCCGAATGTCTGTGTTGCAGCCCTAATCCTGCATGTGAAGGTACTTACAGGGAGAGCCCTGGATGTGATTCGGGTTGGGTTAGGTCGTGAGGGTGGGGCCTTCTTAATTGGGTTAATGCCCTCATATAAAAGAGGGAGAGAGAAATTGCTCTCTCCCTACCCTGTGACGATACAAGAAGAAAGTCATCTGCAAACCTGGAGAAAAGCTGTCACCACACACTGGATCTGCACCCTGACCTTGGACTTTTCTGCCTCCAGAACTGTGAGAAATAAGCCACCAAGTTTGTGGTACCCAGATAGAGCATCCTGAGGCGGGGCATCACCGCTATCATGTCTTTGGCAGTGAATTCACCCAATGATTGGTAGAATGACCAGTTAACTACAGGTACCAGCCAGTAGGGCTGGGCTGAACACCTCCACCCAGCATCTGTGCTAGTGGAGCTTACCATGGATTCCATGAAAGTGGTAAGAACTTACATGTCTATGTCCGAACACGATAGTAGTGCTTTAGGTGTGTTGTCAGTCATTAAAATCCCACAACACCCAAGAGCAGAGTCCTTCAGACTTATTTTATCCATGAAGCTTGGGAGCTCAGGGGGTCAGAAGCCCATCCAGGGCTGTCCAGCTGGTAACTGATACAGGCAGGTTTCACCCAGTTTCCCTGGCTCGGAGCCTCGCCTCTGCTTTTCACAGCTGTGCCAAAGAAGGCTGTGACTGAGAAACCTTTTCCGGTCCTGGCCTGTTGAACTCCCCTTGACTCCTGGGAAGCAAACTGGGTTTCTACAGTTGTATTTCCAAACAGCGTACCCACAGTTTCTTCTCAAATCAGCATCTTTTCCCAGAAGAAAGAGACACGTCAGCTGCTGATAAGACCAGATTAACCTATTTCAACTTGATGGCTGAGTTCCGACACAATGAAAAAAAAAAAAAGTACATGGAGGATCAAAACCAACGTTACACTCCACACAATAATATTTCCTCTCAGGACTCCCTCAAGTTTTACAATCAAATATTTACTTTAGCTCCATAGGAAAATAGGAATTACCATTCTGCCTTGACTCTGAGATTCATAGATTGATAATTTGGAAATCAGGCTGTGTCCCAAAAAATCAATGCGTGATGTTAATGTGATAGTCTTTTCTCTTCCTCTCTCCCGCCTCATCCGTGAGCATTGACCTTCAAGTAAAGAGACTTTAAAAGCTGCAGTTAAAACAATTGCATGTCTCAAAATCAATGAAAACTTAGGAGAAAATATGAAGTAGTGATAAGAAGTCTGGCCAGAAAAATGCTGTATCCCTAATACCTAGTGTACAGTTTGATTTTAAAATGTATTTATTAAAGCACAAATAACTCTCAACAAAAGAGTCACTGGATTTTTTTACTAGGTAAAATTTCAAACATCTACCAAAGCATATTATACTGAAATGCCTTCATGTAGCTTCAGTATTTTCTTTTTTTTTTTTTTAAAAAAGATCTATTTATTTATTTGAAAGTCAGAGTTACTGACAGGGAGAGACAGAGAGAGTAAAAGAGAGAGAGAGAGAGAGAGAGAGGCCAGCGCCGCGTCGGCTCACTAGGCTAATCCTCCACCTAGTGGCGCCGGCACACCAGGTTCTAGTCCCAGTCGGGGCGCCGGATTCTGTCCTGGTTGCCCCTCTTCCAGGCCAGCTCTCTGCTGTGGCCAGGGAGTGCAGTGGAGGATGGCCCAAGTGCTTGGGCCCTGCAACCCATGGGAGACCAGGAGAAGCACCTGGCTCCTGCCATCGGATCAGCGCGGTGCGCCAACCGCAGCGCGCCAGCCGTGGCGGCCATTGGAGGGTGAACCAACGGCAAAGGAAGACCTTTCTCTCTGTCTCTCTCTCTCTCACTGTCCACTCTGCCTGTCAAAAGAGAGAGAGAGAGAGAGAGAGAGAGAGAGAGAGTATCTTCCATCCACTGATTCAGTCCCCAAATGGCTGCAACAACTAGGGTCTCCCACGTGGGTGCAGGAGCCCAAGGACTCAGGCCATCCTCTGCTGCTTTCCCAGGCACATTAGCAGGGAGCTGGTTGGGAAGAGGAGCACCTGGGACTCAAAACAAGTCCATATGAGATGCTGGCTGCACAGGCGGTGTCTTTACCTGCTACACCACATAACCGGCCCCAGCTTCAGTATTTTCAACTCACAGCCTAGTTCATCTGCCCCTACCCACTTCCTGTCTGCCTCAAGCAATTCTGGAGAAAATCTCACACATCAGAGCATTTCCTCAATAAACATTTCAGTTTTTAGCTATGAAAGATAAGACCACCCTTTTAAAAACAACTACATTGGCATCATTACACTCCCCTAAAAGTCATCATAGCTCCCTAAAAATACTAATAGTTCCTTAATATAACCAATAGTCATTATTATTTACATTTCTCTAATTAGCCTATAAATAGTTTCTATCTCTGTTTTCTTTTCTTTTTTTAAAATTTATTTATTTCAAAGGCAGATTTACAGAGAGGCAGAGGCAGAGAGAGAGATCTTCCATCCATTGGTTCACTCCCCAAATGGCCACAACGGGTGGAACTTCTTCTGGGTCTCCCATGTGGGTTCAGGACCCCAAAGACTTGGACCACCTTCCATTGCTTTCCTAGGCCATAGCAGTGAGCTGGGTCAGAAGTGGAGCAGCCAGGTCCCAAACTGGTGCCCATATGGGATGCCAGCACTGCTGGTAACAGCTATACTAGCTATACCACAGCACTGGCCCCTCTGTTTTCTTCTCCAACAATTTATTTGCCTCGGGATCTAAAGAGGGCCCATTCTCTTTCCCCTGTTTGTTGTGAAGGGAACTGGTCTTTCAATTTGGCAGGGATTCTTGGCATCCCTGTGGTATTGCTTAATGTGTTTCCTTTGTGCCTATGTCTCTGTGCATTGATACTTAGAGCTAGAGGTTTGTACAGACTTAGTCTGGATTTGTTTTCTCTTCGACCAGGAGATATATAATTTCTGGCTGTCTTTCTGTTTGGAAGTTATTAACTATTGATGATGATTGCTTAGGTCCTAACTAGCACTTTTGATACAACTGTTCCATTGACTAAAACTACTGAAAATCTACATAAAAATAATGAATCGGGGACGTTGGGTGTGCTAACCTAGGTCTTTTTGTGGACAAGGAAGAGCAATTCAAGTGCAATAGTTCTTCAGTGATGTGAGAGTTGTGTAGCTGAGCACCCTCACTAATCAAAACAGCACTCTCCAGAGGCCCATGCCGTGCGTGGTGGGCTAGGCCTCCCCTGCAGCACCAGAATCCCATGTGGACACCGGTTCCTGTCCTGGCTGCTCCACTTCCAATCCAGCTCTCTGCCGGTGGCCTGTGAAGGCAGTGGAGGGTGGCACAAGTCCTTGGGTCCTTGTACCCAAATAGGGGCCCAGAGGAAGTTCTTGGCTTCTGGCTTCTGATTGGTGCTGCTCAGGCCATTGCAGCCATTTGGGGAGTGAGCCAGCTATGGAAGACCCTTCTCTCTCTCCCTCTGTCTGTAACTCTACCTCTCGAATAAATAATAAAATCTGAAAAAGCAAAAACAGCACTATACAAGCACCTGTTTCAGTTAGCCAAAAAAAAGGAGGGGCGGAGGCAGTGGGTAGGGGGAAGAGGATTGCATGCCTTTTTATACAGAAACATTATTTCCAGTTTTAAATATACGACTAGAACACTGAATTGTACACATAGAAATGCGATGTATGGAGCCAGCGTCGCGGCTCACTAGGCTAATCCTCCACCTGCAGCGCTGGCACCCTGGGTTCTAGTCCCGGTTGGGGCGCCAGTTCTGTCCCAGTTGCTCCTCTTCCAGTCCAGTTCTCTGCTGTGGCCAGGGAGTGCAGTGGAGGATGGCCCAAGTGCTTGGGCCCTGCACCCCCACGGGAGACCAGGAGGAAACACCTGGCTCCTGGCTTTGGAGTTGCCATTTGGGGGGTGAACCAATGGAAGGAAGACTTTTCTCTCCGTCTCTCTCTCTCTCTCTCTCTAACTCTGCCTGTCAAAAAAGAAAGAAAGAAAGAAAGAAAGAAAGAAAGAAAGAAAGAAAGAAAGAAAGAAAGAGAAAAAGAAATGCGAAGTGTGATGGCATCTAGCACTCATCATGACATAACCATTGCCACCAATCCAGCTTTTCTTACACATTTCTGTTGCTTTTTGTACACAAAGAGGTTGTAGCACTTCAGTAACAGGTCTTCTACTCTACCCATGCAGTGTACTTCTGTATGGGTTTTAGGACCTGCACACCTCTCCTGGTTGGTAAGTCACGTTATTGTCTCCTGGTTAGTATTTAGAAAGTCACACCATGTATACTTGTAGCCAAAAAAGAAACATCTCTGGCAGGATTCAGGGAAAGAGTCTGGTGCACAAGCAGACCTCTTGGGGACCTCAACTGACTGGATTCAAGGCAGTTGTGGAGACCAGAGTAGCTGCTGTTAGTTGCCTCTGTGCCTCCCGCAATTTCTTCTCCTTGGACAGACTAGCTTCGTTATATTTTAATCTTTGTATCTGTAGACAAGCAAAGCATTAGAATGGTCCTATATCAAATTTGTTTTCCCACGATTTAACAAATTTTCATCACACCCAAGGACATACAAATGTATAGGCATGTAGGTAGGTGTGTATGGTGTGATATAGATATACAGGTACACACGCGTATTATTTCTGAAACTAAAGTTGCACAAATTATCATCCTTGCTGTGTGTGATATATCCTGATACTTTCTTTTTTCCTGATACTATTTTATTCCATTGTAAAAAAAATACTGGCTGTGACCCCACTAAATTTATTTCAAAACTCATTGGTGGGTCATAGCTTTCATCTTGAAAGCTGCATCCTACAGCAAAGGTAGAGATTGAAGAGCATCAAAGTTCCAGCTGCAAGAATTAAGACTTTTAAGAAACTGGAGCATCATTACTCTGTGAATTAGATCAGAAATCAAAGCATGTCTATATTTGTCACATGATAGGACATTATATGCCCTGTCTTTGGTTGTCATTTGTGAACAGGTTATTCTGGGAAGCAAACCAACACTCTACAGCAATCCATCAAGGAGAGAAAAGCCCCTACTGACCCTCTAAGAGCCATGCAAGAGCCCCCTCTCCTATTGAGGCCTTGATGGATCGGCCTTCTAAACAACAATCATCCATCACACAAACCCAATCCTGTTTTTTCTAGCTCCACAGAGCACACTGCACTCTCCGGAGCCACAAAGGGGAGAAAATGTTCCTTCCAACTTGCCTGCTTGATGAATTCTTCCACCTCTATGTAAAGCCCTGTTCACAGGGCATGTCTTGGCTTTTGGTGTACCCCAACTATGACAGGTGAACCTGGCTGAAGAGCAATAAACTTGCTGTTACAGCTAATTCACGCATCTTACATTTCATTGAGTCTTTCCTTACAAAAAAACCTTCCAGCTTCAGGATGCTGGTGGGGAGGTGGAGGGTGACATTAAGAAGAAAAGAAAACCCTTACAAGGTCAATAAGTTTACCCTTGAGATTCAGTCACATTCTCAGATGGTGTTTTCACATCAAAATTTGTTTATGCATTCTGCTTAGATTTTTAATATGTTTGGGCACAGGGTCAGCGCTGTGGCGTAAAGTGTAAAGACACTGCCTACAGTGCCGGCATCCCATATGGACGCCTGTTTGAGTCCCAGCTGCTCCACTTTCAATCCAGCTCTCTGCTGTGCCCTGGAAAAGCAATAGAAGATGGCCCAGGCCAGCGCCGCAGCTCACTAGGCTAATCCTCTGCCTGCGGCGCCGGCACCCCGGGTTCTAGTCCCGGTTGGGGCGCCAGTTCTGTCCCAGTTGCCCCTCTTCCAGTCCAGCGCTCTGCTGTGGCCCAGGAAGGCAGTGGAGGATGGCTCAAGTGCTTGGGCCCTGCACCCGCATGGGAGACCAGGAGGAAGCACCTGGCTCCTGGCTTTGGATTGGCATAGCGCGCCAGCCGTAGCAGTCATTTGGGGGTGAACCAATGGAAGGAAGACCTTTCTCTCTGTCTCTCTCTCTCTCTCACTGTCTAACTCTGCCTGTCAAAATAAATAAAGAAAAAAAAAAAAGAAGATGGCCAAAGTCCTTGGTCCCTTGAACCTGCATAAGAGACCCGGAAGAAGCTCCTGGCTCCTGGCTTTGGATTGGCACAGCTCCAGCCAATTGGGGAGTGAACCAACAAGTGGAAGACTCTCTCTCTCTCTCTCTCTCTCTCTCTCTTTCTCTCTGCCTCTGCCTCTGCCTCTCTGTAACTCTGCCTTTCAAATAAATAAATAAATAAATAATTTTAAAAATGTTTGGGCAGAAGTCAAAATTATTTCCCTTCATATTTTATTCAGCACGGCGTGCTTGTTTTCTGCTAAAATACAAACAGACACACACACACACACACAGACACACACACACATGCACGCTCACTTATAACAACGTTACTGTATAGAAAGTGATTTCCATGACACGGTTAATTTCCCATTTATTAGAAACATAAAGCTCTTTTTCCAGAATATGACCAACTTAAAGGTATTGGTTTATGTGTTAAGAATATTTTCATTAACTAGGAAAGAAGAAATAACCTATGAGTCATGAAAAAAGTCTAAAAAGATTATTCTGATGTTTGTTTATCTTGAACTAAATTCATAGGGAAATAAAATCACGCTGGCAGCTAAAACTGCACACTCACATTCTTTTGTATGAATTAATTATACTTAACTGCTCTGTAATGTCCTGATTAATTATTTCCTGTTCCAGTCAGTTGATTGTGCATTTTGATACGAAACCTGCATCGTGATGAGAATCTCGGACCTATTTCTCATCTCGCTGAGGGCCCCCGTAGAGCTGATCTGAACTACCAGCTTCAAAGGAAGCCTGGATCTGCGTCAGCGCCCCAGGAGGGCTGTGTCAGACCCAGGCGGTGACGATGCAACCGTAATTTTGGCCCTGGGCATGGAATCACCACTATGCACAGGCAGCAATGAGCTGGAGATTTTTTTAAATTTATTTATTTGAGAGAGAGAGAGACAGAGCTCCTATCCACAGATTTACATTTCACCCATTCCCTACACCCCAATTCCCTCAACAGCTGGGTCTGTGATGGCAGAAGCCAGGAGGCAGGAATTCAATGTAGGTCTCCCACGAGAGGGTAGGAACCCAATTTGCTTGAGCCGTTACCCACTGTCTTCTAGGATCTGTTTAGCAGACAGCTGCAGTTTGGTGTTGGAGCCAAATATTGAACCCAGACACTCTGATGTGGACATGGTTGTGTTAAGGGGTATCTTAACCACTAGGCTAAGTGCACGTCTCCAGCTGGGACTTTTAACACTGTGTTATTTTCGAAAAATCTAACTCTCCACCCTGCCCCAACCCTTGCGGGCTTGTCTCTTGCCCACAGGCTTGCTTACCTGTGCAGAGTTATCTAGGCTCTCATCAGCAGGGTGGACCTTGCCCGACAGGTCCTGGAGACAGGAGAAGCCAAGTGTTTCAGTTTCCTGTTGTTGTTTTAACAAACCTCCAAATACAACAGTGTTAAGCAATGTAAATACATTTTCTCAGGCACGGCACTGTGGCATAGTAGGCTTAGCCTCTGCCTGAAGTGCCAGCCATCCCATAAGGATGCTGGTTCATGTTCCAGCTGCTCCTCTTCTGATCCAGCTCTCTGCTGTGGCCTGGGAAAACAGTAGAAGATGACCCAAACTCCTGGGCCCCTGCACCCACGAGGGAGACCCAAAAGAAGTTTCTGGCTACTGACTTCAGATCAGCGCAGCTCCGTCCATTGTGGCCATTTGGGGAGTGAACCAGCGGATAGAAGACCTTTCTGTCTCTCCCTCTCTCTTTCTGAAACTCTACCTCTGAAATAAATAAATACATAAATAAAATTTGCAACAAATGCATTATGTTACGGTTCTGTGTGTCAGAAGTCCAGAAACCAAGGCTTAGTGTGGCTGTGTATCTTCTGGAAGCTCATGAACAGAATCGATTTCCCATCCTTTCCCAGCTTCTGGGGGCTGTCATGTTCCTTGGCTCCTGCCCCTTCCTGCATCTTCAAAGCCAGAAGGGCAGCATCTTCACATCTCTGACCTCTGCTTGTGCTCACACAACTCTTCTCATTCTTCAGCTCCTCTCTTTCCCTTCCAAGGACACTGTGGTTATTCTAGACCCAGACAATTCAGACTCATCCCCCCATGTCAAAGACTCTTAACTGGATGTCACCTGCCAGCTCCCTTTGCCATGCAGGGTCTATACTCAAAAGGTTCTAGAGATTAGGACGTGAATATCTCTTGGAACCGTTATTCTGCCCACCACATCGAGTATCCAGACTGAGCAGAATCTAGCGTAGATAAGGCCAGAGCCTGAGCACACTGCCACCCCAGCAGAAGGAGAGGTTAGCCAGACCCACACAGGCACCAGCAGAGGCAGGAGAGGCGGTGTGTAGGTAAGAACATTTATCTTAGCACAATGACTTAATGATGCCCCAAAGCCACCTTGCTTTTCCCTGGTTACTCGTTAATTTCAGCCCAGCTTTCCCCAAAACCAGGGATCTGCCACTGACAACCCGATGTACCCAATGAGCTTTGAAGTGTGGGTGGACCTGAGAAGACCAGAAGTGTGCCACCAAGCACCTGCCACAAATGGGCTAATCTCAGGCCACAGTTAGCGTTCACACATTCAAAAGCAGCCCATGAGAATGGGGGAGGGGGAATAATGAGCTTTGGAACCCAGGGGTGTAAAGGGGTCACCATGAGCCAGGTTCCCACATTGCCCCTTTTGCCTGCCCACAGCAATAGACAGCCAAGGCATCAGACACAGAACCTGGGGTCCGTAAATCTTCAGATCATGTAACTGCTCTTTCCTCTGATTCTAGGCTCTCCAGGAAACTGGGATAATTAGACTTCCCAGGGAGCCCCCACCCCCAGGGCGAGGAGGGCTGTCAATCTCTGTTCTGCTTGATGGATAGACTCTATTTCTCATAGAAAATTAACACACCGGCATGCTGGCTTGCATTTATTCATGCCTTGGGAGATTAGTTAGCATGAGTCAGCATCTCCAAGCTGTCAATCTCCAGTCTGTGTGACAGATATATACTCTAATTTCTCATGAACATTAACAAACAGCTATGCAGGTTTGTATGCATTAATGCCTTGCAAGTTTAGGTAGCATGAGTTAGAAACAACTCTGATCAGCTCAGACGTCCTTGCAGAACTGCAGCTGCAATGAATTCCCCAGGACGCTTCTCTGGCCAGAAAAATCCAATCCCACCCCTACCGCAAATTTATTTCCCAACCCTCGCTCTGCTCTCCTTGGACATCTCCAGGTGGCTCATTCACAGAGGCACCCTCTGGGGCCCTGCCACTCTGCAGCCTGCCCCAAACAACTTCAGAGCACCACTTACACTCCGCTGCTTTTAGGAAACTTCCCCTATCGCTGCTCAGAGTTCTTTGGGCTTCTCTGTATTATGCTCTAAGGAGCCTGAACTTGGGGACAGCCTGTGACACAGCAGGTTAAGCTACTGCCTCTGATGCTGGCATCCCATATCATAGCTCTGGTTTGAGTCCTGGCTGCTCCACTTCCAATCAGCTCCCTACTAATGTGCTTAGGAAAGCAGTGAAAACCATTTGGGATATAAATCAGTGGAGAGAAGATCTCTCTCTCTCTCTCTCTCTCTCTCTCTCTCTCTCTCTCTCTCTTTACCTTTCTCTCCCTCTGCCTTTCAGATAAATAAGTCTTTTTTAAAAAAACTTTATAAAAAAGAATCTTACATTTTCCATGGGTGCTCTTGTCAAACCCATTTGCCATCTCTCTGCTGCACCATGAAGGACTGTTATTTTTGAAGATTTTATTTATTTATTTATTTATTTGATAGGTAGAATTATAGACAACGAGAGGGAGAGACAGCAAGAAAGGTCTTCCATCGCCTGGCTCACCCCCCCAAATGGCTGCAATGGCCAGAGCTGGGCTGATCTGAAGCCAGGAGCCAGGGGATTCTTCAGGGTCTCCCAAGTGGGCATGGGGGTCCAAGCCCTTGGGCCATCTTCTACTGCTTTCCCAGGCCATAGCAGAGAGCTGGATTGGAAGAGGAACAGTCGGGACTAGAACCTGCACCCATATGGGATGCGGGCATTACAGTAAGGAGGGATATTAACCAACTGCACAACAACACCGGTCCCTAGGTTTGTTTTTACTCATTCTTAGATGCCAAGTGCCTAACACCATGCTAGGCACAAATAGATGCTCAATATTTGTTGAGAAAGTAAAAAACGGATGATATCTGGACCCTGACCCTTATGCCTCTATTTCAACCATGGCAGGTGTAAAATACAGGCTAACTCAACAAAGAATCAGGTGTAGGTGTTAATATAAATTGAGAGAAGGTCACCTTTAAGATCAGACAGAGGTGCCTTTGTGGAAGTAGCAGGAGGCTGCCCTCCAAGAGCAGTGGAGACACAACCCGATGGTACAGGACAATGCTGCCACACTGACAAGACAGCAACGTGATATCTCTAACAGCTGCAAATTTCTATTTGAATTTCCTGACATTTCCCAACTCTATGTGTCCCAGAGCCAGCTCATCATTTGTTGTAATGTCAACTCTCATGTTTTCCTATCTTTGGATGCCTCCCAGGCCACTCAGTTTGGAGATACTTAAGATTTCTAATGAATAAATTAACAATTTGTGTGTCTAACATTACTCCTGCCTTAATTCTGAGTTACATCTTATCAACCAGAGTTGCCTTCTACTCTCCTCCTCTCACCTTTCCCTAGTTTCTTGAATACCTTTCTTTAAAATAAAATTTCTTTATAACCTCAACTCCTGTGTTGAAAGTCCTCCAATGACCCTATGACTCTTTGGAGGTTCTGCACTTCTACAGTTGCATGCATTCTTCTCTCCCACGGTTTCACACCCTAAAATCTGCTCTTCACATCCCAATTCAGTTTTTTCCCCTCCTCTAGGGCAGGCAAAGCCCATCAGTCTTCTTCTAAGTGACCACCCCCCTCTCCCACACAGCTGCTCAGAACAGATGCACTTGCCCCCTATTCCCCCTCACTATTGAAGTTCAGTCTAGCACCATGGCCCAGTTTAAGACTCAAGGTCTTCATGAAATTTTCCTCAACAATTTCAACCCACATACAGGGACTTACAGAGAAGTACTGAGCATTGAACACAAAATAGACCTCAGAGTACAGCTTCTTCTTATAACTCAGGACATTGGGCCTGTCAGAGATTAAACTTGCTCCCTTTTGGAAGCCACCATGTTTCTTTGCTGTTCATCATGGCAATAAATCATGGTCTGATCTATCAGGAAGGTTGGCTCCAGGATAAGAGAATCTATTTGGCTTCTTCTGTAGTAACCTTAACATCTTACTGAAAGACAGGTTTCAAAGGTTCTCAAAAAATTAAGATTGAAAGAATATGAGTCATTTGAATCATGTGAGTACAGAGAAATGAGAGTAAAAGAGAAAGAATGGCTATGGGTACTTCCAGTCATTGCTAGCTAACAAGGTGGCCTGATTCTCAATAACATATCCCATTAGTCACCTGGATTAATACAGCTTTAAGAGCCAATCCCTAAAATGTCTCTGTAGTTGGAGAGCCTTGTGGATTGGACCATGCCTCCTCCCCCACTAAAAGATTTAGCCACCTTTTTTTTTCCCCAGAAATTTTTTATTAAGGTATGCAAACTTCATGCGTTTCATAAATACAACTTTAGGAATATAATGGTTCTTCTCACCATACCCACTATCCCACCTGCACTTCCAACTTTCTTCCTCCTCTGTTTCCTATTCTCATTCTTATTTTTTACTAACATCTATTTTCAATTAACTGTATACACATAAGATTGACTCTATACTAAGTAAGGAGTGCAACAAATAGTATGAAAAAACAACTGTTCCTCAACTGTGAAGACAAAGGCTGGTCAAAGTCATCACATATTTAAGCGCAAATTTCATTTCTTTATTTGAGTCTTCTTTCTTCTTCTTCTTCTTTTTTTTTTTTGTTAGTTGGGCCAATGGTGTGTCAATTTTGTTTATTTTTTTCAAAAAAACAGCTCTTCATTTTGTTGATCTTTTGTGTTTTTTATTTCAATTTTGTTGATTTCTTCTCTAATTTTAATCATTTCTTTCCTAATACTAATCTTGGGTTTGTTTTGCTGTTGTTTTTCTTGGTCTTTGAAATGCATTGATAGCTCATGTATTTGTTGCCTTTCCAATGTCTTGATGTAGGCACCAATTGTGATAAATTTTCCTCTTCACACTGCTTTTGCTGTATCCCATAAGTTTTGATATTTGATATTGTCATCTCTATCTATTTACAGAAATGTTTTGATTCCCTTTTGATTTATTCAATGACCCACTGTTCATTCAGGAGCATGTTGTTCAGTCTCCATGTGTTTGCAAATATTCTAGAGATTCTTGAGTTGTTGATTTCCAGTTTCATTCCATTGTGGTCAAAGAAGATGCATGTTTTTTTTTTTTTAATTTACTGAGACTTGCTTTATGGCCTAGCATGTGGTCTATCCTAGAGGAAGTTTCATTCACTGGTGAGAAGAATGTGTATTCTACAACTGAAGGATGAAAAGTTCTGTAGATATCTGTTAGATCCATTTGGTCTATAGAGTCGATTAACTTTTGTTTCCTTGCTGATTTTTTGTCTGGTTGATCTGTCCATTGTTGAAAGTGGGGTATTGAAGCACCCATTACTATTATTTTGGAGTCTATGTCTCCCTTTAGATCAATTAACATTTCTTTTAAATAGTCAGGTGACCTGCAATTAGATGCATATATGTTTTTTATAGTCACATCTTCCTGTTGAATTGATCTGTTAATCAATACAGAGTACGCTCCATTCTCTATTTCTACACTTTCAAGAACTCCTATGATCTGTATATTGGGTCATTTGATAGTTTCCCATCAATAACAACACTGTTTTATAGTTTTCTAATTTCTTCTTCTTCTTCTTCTTCTTCTTCGTCTTCTTCTTCTTCTTCTTCTTCTTCTTCTCCTTCTCCTTCTCCTTCTCCTCCTCCTCCTCCTCCTCCTTCTCCTTCTCCTTCTTCTTCTTTTATCTGACTGTGAAATTTCCAGAGATTTGTTTTCTAACTTGGATATTGTTTCTTCTGCTTCATCAAGTTTGTTCTTAAGGCTTTCGCCATATTTTTATTTGTTCTATTGAATTCTCCATTTCCAATATTTAGGTTTGATTTTCCTTTAAAATCTACATTTTGTGGGAAAAATTTCCATTCATGTCATGTATGGATTTCTTTAGTTCATGAATTCACTTCTGAATGATTCTAAGTAACCCTATGATCAATTTTTTCAAATTCATTTCTGGCATTTCACCAATTTCTTCATCTTCACATTCTAGTATTGAAGTGTTATATTCTTTTGGGGGCATCATATTGCCTCCCTTATTCTTGTTTCTAGAATTGCTTGCTTTCATTATTAGGTATTTGTGGTGATACTTGTTGTTGTTGTTGTTGTTTTTTTTTCTCTGTGATGGCTTTTACCTTTGGACCATGCCTCTGTGACTTAGTGGGTATCCACTCTTTCAGTGAATATCCAGAGGTGTGTGCTGGGTGCTGGGCGTGGTCAGGGAGCTCTGCTCAGTGCTCTAGGGTGAAGAGAGTGTTCAAGGTGACACCTAAGTTGGGCATAGTAAATCTCATTTTTTTTTTTTTTTATCAGAAGAGAGGTTTGTTCTGCTCTGTTGGCACATTCTCACACTTACCTCCTCTCCACAAAGGAGACCAAAGCTTAGGCACTAGCTCCAATAGGTACAATTTTCATCCATTCTGTCACAAGAACAACACAAAGGATCTGTGAAGTCCTCAGTGTGAACACAGATCCTGCAGCAATGACCCTCACCAGGGAATCAGGGAACCCCGAGCATGTGGTGTTGCCCATAGTAACTGCCCAAAGTCCCAGCCACAACCTGCACCCTCCCATGCAGCCACAGTGTTTCCAAACTCCTAGCACACAAGGCTCCCACAGTCATGAGCACCCAGCCCCCTGTCAATTGTCCCAGCCAGACTCAGGCATTTCCTCTCAGCTGATTGCTGGGTGTGAAGACAAGAGCTGACACAGCTGTTATGTATGTCCAAAATGGTGTCCACTCTCTCTCGGCTGGTCACAGGATGCTGGTGCTGAATGATGGGGAGAGAGAAATGTCCTCCCACCCTTATCCCTCTAGGTTGGCAGGCAGGCCCTGTCCCACACAGGGCTCTAAGCCAGACTCAAGCCAGACTCATGCCAGACTCTTCCTGCAGCTTTATTGCCAGTGGCTTGGGCTGCTGCAGTCTGATACCACCTTATTCTCCAAAGCTAGTACTGAGGCTTTCCATATCCAGCTACTAATTCCCACAGCCTGTGATTGATACCTCATTTGGAAAAGGGTTCTTGAGATGAAATCATCCTAGATTAACCATGTGGGTCCTAACTCCAATGACAATGTCTCTACAAGAGACAGAAGAAAAGACATAGAGAAGATAAGAAGGTCTTATAAAGATGGATACAGACAGGGAATTGTGTAGCCACAAGTCAAAGAATGCTTAAAACCACCGGAAGATGGAAGAATTCTTTAATGCAGACCTTAGGATGAGCACAGCCCCACTGAAACCATGATTTTAGACTTCCATCCTCCAGAACTGTGAAAGAATTCATTTCTGTTATTTTAATTTGTTATGGCAGCCACAGGAAATTAACACAAGTAGGAATTTCCCTCTTCAAGATGGGGATGTAAGATGAATCTCTTTCAGAAATACTAGTGGAGTCATCCGGCATAAATAAGTCATTGTAACTTGACATAACTGGTATGGGTGATAGCATTCCTGCATTACTGTGTGGGCCCAGAGGAGAAGCGCTTGTCTAATCAGTGCTGGAGTGAGAGGAGGGAAAAGAAGAATGACAAGGTAAGAGAGGCTAGATTACTCAGTTCTTCATTACTCCAATGAAATACATAGGACAACCTACTTAGGAAGGAAAGAGGTTTATTTTGGCTCACAGTTTTGAAGGTTCACAGTCCAAGATTGGGCAGGAACCACTGGTTTGGCAGTCTATTTGAAGTCAGAGGATGGCAGTGGTAGATCATATACAGAGGAACTATTAAATGGTGAGCCAGAAAGCAGAGAATAGCAAGGCCCAAATTGCCTTTTGTGACCTTTTTCAAAAACTACCTTTTGAAGGAATGCATCAGATGACCTGAGAACCTCCCACTAAGCTCACCTCCTAGACATCATGATTGATTTACTTTTCTACCCTCCTAGTGCCATGAACTTATGACTTTGAGATTAAAACATTTGCATAAGTTCTGGAGCCATAACCTAGTCAAACCATATCAGAGGCTATGCAATGAAGACTTCAGGAAGGAAATGCTGAACTGAGTCTTGAAGAAAGAGAAGTGAGGATGTTGGAGGAGATGTCAGGCTGGTAGAAGAGCACAGCAGGTCATGGGCAGCAGAATCATGGTTGAGGTAGAAAGGAGGAAGACTAGCAAGCTAGGTAGGGGCCAGCCATTGGAGAGCTTGGTAGGCCCTAAGAAGTCTGGACTTTCTTAGAGGAGATCTTCAACTGAGGTGGTTCTGGGGCATGTGTGGATGTGTGTGAATATGCTTTTGGTTACCATAATGACTAGGGGTTTGTGCTGGCCTTTGGTGGTCTGCAGCCATGGATGCTTTCTGTCCAGTGGTGTCCAGCACAATGAAGTTCCTGTCTCGCCCAGAGTTTCAAAAGAATTCCATTCACTTGAGGAAAACTGATGGAAGAGAACTAGAAATCCCTGAAGCAGATTGAACAGGGAAATGACAAGATAGGAATTGCAAAGAAATTGTTGTGCTGCACTGGGGCTCTGGGGTTCAAAGAGACAAGAGTGAAGGCTTGGGAAAAGTTAGGCAACCATAGTCCAGGATGTTCAAAGGTAACAAAGAGCCAGGGCAAAAGAAGAAGGAATCACAGCAGGGAAGAAATAGTACAGGGAGAAGTTTGGAAGCAAATTCAAGAGATGTTTATATAAAAACAATAAAACTTTATATTTGAATGAGGAATCGTGGGCGTATCCCAGGATTGCTAGTTCAGAGGTGTCACTAACCTGTTGTAAGAGTAAAAGGAGAGGGGCCCAGCGCCATAGGGCAGTAGGTTAATCCTCCGCCCCCGGTGCCAGCATCCCATATGGGCACCGGTTCTAGTCTTGTCTGCTCCTCTTCCAATCCAGCTCTCTGCTGAGGCCTGGGAAAGCAGTAGAAGATGGCCCAAGTGCTTGGGCCCCTGCACCTGCATGGGAGACTGGGAGGAAGAACCTGGCTCCTGCTTCGGATAGGCGAAGCTCCGACTGTTGTGGCCATCTTGGGGGAGGAACCAACAGAAGGAAGACCTTTCTCTCTGTGTCTCCCTCTCACTGTTTGTAACTCTACCTATCAAATAAATAAATAAATAAAATCTTTAAAAAAAAAAGAGTAAAAGGAGAGTAGCCAGGTCATGATTCAATTTGTTTAGTGAGTTGCCTGTGGATATATCTAAGCAGAAATGCCAGTTAGGCAACTGGAGCACAGGAACATCTGAAGGATGCAGTAAACGTTGTGGTCTCTAAGGAGGATATTTTCAAACAGACTAGCAGAAGGTGGAGGCTCCTGTAAGTGGACAATTTGAAGCCTAGAAAATTGCTAGTCTCACTCTAAATGGTTTAGGTGCTTATAATTTAGTGCTACTTCACCAGTCATCTGTTCCTTTAAGTAGAGAATAGAAGAAACTCTTGACCTCCCAATGAAGGGTTTTGTTTCCATTCAGATTAGTTAACAAGGGAAGAAAGCTGCTCAGGAATGCATGGGCCAGGTCACCTTCATAACAAAGCACCAGGTTACTCCCTGTGAAACAAATAATTGGAAAAACAGTGTATTAAATCAGTTTAGACAACTAAGACTAAAATAAATGTTGACTCTTCCCCTTTAAAAGAAGCCTAAAGAAGGTGGTCTTTCACTTTCAACATCATTTTTCTTTATTATGCTACCCAGAGCACTTGAGATATTTCTGTTGGCTTCTATTTATAGAAATCTCTTCACAATTTCACTTTGATGTTGTGGGGGGAGGGGAAGAACTCCCAATACCCTTTTTTTAAGCTACTTGAGAGTCCACAAGCATTCCCAAAAGTTCTAGAAGCTCATTTTCACTTCTTAGTTTCATAGCTTTATGTACCATCAGTGAAGGCAGAGAAAATCTGACTTGCTCACCATTGAATCCCAGTAGTTAATTTACCACCTTACACATAGTAGGCAGCCGAGGCATCCAGGGAACATTTGACTGTTATAAAACAACAGCAAATATCGTCCTCCTAGTGAGCATAAAAAGTTAACCACAGTAGTCACTCTTGGATTGTTTTTTGGTGGAGCTAACCTCGGGAAAAACCAGGTGCCTGCGGGAAAGGATAACTGGTGGGATTGCTCTCTTCTGGCAAGAGGAAGACTAAGTCGAGGAGGAGTCACTGGGCTGAGGTCTGAGGCTAAGATGAGTAGTGTTTCAGACAGGAAGCAAAAGGAACAGAAGCGATGGATGATTAAGTGTCTTGATAAGCAACACAGAGGAAGGATGTAAGAGACTGGGAAAGAGAGTGCTTGGGCTCTGTCAGCCTCAATTTCCTGAGTTTTATAAGGGGGCTGCACTCTGAGGTCTAGACTTTCATCACTCAGCACTGCTCTATGAGCCTTTGTACATGAGTTGCAATAATCAAGAAAAGTTTCCTGAAGGTCTTGGGGCTTAGATGGGGCTGTAAAGATAGATCAGGTTTTAATGAGGAGTCAAGAGAAGGGAGGACACATTAAGTGGTGGAAATTAAGCAAAATTACAGGAGAGGGAAACAGCATGTCCCTTCTGCGTAGAGAGAGGTAACATTTGACTGTTCAAAAGGGACAGGAGAAATTTAGGAATAAAAGGGGAGAGAATAGTTGGTGGTGGAAAATATTACATCAAATCGTTTATTGAGCTGAGATTAGATGATCTCACTTAATCTCATAGTACTGTGAGATTGGACCCAGTTGTCCCAATTTTATAAATGAGAACACTGACGTACAGAGAAGTAAAAGACTGTGTTGAAGATACAATGCAACCAAGTGGTGGGGCCAGAAATGCAATATAGACAATCTCACCTCCCAGCCACTCCAGAAGGGGAGGGAATGGATGTGGGGGCAGAGAGCTGATGAGAAGTATTTCTTATCACAGTCCTGCCAGGTACCATGTAAGGTGATTTAGCCTTTTATATCCTTTCTCTGTGCTATGGTTTGAATGTCCCCTGCAAAACTCATGTTGAAGTTTAATTGCCATCATGACAGTATTAAGAGGTAGGACCTTTACACGGTGATTAAATAATGAGGGCTCTGTTCTCATGAGCGGATTCATGCTGTTTCACAGAAGTGGGTCAGCCATCTTCCTGATAATAGGCTGCGTTTGGTCCCCACCCTCTCTCTCCATCTCCTGCATCCTTGCTTGTCCTTCTCCCTTCCACCACAGATGATACAGTACAAAAGCTCTCACAAGATGCCTGTGTCATCCACTTAGACTTCCCAGCCTCCAAAACCACAAGCCAGATAGATTTCTTTATAAACTACCCAGTCTCAAGCAGTCTGTTCTAGCATCAGGACTCAGGCTAAAATACTCCCCAAAGGTGTATCAGCCCTGTGAGTGCAAGAAGAAAGACTATTGTGTTTCTTGTAACACCTGATAATTCTAAGGCTTGGGCAAGAACTCAACCCTGCGTGTTTATTGGGGAGAAGCCTGCCCTTCCCAGAACCCTCTTCCATCTCTCTCCCCCTGTCTGACTTGGAGTGGGCTCCTGAGTCAAGGTCAACATCTGACCTGAGATTAATTATTGTGAGATCTTCCCGATGAAAACTGTCTCTACTAGAGAGTGTGTCTTTCAGCTTACCAGATCTTCCGCTCTGTGGGGTCTGGAGTTACTGTAGAAAATTCTAGGACAGAGGAGAAGGGCCAACCTTGTGGACACATGGCCTGTGTGGCTGCCAAGGGCCCGTGCTTGGAAAGGCCCCTCACTTGCTGTTGTTATTTTTAAATCTTAAGGGACCTCTCATTTCCATTTGTACTGGGTTCTGCAAGTCAGAGTGATGGTGACCACAATGACAGCAACAGTTATAGTTTAAAAAAGAAAAACAACAACCAAAAAAAAAAAAAAAAAAAAAAAAAAAAAAAAAAAAAAAAAAGCAAAACCTAGAGGTCCCCTTGGGCAAACATGAGACTGAAAGTTGCCAATCTGTCATCTGCACAGTTCTCTGTCCTCAGTCCTCCAGTCACCTCCAGTCAAGGCCAGTGTGGGATTCTGTCCACCGCTACCAGGGCAGTCTCCATAAAACCTCCAATGGATCCCTTAGGTCAATGATCCCCTCCAATGCACCTGTTCTTGTCCCAGAGACAGGTGAAGGACAAGTTTGGGGAAATTCCACCGGAGCACCTTTTGTAAGAAACACTAAAGTGTAACCTACCACCAGATTGTGAGTGCAGAAGTAGTCTGTCTCTGAGATCACTGTTTTCGGAAAGCTTAAGAGGCTTGGGTTTGGATGAAGGGCTGAGCCCCTCAGGGAGCGTAAGGAGGAGCGACAGGTGGTGGCTTCCCGGGGCCTGAATGGGCTGGGAGGACCGTGTGCAACTGGTACAGCCCGTCCAGCACAGGTCCTCTACTCTGCTGAACTCTCTATGCTTGAGGTTAGAGCTAAATTAGCACAGGCGAAGAAATGAGCACAGCCTCTCTTCTGCCATTTTCCCAGGCACAGATCAGCCTCTCATTTAAACAAATGTTGAATAAATATTTAAACAACAAAGTTTGAAAGGGTGCCAAACCATTGGACTGCGGGGCCAGACAACATGTTTCTGTCTAACTTGCCCACCCCTGCTTCTTCCCCCAGCTCTGTCCATCTGTCTTTCCTTTCACACCACCCTTTTCTCAGGCCTTGAGGAAAGAGCTTCTCCGAGGCCGTTCCTTCTGCCTAGAAAGCAGTTCTCTTGCTCTGTGTTTGTGGTCCTGCCCACTGTCACCACAGCAGCAGGATCAGACGGACAGGAGTGGGTGATAGAAATGGCAGGTACACAGCGAAACAGATGTCTCTCCAGTTCCAAAAGGAAGACTCTAAAACAACACAGTGGAATATGTCAAAGCCTGGGCTTTTGCTGTGAGGCACCTCCAAGGACTGGGAACCTCTCAAGGTTGGGGACTGTGTCTCCCAGCGGTATCTCTGGCATCCCTCCCGCCTGCCCTGGCCCTCCCAGCTGTGGCTGAGAGCACGCAGGCTGGGGAGTCAGGTGCCCACGTTGGGCTCTCAACCTCACCACTGTGCGGTTATGAGTCCCTGGGCATTGAGTTTTTGTATGTTTGTTTGTTATTGCACTTTCTAAACAAATCCTTGTGTCTGGTTCCTTACTTGGAAAGAGGGATAACAGCAGTGCAAAACCAACTAAAGGGCTGGCAGGATTAAATGAGATAATTCATTGCCTGGATCATAATTGTATAAGACATTTAAATTATTAACACAGTATCTAACTTTTGGTATTATTTTGAATCACTCTACTCAGTAAGTGTTTAACACATGTTCCTCGCATTGTGTTAAGGGTTAATTTTCAGTGCTACGCTCCTGTCATCGCATCCTCACCCCTCCCAACCTCACTCTCCCCCTTGCCAAGCTTCCCCAACCGTAGACAAGAATGAGAAGAACTTTCCAAGTTCTCCTGAACTGCAAACAGAAGTGCTTTCTGATGGACTTCTCTACTATATTTTTTGAAAGACTACTTTAAAATATTCATATACCCTCCTTTGGAAAAGACGACCAGTTTGCAGCGCAAGTGAACAATATCATGAGGTTCTCTCTTGAGCAGCGGATGAGTGTCAGTTCGTGGGAATTTATTGTGTGCAGTTCATGGGGCCCTGGGGTTATGATGTTGGCATTTAAATGGTAGCAGGAATAGCGCTGAAAGCAAAGCTGACATATGTAAGAATGAGTGGGCCCCAGTGCTGCCTTTTTGTTCTTTCTGAAAGATCATAGCATATTAATGGGAGCCGCTTCTGACTCTTCCTCGGCGGCTGCCACATTAGTCTGATCACACCATCCCTCAGTCCTCTGGATGGCTTGTTTGGGTACCACGGGATGAATTTTAACAGGGTCTTTCTTCCCTCCTTCCCACTCTCCTCCCTGTTTCTCTTCCTTCCCTTTTCCCTTTAATTCACTCGAGCATATTTAAGGCCATCTACTCAGGCTGAGGCAGTAAACCATATTGATCCAGTACTTACCCTTGTGAATCTCAGCGTCTCAGGAGGAACACAGACCCTGTTATTAAATTAGCAGTTGCCATGGGAGTGAGGCGAGCTTGGGCCCAACGTGGTCTGAAGGGTAAGAGAAGGTCTCCTGGAAGAAATCATTTCCCCCTGAGATCTGAATGCTGACCAGCTCAGCTAGGAGAGACCGGCTGGGAGGATGGGGTGTGTGGATTGGCAAGGACACTGAAAGAAAGGAGTGGGGTCCTCTTTTCAGCTAAACCCTCAGCTGTTCTGGGGAAACCCCCCGCCCCTAGGCATTTGCAGCAAATCCTTTGTCCTGCATCTGTAGTAGAGATGCCCTTGGTGAAGTCAGCTACCTCCTCTTGCTGTGATTTGAAGATTTTGTGCCCCACTCTGGACTTAGTGATCAGTCTTGTTTGGAAGTCTCATGTCCCAGACTTAACACTCCAGGAGACAGAGCTGGAAATCAGGATCCAGGATTGTCTGTCTCTAAAACATGTGCTCTGGGGCTGGCATTGTGGCATAGTGGGTAAAATCACCACCTTCGAAGCCGGCATCCCATATGGCCACCAGTCTGTGTCCCGGCTGCCCCACTTCAGACCCAGCTCCCTGCTAATGGTTTGGGAAAAGCAATGGAGGATGACCCAAGTCCTCCTACCTGCACGGTGACCCGCTACCTATGTGGGTGACCTGAATGAAACTCTGGGCTCCCGACTTCAGCCTGGCGCAGCCCTGGCCACTACAGCCACCTAGGGAGTAAACCAGCAGATAGAAGAACTCTCTCTCTATTTATTTATTCAAACAAATAAATATTTTTTAAAAATATGCTTTTCCCACCATCCCAAGGTAAATCCCAGAGGGTCTTCTTAGGTCAATCTTTCTGCCTGAAAATAACATCTTTATAGATGTGACCGAAACTCCCCCAACAGAGGAGGCTACAGTTTTCTAATACCTTAAGAAATCACGTGGTTATTTTCTTATTCCCCTGTTATAAAAAACAAACATGGAGCAAGTTTTGCAACATTGAGAATGTTCACCACAAAAAGGAGTGGGAGGAGCCAGCAGCTTTTTAAAGGTGTCTGAACAATTTAGATTACAAGTATTCCCAGATCTTGAATTTGCCTATCCTTTAACAAATACATTAAAAAGAATTTTTAAGTTTTGTGAAAAGAAAATATTCCTTTGAAGGAGTCAGCTATTAAGTCAGTAACACTGGAGGGCACATGTGTTTACTGGGGATATTTTCATCTGAACAAGAGAAATGAGAACAGCTCCCAAATTATGAGTGCCCATGAAAGCAGAGATTAAAGCGCTAAATATAAATGCATGTTCTGCAGATTTCACCTTGTACCAGCCCTCCTAGGTTGTTATAAAATATTCTGCATTCCCCAAGCCTTGTGCATATTTGCTCAAAGTGGTTTCTCCGCGTGGAATGCCTTCTTACTCCCTTCAAGTAGATTTTGCTCTGCACACCCCCTCGTCAGAAATCAAGTGTAGTCTCTCCCTCTTTTTTGACGTGGGGGCATATCTCTGTTATTAAGTCCTGTATCAGTCTTTGTCCTAATGTTAATTAGGCATTCGTCCATTTTCCCATTCTAAACTATGAATTCTCAGGAATCGTAGCTTATTAATTTGTGTATTTCCCACAGGGCTCAGCCTGGTGCTGTGTACATAGTAGGGGCTTAATAAATGTTTAAAGACTTGAAATGAAAACAGGCTCTTCTCTGACTTGAGCAAATCTTTAATAGGAATTCCTTCATAAACGGTCATGATAAGAAGGTTTTCAGCTTGAGCCTTTGCAAGATTGCTTTGGCCTTGATGAGTTTTCTTTGATAGGAAAAAAAAAAATGTAACCCTAATGCTCTCTCCTGTGGTAAGAGTCATAATTTCAAGAGACTGAGCTCTTCACAGGCAAACATTTTTGAATTCTGTACTATGTTCTGAGCCAATTAGAAGCAATTGGATTTATGAATTTTTTATTTTCCTGATTGATTTTCTATTTAGTTTCTCCTGAATAAGTACTTAAAAATCTTCCCATAATGTTCACCCTTTTTGTTGATTTCTAGCCCTACAGAGCCAACCTTTCAGCAATTATACAAGCCCTTCACACTTTTTTTTCCATTCCACTTCTTTTAAAGTAGTTTATTGAAATCCTCTCCAGATAAAAACCTTGAAATCATTAAGCAGATCACTGTTCAGAACCACATTAATTCTTCTATTTTTCTCCTTAAAAGAGATGACTGGTGGACAGCTTAGAATAGCAATGAGGTATGGTATTTATCTATAATACCTCTGCCATGATGAATAACTAATTTATTCAAAATCCCATTACTTGGAACATTTCAATCATGGTAGAATGAGGTCTCTGATTTGGGTTCTGGTTAATTTAGAAATGGCCTCCTTCCCTGGGGACATTCAGAGCTTTTGAGGCCAGCTGGTGGATGGGGCTTGAATTAGAACACTTCAAAGCTAGGAGTGGGAGCAATAGTTTTTTAGCTCCTCATTTGGGATTGCCAGTGGGATTCAGGGCCTTGGCCACCACCATTTTTACAAGGGATTTCAGTACCTGTCCCAAAGATCTTCTTCCTGTGCCAAGTGCAACCCCAACAGTGTAGACTGGCTTCGGTGCAGACTGGGAACTGGAGTTATTAGCACTCAGAGCTGTTGAACTGTGAAAGGCTCGGAGTATAGGAATTACCACATTGACCACACTTCTCCTGGCCTGGCCCCCGGTTCTGATAAGCCCTCTTGAACCCCTTCGCAGCATCTCTCAAGAGAGTGGCAGGGCCCTGTGGCGGCCTGAGCACTCTGAGAGTGTCCTACTCAGAGCAGTAAGCCGAGGAACACCTGACTTTGTTCAAAGGAAATCATCCCTGGAAGCCCCGTAAGGAAGAACAGAGAATGGCTCTGAGTGAAGCGTGTGTGTAGACTCCAGACCTGGGTCTCAGGTGTGTTCAGGTTTCACAGATCACAGAATGGAGGCTGCAACGCATGGGATTTTTGAATAGATCAGGTTCACAGCCCCAGTCCTTTAATCCTGTTGGTTACTGCAGAGCCTCAGCCCCCTGGAAATCCCTCCTTCATTGCCATCTCTCCCCTCCTAGTCCAGGAAGACTCTGGAGAGTGTCTCACCTATGATCATGAATGAAGTCAAGTCAGCTCCCTACATGGTATCATTGTGCTGCCTCCTCTCTGCTCTCCAACCTGCCTGCACTATTGTGCTCCTGGCTTCATGCAGGGAGCTCCTCACTCCAAAACACACCACTACCACCTCTGCTGGGCACCCCTTGGCTCTACTGAGCACCTGGGCTAAGTGGTGGAGACGGGGAGAACCTGAAGTTGACCTTCCTCTTTTATGCATTCCACTCTGCTGGGACATTACTGAAGCAAGCACCCTTCATGGAAAAAGGCCTTTTGGTATTGTCTCAAAACCTTCTCTTTCTCTGTGACTTCCTTGTTACTGTGGAAGCCTGGAATGAGGACCAATCTATGTCACCTGGACTTCAGTCCTGGTTTTGTCTTGAGGGCTGAATGCTTCCCTTTTTTCCCTTCTCTGTAATATTTTTTAAAGGTATGTGTGGGGAGAGAGAGAGAGTTGTAAAGATTTATTTATTTGAAAGGCAGAGTTACAGAGAGAGGTAGAGCAGAGACAGGGAGAGCGAGAGCGAGAGCGAGAGCGAGAGCGAGAGCGAGAGCGAGAGAGAGAGAGAGAGAGAGATCTTCCCTCTGCTGATCTGAAGCCAGGAACCAGGAGCTTCTTCCATGCAGCTATAAGGGCCCAAGGATTTGCTTGGGCCATCTTCTACTGCTTTCCCAGGCCATAGTAGAGAGCTGGATTGGAAGTGGAGCTGCTGGGACTCTAACTGGCACCCATATGGGATGCTGGCGCTGCAAGCCAGGGCTTTAACCTGTTGCAACACAGTGCCAGCCCCGAGAGAGAGCTTACATCTGCTGGTTCACTCCGCAAATACTCACAATGGCCAGGGCTGAGTCAGGCCGAAATCAGGAGCTGAGAACACAATCTGGATTTCCCACATGGGTGGAAGGTACTCACATACTTGAGCCATCACCTTCTGATCTCAAGGTGTGTATTAGCAGGAAGCTGGTTAGGAAGCAGAGGAACTGGGGCTCAAACCCAGGTACTCTGATATGGGATACAGGCCTCCCAAGCGACATCTTAACCAAGTGCCAAATACCTACCCCTAGAATCTGCCTTTGAAAGCGTGTTCCTGCTTCAGGCTCTTCAATTTCTCAGGCTCATTCTTCCTGCAATCACTGGGTGCATTCAATGGCAGCGGCAGATAAGTCTTAGGCAAAAGCGGGGGGCAATTTCTCTGGTCCCTGTCTAAGGACCCTTCTTTATCCACCTCAGCTCCTCAAAACAGAATGCAATGTAAGACACTTTGCTTAAATCGGATCTATCTTTGCCAAAACTAGAGATCAGGGTGTTTTGAAAGACAAGTTCCTAAAAGTGAAAATTACATTTATCATGACTGTGCATCAGGCGCTGAGAACTGAAATCTGCGGAATTAATTTAAAATTTTGATCAACCAAACAAATCATATTGCATGATCTGAAGAGAGCACGAGGATATAACTAATCACTTAGAAATACGAAAAAAGTCTGGCATTTCAGTGAGGTAGATTGGGTACCGCCTGCAATGCCGGCATCCCATATGAGTGCCAGTTCCTGTCCTGGCTGTTCCACTTTGGACCCAGCTCCCTGCTAATAGCCTGGGAAAAGCAGCAGAAGATGGCTCAAGTGTTTGGGTCCCTGCCACCCACATGGGAGACATGGATGAAGCTCCTGGCTCCTGACTCCTGGCTTTGGCCTCGCAGTTGCAGCCATCTAGGGAGTGAACCAGCAGATAGAAGATTTCTCTCTCTCCGTCTCTTCTCTTTGTAACTCTTTCAAAGTAAATAAATAAATAAATACATCTTTAAATAAACTAAAAAAGAAACAAGAAAAACACACACCTTCCTAAGCCAGCATAGGGAAGGTGAGCTTTCCTCATCTCCTCTTTCTCCCCTCTGAATGGATGCAAGTCAGCCACTCCATGTGCAGTCCCCAAACGCGAAACCGCAGCATCACTGGGAAGCTTGTTAGAGATGTAGAATCTTAGACTCCACTACAGACCTACTGTGCTCCAGTCTACATGTTAATAATGCTGTGCTTTAGATACGGTTTGAGTGTGTCCTGCAAGGGTCCCTGTGTTGGAAACTTTGTCCTCAGCATGGCAGCATTGGGAAGCGACACGGAAGCTGCAAGAGATGGGGCATTCTGGGAAGTACTCAGGTCACTGAGGGCACTTTTTAGGAAGGAAGTGTGCTCTTTCCCATGGAACCCCATTACTTCTTGAGAAAAGATTCTTATCAAGCAGGCCTGGCCCCTCCCAGCTGTCTGGCTTCCTGTCTCGCCGTGTGATCTCTCCTCGGCACATGTGTTCCCACCAGGACACCATCGTCCATGATGTGATGCAGCTGGAGAAGCTTGGCCAGAGCCAGTGCCCTGTTGTTCAGACTTTCAGCTTCCAAAACCGCGAGCTAAATAGACCTCTTTTCTTTAAAAATTAGCCCGCCTCAGGTATGTTTTTCATGGCAGTAGAAAATGGTCTGATACAAATCATAGAGGAGATTTGTACACATTTTACAGTTGTGAAGCTCTGCCCTAGATTTTGTCAACCATTTATAGAAAAATGTGTGTCTGATCCTTCCGAGTTCACATGTGCGTGAGGCAAAGGAAGAAAGAAGTCTTGAGAACTTGGAGAGGGATCAAGAGTAAAAGTGATTAAGAGGGATGCTGGGAATGTTAGAAGGAAAAAAATTTCATACTTCTCAGTTTTGCCAAAAATTGACTCTGGGCACCAGCCTTGAAAGTCAAAGCCAAGACAAACATCATCCAACTGCATAATTTCAAATAGGGATGTGGTGTTTTCTGCAACTGTACTGGTATGCTCAAACGAGGGATACTGGCCCTGCAGCCCAGGGCCTGACTTCCCCATTTCCTGACAGATTACAGTCCCGGAAGTGCAGTTTGAGAATTTGATAACTGGCTGCGGAAATAAGACCCCTTCACTATGGCTTTTCTCCTGCATGGAATCCGTGAATGCTCTGACAACAATGACCAAGACATGTAGGTAGGATGAGAATACCCTAACTTTAGTAGGTCACAGTGATACATCCAGAGCGTCTCTCTCTTAATCCTCTTTATGCTAAGACATTTGCATATCTGCAGAATACAAGTAGGAAAGTACCTGGCTTTGCAAATTACTGCTGTTCAGTTGCAGCAGATGGGTGAAGTTCAGCAACTACAAAGCCTGAAAACAAGGCACACCTCTTCCCTGGGCTCAGCTCTTGCATTCCTGGGCGTGCTGTCCTGATGAATTCCTCACTGTGGAAGCACCAGCTAATGGCATTGCAGGAATGGGGGTGCTTTGCTCAAGTGTGCCTTTCTCTGCCTTCATCAGCTCACACTTTGCCCCGTGATGAAATTGGTCAAGGGTAAAAGCCAAGTGGCAAACACACTGCGTGCTCACCCTGCTCTGAGCAAACACCATCGCCCTGGATCATTTTCTTTTCCACTCAGAGAATCTGCCTTGGTGACCCAGGACATCCAGGGCTTGCAGCCAGACACCATACTGTGGTTGCAGCCTTCTGCTTGGCCAAATAGCTGCGTATGACAACACAGAATTAGAAGTGGAATCAGGGCAATGCGTCTCACTCGCCACTCTCAGAGCTCAGGAGACAGCCTGCTATTAATCACTCCGACCACATCTATCAGACTCCTCTCATCTGGCCACGGCTCATAGTCACAGAGGCAGAGCCAGGGTCTCCTGATAAATCAAATCCAACAGTTCTATGATAAGGACGACACAGGTGAATGCAAGACAAAAGTGTACAGTCTTAACCGTGAGTCCACACTATTAAAAAATGTGCAGGAAAGGACATATCTGATGATTGCTAACCAAGTACCAATTCCTCTCTCACATACAAAAATAATTGATTAGTTAATTAATTTTAAAAAGAATGAAATGGGGCTGGTTTTGTGGTGTGACAAGTGAAGCTGCCATTTGGGACACCTGCAGCGAACAATCAGAGTGCTGGTTCATGCCATGGCTACCCCGATTCCAATCCAGCTTCCTGCTAAAGTACCTGGAAAGACGGTGGAAGACGGCCCAAGTACTTAGGTCCCTGTCACCCATGTGGGAAACTCAGATGGAGTTCTTGGCTCCTGGCTCCTGGCTCCAGCATGGCCCAGCCCTGGCTGTTGCTGGCATTTGGTGTGAACAAGTGACTGGCCAGTCTCTCTCTGTCTCCACCCCCCCACTCCTCTCCCTCTGCCTTTCAAATAAATAAATAATCTAGTAAAATAGAAAGAAACAATGAGGAAGAAGAAAGGAAGGGAA
This sequence comes from Oryctolagus cuniculus, assembly GCF_964237555.1. NCBI lineage: Eukaryota > Metazoa > Chordata > Mammalia > Lagomorpha > Leporidae > Oryctolagus > Oryctolagus cuniculus. Next base: position 63,225,772 of record NC_091435.1, on the reverse strand, counting down.
AGGAGGGAGGGTTGGGGGAGGGGAGGAAAGGAAGATTAAACACACACACAATGGAAAGGAGAGGCAGGGAGAGAGACCTCACAGCGCACGCTCCCGACGGAGGTGCTCAAAGAAGGAGCCAACAGAGACAGAGGAATGGAGGATGCCTGGGGATAAGGACATAGACACATAAAACTCCAGATGTCATGCCAAATCTCATCAAACCCCCAACAGTGCTATGAGCTGGAAATTGAAGTTAGGAGAGTTAACCTGATGGGGCTCATTCAAACTTGGGCTCAAATCCTAGCTGTGCCATTCAGTGGCGGTGTGACCTGTCCTTCCCAATGCCAGTTCCCTTGTTTGTAAAACATGATAAAGTCTCCCCCACAGTCTGGTTGGTGTGATGCTTAACACACTCCACAGAGCCCTGAGCTTCCTGGAGGGACCGGTGAATAGCTCTTGCTATGATTGCCCAAGGTTGCAGGGCTGCTAAGACAGGCCTGTTTGACTCTGGAGCTATGATCCAATGCCACTGTCCCATTGTGCAGGGGTCAGGCTGTCCATGTGTAGGACTCAGCCAGCTGCCACATAACACTGAGTTTTTGCTGGAAATCACCTACTGTGCACAGCACTCACCTTCGTGTGCTCTCCCCAAATCACAGGGCTAGAAACGTGTGAACTCTCTTTCTTAAACTCCTCTGACAGCAGTTTTCCATTTACAGATCCTCTTCAACCCATGATGGGGTTACATGCCAATAGACCCATCATAAGCTGAAAATACCATCAGTCAAAAACGCGTTGACACGGCAATCGTCCTAGCTTAGCCATATAGTAGAGGGTCTGCAGTTTCCCCCTTTTGTTCCTGGAGTGGACTGGGAGCTGCAGCTCACAGCCCTGCTCACGAGATGGTATCTCACTGCACGTCACTAGCGGGTGTGTGTGTGTGTGTGTGTTGTGTGTGTGTGTGTGTGTGTGTCCGAAATCATAACTCAAAGTCGGGTTTCTGCTGAATGCATGTCACTTTAGCACTGTGGTAAAACTGAAAAATCCTAAGTCAAACCTTCGTGAGTCAGGAGCCATTGTGGATCCTGCACAGAGGAGGCCCTTGCATGAGATCAGGAGAGAGGTAAGGCATTCCCTTTCTGGCTGCAGTGGCAGCAGAGTCAGACGCTAGCCCCCGCAGAGGTGAGCAGGGCAGTGGTGGGATCCTCCAAGCAGGGACTGATCACAGCTGGCTTCTGACAGAGCTGGGTAGGCAGCAAGGACAGGGTCTTGGGGGCAGAGAGGAAAGTGGGTTCCTCTAAGGATCACAGGGTAGACTGCAATGCCTGATATTCCTGGTAGCAGCAAATTGCGCCCTCATTTTGTTCCTCCTTCCCTTTCAATAACTTGGGACACTTCATCCCCTAATACTAAGTCCCTTTTTACCTGAAATACCTACAGTGACTCCCATTTTCCCTAGTAAATCCACAAGTACATTAGCCCTTAACTGGGGCACAGGAATGTTAGGGGATATAAAGATTCTAGGGGCCCAGAAGGCTATCTTCATACAGGAAATACAACCTTATGTTTTCAATTAGAGACAAGCTTTACAATGAAAACGTGCCAGGGAAAGCTATCAAACTGGTCCATCTATCTACAGAGGTTCCTTGATTGCACTGGAGTCTGTCCTTAGAGAAAGTTCGTCAGAGGAGAAGAAGGAAAAGAATGGAGTGTGAAAAGCACCAAGGCAGCGAGAAGCTGGATTGAGAGACAGAGAAAAGACAGACTTTCTGAGAGGCAGGAAAAAATATCAGTGGGAATAAGTGCAGATTTGCTTAGGCAGCCCCAACTATATTTGGCTGGTTTTTTGTTTGTTTGTTTCTAAATTGTGCTAAAGTATTTTAACCTTTTTTAAGTGTACACTTCAATGGTATTAAGTGCAGTCAGAGAATTTGCATTTTACACTTACATAAATTGGAACTCCACATGCTATATAATAACTCCCTTTCCTGCTCTCCCCAGCCCCTGGCAACCAACATGCTACTTTCTGTCTCAGATTTTTTTTTCTAGTCTAGAAACCTCATCACAGAGCGTCAGAATATTTGTCCTTTTGTTTCTGGCTTATTTCACTTAGAATATGCCTTCCAGGTACATTCATGTTGTAGCATGTGTCAGAATTTCATTTCTGTTTAAGGCTGAATAATATCCCATTGCATGGGTTTTCCACATTTTATTTATGCACCCGTCCATTGATGGACAATGTGATTGCTTCCAGCTTTTGGTTGTTGTGAATAATACTACTATGGACATTGATGTACAGATATGAAGTACAATTGCTGGGGAGTTGGCATCTAGCCAAGCAGTTAAGATGCCCAGCATCTCACATCTGAGTATTTAGTTCGATCCCTTGCTCCAGCTCTTGTCTCCAGCATCCTGCTCATGCAGATCCTGGGAGGCAGTGGTGACAGCTCAAATACTTGACTTCCTGCCATCTTCGAGATGAGACCTGGATTGAGTTTTCCTCTGCTGATTTCTACCCTGGCCCAGTCCTGGCTGCTGCAGGCATTAGGAAAGTGAATCAGTGGATGGCAGAGCTCTCTCTATCCCTCTGCCTCTCAAATGATTACATCAATACATTTTTAAAGTAAAATTGATGAATCACATGGTAATTCTACATTTTTGAAAAATTGCCATATTGTTTGCCACAGCGCCTGCATTTTTTTTAGATTCCCACCAGTAGTGCACAAGGATTCCAATTTCTCCACAGCCTCACCGATACTTGTTATTTTCTGCTCTTTCAGTAATAGCATCCTAATGGATGTGAAGTGATAGCTCACTGTGGGTTTGATTTGAACTTCCCTAGGGATTCGTGATGTTGACCATCTTTTCATGTGCTTATTGGCCATTTATGTATCTTTGGAGAATGTAGCTTGACTTTTTATATGAAATAAAAGAAGAATAAAGAGATTTAAGTCTGTAGGAAGAAAAAAAATGTGACCCCCATATGGGCTTTAGAAACTATGAAAAAAAAATTGTGAAGAACGTGTGAGATCACTTTCCTTATATACATTGGGTGCAAATGAATGCAGAATGGGACTTCCCTGCATAGTCAAATAAACTTAATCAGAAAGCAGATTCCAATATAAATTCAAGCAACTTGTGAAATAAAATGCATTAAAGCACATCAATTTCTACTGAAGGATGCATAAAACCCTATAAAAATAACACTACCTTTATCATTCAAATTGCAATTTATATGTGTCTAGGCTCCAGCTAATGGGTAGCTACAGTTTCCACTGTTGGAGGAGGGGAGGCCTGTGTGAAATGGGGCAGCAAATCGGTTAAAAGAATTGAGGGACAAGTGTACTGGCTTCACCCTTTCCCATCATTCTTGATGCCCACGCAAGTGATACCAGGAACTGTGCAGGAGACAAGAGTCTGGGGGGAGTGAGGCGGAGAAGCGTCTGCTCACGTTTGCTGAGGGCATTTGTCTGAAATAGATGCATGGGAGGGAGTCTGTCTCAAATCCAGACACAGGAGAGATCTTATTTGCTTTCATGATTCCTTTCCACTCCCTTCTCATATTTTTACTCTAAAGTGTGAGCAAATTATTCAAGTGTCTGGGACCTGATTCACCATCACTCTCTGCAGCTTTTATTAAGCTTTGTGCCATTCACACCAAGAATAGCGATGAAATTAATTAATGACCAAGGTACTTGGAATTTATATTACACAAATTTCTATCTCAATGTTTTGGACAAAAAAAAAAAAGAATTTCACTGAGGATAAGTGCTAATGGACTAGCTGACACACAGCAGATGCTCAAAATGGATGAATGAATGAACAATTGAAGTCTGCCCCCATCATTTCTTCACTGAGTCATTACAGGGGTTTTCTAATTGCTCTCCTTGCACTGCACCTACATGCTGCCCGCCACACCGTATAACTAGGAGTCACCTTTATCTTCTTGCCTACTCTGCACTCTTCCCACCCGTCATCAGGGGCCAGCTGTATTGCTCTTTAAATCTACACCATTTCTGCTGCTTGCCATTCTCCCTGTCAGTTAAGTCAGGCCCTGATCAACTGTCAGCTGCATTATTTCAGTAGCCTCCTAACTGTTCTCTTTCCCAACAATCTCTCTAGCTCTGCAGTGGCCTTCCTTTCCAAAGAATATGTGTGCAATGATGTTCATTGCATTATAATTTTTAATACAAAAATGGGGAACAAAGTATCTACCACTTCAGAACTGATTAAACAGAATTCTGTCTACAAAACAGAATATTATGTAATTGTGACAAAGAATTAGGTACACCCACAGAACTGACATGAGAGGACATCTGTGAACAGTGTTACCTTTAAAAGAAAACTTGTAGGGGCTGGCATTGTGGCACAGTGGATTGAGCCACTGTTTGTGATGCTGGCATCCCAAAGCAGAGTGCTGGTTCAAGTCCTGGCTGCTCCATTTCCCAATCCAACATTTTTGCTAATGTGCCTGGGAAGGCAGCAGAAGATGGCCCAAGTACTCAGACTCCTACCACTCATGTGGGAGATCAGGATGGAGCTCCTGACTCATGGCTTCAGCCTGGCCTAGACCTGGTTGTTGTAGTCATTTTGGTAATGAACCAGCAGAATGAAGATTTCTCTCTTTATCTCTATCTCCCTCTTTCTCCCTTTCCCTTTCTCTGTTGCTCTGTTTTTTAAATAAATAAATCTTTTTAACAATAAATGAATAAAAGAAAACTTGCAGATGGAACATAATGGTATTTGGGGCAAAAGATATTGATGGATTGTGCAGGAAAATTAGCACAACGGGGCTGAGTGTTCTCCTATAGAAGCCTGCCACAAAGTTGGCCTTTGGCTGGCTTGTGCAAACTTGGACTTCAGGAGAGTTCCCATTTCCAAACTTTGAGTGGTTCACTGTACCTAAACTGTGTGTATGAATAATGTAGTTTTTGCCAAATATCTGAAGACCAACATTTTAAATTTTTTATTGATGTATAGGTCTCTTTTTGATTGCCTTTCAAATAATTTTTAAAAAATTATCTTATTTGAAAGTAGAGACACAGACAGATAGCTAGAAAAAGATCTCCCATAGGCTGGCTCACTCCCCAACCGCCCTCAACAGCCACAATTGGGCCAGGCTGATGTCAGGAGCCAGGAACTCAATCTGGGCCTTCTATATGGATGGCAGCAATCTCGCAGCTTGAACTATTACTTGCTGTCTCCAAAGGTGTGCATTCACAGGAAGCTGGAAATCAAGGGCAGAGCCGGAACTTGAACCCAGGCACTCCAATATGAGATTTAGGCATCCCAAGCAAAAGTTTTCTAACAAAACTTAGACCCTAGGAATGATCTTGAAGCCCAGGAATGCATGAATACATGAATACATTTATTTATACACATGAAAAAGTCCACAACCATTGAGGATTTGAATGCTAAGTGGGTTGAACTTGTCACTTTATCTCGTGCTATATAATATTTTTATAGCTACCGAGACATGACTGATTTTTAATTTTTAGGGTCATCAGTGATCTACCACGATATAATGATTACTTACATGCTTGTCCTCACATGATGATAAGTGTCTTGGGGGAGGACGCCTGACTCATTTTAGGGGAACATCTGCAATGACTGAAATTGTCCCCAGCACATGGTAGAAGTGATGATGCTAATTGATTGTGAAAGAAAAGCAAATAGATGAATGTAGTGACGAATTAGAAATAACTTGAAAGATAGCATTTGCATGTAGAAATCTCCTTTCCTTTCAAGCATCAGATTTTCAGTACCTTCAATTTCCCAGCTTACATCAAGCCTTCTCAATTTTCACCCCCATTTGGAAGAGATACAGAATAGTTTTAATGATCTGTGATTACTTTAAAATGTACTGTATGTGGGTGAAATGCTCATTTTTCCATTCAATTTTTTTTAAAAAGATTTATTTATTCATTTGAAAGGCACAGTTACAGAGATAGAGAAGGAGACACACACACTCACACACACACAGATATTCCTTCTGCTGGTTCAATCCCCAAATGGCTCCAATTTCCGGATCTGGGCTGATCTGAAGCCAGGAGCCAGGAGCTTCTTCCAGGTCCCCCACATTGGGGCAGGAGCCCAAGGACTTGGACCATCTTCTGCTGCTTTCTCAGGTGCATTAGCAGGGAGCTGGATTGGAAATGGAACAGCCAGGACTCAAACTCACGCCCATATGGTAGGCCATGGCTTAACCCACTGCACCAACATTCAATTATTGTTTATAGCCATTATCTGTATTCCTACTAATCTAGGGTTTTTTTCCTTTTTACTTTTTTAACCTTCTTATTCGATGAAGCATTAAGTCTCTTTACTGCAATGTAAATTTAAAATATGCTTTATGAAAAACTAAAAAAAAGTAAAGAAAGGGAGAGGGAAGGAGGGAGGAAGAGAGGAATGAAATATTTTATTCTTAGAATTGTATCTATGAACCATACTGACTCTGTTAGACACTAATTGAAAATTTAAAAAAATAAAAATCCTATTTTGAAAAAGAACAAAGAGAAAATGTGAGAAAGAGATGAGAACAGAAAAAGAACTACAGTTTAAAGTTCCTCTCTCCTGAGCTCAGCCAGAGGCAAGTCACTGCCCTTTCATTTGACATAGCTGATCCCAAAGAGGACAGTATGCATTCCTTCTCAAAGAAATCTCTGTGGGCAGCATGACTGTTGGATCAAAGAAGGACAGTGTATGTGTGGTAGGTAGGGCATGAAACAAATGTGCAAGCCTTTCAGCTTTTCTTCTTTTCGAGTGTGCAACTTTGTAAGATTGATTAAATACATGGTTAACTGTTGGATACCACAATGTGGAGATAGGAGAAATCAAGTGTTTATTTTCACTGCCTCAGGCTGTAATAATATAGATCTGTTGGGATTTTTTAATTTCAGCTGATCCATAAGGGTAAATCAGCATAGATTCAAATTCTGGTCCCAAATTCTGAAGACTCATCAAAGTGTAGCTTTTGAAGAAATAGGAATAACTAAGGAAATACATGGGACTACTCAACTAGTAGGTAAAAAGTGGGATGGGTCCAAGATACTTCGAGTTTTAAACTTAGCCTTTACTTGGAGCCTATAATTCAAGCTGGCACTGAGTCAGCATTTTCTAAATTCCTGATGGTTAATCATAGATGAACTATACATTATACAGACAGATACAAACTGAGAAGGCACAGAAATACCTACTTCACATATGTGTAAGAATTTTATATCACCATATCTCAGCCAATCTCGGAAATAATCCCACTCAGGAATGAGAACATCCAAGTGGTCAGGCTGGGCCCACCTAATTTCCGAGAATAACTTCGAGGCATCCAAAACCATGATTTAGAAGCCATTAAGTTCTTTTTGAAGCTACTGCTCCTATGGGCTTCCAGCCATAGCCTTGAAGAGCTTTTTGTCCTCATGAAAGATTAGAAGCTGTTTTACATGCTGAAGCTCTGTGAAAAGGTGAATCCATCTACTCTGGTTACAGAAAGTCAGAGTTCACTTGACATTTTCATTACTAATGGTCATTTTTCAAAGTAAATTCACACTTCAGTTGGTTCTCAGTGGTCATAAACGGTTGTCAGACCTTGCCCAGGGTTCATCTTGATACTCCCTAGGTACATTCCTATTAGCGAGTAGACAGATTTCTTCTATGTGCCGTAATATATAACCCACATGTGGACCACAAACAAAATCTCCTTTATAAAAGGAATGGGGAAAGGAATTGCATATGTAGATTTTGGTCAGTTTCTCCCTAACTGGTTTAACTGATTAATGAGAAAGAAAGGCTTAAAGTCAAATAGATAGATTTATGATTCAATGCAAAGAAACTGAGCGATTATCTGCACAAAGCCCTGGAGGCAGTGGGTCATGCCTGTCCTTTGGGGTAGAGCATTGCGGGCAGAAGAAATAAGTGCGAAGGCCCTGTGGGTGGAGCGGAATGAGCTAGGGGACAGTAGTAGGAGAGGAGTTCAGAGATGTCCCAGATATCCAAACCTTGTAGGGCCTTGTGTCATTGTAAAGACTTTGACTTTCACTCTACAGGCGCTGGAATGCCATTGGTGGAAGAGTTTTAAGCAGAGTGACATCACTTCTCGGCCTTTTGGCTAAGATCAAGTGTAGCGGAGTGACATGATCTGACTTAACTTGGGCAGCAGCATTTTCCTGGGTTGATTAGACCCCAGAGCACCAAAGATGGAGCAAGAAGTGAGAGTTCAGAAGTTGTTAAGGGAGAGGGTTGTGTTTTGTACCAGGGTAGGAGCAGTAGAGTTGGTGAGAAAGGATCAGACTCCAGATGTGTATTGAAGTTGGAATCCTCAGGAATTGCAGACCCAGGGTATGCAAGACAATTGCCAAGGTTGTGGCCATGAGCCACGAGGACAATTCAGCTGGCATACTAAGTCTTTTTCATCAAATTTCTTCTTCCAGTGAACTTTTCAGCTGTCAGTTTTCCTGGAATTGTAAAGACAAGCCTCAGTGAATTAGTGGGTGGGCAGTCTTTCTCATCCTCTGGGCAATTCCAAGGGAATGTCTGGGGTGTGACTCTGAGAGCAGCTGAGATGCAATCCACAGGCGCGTCGGAGGCACCAAGGATGGGTAGGGAGTGAGGACTTGACTTACTTGAGGAACTGAGGCATTTCTCAGAAGAGAATTGTTCTAAGCACATGAAAGTAAGCATTACCAGATGGACACCATTAGTCACTGGTTCTAGAAGGGGTGGGAGATTTCCCAAATCCATGTGTGCTTGTGTTTGGATTGTCCCCAGCCCAGACTGTCACTGACTTCAGTCTGGGTCCTATGGAGTGAGAAGGATGTGACACCTGAAAGAGCAGTGTGCATTAAAATCTCCATGGCACCCCTGCCATGAGCAGTACCCCACTGTGAACTCATGGGGAGACTCAGCACGCGTGCTGCCTCCACATTGCATCTCCTGCAGGGGCTGCCTGGGGCACACAGAGAAGAACAGGATCTGGGGGAAAAGAAAAACACCTTGCACAGGACTCTTTCGTGAGTGAATGCTGGGAACCCCTAGAAACACCTAGTGGGAACATGTCTGCACCCCAGGGTTGGAATAACAGCCAAGGAAACCGGTCTGTGTAGGTCTCAGATTAAGCAGTGATTTGTCATGCAAGGAAAGGCCTGCATGCACTACAAAGAGAGCCTGTCACATCCACTCAGTCCTGGGAAGAGGACTGGCAGCACATGATCAGCTGGGACAGCCCCAGGTATGAAATGCCAGGGGCTAAATTTGGTGTTAAAGGGGATAACAGGATCCACACCAGGATGGGAGACTTAACTAGATTAAAACACTGACATGGGAGATTTTTTACATTTTTATTGTTGTTGTTAAATTCAACTCTATTAGAAGGTAACAGTTTCTTTCAGCTCTTGAGCCAGGATTAAACTGCAGAGTGAGAGCAACTCTGATGTCAGGATGAGACGAGCAGGAGCAAGGAGGCTCAGAACAGTGTTTGCCAAGATCCTAAGGGACTCTCTGGTCTCACTCTGGTCCTGGCAGCCATGGGACACCCTTAGGATTTATGCAGGTGCAGAGAGTTAGCAGCAGGCTTCTGCTCCCTCTACCCTCCAAAATGCTTCCACTAACCTCCATAGAGAAGAGAGTTTCTTTCTTCCAACAGGAAATGGAAAATTAAAATGTTACCAGAAGTCACCCATTTGGAGATGTCAATGATAAAAGCTCCTGAGTGGGCGTTGGGATGATGGGGAAAGGTGGGGAGGCATAACAGGAGCCCACAAATCAAGGTCAGCCAGTTCAAATCCCAGGTGCACCCCCAACTTCAATAGATCATGCAGCAAAATTCACCCTTGACCGTACATTAAACTCACCTGGGGAAAACTTTAAAAATCCATTCAATGCCCACACCTCATTCCAGACTAACAAAAACCAGTGTCTGTGGGAGAAGTGCCAGGGATCAGTAGGTTTTTAAAGCTCTTCCAAGTGATTGCAATGTGCAGCCCCTGTTAGAAACCATTTAATACTCAGGCTCTATCCCCAGGCAAGTAAGACAATCTCCACAGGGCAGAACTAGAATCCACATTCTCAAAAGCTTCTTGAGTGCTTATATGTTCAGCTAGGGTGGACAAACACACTATCCTTAGTCAGGAGATGGCCATACTGGACTCATTAGGTTTTCGTCCGAATTAAATGAAATAATACACATAATACATTTGGCGTGGTGCTTGGTTCTCAATAAGCATTAAATAAGTAGCTATTTTTTTGAATTATTATTGCTGCTGCTGCTGCTGCTGCTATTATAAGATACCACAAGGAGAGAAAAGGATGCAAGGGGCGGGGTAGGGGGGAATATTTCAGGTCATAAACCCAAAATTCGAGGCATCCTATGGTGGCAGAATCTAACTCTTCGGACTTCGACACGTTTTTATTATGCTGAGCATGGCCCCACTGGGACCCCTGTGGGACCCCAGGGCCCTGACGTGGCCCCAAGCACCTCCATCTCCAGGCCCACACCTGATCTTTGAGCTCCCATTCTGCCACCTTCTATGACCTAGCAAAAGGAGAGGGAGGAAAAGGATTAGAGCAAGCTGCTTGGGCGTGGTCCAGAACAAAAAAAATTAGGAAAGTTGGACAAGAAACAGCTAACTAGACTATTCATTATTCAGCTTTGTAAATATGCCTCTCTGGTGGCTGCTGGGCACAGCAGTGCAATTGAATTAGAGGAGACAGTTCATTTGTAAAAGGCTGAGGTGCTGGTGATGAGCAGTCTCTACTGAGTGTTATAAAGTGCCTCCTGAATGGGATTTATCAAAGAACAAGAGAATGGAGGTCATCCAGGAGATGCCAGATCTGTGGGGACTGCTTTGCACCACCAGGGAAAGGCAAAGTCACAGCTCTGGACTTCACCTTCATGTCCCCCTTGTTAGCATGCTGTTTCTCTAAATTGATCTCCTCCTTGAAATCAGACAAAATACCACCTGGCAGCTATTGTTTGCTTGGACACCTGCGTCACCTCTATGAACTTCAGGTAGCTCATCCAAAAAGTGCACTAATAATACATACTTTGAAGTCCGCTTCCTGAAAAGGAACTCACTCTATGATTGAATCAAATTAGTTGAAATAAGGTCATGTATGTCATGTGAGACCCATCCCATGGCGCAAACTCCAAAAATCCTAACTCCCTTCCGGGCTCGGATTTTCGTCAACAGAGCAGTCTTTTACTTTTGATGTCAGAGGGATCCTCAATGGAGAACAAGAGAGGCGTCGTGGCTGGGTTAGAAGTTCTCAAGGAAGGAATTGATGCTGTGTCTGGAGGCCCCCTCTAAATAAAGCGTTTCTACGGAGAAGACCCCACAGTGGTCTCGAGGTCTTAGTTCAGCAAGGACATGGGTTCACATTGCAGCAAGGGATGCAAAAGCTGCTGCTCCTCAAGATGCCAATCATATCCCGGCAACCCCAGCCCTGCACACACAGGAAGAGCTTCTGTTAATGACTGCTCGTGAGGTGATTACCAGGATTTAATTCAGTAGAGAAGATAATCAATAGATGGCCCACCATGAGTGGTCCGTCCGTTAAAATGGGACTGCTCTTCTCTTCAGGTGTGATAAATAGTGCATTTAAAGTATTCAATACTGTAATAAAGGTTGTAATTAAGTGAGGCAACTTGGCATCTTAATAACTGCATGGTTGAAAAGATTTAAACTTCAGACTGAGACACAGAGTAGCATTCATAATCCCTCGAAAGGGTTTCCTTTCTGGAAGAGAGAAAATAATGTCTCCTCTTCTCCTGAGAAGCTGACAGGGCAGATGTGTCCCCAGATCTTTATGGAGTTAAGAGAGGTGACTTTGAGCGCCTGCCACTGCATCTTTTGTTCGCTGCATTTCCCTGCTACCTTAATTATTAGCATATTCCTAGTGGGAAGAGGGAGGCAGGAGTAGGAGCGGAAAGGGAGGCCTAGGGGAATGCAGTGCAGGGACCAGTAACCCCAGCAGTATGCAAATCACTTAGCAATATACAGATGACTTCGCAGAAGTACAGTAAGACTTCCCAGACCAAATCATCTGCATTTCGGCTTCTCCTTATTAAAAGAAAAGCACTTTCCGCCATCACTTTCCTTTCGCCTTCTCCTGTCCTTTGTAAAATTTGCACCCCCCACACAAAGACATATACAAACACAAACACCCATGTGTGTGCTTAAAATGCAATCTTGCCTTTCCCCATAGATTTTGAGAAAATGTTTTTTTAAAAAGTGTGAACTTCAGATGCCTGTTATAATTACAAGTCTTCTATTCAGCAGTTTGCAAAATATATGCATTTTGTTAGCTTTCTTCCTACATGCGTGATACATGTAAATTGCTAGGCATTTGAAAATGGATGTTGACTTAAATATTCCTGCATGACAGGATGGTGAGTCCTAGACTCAGCAAAGGAAAGAAAGAAACTCATTTGTTGTTACCCTTCTTTGTTTATGTGCACAATGTCTTTGATCATAATCTATGGACAATGTTTACAGAAAAATCACATATTACACAGCTTAGTCCTGGGAAACATGTAAGCCTCATAGATAAAAGTGAACCTGCGACATATAGCTGACTCCTCTCTCTGCCTCCCAGGCCCCTCTCAATCGCAATGCTAGTGTGACTTCCAATTATTTTTATTGCAAATTCTGATTATACTTACAGATCTCTAATGGAGATGACAGATTTACTTTTTTAATTTATGTTTAAGGAATACAAATTTCATAAGTACAACTTTAGGAATATAATTATTCTTCCCACCATACCAGCCCTCCTACCCACACTTCCACTCCTCCTCCTCCTCCTCCCTCTCCCCTTGCCAGTCCCATTCTCCATTAAGATCCATTTTCAATTAAATTTGTACACAGAAGACCAACTCTATACTAAGTAAAGATTTCAACAGTTTGCATGCACACACAAGCACAAAAAAACTGTTTGATATCTAGTTTTACAGTTAACTCTCATAATACAACCCATTGAGGACAGAGGTCCTACATGGGGAGTTAGTGTACAGTGACTCCTGTTGTTAATTTAACAATTAACACTCTTACGTATGACTTCAGTGACCACCCAAAGCTCTTGACATGGACTGACTAGGCTATAAAAGCCCTTTGAGTCCACAGACTCCGTCAGTTTTTGGACAAGGCCATAAGCAAAGAGGAAGTTCTCTCCTCCCTTTACAGAATAGTACACCCTTATTTGATGGCCATTTCTTTCTACTGGGGTCTCATTCACAGAGATACTTCATGTGGAACATTTTTTGCCACAGTGTCTTGGCTTTCCATGCCTGAAATGCTCTCATGGGCTTTTCAGCCAGACCAGGAAGCCTTAAGGGCTGATTCTGAGGTCAGAGTGTTACTTAAAGCAATTGTCATTTTATGAATCTGCTGGGAGATCACAGATTTCAAAAGAATGAGACAACATGCTTGTGAGAATCATGAGGGACAATTTGACTTTGCATTACTTGAAAATATCTTGGTTCATGAGCTGGTGACAGGACATTTAAAAAAAAGTATTCAAAATGGTTCGTGAAAAAATGGAGTTAAAGGATAAACTTATTTGGATGCAACAAATTTTGAAATCTGTGCATTCATGAAAAAGTTAATATAAAATGCATATTATGAAAAAAGCTATTACATCATATGAGGAAGAGTTCTCACATGACTACGAGGCACCTAGTGCTTTGAAAGATGCAGAGAGGAGTAAAATCTTCTCAGAAGCCATCTTTCCCTCCTCTGAGTTGCTCCTGGAAGAAGAAAGCTCAAACCTACCTAGGAGGGTGAGCTGTCCTGCTCACACCTGGCAATAAACAGAGCAGGTCCTATACTCTACCCCAAAACTCAAATCCTGGACTTAACTAGGTAGATAAGACATTTAGCTCTTTAGCATGAGAGAGAGAGAGAGACACACACACACACACACACAGAGAGAGAGAGAGAGAGAGAGAGCAGTGAAGCAAAAGGAGGGAAGGTGGAAGAACGAAGGAAAGTAGGAAGTAAGGGAGGGAAGGAGTGAGGACAAGGAAGGAAAAAAAAAAAAAACAGAAAGAGTGTTCTGGCAGGATTGCCTTTATGCAAAGCATTAAAAGTGACCCAGCTGAGTAATGGTTTGTTCTAACCACACCCTCAGAGTTTCCCTTTTCTCTTACTGGGCAAATCTCCATGCCAGGCAGGGCTCAGTGCTGGTGAGGGGAATTTGGGGAATTCCTGCCCCACTTGCCCCTTATCTGGGTGTCCTTGTGGTGGCTTGGCCTTGCCAGTTTCACTGGGATTGGCAGGAGAGTTCCCAGCCCTGGGTGACAAGCGTGAAGCACTGAGAGTCAGCGTCGGTCTGGCAAGCCTGGGTGAGTGTATCAAGGTGACAGGCAGCTTATAAATCATGTCCAGTGCTCCCTAAGCATTGACACACCCAGGTGTACCCAAAATTTCTGCAGGTAGATCCTGAGCAAGCATAGAGCTGCATAGCAGAGATGTTACTGTTCTTAGTCCCAGAGCATCAGATCGTGGTGAGGAAGGGTTTCGGGACTGGGTGTTGCAGATGCTGAAGTTCGAGCCACAGGAAGGAGGCCCCACACAGTGATGACAGTTGCCTGAAGGTTTTTGTTGCTGTTGAGGTCAGAGCAGCTCGGAAAGCTGTCCCAGTCACATCCAAGCCAGGGTTTCTCACAGTCATTGTTGAGTGGATAAAAATCCAAGTCCCAGGGGAACTTCATTCATTCATATGTTCAACATATGCAAGGATAATATCATAAGTTCATGGAAAATGTGTATTATGAAAAACTAGGCATGGCTTTTAAAATTTTTTTGCACCAAAATAAATGTATCATCTAATTTCATTTTTCGTGAACTTTCTGAAATACCCTCATATTTATAGAGTGCTTCGTATGTGCCAGGTACTGTGTTAGGCCTGGGGAGACAGAACTGAGCAAGAAAGACAACAACTCTTCCTTCTGAGGTCTAAAGTTGAGCAAGGGAGACAGAATTAAATAATTATAGAAACATCAGTTAATACCAATCACATAACTGGAGTAAGTGCAATACCATCATTCTCCAGGAGCCTAGCCAGGCACCGTGCTCTTTGCAGCCTTTATAAAGGAACTCAGTCTTGGTTTGGAGGTGGAAATCATGTGTAGAGTCAGAGGGAGTTGAAAGGCCATCTGGTCTCCCTGCCCCTAGTTCAAAAAAGGACATAGAGATAGCCACAAAGAAATTGTCCATGGTATCATGGCTCAAGGGGCCCCCAAACAGATCTGAGAATGTCTACTAGCCCACACACAAGATGCATGTGTGTTTCCTACCACACTCTAATCATACAACATGCATAAGTATCTTAGTGAGTGGCCAGAGGTAGAGGGATGGAAATCCCCAAGTTACACTAATTGTATCTTTCTTTCATAACCATAATGCATTTCTGTACGAAACTGAGTAGGGCTGAAGTCCTGGGAATTCCCTTGAAGTAAAATGATGAAACTGTCTAACAATAACCTAACTCACACCTGGCTGGAAAGTCGTCCAATATTTCCATGCTGTCCCTGTGTTGACTCTTGCACAAAGCCTGTGTCCTCCTGGGAAAGTAGATCCCCTGGTCTCACAATCATAAAAGTCCTATTTTTGCTCCACTTCTTTCTTACAGACACAGAACTCCCATCTGGGCAAAGTAGAAAGGGAAAGGTGTTTTGTTTTAATCAAGCTACAGTACAATTGATTTTGAGGAAATGATTAACAATCAGTAACCAGATTATCACCAAAACAAATCTCTACCATGCTTGGTGAGGATTGTGCCTCCCATCCCGGAAGTCCGACATTCCTGGGCTGTCTGGGAAACCCCCTTGAGGGCAGTTTGCTGTTTCTAACAGGAAATTTCGTGATACTTCCCTTCCTGGTCTCCAGAGGTCACTCATTATGCCAAGTACTTCTGTAAACACACAGTGTTCAAGGGATGACTTAAATTGAGCATCATAGGCTTTTTTGAAGATTGTTCTTATAGTTATAACTGGAGGATGTAATAATACTAGTGAAGCAGAAACTGGCAAGGAGGATTGAAATATTCTAATTATTTAAGTTGAAAAATCATGTCTTAAAAATGGGTATTTGGTTAACTCTGTCCTGAAGTCAGGCTCTGGGTATCCAGCAGACTTGCTGACCTAACAGCCTCACCCAATCAAAGGAGAGTGTGCCTCTGATGAAAATGAAGCTGATGGTACAAGACAATCGGAAGGGACAGAATTCAGAACTCCACTGACTGCCCAGATACTTTACTGCCACTAAGGGAACTTACCCTAGAAGCTTCTTCATCTTTCTTCTGCCCAATCTCTCATGGACAGCTAGGGGTCTGGAGGGTGTGCTTGAACTTTTGCATGCCAGCAGCTCCCCCACTGGGAATGGTTTACTCCCTTGCCCATACCAGCATTTCTCTAAAGCACATAGCTATGTTGAAAATAATCTTGCAGCCAAGGCAGGTGCACACAAACTCCAGTTACAAATGTGAAAGGTGTTTAAGTGGGCAACAAGAACTACGGGATGTCCTTTCTGGGGATCATCTCCATCT
The DNA here is from genome assembly GCF_964237555.1 of Oryctolagus cuniculus. Taxonomy (NCBI): domain Eukaryota; kingdom Metazoa; phylum Chordata; class Mammalia; order Lagomorpha; family Leporidae; genus Oryctolagus; species Oryctolagus cuniculus. The sequence continues at coordinate 63,209,251 of NC_091435.1, read as the reverse complement.
TTCATTGTCTCTGAGCTACTTTACAACTCCAGAGGTTGCAGAAAACTGATAATAATGCAAAATGCTCTTATCCATAAAAAGGAAAATAAATTGTGTCTATTGGAATGCAATTGGACGTTGCTCTGTGGCTGTTCACCAGATTCTCATCTATTCATTTCAGCATCCCTGATTGCTTATCTACGTGTCTGCTCTGAATTCTCTCTGGAACTGGTTTTCACATCTTACTGGCTGTCTCATTAACTAATGAGTTAAATAAAATCTTTGACATTTGCTCATTTGATATTTGTCTGAGTGTCATACTTTAAACTATCTAGAAATATTACCCTTTAAAATAACTGTAGGCTGAGTCTCATACCATGCAGCTGTGGAAGTAGTTCTCAATATGGATTGTGATGATTAAAACATATGAAGTTGACCTCTATAAACTGCCTAAGTCGATGGTGGAGAAGGCTGGCTAAAATAATTGAAACACTGCTCAAAAGTGACTGCTGAGTCTTAGATTCCAACATGCAGACAAGATGGATGAAGTAGTCATGTCACGGGAGAAAGAAGGTGGGACACTCACTCTGGTTGGCTCTGTCATCACCTCTCATGTCATGGCCACATCCAGTTGCGTATTTACAAGTCAAGGCAAAGTCAAATATTTACAAGTCCAGGCAACATGAGGCACCCTTACAGATCATGCACATCTCAAAAGTGTACAACAAATGAACTATTGCTGTCCCAAAAGCCCAAAGCTACTGAAGTCCCACCATGCTACCCAGAAGAGGTTCCTGCCTTCACTAAAAACAGATAAGCCAGAGCCCAGTGCAGAGGCAGGTGGCACAAAGCCCTGACGAGACATCGGCTCCTTTCTTCTCATCAACTGATTACTTTTCTTTACCGGTACTAGAAAAATAAGGGGGAAAATGAGCAAGAAGTACACAACGTAGGGAAGCTATGAGCCCTTGCATTTGTTTCTGGTTCTTTTCACCAGACTTTCAGAAAAGAAATCTGTTCACTACAGAGAAAATTTTAAAATTCTCACTTTCAGTTTCGACATTCAAATCCAAGGCAAATATTACCCATTACTCATCAAAAGAAAGAGAATTACCAAACAGTAAGAGCCCATTTGATTTAAATGTATGTATTTTAAATGTCTAAGATAAAATCTGCAAATAATCAACCCTCTCTGGTGAATTGCAGGTAATTTTTTAATTGATTTTTATTTTTGGCAAACTGGTTTTTCTAAACTTCCTATAAAAAAAACTGAATTACTTTAATAATGTGAGGAAAATATCAAAAACAGATAAGCTGAATTCAGTCCTTAAGTCTGGGCCCAGAGCTTTCTTTTTTTTTTTTTTCTTTTCTTTATTATTATTATTATTTTTTTTTTTTTGACAGGCAGAGTTATACAGTGAAAGAGAAACAGAGAGAAAGGTCTTCCTTTTTCCATTGGTTCACCAACTGAAATGGCTGCTACAGCCAGTGTGCTGCGCTGATCTGAAGCCAAGAGCCAGGTGCTTCTCCTGGTCTCCCATGGGGTGCAGGGCCCAAGCACTTAGGCCATCCTCCACTGCCTTCCCGGGCCACAGCAGAGAGCTGGACTGGAAGAGGAGCAACTGGGACAGAATCCGGCGCCCCGACCAGGACTAGAACCCAGGGTGCCGGTGCCGCAGGTGAAGGATTAGCCAAGTGAGCCGCAGCGCCGGCCAGGGCCCAGAGTTTTCAAGACGGAAGCATAGGGCTTGTCTGCTTGAGAATTAGCTCAGCCAAACAGTAAGATGCCCAGGGAGCTACATCCCAGGGAAATGGTTAATGTTATGACTCAGAATTCAACACAGATTCATGATTTGGTGACTGTAGGTTAATTCTTTCCATATTGCATTCAGCCTTAAAGTTGTTTTCTTCTGACCAGTGAAGGAGGAGGCATCAAAACCAATCTCCTACTGCCAAATTTGGAGAGAGCTAAAGCTCAGAGACAGAGAGACTGAGAATATTTTGCAATTATTATAAAAATTGCTGGGATAAAGGAAATGACCAATTAAAACAGCCATGTCTGAATCAAACTGTAAGAGGATTACCAAATGACAGAGAATCAGGATAACAATGTCTAACAGGGGATAGGAACAGAGATAGTTTACTATTTCTTGAGATGAAGAGATTGGATTTTGATCTAAGAACCAGACTGTACATTTTAAGATGAATAGCCCATAACAGGGTCCCCAGGAAGGACTTCTGTTCTATATGAAGGGAAACGTCAGGGATGTCTAGTAGGCCTGTGGGCAAACTTGCAGCAGACATTAACATGGGAAACCAAGGAACCTCATAGCATAGCAAACTGCCTGGGTATTTTGAGAAATGACTACTGAGCCCCGAATCTTATTCTCCCCTCACCTGCTTCCTGCAGCATAAAAGACAGGGCAACAATTCCCTACAAGTGGGAACAGGAGAGTTGAGGTAAGAGACAATTTCCTTAGGCATTGACATTCAGTGGCTGCTGTCAGATCGGCTACCAAGCCAGCCCCATCTGGACCGGTTCTGTGAGTTACAGGGAGGGAAGGCTCTTTAACAAAGAACAAAAGGTAACAAGAGTAAAAAGGAAACACACAAACAAATAAAAAAAACTAACAGCACGAGACAGCACTGCTTTGGAAACTTGCAGTATACCTTGGAGGTGAATTTCTTTGCTTTCATTTCGGAGAGAGATACTTGGTATGAAAAGGAGTGGAGTCATTGATCACACATTGGAAGATCAAGAGAGAATTTATAATGAAATGGACCGTAGAAGAAAATGAAGCCCCACAGGCTCTGCAGGGTACTTCTGTGACAGTGAGGACTTCCTCCTCCGACTGCTAGGATGGTGGGTAGGCAGTCACTGGCAGTAACAGTGAGCTACTTTTTCCAACACTGTGGGGCTTTTTCCAACACTATGGGTTTGCTCTGAAATCAATGATGGGATTAGGGAAGGGTGAAGTTTCTGGAATGACAACTGGGGAGAAAGGGATTACTTCTCTTAGAAAGACTGAATTATGGTGTGACTTGGGCAAACCCTTTTCAGCTAGTGACTTTAGTTATTCTCAATGATATATGGATGCTCATGAGTCCATTGCAAGCTCAAGATATTATCTTTGGGGGCCTGCGCTGTGGCATGGTGGGTAAAGCTACCACCTGAAGTGCCGGCATCCCATATGGGCTCCAGCTGGAGTCCCAGCTTCTCCACTTCCAATCCAGCTCTCTGGTATGGCCTGGGAAAGCAGTAGAAGATGGCCCAAGTCCTTGGGCCCCTGCACCCATGTGGGAGACCCTGACGAAGCTTCTGGTTCTTGGGTTTGGATCAGCCCAGCTCCAACCGTTTCGGCCTTTCGGGGAGTGAACCAGAGCATGGAAGACCTTTCTCTCTCTCCCACCCCCCCCATCTTTCAAATAAATAAATAAATCTTTTTTACAAAAGTATTGTCTTTGAAAGTGCATTTAATGCGCATAAGCTATGAACACGCTAGTTTAGCCACACTGCGCAGTGCAGAGTGTAGCTGTTCACTTTCATGATCGCCTGGTTGACAGGGAGCTGCAGCCCGTGCTGATGTCTAGCATCATCCTGCCGCATATCACTAGCCCAAGAAAAATCAAGACTCAAAACTCCAAGTTTGATTTCCACTGACTGCCTATCACTGTCACACCAGCCTAAATTCAAAACATCATAAGTTGAACTACTGCAAGTTGGGTATCATCTGTATTCTGTTGTCACTCAGACATTACATAATGAGATAACCTCTTTTTGTATTGTTAGATCCCTTTGCTAGGTGTATCCAACTGAAAACTCCTGTGAGCTTTTTAGTGCCCACTTTCATACAAGGATATTGGGAGGATAAAGTAGTATCCCCTTTAGGAGAGTGACTTACCAGTATGCAACTCATGAATTTCAAACACATTTTTACTCTTAGTCCAATAATTTCCATTTTCAGAAAAATATCCCAAAGAAATAATACCAAATGCAAAGATCTAGGCATGGAGATGTTTCTTAGCATGTCATTTTTAAAAGTAAAAATCTACTATCCAGGCAGGAATTTGCCATAGTGGTGTGTGTGTGGCTTTGATGGGGAGAAAAATTAAAAGGAACAGAGCAAGCAGTATCTGCAGCCAAAATCCAAGCCAGGAGAGAAAAGCACTAAGAATACTGAGCTGGAAACATGAGCTGCCTCCCTTCCAGACCACGTGTCTAGGTGTGTATTCATAGGAATAGACATGCCCATGTATGCACACATTTCTTTTTTTAGACTATAATTATAAATTAATTACTTTATTGTTGTAGAAACTTGGAAAATAAAATGCTAAAACATAAATGAAATAGAATAAAAATGACACATAGTTATGTCATGGAGACATAATTTTTAATCTATTTCCCATTTCCATGCATAATGCATACTATTTTATGTAGCTGAGTCTTTCTACTGAATATTACAATTTACTAGTTTGCTTTTCTCTCTTAGAAGTTAAAATGAGGTGGAGGCAGGGAGGGGACAACACGCAGGCGGGAGAGAGGGTGGTCACATGAGCCGGAAGCTGCAGAGATGGGGTTTGGGTTGGAGAAGGGCCTGGAAGGCAGGTTGGAATCGTTTGGCTTAGGTGAGACAGGCCATTTGGAGCCCCAGTAGGCTCCCCAGCAGGGAGAACCAACATTCCAGAGAAGGCTGACTGCAAGGAAGACCCAGAGCCAAGTGTGCGACCTGCGAGTCTGGCCTCCTTTCCAGTGTGCCAGGAAACACGGGAGCCGTGCAGGCGTTGTTTCTCTGGGGTCTGTCTCCTCTCCCCTTCCCCTACATCCTGGCTTCCCGTCAACCAGAAGTCACGGGTTCGAATGCCTCAGGATTCGGCTGTTATGTAAGTCAGGCAGGCTGGCTGTGATGAAACACAGAGCGACAGGGACTGCAGCGTAGCCGGGGCAGGTGCTCTCCAAAGTGATCCAGTGCGCCTTTGTGCCAGCACTTTTGCCCAACAGGTATAAGGCAAGGCTTGCAACTCTTCCAAATGCTCAGGCAAAGCTGAGAATCCAGAGGAGTTTGGAATTCTCGGGGCTGTGTGGAAAGGACCTTAATTTTTAAAATGTTGATCCAAGTAAAATATAACGCGTCTGCTGCCTGGATTTAATTTGAAGACCACTGGTTTTGTGTCTTTGAAATAAAAATCATGTGAAACTTCCTGGCCTTCCCTTATATAGCTGGTAAAAACATGGTATCTCTTGGAAAAAAGGCATATATTTAGCTCCCTTTAGGTACATAATGTTACCCTAGATACCAAGAGATCCAGGAGAGATTCTAGGTTGTTCTCTGACTTCTAGGTGCTTAAAATATTGTTGAAGCAATAAGAAAATTTCCGCTCAGGAAAGTTAGGTAATAGTGCTATGCAGGATTTTTATTTCAAGGCCTAAATGGATCAGGCCAAATACACCAAAGTCACCTTAAAAAGAAACCAAGCCTTTTAGATCTATAACAAAACTCGGCTGTAGTAAAACCAGTGATGTGAAAGTGTCTGGGGTATTGTTCACCTTTATATTCCCAGCACTTGTCACAAAGGAGATGATGTTTAACAAATATTTCCTGAAATAAAAAGATAAAACTAATGAGTCGCAGAAGGGAAAAAAGACATCCATGTGAACTTAGAAACGTGAAGAAACACAGAGGCAAATATTTTCATGGTTGATATGACAATATTTAATGGAAGGATGCTGAATTTGCGGGGAGTGCAGAGTGCATGCTCACCAGGGTCCCCATTTTTGCCGGGAGCAGGGGTGTGTAACCAACTCTCACTATAACCCATGTTAGAGTTCACAAGGCTGTTTTCCTTCTCTGCTAACCCCCTAATGACCAATTAAGCTTCCCTGACATTTGATGCAGGGAGAAAGGAGCCCTGATGTGGGACCCATCCACTCTGCTCATGCGAATAGCCTGTGTCTCTATAATGAGCAATCTGATTTCCACATTAGCACTTGGATTGTTCACTTAGTGGCCCTGCATCTCCCTGGGTCAGATGCCACCCTTTGGAAACCTGTCTTGGTGACTGCAACCGATCTTCCTAATTCATCCTCCCTTTATTCCTGCAACTGGCATCAGAGGATAAAGGCTTGAATGAGCAAACCAGACAAAATTCACAGCTATAGATTAAAGAAGGGAACACTCATTTTGTTTTGAACACTCATGGGAGGCTCAGAATGGAAAGAGGCCCAGAGGTGGGTCTCAAATGAAAAAAAAAATGAGCTTTGGAATTGTGGAAAGGACAGGGACAAGAGAGTATGGAGAGTTTGCTGGTTTTGCTCTCGGACAAAGAAGGGTTTGCTCTCAGAGGAAGTTGCTTTGGGGGAGTTATGAGAGAGAAAGTTGGTTAGGTCATCCTGAAAGCCATGCTGAAGGATTTGGACTTCATCCAACAGGCTGATGCTGGCGATACTAAAGTTCTGAGCAAAAGAATGACAGAATGGAATCGGTATTTTCCTTAGATCATTTGATACGAGCAGGAAGGGCTGCATTGCATTCTGGTTATTGCTCAGAATTAATGAATCAGTAGCAAAAGACTTTGTGGGAGTCAAACAGAGCTCTTCCCAAAGGTGTGAGCTGATTGATAGCAAGTGCCTTCCGCTCAGTTTTCAGGAGACAGGTGGAGAATCCAAGAACACAATGGCCTCTGGGTTCAGCAAGCAAGCTCAGCCACCAGGAAGGTAACATGAGAACTCCCCCAGTGAAATTAGGCCCCACCATTATTAATAGCCCACCTCTGTCAAGCCTGCTCAAGGTTTTGTTGTTGTCATGGACAACATTTCCAATACAGGCACTTGCAAGTCCTTGGAAGCATCTTCAGCACTTGGCCATGCCAGGCAATCAAAGTTGCAGCCCAAAATTTTAAAAGAAAAAGACAGTTTTCATGGACCTCATAGTCACCATTTCGTGAAGAATCCTGAGTGAGCACCAGGGTATGAAAGTTGTCAGAATCGAGATGGAGTCACTTGTGTCAACTCCCCTCCCCCCCCCAAAAAAATGATGTCGGAAGGTGGTGAAAGAAGAACTCTTACGCAGGAGTGCCTGATGGTAACTATCACAAAAGATTCTACCAGAACCACAGTCTCGCACAAAGGAAGTCACAACCTTATTCAAAAAGCACTCTGTTCAGCAACAACCTGTTCAGCCTCGGACAGATGTCAGTCTTGTTATTAATCATTGTGATCAAAGATGATCCTTTCAAAATATCTTGAAAATTTCCCCTTTTTGAATAGGCGATGGTTGCCTATTACTGTTCCTATCGCAATGCTCTATTTTTCCCATTGCAGCGCTCTTTTCCAATAAAATCAAACCTGATGTCATTTTGATTTTACTCTCTTTGTGTTCACAGGACCACTTAGATTAACTGGGAAACTTGTGCAGGTCACAAATACCCAGAGCTTTAGTTTTTGACATTTTGAGCACAGAATCCATTCTTTAAATGAGAATTCATCTAGAATTCCAATTCCAGTGCACGCAATGTATAAAACTGTCAAGGCTCTGGCTGAAGAGTAAAGGGGAGTCCTTTCTGATGGGCTTTTGCTCACCCTGCTTTCCATTCAATGGCAAACACACCTCCACCTCTGGAAGACCTGAGTCTCCTCTGCCCAAGCCCAGTACTCTGTAGAACACAGTGTAAAACCAACTGGGATAGACTGCAGACCTACAGACCAACACCTGTTTTAGCTGTGGTGCATGGCAATAAAGGTAATTGCAATCACATTTTTAAGGAACATTTACCTTGTACTTACTGGGTACCAATCTCCACAAGAACCACACGGGTTAGGAACTATCATTACCCCTGTTTGACAGGTGAGAAAAACAAGGTTGAGGGAATTATAGCATCTTGTGCAAAGCAGGAAATGTTACAGTCAGATTTTGGTCCCAGAAAGATGGATTTCAGAACCAGTCATCTGAAGATCATCTTCTAATTAGTTCAGCCTCATTACCTTGGGCAAGTCCTTAAACTTGAAAGATATGTGTGCAAATGTCCAGTTATAGTTCTCCCCCTTCCCTATCAAGAAAGAAATATTCAGAGGAGCTCATCAGGGTTCACAGGATCCTGGACCCACGACCACTTCTTTTCCACCCCTCTTTACAACAATGGAAAACAAACGAGCCGCCTAATAGCTTCAGAGAGATCTGACATTCCTGCACTGTGTTCCACAGGAGGAGGGGTTGCAGCACTGATGCCATAGCTATAAATATCCAACTTAATGAGGGAGGACTCCTGGAGATGTAAATGAATCCATTTTATGGGTTTGTCATACATCAGGTTAATATGATTCTGACAAATAATTATATTGAAAAGCTGGACAGGGACAGAGAATGTTGTTATTCCTTTTGAGTGTTACAGCACAGTCTTCTGGCCAATTAAAGGGTGAGGAAGCCAACCGGAAGTGCAGAGCAAAACTGTAACAATTTGTGGCATTTAGACAGAGGAGCTCACAGCCTGCACCCACCCTGGCACAGGCAATGGGATTGTCATTGTCACATTTCTTAATGAGCATAGCAACTCCTTCATGTGGATTATCATACAGTTAGATCCTGTGTGGATGCTGCAAGTGGGGGATAAAAGCAGAAGGGACTACTAATGTAGATTTCCTTTTCTTGTTTTAGCATCAGCTAGAAGGGTTTTTATATGTGCAAAGACATATACCTGGTTGAGCTCTGGAAATAGGTTTCCGACCTGGATATGTCAAACCAAAAGGTAGCTACTTGCTTGGCTACAAGGATGGCTTATTCTCTCTTGGGTTAATTGCAGTGGCCTCTGAGGGGAAAGGGCTTCTTACTAAATGGGGGAAAAAGACATTTTATGGCTGTGACATTTGCCATCATCTAATTGGGTTGCCCCGAAGTCCTGGAGCTCTGTTCCAGTCTGGAAGGCTAGTACTCCCAGGAATAAGGACCCCCTGGGAGTCGTTCAAGTGTGTGGGTATTTGCTCACCACAGGGACATGTCTCTGGTGCTCCTGGCTGCTCAGCACACAGAGCATTGTCTAGAGGGGCTGCAGGGGGACTAAAATTCAGCCCTCACTCTGCTCATCCCACCATCTGGAGGGAAGGGGACATGTTCCAGTTTGCACAAAGGCACTGTGTGGGATTAGTGGTGATCCTCAACTCACCCAGTGTGAGCAAGGACCCACTGCTTGGGCTGGTAGAGCAACTTAAAGGCTCAGCTTTCATCCATCCTTTCAGGACTCTCAAATAACTATAATTTGCATCCATAGTCTCCTTCCTTCTCTTGCCCTGCCTCTTCTCATGAGGCTAAACAAGAGCGACAATGCAGGTCCATGGCTAGAGCTATACTTCTTTAAGAACAAAATCCCATTTGGCCTTGACTCTGTTGGCATTGCTTCTTTTCATCAGTAAGAGTCTTTCATCACTATTCCTCTCTTCTCTTAGTGTCCCTCCCTTTCCTCAAGAGTTTTCCAGGCAGGAATTGCAACTATGATGTTCCTTCAAATGCCCACACCAAAGCCCTCTTCTCCCAACCTGTCAACTGTACAAAGTGAAATTTCCAGAAACAGCTTGAGCAAGAAAGCAACTAACAGTTTTTCTCCAATCAATGAAAACCAAAAGTGTAGACTCCAACCAGGAATTCTTCTTTAGACTATTCTCTAAAGCAGTTATGGAGTGGATGGTTCAGCTATGTCCTCATTAAACATGGGTGGTGACTTCCAGAAGAAAGCAAGCCAGAATATTGCCAGGAGAATAAGTATCAGTTCTTAAGGTTGGCCATTCCCTTCTACCATCCAAAAAATTGCCAGTGTTATGGAATCCTCTACGGGTCACTGATCACTGGCCCAGGGACCCTCTATCAGGCCCTCATCCCTATGCCCTTCCTGACACCAACCAGTCAGAGCAGAAGGCTCTTGGCTTGAAAAGAACATTCCAGAAAACAGAGAGAGGCCAAACTGAAGCTCGGCCTTCAAATTAGTATTTGGAGAAAATGTCTTCCTTTTTGTTCTTTCCCAATTTCCAGGAGGGATAATGTCATATATTTTTGCAAAGAGCAGATACACAACATAAGATAAAATCATTTTTCCCCAGCTAAGCCTCCCACTGATTTCCCCAGCCAACTTTCTGCAGCTCAAAAAATAAACACAATTCCCATTCATCCCCTTGCTCCAAATCCATCAAGACTTGGCTCTGGACAAATAGGCAGGTGGTGCAGCACACCAGGGCTTGGATGGGTTCTGTTTTCCTTCCTGGACGGAAGAAGTAGGATTAACTTAAAGTCTTTTCTATTAGTGAATGACATGGCAGACAACTGGGAGCAGAGTGTGGATTTCATCCTGGAGAAAAGCACGGAGAATGAGTCTAGCTGTGTCTGTAAAGGCAAGGCTAGAAAGTTCCATACTGACCGCCATCTGAGGCATGGTCCAGGTTGGCTTTGTTAGATGGAGATGAGCAACTCTCAATCAGTTTCTACAAATTTAAGACAGCTTATATTTGCTCATTTGATTGGCCCTCTGTGAGCATCCGGAGTTGCTGGGAGTTATTGAGTGTTCTAGGTGGGGAGAGGAAGCCAGCTTGCAGTTAGCATATATTTCTGGACCAGCACACTGGTTTGAATGCCATTGAAAGTGTTCTGTGTAAGCGTTCACACACACAGCTGTCAGGTCTTTGTGTAGCCAACAGCCATTAAGTGATAGCACCTGAGGAAAAGCTCCCTCTCCCTGGCATCTGTAGGCCCTGAGGCACGGTCGTGGTGAGGAAGTGGAAGAGAACAAAGGATTGCTGAAGGCTGCCCTGCACGTAGATGTCAGTGCTAAGGCTGTGTGCGTTGTGCAAGGTTAGTGTTGCCATGAGAAAAGCAGACTTTGTGGCTCTGATAATTAATGATGGTCCCAGGGCTTATCTGTGAAGAGTCTGATTCATTTGATCCAATTGAAGTAGCACCTTGACAGTAGGGACTCCATTTTGGAGCACTTGAGACTCCATTCTGGGAAAGCACCCCCCCCCCCAACTGTGAGACTCTGGTCTGAAACTATGATCTCAAATAGTCGGACAATAGCAGTGCACTACATCACCCTTGGCAGAGCACGGAAACCCCCTAGCATGATCGCTCAAGCTTGAAAGTAGAAAGGTTGCACCTGGGTTAATGATAAAGCTGTGATTTGTCTATGTCTTACATATAATTAAAACTAATAATTGGATTAATGTCAAGATCATATTGATAATTGTTAAGATTGTAACTGGTATTGTCAAGATTATAATGGATATTAATTTCACTTAGGTCTTAGGTTATCTTGACCCCAGTGACTATGTATTCTCTTTTGATCTTAGCAACCATGTATTCTCCCTCCCAATTTTGTGTTTTTGCCTTTATAAACCCTGTAGCTTTGGGCCTCGGGGTCAGGAGTTCTTTGGGGCATGAGCCCACTCTCGGCCGCTGGCAATAAAGGACTTTAAAACTTTTTCAGTGTGTGGCGCTCCTCTGTCAGCACTCGCTCAGGCACAACACGATGATTACCCATTTGATGACCTTGAACAGTGAGGAGGTAATGTGTAGCTCATTCTGTGGGGAACACAGCAAAGAGTCATGGACTTGGAATGCCAAAATCCATCCTGAAAAATTCTCTAAGTCCCTGTTGCCACTATTTCCTTGAGGAAGAATGGGGTGGCTCTTCGGCCACAAGAATCCTTGTAGATAAGAAGCAGATTTCCTCAAAGGGGCTCCTCATATAAAAGTGTTACATGAGATTTTGTGAAGAGACTGAGTTTTTTTTTTTCTCTTGTGAACTAATGAGTTAGCTGGCCACAGTTTTATTTATATGTGCATATATTTTTATTTATAAACATATGTGCATATATATGTGCATATATATACACTGCAAAAAAAGCATGAAAATTTGAATTTAAAAAAACAAGTTTATTTTGGTGTGAAACAACTTCCAGATTCCACCTCACAGCCTACCCATCATTTCCATCTCTCTCTCCTCCCGAGTAGTATATTAACGATCTGAACCCCTACTGCAGTTGGTGAGAGTGAAAATAGTATCATGAGGTATAAAGATGGGACTGCTTTTAAATTAAATCATATGAGAAGATTTTTTTGTAGGTCACAAAGCAGCTAAATATTGCCCATGTCATATGATTCACTTAATGCTCCTTCCCTATGGAGGCAATGTATGGAATACATCGATTACCCAAGTCCAGCGGATTCGTTTGATTCCCATCACTTCGGCTACTGCACACCCATGGATGATTCTTAAGCATGTATCTCCAGCTCCAACTTCTTCTTCCTGACTTGATCTGCCAGACATTCCCATTAGTTTGTGTTGTTATTGTTACTGTTACTGTTTTTTAACTATTTATTTGAGAGAGACAGAACCTGCCTCTGCTGATTCACTCCCCAAATGCCCAGGATAACTGGGGCAGAAGCTGTGGACTCAGTCCACACCTCTCACATGGATGCAACTTACTGAACCATCATCATGGTCTCCCAGAGTCTGCAATGGGAGGAAGCTGGAGTCAGGAACCAGAGCACTTCAGTGTAGGAGGCAGGTGCCCTAACTGGTGTCTTAACCACTAGGCTAAATGCCAGCCCCTAGACATCCTCATTGGGAAGTAAAATCACCCTTCTGTTCTCAGACCTGTGTTTTCTGTATTCCTTTGTGGAAAATGGACCCACTGCCTAGCCGAAGTTACCAAGTTCTGAAACCCAGGGAATATTTTTGGCTGTTCTCCCTTTAATCCTCTATTTTACATTGGTAGATACAAATGTTAATAATGTCTCCTGGGCCAGCATTCTGGTGTAGTAGGTAAAGCCACCGTCTATAATGCCAGCATCCCATATGGGCACCAGCTTTTGTCCCAGCTACCAAACTTCTGATGCAGCACCTGAAAAAGCAGCAGAAGACAGCCCGAGTTTTGGGGCTCTTGTGGGAGACTCGGAAGAAGTTCCAGGCTCCTGGCTTTGGCCCGGCTCTCTCTTAGCTATTAGGGACACTTGAGGAGAGAACCAGTGAATGGAAGATATCTCTCTCTGTCTCTCCCACTCTCTGTAACTCCAAATTTCAAATAAATAAATAAATCTTTGAAAAAAAAAGTCTCCTTAGAGGTGTTTAATCTAGTGCATACTTCACCACTGCCCTTTCCTAACTCTCATAACCTCTCACTTGCCTCCTAGCAAGAACGGCCTAAATTGTGTTTGGTGCCTACCATTTCCTCACATGCCCTAATCATCTAGACTCCTTCAACAAGAAGACTATTTCTTTCTTTAAGATGTATTTATTTATCTATTTATTTATTTGAAAGGCAGAGTTAGGCAGAGACAGAGAGAGAGAGGTCTTCCAGTCGCTGGTTCACTTCCCAAATGCCTGCAATGGCCAGAGCTGGGCAAATCTGAAGCCAGGAGCTTGGAGTTTCTTCCAGGTCTCCCGCGTGGGTGCAGGGGCCCAAGAACTTGGGCCATCCTCCAGTGCTTCCCTAGGCTATAGCAGAGAGCTGGATCGGAAGTAGAGCAACCAGGACTTGAACCCATGCCCATATGGGATGCCAGCACTGCAGGCAGTGGCTTTACCCACTACATCACAGGGCCAGCCCCCAAAGGACTATTTCTGAAACAGAAATCTCATCGTGTTGCTCATCCTCCATACTTTCTGGTGCCTTCAGCAGAAAGTCGTCTCCCCTTTTGCTCCACAAGACTTTGTATCTCATGGTTCTCAAAGAAGATTGGGATCTAGCAGTGCCATCCCTTTTAAGGGTCATTTGGGGTTTTTCAGTGACCCAAATGTTACAGACATTTCCACTAACTAAATATTCTGAAATGCAAGATCCACTTCTGCCCAATGAGTAATTGTCTATCCAAAAAACAGACAGCTCTTGAATAGAAATACACTGCTTGCCTACCGAATCCCTCTCCAGTCTAATTTCTAACTACTCAAAATCCTTCATCCTATATGGCAGCCATCTTGCAATCTGCAGTTCCTGGAAGTACTTACTCCTCTGGCTTTGCTTCCTTCCCCTCCCCCACCAGCCATACTCACCAGCTTCTCAATTTGCTAACTTCTTCTTGCTCGTCATTCTGGGCTCACCTCAGACATTCCGAGGCTGGGGTTGCCTCCTTTCCCCCCACTCTCTAGCCTGGGTATAGGGCCTAGGTCCTACAGCATCGGCACTTACCTCTCTGAGTTTCACAGGTCTCTCTACACAGAAGTCTCTCCCATTACACTGAGGGCCCCGAAAGGAAGGCCAGGGAGGCTGGTTTATGTGTTCCCAACACAGGACTCAAGAAATTTTAAAACCATACGATATCTTCAGTTTTTATCAAGATTTTCTAACTCTCAAATTTAATGAATCTACTTGGTAAGAATTTGAACAATACATGAAGAAAGATCATGTATCACAGAGGATATGGTTACTTGAGTTTGAGTTCAGGCTTCACTGCTTCACCCCACAATGTGCCACCATTTCCACAGTGTATAAAGGAGGTGATTGTGGAAGCACAGCTGTGCAGTGGTGAAGGGCAAGTGCTCTGGAGCCTGACTCTCAAGTCCCGACTCTGCCGTCTACTAGCTGTGTGACTTTGGGAAAGCTATTTGGCTTCTCTGTATCTCGGTTTGTGCACAGGTACAATGACGAAGTTCATACAAAGGTAAATTAAAACCTATCCTGCGGGTTCTGAATGATGAAATAAGATGATACATATCAAGCACTTAGTACACTGCTTGGTGGAGGACAAGTACTCAAAAAATGTTAACTTTATCACTAATAGCAGGGAGAATATTACCAAAGGGTATATAGAGTTTTTCAAAACTTTGTGGAAAATGGAATTAAAATATAAATTGGGGCCAGCACTGTGACATAGTGGGTAAAGCCACTGCCTGCAGTGCTGGCATCCCATATGAGTCCCAGCTGCTCCACTTCCGATCCAGCTCTCTGCTATGGCCTGGGAAAGCAGTGGAAGATGGCCCAAATCCTTGGGCCCCTGCACCCACGTGGGAGACCCAGAGAGAGAGAGAAAAAGAGAGAGAGAACGAGAGAGAGAGGTCTTCTATCCACTGGTTCACTTCCCAACTGACCTCAACGACCAGAGCAGGGCCAATCCAAAGTGGAGCAGCTGAGAGCATAGTGGGCTAGACCTCTGCTGGCGGTGCCAGAATCCCATATGAGCGCCAGTTCTAGTCCTGACTGTTCCTCTTCTGATCCAGCTTTCTGCTATGGCCTGGGAAGGCAGTAGAAGATGGCCCAAGTCCTTGGGCCCCTGTACCCATGTGGGAGACCCAGAAGCAACTTCTGGCTCCTGGCTTCGGATCAGCACAGCTTTGGCCGTTGCAACCATCTGAGGAGTGAATCAGTGGATGGAAGACCTCTCCCTCTCTCTCTGTCTCTCTGTCTCTCTCTCTCTCTGCCTCTGCCTCTCTGCAACTCTGCCTTTCAAATAAATAAATAAATCTTTAAAAAATAAGTTTATTTCACTGCAAAAAAATTCAAAATCCATGCATAGTTTTTTCATCATACACATTTGTTGAACATTTTGAAATTACTTTGTGTATTAAAAACACTAGCTTCTCTTACCAATGGTAACCATTATTCATGTTTTCTCATGTGTTACTCCAAAAATGCTAAATGTGTATTCAATGATAGACTTATGGGATTTTTCTTAATGGAAATAGGAGTAAATTATGTAAGTTGTCTTACTTTTTCCTACCTAACAATACGATTAGAGATCTTTGCTGACAGCACTTGGAGTTCTAACTCATTATGCCAATGGCTTCAGTAGATGGAAGTTCCATGACTTCATCACTAGTTTTATATAAATGTTAGTCTTCCAAACCACAAGCCTTTTAACCTTAGACCTCTCAGTAGTCACTTACATAAAGCCCTGTGCTGAGGGAACAGAGATGCAAATGACCTGAGGCCAGCTTCTCTACCTTGCTGCTCCTTCAGTGCCTTATCACCAGCACAGTGCTTGGTCTCCATGGGCCCAACAATCTTTGAGGTCTGTACAGAACTAGATTCTTGTCAGTAAATATTTCAGACACCTGATTACCATGCATGGAGGAACAATGTGGAGCTAGAAGCCCAGAGATGGCTACAGGTGGGCACAATGTGGCGGTCACGCTCCTTTATCTTTTCAGAAGGGGAAATAACTTGCAACTGTCAGGAATGTGATGAAAATTTTACAAGTACATGAAATCAGTTATGTAAGTTATCAAATGTAAGTCATGATTCTATTTGTTCTGTGACAACTAAAAACTGAGTAAGTTTCCACAGAGATAGAAAATAAATAAAATTCACAACAATATTCCTTTCTCCTCTGAAGGTGTTATACACACCTTTGTCAATAGACAGAATGCAATATTGGAATTGGAGGAGGCTGGAGGGGGTGGAGACTAAGAAGAAAGGACCCAGATGGAAGAGGTGGGAAAATGTCAGAGAGAAATTTCCCTCATGTCCCAATTTGCCTGGAGCTGTTCCTGCCTGGAGCTCTACAAGAGGAACTGCTCAGAAAGGAGGCCGAACACACACACAAAAGAAACTCCTCTGTGAAGCTTTCCAGGGGTAGACAGTTCTGAAAAGCCAGTTTTATTTCTTCTCAATCTTGCAGGTCCACAAAGACCCAGACGATAAACCCACATCAAGAAAATTTTCTGGATGCAGGCTTCTTTTCCAAGTCACTTGAAATAACACAGTTCCCCTCTTGATAATTTGTTCATCATGGTCCTGTGTTTAGCGAACTGTCAATTGGAGGCTGAAGGCAGGGGTCAGCTTCAAGCTCTAGGAATCCATCTGCTGGGGAAACTGCAGAGATAGCCCGCGTTTGCCCTGTAGGGACAATCTATCATTTCACTGTATTTTGTATACAGTCAGCCATTTTTCAATGCGATAGCGGCTCTCCTACTTCCATTCATTCTAATACTCTACTTCGGCGCAATCAGTCAGACTGGCTGAGCAGAAAGGCTAGCTTGTTCATCGGTGTCTGGAAATGCCAGATGCACTTTTTTTTAAGGCCTGGAATTCAGTTCATTGAATCCAGCCAAGACTCCAGCCACACAGTGGCTACCCAGGGAGTGGGCCAGGTGTTGCACCTGGGCCGCCGGCTCCTCAGGCTGCAAGTGGTCTGGGTGGGGAGGATGGCCTCGGTACCCTGCAGTGAAGCATCATGGAACAATAAAAAAAAAAAAAAAAAAAACCAAACCAAACAAAACAACCCATGGAGCTTAGAGACAGTCTCTAGCAACATTCCCTATTCCCTACTTGCTCCGTGACTCCATTTCTCATAGTTGCACTCAGTACTTGCTAGCTACTATTTCTAACATTTATTAGGGAACAAATGCATCCACATTAAGGCACTGTTGTCCTCCATTCACCATCCCTCCTGCAACTCATAGTGCATCCTCAGAACACCAGCTTCCCCTTCCCTTGGGAGCCTATTAGAAATACAGAACCTCAGGCCCCGCCTCAGAACCACTGAATCAGGATCTACATTGTAGCACGCTCCCCAGGAGGTTCCTACACGCATCAATATTTGAGAGGCACTGCCGCCTCCTCAGCACTTCCTGGCTCCCTGAAAGAGTCAATCCCGCCCCCTCTACTCTGCTTTATTCAGGAGGACAAGCACTCCTAGTGTTCTTGTGGTGAACATTCTTCCTACAACCCAAATCCAGGCACATGGCCAACGCAAATATGGATTTGCTCAAAGAGAACAACAGGACAGAATAGTTGACATTGAGTTTTACCATCACTTTGTTTAATTTTGATTTCACACCCATTTTGCTTCCATATTTCTAAAAAAAAAATGTAGAGAATTATTTGAAAAGACTCCAACTCCCCAGCCCCTTTTATTCTAGTCTTGGATGATTCTATCTGGTGGCTTTTTATAAACTTTTCTGCCCAAATATTTAAGGATAAAAGATTCCCTAGCAGACTCTCCATAGGAATCTGCCCCCTTCTCCCTGCTTGCTTTGAGAGATCTGTCACTGCACTGATGGAGCTAGCCCATGTGACAACCTGGCCTTACCCCCTAATGAATGCTACAGGCCCTGCCTTTTCCATGCCCACGTCTTTCAGCTGCACACGCAGGGCACCAGGCCATTGGCAACAGCCATTTCTGAACGTGACCTGCAATGCATACTTGCCAGCGAGCAGCAACTTCATCAGGCCCGACTGAATTAGAGACCGAGACAGCTGCTGCCGCTAAAGCTCTGTTTCCTGGTCCCAGGCCTCCGGTTACCACATGTGGCACCATGGAGACTCTGTTTAGGAACAGCAGTGCCTCCCGCACCCTGAGCTATGACTCTGAATGTTTATACACAGAGAGCTCTTTTCTGGTGACATTGAAGGAGCCAGCATGCCACCGTTTCAAAAGTTTTCATCATAATCAAGAGCACATAGACATGCAGGCATATAAGCGGGTATGGTACAATACACACATATGCATACACAAACACTCAAACCGAGCAAGAAGAGAAACTCCAGGAAGGAGTAAGATAATCTCTTGGTAACAAGTTTCTGTTTGTCCAATCTTTTGTCTTGAAACTACATGGATGTTCGTTGTGTGAAACTTTCAGCAAGAGGGATCCTCAAAGTCAGGTACCCTTGACTAAGAACCGTGCAGTTTATCAGCTCCAAGAGAACTGCTCTGGAAACCACTGGAATCAAGGGAGAGACTGGCTGTGGGCTTTGGAGGTAGATGATAGATCCTCTGGGATTTGGTCATTTGTATGTGCCAGCCAACTCAAACCAGCTCAGGTTAGCTTAGCAACTAGGAAGAATTCTCAGTGACTCACAAGTAGAAGAAAGAGTTTCAGTACCAGGCCTTTAAGGATGACAATGGGAATCTTAATGCTTTCAGGAGTTTCTCTTCTTGCTGTGTGTGTGTGTGTATGTGTGTGTATCTTTATCACACCACACATGCTCACCCACATGCCTACATGTTTGCATGTTCTTGGTTAATGGCGAAGACTTATTAAACAGTGACATGCTTGTCCCTTCTCTACTACAAGGGAAAAAATAGCTGCAAGTAGCTGTTTATCTCCCTTTTTGTATATGACCACCCTAAAAGGTCAATAGCAAGCTGTTAGTCTGATAGCTTGTCTTTGCTCATCCCCTACCCCCTACTTTGCAAAATGCAAAGAAGCCGTGAGACAGGATCTGCAAAGCCTTACTCTCTGGCCCTTCACAGAGGAAGTCTGTTGACTCCTGGAAGGTGAGAGACAATCTTCACCTCCTCCACCAGTTCTAGCAAAGATGACTCAGGGACACAAGAGTGTCTCGGAGGCGGTCAGTGACGCAAAGGAGGCTGGGGATGCCGGCTGGCCTGGCTTGAATCCTGTGACCCTTGGATTCCTGGGGGGCAGAACAGGAACTTTCTCAAGACAAAGCAGGTTGCAGCTACCAAGAGGAAAAGGGAAAGTTGTTGACAAGCCCGTTAGATCCCCTGTAGGAGGCAGACATCAATCTTAAAAGATGACTATTTCCCAAGGTGCACACAGTGTTGAGGGGTGGAGAGGAAGGTGGGACTAGCAACAGGGGAAACAAGCCTGCAGGGTAGGGGACCATGAATTAAATCTGCAGGGACTGTGACAAGGAGCCTGGCCATCTCACTAGAAGAAGCAGGAAGGCTACAGTAAGCACCTAACTGTAGCCTACGGTCAGAAGCTCAAACTTTTCCCCTTCAGTCTCCTGCCAGGGCCGCCTTCTGGTCAAACCCAACTATGAGGTCAACCTCTTGGGCTCACAGCATGGAGGGGATCAGGAGCAATAAAGCGAGGTAATACAGATATCAAGCCCACACAGGGCACGTTTCATGTTCTGGCTCCCCCTGGGGCCAGCTCTGCCAGTCGGCAATCTGTGCAGTCATAGACCATCTGAACTTAGATGGACCTCACATTTGGTACAATTTCTGCTGTCATCTCCTAGAATTCCTTGTTTTTTAGATTTATTTATTTATTTGAGAGGCAGAGTGAAAGAGAAAGGAAGAGACATTTCATTTGCTTGTTCACTCCCTAGTTGTCCATAACAGCCAGGCTGAGTTAGGTTGAAGCCAGGAGCCAGGAACTCAATCTGGGTGGCAGAGACCCAAGTGCTTGGGGCACCATCGGCTGCCCCCTAGATGCATTAGCAGGAAGCTGGATCCAAAGCAGAGTAGAGAGAGACACAAGCCAGACCTTCGATAGAGGATCCCAGGACCCCAGGCAGTGACTTAACTGGCTGCATCACAACATCCGCCCTTGGGTTTCTTAATACTGTTTGAACGAGGGCCTCTCATGGTTGTTTTGCACTTGACCCCACACTTTACACAGGCAGCCCTGACTATTTTTGTTTCCACATCTGACAATCTGACAGTCATCTGCCGTTGAGTTTCCTCATCTGTAAATGGCATTAATACTCTTCCTCTCAGGGTTGAAGAGCAAATGTGACTTATATGTAAAGGGTTAGCTCCACAGAAGGGAGTCACCAACAAAGACAGTTGCCTTCTCTCCCTGAGTACTGTTGCTTCCTCTCTCCCAGGAGATGGGCCTCACCCAGCTCTGGACAACCGACTGAGGACCCCTGCCCTAAATGGCTAGACAACTGTGGTCTTGTCACAGGCCCTGCACTGACCAGCAGTGAGACAGTAAGGAGGAAGGGAGGTGATTCAGAGATGGTGAGAAAGGGCCTTAAAAGCTTCTCATTCTCTTCTTTAATAGATGAGGTAACCAAAGCCCATAAATATCAAAACCGCTGGGGCTGGTGCTGTGGCTTAGTGTGCTAAGCCCCTGCCTGATGCTCCAGCTTCCCATTTGGGAGCTGGTTTGAGTCCTGGCTACTCATCTTCCAATCCAGCCCTCTGAGTATGGCCTGGGAAAGCATGGGAGACCTGGAAGAAGCTCCTGGCTTTGGATTGGGTCAGCAGTTTGGAGAGTGAACCAGCAGACGGAAAACCTTTCTGTCTGTCTCTCCCTCTCTGTAACTCTACCTCTCAAATAAATAAGTAAAATCTTTAAAAAAAAATACCAACACCCTTGCCCAAGGTCATAGACCTTGTGAATGGCAGTGCTTGACTTCAATCCAGGATATCCGGGGCCAACTCCAGTGAGCTTTGGACTGATGACATACTCACCCTCATATGGAAACTGGAAACAGTTTAACTTAACTAAAACATGAGAATTATAGTTTGTTGTATGCAAGTGGCCTTTTTTCAATTTGCCCTTTTTCCTGCCTTCTTCCCTCCAAAAAGAAATCCCCTACTCTTCCTCAGCACTTCCAATTCAAAGTAACCCGATTTTTATTTCCTCAAGGGGCTGCACTAGCATCAAGGGTGCAGTAAGCCTTGAACTGTAGGATCCTGGAGTCTGTGATGAAGTCCAGGCTAAGCTAAGAGCAGGATGCCCTGAACACACCACAGTGCTTACAGATCCTGGACAGAAATTTCATTTTCTCCACATGATGACTGGGCTCTAAAATGTTCAACGTTCTATGTGTCTCATTAAGGTGAAATAATTCTGGTCTTATTGACGCATAGATTTCCTGCCTGCATATATACCTAAAGGCTTTTTTGCGATTTCCACCAACGTGGTCTTTTTTTTTTTTTAAGACACAAAATTGTTTTATATCTCCATGGCAAGCTTTAATCCTGTAAGGACAATCTGTTTCTCCTGGCAACATCAAGGCTACTAGATGAACAAGGGTCAGCTGGATGGTTTGAAGAGAAGCCTTGGTAGCCTGTTAAACAAAGCTGAGAATTCTCTGAAGAATGTTCAGCAAAGATACTACAGTTGGAAGTGAATAGGCAAGGTTTTGTTCCCAGGCTCTGCCTTGCTGTTAGATTCAAAGAGTGTTTGGCCCCAGAAAAGAACATCACTGTCTTTCTTGAAAATTGAACACACGCACACACGCGCGCGCACACACACACACACAGTCTTTTCTGTCTGCATTGAGCATTGCTTAACTGTAGAAAAGTTCATCACGCCTGCAAATCTGTATCTTTGCCTTTGATCACAAGCTAGTGTGATATGGGAATAAAGATGTCATATCATCTGTCTTCGGTAGAATTGAATTGTCAAGGAGCTTGCTCCAGAAAGATCAACAAAAGACCCAAATATTCTGCGGAGTGAGGTCTCAGAGTTTGGGCTATGGATTGGGAGTCGAGGGGTCCTGCGGCCCCTTGGTTCTTAGCCTTATCACACGACCATGTTTGTGACCTCAGGCGAGCACTTAAGCGCTTTGTACCTTTTATACTTTTATTCCTCCATTTGAAAATCAGGGATCATACTTACCGCCTACTTAACCTCGAAGGATATGTGAGGATTAGCCAATTAAAGTTTGCCAAATGCTTGGGAATCAATGGAGGGGAAAATCAATATGAATGCAATGTATTGGCATTCCTGTCTGCTCACCTCTCTCCCCTCCTGTTTGCACTCTCCCTCTTTCAAAGGATTGCTCTCCTGGAAGACTCAACAAGCATTACTCATGGTTTTACTTTTGGTTGCTGTTGTGGAAAACAGCCAACTCCTAATAGTAAATGACTTCATTGAAATTGGTCTTTTCTACACTGACAAGGAAAGGTTTCCAAACCAAAGCACCCTGGACAGATTGTCAGTGGGGCTAGGTTTTCTTTGGGTTTACCTTAAAGGCCTGCAGGCGAGGAGAAAACAACCACTTCAATGTAAACTAGTAAGTATAACTTGGAAGGATTTCCCATTAGGGATTCAAAACTACTGAAATATAAAAATAAAGGCAATTTAGAGCCCTTGTCACAATCCTTGAAGAAATTTTCGTTTTAGCCAAAATTATAACAACACTCTATATGTCACACACATTGCTCCTCTCCTTGCTTTCACTACCTGGAAAATGAGTATAACATAACCTCCTCATATTACATTCATCTTACAGCCGGAAAAAAAATGAGATGTAAAAAAATTAAATGATTTGTTCAATGTAATTATATAATTTAGCTAATGAGTAGGAAAATCAGTGCTGGACTCCAAAGTTCGTTCTTCTAATTCTAAGGGCCCTGAACCTTGCTGCTATCCTATAACTATGTCCAAATGGTGCTCAAACCCCAAACATTGTTGCCTTTCCTTTATTTCACCGGTCATATGGGCATGTGAATATTCCTAATCTGATGTAAGAACCTCCTGGAAAGCCTGTAACAGAATGCTGTTTCCAAACCATTTCCCCTGTGCTGTTGAACCATTTAATACCGGGAAGCATGGGAATTACCCAAGGAAAGCTGGGTGGGCACGAACCGGAGTCCCTGTGAGAACAGCACATACTTTTAGTGTTGCCATTCCCTAATTCTACCCATGCTATTGCTCCCTACGTCCAGAATGGAGTCAGGAATATTTGCTGGGCTCAAGTGCAGAGAAGGCAAAGACTTTTCATCCCATGGGTTTTCATGGATGCTGCAGCGACCAAACAGATCCCTCGTGTAGGAACAAAAACCTCTCCTTCCCCCAGAATCTGGGCACACTGGGCTTACTTCCTGTCTAGGAAACAGAACAGCAGACAGCTGCCTTCACCAAAGTTGTTTTCTATCGCTGTTAGAGGATACTCCACTGGCAGGAGAGTGGCTTCTGAAAGTCCAGTACCCAGGCCTCAAAGCAGGACAACACTGAGGGACCGCCTGACCTCCCGAACTCACTGACTTGACTGAGGCCTCTGATGCTATTGCATTATGTTTCATTTTCTTCCCAGGCCCTCTCCTTTTCCTTCACTTCTGATGGTTATTGTCCCCAAGAGTACACTCCCGATAAACCCCTCTGCACACAAATCTAAGAATATCAGAGTCTGTTTCCTAGGGAACCTGACCTGTCACAGATATGACCAGAAATGGCCCAAGAAAGCAGACTATGACCAGCTGGAAATGATGACTCTATTATCAGTGGGAGATGAAGCATAAATAGCCTTTGGCATCTACTTGCAGTACAATCATTAAAATTTTTATTAGTGGTGAACTGGTATGAGATAATAGTGGAGGAGAATGCACTAGCAAATACAATATTTCTGGCATCTGAGAATTTTGTGGTAAATGGAATTATAAGGACTTTGGAGTTGGATAACTGTTGCCACCCATGCATTAGAGAAAGCCTGGGAGACATCTGTGCATTAGAGAAAGTCAATGAAAGGCTACAGGCAACTAACCATCAATATAAGCAAAATGTCAAAGCTGGAAGACTTTCTTGACAGTGAAGATTCTCATCTCCTGCAGCAGAAAGGCAAAAAGTCTGAGGGTCAGGACCAAGGTATGAGATTGAAATTTCAGCTTGGCAAGCTGGCTACACCTAGGTCATGTTCCTGTTTGGGACTGAGTGGGACCCTGAGATTTAGGATTGTGAATCTAAAACCTCAGATTCTGCTGTGGTCTCTGGGACTACACACAAAGCAAAACTCAGTCCTTGCTGTTAAAGATTATTGCTTTCTCCTTACTTGAAAATGTTGCAGAAGCCTCTACCTTGCAAGTCAATGTGCACCCCTCACATTCTCTGCTGCCTCACCTGCTAATCACTAGATGAATAACTTAGGCCCAAGCTACAGCAGAACCCAGTTTAGGAAGTAATGAGATTGAAAGCGATTATACAGATGAGTTGAAGGACACAACTGACATGTACCTGCAAGAACCAGGAGAATATAAATAAGCTGGATTCATGGAAGTACTGGATTAAGGGAGGTGGAATGGAAAGTAGTATAAAAGATGGTTTATTATTAGAGTAGTCATCTTTGATACAGGATCTCAGATCCTGACAAGAACTTGACACACCACTAGTGTTGGAATGAATGATGGAGGAAAGGATTGAAAGGCTTAGGAAAGTGAGCATACTGAGGTAGCCAGAGTATGCAATGTCAGAAAACCTGTTAGCTGGTTATGTCCTGTGACAGAGTTCAGAGGACATCTCATTTACCAAAGCAAATAGGATGCATGGGGACACCAACATTGTTAAGAGTCTCAGTTGTGGCTGACCTCAAGACACCAGAACTGACTTTAGTGGACACTGTTTCACTGGCTTTCAAATAGAAAAGCATTGATAGACTCCTAAAAAAAATAAAGGCCAGGTGGTAGTCCTTCACTTTCAAAAGCAAGGTGAACTCAGTTATTGCACATGTGGCCAGGTTGTGGGAGGGCTGTACAACTTACGTGGTGCTATGGAGATAGTTGATAGAATACTGCATTTCCAGGGTCAAGCCATAATGACTAGGCAGGGAAGTTATTTCTCAATTTAAACAGCAAAAATTAAAAAGGCTGAGGCCTGCTACTCCAAAGAAATGTCATAATCCCTTGTTGAGTATCTGGACCTGAACCTCTTAAACTCTGAACCAGCTAACCGAAGGAAAGACCGAGTTGCCCCTGCAAATTCATGGCAAGCATTTATTCTAATAATTCTTCCAGTCCTTCTTCAAGAAGACTTACAATCATCTATTTAGGTAACTATATACTGGGGGAAAGGGAATGCTCAAGCATTTAAGATCTCTGTGCTAACATTGATACCTGAGTGGAGACCCAGGTCACCATCAGGTATACACACACACACTCACACACACACACACACACACACACCCCTATCTAAAAGGGTACAAATGAAGTAAAGTGATTGAATAGAATACAGGCTACAAATTGGCTCACAGTAGATCAATCAGGTCTATGGACCCAAGCAGTGATCATTTCCCTAGTCTTTGAATGCATAATTGGAATAAGAAAACAGCAGAAATTATATGACTATTTCTTAGATGGTGTGGTGAGAATTACAATAGAAAAGGCCAAATGAAAGTCTCTGATATTATTCCTCTACCCTAGAAAAGCTATTTACCAAAAGCAATACTGCATCATGGAGGAAGTGAAAAAGATTAAAATTGGTCTTAAAGATCTAAAGATGCAGGGCTGGTAGCCACTATCCTACCCAACTTAATTGACCATCTGATGCCTACAAAAGCCAGATGGGTCTTGTAGTATATCAATGCACTACTGAAAACGCAATCAAGTGGTAGCCCCATTGTCACTGCTGTACAAAACATGGTATTTTTGTTAGAATGGATTAATGTAGTATCTAATACATGGTGTGAAAAAATTAGAATTACACATATGGTCTCTGCCCCCAGTTCCTGGCACAGAATTCCTAAAATCCTTGTGATTTTTCTGCTCAAAAAGAGTTCTTAAGAGCATTTTTGGTTCTAATATTTGGTCTTTGCCCCTGGTTCCTGACACTAAGGTCCTAAGCCCCTTGGAATTTCTTGGGTGATAGCAGCATCTTCTGTCCTAATGAACCGACTCTTGGTAGTCTTCTGGGTAGCCTCAGAATTGGGGCTGCTTGCCAGGAGAGTCAACCATGTGATTAGAGGGTTGAAACTTTCAGCCCACCTCCTAACCTTCAAGGAGGGGAGTTGAAGGTTGAGTTAATCACCAATGGCCAATAATGTAATCAATCATGCCTGTGTAATGAAGCCTCCATAAAAGCCCAAAGGAAATGATTCAGATAGGCATCCAGATGGCTAAACACATGGAGGTTCCTGGAGGGTGGTGTGCCTGGAAAGGGCATGGAAGTTTCATGCCCCTTCTCCCATACTCACCCTACGTATCTCTTCCATATGGCGATTCATCTGTATCCTTTGTAACATCTTTTATAATAAATTGGAAAATGTAAGTAAATACTTTTCTGAGGTCTGTGAACCACTCTAGCAAATTAAACCCAAAGAGGAGGCTGTGGGAACCCAATTTACAGCTGATAGGTCAGAAGCAGAGTTAAAAAGCCTTAAGCTTATGATTGGCATTAGAACGGTGAGGGTAGTTTTGCAGGATCGAGCACTCAACCTGTGGGCTCTGTGATGAATGTCGAATGACAGGATTGGAAAAGCATTTTTATATGCTTTTCTTCCCATTCACCACACACCATATGCATTCACTTATCTGTATTAGGGTAAACCAGAGTGTATACTTATGGTCCTGCCCCAGAACTGTGTCAACTCGCTCTCTCTCTCTCTCTCTCTCTCTCTAATACAAAGATACTGCAAAACTTCATGGAAAGTGAAGTTAAAAGATGGGTTTGTTTCAGTGCAAAAAAAATTTGAAATCCATGTGTAAGAAGAGTCTTCAAAAAGTTCATAAAAATTACATATTATGAAAAAAATCTATGCATGGATTCTAAGATATTTTTGGAGGCTGATTCTGTGATGTAGAGGGTAAAGCCGCTGCCTGCAATGTTGGCATCCCAAATGGGTGCCAGTTCAAATCCCGACTGCTCCATTTACGATCCAGCTCTGCTATGGCCTGGGAAAGCAATAGTAGGTGGCCCAAGTCCTTGGGCTCCTGCACCCGTGTGGGAGACCTGGAAGAAGCTCCTGGCTCCTGGCTTCACATTGGGACAGCTCTGGCCCTTGTAGCCAATTGGGGAGTGAACCAGTGGATGGAAGACCTCTCTTTCTCTCTCTCTCTGCCTCTCCTTCTCTCTCTGTGTAACTCTGAATTTCAAATAAATAAATAGATATTTTTTAAAAAGGATATTTTGGGGGGTACAGTATTTTGGATATGCCAGAACAATATCTTCAAAGAAAAGAACAAAGTATTTTATAATACTCCTCCCACCACTGAGGAATAAACCCAATGCCTGGTGGGCCTCTTTTGGTTCTTAGGCCTCTTTAACATGATAAATACCTGATAATGATAATGCTCAAAATTTAGCTTGAAACAAGAATCATTTTATTATCAGTTTCTGTGGCACAGGATTCCAGGAAAGGCCCATGTGAGCAAGTCTGGTTTGAGTTTCTCATGCACTCATAGTCAGAGAGTGGTTAGACATGGGATGGTCAGGCAGGGTAGACTACAGAAAGAACAGGCAGGAGGGCCAGCGCCACAGTTCACTTGGCTAGTTCTCTGCCTGCAGCGCCAGCACCCCAGGTTCTGGTCCTGCTTGGGGCGCCGGATTCTGTCCTGGTTGCTCCTCTTCCAGTCCAGCTCTCTGCTGTGGCCTGGGAGTGCAGTGGAGGATGGCCCAAGTCCTTGGGCCCTGCACCCCATGGGAGACCAGGAGGAAGCACCTGGCTCCTGGCTTGGATTGGCGCAGCGCACCATATGGGGAGTGAACCAACAGAAGGAAAACCTTTCTCTCTCTCTGTCTAAATCTGCCTGAAAAAAAAAAAAAAAGGCAGGAAAAGGGGAGAGAGGACTGCTAAGAGCTGGCCAGATACAGATATCCTCTCTTTCTTCCTCTTGCCTGCTTTTCCTCCTGTAGTCTCTGGATCTTTCCAGCAAGTCTGTCCATGCAGAGCACGTTAGGCTTTCTCACAGGTAGTTGCTGAGTCCAGAATGCAAACATTCCCAGAAGGCCAGGCAGAAGTTGCATGATCTTTTATGCCCTACTCCATCAGTTAGAGCTGTCCCAGCTGCCGTTCGGGTTCAAGGGCAGCAGACATGGATGCCATCTCTTGATGGAAGAAGCATCAAAAGGATTTAGGAGCTATGTTTTAACCTACCCTAGTGTGATAAACTGGAATCGGCCCCAATCTGGGCATGTGTCTTGGCTCCAGGATTTTCTGCTTGTATTGACTATGAACTATAACCTCTTTTTGCTTTAGTTTCCCGAAGAGCAACATGGAGGATAACAATGCATTTTAGTTAAACTCCTTTGGATGCGAAGAATAGCAACTCACTTATGATTTCAAGCATTGTCAGGAAAAAGCAAACTAAAAGCAGAAACTACAGCTGCCCAGCAACTGGAGGTGGGTCTCTGGGACCGCAGCAGCAGCAGGTCTTGGGGTCTCACTGCAGTGCTCTTGAATCTATTTGGTTTGATTATTCCCTACTTTACACTATCTCCCTCCTCCTCCCTGCTCACCTTCTTCTATCGCTATGTCCTTTCCTTATCACTTCTGCTGACTGTTTTCCCAGACCTTGAGCTGGCAACATGGCTTCTCTCCTGTCTCTCTACATTAAGACCTTTCAACACTGGGTCTCACCAAGATCTTATTCTTTAGGAATTTCCTGGTTCAAATTCCCAGGAAAGGGATGATTTGTTGGCCTTAAAGTGGGCTGACTGTGTTTGGGTCACATCCTTTTCTTGTTCATTTAGCAACCACTCTTGTGTAAAGAACAGCTCAGCTCGTAGCAGTAGCAGTGTGAGCTGGAAGGAAGCGGCAGGCAGACCAGCATGGCTGCACATTCATCAGAACAGTCCCATGCGGATGTCAGCCTCCAAAGCATTGTGGGTGATCAATTTAAGTAAGAAAAGCAAAAGGTTTTGTAACATATAAAAAGGTTTAAGAAGAAGTGATAGTATGATTTAAACATACATTCAAGTGTATCCACAGATTTATTTTTGAAGAATCAGTGTACCAAGTTAACATCCTTGGTAATTAGTCTAGCAAACTGGTAGTTAAAGATTAATGTTTTGTTTCCATAAATGCTTATTGCAACCATTCTTCCTTAACATCCTGCCATATGCTAGCTGTGTCGGGACCTCTAACAGTTGAGATTGAATCTTTCAAGTTTCAAGCAAATGAATGCTGTGCTAATATATAGATTTTAGCATTGTATTTTCTTGGAATTTTTTCTTGAAAATGGGGAAACAGAAATTAGTCTTCATTCAATAATAAAGCATGAAAATGCATCTGTTTCTAACTGCATGTGGTATCTACCCAAATCTGTATTGGAAAATTACACTGTAAATGCTTTGCAGGTATTTTTTTCCACTCATTTTCAGTCTCTCAGTCTCTCACTTCTTAATCAATTTCTATTTTCTCAACACAGACTGCATTGCCACCAAGCTATCAAATAATAATTTTTTTAGAACTTGAAATGAAAAGAAAAAAACCCAACCAACCAACTAAACAAATAAGCAAGAATGAAACGTCAGGACCTGCCCCAGTATGCTAAGGCTGCCATCTCTCTGCCATCATGATATCATTGAATTCAGACAGGCACTTGATTTGCTGATAGAAATTTTTTAATTCAGGATTTTTTTTTTAAGATTCTGAAATGAATTTCCTTTCCCTTGTCTTCAGGAAAGGCTGCAGATACCAACTCCAATTATGAGACAGATTTAATTTCCCTTTTGGTCTATGGCATAGCACAACAATTATCTGTGGATTTTTTTTTAAAGTTCATAAAGGACCATTCTCTTGGTTCACTCCAGATAAAGTCCCCAGAACAGTATGCTATCGTTGGCTTCATCTGTTGACATTCATGCATGATTCAGCATCTCCAGACAGCAATTTGGGAGACTCTGTTTTCCCATTGCAAGCCAGACTCTGTCGTCTTGCTAGAAACCGAAAGAGCAGAATTCCCAGCTTTTATGGATGGCAGCCTCCTGTGACACCCAGCACCCAGAAGCAATCCAGATACTTTTGTGGGTGTTTTTCCACATGCTATTCAGTGGCAGTATGGAGATGAAGAGTCAGGTGATTGATGAATTTCTGCCTTGTCCTCCGCTGCTTTTGCATCTGTGGACACAGTCTCTGTGTGATTAGGCAGAGAATTCCTGGGTCAACCACCCACAGATTGTATCAAAATAATCAATCTTATTTGACTGTCTTAACATTTAGGCTATTTTAGTTGTTAAGGCAACTTGATCTGATGAAGTGTTCACTCATCAATTTGATGTTCAGCAATAGTCTGTCATGGTTCTGAAGATGGAGAGAGAAAAAAATAAAAATCGACTGTCAAAACAGTCAATCCCAAACAGTCAACTCCAATCACAGATTTCTTCCTGACACCGGAGAGCAGGCTTCCCCTCCCTGCCTATTTTTTCCTTCTCCTCCTCCTCCTCCTCCTCCTCCTCCTCCTCCTCCTCCTCCTCTCCTTGGATCTGTCTCTCCCATAAAGAGTTTCTCTCCTCCAGTGATGTTGATAAAGCGCAAAGAACAGAAATATTTTAGGTTTGCAAAGACTTAACATTTTGCTAAAAGGTTTGCCTTTCCTTTGTTTTGATGTTGATTGCATTTTGCTACAGCACAGCCCTAAAAGGATGAGGATGGATACACTGCTCGTATGGGAAATGTTTATCCTAATGGAGAATGCAGGCGGAAATGTCCTTTGCATTCTTTTTCAAGATGAATTTCACTTTCTTCAGGGAGCGCAGTTCCAAAGCCAGCAAGAGGCGGCTGGCTTGTACAATCCCTTCCTGTTTCTGAGCCTGCTCCAACCTCCCTGGAACAGAAGAGCTCCGAGTCTGGCCCTGGTGTAGGATGTGGCTGACTTTCCAAGTTGGGAAATGTGTTGGTAATTACTTTTTATTGCTGTCTCCATTTGAGTTTCCAGACTTTTTTCTTCAGCCTGCATTTCTCCACCCAGCCTCCTACCTCCTTCTGGTTGCTAATTTAACCCTGGCTCCCTTCCTCCAGAAACATTTGACCTTGTGCAAGAACTTGGAATCATTTTCTCTCCTTCCACTTCCCCAGAAAGGAAGCCCTGGACTAGGATAATTAGCACGAGTAGGCAGCTCTGCCAGACTGCCTGCCCATGTCCACTGGGCTCCAGCTGGTACAATAGCAGCCCCCTTTTCTGGGCAAAAGGGTGGTGGTCACAAGTTGCCAAGAGACCTTGTCCAACATTTTGCTTCAAGATGATGCTACAGGAATGCAGACTAAGCCCATAGCTCCTTTAATTGAAAGAACCTATAAGAAAAAATATAGAAGCAATGAAACCTCCTTAGTTCTCATATCCCTGCTTTGCATTTGAAATAACTCAGTTAATTTTTTTAGTGAAGAAGGAGTATTATGTACTAATTGTTTTATCTCCCCATTATTGAAGCCCCCAAGGACAAATATTGGGTATAGTTTCATAACAGAATGCCATCATATAGGTACCTGGAAATAATACTACTTCCGTTCTTTAATAGTTCACCATTCAGACGGCGCTGCGGCTCACTAGGCTAATCCTCCGCCTTGCGGCGCCGGCACACCGGGTTCTAGTCCCGGTCGGGGCACCGGATTCTGTCCCGGTTGCCCCTCTTCCAGGCCAGCTCTCTGCTGTGGTCAGGGAGTGCAGTGGAGGATGGCTCAAGTGCTTGGGCCCTGCACCCCATGGGAGACCAGGATAAGTACCTGGCTCCTGCCATCAGATCAGCGCGGTGTGCCGGCTGCAGCGCGCCAGCCGTGGCGGCTATTGGAGGGTGAACCAATGGCAAAAGGAAGACCTTTCTCTCTGTCTCTCTCTCACACTGTCTACTCTGCCTGTCAAAAAAAAAAAAAATAGTTCACCATTCCATATTTTCACTAAGTCTAGTCTTCCTTTATTACACTGAGTGAGTGGAATTTCATGTTTTAGGTTTGTGAGTATATGTTGTTGGAGTTTATGGAATATAACCTATCCTTATAAAGTGTTTGGGTGATGGGAATTTGGTATAAAGTTAGAAATTGATTGGGTAAAGATGATGATAGCAATTATGGATGAGAACATTGATGGCAGTCACAGTACACATTCAGAACAACCCACACTAGTAAGGAGTACCCAAGGACCTCGGACAGAACTGGCTAGTCTATTCAATCCCTCTATTTATTGGATAGAAAGGAGGGAGAGGTAGCAACAGTGTGTGTCCAAGTGATGAGGCCCCTCTGTATTAGGAGAGACATCCAGAGATGAAATTTCTCCATATTGTTTTCACCTCTTTTGATAAATGAAAACTAGGGTCCCAACATGGAAGACTAGTTCCTTAATAGAGCACAAGTTCTCACTAACAAAGTACAGTGGATATGGTCAGAAAAAGTGTATGCATGAGCAACAGCATGGGCTCTGAAGCTAAAGCCCTCCATGAATTTATTAGCTGTGGGATTGTCAAAGTGTAATTTTCAATAAGCTAGAAACTTGATTGTCACGCATACATGCAAAAAATAAGATAAAATTTCTTTGACTTATTAATGGTGGAAGCATTAGGATTATAAAACTGGTTCTAGAATTAGAGAGACTAAGTATATATCTATAGACAGATGGCTCAATCCATCTATCTTCTGGACTTATATTTTCTACTGAAAAGAAAGAAATTTCATTTATATCAGACAACTTAACTTCACGGGCTCTAATCAATAATAAGCAGTAACTCACACAAAGGTACATTCTCTTAGAGAATGAATAGTCCATGTGCTCTACTATGATGTTAAAAGCACACATAGACAGATTTTTTCCTTACTTTCAGGTTCAGGGTAATTTTTCTTGGTAGGATTTGTGGAGAATTATTTCATCTTTATCTGAAAAATGGAAACAGTAATATTTATCTTATACTTGCTGTAAGATTGATATGAAATTATATGTTGAAAC
Source organism: Oryctolagus cuniculus (assembly GCF_964237555.1). Lineage (NCBI taxonomy): Eukaryota > Metazoa > Chordata > Mammalia > Lagomorpha > Leporidae > Oryctolagus > Oryctolagus cuniculus. Next base: position 63,176,069 of record NC_091435.1, on the reverse strand, counting down.
ATCTCCCACAATACTTCAATAAATGGTAATTCCTTTATCTACTTATAGTCCCTTTATTCTATATTATCTGACTCTTTGCCAATCAGATCTCTTTCAATTGGTACTTCTACATATTACCAAGGTAATAAGCATTGATGGTGATGATAATGACCCTGAGAGTCTTCACAGCCTTCTGCATCATTACAGATAAAACCATGTGTTCAGCATAGGATTAATGTTAAGTGTTATGTATTATGTCCTACTTTTAAAAGGTTATTATCTGTGGACCTTGGCTCAGTTAAAACAAAATATCCAGTTAACCAAAACCACATTTTCTAGATTATTAAGCATAAAGGAATATCCTAGCAAGGGTTTTTGCCTGGAATACCAACTTGAACATAAAAGTGTCTGTGTTAAGTAGTGGATTTGAACAAACACCCTTGAAATTCCCTATGCAGTCTAAAAATTTTTTCATAAGTGAGTGGAAAAAGATAGTGGAGAAAATATAACTTGCAAAAAGGAGAAAGCCCAAGTATGTTAGTCCTTAGAAAGAGAAAGAATTACAATTGTACATTCAAAATAATGACCACAGTGAAAGTATTTTTTCTCTTTAAAAATATGACATTATAAGAGTCAAAGGTATCACACAAGCAAGACTAGTGTCTGCTAATACTAACTGATAGAATCAAAAAGGGAGAGAATGATCCATCATGGGAAGTGGGATACACAGCAGACTCATAGAATGGCAGATGTCCTAAATAGCACTCTGGCCTCAGAATCAGCCCTTAAGGCATTCGGATCTGGTTGAAGAGCCCATGAGAGTATTTTAGGCATGGAAAGCCAAGACACTCTGAAAAAAAAAAGATCTAAATGAAAGATCTCTAAGCCGGCGCCGTGGCTCAATAGGCTAATCCTCCACCTTGCGGCGCCGGCACACCGGGTTCTAGTCCCGGTTGGGGCGCCGGATTCTGTCCCGGTTGCCCCTCTTCCAGGCCAGCTCTCTGCTATGGCCAGGGAGTGCAGTGGAGGATGGCCCAGGTGCTTGGGCCCTGCACCCCATGGGAGACCAGGAAAAGCACCTGGCTCCTGGCTCCTGCCAGGATCAGCGCGGTGCGCCGGCTGCAGCGGCGGCCATTGGAGGGTGAACCAGCGGCAAAGGAAGACCTTTCTCTCTCTGTCTCTCTCTCTCACTGTCCACTCTGCCTGTCAAAAAAAAAAAAAAAAAAAAAAAATGAAAGATCTCTGTGAGTGAGATCCCCGTGGAAAGAATGGGGCCATCAAAGAAGGAGGTACCTTTCTCTGAGGGAGGAGAAAACTTCCACTTTGACTATGACCCTGTCGTAATAAGATCGAACTTGGTGAACTCAAAAGGCTTCCATAGCCTTGGCAACTCATGATTAGAGCCTAGGGAGATTACTGACGCCATAAACAAGAGTGTCAAATTGTTAAGTCAACAACAGGAGTCACTGTGTACTTACTTCTCATGTGGGATCTGTCCTTAATGTGTTGTCCAATGTGAAGTAATGCTCTAGCTAGTACTCAAACAGTATTTTACACTTTGTGTTTCTGTGTGGGTACAAACTGATGAAATCTTTACTTAATATATACTAAATCGATCTTCTGTATATAAAGAGAATTGAAAATGAATCTTGATGTGAATGGAATGGGAGAGGGAGCAGGAGATGGGAGGGTTGCGGGTGGGAGGGAAATTATGGGGGAGGGAAGCCACTGTAATCCATAAACTACTTTGGAAATTTATATTTACTAAATTAAAAAAATGTCATTATAAGCAATTTCAAATATATAGAAAATAACAACACTCAGGTAGGTACTCGCTACTTAGATTTGACATATATTAACATTTTTCCATGTTTCCTTGAGTGTTTTTGTTTTAAAGAAAGAAAATAAGATAAATCTAAACATTTCTTCCCATGCTCTGCTCTCTCCTCTAGCTCCTCGAGAGTAACCAATTTGATCTACATCTTACGACAATGGTATGCGCTCATGACATGTCATATGATCTTGTGAGATTTTAGACTGTACTCAAGTGGCATCATATAATGCATATCCTCTTCAATTTATCTTTTTTCTCTCAATGTTCAGTTTTAGAATATTATATGTGTAGATTCTATCTAGATCCATTTTGTCTTATATTCTAAAATATAATTATCCCATTTCTTTTTTTTAGTAAATATAAATTTCCAAAGTAGTTTATGGATTACAATGGCTTCCCTCCCCCATAATTTCCCTCCCACCCGCAACCCTCCCATCTCCTGCTCCCTCTCCCATTCCATTCACATCAAGATTCATTTTCAATTCTCTTTATATACAGAAGATCGATTTAGTATATATTAAGTAAAGATTTCATCAGTTTGTACCCACACAGAAACACAAAGTGTAAAATACTGTTTGAGTACTAGCTAGAGCATTACTTCACATTGGACAACACATTAAGGACAGATCCCACATGAGAAGTAAGTACACAGTGACTCCTGTTGTTGACTTAACAATTTGACACTCTCGTTTATGGCGTCAGTAATCTCCCTAGGCTCTAGTCATGAGCTGCCAAGGCTATGGAAGCCTTTTGAGTTCGCTGACTTCGATCTTTTTCCGACAGTATTTATCCCATTTCTTTATTGAGTTATTATCTCAATGTTTTGTTGTAACAACTCTGCAAAAGCTATTTTTATGTACACAAAGGATTTCCTCTATTGTAAGGAACATACACATTTCTACTTTAGTAGCTATTGCCAAATTACCCTCCAAAGTGATTATACTGATTCATATGCCTACTGGCACAAATATTTTCATATGATTATGGCCATATGACTCTCCTTTTCAATGAATTGCATGTTCATAACTTGCATGCATTTCTTATTGGGTTGTTACTTTTTTCATATTGATTTGCAAATAAACATATGCATTGAAAATATTTTCTCTGGGGCCAATACTGTGGCATTGTTGGTTAGGCAAATGCATCTCATGTGGGCACCAGTTTGAGCCCCAGCTGTTCTGCTTCCAATCCAGCTCCCTGCTAATACACGTAGGAATGCAGCAGAGTGCTTGAAATGCAGAGTTTCAGAGAGACAGAGAGGGAGAGACTGAGACAGCGATCTTCCATCCTCTGGTTCACTCCAAGATGGCTGGGATGATCCAAGGCCTCCAGGCCTCCCATGTGGGTGCAGGGGCCCAAACACTTGGGTTATTCTCAGCTGATTTCCCAGGCACATTAGCAGGGAGCTGGATTGGAAGTGGAGCAGCCAGGACTTGAACTGGTGCCCATATGGGTGCCAGTGCTGCAGCCAGCAGCTTTACCCCTATGCCACAGTGCCGGCTCCTAAAATAAATCAAAAGAGAGAGAGAGAGAGACAAAGAATTTTCTCTTAGTATTAGAGTTGTAGTTTGGGTAAGTTTATGTCATGTGTATGGGTGTAGTTTGAATGTACTCATTTTTCCTCCTTGAGAAATTTTATAGAGCAGTGGCTCTGGCCTCAGAATGACTGGAGTCAGCTGACTCCTCTCCCACTGACTGGATGGGTAGGGAAGTTAATGGCCTCTCAGGTCTCTGTCTTTTGTGAGGATCATGATAATGACTTTCTCAGGGGGATTTCATGAGGATTACTGGAGTTAGTATATATTATATACTCAGAGTATTGTGTAGTACATAAAATAGCTCAATAAATATTGGCTTATTTTTATATTATCTAACTTTTGTGGGTTGTACTTTTTAGGACTCATTTAGTAAATATTTATCTGCTCTGATATGAAAACATCCTCTTAAGTTTTCTATTAAAAGTTCCCAAATTTTGCTTCTATCTGGATCCATATGGAATTTATTTGTAAGTGTGATATGAAGAGGAAGTCTGTTTTTCTCTCACATGGGTAACCAGTTTTAGCAGTATTTATTGATAGATTATCTTTCCTTATAATGCTACCTCTGTCATGGATCAGTGGGTTATTAATTCTGCTCCAACTGTCCATTTGTCAACATCATATAGATTTTATTATAAAAGCTTTATAATACCCTTGGCAGCTATGGTGGTATGTATCTTCTCTCCTTATTCTTATTCAAAATTGCCTTGTCTATTCCTGGCCTTTTGCTTTTATACATGAATTTGAGTATGAAGGGTTGTACTTGAGGAAGGTTTAGTATGAAGGTTTGGATTTGAGGCAGGGTCAACTACCAAGCTGGATTTCATCCTCAGGAAGCTTATTTGTACTATAGATCAGGCAGTATGTTATGTGAGAAGAGACCTGGACTAAAATTTGAAGATCTGGATTATAATATCTTCCTTGGACAAGCCCATTCTTAACTCTGGGCTTCAGTTTCCATGTCTGTAGAGGAGATCGGACAATGGTTCTGTGAAGGTACTTCAAAAATTTCATGGAAAATACAACTAAAATACTCATTTACTTTGGTGTGAAAATATTTGAAAGCCATGCATACTGAGGACCTTCAAACAGTTTGTGGAAACTGCATATTATGAAAAAAACTAGGCAGTGATTTCACAATTATTCTACAGCAAGATAAACATATCCTTAATTCTACTTTCCATGAACTTTTTGAAGTATCCTAATACAAAAATGTACCTAGCACAATATCACCCACAGAATAATTCCTGGAAGATTTGCCCCCATATCACCTCCAAGTTCATTAGATTTGAAAATTGGAATTTGAACCTCTGAGGTTGGAGCTCAGGAGTCTATGTTTAACAAGCTCCATAGGCAAGGTGAGATGTTTAATTGCCTTTGTCAACTTGGCAATGCCACAGTTTCCCAGATATTTGGTCAAACATTATTTTAGATGTTTATGTGAAAGAATTTTTAGGGAGGGGATTAACATTTGAATCAATAGACTATGGGTAGATTAGATTACCTTCTATAATGTAGGTCGTGCTGATACCTTAATAGAGAAAAGAATGACCTCCCTGGGAAGAGAGAATTCAGCTAGCAGACTGCCTTTGGATCTGGAAGTGCAAGCCTTTCCCGGGTCTCCAGCCTAGCGTGCAGATCTTAGACTTTACATTCTCCACAATTGCATGAGTCAATTCAGCTTCTTAAAACACAGCTATTGCTCTTTCTCTTCTTGCTCTCTTTCTCTCTATATGTACACATCCTATTAGTTTGGCTTCTCTGGAGAACCCTGACAAATACACATGGTGAAGTTTGAGAAGCTCACCCTTAGATGTACCTGGCATAACTCCATCCTTTTATGCATGGTTTGTCCACATTCACCTGTGGAGAGAAGAGCCATGTCTAGAATCTAGGTCATAGGATGCTCAGCGTGATGTTTTCTTGCTGAGGAGGACATACTGTAAAGAAAATAAACTATGTTGAGTGAGTAAGCTGAGGAGAACAGCAATTTCATTTTCACAATGAATTAATTTAAGTGTTCCTTTTAAACACAGAGTTCACCTGGTAATTCATTTATAAATTTCTATATGCTTGACAGCAAAAGTGTCAGCAGGGGACTGAAACGTTAGAGCTAAATACCCATTTAGAGCTGACTCATAAATGAAAATAAAGTATCTCTGAAATAAAAATGTAAGACAAGATAGGCTGCTTTTACCAAAATATTTTATTTCCCTGTACAATTTAAGAAATTATTTTTTTAGAAAGTAGGTCACAGCCATAAGTGTAGATGTGAACTCTGTAGCCTCATTAACCTGGGCCCAGAAGGCATTTCATGGGAGAAATTGGGCCCTGGGGATGTGAAAGACCCCACTGTATTAGTCAGGGTTCTTCAGAGGAACAGAAGCAGGATATACCAGCAGATATGCACTGGTTGCAGAGATTTATCATGAGAATTGCCTTCCATGATTATGGAGCCTGTGAAGTCTCAAGATATCCCTGTGCAAGCTGGAGAGCCAGGAGAGTTGGTGGTGTAGTTCAGTGCAAAAGTCAGGTGCTGGGAGAGGTAAGCTGGTGTACGCCCCAGAGTCTGATGCCCGGTGCTCTAAGGGCAGGAGAAGATGGCTGTCCCAATTCAAGCAGAGAGAGGGTAAATTCACCCTTCCTCTGCATTTTTGTTGCGTTCAGGCTCTTGATGGATTAGATGGTGCTCACCCACACAGATGATGGTGATCTTCATTCAGTCTACTGATTCAGAGGCTCATCTCTTCCTGAAACACTCTCACAGACATGCCATAAGTAATGTTTCACCAACCATCAGGGCGTCCTTTAGTCCAGTTAAGTCGGCACATAAATTAATCATCATGCTCATGTACCAATAAGAAGGAAGAGTGAGAAATGTGGCTCCAGATTTCATGCCCCTTCAGACCATGTGTGTGCCTGGGACTTGGGGAGAACACAGGGAATCTAGACTTGGAGCATAGGAAAAATTTCCATCATGTAAGCATATTGAGACATTGGAATATATGAAGTTTCAACAAGTTTGTGAAAAACAGAATTAAAAGATAAGTTTATGGGGCCAGTGCCATGACGTAGTAGGTTAAGCATCCACCTGTGGTGCTAACATCCCATATGAGTGCTGGTTCAGGTCGCAGCTGCACCTCTTCCAATCCAGCTCCCTGCTGATGGCCTGGGAAAGCAGTGATAGACGGTCCAAGTTCTTGTCCCCGTGCACCCATGTGAGAGAGCTGGAAGAAGTTCCTGGCTCCTGGCTTTGGATTGGCTCAGCTTCGGCTGTTGTGGCCATTTTGGGAATATACCAGTGGATGAAAGACCTCTCTCTCTGTCTCTCCTCTCCTCCAAAATACATAAATAAATCCTTTTTTTAAAAAAAAATATAATTTCTTTAAGGTTTTGTAATTTTCATCTTAAAGAAAGAAATAGAAGAGGATACCAACAAATGGAAAAATCTTCCATGCTCATGGATTGGAAGAATCAATATCATCAAAATGTCCATTCTCCCAAAAGCAATTTATAGATTCAATGCAATACCAATCAAGATACCAAAGACCTTCTTCTCAGATCTAGAAGAAATGATGCTGAAATTTATATGGAGACACAGGAGACCTCAAATAGCTAAAGCAATCTTGTACAACAAAAACAAAGCTGGAGGCATCACAATACCAGATTTCAGGACATACTACAGGGCAGTTGTAATCAAAACAGCATGGTACTGGTACAGAAACACATGGATAGACCAATGGAACAGAATTGAAACACCAGAAGTCAATCCAAACATCTACAGCCAACTCATATTTGATCAAGGATCCAAAACCAATCCCTGGAGTAAGGACAGTCTATTCAATAAATGGTGCTGGGAAAATTGGATTTCCACGTGCAGAATCATGAAGCAAGACCCCTACCTTTCACCTTACACAAAAATCTACTCAACATGGATTAAAGACTTAAATCTACGACCTGACACCATCAAATTATTAGAGAGCATTGGAAAAACCCTGCAAGATATAGGTACCGGCAATGACTTCTTGGAAAACACCCCAGAAGCACAGGCAGTCAAAGCCAAAATTAACATTTGGGATTGCATCAAATTGAGAAATTTCTGTACTGCAAAAGAAACAGTCAGGAAAGTGAAGAGACAACCAACAGAATGGGAAAATATATTTGCAAACTATGCAACTGATAAAGGGTTGATAACCAGAATCTACAAAGAAATCAAGAAACTCCACAACATCAAAACAAACAACCCACTTAAGAGATGGGCCAAGGACCTCAATAGACATTTTTCAAAAGAGGAAATCCAACTGGCCAACAGACACATGAAAAAATGTTCAAGATCACTAGCAATCAGGGAAATGCAAATCAAAACCACAATGAGGTTTCACCTCACCCCGGTTAGAATGGCTCACATTCAGAAATCTGCCAACAATAGATGCTGGAGAGGATGTGGGGAAAAGGGACACTAACCCACTGTTGGTGGGATTGCAAATTGGTTAAGCCACTATGGAAGTCAGTCTGGAGATTCCTCAGAAACCTGAATATAACCCTACCATTCAACCCAGCCATTCCACTCCTTGGAATTTACCTAAAGGAAATGAAATTGGCAAACAAAAAGCTGTCTGCACATTAATGTTTATTGCAGCTCAATTCACAATAGCTAAGACCTGGAACCAACCCAAATGCCCATCAACAGTAGACTGGATAAAGAAATTATGGGACATGTACTCTATAGAATACTACACAGCAGTCAAAAACAACGAAATCCGGTCATTTGCAACAAGATGGAGGAATTTGGAAAACATCATGCTGAGTGAATTAAGCCAGTCCCAAAGGGACAAATATCATATTTTCTCCCTGATTGGCGACAACTAACTGAGCACCAAAGGGGAAACTTGTTGAAGTGAAATGGACACTATAAGAAACAGTGACTTGATCAGCTCTTGTCCTGACGGTTGATGTACAATGTAATACTTTATCCATTTTAGTATTTTTTTTTGTTCTAGTACCATTGGTTGAACTCTGTAATTAACACACAATTATTCTTAGGTGTTTACATTTAACTGAAAAGTGATCCCTGTTAGGAATTTGGAAAACATTATGCTGAGTGAAATAAGCCAATCCCAAAGGGACAAATACCACTTGTTCTCCTTGATAGGTGACAACTAACTGAGCACCAAAAAGGAAACCTGTTAAAGTGAAATGAACACTATGAGAAACGGTGACTTGATCAGCCATCACCCTGACTGTTGATGAGCAGCTTAATATGTTATCCCTCTTAGTATTTTTTGTTTGTTTGTTCTACTTAATACTTTTGGTTGAATACTGTAATCAATACACAATGATTCTTAACTGCTGAAACTTAACTGAAAAGTGATCGCTGTTAAATATAAGAGTGGGAATAAGAGAGGGAAGAGATGTGCAATTCGGGACATGCTCAAGCTGACTTACCTCAAACAGTAGAGTTAGAAACATACCAGGGGATTCGAATTCAATCCCATCGAGGTGGCATGTACCAATGCCATCTCACTAGTCCCAGTGTTCAATTTCTGTTCACAATTGATCATGATGATAGGACTAAGAACCAAAGGGATCACATAAACAAGAATAGTGTCTACAAATACCAGCTGATAGAATCAAAAAGGGAGAGAATGATCCAACATGGGAAGTGAGATACACAGCAGACCCATAGAATGGCAAATGTCCTAACAGCACTCTGGCCTCATAATCAGCCCTTAAGGCATGCGGATACGGCTGAATTGCCCATGAGAGTATTTCAGGCATGGAAAGCCAAGACACTCTGGGGGGGAAAAAAACCTAAATGAAAGATCTCCGTGAGTGAGATCCCAGTGGAAAGAATGGGTCATCAAAGAAGGAGGTACCTTTCTCTGAAGGGAGGAGAGAACTTCCACTTTGACCATGGCCTTGTCTAAACATGATCAGAGTCCGTGAACTCAGGGGGCTTCCATAGCCTTGGCAGCTCATGACAAGAGCCTAGGGTGATTACTGAAGCCATAAACAAGAGTGTCAATTTGTTAAGTCAACAACAGGAGTCACTGTGCACTTACTCCTCATGTAGGATCTTTGTCCTTAGTGTGCTGTACATTGAGATTTAATGCTCTAGCTAGTACTCAAACAGTATTTTTCACTTTATGTTTCTGTATGGGAGCAAACTGTTGAAATCTTAATGTATGCTAAACTGATCTTCTGTATATAAAGAGAATCGAAAATGAATCTTGATGTGAATGGAAGGGGAGAGGGAGTGGATAAGGGGAGGGTTGCGGGTTGGAGGGACATTATTGGGGGGAAAAGCCATTGTAATCCATAAGCTGTGCTTTGGAAATTTATATTCATTAAATAAAAGTTAAAAAAAAAGATAATTTTGGAGCAAGCAATTATGAAATCCAAACGTTTTTTCAGAACAAACATTTTCCATGAACTTTTTGAAAACACTGTGGGTGTGCAAGTTTCAGGACACTTGCACCAAAATAAACTTATCTTCTAATTCCATTTCGTATGAACTCTTTTGAAGTTCTTTCACATTCCATACAGCCAGGATAGACCTCTGTGGTCCCTACAAGGTCTAACACTTATGTTTCTAAGTGTACAAACGTATCGCTATCAAAGAGATTTCACTGACTTGGACTCAATAACGGATCAGGCCTTGGTGAGTAACTAGTGGATTTAGAGAAAGGAAAACAAAAAAGAGCATCTTTCCAGTCGGCAGATCCATTTTCTCACTGTGTGAAGCACAAAACACACAAAACCATGACCACTCACAGCAACTGGGAGAGTTTGCAGACAGTGAAAGCTAATCCTCTCACGTGGAATATAAGCTTGGACACACAGACATTTATAACCTTTTATCTTGACTGAAAAGTCTTCAGTGTTTTCAAACGGTTCTGGGCTGTCTGAGGCTGAACCAGGGCCTTAGGAGAAATTTAGCAGCTCCTCTAACAGGAATCTTAGCGGGGTGGGGAGTCTGCACTGAGTCAGTGGGGGAGGCCTTGGGAACATGGCATGCATATTTATAAGTGAAAATGTATTAGAAGAGCTTAAAGAAGCTTTATCCCCAACCCTCCACGAGACAAAAGAAATGTCCAAGGGAGACAGCTGACTAGAATTTTCTAAGCTTCTGATATTTTTAAATCTATTATTTTTAAATGGCACCTTTCCTCCCAGCATATGAATGGAAAATTTCAAATATCCACTGCCCCATCCCCTTCCTTTATCAGCTGTTCTCTTAGGAACCCTATTGGGGAACTTTCTTTTGAGTTTATCAGACTTGACTCTCCAAAGGGAAGTCAACAAAACCGGGATGTTTCAGAAATGCATATGCTGTCATTAAAATAGCTATCCGTTCTCCCAGAGAGCCTTCCATAAAAGCATTTTAATTCTCTAACCAAAATGTAGTTCAGCCTTTATTCCGCAAAGCCAATTTGTTTATGTTTCCAAGTTCAATCACAATCTATTTGTAAAGCCTATTTAGAATCAGAGTCACATAGCCAGAAATGATCATGCTCTAATTTCCTTATTAGAGAGATTCTTGTTGCAGCTGGCAGCTTGATTTGACTGCTCCCAGGGTCTGGAGCCACACGTTCCTAACCTTGTTTCCCAATTTTGTTCTTCATTTCTTTTGCTTCTCCACACCATACAAATATCAAGCCAGAGAGGAACAATTCCTGACATTGTTGCTAAGATGGAAGTGAACTAAGAGACTGCCACCTTTTTGTCTGTCAAGAAAGCAACAAAATTGGGCTACTCACAATATCTGCGGAGAGAAGGGAAGGAAGTGCTCACAAAACTCACCATGACAGAAAGATGCGTCCAGATTCAGATGAAACATTGCATTATTTCAAAGGACTTGCAGGAATGATTTTTCTGGATAATTGCATAAGAATTAAAGCAGAAAATATCAATGCAGGAGTCCAGAAAACTAATTTTATCTAATTTTTCTTACAAGCTTTTTTGTAGACAGTCTTTCTGATACAAGGTAGGTCTTTTCAACATAATTTAGAAATTCTCCAATGATGCAGGCTTTCGCAGTATCTTAGTGTATGCATGTTAGTCTTACTCATCCTTTAAGAACTGGTTTAAGTGATATTTTAAGAACCTTTTCCTAATGTCTCACCATTTTCCTGATGTAACATGGCCATTTGTTTTATACAGCATCACAGATTTCACTAGTCTACGCAAGGGAAGCTATGAAAACCGCAAAGATGCTCTCATTTTGTTTTAATGGTAGTTAAAGTAATATTACATCACAAGGATCACTTCTATAATAAATTTTTCAACTGCCTACCATCTCTCGGAAATTAAAGTAGATTGAGAGGCAACATAGTGAACTAGTAAGTGAGGGTCAAATACATATGTAACACTAGGCACTTAACACAACGCTTATTCTCCAGAAGAGATTGGGGTACAGAGAATCAAGCAACATGATGTGTTGTAGATCTCAGAACTGGAGGTTTAACATGCATTGGACAATTCTTCAGCTCCTTAAGGCTGTATAATGGTTTCTGTGAATATCCAACCTAGTACAGTCTCTCCACTCATACTGCCCAGTATCTTTGGGATTCCTCAGTTACACATTTATCCTTTCCCCTTTCAATTCATCATTCTGTTAAAATATTACCTCTTCTATGAATACCTTTAAGATGCTCATTACTAATCACCAACCAATGTTTATTCATTCACTCCTTTTTTATTTTCTTATCAATTTATTCAAGGTACAATTTACATTAACTGCCCAGGCTCCCAGCCATCAGGAATGACCGTATGACCCAGTTTTGATCAGTTAGATGTAGAATTTACCGTGGAGCACACGGAGACACTTCATTGGGCATGCTCTGTGGTCCTTTAATCTTGATCCCTGCCTTTTCCCTTCTTCTTGCTTGCGACACAGACATAGCATTTGGGGTGACGAAATAGTAAAACCAGAGAGACCTAGGCCCTTAATGGCACTGCTGATTCACTACAGTTGTCTTGGACTGTCTGGCTCTGATCTTCGGTGACGCAATGGTATAAAAATTCCTGACTTACACAATCTTCTTAACCATTGGAAAGGTTCAAAGGAAATTATTTGTCTGGGATGTTCCCAACAGCTATTTCACACACAGAGACACACAAACACATACACACACACAGTGTGGAGGTCTGGAAAGTTCGTGCAAAATGCATGTTATGAAAAAGCCATGTGTGAATTAAGTTATCTTTCAATTCACTTTTCTATGAACTCTTTGAAGTAGCCTCCAGTACCAGTGTTGGCCAATGCATTTATGGAGGCTGAGAAGCCCCAAGACCTGCAATTAGAAGACTGAAGACCCAGGAGAGCCCATTGTGTACTTCCAATCTGAGTTCAAAGATCTGAGAGCCAGGAGAGCTAAATGTGCGCAATCTAGTCTGAAAACAGAAAAACAGCAATACTCCAGCTCAAGTAGTCAGCCAGGGGCAGCTCCCTTTCAGCCTTGTGTTCCATTCCTGTCCCCAGCAGGTTGGATGAAGCTCACTCACATTCCGGAAGGCAATCCCTTTACTCCTTTACCAATTCAAATGTTAAACTTACCCAGAAGCACCTTCATAGACGGCTATTGTTTAAATATTTGTTGCTTCCCAACTCCAGAGTTTGGTCCCCAAAGTCTTAGGTTACTTGTATTCAGAGTAGAAACCTAATCCAATCATGATGTTTGGAAGAAGTGGCAACACTTCCAGGAAATTATTAGATTAGGTTAAATAATCAGGATAGGGCCCCATGATTAAAGCCTGGTGGCTTTATAAGAAACATAAATAGATTAATATGCATGTTCCCTGTTTCTTGATACATGATTCTCATGATCCAAAATAAATTCCTTTTTTTAAAGGTTTATTTATGTATTAGAGAGGTACAGTTACAGAGAGAGGAAGAGACAGAGAGAAAGGTCTTCCATCACTGGTTCACTCCCCAAATAGCCAGGAGCTTCTTCCAGGTCTCCCATGTGGGTGCAAGGGCCCAGGCACTTGGGCCATCTTCTACTGCTTTCCCAGACCACAGCACAGAGCTGGATCAGAAGAGGAACACCTGGGACATGAGCCAGTGCCCATATGGGATGTCAGTAGCACAGGCAGAGGCTTAGCCTACTATGTCACAGTGCTGGTCCCAACCCTTTTCTTTATAAAGTTAGCCTGCCTCAGGCATTTCACTGTAGTAGTGAAAAGCTGAATAATATCCAGATATTCACAGAGTAATGTTTGACTAAATGTCTGGGAAACCCATGGCCCAAGTTGACATAAAATTAATTATTACAACCACTTAACCACCTGTCTTTAAATTAATGATTGACAGGTATTATCAGAGAAACTGAAAATCCACATCAACGAAACTTCAAGAAATCATCAAAGTCCTATTATATTCTACCATTTTCAGAGTTGCCAGATAAAATATTTTCATTTGCTAAATCCAGCAAACCCATGATTTTGTTTGTAAATGGTCTAAAATGTGTTTCATGCTTTCCATAGAGCCCAAACATTTTGTAATTTGAATATTTTCTGCAAGATTCTGCGATGACTTCATTGTGATTCCTATACAATGCTTTTCATTGGTGTTTACTGATGTGTTTCCACTACATTGAAGGGTTCCAATCTGCTAGGTTTTGGGAACATATGTCTGAATATATGTGTGTGTATATGTCTATACACACTCACACACTTTTCCTTCCCACCAGCTAGCACACTGCTTTACTCTCAGGATGCCTGACAATAGTATCCTTTACCCCCATCTGTTTAATTTACTCTCTGTAATCTGTTTTCTTTTAAATTTTTTTAAAAGATTTATTTATGGCCAGTGCCGCAGCTCACTAGGCTAATCCTCTGCCTGCGGCACAGGCACACCGGGTTCTAGTCCCAGTCGGGGCCCCAGATTCTGTCCCAGTTGCTCCTCTTCCAGTCCAGCTCTCTGCTGTGGCCAGGGAGTGCAGTGGAGGATGGCCCAAGTGCTTGGGCCCTGCACCCCATGGGAGACCAGGAGAAACACCTGGCTCCTGCCTTTGGATCAGCGCAGTGCGCCGGCCGCAGCGTGCCAGCCACAGCAGTGATGGGGGGTGAACCAATGGAAAAGGAAGACCTATCTCTCTGTCTCTCTCTCTCACTGTCCATTCTGCCTGTCAAAAAAAAAGATTTATTTATTTATTCATTTATTTGAGAGGCAGAGTTACAGAAAGGCAGAAGCAGAGAGAGAGAGAGAGAGAGAGAGAGAGAGAGAGAGGTCTTCCATCCGCTGGTTCACTCCCCAGCTGGCCACAATGGCTGGAGCTATGCCAATCCGAAGCCAGGAGCCAGGAGCTTCTTCCGGGTCTCCCACGTGGGTACAGTGGCCCAAGCTCTTGGGCCATCTTCCACTGCTTTCCCAGGCCACAACAGAGAGCTGGATCAGAAAAGGAGCAACCAGGACTCAATTGACACCCATATGGATGCCAGCACTGCAGGCGGCGGCTTTACCCGCTATGCCACAGCGCCGGTCCCTGGAATCTGTTTTGAGTGTGTCAGCATTTTGTCAAAAATAAGAGTAAATGACCCTAAATAATGATTTCAAATGCTAATCTGTTGCTAAAATGAAGAACTTCATGATATTTATTTTGACTGCCCAGAGAAATATCTCTTGCCTCCTGATTCTTGATTATGTTCAAGGGCTCTGTCACTAAGAGAGGTCTTGCTAAATGATTCTCTCTCTTTAAGTATTTGCCCATTCTATTTGTGTGTATGCATGCATGTGCATGCCTACACACCCACACACACACATGCACACACACTCAGTAGTTACCTAATAGCTTTGATATCTTCCAAAGCAAATCCATCTGAGCATTGTCTATGTTAGTAGTTAAGCTCCTTGATGACAGGGAACAATTGCATTGGATTCATTTGACACCCCAACGTTACTCATCAGCTGGACTAACTGAGGTATGTTGCTATTAATTCCTTATATACTCTGCTGTTCAATCAAGGACCCAAAGACTGGAAGCACTGGCATAAACAGGGAGCTTGTTGGAAATTCAGGTTCAAAAAACTCCTCCAGGACTTATTCAAATTCTACACTTTAGCAAGATCCCCAAGTGACATTCTTATGCACATGGAAGTTTGAGAAGCACTGTAGGGAGCAGTGGTTTTCAAACTCCAGAGTGCATGCGAATCACCAGGACAACTTGCTGAAACACAGATTGCTGGGCCCACTCCCAGAATTTCTGTTCAGCAGATCTGAGGGGGGAATCGGAGCATTTGTATTTCTAACAAATTCCCAGGTGATGCCAATACTGCTGGTCTTTGGACCACACTTCGGAGAACCTCTTCTCTAAGGGAAAGAGAATGGCTGAATTAGCACACACACACAAAAAAATCCATGTCTTAATAAGCAGAGGTCTGAGGTCTGGAATCTAGAATTCAGCTTTTATTCTTCAAGCTGTGTGACCTTGAGAAGGTCTCTTTTGCTCATGGGTAAATAAGATGATATGAGAATCAAGTGGAGCACCGCACTTGGCTTCTCAGTGTCTGTTTATTCGTCTCCTCTCTGCTCTGCATTGTTAGCTCCTGCAAACCAGAAACCATATTTTCATTATCATTCTATTCCCAGTGAGACTGTAGAAGTCTCCTAGTTGAATAAGTGAGTAAATGAGCAAATAAAGAAATGAATCCAAGACATGGGGGGAAAATGGTAGTAAAAGCATTTTTTAAATGAAAAGTATTTTTAAGAGGTATTTTACTTATTTTATAAAGAGAGGGAGAGACAGAGATCGTCTATCCTCTGGTTCACTCTCTAAATGGCCTCAACAGCCCTGGCTGCACCAGGCCAAAGCCAGGAGCCCAAAACTCCATCCTGGCCTCATGTGGGTGGCAGGGGACAAGCACTTGGGCCATCACCTATTGCTTTTCCAGGCACATTATCAGGAATCTAGATCAGAATTGGAGCAGCCAGGACTTGAGCAAACGCTGCTATGGGATGCCAGTGTCACAGGCGGAGGCTTAATCCACTGTACTCCTCTGGCCCCAAAATGAAAAATATTTTTATTGTTATACACACAGACACTGATTTATGATGGTTCCGTGAAAGCTTCCCAGCTTCATAGTAGTGCAAAAGCAGAACACATTCAGTAGAAACCACTCTTTAATGTACATTAATTATACATTAACAAACATTCTTTTACTTTCAGTATAATATCCAATAAATTGCATGAGATATTCCACACTCTATCACAAAATAGGTTTTGAGTTAGGTGATTTTGCCCAACTGTAAGTTAATGAAAGTATTCTGAGAACATTTATGCTATCCTAGGCTGAGCTATGATGCTCAGTATGTTAGGTGGATTAAATGAACTTTCAACTTATGATGGGTTTCTGAGGATGTGGCCCCATTGTAAGCCAAGGATCATATTTATATAATCTTTTTAAATGTATTTATTGTTCTTACTTGAAAGAGGAGAGAGAGAGAGAGAAAAACTCTATCTGCTGATTCACTCCCCAAATTACTACAACCACCAAGATTGGGCCAGACTGACTCAAATGCCCATCCCTGGTACTCAATTCTTTAAGCTTGATGATGAACTAGTCTCAAGTACACTGATAATAATAATAACAGCAATGACTTTAGCACTTTAGTATGCCTTCACCAATTATGTTTTGTATCTAAGCCAATATGATCAGTGATTGGCTCAGGTGCAAAATATAACTGATGAAGCCATACCCAAAATATCAGGCCCACTGTTCACAAAAATGGTGATATCAAGAGGAATGATTTGAAGCATCAGGGGAAATGAGGATTGGATCAATAAGTCCTGAACCAAGGCCAGTCAAAAATTCTGGCAAACTGGCAGCCAACTTGTGTTCTAAGGGTGGGGCTGCTGCTTGGATGAATCAGAGGCCTTTGGGAGAAAGATCTGTGCAGTTTCAAGCTTAGCAATTTAGCCTTCTTCTTTGTGGGAGAAGTTAAGAGGGGTGAGCAGTAATGGAAGAGGGAGGCAGAGGAGACATTTTCGTGCATCCCAACCCCCACCTGTGCTATGTACCTCTTGGTTCCTTGCATGACCTTGAGGACCGTTCAAAGCTCAAGCCTGGATTTGACTCACTTCATTCCATAGATCCTGCTGTTTCCAAGGGACTCAGTCTGGTTTAGAATCTTTCCATTCCCAGGGGATCAGGCACCCCAGGTAGGACTCTGGGAAAGTCTCCAACTTCTTTGTCATCTCTGCAAGTTTTCCTGTGGGCCACAGCCTTCCCAAGTCTGATTGCAGTAAAACCCCAAAGCAAGTGTTTCTGCCTCTACCCAGAAAGGAAGATTTGATCAACAGCTATAGATGTAAGCGTATGAGCAGCCGAATGTGATCAGGAACGGGCAATATAATTTTATTAAGATGGAGTAAATGCCCTTGGTACTTGAGAACTCAAATCTGTTTCGTTAAGAAGTTTTCATTTCCCCCTGTCTTGTACATCTGTCACCTACTTGCTTGCATTGATTTTTTTTTTCAAACAAGGACTAGGCTACAATGTGGTGGGGTTTAATTAATGTTTGGGAAGTAGTGTGAGTTTATTTGATGAAAGGTGTTGGCTGCCAGTCAGAGTCTCACAGCAGGATTTTCCTAGCATTCGTTAAGGTTTTAAAGTGAAATAAAATTCAATTGGATCTGAAACATTGCTGTTGGGTGAGTTTTTTTACTTAATAAATTCAAGAAAATAGCACATTAAAATCACTTAAACGCATGAGTATATCTGCAGTATTGTTAAACTATAACCCAATATATCTGCAGAAGAAATAAAAGATGCCAAAGCCCAGAAAATTGAATATCAGCTTCCAGCCAACAGATAATTGTAATGCCAATTGTGGATTCCTTAGAGGCGTGCCAATAAAACCACCAGGAATCTGTCCAGGTGTATAAGGCAACTTATGTAAGAAAGTTGCGTATAGCTGTTGTTTGAATCTGAATTTGAGATCAGCAAGTCCAAGGAACAGAACATTTAAGCAGAGCCAAATGTGAGCATAACAGACATCAACATCTATGTACTTATGTATGCAAATTAGTATAAACATTTAATAGGCTTCAAATTATTTTGAATGGCTTTTCCTTCTCTCTGATGACACTGAAATGTCACAATCTCCAAACCCTAATGCCTCTCAAAGAGCCACTCAGGCGCTTCCTCAGCGCATACTAACTCTTCTGTAAGGTACCCCTCCAGCAAGTTTGCTTACCAGGGTCTAAATCCATGGCACATGAGAGGCAAGAAAACAAATAAAAGATCAGGGCTGCTATCATGGTCGCCCTGGTATCGCCAAACAGTGACAGCGACGTGCTCGCGTGCTATTTTGTTCAGCAATCAATTCCATCACGGTGTTCGTCCAAATGCAACGTCTGTCCAAGTTCACCAGGTGGCTGCTGAGCATCTAGCCTATTGCCCATTAAATCCTCATCATCGGCCTCTGTCCTGTTTAAGGCACTGCCCTGCATTTGCTCCCTGTTAGGAAAGCCGGTGGGCGGGAACAAGTCACACATCATGGACCAAGGTGGCCCCCAGGACGAGTGCTCAGGAGCATTCGGTGCAGCTCCCACTGTTCCTAACTACTGGGTATGGCTCGGAGTCCTGCAGCTCCACACACCACCTTGGTGTGCAGGCTCTGGGTTCAAATCCTTGCTCCCCAGCCACTTCCAGTTAGACAACCCAAAGCCAGTTATTGATTTCTCCTGAGCTTCAGTTTTCTCATCTTTAAAAGGTGAATTATAATAGGATCTGATACAAAGAACTGATAAGAGGGTCACATGAGACGACACCAGGAAAGCAGGGTTTTTGTGTTTTTTTTTGTTTTGTTTTTTTTTTTTTTTTTTTTTTTTGTGCATTTACAAACACTGATATATAAAAAACACTCGGAGCTAAGAGAGGTCTCGGAAGTTGACTCATTCTTATTTTTAAAATGAGTAAAGTGAAAGCCAGACAGGTTATAGGTAAAAACCAAATATTGCAGAATAGGAAATTTGATGAAAGAGGGAAAAAAAACATTGCCTACCTACTCGATACCAGAAACACCTCATCTACTATCGTTTTTGAGCCTTAAAAATTTCTATGGAGTATCCTCTCTGTTTTATGGAAGCAGAAAGATCAGAGAGGTCCACTAAATGTTAAGGACACACAGCCCGTGTGCCCTAGAACTGGGAGGCAAACCCGAGCCAATTTGGCTGCAAAAAAGCTTGACTATCCAGCTGTCTCAACCTAGGAAGCAGGACTCCTGTTTCTCATGCAACCTGCTTGACACTGGGTACGAAGGCTTACAGCAATCAAGAACCCTCCATTGCTAGAAGAGTTCGTGGCATCACACAGGTGCCCAATGGGACATTCACTTTTTAGCTGAAATCCCAATATTAAAATGTTTCTCTCCGGCAAAGGCAAGGAAATATGGCTCTTTTCACCACCTCAGTGTGGCAGAGAATGCTAATAGAGGAGAGAGACACACACAGGGCATGGAGGGCACAGTTCTGAGCAGACAGAGTCACCGTGTCATGTAAACAAACCCGGAGAGAGGCATTTCCTGGCAATTAGAAGCAGGTATTTTGCAGGAAGAATTGGAGGAGCCAATCTCCATAGAAATCAACAAAGAATGTATTGAAAGGGAAATCTGAGAAATTTCATTTGCAGAGAAGCAGGCTAATCTCCAGAGAGCAACATGGCCCCTCAAGGAGCTAGGAGCCGCCACCACTCCAGCACAAGCTGCTCGCAGTGGGAAACAGTGCAAGCTGCACAGTGAGGACCAGCAGAATCGGGCAACACGGAAGCCCTGCCCGTGTGCAGGCGGCAACCGTTTCCCTCATCACAGAAGGAATGGAGGGCTTTACCCGTCACATCCACCCTGCGTCCTTTTGTGCCTGTAGTTTACTACATGGAATTTGAAATCAGACCCTGGCTTTGAACCCCTGCTTCACCAAGCACCAGTCGTGCGACCTCGGACAATTTACCTAATCTCTCTGTGTATATCAATATCCCCATTTATAAAATGCATCAAAAACAAGCGTTCCCATCTCATAGGGTTATTGGGAGAATTAAATAGCCAGATAGTGCATGGATAGCTGTTGACATAGTTCTGGGCACATAGTGAGAGCTCAATAAATCTTAGCTGTTGTTACCTCATAGGATTGCTTAGAGGGCAAGATGAGATAGGACTCATGCCTGGCATATGCTAAGTGCTTGATAAATGTTTGCTATTACTTTATACTGCATGTATTTATCATCCCCTGGCCTGGTGGGCTTTTGGTCATCAAACCCTAGGTGAACCCATGGAGGCACAGTGGTAGACAGACACCTAGCTCAGGCAGAACCGATCAGACCTTTGCCACCAAGAGCCTAGTACTCAGCATAGGCAACTGAGCAAGTACCACCGCCTCCAACTCTGACCTCCTTTGGAGAAAGCTGTTTTAAAAGAGTTCTGTCTGGTGTCTGCAATGTAATCTACCGTAAAGATTATGGTGTGGTTATTTTTTATTTTCTGATGACATTCGTAATTCAAGGACGCCGAGCAGAATCCAGGATTCAACATTTTCTTCTAAGAATTTCTATGGATGAAAGACTATCAGAGTTTCTACAGGCACCACATCCTCTGCCATGATTTTTTTTTCCACAAAATTCTCCCACAAAGAGTAAGCACAGACGTGCAGCTGATTGGAGTAGGGGAGCGCTAAGAATACTAACAAAAGACACTTTCTTCTAAAGAACCAGAACTGATCCTAATGAGCAAAAATTGAAAACAGTGAAAGCAGTGGAAGGCAGCAGGCAAATACGCTATCTTTGCAACCCTCAGTTGAGATTCAGAGTGAGGTTCACCTCTGTCTGGTGATTACCATGGCCTACGTTCTGTAATAAAGACACCATAGGGGAAAACCCACTAACAAAACTGTCGCTACCTCTGCTGCCCGCCCGGTGGTGGCCAACGTGAGCAGCAATACGATTCCCAGGGAAAGCAAGAGGATGTGGGGTCAGGTAGCAAGGCCCGGTGGAGGTCAGGTTAAAACGACTCCCCCTTAAACCTAGAGAGATTTTCAAATGATCCAGAGATGAATGCAGGCTTGGCACCTTGAGGTTGATGATCAACTAAGCCACATGCAGCCCTGGGACAAGCAAGATGCTATTTCCAGCCACATCTTCCAACCTACAGCTGCGTCATCTGCCCAAAGCATTTGTGATCCTAACTAACCCAGCCTTAAAACGTTCAGTGTGAAGCTTGTTGTCTTGTTTGTTGAAAAGAAGCAGCCTGGTACCATTCCCAGGCTGTGTTTCTATGCCTGTAGAGTTGCTCTGGCCATTTTGAGTGACACAGCCAGTCGATGCAATTGAACCGAATCAAAGAAGTGTCCAAATTAAATCAGAAGTATTGGATCTGAGTTGCATGCTTCTCTCAGAACCTTCGCAGAGGTAAAGACAACAGTGCGGCCAGCCAGCCGGTCAGGTGGTCCATCATTCCATCAGACTCTCTATGAATCCCTGTAGAAGGATCCGCAGGGCACGTCTGGCTCCAGTGAAGACCTAATTTAACGCAGTTATCAAATGACCAGCCTGGAGCCACTCTCTCCAGAGTACAGAGAACCAGCAGGCTGTGCATCTTCAGTTTGACATGACCATCAGCCACTTTGATTCCTCCTGGCAGGAAAAGTAACAGCAAAATTTGTGCATATCTTCCTTTTGACATAATGAAGCATTTCATAAACTGGAAATCTCCAGAGCCAATTATAAAGGCCAAATTGCTATTTTACTCACTAAGATAAATAGCTATAGTCTCACTGATCTTCCCGTCCGTAATTTACCTTATCTCATGGGTTTCTCATCATAACTGTGTGAGGGTTGTACTTGTTTTATGCAGGCACCTGTTGGTTGCTGGTAGCAGAAGCTCAAAGGAGCCTAAGCAAGCAGAGAGAAATGGGGTTCAGAGGGTTACTGTAAAATAATCTAGGAAAAGCAGAGCAATTGGGCTTCAGAACAAAATGGACATGGCTGTGAGACCTGTCACTCTCTCTTCTTGCCCCTCCCTCCATTGAGTTAAGTGCCCACCCTGCTCTGAGCCGCCTTCACGTGGAAGCAAGGGAACATGGTTAGAGCACAGAGCTGCCCAGTTATCAGAGGCTAGTGAGAAGGGGCAGATAGCTAGAAAAGAGAATATGAGCAAAGAATTACCCAAGCGACCCTAGTACAACATTCATTCGTAAGTCCATTCATCACATGAAGAAGCAGAGGCACACAAAAGTTCGGAGGGTTTAATCAAATAGCTAGCAAGTGGCTGTGGCCTTCTGAGAGCGTGAGTCTTGTATTGAGACAGATTGAACTTTTAATCCTACAGCTCACTTGCTGTTGGATCGTGGGCAAGTTATTTAATCTTTGGATTTCAATTTCCTCACTATCAAAAGGAACTCCTATGAAAGGTTTGTTTTTAGGATTAAATTAAATGAGATAATTTATTTAACTTACCTAATTTAGCATCTGAAATATAGCAGCATACACAGAATATGGTAAGAGCATTTCTCTCACCTCTGAAACGAGGGTCCCAGCTGCACAGCAGTTTACCACTGAGTCACACAATCCTCTGCTCCTCTCCCTCCATGCCTGTGTGCTGCCAAAGATGGCCAGCTCCTGGGGAACTCTGTCTCATTTCTCTTGTGTCCTACCCCAGGCTGCTTGAACACATTGACAGTCTCTTCAAATTCTAGTGGAATTAAACTGGCTGAATGAGTTCAGATGTCACTTCTCTTCCCAGCAAATCCCCTAAGGACCCTGCTCCATCTTTTTGCTTCATTGTGTCTTTTTCTGGTTATCTGCTTCTCTGGGGCACCAATCAGTGCTGGCTTGTTTTTCTTTCTTTCTTTTTTTTCCTTTCCCTTTCTCTCTTTCATGCAGCTCCACCTGGAGGCCGTGGCTTGAGTTTGTCATGAAGACAAATTTAGCACCGCAGAAAAGTGACCCTACCCCCACCCTGCATTCCAGGATTGCTGCTAAAGTCCAGGGGACTCCCAATGAAGACAAGGGGTCTTGAATTCTTCTTCTTGGGTATGTTGTCATGGATATCTTTGTTGGCAGTGGGGGTTGCAGTGGAGATTGGAAAGTCTTAATGTGAAATGGGAAAATTGGGTAGTGTTAAAAGTGGATGACTATTTCCAAAGCAAGCATTCAAATTATGAGGTCATATCAAGTAGGGAATGAATAATTGCATGTTGATGTCCTCTCGTTAGTCACTCAGAATCCTCCTCAGGTTATATGCAAATCCTGGATATCAACAAGGTGCTCAAAAATATCAGAGACCAGGTGCTAAATCTGAAGACAGATATGACATAGGATATGTTAAGGATAGTAATGGAAAACATATCAAATAATCATCATGGGTCTGCATTGCACTATGCATTTCATTTCCCTAGCAAACTTGCAAACTTGGTAATATGATTCTAGTCTTACAGATGAGAATGACCCAAGTTAATTGCTCGAAGCTATACAATTATAAGATGTTGTTCTGGAACCCAGTAAGGGGGCTATTCTAGAGAAGATACCAAGTCAGTCTTGCTTCCCAAAACTGCTCATTTCCCTCTTTCATGCCAAAGGTGATGTAGTTTGACCACATTGAGTGAGAGAGAAGATGAGGCACAGAGGAGAATGAGTAAAACAGAAAGTTTAGCATCCAAACCACTGGGTTCACAATAATTGTAAGGGAAAGATTGGCATCACTAACTTGGGACATCGAACAACCATTCTAGTAAGAGAAAAATTATTAGTACACAGGCTTCTGGATCAGTTTTGACTGCCTTTATACTTTAGTATGCGAGCGTACTTCAAAAACTTCATGGAAGGGGGCCGGCACTGTGATGGGGCCTCCTCCTGTGGCGCTGGCATCACATATGGATGCCGGTGACCCAGCTTCTCCTCTTCCGATCCAACTCTCTCCGATGGCCTGGGAAAGCAGTAGAATGCTATGGCCTGAGAAAACAGAAGATGGCCCAAGTGCTTGGGCCCCTGCACAATGCGTGAGAGACCCAGAGGAAGTTCCTGGCTCCTGGCTCGGGATCAGCTCAGCTAGCTCTGGCCATTGCAGCTATTTGGGAAGTGAACCAGTGGGTGGAGGACCTTTCTCTCGGCCTCTCTTTCTGTCTGTAACTCTACCTCTGAAATAATAAAATCTTTAAAAGAAAAAACTTCATGGAAAATGGAATTAAAAGCTAAGTTTGTTTGAATACATGATACATATTTTCTCTGAACTTTCTGAAGACTCTTGTATGTCCTTGAGAGAGCTTTCTCACTTTGCCAAGTCTCAATTTCTTCACTTATTAAAAAAGAGGATAATATTAGAACCTACGTCATAGAACTCTCGGGAAGATTAAAGGCAGTAGCTTGCATAAGTGTTCCTTGTTTAGGAGAGTGCTTGGCTCATAGTAAGTAATCCAGAACTGTTAGCTAGCATCAATAGTGCCTATTTTAAAGAAATGAGCATTTTTAAAAATCACTGGAATTGCTACAAGGATGGTAAATGCATGTCCTTCCTTAATAAAGAGATGTGATTTTTTTTTTTGACAGGCAGAGTTAGAGAGAGAGAGACAGAAAGAAAGGTCTCCCTTTTTCCGTTGGTTCACCCCTCAAGTGGCCGGCGCTCTGCGCCGATCCAAAGCCAGGAGCCAGGTGCTTCTTCCTGGTCTCCCATGTGGGTGCAGGGCCCAAGGACCTGGGTCATCCTCCACTGCACACCCGGGCCACAGCAGAGAGCCTGACTGGAAGAGGAGCAACCGGGACAGAATCCAGCGCCCCAACGGGGACTAGAACCTAGGGTGCCAGCGTCGCAGGCGGAGGAGTAGCCAAGTGAGCCTCGGCACAGGCCAAGATGTGATTTTCTAATAGCAGCACACATTTGCATGTTGACAATAATGTGCTAATATCCTTAAATACGGTTTGTTTTCCTAAGAATGCAAGAACATACTACTTCTCATTGATCCTGAACACTCCCCCATTACTTGTTTACAATGTTAAATTGCCTAGCAACCTCTCTCTTCTAGACTTAAGCAGACACACACAATTCCAAACACAGGACAAAATACTACAAATTTTAAATAAATCTACTACCACTACCCTGAAGATTCAACATCCAAATCCCATTTATTTTAAAGTGTCTTCTCAGGATTTTTACTTTGGGAAATTCAAATACTTTTTCCTACCTTGTGTGAGAGGGAAAAGTTGACCGCATTAGCGCAACATGTTGATGGGAAGGTGGAAGCTGTTGGGGAAGGAGGAGTCTCTCTGCTCTTTGCTCCACCGTCCCATCTCATCATTAATCATGCACTTTCTGTTTCCTTCCTCTCACACTGCGGACCAGCTCAACCATCACAAAGTGGCAAAGAGTGACAGTGACAAACTCTCCCTGTAGAACAGGATAGAAACATTTACTTTTCAGGTTTTTAAAGGACACGGGCCCATTATTTGTCTCAGCTGTTCTGCTGAGTGGAGTAATGCATGAGCCTGCAAGACCCAGGTCCTGAAATTCCCTCAGCTACCAATATCCCCCTGTCAAAGGTGACGTCAAAGATTTCAGACAGCAGCCCTTCCCACCATCCTCTTCACAACTCCGTGTGCCTCATCTAAAGCATTCTCAGAGGAGCTGGTAATTCATTTTAAATCATGCTTTCAAACAAGGTAGGAAAAATAAGGAATAAACAGATGTTAGATTAAGTGATTGAGTTAAAACAACTCAGCTTTGGTTTTCCAACATGAATATCTGAGGCAGGTCAGTTAGACTGTTCTGCAAAGAATCCAAAATTGCTCAGGTAGAGTCTTTTCCATAGTATCTTCTCCCTCTGACTCGTTCTCTCTCTTGTCCTTTTGAATGATAGACTTGGAATCATCAGGAGGTCGATCTAGAGGTTTAGTTCCCGTCCTGTTTCTAACCCTGTTAGTTTTTGGCCTTGAGTGTAACACTTTTGCAATTTTGAGCACAGGGTTTTCCATTTGTCTGATTAGGTTGCTGTACTAGATAAATACCAAAGTCTGTTCCAGCTCCAAATTTCGGATGCTTTATGCACCTAAGAAGGACTTTCACTTCTAGACAGAATGAAGATGTTCTCAGTAGGCTAATGCCCACACTGTAGCAAAAAGAAAAAATGAAACACATAAATCCCAAATATAGTTAAGAACACCAAAGATCTGTAGAAGCAAATAGAATTAGATTAACTTAAATTCCTCAGTGAATTGATAATCATCAGCTGCTTGCTTTGTTTATTGCTTGTATAGGCTAAAGATTAGACGTGGGCCAAGCAGTAGAACTCTACTGGGTTAATAAGAAACCAGCAGAACTTTTAGTGAATGTATGGGACTGGATCCATGAGTCTGACAAATTTCAAACCACAAGGTTCATTTACATAGGTTTTGAGGTGCTGGGGAAGGCATAAAGTGGCTGAACCAGAAAGAGAATAAAATCTCTTGTAGTCTGCAGTGTTTAAGAGACAAAAATCTAGCTAGAAATATTGATTTGAAATCAATGCACAATAATTTTTCCTTTTAAACTATTTGTCAGATTTTGAACTTGTGTAGAGTGAATGTCTAAGATGTAAGCTCAGAACCTATGAAGAGAGAATTTTACAGCTAAGGAGAAAAGGAGTTGCTAGAATTCCCATCCAAAGCCCAAAAGTAACCTCTGAAAAGAACAGGAACAAATCAGAGCTGAACTGATATTTGCTAAAACCTACAAGCTAACCTCATCCTCACCTCAATCTCTGCCAGTCTGCCTGTTAGAGGAAAGGAGAAATATTTTCTGCTAGAAATTTCATCAGAACATTCTGGTTTTTGTTTTGTTTTAGACTGCTTGGAATATCCACCATCAAATACAACCCATAGTTACTAGCATGAAAAGAGAATTGAATATATGACTTATAATTAAGGAGGAAAATATCAAGGAATAGAAGAAGATCCGTAGATATTCTTGGAATTATCAGGAAATTAATTTTAAAAATTTAATATTATATTAAAGAAAATAGAGGAACTGGATACGTATTGAAAGATTCAGTGTTTCAATGGAGAACTGAAATGGCTAAAAAAAATCAAAGGGGCAGCCTACAATTGGAAAATATAATAATTAAACTTAGAAAATTGGTGATAACAGCATGTGGATAACAGCACATTTAACTCAAAGACAAGATTGGATTAAAGAAAATGTCCATATTAAAACATGAAAATGGAGAAAAGATAGAAAAGATAGAATTAAACATGAGACACATGTACATAGTTAAAATATCTAATCCATGTATAATTTAAGATCCAGAAGGAGAAGATGAAGGGATTAGAGAGGAAGGAATTGTTACAGAGATAAAAACTGAGAATTTTCCAAAGTGGATAAAAGATATCAATGCACAGATCCAAGAATGGGGAATACCAAAATGAAGAAGAAAAACATAATGTAGGCACACCATATTCAAAGTACTAGAAATTCAGAATAAAGTAAAAATATGAAAAAAAGCAAAAGGGTGAGGAGAGACACATTACTTTCAAAGTAACTACAAAAAGACTGACAATGGACTTTTCCATAAAGCTATGTAAGCCAGAAGATAATGTTTTAACATCTTTAAAGGGTTGAAAGGAAAACATTGGCAACCCAGGATTTTATACCAAGTGAAAATATACTCAAAAGTTAAATCAAAATAAATATGTTTTCAGACAAATAAGCCCTGAAACAATTTGTACCTAGAGAATGACACTATCAGATTTACTAAGGGAAATTTTTCAGGCTGAAATAAAATTGCATTCATATCACAAAGACTTGGAGGGTCTTAATGAGGGTGAACTATTGTAACTTTCCTTCAGTGTTTCTGAAGCCACAAGACTAGTAGTAACTTAAATATACTTTGAGAAGTTAGGAAGGCATATGTCAAGAATGTATAATAAAATGCCAATAGAGGAGAAAACTGGGATAAAGATACTTAGTGCAAGCACATGCAGGAAAGGAAGAATAAAGGAACAAACAACAAATGGGATAAATGGAAACAATAGTAAGTAGAGAGAATTAAACTAAATTTTCAGTAAGTCTGTAAATAAATGTCATAAATATTCCAATAAAGGGGCCGGCGCCCTGGTTCACTAGGTTAATCCTCCGCCTGTGGTGCCAGCATCCCAAATGTGTGCTGGGTTCTAGTCCAGGTTGCTCCTCTTCCAGTCCAGCTCTCTGCTGTGGCCCGGGAGGGAAGTAGAGGATGGCCCAAGTGCTTGGGCCCTGCACCCACATGGGAGACCAGGAAGAAGAACCTGGCTCCTGGCTTTGGATCGGCGCAGTGCCATCCATGGGTCCATTTGGGGGGCGAACCAATGGAAAGAAGACCTTTATCTCTGTCTTTCTCTCATATTGTCTAACTCTATCTGTCAAATAAATTTTTAAAAAATTCCAATAAAAATGATAGAACAGATTTTTTAAAGGCAAAAGATGCAATTACAATTTCTTTATGAAAAACACATTTTGAGGGGTGAGCACTTGGCACAGTGATTAAGATGCCACTGGGGACCCCTGTATCCCATGTTAGAGGGCATGGTTTGAGTCTCAGCTCTGCTTCAGATACCAACTTCCTGCTATCGTACCACCAGAGGCAGAAGCTGATGCGCTAAGTACTTGGGCCTCTGCCACCCAGACAATTGACCCAAACTGAATTCAAGCCTCCTGGCTTCAGCCTGACCCAGCCCCACTTGTTGAGGGCACTTGGGGAGTGAACCAACAGATGAAAGCTCGCTCTTGCGTTTTCTCTCTCTGTCTTTCAAACAAACAGAATATTAATTTTTTAATAAAGAAGCATATTTTGAAGTTTGATACTCTTCTCTGGGAGGCAATAAGGCATGGACTTCAGAGATGAAGCACCCTGGGTTTGAACTTTGACTTCTAACCACTATTTGAACTTAGGTTAGGTACGTAACTTCCCTCTTCTTGTCTGTAAAGAAAGGCCAAGAATACCTATCTGATAAAATTGTTTGGAGAATGAAATAAAATTAGCGAGAAAATCTAGGGCAGTGACTTTTAAGCCTTCAACAAACATTGGTTTTCTTTCCCCCCTACCACTCATGATCCCAGTCTCTTTTAGGGAGCCCCTCTAATATTGTGGTTAATGACTTCAGTGGTAGAGAACATCAACTTTTAATTCCAGTTCTGTCAGTTATTAGCCATGTGACCTTGAGTGAAGTGATTAAACTCCCTACAACCTAGGTTTTCTCACCTGTAAAAGAGCTACCTCTCAGAATTGTCAAATGAAATCATCTTTTAAGCCACTAACCACATTGACCCGGGATATGCTGAGAACTCTTTACACAGTAGCCAGAGTGATGGTTAAAATATAAGTCATATCATGCCATTCGTTTGCTCAAAAGCTTCTGAAGCCTTCCATTCCACTAAGACGAAAAGCCAGAGTCTTTACCCTAACCTATGTAATCCCTCAAGATCTACCACCACTTTGAACTCTGGATACCTCTTTGAAGTCATCTACCATACACGCCCTATCTTTTCCTGTATCCATATCAGTAGTGAGACCACAAGTATTTTTGCTTGCCTCTGTATTCATACAGCTCCTGACACACAAAACAAAGAATGAATGAATAAATGATCCAAATGGGCTCTCACTTTGTTTTGCTTATAGTAAAAGTAATTTTGCATACTACTTGTCCCCTCTGGCTATGTGCTGTTTAGTGTTTGTTTATGACTGATAAGCTTTGGTATTGTATGTGTCATTTCTTCATTGACAGCATACTCTATGACCTAAACTAAGCTCTAGGCTGATTGGTATTCATAAGTGTTTCCATTGGTTTGTGTTCAGAGTAAAGATTAAAAGAGCAATAGGTTGCTGGCTAGCAAAAATCCATTTAATATTGCTCATGTCTGTGTGAGTATCCAATTAATATTGTGCATTAAAATTTCACAATAAGGAGGATCCCAGACATCAGTCTAGCACGAAAAAAGAAGTGAAGACACACACATTCTTCTTTATAAAGATAGAGAAGACTATGGCAACTGTAAGGTGGCCAAGAAGAAGGAATGATCATTTATTGGGAGTTTGTCATATGCCAGACTTGCATTTATGATCTCATTTGAACCAAACCACAAATGAGGTTGAGGAGGGAAGATAATAGTGGGAATGGACATGTGTGCTTTCATGTATACACATTTGTGGGTGTTTGAAATTATCAGGCCTTAGCCCTAGGAGTCTCTGCTTTATATTAGCTGTGCAAGCTTGAGCAGACCAATTAATGCCCTTGAGCTTCTGTTCCTAATATCAGCTGGTATGAGGGTCAAGTAAAATAATGAATATGAACATTCTTTAAAAAATACTAAGAACAAACATGTGAGTGTGTGTGTATGTGTGTGTGTATTTGTGATGTTACAAGGACCAAACCAATAACCCAACCCTTTGGATGTCATACCCTTTGCATTCCCCTGGGTGAAAAGTTGGTATCATCTAGTTAACTCATTCATTTACTGCAGTTCAGTCCAACAAATATGTTAAACACCTGTAATATGCCAGACTCCATAAGGCCACAGGGAATAAAATGATGAACTAAATATGATCCTGCCTCATAGAGTTGACACTTCAGAGAAAGAAGCATATGGGCATAAAAATAACTGCAAAATTCAAGGCAGACATGCAGAATGCTATTGCTGACATTTTAAAAACAGGATACAAGGAAATCACACTCAACAATTTTATTCAATAAATATTTATCAAAAACCATCTATGGGCCAGGCAGTATTCTGGAACCCGAAGACAGAGAAGGAACTTGTTTTCATGAGATTTACATTTGTGCAGGGAGATAACATGTTCATCAACCAGTGGATAAATAAAACAATCTCAGTTAACTGCTGCGTTGAAATAAATACTGTGCAAACAAATTCTAGAGTAGCAGAAGGTGGTCAGCGAAGGTATCTGGTATCTGAGCTGACACCCAAACCGTGGGAATGAAGCAGACCTGGGATCTCCTGGAAAAGAAGATCTGCACAGAGTGACATCAAATGCTAGGGTTAGAAGAAGGGAAGGAGCTGGTGGGTTTAACGATCAGAAAACAGAGGATATGTGGGAGCTATGACAGAAAGTGAGACGATCCATGATGAGGAGAGAAGAGCGAAGGTAAGGAGAGAGAAGCAAAGGTATGGCGAAGAATCTGGGGTCGAGTTACAGTGCCCTGGGAAGCCAAACAAAGCTTTTAAAACACAGAAGAGAGGCAGGCATTGTGGTGCAATGAGTTAATTGGCCACACGGGATGCCCACATCTCATATCCGAGTGCCGGGGTGAGTCCCAGCTCCTCTGCTTCTGTTGCAGCTCCCTGCTAACACAGGTGCCTGGGAGGCAGTGGGTAATGGTTCAAGTACTGAGGTCCCTGCCACCCACAAGGAAAACCCAGATGGAGTTCCTGCCTCCTGGCTTCTGCCAGGCCCAGCCCATGGCATGACACACTCTCTCTCTCTCTCACACACACACAACCTTTCAAATAAATAAACCTTTTTTAAAAGCAAAAACGAAAATCAAAAGAGAAGGACTGGGATCTCATTTACATTTCGAAAGAGCAACCTGGTTGCTGTGAGTAAAGTAAGGCCTGTGGTCAGGAGCAGAGAAAGTGGGTTCAGGAAACAGAGAGAAGCGGTTATTTCTGGAATCCAGGTGGATAGTGAATGATGACCCCTAGTTAAGCCGGTAGCAAGGCAGCCTGTGAGAAAGGGGCAGGCACAGGCTACATTTTGGAAGTAAGCCAACAAGAATTGGAAGAGGAAAAAAAAGGTTGCTTCTCAATAAAGAATGCTCTGTTTCTATCTTTAGCTCAAAAGCCTTTTATGTCGAAGGAAAAAGCAGCTAATAAATTGATTCTATAAATACAGCTAATGTACATTTAAGCTGATGTTAAAATTCTTGGAGTCTTTACAGATTTTCTATCATAAAAATAGCATGTGCTTATAGAACGTTGTAAAATACAGAGAAGCAAGTTTTAAGAAAAACAAATATATAACAAAATATCTCTTATATATATACGCATCTTATCTAAAACAATAATGTTGGGTCTTGTGTTTGGAGGCGGTCGTGCGCTGTCAGGTTTCGCCGCTCACTCTGTAGCATCTTTCCAAACTCGAAACAATTTACAGCGTTAACGCACATTGGGTGTGCACATTTCTTCGTCTATCAGAGACGTCTGCTACGTGGTGGGCCTGGCTATGCTCAGCTATCGCAGCGAGTCTGGGGCTGACGGAAGCCCCTCCACTTCGCCAAGACCTTAACCACTATGCAGAGTTGCAGAGTTCCAGCAGGAAATCCACTGCTATCCTGCTTTGTGGGGGGGGGGGGGGGGGGGGCGGGCTGCAGCCGCAGTCGTCTGAGCAAGGGCTGAGCAATGCAGGGCACCTTGGGGAAGCGAGTTGCAACCCTTTGCCAACAGGCCGCCAAGTTCACAACAAGGCCCCGTGCACCCTGCGGGGGAGCCCTTGGCCTCTCTGCTTAAGGGGCCTAGGATTCCGGCCAGGCAAGAAATGGGCGGAAGTGAGTCGGCAGGGGCCAGGCCGGGGAACAGAGTCCTGCTGAGAGCAGAGGGGCCGCGGATCAGCGGTGCGGACTGTCCAGCTGCAGGCCCGGCGCGGGTGCGCGGGTGGCAGCGATCGGAGCGGGCGAGGCGGCAGCGCGGCACGCAGGGCGCCGCCAGCAGCCTCTCCCCTGCCGCGCGCAGTAATGGATCTCCACGTCCTACTGGAGGAAGATAATGCTGGGTTTAGCTTATAAATAGACGGTTGTATGCTCTCCCTGCGAAGCATTGATTGAGACAGCAGCGCTGACTATTGATCTAATTTTAGCTTGCATTTTCGCTTCGCCCTCCCTGGTTAGCGGCGGCGGCCGAGCGGGACGCGCAGTTCCGTGTGACCGCCAGGGGGCGGAGCGCGCGTCTGGCAGCCGCCCGACCCGTCTGGCCCCTGTGTTTACGCAGACATACAATGCTGGCCTTTATTGGGTTTGAAAAATACAAGTTTGATTTTCCTGCGCCGAGATGACCTCATCACTCATGAAAGTCAGAGGAGAGCGAGGAATTGGATGACAGGCAA
Source organism: Oryctolagus cuniculus (assembly GCF_964237555.1). Classification (NCBI taxonomy): domain Eukaryota; kingdom Metazoa; phylum Chordata; class Mammalia; order Lagomorpha; family Leporidae; genus Oryctolagus; species Oryctolagus cuniculus. Next base: position 63,142,671 of record NC_091435.1, on the reverse strand, counting down.
CCGGGAAAATAAAGCTTGCATTTCACCTCCTCCCCCTCGGCCACCTACACAGAACACTGGGGATGTGCGTCTCCTTTGAAAAACCTCCTGGCTGGCTCCGGGAAGTGGGGGAGGGCGGTGGGAGTGAAATGTTAAATTCTTCCCGGTGCTCTGGGGCTGGGTGTGCTGCAGACTGGGTTTCGAAGGTAAATGATCACCTACTGTCTGCCTAGGGGAGCTCTCCACTGAGCTCCCACCAAGTGCAGCAGCACACCAAGAGTCTCTAGGAACGAGTGGCTTGGCATTAAAATATTATTAGCTATTCCCACACATAATTCATGCCGTCAAGGTTTAATGGCCATTAGCCTGCTAGCTTGCAAATTTCAGATCTGCTTATATCTTCAAAGGAATAGGATTGGCAGTTAAAGTCTGTCATATTTTTGCTTGCCACCATTTGGCATCGCAAAGGTATGGGGTAGGGTGCGTGTGAAGGGAAGAGAAACGAAAGACTAAGATGCCTCCCTGGCTGTAGGACTCAGCCTGTGGACTTGCCTTCCAAGGTTGAGTGCTTTAGCAGGCGTTAATGGGAACCAAAGCCGGGCATGTGTCAGCCATTGCACATCAATACCACGACTCAGATTCTATGGTTAGCCCCATTTCAGAGCTGAAGAAGAAGCTGAGGCTAAGTTGCTTTCCCGATGTGGAATACCTTGAAAGGGCTGAAATTCAAGCCTTGGTAATAAATGGCCCAGAGCCCTGGTATCTAGCTTGCCGGGGCAAGTGTGTTTGAGACGTTCCTACCCGTGGCAAAGTCCTAAACTCTCTGGAACCCTAAGCGGAGGGGGGTGCCTGTGAAGACAAGATGGCTGTTGTCAAATAAGGCCTTCCCAGGGCAAAACCTGCAAGCTCTTTGCAGGGAAACCTAGCAAGGAAATTACCATCTGCAACATCACGTTTGATGCTAGCTGATAGGATGAGAATACACAGAAGAATGGAACTTTCACTAAAGGGCCCTCACTTGTCCCCTCATTCAACAAATATTTGCGTCTTTGTTGGACTGGCCATGAAAGTGAGCACTGGAATTCCACAATGAGGAAGACATACGGGTCCTTCTCATGAAACCTCATGGGGAAAGGGAATTATATAAAAGTGAACAACCAAGGACAGTACAGTGTGTGGTGGTTATAAAAGGATTTGGATTATTTGGGAGTATGGGATCAAGGGAGTCCTGTCTGAACAATGACCTTGAAGCAGAGAACTAGGGCTGATAGGAGTCAGCCAGGTCAAGGATGGGCTGTGGGAAGGAGGTGCTGCTGTGGACAGGTGTGGGCAGTTGTATGCAGGAAGTGGTGTTAGCACAACAGTGAGTGAGTGGGAAAGCAAGCTGAAGACCTGTTGCTTCTTGCAAAGCAGGGTTAAGAGGTTGGACACCATGTTAAGTACAAAGGGAAGACCTTCTTAAGAGATTGATGCATGAGAATGGAGTGATTCGATTCCTACTGTAGAAAGATTGCTCTGTCTGCAACAAGGAGAGTGGATGGGAGGCAGGATGAGGAAGTGAGCATGGAAAGACTGTCAGGAAGTTAAGGTCACTGCTCAAGGAGAGATAATGGGGAGTGGACAAGGCCAGCCACGTTAGAGGTAGAGGGAAGGGGGCGGACTATTCGCAAGGATTGGTGATGGATTGGACAGGATATCCAAGGGGACAGAAAAGATCAAGGGTTTGTCCCATTGCTGGCTTGCAACACTGGACTGAATGAAGTGGCCCTGACTATTCCAGATGACTTGGAAAGAGGAGCAAGTGGGCAAGCCCTTGGTTTGGACCCTTTCCTAAACAGCAGAAGTTGCCAGCTACCCAGCTAAAGAGGGGCCTTCAAAAGCTAAGCTCTGAGTGACTTTTCATTTCCTTATTGAAATGATCTTTTTGTTGTTGTTGCAGCCTTTGCAGTCAAAAAGATAAGTATTAGCATCATTGTGAGTAAAATGTAAGAAGAAAATGAGGCAGTGTTATATGCACTTACTTTCATTGTAAAATTTAGTCTTCAACAAAATGGATGCAACTAGAGATCATTATGCTTTAATGAAATAAGCCAAACCTCAAAAGACAAATATCGCATTTTCTCTGATTTGTGGTAGCTAATGTAGACAGAGTACAAAACAGTTCATTGTGTGAGTGAAATTGACATCTTTTGATTTGATTATTGTTTATAGCCTGTGTCTGTATTCCTGCTGAACTGTGGTCTTTTTACTTGTTGAACTCTTTGTTTGTTAGACCTTTGAGTACCAAGTAAATTAAAACTATGTTATCTCAAAAATCAAAAGAGAAAGAGAGAGAGGGAGGGAGCAAGGAAGGATGGAAGAGGGAAGAAAAGAGGGAGGGGGCGGGAAGTGTCATTATATTCTAAAAATTGTATCTATGAACTACATTAAAATTATTATCTTTACATTAATAAAAAAAACCCCTCGTCTGTGTTCCCCAAGAGGGTAAACCAACAAGCGGGAACTCTCTACTTATGTAGGACTTGTGGGACAAGCTGGCAGCATAGTGGTATACAGTCTGAAATATAAGAGACTCACAAAGTGTTAGAATTGGAAAGGATTTCAGTACATCTATTCAGAAATTAAAGACCCAGAGAAACGAAGTGATTTCTCCAGGGTCACACAGTAAGTTTGTAAGTAAACAGGGGAACAAACCTCTGGAGGATTAAGGCTTTCTTTCTTACACACACAAGCCTTTTTCATAAGAAGAGGTTGCAGGGCTAGTATTAAGCCTAGAAATATATACTTTCATCCAAACTCTTAGAGAAATGCATATCTCTAGACACTAAATTCTCCCTGTTCTTCAGTTCCCCTGGACAAGAGCCCCGCCTTCCCTTAGCAAACCTTGGCATTGGATCAAGCAGTGCTCATCCAGCTGCCCTAGGCAGAGGAGCTGGGAAGAGCACTTCCTTCCATCAGGGCAGTCGGACGCGCTCTTGCCTTGGTGCAAGTCCCCAGTTATAAAAGAAGAGCTGGTCCTCTGGCATGAACCAAACCCTTTACCGTCAGACTCGTCCAAGTTAATGACATAATAAAGACCAGCTGGCCCTTCCACTCTTCCTCAGTCTACTTTCTTGGCTTCTTTAGTTAGAACACTTTAGAATGAGACTGAAACTGGAAGTCATCATCCAATGCTAAGGAAGCATTTCTGCTTTAGACTCCTGGGAGTGTCTATTTCTTTTTCCGAATGTGTGTAGGAACAAGAGATGAAATCAATTGTCTCACTGCTTTGACTTATTAAGAGTGGAACCATGATTTAATTTTGCCATTACCAAGGTAAAGTGCGAGAGATAAAAATGGCTCAAATCTATTTATCTATCACACCATTCTGAAATAAGGTTTTCTACATCTATGATTTGTAGGGGTTATGGACTCAGATGTTAGTTATAAACAGTCCAGTCAGCTCAAATTCATTAATTTCTTTTTATCTCTTCAAATGGCAAATACCGCTATCCTTATTCACACGTGACTCTTTGGAAATATTTCATCTCCAGGATTATCACTATTTCTTTCTTCTATAACAAGGACAGTGATATTTAATGGCAATGGTTTTCTAAAGAAGGATACATTATATGGCGTGATTTATAGAAAAGCATCTTATGGCATTTCTCAGTAGAGACTGGCATTTATGCTACAGAAAACAGCCATATGACTTTTTAATAAACAACTAGGTAAAAACAATGGCGTAGGGAGACAGTTATGAATCACTGCAGTAGCAGAGAATCCAATCACTGAGGACTGTCCATAATTTAATCAAGATATTTAAATGCTAAGCACTGCCTTATCATTCAGCCATAATTCCTTTAAAAAATCCTCCAAACACTGACTAAAAGAGGGTTTTTTTTTTATTTGACAGGAAGAGTTACAGACACTGAGAGGGAGAGACAGAGAGAAAGGTCTTCCTTCTGTTGGTTCACTCCCCAAATGGCCGCCACGGCCAGAGCTGTACTGATCTGAAGCCAGGAGCCAGGTGCTTCCTCCTGGTCTCCCATGCAGGTGCAGGGGCCCAAGCACTTGGGCCATCCTCCACTGCTTTCCCGGGCCACAGCAGAGAGCTGGACTGGAAGAGGAGCAACCAGGACTAGAACCCGGCGCCCATAGGGGATTCCGGCGTCACAGGCGGAGAATTAACCAAATAAGCCACGGCACCGGCCCCTGAGAGTTAATTTTTTATTTAGTTTTTTTCTGCATTCGCAATGAGTTCTACAATGCAAATATGTGACCTTTATCTAGAGAAAAATAGCAGATACATTTTTTAAAATTCATTCCACATTGAAAAGACCACCTCAAAATTTAGAGGCACATTGAATAGCAGGGGGTAGTGGGGAGGCGCTCCTTGGATATCAATCCCAACACAAGTCTTTCGGGGCAAGATATCTGTGAAAGCAAGGCAGGCCGGCCACGTTGAGTGAGGGGAAAAGTTAAGAGTTGGGAATACTGTTGATGAGGCTGCGCTGAAGAGGCAAGTGTTTGTTCTTTGACACTGGAGCCTGACAGTGATTTATCATTCCTACCCCCAACTCCACACTGAAGCAACACTGCTGTCTCTCCTAGAGGTGTGGCTCGTGCAGACCCTGGACATCCATATTAAGTCAGGGCATGGTCTCCTGAGGTTAGTTTCAAACTATGAATGCATTTTCATGAGGTTTACAGTCAGTGACCTCATTAGTAGACAGAGACCCTAACTGCTCACCAGCAAAAAACAAAACAAAACAAATAAAAAAAAAAATCACAAGCTGTCACAAGCTAAGGCACAAAGATGAACAAAGAAAAAGAACACTGTAAGGGCTGGAATGCCTTCCCCAACCAGTCAATGGACGAGGATAGCAATTTTCAAAAGGAAATCGCAAGCAGCCGAATTATTAAGCACAACTTTCTGAATAAACAAGCAGAAGCATTTTTTTTTCCTGTGCATGTACTGCTTCTCTGGCCTTGGCAAGCTGCTCATTAATAAGAAAAACTTCTTTCACAGCAAAGATTCTAGAAGGCCCCCTCTTCTCACGGTCATCTTGATGGCCTTCCACACGCTGCAGCATCAACAGCCTTTCCGTCTCCCACCTCTGCCCCGAATCCTCATCTTTTCCTGTGGTGGGCACAGAATTTGGTTTCTTGATGCTAATTGGAGAAAGAAGATCAGGAATGAAAATGTCTTTTTTTTTTCCTATTGTGTTGAGGCCAAAGCACCTTTTCCCACTCTGGCCATTTTGGTTGTTTCCTCCTCCCTTTTTCTAAACTTCAGTGTGGGTTCCCATGCTTCTCATTGTGCTTGGGAATTAGAGCTGTAACACACAGGTTTCTCTGTGAGCTGATGGTTATCTATATGAGACAAAATCAACTCTTTGAAATCCAAAATCAATTAAAAGAAACACAAAATGCAGAAACAATCCAGGATATGATGAGATATAGTAAAAATTAGATTGGTTAAGGGCACTTAACACAGTTTCCTCTTTTTTAAAAAAAAATTATTTATTTAAAAGTCAGAGTTACAGAAAGAGATACTGAGACAAACACAGAGAGAGAGAGATCTTCCATCTGCTGGTTCACTCCACAAGCGACTGCAGCAGCCAGGGCTGAGCCAGGCCAGGAGTTCCATCTGAGTCTCCCACATGGGTGCAGGGGCCCAAGCACTTAGGTCATCCCCCACTGCTCTCCCAGGACGTCAGGAGGGAGTGGGATTGGAAGTGGGGCAGCTGGGCTGGAACCAGTGCATATATGGGGTGCCAGAGTTGCAGCTGGCAGCCTTACCGCTACACCGCCATGCTGGCCTCAGTTCCCTCTACGTTAAAAATGAAGTGAGTAATTGCACTTGCCTCATAGGACCATTAATACTTCTAAGGCACTGTGAATACTGTTCTCTCTGTAGAGGTTAACTCAATGATTTTTTTTTTTTTGAAAAAAGAAAAATTATCTGAAAGACAGAGGGTGAGAACAAGACACACACAGAAAGCTCCCATCTGTTAGTTCACTCCCCAAGTACCTACAATGGGCAGGCCTGAGCCTGGCTGAAGTCAGGAGCTAGAATCTCAATCCAGAGCTCCCATGTGGGTGGCAGGGGCCCAAGTACTTGAGTACCTGCTGCCTCCCAAGGTGCATGTTGGCAGGAAGCTGAAGTCAGGAATGGAGCCAGGACTTGAAGGTACTTTGTAATGGGACATGGACATTCTATCCTGCAGCTTAACCACTAGGCCAACCACATGCCCCAACTCCTTTTTGAATGCTATCCTTACATGGACATAAACATTTTTATGGTTAAAAAGGACAAAAATTAGTGTTGCTTAATTTTCCTAGCTCTAGATTCACCCTGACTATAATATAACAATGAAAAGTTCAATTCTTGTTCAGCCAGAATGGAGATATAAACAAATGGAAAACTAGCCTTTAAAAGTTGTTGATTTCTAGTGGAAGTATAAACTAATTTGCACCTTCTAAATGATGTTAACAACTTTAAAACACAAACACTCAATGCCCCAGTAATTTTTTAACTGTGAATTTATCTTATGGGAACAATTAGAGTTGGGTGAAGAGTTGTGTAAGATTCTTCATCAAACTTATTTATATTACTGAAAAATTGGAAGCACCTCAATGTTCAACTCTAAGGCACTGGTTAGTTAAGTAGAGCATGGACATTCATGTGAGTGAAGGGACGTGGGAGAGGTGGGGGGGGGGGCACTAGGGTGGTTTAGGGCAAAGAACCAGAGGCAGAGTTTGTCATCCTTGAGGGATCCAAAGAGTCGGCTTCAGAATCCCTACAAGACACTTCAGTTTAAACAAAATATGCTTTATCACATTGCATTTGTAGAAATGTACAGTTACATATTAACAACAGGATGCATAAATGTTTAGTTTGCTATGTATTAACACACACACACACACCCGTCACCACAATCAAAATACAGAACATTTTCATCTGTCCAAAAGGACCTGTCTAGCCCTTTCTAGGTTGATATCTGTTCCCCTATCTTAGACGCTACTGATCTGCCTCTCGTCCTGCAGAATACAAGTATAGCGCACATTTGCTAGAATTTCATGGAAGTGTGTACGCATTTAGAATGGTATATTTATCTCAGCTAAGCCAAGTTGGTAATGATTATTAACTAAAGTTTGATGTGTATTCTGATTCCCATTCTTTTAAACTAGTGTTATCCCCTTCACCCCTAAGATCTCATCCAGGACACACATTAAGCATATTTCATTAGGCTCCTTTAGGCTATCATTTTCTCAGACTTTCCTCTTCAATTTTGAAGAGTATTGGTTAAGCATTTTATAGAATGTCCCTTAATTGGAGTTTTTCTGATATCCTTTGCATGACTAGACATGGGTTGTAGATTCTGAGGCAGTAAAAGACCATTCTCATCATATCACATCAAGGGTACATGCTACCAGCATGCCTCATCTCTGTTGATATTAACCTTGATTAGAATGCTAAGATTGTATTTGTCAGATTTCTGCACTCAAAAATTATTCTTACTTTCTCCTTTTCCATACTATACACTTTAGAAGGAAGTCACTGTGCACAGCCACACTTAAAGAATGGAACGTAATATTCCACCATCTCAAGGTAGAGTATTAGAATAAATTTCTTTAAATCCTTCTTTGTGGTGGATTTGTCTACATGTCTATTGACTTATTTATTCAAGAATTTTTATATCATTAGAGACAGTTTGCACTCTATTTATTTTATACATTGGTTTATAAATCACTTCATTATTTATTTTCTTGTCCATCTGACATAACGCCATCAGTGAGTTTTTCGTGTACTTCCTTACATTCTGGAAGTACAAAATGAACTAGGCTCATCTAGTATATTCCTTGCCCGAGGCCTACAACCAGCTATTTCTCTGCAGAGCCCTGGATCTCTTTAATGGAGAATGTTATGAGAAACCAGATGTAGATTCTGGGTGTGTTCATTGCTACTGGGGCATATGTTGTCTGTTTTTAAATTGAGTTGTTTGTCTTCTTACGGTTGAGTTATAAGAGGTAATGTTTGTATTTTAAATTCTAGATGTAATTCTTATATCTGATATGTATGTTGTGAATATTTTCTCTCTGTGGTTAGTGGAGGCAGTAGGTAGGGAGAAAGGAAGAAAGGAGATAGAACTGTTGTAAATAGAGAATTGTTTTGGTTACTTGGTTGAGGCTCATCAGGAAACCAGAGGCACCTTTTAGAATATTGTTTACTGGAGGGGGCATTTGGCTTAGTGGTAAAGGTGTCCCATATTGGACTGCCTAGGTTCAATAACCACTTCTGGTTCCTGATTGCAGCTTCCTGCTAACATAGACCCTGTGAGGCCGCAGTCATGGCTCAAGTGATTGGATTCCTGCCAATTACACGAGAGACATGGATCAAGTTCCCAGCTCCTGGCTTCAGCCTCGGTCTAGCCACGTGATTCTGAGCATTTGGGGAGTGAACGAGCAGATGGAAAAGAAGATCTTGCTGTCATGTTCTCTCTCTCTCTCTCTCTCTCTCTGGCTCTTGCTCTCTCTCTAACAAATAACTAACTTAATTAATTTAAAATACTTTTTGCATCAAATTCCTGATGCTTAGCCTTTTGTTTGGTTGGTTGTTTTGGGTTTTTGTTTGTTTGTTTTTTGGATTTGTAGTTTTTGCCTTAGTGTTCACAAGTCTTGGAGAAAGAAAGTGCCCCAGTGTTTGCTGTTTCTCTTTGGATGAGCAGTAGTGTGGAAATAATGGTTGTGTGACACTTGGAGAAATGTGAAATTCAAAAGTGATTCTACAGGGCCGGCACCGTGGCGCACTAGGTTAATCTTCCACCTGCAGCACCAGCATCCCATATGGGTGCTGGGTTCTAGTCCTGGTTGCTCCTCTTCCAGTCCAGCTCTCTGCTGTGGCCTGGAAAGTCAGTGGAGGATGGCCCAAGTGCTTGGGCCCCTGCACCCACATGGGAGACCAGGAAGAAGAACCTGGCTCCTGGCTTCGGATCGGCGTAGCTCCGGCTGTAGCAGCCATTTTGGGGGGTTGAACCAACGGAAGGAAGACCTTTCTCTGTCTTTTTCTCTCACTGTCTAACTCTGCCAAATCAATTTTTTAAAAAAATGTGACTCTACAAAGGCTTAAGTACATAGTAGCTTCAATAAAAACTAAAATGAAGAGATTATTGTTGTTTTATATGACATTAAAAAAATCTATGACAGGCCGGCGCCGCGGCTCACTAGGCTAATCCTCTGCCTAGCGGCACCGGCACACCGGGTTCTAGTCCCGGTTGGGGCGCTGGATTCTGTCCCGGTTGCCCCTCTTCCAGGCCAGCTCTCTGCTGTGGCCAGGGAGTGCAGTGGAGGATGGCCCAGGTGCTTGGGCCCTGCACCCCATGGGAGACCAGGAAAAGCACCTGGCTCCTGGCTCCTGCCATCGGATCAGCGCGGTGCGCCGGCCGCAGCGCGCCGGCCGCGGCGGCCATTGGAGGGTGAACCAACGGCAAAGGAAGACCTTTCTCTCTGTCTCTCTCTCTCACTGTCCACTCTGCCTGTCAAAAAATAAAAAATAAAATAAAATAAAAAAAATCTATGACAAATATGGCTGCTGTTTTTAGGTTAAAATCAGAAAAGAAGTTTGTGTATCTACTCATTAGTCCAGAGGAGGATGAGCAGTGATAGTATAGTTCTGCTAGTTTTAAGTCCTTTCTAATGGTCAAAATTTTAGTAGCATTTTCTGAAAAGGTAGAAGTGAGCCAAGATATTTCTTTTTTTAAGATTTATTTTTATTTTTATTTGAAAGGCAGTTAAAGAGAGGCAGAGGCAGAGAGAGAGAGAGGTCTTCCACCTGCTGGTTCACTCCCCAAATGGCCTCAACAGCTGGAGCTGGGCCAATCTGAAGCCAGGAGCCAGGAACTTCTTCTAGGTCTCCCACGTGGGTTCAAGGGCCCAAGGACTGGGCCATCTTCTACTGCTTTCCCATGCCATAGCAGAGAGCTGGATCAGAAGTGGAGCAGCCGGGACTCGAACCAGTGCCCATATTGGATGCCGGCGCTTCAGGCAGCAGCTTTTCCTGCTACGCCACAGCACTGACCCCCAATTTCATTTTCACATCAACTGAATGTCTACTATGTGTAGGGAAGGCATTTGGAAAAAGAAAGATGAAAAATAATTGTTTTTTTCTTGAAGCTTACAGTTTGGGTACAATAATTTCTAGATATTTGTTGAATTTTCTATTATTTTATATATTTGAGAAGCAGGCAGAGACCAACCAACAGACAGATGCTGTCTTCAAATGCTGGGAACAGCTGGGGCTGGGCCAGGCCAAAGGTAGCAGCCAAGAGCTCAATCCAGACATCCTCTATGGGTAGCAGGGACCCAGCAACTTGAGCCACCACCTGCTGCCTCCCAGGATGGACATTAGCAGAGATCTGGAATTGAGAGTGGAGCCAGGACTCAAATTCAGGCATCCTGATATGGGATATGGGCATCGTAAATAGTGTCTTAACCAGTGCACCAAACACATGACTCTCTTTAAATTATTCATCAATACTAGTGATATGTGTCAATGTGACCAATATGATTTGAGCATTTATAAATAATGCTTGAATATTTTATTTTACATTCAATATGAAAATAGAAATTTTAACAGGGTGAGATATGAAAGAATATAAATAGAAGCTCTAATATTTTCTCTCTCTACAATTTGTTCACTGCTTGGGCTCTTTTCACCTCTTTTAGGGTTATTGTGTGTGTGTATGTGTGTGCATGTGTGTGTGGTACTGTAAAAGGTATTAAAAATGGGGAATGGAGATACTATGTGTAAATAAAAAAATTAGGTTTTTTAAAACAAAAAAAGCAAACTATTTAGGGAAATCTTGAGAACTGAATCCCGCCAAGATCATTTTCAGTGTGCCATGGGCTTTTATATTCCTGTCATATTATTTCAGGATGAGTAAACAACCTCTGATCTCGTGGTACTGATTCAAGGACTACAGTTTTTTTTAAAGATTATTTATTTATTTGTGAGGCAGAGTTACAGACTGAGAGAGGGAGAGACAGAGAGAGTAGTCTTCCACACGCTGGTTCACTCTCCAAATGGCCCCAACAGCTGGAGCTGAACCGAAGCTAGGAGCCAGGAGCTTCCTCCAAGTCTTCCATGTGGATGCAGGAGCCTAAGCACTTGGGCCATTTTCACTGCTTTCTCAGGCCATAAGTAGAGAGCTGGATCAGAAAAGGAGCATCCGGGACTCAAAGTAGCACCCATCTGTGATACCAGTGCTGCAGGCAAAGGCTTAGCCTACCACACCACAGCACCAGCCTCAAGGACCACATTTTGAGAACCACTGATAGAAAGTCTCAGCCCTGACTTGAACATCGTAATACTGCTATGGTCTGAATGGTTGTGCCAATACCTCCTCCCCCAGGTAACCATATCAGCGGTGTCTTCGGGAGGTCCCAAGGGTCCCACTCTCATTAATGAGATCAGTGTCCTTAGTAAAGAGGCCTGAGAGGGGCTGGATTGCCTCTTCTACCTCACCAGGACATGGCAAGAAGGAATCATCCATGAAGCAAGGAGGGGTCCCTCAGTGAACACCGTATCTGCCAGGGGCTTGTTATTGGATTTCCTAGCTTGCAGAACTTTGAACAATAAATTTCTGCTGTTCATAAATTACCCAGTCTAAGGTATTTTGTTACAGCTTCGCAAACAGACTAAAACAAGTTCCAGGGAAGCTTGAGGCAATTGGCTTTGGGTGGACCCTGGGCGCTTAAGTTTATCAAAGCCTCCACAGGAGACTCCAACCAGAGTTACCATAATTTTCCTAAAATTATAGCTTCCCATGTGGAGGTAATAGACCTTAGTCAATTTTGGACTGGTTGTAGCTGTAACTTTGCAAACCAACAAGCTAATTGCAGATCTAGTTCTTTCCCTTCCCTGAATCTAAAATCCATCTGTGCATCTAAGAAGAAACTTGGAAAGGAATTGGGCCTAAACCATAAACAGTTATGCACTGGAGGTGGTGCCCTTGCCTCCTCCCATCTGCTAGCTCCTGTGACTCTGGCTGTTAGCCAATGACAGCAGGCAACATGAACCAGGGTATGACCCAATCCCAGAAAATAAACTTAATACGATGAAAATCAGGGTGAACTAGAATCAGTTAGTGGTATCAGTTGACTATAATTGTTTTATAAGCTCAGATTTTGTGAATAAAATCTAGTGAGATGAAAGCAAGCTGATTCAAGACCTACCTTAAAAACTGATCACAGTTGTCACTCCACCTTCAGCAGAAAGTCCTCTGCCATCTCTATCCAGAGTTCGCTCACCATAAAAGTTACTGTTTATACTGTTCTAAGATAATCCACTGAGTCGTAAAAGACATTGCAAAGTTTTCTCCAGTTTGCTCCTTTACTAAGGCTGGGAAACCTTTAGACCAGATGTATTTCAAATTCAGACTTTTCTAGATTTTGGAAAGGTAATATAATGCATGAACAGTATATTACATAACTCCCCAAGCAAGGTCTGGGACACATCCCAAAATCAAACTCATTAATATCGCTAAGTGAATATTTGAATATAGATGGTGTGCAGAAAAACTATAAATAACCTCATGTCAAACCAGTTAGGTTTTGTCACCAAATGAACTTGGCACAGAATATGTTTTTTAAAAGAGAGCTTTTATTTCCAGAGATTTGATGAGTTTGAAATTGCAGGTAGGAGGTTATCAAGCTGAGTTATGCTTGAAATAATTTTCACCAAAAAGATTGGAACTAAAAGGAGTTTTGGAGTTATCTATAAATTAATCAAATAATAATTCAACCAGAACATTCTTGTTTCACTCTGAAAGATCGTGATTTGAGGTAGGGCCTTTGCTACCGTTTCTGCAGTTTGGAGCAAAAGTGCAATGGAGACCTACATAACATATGCTAACAAACTATTGAATAAGTATGTTCTATCTGTCTCTCTTTTATGTAAATTATTTTTAAAGATGACTGCATTTGGTTAATTTTTTATATGTAACTGGGTGTCTTAGATGGGTGAGTCATTAATAAATAAATAAATATAACTCATAAACTCTTATTTGTTCCATACAATTGAGTATTTCTCTGTCCTTTGATATAGAAAAAACATAAACTATATTGCTATTACCAAGTTTTGTTTTGTTTTGTTTTTGACAGGCAGAGTGGACAGTGAGATGTCGCTCCCCCTCTTCGTGGAGGAACGACACAGGACCCTGCGCTGTTCTTTCGTCTGCTCAGCCCTCCCCGGGTTTGCTGCTGGTTCTTCCCGGGTTGGCTACTGACCCTTCCACCTCCGTGGAAGGGCGGTTCCCCCCGCCACATTCCCCACTTCCGCGGGGGAGCGGCACACCGCCGGCTGGCTCTCTCGGGGGCTGCATAGGTGTTCCCCTTAGATGTTCCTGGTGCATATTGTCTCTCTCCTCCTTTATAGTCCTCTTCCACCAATCCCAACTCTGCTACCCACACGCCGAGTACGCTGCTCTCCTCCAATCAGGAGCAGGTCCCACAGTTTATTGGTTGAACTGGAGGCAGCTGTGTAGAAGCTGTTTCCCTTCTCAGCGCCATATTGTGGGAAAGCAGATGCATAGAATAAGTCTTAATTCCAGTAACTTAGTCTAGTCCGAGTTGCTCCCAGTTGCTCCCCACAGTGAGAGAGTGAGAGAGAGAGAGAGAGAGAGAGAAAGGTCTTCCTTTTCCATTGGTTCACCCCCAATGGCTGCTGTGGCCAGCGCACCGCGCTGATCTGAAGCCAGGAGCCAGGTGCTTCTCTTGGTCTCCCATGAGGGTGCAGGACCCAAGCACTTGGGCCATCCTCCGGTGCGCTCCTGGGCCACAGCAGAGAGCTGGACTGGAAGAGGAGCAAATGGGACAGAACCAGTGCCCCAATCAGGACTAGAACCAGGGGTGCTGGCACCGCAGGCAGAGGATTAGCCTAGTGAGCCGCGGCGCCGGCTGCTGTAACCAAGTTTTACACATAATTGACAGTGATGAGCTAATGAGTTAACATTTTGAATTTACAAGTATATTAATAAAAAATTTAAAAGAAGATGTAAAATAAAAACTTCCTCATGGGGTGGGTATTCAGCACTGTGATCAGATGCCACTTGGAATGCTCACGCCCGCGTGAGTGCTGGGGTGAGTCCTGCCTCTGCTTGTGAATCCTGCTTCCTGCTAATGTGCACCCTGGGAGGCAACAGCGCTGATGGAGTCCGTGCCTTCCTGCCACCCTCACAGAGGACGTGGATCATGCTTCTGGCTCCCGGCTTCTGTCTGGCCCAGGCCTGGCGGGGGCAGGAATTTGGGAGGGGACCAGGAGAGGGAAGATCTCTGTCTCTCTACCTTCCAATTAAATAAATAAGTAAATAAGATCTTCAAAGGCTTTTTGTGTTTTCAAAAAATATTTTTCTCTAGTATGTTGAAAAATAACTAGTCCCATTTAAAGGTAAAATATGAATATATGATTAACAAATGTTAAAATAAAATGCACATTGGCCGGCGCCGTGGCTCACTAGGCTAATCCTCCACCTAGCGGCGCCGGCACACCGGGTTCTAGTCCCGGTCGTGGCGCTGGATTCTGTCCCAGTTGCCCCTCTTCCAGGCCAGCTCTCTGCTGTGGCCAGGGAGTGCAGTGGAGGATGGCCCAGGTGCTTGGGCCCTGCACCCCATGGGAGACCAGGAAAAGCACCTGGCTCCTGGCTCCTGCCAACGGATCAGCGCGGTGCGCCGGCCGCGGTGCGCCGGCCGCAGCGCGCCGGCCGCTGCGGCCATTGAAGGGTGAACCAATGGCAAAAGGAAGACCTTTCTCTCTGTCTCTCTCTCTCACTGTCCACTCTGCCTGTCAAAAAAAATAATAAAAAATAAAATGCATATTAAAGTTTATTTTTTATTTTAAAAAGGGGATGACCTTTTCTTAAGTATACTTACTAAAAACATCAGCACAGTTCTAACATTTGCTGTCTCTCTGGTTGCTGGTGTAAAGAATCACACCCTGATTCCTGGTGGTGTTTCTTGACCTGCTGCTGAGTCTGGGCATGGTTTCGGTGTGCCCCTCAAAGGTTCATGTGCCGGATTCCTGGTCACGAGAGTGACAGTGTTGAGAGAGGGTAGAATCTTTAGGAGATGGAGCCTAGTGGGAGTAACCACCCAGGGTAGGGGTTAGTGCTGGTCTTAGGGAGTGAACAAGTCCTTCCAAGAGGGGGTGGGTGTAAGTTCTTGGCTTCTTCTGCATGCAGCCTTTTCCCTCTCCATCTCTCCACCACGTTGTGACACAGCCAAGGAGTCCCTCACCAGAGACCAAACAGATGGAGCTGCCTAATATTGGACTTTCAGCCTCCAAAACTGTGAGCTAAATAAATCCTTCTTTCTTGGTTCCCATGAAGTACTCAGTTTTAGGTATTTTGTTATAGTAATAGAAAACAGACAAAGACATCTACCTAAACACCATCTAAACACATATATGTATATACACATTTAAGAGTAATTAAAACTATTTAGTGATATAAAATGTTTCTTTGTCACAAGAGCAGATGCTGTGAATGCCACATTTGTGAACCCTTCTGGACTGTGAATTAGACAGGACACAAAAAAAGCGGGAGAGTTGATATTCCACTCTTATTGGCAGAGGATTCTTCTTTGTGCAATATCAGTCTATTGCATTTTTGCTATCTGTGAGATTTGATGAATTCATTAATCTGCATTTTCTCCTACCCAAGGGCTTGCAAGGTTCATCTTCCCACTCTCTGTGGCCACATCCCTCACAGCATTCGGATGCAGTCTTCTGTTTCCAGAACAGAGGGCAAGACTGAGAGAGGCTTGGGGTTTGAACAGTGCTGATGGGGAAAGAGGCTTAGGTGACGGGAGGTCTGTGACAACACTGAGTATAAGATCCTAAGTGTCAGAGGCACTACTGTATCCTGTAAGAACCATCTGGTGCTTGTGGCATGCAGAGCTCTCTAAAGCGAAGGTCCAATGGTGACACAGATGAAGAAACTAACCAATGTAAGTCAACCCAAACGGGTGAGTGCCCATTCTGGCTTGAGAAAACGTCCACAGAAGGAGCAGCTCTGCCTGTTGTTCCAGTGGTTAGATAACCTTGCTCTCCGGGTGCTCTGTATCAGCGGCAGCAAACACAGTCCCCAGGCTGAATCTAGCTTGCTGACTGTTTTGTGAATAACGTTTTCATGGAAATCAGCCCCACGTTTATGTTTGCATCCATGTCAGTTTCCTTGTTCAAATGGCAGAGTTGAGTTCTTGCAAAAGCTGGAATATTTACTTTTGGGCCTTTTACAGAAGATTTTATGAAAGCTTAACACAACGCTGGATCATTTCTTCAGTTACAGCCTCAAGGGAGTTAGAAAACCACCCTTCAATGCCATCTCTCCGAATAACCTTCATATGAGGAGCCTTAAATACCCACTCTTAAGAGTAAATCACCCCATTTATCTCATCTCCTTGTTTTAACATTACCTTTCTTACTTTCTTACAAAATACACAATTCCCTCATATGCTCAATTGCTTACAAAGGCTCAAGGGTTATGAACACATATGTGAAACCCTAAAGTGTAGATCACCAACTATTCAGAAATTTAGCACCAATAAAAATTTTCTCCCATACCAGAGGCCTTTAAACGTGTAAAGAAGTGAGACACATTTTGGAGGCTTGGATCACTTCCATTTCTCTGCTTCCCTAAATTCACAATACTGTTGATCTATGAAAATGCTTTGGGCAGTCTGTGTGGTGGGGATACCACAGTTACAACAACGGCTTTCAAAAATAAAGTGCAAGTTGGGTTTCAATGAAATGCAACTATTGCAAAACCATGAAATTATTAGGAAATTTTCTGTACTTTTGACATGACCTGAGCAGGCTCTAATTTATTTACTTCATTTTCCTTGATGTACATTGTTCTCAATAAAAATGCAAAGACTACACAGAATGGCTCTGAGAGCTATAAAGAAAGGGCTAAGCTTCCAGATAGCTATCTGAACTCAAGGACAATGTCTCTACCTGAGAATTCTGTTGCCCAAAGCTAGTGAAAGGTGTGTTTGTCTTTGTGGACAGGTGGTGCAGTCTAGCGGAAAGACAGCCAAGTGTTTCGAAGTCTGGCTTTGATTTGCTGCTTCCCCGCCCCAGCTCTGTGAACTGGAGCAAATTTTGTATTCTCTCTGAGCCTCACTTTTAAATAGGGATTGAGTGAGCCTTGCAGAGTTTCTATGAGGATTTAAAATAATCAGCACTTCATAAATGATAGTTTCGTGACTGCTGTCATTATTTCTGGAACACTGTACAGCTACATACTCCAAGAATAAGAGTGTCAGACAGGGGTGGGCATTCGGTGCAGTGGTCAAGATGCCACTTGGGACACCTGCATCCCACACCAGAGTGCCTGGGTTAGAGTCCTGGCTCCACTCGCATGCATCCTGAGAAGCAGCAGGTGATGGCTCAAGTAGTTGATTTCCTGCCACCTACATGGGAGACTTGGATTCAGTTCCCAGATGGCCCAGCTCTGGCTACTCTCTCCCTCCCCCCCTTCAAATTAATTAATTAATTATAGAAAAAGAATGTTAGAGAATGGAGTGAGAAGTAGTAGACAACAAGCTTCTGAAAATAATCCCTGTGGCCCCCATCTCTTCTCCAGGTATCCCCTTTAATGTTTCCAGTGTGCTTGCCCCAGGAGATACTCAACAGGCCCTGCCACCATGTCGGCGCTACTCCTGTCCACTTCTCCCTTTGCACACAAATCCAGGGGCCTCTGGGACAACTCGCCCATGCACGTAGATGGAATGCAATTCCAAAGGCAAAGTACAGAGTGCAGGGGATTCTCAGGCATGCAGTACCCTGAGGTGGCCCTGCCTCTAGTCCAAAGGTCCATCTTCTCTAGTTCCAGGAAAATAGATAATTTAGGATTGAAGTCACAGCTTTAATTGGTTTCTCTTCTGATTCGCCCAAAGCTGACAGACAGGCCTCTGGTTTAATCCTGAATGTGCGTGAATAAATCGACATCTTGTTTATCTTTCTCTAAGAAGTCAGGAAGTAACCCAAGGTCATGGGCACCATGCTGCTCGGGAGGCCAGACCGGAGAGCAAGGCGCAATGAGGCGCGGAAGATGGCCTGTGGTACTAACTCACCAGCAAGGCTGTCATTGGACGTGCATGGAGGGTGACTGCCTGCCTGCACCTTGTCACTTGGGGGCATGAGGATGGGGAGCACTGTGGCAGAGGATACTAATTTGCTAATGAGGCCCTAATAAAGTGTCACAGACTAAATAGCTTAAAACAACAGAAATCCATTGTTTTGCAGCTCTGGAGGCTGCAAGTCTGAAATCAAAATGTCGGCACGGTCAAGTTCACCTGCAGCCTATAGGGGAGCATCCCCCCTGGTCTCTTCCCACTACTTCCCTCTGCATCCCTCCACCCTCTGCTTCTGGCACCACGTGGCACTCTTCCTGTATCTTCACATCATCCTCTCTGTGTGTCTCCGTGTCTCTTCTCTTTTTATCAGGATGCTGATCATATTGAATCAGGGTTTATCCTGCTGCACTGTGACCTCACTTTAGCTTAATTAATCTGGAAAGACCCCATTTCCAAATAAGAGGTCATTCACAGGTTCTAGGGGTTAGAACTTCAGCGTGTCTTTCTGGGAGGCACAAGAGGTGGTAAGAGAGAGGAAGGCAGTTGACCCAGAGATGCCCAACTCCTTCAGGTCTCCTGGCCGCTTACTCCTCCCTGTGGTAATGCCCTTAATAGTCACACTTTTAACCTTTGGCCAGTCCTCTCAGTCTCATGACCAGCATTACAATCCCCTACAGGATCTTGTTCACAGTGTAGATCCCTTTGGATGAGAGATAGCCTGGGGAGGAGGATAAGAGAGCCACTCCCTTGGAATGCACACTTTGTAGCCAAGCTGATATTCGCAGTCTTTAATTTAAAAAAAGAAAAACAGGGGATTCATTCCAAAACCAGTCATTTCACAATATGGTGAGTAGAAGATGTAGATAAAGGAAAGGAAAAAGAGAAGGGACTTGGTGTGTAGTGAAGAAAATTAGCGAAGAGAGACGAGGAATGAAAGGTGGAGGGGATCCCCTCACTACTGTGCCAACAGTTAGCCCTGGACACCAGCCTTGATACAGGGAAGCCGAGATGAACATTATTCAAATTGGACTGCAGGTACTGCCTTCAACCCGACACTGTGGTGCCACTTATGAGCAAGGTGGAACTGCGGGCTAGCAGGCCAGGACCCAGGTTCTCCATTCCTCTTAGACCACAGGGCACAGACTGGTCCCCTCAGTAGGAACACCATTTTCGGAGTAGCACTGTTTCTTGCAGAGGTGGGAGAGATGAAATGGTTAAGAATGAGCAACAGGTGACCTACACTGCCTGGTGATGTGTAGAGCAAGCACGGATCCCAGGGGCATCTGAGAACAGCCTCACTTGGGTGCCACTGCAGTGGAGGGCACTTGTTGTTATCCCCTCTGTACACCTTGAGCACTAAGATTTTCTTGTAAACAAGTTGGTAGGAGCAGTAGTGGGGAAAGGACAGTCTACCCAACTCAGATATCTCCCCTTCATAGTAGCTGAAGACACTCTTTCCCCCAGAACTCACCGAAAACTACAGAAAAGAGTGAATAAAGCAGGACAGAGAAATAAATTATTCACAATTCAGTAAGTGCACAAGTTCTAAATAATAAAGAGTTACAGCTTTGTTCTATTTCCCATGTATCCTATTAGAAAGACCTTACAAAATACTTCGTCCCCGTTCTTTTTTTTTTTTAATATTTACTTGAAAGGGAAGAGAGAAAGAGAGAAAGGGGGAGAGAGGGAGAGAGAGAGAGAGAGAGAGAGAGAGAGAGAAACAGCTGCTCTCTCTACTGGTTCATTCCCCAAATGGCTGTAATCGCCAGGTCTGGGACAGACAGAAGCTAGGAGCCTGGAACGCCACCTTCCACCGCCTTCCTACGTGTATTAGCAGAAAGCTGGATCAAAAGCAGAGTAGCTAGGACTTGAACTGGCACTCAGATATGGTATACTCAGATATGGCATCACAAGCAATGGCTTAACCCACTAAGCAACAGCATCCCATTTCCTCCTTGGTTCCCCTTCTTCAGCCTCTTTTCAATATTGCTCAAGAACTTAGCTCCCTGGAAGGCTGGTGGTCATTTGGTAGAGAAAAAAATAGATAGGAATGTATGCAAGAAGTGAGTCACAGGATCTCAGCAAAGCAGAAAAGGGAAGCTGTCTCAAAAAAAGATGATGAAAAGAGAATTCTGCATTCCCAGAGGGAGAGTCATACTGAATTTCCAAGACAATGGACAGAGACGCTCCCTCTGAGGAGAAGGACAGCACTAGCACTAATCTGTGCTTCCTCAACAGTGTGAGTTGAGGGGTGCATGCGGCTAAATACAGCCCCAAACATCAACTGCTTCAGCTGCTGCCAAAATGTGAAATGTCTGTGGTTAAACACTCTCCTCTGGTTTAAGGCATTTTCTTCCAAAGACTCCTGTACAAATATAATTTCCTTCCCTAGGAAAGTTAGCTCACTGGCAACCTCCAACAGCTTGTTAGATTCCTACTTGATAAAGTGTGGCAGCAGGGCCCCACAGGCACCAAATTACTCTGTGAAGGAGAGAGTGGTGTGATGCGATGTGATAAGAAGAAAAAAATCCTCCTGTCCAGCAGGTCACACTGGCCCAAGGACACAGGCTACCAAGGGGCTGAACCTGGCTATGACTACAGGGCTGGCATCGCTGTGGTGCTAGGCCCGCAGATGTGGGAGAGTACTGTCCCAAAGCGTGAAGAGGGAAAACCAGATGAACTCAATGTGTTGGCAAGGGGTCCCCAGTGAGATACACTCTTCAGTTTGGGCTTTGAATTCTAAAAGGCGTGTTTTATGTTTTAGGGACTTCCTATTTTTTTTTTTTTTCAAGTTGAAACAGCATGTTTGCATTAAAGAGCGGTGTGCCAAAGATGATGCTACTCATGGTGTTAGAGTTGGTGTGCAGACTTCGCCTTGGAAAGGAAGAATTCTCGTTCCTTTGCTTGGTTTTAGAGACAGGCACAGCCCCGGGGCTCAAGAATTTCCTGCCTTGCTGGTGTCTAACTCTTCTCTCCTTATTCTGTCCTCTATGTTGATGCTCTCCCAGCCCTTGGGGCTCCTCTCCTTACTGCATAGAGCACCCTGGAGGGTTGACTCTCTCTCTCTCTGTATCCTTCCTAATAAAGACTTTTTGTTGGAACCCTAATTTTGTCATCATGCATTTTAAAGTCCAC
This sequence comes from Oryctolagus cuniculus, assembly GCF_964237555.1. Lineage (NCBI taxonomy): Eukaryota > Metazoa > Chordata > Mammalia > Lagomorpha > Leporidae > Oryctolagus > Oryctolagus cuniculus. The sequence goes on along the minus strand of NC_091435.1, from coordinate 63,121,437 downwards.
TTTTATGAGGATGAAGCCAATGACAAAAAAGTTGGTTTATAGGGCTAATGTGAAATACATACAGGGTGCAGAATAATCAAATGAATACAATACAATCTGTTTTTAAATCTTGTATAAGCTTTTTGCAAAGCTCTACTTTAGGGTAATTTGAGATTTTTTTTTCCCGTTTCTTTTCTTTTCATTTTCAAAGAAGGCAGCAGGACACCGTGGGAAAGTCATGAGCTTTGGAAGCAGATAGACATGAATTTCACCCAACCCTGCTTCATGCTTAAGTGTGGCTGGCAATTTGTGTACATTCTCTCTGAGCTGCACCCATTGTTAGGAATAGAAATCGCGATGGTCTATAGCCACACTACCCTGAGTGCACCCGATCTTCTCTGACCTTGGAAGCTAAGAAGAGTCGGGCCTGGATAGTACTTGGCTGGGAGAAATCCCTACGCTGCAGAGTTGGTGTAAGGAAAAGTAATTATTAAATCCTAAGACTGCTTTGAGGACTAAATAACTTAACTTTTTGGAGAATCAAATGATGTTTATTTTGATGCAGAACAATTTTTTTTAACTTTTATTTAGTAAATATAAATTTCCAAAGTACAGTTTATGGATTACAATGCCCCCCCCCCATAACTTCCCTCCCACTCGCACCCCTCCCATCTCCCATTCCCTCTCCCATTCCATTCACATCAAGATTCATTTTCGGCCGGCGCGGCGGCTCAGTAGGCTAATCTTCCGCCTTGTGGCACCAGCACACCGGGTTCTAGTCCCGGTTGGGGCGCTGGATTCTGTCCCGGTTGCCCCTCTTCCAGGCCAGCTCTCTGCTGTGGCCATGGAGTGCAGTGGAGGATGGCCCAAGTACTTGGGCCCTGCACCCCATGGGAGACCAGGGTAAGCACCTGGCTCCTGCCTTTGGATAGGCGCGGTGCGCTGGCCTCAGCGCGCCGGCCGTGGGGCCATTGGAGGGTGAACCAACGGCAAAGGAAGACCTTTCTCTCTGTCTCTCTCTCTCTCAGAACAATTTTAAAATCCATGCATACCAGGAGTCTTGAAAAAGTTCATGGACATGCATATTAAGAAAAAAAGCATGCAAAAATTTCAAAAAAATGTTTTATGCCATAGTACACTTATTTTTCAGCTCCACATTTCCACATACTTTTGGGAGTCTCCTTGTGTATCTCAAATAATTAGTAAATGTTTGACACATACCAAGGTTCTATAAATGCTAGGCATTCTTATCAATACTGGATAAAAACAGAAAACCTTCAAAAAGAAAACTAAAGATGAAAAAAGGAAGCCAGTGGGGAACCGGAAGAAACACTGAGCAGAGAAGGGCAGCGCTGTGCACTTTCCTGCTGTGAGTTAAGGTCCTGACTCCCAGGACTGGGCACCCAGTAGCAGAAGAAAGCTAAGAGCTGCCTGTGTAGGAGAATGTACTTCCAGGAGGAAAATGAGAGATGAGTGGAGTTAACAGGCTTTCAGGCAGTATTTGGTAATAGCTTGAAAATGGGAGAGCCATTATCATAAAAGCGTACAAAAAAGGAAGTGCGGGAATATTCATTGTTTTAAAGTCACTTAGTCAATGACATTTATATTTTCGTTTGATTATGAAAGCAGTGCGTGCTCAGATTGGAAACTTGGAATATCCAGAAAATCACAGTCTGATGTGAAAATAATCCATAACGCAGGAAGGCTCATTCTTCATTTAGAGTTAAGTCTTTGTAGTCCTATCTATATTTACATTTCTTTTCTACTACAAAGTTGGCCTTCTTTTACAAAAGTAGCATACCTACATGCTCTTTAAAGCATTTTCTTTATTTATTTGAAAGGCAGAGTTAGAGAGAGGCAGAGACAGAGGCAGAGAGAGAGAGAGAGAGGTCTTCCATCCACTGGTTCACTCTCCAGCTGACCTCAATGGCCAGAGCAGGGCCAATCCAAAGTGGAACAGCTGAGAGCATAGTGGGCTAGGCCTCTGCTGGCGGTGCCAGAATCCCATATGAGCGCCAGTTCTAGTCCTGACTGTTCCTCTTCTGATCCAGCTTTCTGCTATGGCCTGGGAAGGCAGTAGAGATGGCCCAAGTCCTTGGGCCCCTGTACCCATGTGGGAGACCCTGATGAAGCTCCAGGCTTCTTCTGGCTTTGGATCAGCTGAGCTCTGGCCATTGTAGCCATCTGGAGAGTGAACCAGCGGATGGAAGCATTTTCTTTCTGTAACTCCCTCTCTATGTCTGTAATTCCACCTCTCAAATAAAGAAATAAAATCTAAGGAAGAAGGAAGGAAGGAAGGAAGGAAGGAAGGAAGGAAGGAAGGAAGGAAGGAAGGAAGGAAGGAGAGAGATGCATTTTTAATCTCTATACATTGAAAAGGACTAAAAACAATGATTAATCCAGTAGCAAAGAACACCTTCAGTGCCCAGATTATAGACTCTAACATCTTCCACTGGAAGAAAATAGTTTCCTAGAGAAATGTTGGATTCTTTATCTGGGGCAAGAAAGAAGCAAGATGAGCCTGGAATATCTTACACCAGACAGCCAGAATAAAAAAGAGTACAAAAGGATTTGGGGACTTGAATAGGCTCCCACCATCAAAGCTGTGGTCATTTGAGCACCAAGCGGAATAACTTCAATGGATTGAAATGTATCAAAGATGTGTTGACCCATTGTGGGTTCACAGTGATACTTCTCACTTCAAAGTATTCACGGGTCACTTTGAAAGAACAAAATTATTATTTTCATTACAAAATAATTAAAGAGAACGCATGAAGTTTTCATCTTGGTTTTTCCTTAGAAATTGTATCTTCAGAGAAATAAATAATGAGGAAAACTTATTTTTATATAATATTCCAACTCAGCAAGTTAGAAAAATGGTGTGATTAGAACATCACCCTTTGCAGACTTTATGCTCTAATGACTGTAGCATCACCAAAGAGCAAATAAACAAGAGCAAACCAAAGAAAATTAACTACCCACATTTTTTTAATCATAATTACTCATCTCCTCTCCGATCTGGCTATGCTTTCCTGGCCTGCCCCACTGACATTTAACTTAGCCACGAGACTATTCTTGAATAACGGAATGTACACAAACTTGACATAAGCCACTTCCAAAGAAAAGCTTTCAGTTCAGTTGTGTGGTTTTGTTCTGCCCTCCTTGAGCATCTGTTCTCCATATGAAAATTACAATTACCTGGAAGTTGCCACTTCTTTGCTCTGAGTCCAAGAATGAGAAGATGTAGAGCGAATGTGAACACAACTTGGAGCAGAACGGGAGCAGAGCTGCAAGCCTTGTCAGCAATAAGCAGGATGTGGTGAGCCACTGAGATTGGAGGACTTCACTAATAAAGTAATAGCCTTGCCCAAAATGTCAAGCCTGGCCTTAGTCTCCAAAGCCATCAGTTATAAGAAATCAAAGGGACAAACATATGAAATAACATCAAGAGGATTCACTTGGAAAACCCAGACTATGAGAAACTCTGGTACAGACAACCCAATTTCCTTGCCACAGTATTAACAAGAATAAAAATATAGATGAAGGGGGCTGGCCCTATGGAATAGTGGGTTAAGTCTCCTGCAACACTGGCATCCCATAACTGCACTAGTTCAAGTCCCAGCTACTCCACTTCCAATCTAGCTCCCTGCTAATAATGTGCACAGCAAAGCAGTGGAGGATCGCCCAAGAGTACCCACACAGAAAATCTGGAAGAAGCTTCTGGCTCCTGGCTTCAACCTGACCCAGCACCAGCTGTTGCAGCCATTTGGGGAGTGAACCAACAAATGCAAGATTCTCTTTTTCTGTCTCTTCCTTTCTTGCAGTAACTCTGACTTTCAAATAAATAAATAAATCTTAAAAAAAAAAATAGATGGAGGAGGAAACCATAGATGAAAGGAACTTAAAACATTCAACCAACCACATTGTCTATTATAATTTTAATTTATTCACGATCTTTTGATGGACACAATTTTTTATTTGAACTGGTGGTACTATGAGAAATATCTTACGGCATCCATCTTGACACATATCTATGTCTTTTTCTCTCTCTAGGAGAAATTTCTAGAAATTAACTCTTTTATCTGAAGTTTGTACACTTTTTAAGCTTTGTACAATTTTGTTATTTATTCTTGATTGAACAAATATTTATTTTTGAATACCTACTATGCGATTCTGTTAAGCCCTGAAGGATTAACAAAAATAGGGTGATGGTCCAACAACTTGGCAATCCAATTAGGGATATAAAAAGACTTCCAAAGGGTGTCACACTACTGGGATGGATCACAAATACTAGAGCAGTTTAGAGAAAGAAGAAAAGTATACGGGTTAGAGGTGATCCAGAAAGTTTCATGAGGGAGACGGAATCTGAATTCATGGTTGAAGAGAGGAAGGACACACTGAGTAAAGAGGAGGTACAGCGTATTGCAGACTATGGGTTACATCCCATAATGGAGTTGGATTCGTAGAGTAGAGTGGTTTTGTTTTTAAACTTTATTTAATTGTCAATAATTCAAAATCAAGAGATTTCGCTTTTAAAAAAAATTTGTATTTCTGACTTAACAAAAGGAAGACCTGACAATACTAAGAGCATAGTCTTCCTTGTCCTTGTCCCATCGACTAGAGTTGAAAATTATCTCTGCCATTTAAATGAGACTTGCTCTCTCCAGTGTGCCATGGTCCTCGTTTGGTCTATATCATTCATTGCTTTGTCTAGTCCTTGTGAATTTGGGATAGTCTCATGGGTAGATGAGGAAGATCATACCCATAAAAACATAGGTAAACCAAACTGGTCACTGTGGAATGTTCACACTTGGAAACAGTATGAAAAAGTTGGAATCAGATCATGACAAGTCTTCCATGTCAGACTCATATTATCCTTAAATTCTTGGATGAGAACCTTGCCCCAGATACTGAGTTTGAGATAACCCTACTGTCCCTCCTGCAGCCACACTTAAGATGCCATAGCCACTGGAACCCAGGACTATCCTTCCCTCCCAGATAATACTCATACTCTGGACCCTGGAACTTGCTGCCTCAATGTCCCTGAGTCTACTTCCAGAGCTTGAAGAGGCATCTTCCTCTCCTACCAGCATGCATACCTCTGGATCACAGTCAATAGAGACTAGAGGACTATGGATGGGCCTGGGCTGTAGGCTGAATATTCACACACCTACATACTAGGCCTCTTGTAATGGGATGGGATTGAGGATGAGAAGAGTGGTGAGTCAGATATTTTATTGGTCCTTTTATTCCTGTCCCATCATGATAGGCTTGTCCTGATCAGTGAGAAGAGTTTTTAAGATGCTGTTCCATGGGTTTTAGGGAGACAAGGAAGGGTTTGTGAGCTCTTTAGCAGCCCTAGAGAGGATGGATTGATCAGGACAAGAAGGAGAGCAGGCAGCTCAGCTCAGAAGTGATGACTCAGTGGGGACGGAGGTGAAAAGAGAAATTCAGGAAAATTCAACCACCATTAAATTGCAGGGTTATGTAATCTCCGCTTTGGAAGAATTACAGTATTGCCCAAACAATTCCAGGTCCTCTTCTATCTTGTAGTTCTATTAGCAAACCTCAGAAAGGGTTATAAAATGATGGTGGTGACTATGTTCAGGAATCAGTTAACATTTTTTAGATTTTGTACCTACATTCAACTTCAAAGGAATAAAGTTGGGGCAGAAGTAAAGTGCTCATTTCAGAGAGGGGACATGGTGAGATGACTACAATAGAGAACACGATAATAGCTAGATGTACCATAAGTTGTTGGAGAAAGCTAACTGTGAAATTACAGTGATGGAGCAAAGGAAATATTCAGCAAGAGATGGAAGGCAGATGGGGGTACTGTGAAATTAAAGAAGAAGGCAAGGTAGTTATTCATAGCTATTCTTCTATTGTAACTCCGAAATATGTGTGCTTAAAGAATGAACAGAAAGTAATTGATTTGAAATAGGAAAGCATTAAAGCTTGGAAATATGGAAACATAAGAAATGTCTCTGAATTAAATATCTGAAATGGATTTTAGGCCTTTTTTTTTGGTCCATATAAGTCACCCTAACAAAATATTTTAATAAAATATTTCTTGAAAAAATTAGTCTCCAGACTTTTTGGAAGAAAATATCCCTGCTGATTCAAGGTAAATGGTAAAACTCAAAGTTATGAAAATTGCTGTAGGGCTCCAAGAGACAGCTCTTGCCTAATGTGGGTGCTGATATTTGTTCCACAGAGGGTATTCATCTTATCAACACCAAAGCACCTTACTTGGCCCAGATTCAGTTTTCTAGGGGCAGACTTGATACGGGTCACGACCACAGGCAGTTCTCCAGAGAAGAGAGCATCTAGACACAGTTATTAGCCCGCATTGCAGCTCTGCAGGATAGATGCACCTGCTGGTAGAGCAGGTCTGAGTTGAGCCTACTCCCAGTAGCCTTCACACTGGACACTATCGTGCTACAACAAAGCAATGTGCGGTTCTCAGAATCAAAACTGAGGTAGCTTAGTGCAGAGAACTGGATCTCACTGGTGGAGATAGCAACTCAGAAAAAGGCTTCTCTTCCACCCAAATCATGAGATTTGGGACAAGCCACTTAGTGCCTGCAGGCTTGTTTACTCACCCACAAAATCAGAAACATTCAAATGCCTTTTCTGACAGAGAAGAAAATAGATATAAGAAATGACATATTGGTATGTGATACCCAAGAGGTTACATTTTCATATTTTTGTATAATAGAAAAAGATCTAGAATGCTACCCACCACATTAACTGTAAGTGAGGAGTACTGTATGACATTATACAGGGAGTACAATAAGCTGGCAAATAGCATAGATTTCCATTCCATACTGTTTTTTAATATATTTTAAAAAGATTTATTTATTCATGTATTTGAAAGTCAGAGTTACAGAGAGAGAGAAAGAAAAAGAGAGAGAGGTTTTCCATCTGCTGGTTCCCTCCCCCTACCCGAGAGACCAGAAAGGACAGGTTAAACCATGCCAAAGCCAGGAGCCAGCTTTTATATTCTTTGGTTTTGCTTATTCTAGTTTTTCTTCAATGAATACTCATTAATTTTGCAATAAGGCCGATATATAAAACAAAAAAGAGTTCTTTATAACATCTGAACTGTTAATAACTGACAGGCATTTTAGGTGATTTCTATTCTAACTGGAATGAAATAATTAAAATTGTTAAAGCAATACATCAAATGGGGAACAATGACCATAAATTTTCTAGCCTTCCATTCAGAAACACAGAAGTCTTAGAATTGGATTTATATATTTGCGTGAACTTTTGTTGCTATTATTTTTATCTCTGTATTTGCACAGCAGTGGGAACCTGAAGTCCTGTCTGTGTGTTGCTTTGTTGGGTAAATGCAACATCACTGTTTCAGCGTTCAGTAGTGGGTGTAATCTCGCATAATTGTCTAAGCTGTGCACAGCTCTAAGAGCATAAGAAGGTAACAAGCACTACCCCACTTGCCATAGACAAATGAATACCAAATAGCCAGTTCAGCAGCAGCGCCTTGTCAGACTTCAGCCTGTGGACGATAAACCTCTCCTGAGACCAGACACCTCAATCACAGCCTTGTGCTGTCGTGGCCACATGCGAATGCAGACTATTCTCCATACACCAGGTCTCTTGCCTAAGGTGTGAGTTCGGGACAGCCAATTGCTGTTTTATCAGGAATATGCAGGTGGCTGATCAAGGCCAATATTGAAGGGATTTGTTTGAATTGTTCCATTCCCTGGGAAGTTTCTCTCACTGCTAAGGAAAAATGAGGAAATGGTCGTGCACTGCTCGCTTTTGTGCGCTCTCTCTCTCTCTCTCACACACACACACAGAGAGAAAGAGAGAGAGGGAGAGGGAGAAAGAGAGAGAGAGAGAGAATGCTTTAGGTCAAATTATCATCAAGGAGCCAGTAGGATATCTCTTAAAATGGGCTGTTGCAATCACGCTTTCACTCCAGCCACTCCACTTGGCAGGTAATTGCAAGCCAGGGGCAAGCCACAAATACCATTAAATACAGATATTATCGCTCCTGACGCCCACAAGCGCCATCATAGTAATGAACAACAGTGTGCTCAGATTCCCTGGTCACACGGACCATACATTTCACAAGAACTTTGAAAGTCCAGACTAATGGACGAATTCTCCCAGCTGGAAGATTTCTTTGGAGTCTAGATGAATTCAGAAGGAGAAAGTTAATTGAGGTAAAACAAAAATAGTAATGGATTTATTCTAAATTTAGACAGCAGAAAGGTTTTTTTTTTTCTTTTTTGTTTCAGTTCTTTCCCTCCAAGATTTCTTTCTGTGTTTTTTTTTTTTCCTAGTGAGGCTATTAGCATAACTCTTTAGACCTCTTTGGCAAACAGAAATAAATAAATCATGGGCACCCACCCAAGCATTTTAAGGAAATTTATAGTGAGAATAGTGTACATATTGATCAAACAGGCATCTTGCCACAGTCAATGAGGTCCCTGGCAGGCAGATCTCAGAAAACTGAGCAAAATTATAAAACCATCAAGTGTAGAATCACTAACTATTTCAGTACATGTAACCAATAAAGCATTACGGTTCCTATAAGAGGAAATTATCCCTGATAGAGCCACTGCACTGCTTGGAGGTGGTAGGCATAAAAATAGATTTCAGGAAACTCACTTTTTTTCCATTTTTAAAAAACCTTCAACAAGATTTTATTTCAGAGGTGATTTACAACCTTGGGGGGAACATATCTTTCATTAAGAGATGATCTGGAGGGGCTGGAGCCATGGCGTAGCAGGTTAAAGCCTTTAACTTTTCTAGATAGTTTAATGATATACTGAAGGAACTATTTGAGTCTGCATGGGACACAACATGACATTCCAGCTTCAGGATGGGTAGTGCAGAGGAAATACATTTAATTACTTGGAAAATGTTAGCCTCCTATATGATTATATAGTACAGTCTTTTATATGCAAGATAATGTAATATAAATATATTAGAGTCTTTTATATGCAATGTACATGCAAGCAAGATCTGGCAAGGAACAAAGTTGCAGTACAAAGCATCCCAAAGATGTGGGGCCAATGTGTTGCTGAAGTTGAAAGGGAGAATGAACTGATTATGATCAGACTGAGAAGTAGAAACAAAATACAAACCATTCTTCAGCTTTGCACACAGCCATGGTGTGTACACATCTAGAAAACTGCTTCAGTTCTGGACATGAAGAAAAGCAAGGTGGGGGGTGGGCAGCGCTATGGCACAGTAGATTAATCCTCTGCCTGAAACACTGGCATCCCATATGGACGCTGTTTCAAGTCCTGGCTGCTCCTCTTCTGATCCAGCTCTCTGCTATTGCCTGGGAAAGCAGTAGAAGATGGCCCAAGTCTTTGGGCCCCTGCACCCGCGTGGGAGATTTGGAAGAAGATCCTGGCTCCTGACTTCAGTCGCATTGGCTCAGCTCCGTCCATTGTGGCCATTTGGGGAGTGAACCAGGGGATGGAAGACATTTCTCTCTGTCTTTCCCTCTCACTATCTGTTACTCTCCCTCTCAAATAAATAAATAAAATATTTTTTGAAAAAAAGAAAAGAAAAGAAAAGAAATTCAGGGAAGCGCCTAGCAGGGAAAATGTACTGGGACAACAAAAGGACTGATTCACACTGAAGCCGAGACACACGTAGTATCATGACATTGAACATGGGTAGTTTAATGGCATTCCAAGCTGCATCAAAAGTGCCCTTCTAGACTTTAAACTCCATCCTTTCGTTGTGCAAATTTCTCAATGAGATACACACATACATACACATACATATATGTATATCTTATATTTCCAGTTTTGATTTACCTATCTCCATTTAACTTATAATCATTTAATCGAATATCTGCACTCATTGCCAACTGAAATAACTCTAGGGGAATTAACAATGTCTAACTCCAAACCCCATAGGGAAATGTTTCTTCTCTCATGCTTGGTTTTTCTGTCTTGGCCATTCCCTTCTTGAAGTTATCTCCTCCTGCAGCTCCTGTGTTGTAGCCTTCTCTGTTCTTTCTGCCTTGGATGGTTTCCTGTCACTTGCTGGCTGCCCTCCCTCCACCTACCCTTCTAATTAGGCCGTCGCTGCTCCTCTCACTCCATGTGCCCACCCATGGTTTTAACCATGTCCATGATTTCAGTTCCTACATATTCCCTAATTTATCCCACAATCCTCCTCCCTTCCCATCATCCCACTCCTGAGCTCAACATCTACACTCTCAGTTATCCGCTGGACACCCCAGCTGAAAGTCCTTCTCAAATACAAAGACAACATGCCTGAACGCAAAGCCAAGTTTCTCCCTGTACTCCCCATCCTACTCCTCCTCAATCTCTTTTTAATGAGTGGTACTACCATCAGAGCCCTTAGTGGAAGCACCTGGGCTGGGGTGAATAACAGAAAAGCATCATTTCTCTAGGCTGGTTCAATCCCCACAGAGTGGACAGGAATGCTCAGAGAACACTTTAGCCCCTGCCTTTCCTCTGCTGGGTGTCTCTGTGGAGTACGTATGCTGAACACTACAGCAGGTGGTCCTACCGTCTCCTTGCACTCAAACAAAGTTGAAAATTCAGTGTCCTCACTTCTACAACTACTCAGGTATCGAGTTCTGGCTATTTTTATCCTTGAAATATCTGTACTGTATTTCTTGACAGAAATATCTGTTAGGCAAAGTGCTTTCACCTAATATACTGACCCTCGGTTCATACAGAACCCATCAGTGCCTTGCAACTCCACGCTTCATCCTCCCCCTTCCTTTACCACAAGCACAGTAGTTGGTGTGTTTTATTTCAAGATTTATTTTATGTATTTGAAAAGCAGAGCGACACAGAGAGAGGGAGAGACACAGAAAGAGATCCACCAACTGCTGGTTCACTCCCTAAATGACCACAATAATTGAGGCTGGGCCAAGCCAAAATCAGGAGCCAAGAGCTCCAACCAGGTCGCCCACATAAGTGGCAGGGGCCCAAGTACTTGGGCCATTTTCCTCTGCCTCCTCAGGCAAATTAGCACACAGCTGGTTTGGAAGCAGAACAGCCAGGACTCAAACTGCTTCTTGGATATGGGATGTCAGCATTCCGAGCAGTGGCTTCACCCACTGTGCCACAACACTGGCCCCTGTCTTCGGTGTTTCTTGAATGGGTCCACTTGGCTTCGTGCCTGCGTCCATTTGCATGTGCCAAGACAATCTGGAATCTCCTTACCCTTCCTTTCCCCAGTGCACTGCTCCTTATCTTTCAAAGCTCAGCTCAAAGATTATTTCTTCTGTCAGGCTTCCTCCAGTCTTTCTCTAATCCTCTCCATGCCCAGCTACCATGCAGGCAAGAGCTGCTACCTCTGTGTACTATGGCTCCGTAGCTCCTGCCAAATGAAGCACACACAACTTTCCCAAGCTTGTCAGGGTCTTTTTTTTTCCCACAAGGTTCCCCTCCCCTGTTAGATTTTACTTTCTCTGAAGTAAAAATCATTTCTTGCTCACCTCACTCTTCTGCAACATCATAACTGCAAAACCAAAGATTTAGGATTGTTTGACACATAGTAGGTGCTTTGCGACAGTTGAATGGGTGAATGATTGTGAATAACCTGTGCTTACTTATAGTTCTCTGAAAACATAATGGGCTGCTCCAGAAAGTAGAAAATGTCCTTCCCTTGTGTCTATGGAATTCAAACATGACTACATAGTATAGACATGCTCCAACATACATGAACAACATGTGTGTTCCAACAAGACCTTTCCACTTTAGCATGTCATGTCACCCCCTAGTAAGACACCTTCAGGGTCTATGGAAGAGTACTGAGGTCCTGTAAGTCTGCTACTTAGTTTTATCAGACACTAAATGTGCTTACAGTGATGCTATCCTCTAATTCTTTGGTTCATTGCAGTGGTTTTAAAATACATATATGTTGGGGCCAGCATTGTGGCACAGCACTTTAAACCAACACCTCTGATGCCCGCATCCTATATGGGCACCAATTAATGCCCTAGTTGCTCCACTTCTGACCCACCTCCCTGCTAATGTACCTAGGAAAGCAGCAGAAGATGGTATAAGTGTTTGGACCCCTGACACCCAAGTGGGAGACCCGGATGACTCCTTACTTTGGCCTGGCCCACCCCTGGCCATTGTGGCCACCAGGGGAGTGAATTAATGAATGGAAGAGTTCTGTTTCTCTATCTTTCCTTCTCTCTCTGCAGCTCTGACTTTCAAATAAGTAAATAGATCTTTTAAAAATACACATATGCATCCAAATGCTTTGTTACTCCTCTCTTTAAAAGGTGGAGTCCAGGGGCCGGCGCTGTGGCATAGTGGGTGCAGTGCCAGCATGCCATATGGGTGCCAGTTCGAGTCCCAGCTGCTCCACTTCCAATCCAGCTCTCTGCTATGGCCTGGGAAAGTGGTGGAAGATGGTCCAAGTCCTTGAGCCCCTACACCCACATGGGAGACCTGGAAGAAGCTCCTGGCTCCTGGCTTCCAATCAGTGCAGCTCCGGCCATTGTGGCCAATTGGGGAGTGAACCAGCGGATGGAAGACCTCTCTCTCTCTCTCTCTCTCTGCTTCTCCTTCTCTCTCTGTGTAGCTCTGACTTTCAAATAAATAAATAAATCTTTTTTTTTTTTAAAGTGGAGTCCAATTCTTCAGTTCCTGAAGGCAAGCTGGACTTTGTGACTGTCTTCTTTTTTTTTAAATTTTTTTTAAAATTTATTTAACAGATAGACAGTGAGAGAGAGAGAGAGAGAGAGAGAGAGAAAGGTCTTCCTTCCATTGGTTCATTCCCCAAATGGCCACTACAGCTGGCACTGCGCCAATCCAAAGCCAGGAGCCAGGTGCTTCCTCCTGGTCTCCCATGCGGGTGCAGGGCCCAGGGACTTGGGCCATCCTCCACTGCACTCCTGGGCCACAGCAGAGAGCTGGACTGGAAGGGGAGCAACCAGGACTAGAACCCAGCGCCCACATGGGATGCTGGTGCCGCAGGCAGAGGATTAATCAAGTGAGCCACGGCGTCAGCCCCGTGACTGTCTTCTAAGTGATTAAAGTACAGGTGACAAAATGAGCCTTCCTTGTCTAGAATTTTAGGACCTTAAAGGCACTGTGGTTTTCTCCTTAGCTGCTTGCTCTCTGTGACTACTTGCTCTAGGGAAGCCTTGCTGCATGCTCATCACCCAGAGGCCTGTGTGGTAAAGAAGCGTGGGCCAGCCATGTGAGTGGGTCACCTTGTGCAGGTTCTCCAGCCCCGTGCAAGCCTTCAGATGCCTGCTAACCCCAAAACCTCAGGACTGGGGCTTGATGAGAGACCTTAAGCCAAACACATTCAACTAAGAAGTACTTAGATTCTTGACCCTCAGGAATCCTGTAAGATAATAAATGTGTATTGTCTTTAGCTGCTGAACTTTGAAGTAATTTGTTAGGCATCAAAAGATAACTTACACATGCATTGACTTTCTTTGTTTTGAGTTAACTCCCAGAATATTGGAAATATCACACACACACACCCCACAATGCTCTGTAAAAAATGACTTTAAGGGAAAAAAATAAGAGGGTGAATATTTTCCAAGGCAGGAAGCAAATTTATGGAACTCATTAACTCCACAAAGTGTTATAGATTGAACATATTTCTCAGTTCAAGAAGGGCTCAGCTACATTTATGGATGATACTCATTTATTCATTCATTCATAAATCACTTAAAAGCACTTATTCTGTGTCAATCATTATGCCTGATTATGGTATCCTACTTGGTTATTAAGGAAAATTGCTTATACTTAGGGGAAGCATATATAAGGAGTCTTCAAAAAGCTCATGGAAAGGGCAAGCATGTGATGCAAGGGTCAAGTCACCTGTTGGATGCTTGCACCACACCCCGCCCCCCCCCCCCCATGCCAGAGTGCCTGGTGGGAGTCCTGGCCACTGCATTCTAATCCAGCTTCCTACTAATGAGCATCATGGGAAGTAGCAGATGATGGTGGTTAGAGTACTTGTGTTCCTGTCCATCACATAGGCGATGCAGATAGAATTTCAGGTTCCTGGCTTCGGCCTGGCTGTTGTGGCCATCTGGGGAGTGCACCAGCAGAAGGAAGATCTCTCTTCTTCTGTCTCTCAACTGTCTTTCTGCCTAAATCAATAGACTTTTTAAAGTCCATGGAAAATGTGTATTATGAAGAAAAACCATGTATGCATTATTTTGTACCAAAGTAAACATCTTTAATTTCGTTTTCCATGAACTTTCTGAAGTCCCCTCGCAAAGCCCTCTGAATTTGATATAATGCCAGATAACCATACCTTCCTCAAACCACATCAGAGTGGCTCCTCTGGTCAGGCACTGGGCTGCGAAGAACGGAACTAGGAGAGTATTAATTATGCCCTTGTATTTAAGGCTTTTGACTCACTCACTCGCTGACTTCTCACTAATAAACCCACAGCTTTTCATCTCTGCAGCAGCACGTGAAGCTCTTCTCATTTTCACAGAATACGTGTGCCGTCTCCAGACATGAAAAGGCAAGCCACACATCACAGAACATCAGTAGTGTCCGCACACTTGCCTCTCATCCTGCTTTTCCCAGCCCGAGATTTTTAGACACTTCCATGGGAATCTTGTAGCACAAATGATGGAAAGTGAATTTCATCTAAGTTAAACGAGTAAACGAAGGGGAAAAGCCTTCAAAGATCAAAAAACCTGTGTAAGAGAGATGCTCTCAGGCCCCAGATTATATAAATGCTTGTAAGCTGTGAATGTTTTCATACAGTGCTATTAAGGAACCTGCAATTGAGGTGTTGGAAGTTTTTCTTAAACACACATACACACATGCGCACATGCACTCGCAACGAAATCCATCCCCTTTCATAAAAGAAAAATGTGGGTGTGCAGAGCTGTTTCTCTGCCTTAAGAAGGCACAGGCCCGCCACCTCCACAGCCTTGCCCAGGTAGAGTCAATCTAAGCAGTACAAAGATATAATTTGCTGCACCTCTGAGAGTCTGCAAACAGCAGCGCCTCCCTAGGAGCCCGCCACTTCTCCTCCGAACCCTAAACAAAGATGCTTGGGAAAACCTGCTGCTGAGCAGGGGAAATGTGTTTTCGTTTTTCATAGGGAGCCAAGGAAGGGGTTGGTGTGCCACTCCTCTCCTTCACTTAACACTAGGTACACAAGTGTGCTGCACGCCTGCAGCCTCTCCTGAGTCACACCTTCATGCCCTAGCTTCAAACGGGGCACAGATGGCACCCTTAAGGCTTAACCAGGCCAATGCCATTGCCAAGGCTCTTTTCCTTGTGTTAACTCACAATGCATGTGTTTGAAGAGCACAGCCTCACTGTCATTAAAGAAAAGCAGTCCAGACCTTATTATACTTTAGTAAATGAGATGCAATCAAAACAGTGTGATATAGATAGAATTGTATTTTCATATTATTTCATTGGCATAGGAGTTCTCAAAGTGTGGTCCCTGGACTAGCAGCATCAGCATTCACTGGGCACATAAAGAAATATAACCAGGTGCACCTATTTCAAAATGACATGTTGTACACAACAAATATGCACACATTTTAATTGTAAATTTTAAAAAAAGATTTATTTATTTGAAAGGCATAGTTACAGAGAGAGAGAAACAGGGGTAGACAGAGAGGTCTTCCTTCCACTGGTTCACTCCGCAAATGGCCACAATGGCCGGAGCTGGGCTGATTCAGGAGCTTCTTCCAGGTTTCCCACATGGGTGCAGGGCATCAAGCACTTGAACCATCTTCTGCTGCTTTCCCAGGTCATCAGCGGGGAGCTGGATCAGAAGTGGAGTAGCCAGGACTCGAACTGGCACACATATGGGATGCCAATGCCACAGGTGGAGGCTTAACCTACTATACCATAGCACTGCACCATGTAAATTTTAAAAAATAAAAAAAAAGCAGTCATTTGACATAGAAGTTAAGATGTCCAGGACTGGCCTGTGGCATAGCAGGTAAAGCCACCACATTCAACACGAGCATCCCATATGGGCACTGGTTCAAGTTCATGCTGCTCCATTTTCAATCCAGCTCCCTGAGAATGCACCTGGAAAAGCAGCAGAAGATGGCCCAAGTGCTTAGGCCTTTATACCCACGTAGGAGACCCAGAAGAAGTTCTGGACTCCTGGCTTTGGTTTGGTCTAGCACTGGCCATTACAGCCATTTGGGGAGAGAACCAGCAGATGGAAAATCTCCTCTCTCTCTCTCTCTCTCTCTCTGTGTGTGTGTGTGTGTGTGTGTGTGTGTGTCTTACTCCCTCTATATAACCCTACCTTTCAAATAAATAAATAAATAAATCCTAAAAAACAAAGAAGTTAAGATGCCCACATCCCATCTAGGCTCTGGTCTTGGCCCAGCCCAACCATTGTAGGCACTTGAGGAATGGACCAGGGGAGGCAAGCTATCACTCTGTCTCTATCTTTCTCTGCCCTTCAAATAAATAAATAAATAAATAATTTTTAAAGATTTATTTATTTATTTGAAAGTCAGAGTTACGAAAAGAGAGAAGGAGAGGCAGCGGCAGAGAGAGAGGTCCATCCACTGGTTCAGCCCCAATTGGCCACAACAGCCAGAGCTAGGAGCCAGAAGCTTCTTCTGGGTTTCCCACGTGGGTGCAGGGGCCCAAGGACCTGAGCTATCTTCTACTGCTTTTCCCAGGCCATAGCAGAGAGCTGGATCAGAAGTGGAGCAGCTGGGACTCGTACCGGTGCCCATGTGGGATGCTGGTGCTGCAGGCAGTAGCTTTACCCGCTATGCCATAGCTCAGGCCCCATGAATAAATTTTTTTAAAAAAAATTAAAACAAAACAATGAAAATTCTCAGGCTGCAGTCCAGAACGCCTGAGTCAGAATCTTTGAGGTCGGAGCTGAGCAATCAGCATTTTAGCAAGTCTTTCAGGTGACTCTCAAGTATGTGGAGGTTTGAGAACTGCTGACAGAGATATGAGTCATGAACAATCCCATTCTGTTGGCTGTTTATAGAATAATATGAATGGTCGAAAACTTGGTTGTTTGCAGAGGTTATAAACTAATAATTTATTATGCTTCTCTACTTTCAGATGAGAATTTATGGCTTCCTGACTTATCTAACTTGTCTCGGGAGCCATGGTTAAATTTGTCAGCCTCTATCTGCTAACCCTAAACTTACTAGAGATGTACTGTAACTGAGACTAGTTTATCATGTTTCAAATGTCAGTCATGTCTTCTGGAGGCAAGGGGCATGCAGGCAATGCTGTATGTGTTAGTAATATCATCTCACATAGAGGAAAGTATTTATCCAACATCAAACAGGCACAACCAGGCATCACAGGCTAGCACTGGATTGAGGGCAAAGACAGATAGAGGACCACGATATTACGGCATCATTTCTTCCTGTCACTCAAACTTCTTTGCTTAGAAAATGTAACCTTCCTTCAGAATTAAAGAGGAGGAGGACTCATGGCTTCCACTTAAATAAAATAGCCTCTCAATTGAAGGCTTTCAGAGCTATTAAGCTAATGTTAGTACAATGCTTCCGACTTACAAATGCAAAGAACTAAATAACTGCATGTGTCATCTTATTATAAGCAACAGGAAGCAAAACTGTCAGGGCATGAATAAAACAGAAATCAGATATCTCACTGTTTTTCTTGACATGCTTATTCTGTTCCACAAGTGTCATTAATCCCAGGAAACTGACCTGTAATTTCTTTAATCATAACTACCCAGTATTATAGCTCTGAAGGTGAGATTTCTTCTCTCCAAATGTTTAGCAAATGGGATTTCCATAGTCACGTTTCTGGTATAATGGTAGTGAACGATAGACTATGAATAAATGGTCAAAAATGAATAACAAATGTGGTTCTGAACTCTTTTGAGATGTCATATAATTTGAAATATAACCCAAGAAATGATTCTAGAAGCTATGCTAAGCCTATTCTTATGATCACACAGGGATATTTCTTGAGCAGCTTTGTAAGGTTGAGGAGATAGGAGAGGAAGCCAGACTGGAAAAGAAGCTTCTGGGGACATTTCCCACCTGCTTCTACAAAATACTCCCACCCATACCAGAGATCATATGATCGCAGCACTCTTGGGGTAGTCCTGGATGGCAGAGCAACATTTAAAATTCCTGACCTGTCTCTCCCGGAAACTTTCTGATTTCTGTAAATACTGGCACTACAATGCCCAAAATTTTAGGCAATAAACCATTTGTCTTTGCACTGTGTCTATACTGGTAGACCAGATGTTCAATAATTTCCAAGCGCATCTTGATTTGTGTCCTGTTCTCACACAGTATGTGATACTCTTATTTGTCTCATATAGCAGTTATCTTTAACCTCTATTTTCCCTTGCCTAAGTTCTACTCTATAGGCTACAAAAGTGAGATTACTTGCTTTCCCAGTTTCCGTCTCAGCTAGGGGTCATCATGAACCATATCTAGCAAATGAGCTATAAAGAAGCTTCTGGAAACCTTCTTTCCCAAGCGCATCAAAGATCCAAAAACCTTTTTGCTTCTACCCATTCTTTCTTGCTTAAAATGCTGGTGCTAGGACATTACAGCCAGACTTTGTGGCATCATGTGGCCTACAGGGGACAGCTTAAGGATTGAACCTGATTAACTTGGGTTGATAAAGTGAAAGGATGAAAAGAAACTAAAGTGCCAGTGGTGCCACTGTGTCCCTGCATCAAGCTTGAACTGTCTACCTCCAAATAGTAATCAAATGACTTCACTCATTAAGACAACGTTTTATGGACATCAATGAGTTGCAGCCAAAGTCATTCAAAATTAAAATCGTGTTTTAATTTTTGGCTTATAAATACCAATGTACCATTAAGTCATCAAAAGTTTCCTTGGAATAACTACCCTACAAATTCCTTACTCTCCATTCTTTTTTCTCCTTTTTTGGGGATACTTTTTCCCATGTTAATGTAGTATTAATGCAAAGAGCACAGATTTAATGTAGTTCATAGAAACTGCTCTAAGAATATAATCACTCTCCAATCTCATTATCACTTTATGTGACATGTGACCCATACGAACCAAAATTGTTTTGATGTAAGAATCTTTTCATAAAAAAATTTAGTATTAATTTCTAAGTGATATTATGAGTAATACATTAGGAAAAAACAAAATAATATTTATTGTTCAATTTGTAAATATCAGCAGCTTTAATTCTTAACTTTCCCATAAACAAAAATCAATGTTGTTGTTATTGTTATAATGCTTATAATTGTTATCATTATTTTTTATTATCACAGGTAAAGAAGCCAAAGCCTAGAAATGATTAGCAACATGAGGTCCAAAGTGTCTTCACCAAGGGTCAGAACCAGGGCCAGCCCCATGAACTGCCCAAGGTGATGACTACGCTTTCCCCCTGCTCCAAACCCTCCTCCTCCTCAACTAAACCTTCCCTCTCTTGTAGAACTTGACTTGCTAGTGGAACTATAATACTCTTGCTATAATATTTTAAATAAGTGTGTACATAATAATTGGAAAAATAATGAATAAATAGTCAAAAGTTTACATTTGTTTACCTTCTATAGCCTGAGCCCTAAGGGCAGAACTGTAGACTTGAGAAGTAATGTCTACCACTGAGGACCAACACCCTGAGTCCCTGGGGTTGCTTGGGAGTTGCATTCCTTTTAGGAAAAGATTGTTTATAGTTATTACTCTGACTTAGGTTTTTATAACAAAAAGCATACTAAAATATTGATGACATCTTTAAGAAATTCTGAAGGGGAGATGGGAGAGGCATTTGACCTAGTAGTTAAGGTTCCTACATCCTAAGCCAGAGTATTTGAGTTCAATACCCAGCTCTGCCTCCTGACTCCAGGTTCCTGTTAATGCAGACCCTGGGAGGAAGAAGAAATGGCTAAATAGTCAGGTTCCTGCTATTCACATGAGAAGCCTGCATTGAGCTCTGTGGGGAGCAGCTCGGACTAGACTAAGTTACTGGAATTAAGACTTATTCTATGCATCTGCTCTCCTCTGTGGGGAGCAGCTCGGACTAGACTGTTACTGGAATTAAGACTTATTCTATGCATCTGCTCTCCTACAATATGGCGCTGGGAGAGGAGAAAACAGCTTCTACCCAGCTGCCTCCAGTTCAACCAATAAACTGTAGGACTTGCTCCTGATTGGAGAGCAGCGTACTCGGCGTGTGGGCAGCCGAGTTAGGATTGGCGGAGGAGGACTATAAAGGAGGAGAGAGACGGCATGCACCAGGAACATCTAAGGGGAACATCTGAAGGAACACCTGTGCAGCCCCCCAGAGAGCCGGCCGGCGGTGTGCCGCTCCCCTGCGGAAGTGGGGAATGTGGCCAGGGGGAACTGCCCTTCCACGGAGGTGGAAGGGATAGTAGCCAACCCGGGAAGAACCAGCAGCAAACCCGGGGAGGGCCGAGCAGCAGAAGAAAGAACAGCGCAGGGTCCTGTGTTGCTCCTCCACGAAGAGGGGGAGCGACATAATGGTGCCGTGACTCGGATATGAAGCCTAGGCAGGGTTTAGTGTCGTTCCTCCACGAAGAGGGGGAGCGACATAATGGTGCCGTGACTCGGATAGGAAACCTAGGACGGATAGGAAACCTAGGAGGGAAGAAACGGCAAGAAGCAGGAAAATACCGGAGAGAGAGACTAGTGAAGAGCCTAGGGGAAAGCCAGACGAGAAAGGTGCCGGAAGAAGCTATTGAAAGCCTAGGCATAGACTTGGATACGGACTGTGGGAAAGAAGTTAGGATTGAAAGCGAAAGTGAAAGCTTTCATAGACTCGGATGCGGACTATGGCGGGGAAGCTAGGAGATTGAAAGCGAAAGTGAAACCTGGAGGAGGCTTGGACTTGGATACGGACTGTGGGGAGAAGCCAGGAGAAATGAGAGGAATATTGTTGGAAGAAAACTTAAGGAAACATACCGGGTAGAGAAAAATGTTAGGGAGGATGAAGCCGCGAGTGCAGGCCGAGGCGAAGACTTAAGCCACCTTGGAATTCTTCAAGTCACCCCGGGGAGCAAGAGGCGAAGATCTGGAACCAGAGGCAGAGACGTGGGCCGCCAGGTTGAAATTCGCCAGGTTAGTCCGGGGAACTTGGACTGAATGCCGGTGGTGGCGGAAACATTCGCGGAAGCCGCCGCGTGCAGAGAGAGCACGGGGCGTGAATAGATGGGGAACGCGGGGCTGGCGCGAGGCCGTGGTGCGGGCGCGAAGTGCGTGGAGACCGCGGAGCGTGCGCGCAGAGCCGGGAACCCGCCGGCGGGGCGAGGCGCCAGGAAGCCGCGCGGAGCCGTGAAGCTGCCGCGGGGCGGGGCGAGGTGCCGAGAAGCTGCTGCGGGGCGAGGTGCCGAGAAGCAGCCTCGGGGCGAGCGCCGCCGGGAAACCGCGGGGATAAGAGAAGCCGCGGGAAGTTTAGAAGTAAAATGAGAGAAATAGGAATGCTGGAAGATAGAAGTAAAATGGGAGAAATAGGAATGCCCGGAGATAGAGAAATAGAGAAATAGAAAGGCCTCCCTACAACACTGCACTGTGAGAGCTTGGATTCGGTCTGCCTGATTAAGTGAGGCGATGTGCACGATGAGCACCTGCGGCGGCTAGCAGCTTATGCGCCGCAGGTCACCGAAGACAGGCACGAATTAACATCAGTAAGGCTTCCCCACAATACAACAGTTAGGAGGCTTGGATTCGGTCTGCCTGATTAAGGCGGTAAGCACCAGCAAGCAGCTCAACCAGAGTATGAGCTGCAGGTCACCGAAGATAGGCACGAACCAACACTAATAAGTCTCCCCCACAATTCGGCAATGAGAAGGCTTGGATTCGGTTTGCCTGATTGTTAGGGCTTGTAAGCCCCTGCAGGCAGAGCAGAGCATGCGCTGCAGGGCACTGAACACAGGCACGCATCAGCACCTAAAAACCTCCTCACAACATGGCGAAGAGAGGACCCGGATTCGGTTTGCCTCATTGATAGGACTTGTAAGAACCTGTGGCAACTCTAGCAAGTAGAGCAGAGTGTGTGCTGCGGGACACCGAAGACAGGCGCGTATCAACGCCAAAAAATAAAAAGAAAGGGGGATCTGTGGGGAGCAGCTCGGACTAGACTAAGTTACTGGAATTAAGACTTATTCTATGCATCTGCTCTCCTCTGTGGGGAGCAGCTCGGACTAGACTGTTACTGGAATTAAGACTTATTCTATGCATCTGCTCTCCTACAATATGGCGCTGGGAGAGGAGAAAACAGCTTCTACCCAGCTGCCTCCAGTTCAACCAATAAACTGTAGGACTTGCTCCTGATTGGAGAGCAGCGTACTCGGCGTGTGGGCAGCCGAGTTAGGATTGGCGGAGGAGGACTATAAAGGAGGAGAGAGACGGCATGCACCAGGAACATCTAAGGGGAACATCTGAAGGAACACCTGTGCAGCCCCCCAGAGAGCCGGCCGGCGGTGTGCCGCTCCCCTGCGGAAGTGGGGAATGTGGCCAGGGGGAACTGCCCTTCCATGGAGGTGGAAGGGATAGTAGCCAACCCGGGAAGAACCAGCAGCAAACCCGGGGAGGGCCGAGCAGCAGAAGAAAGAACAGCGCAGGGTCCTGTGTTGCTCCTCCACGAAGAGGGGGAGCGACAAGCTCCCTGTGCCCAGCTTTAACCGGGCTGAGCCCCAGAGGTGACAAACATTCAAGGAATGAATGGATGGGAGAAGTCCCCTTCTCTCTCACTATCTCGTTGTCTCTCAAATAATTAATTTTAAAATTATGAAACAAAACTTAAGTAGATTACAAGCATAAAAAATTACGGATAAAGTAACTTAAATTTTGAGTTATTTTCTCAACATTAAAAATAATAAAGTATAGAATAATACATTTTTGAGTAAGTCCATAGGCAGAAACTTTTCATGTTATAGATTTTGTAAGACTTGGTACACTAAAGATATCTCACAGATGTTAATTGTTATTTTCACTCACAAAAATATCAGGAATGAGCTCATCAGACATACTGTCTAATCTAAATCCTAGTAGAAAAAAATCAACAAATGCTCCGAGTACAAGAAGGTACATCAAAATGACTTTCTAGATATACTACTAGAAGATTTAATGCACACACACACACACACACACACACCACACCAAGCACACACACAGATTTATAAATAAAATAACAGTTGGGCTTCGGTCAGGTAAAGATTCAAACTATCTTTCATGGCATTCCTTTAAGAAACCACTAACATCATTTTAGGTGGGTGAAGGTAAGAAGGGAGTGAAAAACAATGCCTTCAACTTGAAGACTCTGGTACTTTTTAAAGAACCATCTAGCCCTTGTTCTAACTGCCTAAAAATAAAAATGATTTAGAAACAAGAAGGTTTGAAACTATCTTTAAGTCAAATAGTATATAAAAGCAATTATAGGGGTAACGTGTTCTATGCTGTATGGGAAAAAGTATATAAAAATGTCAAAATAGCAGCAATAAAATGACTATAAACTTCATCCTCATGACCAGTCAGGAAATGAAAGATCATTGTGCAAGCTGTGCTTTGGAAAAGTTAAAGTGCTCCATGAGCTAAAGACATCGTAGGTCATTACAGCTTCCCAGAGAAGACAAGGGGGAAAGTATATACAACAGAAAAGTGCTTGTTTTAAAACTTTCTATTTCTTTGTCTATGAGGCTTTCATGGGGAAAATAAAAGGCAGAGCGGGTTTGTTCCCATGCTTCTTTCAGGGCAGGCAAGCTGTGGATAAAATGACAACGTAGTCACACAACCCTGTCCATCTTTACTCTGTTGCCTACACTGCTGCGTCTCTCTGATGTAGCCCAACCCCTGCACGAGAGCAAAGCTTCCCATTGTGGAGCTCACCCCACCTGCCTTCCAGAGCACACCTCCATGGCTCTACCTTCTCTCTTCCTGTCTTTCCCTATCAACTTTGACCTGCCCAGAACTTCATTCATTCAGAGTCTAGCTACCTAACTTGCTAATTGGATCTCTGATATAAACGAAGAATGTTTCTCAGCAAAGTGCGTTAGCCATCTTAGAAGACATTTCATTTTCAGCCCTCGTTCCAAAAAGAAAATGGAGTAGACATTTCTAGCAGGGGCTTTAGAGGAAAACTCTGTAGATCTCCTGAAATTTCTCCAATAAAACCTCTTTACTGAGGCCAGCACTGTGGCACAGCGGGTTGAGGCTCTGGCCTGAAGCGCCAGCATCCCATATGGGTGCTGTTTCTCGTTCCAGCTGCTCCTCTTCAGATCCTGCTCTCTGCTGTGGCCTGGGAAAGCAGTAGGGGATGGCCCAAGTCCTTGGGCCCCTGCACCCACGTGGGAGACCCGAGGGGAGGCTCCTGGCTCCTGGTTTCTGATTGGCACAGCTCCAGCTGTTATGGCCATTTGGAGAGTGAACCAGCAGATGGAAGACCTCTCTGTAACTCTGTCTTTCAAATAAATAAAATAAGTATTTTTAAAAAAACCTTTTTACCTAGATTCTTAATCCAAGATGCAGCCTTCAACCAAGACTTGACCTTCCAGCCTCATCAACTAGTTCTGTCAAACAACATTAGATTTGGATTTCCTACTTTTAAGATCTCTTTATTCCTACAAATGCAGTCTGACCAGACCATTCTTCGGGGCCTCTGTGGAAGAATTGCTTCCAGATCCTTCAGGTTGTTGGCAGAATCCAGTTCCTCCTGGTTATTGGACTGCGATCACCATGTCCTTGGAGGCTGTCATTTTAGGGACTCTTCTTGGGTCTTTCCCTTGAGTTTCCTTCTACTCAACATTCTTCACATTCGTTCTTTCTCATGCTATAGTCTCTCTGACTTCCTCTTCTGCCACCAGCCAGGAAAAAAGTCCCTGCTTTTTTTATTTTTTAGGATTTATTTATTTATTTGAGAGGCAGAGTTACAGAGAGAGAGAGAGAGAGACAGAGAGAAAGAGCTTCCATCCGCTGGCTCACTCCCCAAGTGGCAGCAATGGCCAGAGCTGAGTCTATCCAAAGCCAGGAACCAGGAGCTTCTTCCAGGTCTCCCATGTACTTGCAGGGGCCAAGGACTTAGGCCATCTTTTACTGCTTTTCTAGTCCCCAGAAGAAAGCTGGATCAAAAGTGGAACAGCCAGGATTCAAACTGGTGGCCATATGGGATGCCAGAATTGCAGGTGATGGCTTTACCTGCTACACCACAGCACAGGCCCCAAAAGTCCTCCTTTCAAAGGGCTTTTGGGATTTAGTTAGGTGTCTGTATTTTATTTTATTTTTTTATTTATAAAAGGTGAATAAATTTCATGCATTTCAGATATACAGATTTAGGGGCAAAGTGATACTCCTCACCCTACCCTCCTTTGTGACCACACTGCTACTCTACCTCCTCCTTCCTTTCTTATTCTTTCTTTTAATTTTTACAGTGGCATATTTTCAGTTTGTTTCATAATCGTTAGATTAACTCCCCACTAAGTAAAGAATTTAACAAATAGAAAGAAGAAAAAAGCACTGTTCCTCAACAGTAGAGACAAGGGCTATAAACAATAACCAATTATCAAAATGTCAATTTCACTTATATATATTACATTTTTTATTCTCTATTATCTACCACAGATCATGGAAAACATATGATATTTGTCTTTTTGAAGACTGGCTTATTTCACTAAGTATAATGGTTTCCATTTGCATCCATTTTGTTGCAAAAAACAGTATTTGACTTTTTTGTTGTTTTTTTACCACTGAGTAATATTCCATAGTGTATATATACCATAATTTCTTTTTAAAAATTTTTTTTGACAGGCAGAGTTAGACAGTGAGAGAGAGAGAGAGAGAGAGAAAGGTCTTCCTTCCATTGGTTCATTCCCCCAAATGGCCGCCACAGCTGGCATGCAGTGCCAGTCTGAAGCCAGCAGTCAGGTGCTTCCTCCTGGTCTCCCAAGCGGGTGCAGAGGCCCAAGGACTTGGGCCATCTTCTAGTGCTTTCCCAGGCCATAGCAGAGAGTTGGGTCAGAAGTGGAGCAGCTGGGATGGGAACTGGCGCCCATATGGAATGCTGGCACTTCAGGCCAGGGCATTAACCCACTGCACCACAGTGCCGGCCCCTGCCATAATTTCTTTATCCAGTCATTGGTCGCTGGACATCTGGTTAATTCCATGTTTTAGTTATTGCAAATTAAGCTGCAATAAACACAGAGGTGCAGATAACTCTTTCATATGCTGATTTTGTTTCATTTTGGTACATTCCCAGGAGTGGGATGGCTGGGTCATATGGTAGATCTATTTTCAGATTTCTGAGGAATCTCCATACTGTCTTCCACAATGGCTATACTAGTCTGCGTTTCTACCGACAGTGGTTTAGGGTACCTTTTTCACCATATCCTCACCAGCATTTATTATTTTTTTTAATTTCTGGATGTTAGATATTCTAACTGGGGTGAGGTGAAACCTCATGTGGTTCTTATTTGCATTTCCCTGATGGCTAGTGATCCTGAGCATTTTTTCATGTGTCTGTTGGCCATTTGAATTCCCTCTTTTGAAAAATGCCTGTTCAATCCTTTGTCCATTTTTTTTTAACTGGATTGTTTGTTTTGTTGTCGTTGAGTTCTTAAGGTATCCCTATTTTAAAGTCAGCTGAACAGTAACTTTTGTTACATCTGAAAATTTGGTGGTTTTTTTTGGTCACAGAAGGCAACAAAATTTCCCAAGTAACATCAGGTTCATAGGGACCACCCTAGACTTCTATCTACCACGGTGATCTTATGGAAGTTTTCCATTTTCATAGTGGCCTTTTGCCTTTTATTATGGGTGATTTATGTACATGTCTTACTCATTTCTAATAGAAAGATAACTCCTTAGGAGCAGAGAAAGTGTTTTCTTTCCCAATAATTTACTTTGGAGTACAGCTAAGATAAATAAAGAGGTAAAATATAAGAATTTATTAAGTCAAATCTGGCAGCAAAGGTAGAAGTTGCAGTTTAGGGAAAGGATTCAGAATTCTGTGTGAGGAAATCAAATAATACAGAGTTGAACATTTAGATGATGATGAAACTTGAATACACACAAGAGACACATGGTACATTGAATCGTGAAACCAAATTTTATCCCAGCTGAAAAAGTACAAGGTAGGAGTCTGCCCGAGATTAAGCAGCTAAAACTAAAGCTGAAGCGATGTGGAGGCTGTGACCCTGTGGCCCAGGGAGTATTGTTCTTGAAGTGATACCTAGGGACCATCTGCAGCCACATTTTCTATCCTAACCTGAATCAGGAACATTGTAATGGTCCCAATGTTTTTTAAGGGAAAGTTTCAAAGAGAGAGAGAGAGTCAAAGAGAGAGAAAGAGAGAGAGAGAACCAACATCTGCTGGTTCACTCCCTAAATGGCTGCAATGATTGGAACTGGGCCAGTCAGAAACCACAAGCCAGGAAGAGCTTCTTCAGGGTCTCACATGTGGGTTCAAGGGCCCACATACTTGGGACCATCTTCTGCTGCTTTTCCAGGTGAATTAGCAGGGAGCTGGATCAGAAGTGGAGCAGCCAGGACTCGAACTGTCACCTATGTGGGATGCTGGTACGGCAGATGACAGCTTAACCCACTACACTACAGTGCTGGCTCCCCAGTTCTGAGTTTTTAAACAAGTAACCACAGTAGGCTCTTGATGGTGCACCTCCAGGAAAGCATAAATTTAAATAGAGTTGATCTTTTCTTGTAAGCTGGTTTATAGTTATTTTGCTGTCTTGTATATACTTTATGCCTTGGGTATGTTTTATGCATTTTAACATGCCTGGAATAGATAAGAAAATATGCTTTATTAAATTTGCATCTGATGTCGTAAATTTACAGTTTCATAACAATTGCAAACATCTTATATGCTAGATGTGTTAGTTTGCTGATTAGATTTTTGAAATATTTGAGAGACTCAGTTTATGAAATTGGTAATGATGGTTTGAAATGTCTAAGAAAATCTAGTTAATAGTTTCCAAATCATGTTAATATTAAAGTAATTTAATCCATCAAATTTATAAGCCAATTGTGTACTAATTAATTACCAAATGAAGTTAAATGTTTAAAATTGTAACACAAATTATTAGATTTACAAATATAGTAACAGGATTTGTGAGTTAAAAAGTAAAGGCTTTTTGAAGTTAGTTATAAAATATATATGTTTTGGGACCAGTGCCATGGTGCAGTAATCCTCCACCTGTGGCGCCGGCATCCCAAATGGGTGCCGGTTTTAGTCCCGGCTGCTCCACTTCCAACCCAGCTCTCTGGGTTGGGATGGATCGGTGCAGCTCTGGCTGTTCCGGCCATTTGAAGAGTGAACCAACAGAAGGAAGACCTTTCTATCTGTCTCTCCCTCTCACTGTCTGTAACTCTACCTCTCAAATAAATGAATAAAATCTTTTAAAAATTTATATGTTTTATCAGTTGAATATAAACACAATCATAAAGAACTATCAATGTGTATTACCGGGTGGTGCTGTGGCATAGTAGGTTAAGCTACCGCCTGCAGCACAGGCATCCCATCTGGGTACTGGTTCAATTCCCAGCTGCTCTACTTCCCATCCTACTCCCTGCAATTGCATCTGCTAAAGCAGTAGAAGATGGCCCAAGTCCTTGGGCCCCTGCACCCAAACGAGAGACCTTGAAGAAGCTCCTGGCTCCAGCTTTGTATTGGCCCAGCTATTTTGGGAGTAGCTATTTGGGGAGAAAACCAGCAGATGAAAGATCTCTCTCTCTCTCTCTCTCTCTCCCCATCACGTTACCTTTAAAATAAGGAATACATAAAATCTTTTTTAAAACGTATATTACCTACAAAGAAATCAAGAAACTCCACAACATCAAAACAACCCACTTAAGAGATGGGCCAAGGACCTCAAAAGACATTTTTCAAAAGAGGAAATCCAAATGGCCAACAGACACATGAAAAAATGTTCAAGATCACTAGCAATCAGGGAAATGCAAATCAAAACCACAATGAGGTTTCACCTCACTCCGGTTAGAATGGCTCACATTCAGAAATCTACCAACAATAGATGCTGGAGAGGATGTGAGGAAAAAGGGACACTAACCCACTGTTGGTGGGAATGCAAATTGGTTAAGCCACTATGGAAGTCAGTCTGGAGATTCCTCAGAAACCTGAACATAACCCTACCATTCAACCCAGCCATCCCACTCCTTGGAATTTACCCAAAGGAAATTAAATTGGCAAACAAAAAAAGCTGTCTGCACCTTAATGTTTATTGCAGCTCAATTCACAATAGCTAAGACCTGGAACCAACCCAAATGCCCATCAACAGTAGACTGGATAAAGAAATTATGGGACAAGTACTCTATAGAATACTTTACAGCAGTCAAAACCAACGAAACCCGGTCATTTGCAACAAGATGGAGGAATTTGGAAAACATCATGCTGAGTGAAATAAGCCAGTCCCAAAGGGACAAATATCATATGTTCTCCCTGATCGGTGACAACTAACCAAGCACCAAAGGGGAAACTTGTTGACTTGATCAGCTCTTGTCCTGACAGTTGATTTACAATGTAATACTTTATCCATTTTAGTATTTTTTTGTTCTAGTACTATTGGTTGAACTCTGTAATTAACACACAATTATTCTTAGGTGTTTAAATTTAACTGAAAAGTGATCCCTGTTAGGAATTTGGAAAACATTATGCTGAGTGAAATAAGCCAATCCCAAAGGGACAAATACCACATGTTCTCCCTGATAGGTGATAACTAACTGAGCACCAAAAAGGAAACCTGTTAAAGTGAAATGAACACTATGAGAAACGGTGACTTGATCAGCCCTCACCCTGACTGTTGATGAACAACTTAATATGTTATCCCTCTTAGTATTTTTTTGTTTGTTCTACTTAATACTTTTGGTTGAATACTGTAATCAATACACTATTCTTCTTAAGTGCTGAAACTTAACTGAAAAGTGATCGCTGTTAAATATAAGAGTGGGAATAAGAGAGGGAAGAGATGTGCAATTCGGGACATGCTCAAGCTGACTTACCCCAAACGGTAGAGTTAGAAACATACCAGGGGATTCCAATTCAATCCCATCAAGGTGGCATGTCCCAATGCCATCTCAGTAGTCCCAGTGATCAATTTCTGTTCACAATTGATCATAATGATAGGACTAAGAACCAAAGGGATCACATAAACAAGACTAGTGTCTGCAAATACTAGCTGATAGAATCAAAAAGGGAGAGAATGATCCAACATAGGAAGTGAGATACACAGCAGACCCATAGAATGGCGTATGTCCTAAACAGCATTCTGGCCTCAGAATCAGCCCTTAAGGCATGCAGATCCGGCTGAAAAGCCCATGAGAGTATTTCAGGCATGGAAAGCCAAGACACTCTGGGGGGAAAAAAAATCCCTAAATGAAAGATCTCTGTGAGTGAGATCCCAATGGAAAGAAGGGGTCATCAAAGAAGGAGGTACCTTTCTCTGAAGGGAGAAGAGAACCTTCACTTTGACCATGGCCTTGTTTAAATATGATCAGAGTTGGTGAACTCAGGGGGCTTCCATAGCCTTGGCAGCTCATGACAAGAGCCTAGGGTGATTACTGAGGCCATAAACAAGAGTGTCAATTTGTTAAGTCAACAACAGGAGTCACTGTGCACTTACTCCTCATGTAGGATCTCTGTCCTTAGTGTGCTGTACATTGAGACTTAATGCTATAACGAGTACTCAAACAGTATTTTTCACTTTATGTTTCTGTGTGGGAGCAAACTGTTGAAATCTTTACTTAATGTATGCTAAACTGATCTTCTGTATATAAAGAGAAACGAAAATGAATCTTGATGTGAATGGAAGGGGAGAGGGAGTGGGAAAGGGGAGGGTTGCAGGTGGAAGGGACGTTATGCGGGGGAAGCCATTGTAATCCATAAGCTGTACTTTGGAAATTTATATTCATTAAATAAAAGTTAAAAAAACATATATTACTTTCTGTGCAAAAAAAGGGTACCTTATGGATTCTCAAAAGCCAATTGTTATTAAACATTGAAGAACAATGTAACTGTAATAGAGATAAAACACTGACCAGGTTATATATTAGCTACATGGCATTGCTATAATATGTGCCAAGTTGATGGGTTTGTTCATTTACTTGTGTTTGATAAGAGATAATATGAGGGGAATTCCAAAATCTCATGGGAAAATGGAATGAAAAACAAATTAAGGCACAGGCACTTGGCACTGTAGTTAGGGCACCGTCTGGAACAACTGCATTCCATAGAAGAGTACCTGGGTTTAAGTACCAGCTCCACTTGCTATTCTGCCTTCCTGCTTATATGCACACTGGGAGGCAGCAGATGATGGGTCAAGTAAGTGGGCTTCTACCACCCACATAGGAGACACCGACTGAGTTCCCAGCTCCTGGTTTATCATTTGGATCTCCCTTCAAAAACAAAAAAGAGACTGGACCATTCATCTGTGAGGAGTGTAGGTAATTGATAGCCACCAGCCACTGGACCATCAGGTTCCTTCCTAGTGCTGAGCTGGGACAACAGAGTGGAGCTTTCTGGACAGTCCTAGCCAATCAGCTTGGCAGGGGTACTAGAGCTCGGGTAGTTCTGCCTAATGTGAGTTTCCTCCAACAGGCAATCTTTGCTCTGCAGCTCCTTTGTAGGTTGGCCAAGCCTTTGTCAAATCTGCCTCACAGACAGGGGCTCTCTCCAGCCAATCCTTCTCCTTACTTCTATGTTTTCCTGGGTGTCAGACATGCCCTAAGATCTGAGCATCTCACTGTCCATGCTTCTTCTGCTTTTCTATTTCATAGGTGTGGCCCTAGCAATGCTTAGACACGGTAACCCCATCTCCCTGCCTGCAACTGGAGGACCTGGAAGGACCCTTAGGCAAAGCTTTGCCCGGCAGTTCAACCAGGCTACAGGACTCATTTTCCTCTGTCTCTAGTCAGTCTTCCTCAGTAGCAGAAGGGCTATAAAGCTGTCACTCATGATGGCAACACAGTCACAAGAGCAACAGGGGCCATTGCTTCCTCATTAACCACCGAAGGGAGAAGGGAGCATCTTTCTGTAGCATTCATGAGCGACGGGGTGATTTTCCTCGCTAGATGCTCCCCAGCAAGCATCTTTCTGCCATTTTTGACACTGTTGGATCGTAATGCTCTCAACCTAGGATACGCCTGGGGTCCATCCATCTGCACTTCCCACTAGAAAAGCCACTGAGAATGAACGCTGGGGGAGCAGCCACCACATGTCCACTGGATGCTTACTTTAATGTGGTTTCTCTTAAGAAAAGGAAGCAGTCCAGGACAGTAACGTTTTGAAATGGACTCTTGCTGTAGTCCAGTGGTCCATGAAAAAGACCCAGTGTGAGGCTACAATCCAGGCTGGCCGCGCAAACTACAGTACCTAGTTCCATGAACACCACCTCTGCAGGCACTTTATTTTGCAAATACTAGAACGATCTTTTTGCACTGTTAACAAATTCTCTGCGTTGTTTGTTTTTTTACCAATTCTAGCTCCAAACTGTCATCTACCCTCATCTCTCATTCTGTTTTCCTCTGGAGTAATCAGCATGCCTTGATGTACTTCCTGCCTCAAGAATATATTATGTGTTTAGTAAGCCCCAGCTATTTTATTAAATTGGTCACATGTCAGTTGTTCTCAGTTCCAGATTAAAAGAGTAAGCATCCTTGAATAGTATCCAATATCACGCCACACAATTAGTCCCACGAAAGACACTTCTGCTACCAACAATGTGCATAGAGACTGGTGCATAAACTGCTAATGCTCAGGCAGCAGAGGCCAGAAGCTGCCATTGGAATTGTTCCACTGAAGCTTCTGGAAGCTGGATGTCTTATTGCCTCTGCCCCCAAGCTTGCCAGGACAGATTCTGTAGAGTTCCTTCTTGAAGTCTCTGTGTTAGAATTCAAACCAGGGACATTGCCTCTGTAGGCAGAGCCTTCATCCCAAGGCAATGCCCTGGCTCCAAGGAAAGCAAGGGAGAATTTCTGTTAGTTTCAGCAGTGCTGAGCCCGGTTCAACCCTCTGCCATGTGACCTGGATCATGGTGGGTGGTGAGATTTGCTTCACAACGTGGAAGATTCTGGAGCCTGGATTCTTTCACGTTGGCTTTTGTTCTGCTAGGGTCTCCTGTCTAATTCTCAGAGGGCCTTTATGAGGGCTTCCCTTACTGTCTAAATTCCATGAGAAAGGACTACGCTAATGCTCAAATGTCTTGGGCGAGGCTGAGTATCAGTCACAGCTGTCAACAATGCTCTCAGCCTGACTTCTTTGGGGAAGCTGGTTATCATATTAATAGTAATAACATTTATATGCCCTTTTGTTTCTGTGAGTAGGATAAATATATTATCTTTATTAATGATAAACTCACAGACTTTATACAGAGTAGTTGCCACGATTATTTCACTTTTCCCGAAAACATCCATCTTAGAAAGATTAATTCAACCCGGCAAATGTTTATTCAGCTCATAATAAATGCAAGACCTTGTACTAGGGATGGAAGATGACAAATGTAACTTAAATTGTCACTGTGGTGACTACTTAGTTGTTATTTGAATTCCTTCATCATGAAAGAATTAGGTATTAACTATTCATGATCTACCTTTATATTTCACTGTCAATTTTCTATTATGTCCAATTCTACAGAAGGCTCCAGAATCTTCACAATACATTTTGGAAGGTTAATCTTTGCCACAATTTCTCTTTTGTTCGCATTATGGATTTCATTTTAGAATCCAAGGCAATATATATTTGAATAGAAAATTCAAATGTTAAAGATGTTAATTATTCAGTTACTAAAGCTATTTACGATTATTATTGTGACAAAGGAATGTTGCAGATTCACGACTGGATGTGTGCGTTTGAGGCGATGCGCTGTTCCTGCTTGCTTTGGTGCTCATGTGCTATGTAGCGTGTGCTCACGGCCAAGGAGCCTTATGAGACAACATCGACCGCAGCTCTGTTGCAATGCTGGAGCCTGGTGCAATCCTATACTATTTGAACTGGATCCGAAGGTAAAGGTCAAGTCTCATCACTGAATTGAGTTCAGAATTGACTCTCCCCGCTATCTTCACCTATTTGTCAGTTTGTGATCCACTCCACATTGATTTTATAAAGGCTTTTCGTGTTCTATTCTAATCTTTTAATTTCTCCATCTCAAACCAAGGCTTTATCATACCCGATAATGGGGGCGATGAGGTCACACAGCTTTACTTTTATTCCAAAGCGTTTAGATATTAGCCAGGGATAAGTTACCAGTAGCAACAATGAAGTAGTAGTTAAGACCTCAATCTCAGCAGTAAAACAAGCCTGGGTTTATTCCCACTGGTCACGTGATTTTCAGCAATTAAATAATCTCTATAAGTCTTAGCTTTCATCTCTTAAAAGAAATAACCATAATACTTTTCACAATGTACTACTAGTGACAATTAAGCTACATGATACTTTTAAAATACAGCGTCCTGGTATACCCCGGTAAGCAGCTGCCTGCAATGCCAGCATCCCGTATCAAGGGCTGGTTTGAAGCCTGGCTGCTCCACATCCAATACTGCTCCCTGCTAATGCTCCTGGGAAAGCAGCAGAGGATGGTCCAATACTCAGCCCCCTGGCTCTTGGATTCTGCCTGGCCCAACCCTGGCCATTGCAGCCATTTGGGGAATGAATCAGCAGATGAAAGACCTCTTTCCATCTTTGTCTCTCCTTTCTCTCTGTGCCTTTCAAATAAATACAATATTTCTTTAAAGATACCAACCCTTTGTTTTACAACTGGTAATACCACACTTGGGTATTTATCCAAAAGAAATTAAGTCATATGTCACCCCAAACCCTACGCACAGTTTTCTTTCAGCAACTTTATTAATTATTGCCAAAACTGATAACCCAAATGTCCATTACCTCTTGAATAGCTAAACCAAATGTGGTATGTCTAAGCTATGGAATATTATTCAGCAATAGAAAAGAAGAAACAACCCATACATGTCCTGACATGGATGAATTTCAAAAGTATAATGCTTAGGCCGGCGCCGCGGCTCACTAGGCTAATCCTCCGCCTAGCGGCGCCGGCACACTGGGTTCTAGTCCCGGTTGGGGCGCCGGATTCTGTCCCGGCTGCCCCTCTTCCAGGCCAGCTCTCTGCTGTGGCCAGGGAGTGCAGTGGAGGATGGCCCAGGTGCTTGGGTCCTGCACCCCATGGGAGACCAGGAAAAGCACCTGGATCCTGGCTCCTGCCATCGGATCAGCGCGGTGCGCCGGCCGCAGCGCGCCAGCCGCGGCGGCCATTGGAGGGTGAACCAACGGCAAAGGAAGACCTTTCTCTCTGTCTCTCTCTCTCACTGTCCACTCTGCCTGTCAAAAAAATAAAAAATAAAAAAAATAAAAATAAAAAAAAAAAAGTATAATGCTTAGAGAATGAAGCCAGCTGCAAAGGTCATGTATTGTCTGATTCCACCTACATGCCATTCTGCAAAAGGCAAAATTATGAGGACAAACACCAGTTCTTTGGTTGCCAGAGGCTAACAGTTGGGGCAGGAGACTCATCACAAATGGGAACAAGTGAACTTTTTGGTGAGAAATGCATTCATTAGAGGTAGAGATTACATGATTACATAAATTTGTCAAAACTCATAGAACTATGCTCTTCCAGGGGGAATTTTACTATATGTAAACTATACCTTAATAAATGAGCTTTTTAAAAATCACTACCAATACCTTTAAATACTGAGTAAAAAAATTTAAGAACCGTCTGTAAGTGTGCCTTGCACTAAGTGAGCCCTTAATGTTGGTTGCTGTTGTTATTATTACTATAAGTTAAGTCAACAAAAGAAGATGGAAAAACTACACAATTAGGGACAGTTCCATTTGTGAGAGAACCCAGGATGAGATCTCATCGATTTAAGAGTCCAGAATTTTTGTTGTTCCTACAGATTCAAAATTTTAATTCAATAAAATAAAAAGAGTTAGGTGAAATGTTGCTGAACAGTAGAGATCATTACAAATAGCACCTGTTGATCAGGTGAGAGTCAGGTGTTGCCAAGGTTGTGTGCAATGCCAGCTCTGGGGGAAGCCAGAGCGGCAAAGCTCTCCAGGAGCTTACATACAGAATTGTAACTGCCACTGGAATTAGCAAAGTGCACTGCTCTAGAGGGAAACCTGGTACTAATCAGTTTCCTGGGTGGGCACTAGGTCACACAGCAAGTCCTACAGGATATAATATTCCGGTAAGAGTAAACGCCTGGGGCCGGTGCGTGGCTCACATATGGGCACCGGATTCTGTCCAGGTTGCTCCTCTTCCAGTCCAGCTCTCTTCTGTGGCCCGGGAGGGCAGTGGAGGATGGCCCACGTGCATAGGCCCCTGTACCCACATGGGAGACCAGGAGGAAGCACCTGGCTCCTGGCTTCAGATCGGCATAGCTCCGGCCATGGTGGCCATTTTGGGGGTGAACCAACGGAAGGAAGACCTTTCTCTCTCTCTTCCTCGCTGTCTAACTCTATATGTAAAAAAAAAAAAAAAAAAAAAAAAAACAAACAAACAAACAAAAAAAAACACCACAGTAAATGCCTCTTAAATCATTCCTGTTCCCACAATTCACCAGACTCAGTACCTTTATTTATTGAACAATATGGGATCAAAGTCAATGAAATCTTGTTGGAGCTCTCTTTTCTGTCAACAACATGGTTCCAGCTCTTCACTCTTTCTCAAGGTCACGTACATTACCATGGGCGGATTTAGTCTTCTTAGTTGCAATTGCAATTGTTCTGTCTTCCTTGAGATTTTGGTTTTACTGAATTTGGTGTTCCTAAGTCACCTTCACTGCACACTTGGTGTTACCCATGCAGGTCATTAATCTCATCCTTTTATCTATTTTTGCTAAGTTAACAATCAAAAAGTGTTTTGCTAATTAAACCATCAAAAACTATAACTATTGCCCCTTAACATACCATCTCCAAAATGAGTGCTGTGAAACCACAGCGTTACTTTATTATTACTCTCACTGGAAGTTTGGAAGTTGACTAGGCTCAGTTAGGCTTTCACTCAGGGCGTCTCGTGCAGTGGCAGTCAGATGGCGGCTGGTGCTGAACTATTCTGAGTGCCCATTCCTCACTGGGCAGACATTCGGCTGGAAAGCCTCAAACACATGGGGCTTGGATCTTGTAGGGGTCCTTGGGCAGGTCTCTTTGTCTCTCCACGTGGTCTCTCTAGCGCAGCAATATCAGGGTCACTTGTCATCTTACAAACGGCTCTGGGGTCTTACTTGCCAGCTCCAGGGGTCTTACTTTCGTGAGAGGGAACTGGACAGAAGCTGTGTCGCAATTTACTATTCAGCTTCAGCAGTCCTCTGGCCTCACCCCCATTAAACTGTCAGTCAGGAGAAATGCAAAGGCCCGCCCACATGCAGGGGGAAAGGACACTTGCCAGGGTTCTGGAGGAGGATTTGGGGCTGGAAATATCATTGCAGACAGTTCTGGAAAACGCAATCTGCCACAAAAGTCAGTCTTCTCTTCTGCTCATTAGAGGAGTAAGGGTGTTATTACTCACCAGCCAATGCCCGTTTGCAGAAGCACTGAGTGCTAACCATCCAGCCCCTCTTCCACGGCGTCTCCTCATAGCCCTGTGAGCTGGAGAGTAAAAGGAATAGGGATTGCAAGGGACGAGCAAGAAACATTTCGGTGATTTTTAACACATTTAACAACATTTCCCGCAAATACGATACCAGTGATTAAAAGAGACTATACTCCAAACATCCCTCTTACACACTTACTTGTTGCAGACAGAGCTCAGAAAGGGAGCGTCCTTAGGTTTGCATGTGGTTAGGACTTTCTGGGGAGATTTGACTGAGACCTGGTGAAAAGACAGGCCCCAGAAGGCAAATGATGACTGAATGGCTGGGAAGAGGCTCACACTCAGGAGGTATCGTCCACATTTGCAGTGTGTGTGTATGTGTGTGTGTGTGTGTGTGTATAGCGGGGGGGGGGGGGGGGCAGTACCCAAAGCCTCAGGGACAGCCAAAGGAGCTAAGTCCAGAGCTGTCATTTTTTCGCCTTCTCTTCTCAAGGAGAATTTTCTTACATTAGGGAGAGTGATCCTGCACTTAGGAACAAAAATTTTATATCAATTGCAGATACACAGTTTTAGGGGGTTCTCACTACAGCACAGACCCCAGTATGTGTAGCATGGCATTTGGCTCTCGTTATCTCACTTCAAGGGAAGAACTGGGACAAAGGAGAATGCAGAGATTATTAACTGTGAATAAGGAACAAACCATCAGTCTTAGCCCTAGAACTATCATGTTCATACGAACATAAAAATCAAAATCTTACCAATATGGAAACAGTATAAAATATATCTAAATGTACTTGTTGAAGCCGGCGCCGCGGCTCAACAGGCTAATCCTCCGCCTTGCGGCGCCAGCACACCGGGTTCCAGTCCCGGTCAGGACGCCGGATTCTGTCCCAGTTGCCCCTCTTCCAGGCCAGCTCTCTGCTGTGGCCAGCGAGTGCAGTGGAGGATGGCCCAAGTCCTTGGGCCCTGCACCCCATGGGAGACCAGGAGAAGTACCTGGCTCCTGCCTTCGGATCAGCGCGGTGCGCCGGCTGCAGCGCGCCGGCCGTGGCGGCCATTGGAGGGTGAACCAACGGCAAAAGGAAGACCTTTCTCTCTGTCTCTCTCTCTCACTGTCCACTCTGCCTGTCAAAAAAAAAAAAAATGTACTTATTGGAGTATATGATGTCTAAATTCTCTTTCTTGTTAATAAATTTATTGTTGAATTGATTTTGCTCACAAAGAGAGTAAGAATTCATCGGGTTTTTGAAAGTATGCAATTCAGTGGTTTGCAGTATATTCAGAGTTTCATAGCCATCACCACAATCAATTTTAGACCAATTCAATTACCCCAAAAATAAGCCTGCTACCCATTAGCAGTCACTCTTTATTTCTCCCTACCCTACTCCCAGCCCGAGGCAACCACTAACCTACTTTCTGTCTCTATGGATTCTCCTATTCTAGACTTTTCATACAAATGGAATCATACAATATGTGATCTTGTATGACTGGGTTCTTTTATTCAGCATAATATTTTCAAGGTCTACTCGTGTCTTGGTATATATTGACACCTCATTCCCTTTTATTTCCAAGCAAAATCCCATCATGCATATACACCACATTTTGTCTGTCCAATCATCAGTTCAGGGATATTTGGATTTATTCCACTTTTAGTTATTATTTGTAATAATATAGTTACAAACATTGTGTACAAATTTTTGTGTGCACTTATGGTTTGTTTCTCTTGGGCTTATACTTAGGAGTAGAATTGCTGAGTCATGTGGTAAATCTGTGTTTAACCTTTTCAAAAATTGTCAGACTGTTTTCCTAAGTGGCTATAATGACATTTACATTTCCATCAGTGGGGTGTAAGTGTTCTAATTCCTCTACATCCTCACTAACACTTTTTATATATCTTTCCTGGTTATAACCATCTTAAGACTGTGAAGTGGTAATAGGTTATATATTTTTTTAACTTCAAATTGTTCATATAACACCTTACTTTTATCTGTATGCATTTTGCAACTTTTTCACAAAGCACCTTTACATAAACTATTTTTTATATCTTTTTATTTTATTTTTACTTTAATTTTTAATTATAATAATTATATAATTATATACAATTATAATATTATAATATTATATTATATTATATATATCTTTTTTTAACTTTTATTTAATGAATATAAATTTCCAAAGTACAGCTTATGGATTACAATGGCTTTCACCCCATAACGTCCCTCCAACCCTCAACCCTCCCCTTTCCCACTCCCTCTCCCCTTCCATTCACATCAAGATTCATTTTCGTTTCTCTTTATATACAGAAGATCAGTTTAGCATACATTAAGTAAAGATTTCA
Organism: Oryctolagus cuniculus; assembly: GCF_964237555.1. Lineage (NCBI taxonomy): Eukaryota > Metazoa > Chordata > Mammalia > Lagomorpha > Leporidae > Oryctolagus > Oryctolagus cuniculus. The sequence goes on along the minus strand of NC_091435.1, from coordinate 63,081,656 downwards.
ACAGTTTGCTCCCACACAGAAACATAAAGTGAAAAATACTGTTTGAGTACTCGTTATAGCATTAAATCTCAATGTACAGCACACTAAGGACAGAGATCCTACATGAGGAGTAAGTGCACAGTGACTCCTGTTGTTGACTTAACAAATTGACACTCTTGTTTATAGCATCAGTAATCCCCCTAGGCTCTTGTCATGAGCTGCCAAAGCTATGGAAGCCCCCTGAGTTCACCGACTCTGATCATATTTAGACAAGGCCATGGTCAAAGTGGAAGTTCTCTCCTCCCTTCAGAGAAAGGTACCTCCTTCTTTGATGACCCATTCTTTCCACTGGGATCTCACTTGCAGAGATCTTTCATTTAGGGTTTTTTTTTTTTTTTTTTTTCCCCAGAGTGTCTTGGCTTTCCATGCCTGAAATACTCTCATGGGCTTTTCAGCTGGATCCGCATGCCTTAAGGGCTGATTCTGAGGCCAGAGTGCTGTTTAGGACATTCGCCATTCTATGAGTCTGCTGTGTATCTCACTTCCCATGTTGGATCGTTCTCTCCCTTTTTATTCTATCAGCTAGTATTTGCAGACACTATTCTTATTTATGTGATCCCTTTAGTTCTTAGTCCTATCATTATGATCAATTGTGAACAGAAATTGATCACTGGGACTAGTGAGATGGCATTGGTACATGCCACCTTGATGGGATTGAATTGGAATCCCCTGGTGTGTTTCTAACTCTACCGTTTGGGGTAAGTCAGCTTGAGCATGTCCCGAATTGCACATCTCTTCCTTCTCTTATTCCCACTCTTATATTTAACAGTGATTACTTTTCAGTTAAGTTTCAGCACTTAAGAAGAATTGTGTATTGATTACAGTATTCAACCAAAAGTATTAAGTAGAACAAACAAACAAAAATACTAAGAGGGATAGCATATTAAGTTGCTCATCAACAGTCAGGGTGAGGGCTGATCTGTTTTTAATAGGCTTAGGAGGTAGGTAATATTTTCTCTCAAACTCAGAAGGTTGAATGAGTTGCCTATAGCCAGAATATTCTGCAGCCCAGATCTCCTAATTCAAACTTAGCGTGCATTCCCTATAGTGTTCCCCAAATAGTCTGATCACTGTGATCACTCCTTTGGATCTTTGAGACATCAGAAGAGGGAGAAACACACATGGAGGCATCCAATGACCATTAGTAACCATGACTGTTCTCCACGTCTATATTTACATCTTGCCAATTGTTGCCGGCTACACCTTGTCAACATCTCCTCCCATTCTACTAGTGTCGGCAGGAACTTGATGAGAAAGTTGCTGCCATGCAGTCATGTTATGTGAAATCACCGGAGGCCTTTTCTTTACATCTTCTTTGTCCTACTTTCAGGGAAAATTGCTTTCAGTTTCTGAATAGTCTTGGGAAGAAACTCTTCTATTATGTCATGTTACATCAGGATAACCTGACCTAGTTTCTAAGGATTCAGCTGCAGGTGTAGACCCAAGACTGGATTCTGCTTCATACACCACCAGGCCTGACTCCTCACCCAGGTTTTGGGGGGGGGGGGGGCTTTAGCTTTATCAGATTTTCTTCCTTTTTTACGCTAAGAAAATGTTTTTTCTTGGAAGAGAACCCCCCAGTCCCCTGTTCCCCCCGTGTTTGGGAATTTTGAAGGAGGAGATCTCTCAACCACTACCAGACCCGCTCCTGGTGCCGCCCTGCCCGAGGCCACGACGCTGCAGTCCTTCCTTCTGTTTCTGGCCCTCTTCCTCCGGCTGCCTCTGCACCACTCCACAGAACCTTCTCCCCTGCTCCCAGGAAGTTTCCTGTGGCCTGAAATACATGTTGCCTAGAGTTCCAAGTTAGTGATTTTGCTGCCACGGGGGGAGATTTAAGGCCAGGCATTGCAGAGACTAACCAGGGCACTCCACTGCACTTCCAAACATGGTACCTTCTGGAGAGGACCAGAGTAGACTACCCCCAAATACTCCACTTTGGCATATTTTGAGCTGGAGTCAATTGAGAGCCAACAGATTCTGGACCCTTTCTCAGCCTTTTTCTTTTTTTTTTAACTTTTATTTAATGAATATAAATTTCCAAAGTACAGCTTATGGATTACAATGGCTTCCCCCCATACCGTCTCTCCCACCTGCATCCCTCCCCTTTCCCACTCCCTCTCCCCTTCCATTCACACCAAGATTCATTTTCGATTCTCTTTATCTACAGAAGATGAGTTTAGCATACATTAAGTAAAGATTTCAACAGTTTGCAACCACACAAACGTAAAGTGAAAAATAATGGATGATTTTTTAAATGATGATGAAATCAGATCAGACCTATTGTCATGTTTAATCCCAGTGAGAGTCAAGTTGGGAATTCATAATTTCTTCTTTTTTCTTTTTTACAGAAGATCAGTTTAGTATACATTAAGTAAAGATTTCAACAGTTTGCACCCCCATAGAAACACAAAGCGAAATATACTGTTTGAGTACTCATTATAGCATTAAGTCTCAATGTACAGCACATTAAGGACAGAGATCCTACATGAGGAGTAAGTGCACAGTGACTCCTGTTGTTGACTTTACAAATTGACACTCCTGTTTATGGCATCAGTAATCTCCCTATGCACCAGTCATGAGTTTCCAAGGCTATGGAAGCCTTTTGAGTCCACCGACTCTTATCTTGTTTAGACAAGGTCATATTGGAAAGGCACCAAATAGATGAGCTTTCAATTCACCTCAAGGATCTAGAAAACCTACAGCAAACCAGACCCAAATCTAGTAGGAGAAGAAAAATAATTAAAATCAGAGAAGAAATCAACAGGATTGAATCAAGAAAAACATTACAAAAAATCAGCCAAACGAGGAGCTGGTTTTTTGAAAAAATAAACAAAATTGACACCCCATTGGCCCAACTAACTAAAAAAAGAAGAGAAAAGACCCAAATCAATAAAATCAGAGATGAAAAAGGAAATGTAACAACAGACACCACAGAAATAAAAAGAATCATCAGAAATTACTACAAGGACTTGTATGCCAGCAAACAGGGAAACCTATCAGAAATGGATAGATTCCTGGACACATGCAACCTACCTAAATTGAACCAGGAAGACATCGAAAACCTAAACAGACCCATAACTGAGACAGAAATTGAAACAGTAATAAAGGCCCTCCCAACAAAGAAAAGCCCAGGACCAGATGGATTCACTGCTGAATTCTACCAGACATTTAAAGAAGAACTAACTCCAATTCTTCTCAAACTATTCAGAACAATCGAAGAAGGGGGAATCCTCCCAAATTCTTTCTATGAAGCCAGCATCACCTTAATTCCTAAGCCGGAAAAAGATGCAGCACTGAAAGAGAATTACAGACCAATATCCCTGATGAACATAGATGCAAAGGTCCTCAATAAAATTCTCGCCAATAGAATGCAACAACACATCAGAAAGATCATCCACCCAGACCAAGTGGGATTTATCCCTGGTATGCAGGGATGGTTTAATGTGCGCAAGACAATCAACATGATACACCACATTAACAGACTGCAGAAGAAAAACCATATGATTATCTCAATAGACGCCGAGAAAGCATTTGATAAAATACAACACCCGTTCATGATGAAAACTCTAAGCAAACTGGGTTTGGAAGGAACATTCCTCAATACAATCAAAGCAATCTATGAAAAACCCACAGCCAACATCCTATTGAATGGGGAAAAGTTGGAAGCATTTCCACTGAGATCTGGTACCAGACAGGGATGTCCACTCTCACCACTGCTATTCAATATAGTTCTGGAGGTTCTAGCCAGAGCTATTAGGCAAGAAAAAGAAATTAAAGGGATACAAATTGGGAAGGAAGAACTCAAACTATCCCTCTTTGCAGATGACATGATTCTTTACTTAGGGGACCCAAAGAACTCTACTAAGAGACTATTGGAACTCATAGAAGAGTTTGGCAAAGTAGCAGGGTATAAAATCAATGCACAAAAATCAACAGCCTTTGTATACACAGACAATGCCATGGCTGAGGAAGAACTTCTAAGATCAATCCCATTCACAATAGCTACAAAAACAATCGGCCTTTTTCTTATCTGCCAAGAGGACCACCCTAAATTCCCCTCGGAGGAAGGTGTCCCCCACAGCTCTGTACCAGGAAGATGTAAGTGACTCTCGTCATTGGAAAGGGGGCATTGACACCAAGAGGAGTTTGTCTGCACAGACTTTACTGAAAATAGCCCTTATTTTCTACTAGTCCTCCCATACACTGTGTAGTCACTGCCCCACAATTTGTCAGCCCTTGAAGCCCAAGCCCTCTTTCTTATGTCAAGAAGGAAGTCTAGGTTCCTGAGTCTAATCACTTTTTTGAATCTCACTTGTTTTCTGTGAACCTTCATGCATGTAAGATATCAATAAGAATTCTGTAAATCTGTCGCTTGTTCATTTTCACACCCCCAGTTGCTGGTCCTAACAGAGTAGAGGAAAAATTCTGCTTCCCTCACACTTCATTGATGCCAACTTATGCCCAGAAAGGGAGAACATCCTTTAAACTTACCCATACCAGTGTATTTTCCCAAGGGCTTGCGTAAGAGTCTGACATTTTCCCTTTTTCTAGAAGTCTTTTTTTTTTTTTTTTTTTTTTTTTTTTTTTTTTTTTTACAGGCAGAGTGGATAGTGAGAGAAAGAGACAGAGAGAGAAAGGTCTTCCTTTTTGCTGTTGATTCACCCTCCAATGGCCGCCACGGCTGGCGCACTGTGGCCGGCGCACCACGCTGATCCGAAGGCAGGAGCCAGGTGCTTCTCCTAGTCTCCCATGGGGTGCAGGGCCCAAGCACTTGGGCCATCCTCCACTGCACTCCCTGGCCACAGCAGAGAGCTGGTCTGGAAGAGGGGCAACCAGGACAGAATCCGGTGCCCCGACCGGGGCTAGGACCCTGTGTGTCGGCGCCGCTAGGTGGAGGATTAGCCTAGTGAGCCGTGGCGCCGGCCTGGAAGTCTTAATCTAAGGGGCCATGATGGTAGGTCTGCAGTTTTTCTTGGCTGGCCCTATTATGCAGTAGAAAGCCTTGCTTCCCAGAGAAGACAGCAGGGGCCATAGGTACTTCGTGTAAATTTAGTGTGAGATTAAAGGTTTGATGGGGCAGAACATGTGCCCTTGTCTCTTCATGGTGTCTTTTTTGTAAGTACCAATTGAATTGAGTTTCATTACTCCACCAAGATCCAACTTAAAGACAATGAAACTCTCTGACCTGCTTGATTCAATCTGCATGTCACATTTCCAGGAACTGTGCCTTCTAGAGTTGGCAGCTCAGAAATGGAGATTTTACCACAGCGACCCAAGAGGCAAAAAGCCTTCTCTCCAGTGTCCAGGTGGGCCCACAGATTAGAGACATCTGAGGCATGGCAGAAAGCCCAACGATTTTAAACCTTCCCACACAGCCACCAAATTCTCTCTAACCTTTGAACCTAAGTCACTGAGCTTTTGTCAGTCTCACTGACTAGGTTTTCAGGCAAGGTTTTGGATGTGAGCTACAGAGACGTGGTGATTTGAGGCAGGACTAATGCAGATTTTCCTCCTAATGACTAGGAAGGGTGATAACAGCACCAACTACTTGGTGAGTCCCTGCACAAGGCCAGCGTAGGAGGCTGCTCAATTGGTTCCTCTGGGACACATCAAAGAAGAGACCCTGTGAATAACTGAATGCGCACTAACCGGACAAAGTCCATTCTCTGTGGATTCTGTGCTAAACTCTAAGGTGCCCTCCAGCAATACAGAAACATTCAGGCAGGGAAGGCCAGGAAGGTGAGATCTTGAGAACAAGGCACATTCCCGAACAAATTACTGCCCTTCTTAGCAACACTTAACTTTTTTCCTCTTGCCTCAGTTTTTCTCACCCACTGCGTTGGGATCATGCTCAGACCAGATAGTACAGGAGTCCCATCACAGAGGGGCATTTCCACTGATGCACTCATATAGCGAATCGTAACTGCACTTTAATTGGTCTCCATTGTTTAAATTCACAATTACTTTTGATTAAGATATGTTTACAGCAAGAGGCGAGGCTAAGTCAGCCCACAAAGGAAGATATCAATTATTCACACACATCTGAAAAATTAAACATACTCTCGGAATTATTCACAACCCAGTATTCCAGCAAAGCTGGTTGTTCCCTGAATGGTGCTGTGCAGTTGTAATATAAAAATAGGAAGGGAAACATCCACGTTATAGCTTTGTTTCAATGACTTCGGGAATGTCTCATAAGTAACATTTGTATACATTCTCATTTAGCCCTAGTTTGAGTCACTCATTAACGAATATAAGCAAAAAATAAAAAAGAAGGAAAGAACAGAAGACTGTCTTTTCTAGGGTAGCCAGAGAGACTGTGTTCCCTTTAAGAGCCACACTCCTAAGAAGAAACACTCTTAATTCCTAGTCACTGATTCAAAACACATTTGTTGCACTCTTATAAATTATTACTGGGAGTGAAAATTGGTGCAACTGCATTGGAAAACTTGATTACTGTGAAACCTGAAGACATACAAAAAACATTATCAGTCAAATTTTGAGTTAGAAACTCTAATACATGTGCACCAAAACATATTCCCCAAAAAATTAATGGGAAGACTACTAGGCTAAGATAGTTCTAGTGCCTTGGGGTCCTGTATAGGTAAACTGAAGCCAAGCTCAGTGTTAACAGTAAAATCAAGCCTAAGCTTACCCGGTTAAAAATACAAACTAGCCTCCAACTAGGTCCTTTCTCCTTTAACTGATTCAATGTGCTTTCCTTTCTTGCTTCTGAGAACACTTTATAATGGTCCAGCCCTTGTACCCCCTCAGAAGAGCCCACCCCCCTCAGAAGAGCCCAACGGCCTGTGGTCTGGTGCTGTCAGATGCATGAATCATTTGTCGCTCAAATAAATTCTTTAAAAACTTAATATGCCCAAGTTTATGTCTAACATCATATAGAAAAATATTCATAACATCACTATTCATAGAGCCCTGAACTGGAAACCTAAATGCACAGAGACTGCATAAATTATAGAATATTAATAGAACATATATATGAAAATTCACTGCATACACTCAAAAATATGAGGATGATTATTACAAGTAGTGTCTTATGAAAGAAGCACAATCAAGAGAATGAAAATTATATTATTCTATTTATATAAAGTCTAAAAATAGGCAAAACTATATAGTGTTAAATGTCAAGATAGGTGTTAGCTTTGGGAGAGTGGGGATGATTGCACAGAATCTGAATGGGCTTTCATTGTTCTGTAAATATTCTGTTCAGCGATCTGGGTGATGATTACATGTGTGGTTACATTATCAAAAAATTAATTGGGCCCTACATGTAAGAGGAATCTCTAAAATGTTCATGGAGGGGCCAGAGCTGTGGCATAGTTGGTAAAGCCGCCTCCTGCAGTGCCCGCATCCCATATGGGTGCCAGTTCAAGTCCCGGCTGCTCCACTTCTGATCCAGCTCTCTGCTATGGCCTAGGAAAGCAGTAGAAGATGGCCCAAGCCCTTGGGCCCCTGAACCTGTGTGGTAGACCTGGAAGAAGCTCCTGGCTCCTGGCTTCGGGTTGGCACAGCTCCGGCCACTGCAGTCATCTAGAAAGTGAACCAGTGGATGGGAGACTCTCCCTCTCTCTCTCTATCTCTCTCTCTGACTCTGCTTCTCTGTAACTCTGCCTTTCAAATAAATAAATATTAAAAAAATAAAAATTTCATGGAAAATGCACATTATGAAAAGCCTATGCATGGATTTCAATTTTGCAGCAAAATAAACTTATCCTAGTTAAGTTTTATTCATTTGAAAGACTGAAGACAGAAAGATCTGCCTTCACTGATTCACTCCCCAACTGCAGGGAAGTGAAACGACCAGAACTGAGCCAGGCCAAAGCCAGGATTTGGGAATCAATCCAGGTCTTCCTCAGAGGTGGCAGGGATCAAGTACTTGAGTACTTGAGTACCTGCTGCATACCTAGGTAAGCACCATCAGGAAGCTGAACTTGAGAGCAGAGCCAGAATGTGAAGCCAGGCACTATGATAAGGGATGTGGGTATCCCAAGGGACTTAGCTAATGGCTTCACCGAACACCGGCCCCCAAACTCATCTTTTAGTTCCATTTTCTATGAACTTTTTGAAGTACTCAGAGGTGAATTCTGCAATTTTTTGCATTGTATAATGCTTGACAAAAAGTTTACATGAACTTTTTACATTAGAAAGCAAGCAATTTACAGTGTGTTCGTTAGAGTGTAATAGAAGGAAAAACAAATTGTAGAGTATTTGCCATCCAGAAGCTCAAAGCCTTGAGAAGGAAATGATTTTTCTAAGATTTTATTTTATTTATTTGAAAGTCACAGTTACACAGAGAGGGAGAGACAGAAATCTTGCATCTGTTGGTTTGCTCCCCAAAAGCCGAAGCCAGGAGCCAAGAGCTTCTGAGTCTCCCACATGGGTGCAGGGGCCCAAGGACTTGGACCATCCTCTATCACTTTCCCAGGTGCATTAGCAGGGAGCTGGATTGGAAATGGAGCAGTCAGGATTCGAACAGTCATCCGTTTGGGATGCCAGCATCACTGTTGGCAGCTTTACCCTCTACGTCATAATGCCGGTCCTGAGAGAAAGAAATGATTTTAAACAGCACCAAATGACTGAGAGACAGTCTGGGAGCCCCAGAGCAGAGCCCTTGAATCGGGCAATGTGAGTAGGGAAAGCAATCAGAATAGGTCCCCAAGGGAGTCCGTCTACGGCTGAACTGACTGAACTGACAACAAGGAACTGGATGTCCTAATAAAGAAGGTAGAGTGGCTGCCCAGGGCAAAGTCCCGGGGGCCCCACCAAAAACAAGGCTCACAGAGGAGCCTTTTAGGTATCAAAAATGAGGTTAAAAAGTCCTTTAAGGTCTCCAACTGCATCTCAGTGAGTAACAGATGACGTCTCAGAAGCTTCTGCCTAAAAATTGAGATCATCTACGCCAACACAACCTATTTATGGCAGGAAATTCTTTAGCCCAGAAACCTGAAACAGCCACTGGCCACAAAATGCACTCCCCTTATAGTCTTGAGTACTTTGTCTCTAAGTCAGTCTATTTTGAAAGCTGCAATGAGATGAGAGGAGCAGACAAGGATATTCTGTTTGCAAAAGACACACAGAAAGAAGGACTGGGAACTTTCTATTTTCAAAGGTTTAAAGACATGTTAATCTCTCAAGAACTGAGTCCGTTCGAAAGATTGACATCGTGAGCCTATGTAGGATAAGACATCTTATCACTAACCACTCTATCACATTTATACAGAAACATGAACTCAAGGACTTGCACTTTGTAAAAACTTTTTGAAAACAGGCCAACTTAAGCTCTTCTAAAGGAAAGAGTGTTTTTCATTCTGGGTATCTCAGGAAGTTGCAGTAAATTGCTGTCCCTTTGCAGCTTGCCTTATAATTCAATCAACCGACCTCTAACATGTGTGGCCTTAGTTTGCTTCCTACAATCTCTACTGGTTCAGTTTCAAAAGATTATTTGGGCTGGCGCCGCGGCTCACTAGGCTAATCCTCCGCCTTGCGGCACCGGCACACCGGGTTCTAGTCCCAGTCGGGGCGCCGGATTCTGTCCCGGTTACCCCTCTTCCAGGCCAGTTCTCTGCTGTGGCCAGGGAGTGCAGTGGGGGATGGCCCAAGTGCTTGGGACCTGCACCCCATGGGAGACCAGGAGAAGCACCTGGCTCCTGCCATCAGATCAGCAAGGTGCACCAGCTGCAGCGCGCCGGCCACGGCAGCCATTGGAGGGTGAACCAACGGCAAAGGAAGACCTTTCTCTCTGTCTCTCTCTCTCTCTCACTGTCCACTCTGCCTGTCAAAAAAAAAAAAAAAAAAAAAAAAAAAAAAAAAAAAAGATTATTTGATGAGTGGCTCCTTGGTAGGGAACAGAACCCATCCCACCCATGGTGCTTGTTAAGGGGTGTTGACCAGAAATCCAGATAGTTACAGTGTTCTTTTTAAATACTGAAATAGGTAGCTTCTATCCTCCAACACAGGAAAGTTTCTTTCTTGCGAATTACAGACCCATGGCCATCAATTCCTTCTTGCAGTGACTAAACTCAGTAAACCATAGTATTTGACAAAACCCTTGACTTCTTCTTCTCATGCACCTCCCCTCCCCCATAAGGCCTTGAGGCATCTAGGTACCTGAAGTCCCAGAGATTCACTACTTGTGTATCCCCGAGTTCTGCAAAGTAATTGTGTAGATTCAACTTCAATATGTCCCTGATTCAGAGCTAGATATAAAAAGAGCAAGCTATACACCAAGAAGGAGACAGGATTTGTGAAATCCCTTCTCCCTGGGAGAAGTCATAAACTGAAGTCTTAGGATAAGGCAGAGGGAGGAGGGATAGGTAGAAAAAACAAAATCTGAGTCAGGCAAGATCTATCCCTATATTGCTTAGGATGAGACAGCAAGTTCAATCAAGACAAAGTCAAAAGAAATCCCAAAGTGAAGAGTTACGGTGTTTGAGAAGCTAAGCATGATCAGGATCACACACAGGAGTGGCTGGGGTGGCCAGTGCCCCAGGGCTCAGGACAGTCTGGGGACATCCTGCATCACTGTTGCCTTCACGCTAGGCCCATGGTGTCACTGGTGCAGGAGGCTTTGCTATGGCACAGTAGTCAAGGGCAGAGATGCAAGCAGTGTCTGGGAGACTTGACTCCCTGCCCAGGGCTTTGCCTGCGCCAGTAAGATCTCAGAAGTTTCCATTAGCTCACTCAATGTCTGAACAGAAAAATTGGTTTGGTTAGAGACTGGATTCAGCAACAATATTACAGGTGAACTAACCTGAAAATTTTCCATCTAGCAAATATCTAGAACCAGATGAACATGCCCTTATAAATTTTCATCAGAGGATATTAGAAAGTAAAGGAAATTCTCAGTGGCCAAAAAAGAAGAGGGCATGGAAAAACAGAATTTGCATGAGGTGATGCTGTGGCACCCGTAAATATGGAATAGTGTCTCCTGCATGTCCTAGGGACTGGATGTTGCCCCACATAGGAACGAGAGATGAAATCTTCCACCTACATAATGGGGGAGAGGGAATAAAACTATATCAACCACTCCTCTGTGAGTTCAGCACCCTTGAAATAGATTATCAAAGTCTGGTCTTGAAACTTTGGGTTCTACTCCAACTTGTAAAGAGCTTAAACATTGTTACTGCCATCCTTATAGGAAGATAAAGTTGAATGAAAGAAAAATCAATACCTTTTCTTGTACCCACCATAGACCTGAGTTTCAGGATAAATCACTGCCTTAAATTCTGGAGAGGCAGGTACATCCCTTGAGTTATGGTTGAGATCTAATTACGCGAAACTGAAGCTGTTGTTAGGAACACTTAATTGGTCACTTTGATGGTGTAGGCAGACTGAGCATGGAGTAACCTGAGGGTTAGAAATTCCCATGGCAGTCTTGGGGGCTGGGGACAGGGAACACCTTTATGGTCTTTGTTTCCAGGAACTCTACTAGATTCTCATGGTGAAGATCTAGGAAAGATTCTTTTATGACTCTGGCATGCAAGAGTATCATTGTGAAATATGCCCACACTTATGCTCTCCAGAGGAAAGGATTTTGCCAGAGCCTTATCTCAGCTAAAGAAAGAGCATTTCTTCAATATTTCCCCTTTTAAATCTTCCCATCTTGTGTAAAGTGCAGGTGTGGGTGTGGGGGCAAATGGGGTTGTGGTCAAGAGTCAAGACTTTGAGGAAATAGATTGGGAACCAGTAGTCAGGAAGAGCACTAAGGGAAAATGTCTGAAGGTCAAAGACATGAGACACAGGCTCAGTAACGGATACAGGCCTTGCAGGCTCTGGGTTAACCTGCTTTGCCACAACACTGGCCCTGCTATGGAAAGCATTCAACACAACTTGTCTTGTCCATTTGTGCTGCTAAAACAAATTAGACTGCGTAAGTTGAAGCAAGAGAAATGTGTAATTCACCATTCTGGAAGCTAAGAAGTCCAAGATCAAAGTGCCAGCCAACTCATTGCCTGGTGAGGGCCTGCTGTCTGCTTCAAAGCTGGTGCCTTCTAGCTGTGTCCTAGCATGTCGGAAGGGTGGAATGAGCTTCCCTAGGCCTCCTTTATAAGAGCTTTAGCCTTCTGACCGAAACAAATCCTAAAGGCCCCACCTGTTAATATTATTCCATTGTAGATTAGGTTTCAACACTGGGATTCTGGGGAGACACAAACATAGAAACTATAACACAACCCACTCCACATCCAGGCCTATTTACCTCAACTCATATTACCTGATGCAACATTTTCAGATTTCAGCAAAAGATTACAAGCCGTGCCAAAGGGTAAAATCATCATCATCACCATACAATCTGAACAGGCAAGCAATCATCAGAACCAAACTCAGAAGTGAAAAAGATATTGGAATTACAAAACAGCAAATTCAAAATAACAATGATTAATGCACTTCAGCTGTAACAGAAAGAGGTGATAACACGCAAACAGACAGTAAATATTAAACAGAGATACAGAAATTCTAAGAAAGGGCCCCCCAAAAATCTTAGGAATAAAAACACTGGATGCTATAACAAGAATTAAGAATATCTTTAATTTGCTCAGCAGTAAGCTTGACACAACTAAGGGAAAAAAAGGTCTGAGAGCCTAAACGTAGGCCAGTAGAAACTTTCTAAACTGAAATGCAAAGAGACAGAAGAGTTTTTAAAGTGGAACTCCAAAAGTAATTGTAGGACAATTGCCAAAGGTGTAAATAATTGGAGTAACAAATGAGGAAAAAGAAAACAAAGAAAATTTTGCAAAATAAGGAGAGACACCAAATCACAAATTCTGGACGCTGAGAAAACACAAAGCTTGATAAATGGTGAAGAAGTAAAAACCACCTAAGCACATCATATGCAAATTGCATGAAGTCACAGAGAAGCCAGAAAAGAAAAAAAAAAAAAAGTTCCTACAAAGGACAAGACTTACAAAGACTTCTGATCAAACACCAGGAAGAGAGTGGAGTAAAAGATTTAGAGTGCTGAAAGAAAAACCCATCGACCTGAAACCTATAGCCAGTGAAATTATACTTCAAAGGTGAAGAAGAAATAAAGATTTTTCAGACAAGCAAAGTGGAGGGAAGTCATTGGTTACTCTTCAATAAATGTTTAAAAATTCTTTAGACAGAAAGAAAATGATACAGGTGTGAAATTCGGATTTTTAGAAAGAAGAAAGAACAGTGAAGGAAAAAAACTTTCATTTTCTTAGTCTCAATAAATCTAAGAGATAGCTGTTTAAAACAATAAGAGTTTAGTCAGCCCTTCCTACCTGTGAGAACTATGTCACAGATTCAACCAACCTGGGGCTGAAAATACTTGGCGGGGGGAGGGAAAGTATCTGTACTGAATACGTACAGCCTATTTTTCTCGTCTTTATTCCCTCAATAATATAGTATAACAACAATTTACATAGCATTTAAATTGTATTAGGTACTACAAGTAATCTAGAGATGATTTAAAGCATATGAGAGGCTGTGCATTGGTTTTATGCAAATACTATTCAGGTTTATAGAAAGGTTTGAACATTGGCAGATTTCGGTATTCACAAGGATTCCTGGCACCAATCCCCTACAGATACCGAGGGATGACTGTACAAGGTGATGGGAGCAGATTAATAAGTAAGATCAGTGTCAGAAATGTCACAAAAGGACAACAGAGAATTGAGAGTATTCTGTTGTATGGTTCTTAAACTACCCATGACATGGTGTAGTGCTCTTTGAAAATAGATTAATTATAAATGTATATTGCAAACTCATTATACAAGGGAAATCACTGAAAATTTTTTTTTATTTTTTAAGATTTATTTATTTATTTGAAAATCAGAGGTACACACAGAGAGAAGGAGAGACAGAGAGAGAGAGAAAGAGTGAGAGAGTCTTCCATCTGCTGGTTTACTCCCCAACTGACCACAACGGCCAGAGCTGCGCCAACCCAAAGCCAGGAGCCAGGAACTTTTTCCAGGTCTTCCACATGGGTACAGGACCCAACCACTTTAGCCATCTTCCACTGCTTTCCTAGGCCATAGCAGAGAGCTGGATCTGAAGTGGAGCAGGTAGGACTCGAACCGGCACCTATATGGAATGCCGCCACTGAAGGTGGTAGCTCTATCTACTATGCCACAGCGCCGGCCCCTGAAAAATGTTTTTTTAAAGGTGTAATTGATATGCCAAGACAGAAGAAATGTAATTTTATTAAATGCTCAATTAAAATCAGAGAGCACAAAAAAAGAAGAGGAATAAAAGAATGAATGCAACACATAGCAGTTACAAAAAGGTAGATATTAATAAAACAATATCAATAAACTGATATTAAATACAATTAAATATAGCATTAAAAGAGATTAGCAAAATGAATTTTTAAAAAATTCAACCATACATTTTAGTAAGAAATAAGCTTTAAATATAAAGATTCTGAATCAATTAAAAACAAAGAAACAGAAGGGTGGGCATTGTGATGAAGCAAGTTGAGTCACCTCTTGGGACTCCAGCATCCCATTTCAGAGTGCCTGGTATCAAGTCCTGTCTCTGCTTCGGCTCCAGCTTCCTGCTCCTGTGCACCCTGGAAGGCAGCAGAGCTGGCTCGAGTGCATAAGTCCCTGCCACACATATGGGAGACCTGGGTGCAGTTCTGGGCTCCTGGCTTCGGCCTGCAAGAGCTGTAACAGAAGTCTGGGGAGTGAATCAGCAGATGGAAGACATCTCTATCTCCCTGTCCCTCTTTCAAATAAAAATACATACATACATACATATTAAGAATAGAAAAAATATACCATGATAACATTAATCAAAGGGAAACTGGAATAGTCACATTAATTTTGGGCAAAGCAAATTTAGAAAAAAATATGTAAGTATGAACATTATTAAAAAGAGAAAAATACCAGAAGGTGAAAAAATAGCATATAATTTATTTAACAATTAAATACTGTACAGACATTGAAAAGAATAAACTCTAGCTACATACATCAACATAGAATTCAAAATATGACACTGAGTTTAAAATGTATGTCATAGAAAATGTTCAGTATTACACAATTTATATATTTTTAAAATGCAAAATTGTATATCATTTATGAAAACATACCAGAATATGTAGTAAAAACATAAATGTCAAGTGTAAAATGTTTGTTTTCTTTTGAGTGGGAGATGGTAGAGTACATTGTACATTGTACATTATATTAACTACATGAGGAACTTAAAAATACTAAGAGCTGTCCCCCCATATATTACAGTTTAATTGCTTGGAGATGAGACCTGGGCAATGGAGGTTTTAAACCTCTCTAGGTGATTCTAATGTGCAGCAATGACTGGGAACCAATGAATAGAATATCAGCCAAGGGCAGGGTAGTTATATTGGTAGCTTCAGCTCCATTTATTTCTATATATTAAAATAAGTACCAGATCAAATAGATTTGATAATGCTAAGTAACAGGTATATGGGTATTTGCAATATTATTTTCTATTTTTTTTTTACTTCCTGAATTATTAGAAAAGGAAAAGGGAGGAAAGAAGAGGGAGAAGAAGCAGATTCTATTTCCTCTTGGTTACCCAAACCAATGCCATATCAAGGTTTTGGGAACAGAAGATTGTACCAGATTCCCTTATCCATCTGTTGCCTGTTTACCAAACCTGGAGCCCTTTGAGTAGAGCACAAAAGTACTAGGAAACGGCGCCGGCACACCGGGTTCTAGTCCCGGTCGGGGCGCCGGAATCTGTCCCGGTTGCCCCTCTTCCAGGCCAGCCCTCTGCTGTGGCCAGGGAGTGCAGTGGAGGATGGCCCAGGTGCTTGGGCCCTGCACCCCATGGGAGACCAGGAAAAGCACCTGGCTCCTGGCTCCTGCCATCGGGTCAGCGCGGTGCGCCGGCCGCAGCGCGCGGGCCGCGGTGGCCATTGGAGGGTGAACCAACGGCAAAGGAAGACCTTTCTCTCTGTCTCTCTCTCTCACTGTCCACTCCGCCTGTAAAAAAAAAAAAAAAAAAAAAAAAAAAGTACTAGGAAAAAGGCCTTGGAATGCAGACATTGTTAACTGATCCTCATCCTACAAACACTCAGCTCAGAGTACATGGTACATGGTAGCAGGAAAAGTTTACATATTTTATAGCAAAGAAGTAGAATTATGTCTGAGTTCCCACTGTGAAATTCAGTCATTGTGAACCTACTATTGTGCAAGATACAACAAAAGACTCAATATTATAAAAAATAACACATGTAAGACAAAATATACTCTAACACCTTTGTAGTCATCTCTACACTGGTGTTTATATGTAGGTACTTGCAGATTTACATTGTAATTAAATAAAACACATCTCTTCTTGATAACAGATGGGAATCAATGTAGTTAAAACTGGAGTGAGATAGTTTGAGAGTCAGAGCAGCTATACTTGGTGCATGTCAAGTTGGGAATATTGATCTATGTAGGAATATGGAAAGAAAGAATAAAATGATCTCTGTAAACTTTAGTTCTCTTGGGCAAAACACAGTTCTCTGGCAGAAAAACAATGAGACATTGACCAAACTCAAGTCTACTTCTAAAAAGATCAATGCAGTTGAACTAAAACAGTAGATCTCTACTATGGCTTCCAGTTAAGATCCTCTGGGGAGGGTTTTTTTGTTTTTGTTTGTTTGTTTGTTTTTGACAGGCAGAGTGGACAGTGAGAGAGAGAGAGAGAGAGACAGAGAAGAGAAAGGTTTTCCTTTTCCATCGGCTCACCCCCAAGTGGCCACTGCAGCCGGCGCGCTGCAGCTGGCACACCGCGCTGATCCGAGGCCAGGAGCCAGGTGCTTCTCCTGGTCTCCCATGAGGGTGCAGAGCCCAAGCACTTGGGCCATCCTCCACTGCACTCCCAGGCCACAGCAGAGAGCTGGCCTGGAAGAGGGGCAACCGGGACAGATTCCGGCGCCCCGACCGGGACTAGAACCCGGTGTGCCGGCTCTGCAGATGGAGGATTAGCCTATTGAGCCGCAGCGCTGGCCTCTGGGGAGTTTTTTTTAAATGTCAGGGTCGAGACCAATGTTGTGGCATAGTGGGTTAAGCCACCGCCAGCAATGATGCTGGCATCATATCTCCACATCCTATCTGAGTGCAGGTTCAAGTTTCTGCTGCTCCACTTCTAATTCAGCTCCCTACTAAGACAACTGGGAAAGCAGTGGAGGATGGCCCAAATGCCTGGGCCCCTGACACCCGCAGGGGAGACCCAGATGCATTTCCAGGCTCCTGGCTTCCACCTGACCCAGCCCCAGCTTTGCCATTTAAGAAATGAACCCAGTGGATGGAAGGTCTCTCTCTGTCTCCCCCTTCCTCTCTGTAACTCTGTCTTTCTTTTTTTTTTCCTTTTTTTAATTTAGTAAATATAAATTTCCAAAGTACAGTTTATGGATTACATTGGCTTCCCCCTACCCCTACCCATAATTTTCCTCCCACTTGCACCCCTCCCATCTCCCGTTCCCTCTCCCATTCCAACCACATCAAGATTCATTGTCAATTATCTTTATATACAGAAGATCAATTTAGTATATATTAAGTAAAGATTTCATCAGTTCACACCCACACAGAAACACAAAGTGTAAAGATACTGTTTCAGTACTAGTTATAGCATTACTTCACATTGGACAACACATTAAGGACAGATCCCACATGAGGAGTAAGTACACAGTGACTCCTGTTGTTGACTTAACAATTTGACACTCTTATTTATGGCGTCAGTAATCTCCCTAGGCTCTAGTCATGAGTTGCCAAGGCTATGGAAGCCTTTTGAGTTCGCCGACTTCGATCTTATTCCAACAGGGTCATAGTCAAAGTGGAAGTTCTCTCCTCCCTTCAGAGAAAGGTACCTCCTTCTTTGATGGCCCTGTGTAACTCTGTCTTTCAAACAAATATTTTCAAAAGCCAAATTCTCTGACAAATTCACTGAATCAAAATATGTGGGGGTATGATCTCACTGTGAAAATGAAGAACTCCAAGGCTTAAGTGAACAGAAATTTTGAATTATCAAATTCAGTGATTTTGAAAATACCTATTTTTAAATTGTTGGAGTGCTTTCTTCAAATCTAATTAAAACAAACCAGTTAAATATATGAAGTGTGGGCTGTGCTGGTTTAATTGAGGTTGAGAGGGGAGGGTGAAGGTTGAGAAGCTAATGGGTCAGATTCACTCTTGTGCACACACTCCTCCCTTTCTGTTCTCCAAGCCCTGAATAGTTCTGGACTCCTTGGGAGCAAATTTGAAAATTTTTTACCCGAAAGTTTTGTGCAATTCATTTCCTAGATTAGGAAGTGAAGACCCACATGCCCTTCATTAGCACTTAAAAGTAGATTACTAGGCTTTATTTAGAGAAGTATAGAGGGTAGATCTAACAAAGATGATAAGATCTTATTAAGAACAGTAGGTGAAGGCTCATCTGTCCACATTAGTTTAAGTTTGAAGGCAGTGGAAGGGATGAGAGGAACTCACATGATTTACTTTCCCAGCCAATATTTTACCAGTCAGCTCGTCTTTTACCCAGCTTTTCCCTGGAAAGGAACTCTAAGACTACTGGTTTTTTTTTTTTGGTTTTTTTTTTTTTGGTTTTTTTTTTTAAGATATTAGCTTAAGCTGTTAATTGCTGTTGCTGTTAAATGATTCATTTATGATAATTAATGTATTAATTCTTTGTATTTGCACCCTTAAGCAATTCTGTGAAGGGTATAATTTTGAACATTCAACAAATATAAATAATATGCAGTAACTGTCCAAGCAGTATTATTTAAGTGCTATTTCATTAATTATAATATTTAAATTCCATTAACTTAAAAGGATTAGCTTTCAAGGGACTGTTGTCTTCTGATCCTATTTCACATTAATTACTCTTGAAATACCAATAATGTCAGAGTTTGCACAGCACTTTTCCCCCACTGGGTTTCATTCAAAGTGGAATCAAGAGTGCAACGTGGAGAAGTAGGGCATGCTCTCGTTCAAAGAAATCCAATAGCAGAGGTGCAGTGAGCCTGTGGGGCGACCACGAGGGGAGCCAGGAGCCTGGGAGGCTAGCGGGGTGTGAGTGGCCTGAAAATGTACTCGGACGCCGCAGCCGTCAACTTGCAGGTGAACTCTCATCACTCAACACTGGCAAATATTCATAAGATCTAGGGAAACTTAACAGAAGATGTTGGCCATGATGTTCACCAAACAGGGAATCTGCCATCTTGCAGTTCTTTGTGCTGCTTTAATAAAGTGATTGCTGCCAAGGAAAAGGGAAGACCTGCCTCTGGAGGTGACTTATCTGCCAAGAAAAGAAGACACTGTAGCATGAATCGAAAATGTGATTTTGGGGCCGGCGCCGTGGTGCAGCAGGTTAAAGCCCTGGCCTGAAGTGCTGGCATCCCATATGGATGCTGGTTCTAGTCCCGGCTGCTCCACTTCCAATCCAGCTATCTGCTATGGCCTGGGAAAGCAGTAGAAGATGGCCCAGGTCCTCGGGCCCCTGCACCTAGGTGGGAGACCTGGAAGAAGCTCCTGGCTCCTGGCTTCAGATCGGCACAGCTCTAGCCATTGCAGCCATCTGGGGAGTGAACTAGCAGATGGAAGACCTCTTTCTCTGTCTCTACCCCTCTCTGTAACTCTGTATTTCAAATAAATAAAATAAATCTTTAAAAAAAGAATATGTGCTCCAACTAGAATAAAGACTGAGGAATCAGCCATTCCAAGTACGAGGCACCGCACCTAAAGTGGTTCAATGACTATCCAGGTACTGATGACGTTGCAGGTCCTGAAGGCATGGAGAAATTTTGTGAAGACATTGGTGTTGAACCAGAAATTATGGTTATGTGTGTCCTAGCTTGGAAACTGCATGCTCTGGACATGGGTTCTTTTACTCTACAGGCATGGTTAAACGGAATGATTTCCCAACAATGTGGCACAACAGAAAAACTCAGAAATATTTTGGATTACTTAAGATCATTATTAAAGAGTTCTATAAACTTTAAACTTTATTTAAAGATATGCATTTAACTTTGCACAGGAAAAGGAGCAGCACAATCTAGACATAAACACTGAAGTGCAAGTTGGGACTGTTATTAGGAAAAAGCTGGCCTCTTTCTCCAGTTTTCCATCAACTCTCAGAGCAATCAAAATACAGAGTTATAGGCTGGCACTATGGCATAGTAAGTTAAGCCTCTGCCTGCTAAGCCAGCACCCACATAGACACCGGTTCCTTTCTGGGCTGCTCTTCTGATCTAGCTCTCTGCTAATGGTCTGCAGTGCTTGGGCCCCTGCACCCACATGGGAGACCTGGAAGAAGCTCCTGGCTCCTGGCTTCAAATCGGCCTAGCTCCCGCCACTGGGGCTATTTAGGGAGTGAACCAGCAAATGGAAGACCGATCTCTGTCTCTCCCTGTCTTTGTAACTCTGCTGCTCAAATAGATAAGTAAATCTTAAGACAAAAAAATAACAAAGTTATTAACAAAGACCAGTGTTGGAGTGTGATAGCTTAGCTGAACAATTAGTCTTGGCCTCAGCAACTACCATGAAGATGGAGCATGGCCAGTTTTATTGGACGAGTTTGTGGAGCAGTATAAAGACAAATAGAAGTCTTGGGACTCTATGCATAGCAGGGAGAGTCACTGTGACCACAGCTATGTCAAGCATTCGTCGTAAATTGCTGTGTGTATCAAGGAGCGTGCTGTTTTTCTTGCACGGTCTCCTTTTGGCAGGGATGTTTCGGTGTTTGCTTTTTACTGGACCAGCTCTGCTTGCTGTGCAGCATTGTTCTCTTGAAAGGCTGCTTTGCAGCCTGTGTTGAGACTACAGATTGGTGAATTTGCCAGTGTTCTCACTGCGGTTATGTGTATATTGCCATTTAAATTTTGTATATGTGTCTACAAACTTAAAAAAAAAAAGAAATCCAATGGAAATTTATGGAATGCAGGCTGCATACTGGACCTAGAGACAGTAAGATGTATGAATCATGGTCAGTGTCCTAGGAAGGGCAATGGGCTTTATGATATCACAGCTCCAATTTGTTGAGTTCCAACCTGATACACCAGTATATCAGACCAACATATATGAGAGGTCTTCAAAACACTCATGGGAAATGTGTATTATGAAAAAGCTATGCATGGGTTTCAATTTTTTTGCACTAACAGAAAGTTGTCTTTTAGTTTAATTTTTCTATGAACTTTAAAAAACATTTTTATTTGAAAGGCAGAAAGATAGAGCAAGAGCAAGAGAGAGAGAGAGAGAAAGAGATAGCATTCCTATTCACTGGTCCACTTTCCAAATGCCCATAATGGCCAAGGTTGGGCTGGAACCAAAATCAGAAGCTGGGAGCACAATGCAGGTTTCACACAGGGTGACAAGAATCCAATCATTTGCATTAATCACCATTGCCTACTAGGGAATGAACTGGCAAGAAACTGGAGTCAGCAGCTGGAGCCTAGAATCAAAGTCAAGTGTAAGGAGACAGTCCGAGAAGTAACAAGCAGAGGAATAGAGCACATAATGGGTCACATGTGAGAAACTAGGTTCTGAAGCCAGATAGTACCACACCACCAAGCAGCATGTCTCGAGTGCTAAGAGCTCATTAGGTCAACCTAACCTTTCTTACCTGATCAGGTCAGCAACATTTCTCAACTGCCACATTTTTCAATTGCTCTGCAAGGTAGCATTTCTTCTTGGTTAGCAACCATGACTGGTTCCCAAGAGACACAGGAAAACAAAACTGATCCCTGACATATCAAAACTATGCAAAATAATTAATCAGTTGATATGCACTCCCTATACAAACTCTCATGCCCAGCC
The DNA here is from genome assembly GCF_964237555.1 of Oryctolagus cuniculus. NCBI lineage: Eukaryota > Metazoa > Chordata > Mammalia > Lagomorpha > Leporidae > Oryctolagus > Oryctolagus cuniculus. The sequence continues at coordinate 63,059,853 of NC_091435.1, read as the reverse complement.
GTTTCTGGAACTCTCCCTTGAGTACCCTCTTGGGTAGCAAGAGTTTTTGTTCTTTAATAAAATGTACTTTTGCTTTTGCTCACCCACCCTAGTTGTCCACGTCATCATTCTTAGTTACCATTAGACAAGAACCAACTGCAACTCCTGTAACACAAGCACTCTGATGTGGGATGCCTTCGTCTTAACTGCTAGGTTAAACACCTACTCCCTCCATGAACTCTTTAAAGCCCCCTCATATTACCTTTTATCATCATGACAATAGTGCAGAGCTGAAGTCACAATTTTATTTTACAGATGAAGAAATATTAAGAATTCACACAGCTGCCAGCTACTGTTTGCAGACCCCAAGATGGAACTCAGGTATGATTTGATAGCAAATTCTGCCTTTACTGGCCGGCACCGCGGCTCACTAGGCTAATCCTCCGCCTTGTGGCGCCGGCACACCGGGTTCTAGTCCCGGTCGGGGACGGAAAAAAGGAAGACCTTTCTCTCTGTCTCTCTCTCTCACTGTCCACTCTGCCTGTCAAAAAAAAAAAAAAAAAAAAAAAAAAAAAAAAAAATTCTGCCTTTACCAAAAAGAACACATAAAAGGAAGACTAAGTAAAATGGTGAAATACGCAACGCTTGCCTTTGTCCCCCTACCCTACTTGATAGGATCCTTTCTCTATTGGTCTCTTCTCCTCCTTTACCGCTTTCTAGTACTTTCTTTGTTTTTCTCTTGAATTTGTGCACAAAACAGCAATAGTCCAGTTAGCCATGCTGTCTCCAATAAATCCTCTATATCCTAGACCAGACTGCACAATGAAACTTTCCATAATAAAATAAATGTTTTAAATCTGCACTGGTGGCCGGCACTGCGGCTCAGTAGGCTAATCCTCCGCCTGCGGCGCCGGCACACCGGGTTCTAGTCCTGGTTGGGGCGCCGGATTCTGTCCCGGTTGCTCCTCTTCCAGTCCTGCTCTCTGCTGTGGCCCAGGAGTGCAGTAGAGGATGACCCAAGTGCTTGGGCCCTCCACTGTGTGGGAGACCGGGAGAAGCACCTGGCTCCTGGCTTCGGATCAGTGCGGTGTGTTGGTTCTGTTGGTGAACCAACGGAAAAAAGGAAGACCTTTCTCTCTGTCTCTCTCTCCTACTGTCTACTCTGCCTGTCAAAAAAAAAAAAAAAAATCTGCACTGGGCAGTATGGCAGCCAGTAGCCATATGTACAGACTGAACTCTTCTATGTGACTGAGCAACTCAATTATTTAATTGTAATGAAGTTAAGCAGCTATATGGGGCTAATGTCCAATGTTTTGAAAGGACAGCTCTGAGCCATTCTCAGCTCACTCAGTGTTTGCACTTTTTTCCTTCATGTTTTATTTCTCAGAGCCTATTCTCTTGGACACAGAATCACTTACTGCCTCTACTACACTGTCAGTGATTAATTTATATGTGTACCTCCAGAAAAAATGGTAGCATTTTAAGAGATGCTTTATGAAAATAGGAAATTTAAGACACAACAATGGGCCACTGTGGGGAGGGAGGCTATTTTTCGATCAACCAGGCCTTTAAATCTCATTAATCCCATGACATGTTGAATAGCCAGATGTTTGGTCCCACATCATTTTTGTTGCATTCACCCTTTATGATAATCAAGCAATTTGTTTCACAAACTTTGACACTGAACTCAAATCTTTTCAAGTAATTTTTCAAAGTACTTTTCCCAGGGTACCTATCACTCTGCCTTCTGCTTTCTCTCTATTCTAGAGCACAACAGGTTAATACTAACTGGAGCACCCAGTTTCCTGACAAGTGCTACTGTGAGGAGCCCAGAGGGAACAGCCTCAACTCACCCCCACATCAGCAGCAGGCCTCTGAGAGATGCCTTAGTGATGATAGCAGGCTCCCTACCCCAGCAATAGTGCATTTCTTCCCCAAGAACTTTGAAATTGAGGGTTCTTAGAGTAAAAAAAAAAAAAATGAAGGCTTTCAGAGTACAAAATTGAGGACGAAGAAAGTGCATAGTTGAGACACAAAAGCAACAGTAAGGGCTGACCTCACTCAATCAAGAGAACTTAGGGGGGAAAAGGCAGCTGGAGGAAGGGTAGATCAGGGATCAAAGACAAAAAGGCAAAGTCCCAGGACCAAATAGGACAACTCCCAGTCAGGTACCAGGTGGGCGGGGACCAGTTCCAAAGGGTCTATAAAAAGAAGAAGAAAAATGCAAGGCCTTAAAGTTGATCTTGAGGGTCCACTGGTCTGAGAGTGCCTTCACTTTCTGGAAGGTCACATGGACTTATTAGTCTTAAAATTGCCTGATCGAAGGATCTGTGAGGATTTGCCTTTCAGGAATGCATCCTTTCTTTCATGTGCACAAATTCAGATCAGATCCCTAAATAGGTTATATGCTATTGACCTTTATCTTCAGGAAACTGTCATAGTAGGGGGAAAGGCAGGAACCCACAGAGAACCACTGAACAGAACTCTTAAACAAATGCCTCCAAATTTTTCCTTGAAAACGACTTAGGGAAAACCATCCTTATAGATATCATCAGTGTTTATTCTCAGAAATGTTTTAATTCTTTCCTTTACAATCAGCAGCCCTTCACTCCGGGTGCATAAAAGCACCATGTAGCTCAATTCTTACTGAAATTACAGGGTTGTTCTTGGAGAAAAGCACTGAAGTTTACATTTCTGTCCATCAGATACTGCTCTTCAGGTACCAGGAGGCTCTCCCTTCAGGTACACAATGCATTACAGCATTAAGTCAGTAGATATAAAGAACCATGATTTTGCAGTGAAAATAATAGTAATTTAGGGAAGTAAAATAAAACATCTTTTTAAGAAGGTTTGCAACCACTAATTTTCTGTCTTTCGAAGATTCTGTTCGGCGGTGATTTAGGTGGATGGTACAGGCTTTGGACTCAGGACTGGGAATGAGAGAATCGGCAATCTTGATGCCAAGGCTGTTTCCTGTAAAGACCTTACTAAGCTCTTGGAAAAGACGACTGTTGTGCTCACTGCTCTAGCTCTTCAGGTTTCTTTCTGAATACATATTAAAAGGAGCTTATTCTCCCTAACAGAGCCTTTCTGATTTGACAGAACAGTGTAAGATATATTCACTCAAGTGAGAAAAAAGGAAATTGAGGTCTGTTTGTATTTCCTTTAGGCCATAAGCTTCTTAAGCAGACACTGTCACGTTTTTCCTCCTTGGTGGACTGTAACAATAACATAATATTCTGCATCTAATTAGTCATTTCATTAATTTTATCGGAGTCCCGAGGATGGCCACTGGCCTAATTCAAAGGAACTGCCCTTGGCTTCCAGGCTTGCAGAGAAACCCTTGTCCAACGGAGGGAGAAATGCAGTTTACAAAAGATGACTATGGCCTTGCTATCTCTGCTTTGCGTTTCTCATTTCCTTCATGGTCGGTCCCACTGAGGCTCTCTCTCTATGGGGAGAGAAAGCAGGGCAAATCCAGAGAGAAGGGAGGGAACAAGTTTCCCCCATCTTGCCACTTGTGGTTTGGGGATACTGGGTGACAGCTTTATCAATGGATATTTGTTTTTTTTTTTTTTTAAATTAAATAACAATTTGAATGCACATATATACCACTGGGTCAGAAAAGGTGCTGATTGTTTAAGAACAGGTACCAAATTTATAATCTACGTAGCGGTGAATGTTCAAACCAATTTGCCCCCAGACAAGATACTTTTTAACTGGATTTTTAAGCCCTTTCCAAGAGGGCTCGTGATAAGCTTCTGTCAACACCCCAGGAAGTGCCTGCCTGTTCTGTTGTGTCTGGAGCTACCATAATTCCAAAGCTAAAAGTAGAAGCTTTCATTTTCACACCTGAGAGAGTTTGTTTTGCTGTTTTCAGAAGCCAGTTCCTGCCTTCAGTTTTCTCATAACGCTTCATTATAGAAAAGTGACCTAACAAGGAGCAAATGGTTAGCAGAAACATTTAGTCATCCTCATGTTTACTTAGTGTTATAGTCAGTGTTTAATTTTTCCATTGCAAAGTACAATTAACATTTGAGTCTATCCAGCTGTGATGAAATAGAACTGACATGAATTATTGAAAATCATTCATTTTGGTGTCATCTCACATTGTAGCGTATGGAACAATGAAGGCCGTCTCAGTTCTTGCCTCACGTAAATAAGGATTTCCATACGAACAGAGAGAGTGAGCAAAGCAAGAGTATTGAAAGTGAGAAACCTCCTGCCACAGCAGTCAGGAAAGGGATCTCCAGAGGAGGAGTTACCTGGCAAACTTTGCTAGTGCTGGGACTTTCATACACAACAATGGCTGCCTACATGCAGTCAATCAGGAGAGAAGTGGAATAACAGCTAACAACCAATCAGAGGACTGGAATAACAACCAACCAGGAGGCTGGAATAACAACTGATCAGAGGCAAGGACAAAACCAACCACCAGAAGGGTGGGGATTGGTAACTTGCCTAGCCTATTCTTATGACAGAACAAAAAACCGAAATGTTGCTATAATCAGCCAGTCAGCCTCTGGGAGGAGGCAAGCACTTTGTCCACTCTCGAAGGGACTGTGCTTGTTTTCATTCCAACAGGGACCTGACCTAATTGCTGGCCTAACTCTTCACAGTAGGAGCCTGATCCTTTCAAGTTCATCTGGGCTCCACCTCTCCAACCCAGCCCCATCCAAAACAAACCTCTTTCTGTCCTGCTGCTTTATTATGTATCGTGAAGACTCATATACCGCTCTGTATGTTTTTATCGAGACTAAATCATATACAGTAACTCTAAGTCCATTCAGCATCTAAAACAGTGTTAGGTGAATAGGGTCCTTCCATAAATAATTATTAAATCAAAACTAGAGGCAAATTTTAATTCGGGCTCAAATTGATGAATCACTGAGACCATTAAAGTTTTTGTTTGTTTTTTGCTAATAGTTGCACCAGGATTGCTTTAAGTTACTACAATCCCATTTATCTGACATTGGCATTTTTCATTCATCTATATATTTCTCAAATAGATTTTCATCCAAACCAAAATGTCTGGGCTTTGAAGGAAACTATATCATGTCCTTTTACACCTGTTGAGCAGATATTTTTCAATTCAAATGTCCAAATTTTTCCCATTTGGACCCAATGAGGTGCCTCTGCAGCTCAGAAATCTATTTGTACATAAAGACCATCTATAAAAGTCCTTTAGCTAAAAGCATACATTTCTGTGAGAAACTAGCTGCTGTCTCCACAAGATCAGAAACAAAGCAAGCATCAGCTGAGCTGGACTTCCCAGCAATGCAGTGTGACAAGAAAAGGAAATGAAAGTCTACATGTGGGAGAGAAGAGCAAACCTACCTTAGTTCACGGGTGACATAACTGTCTAGGTAGAAAATCCCAAAGAAACAATAAAAACAATCTAGTTAGCTCAAAAAACTAAATAAATAAAACAAAAAAAATGAAAAAAAGAAAGAAATGCATTTGTGGGAGGTGAAAAATGAGTGGCTACTGACTATCATTCTGGAAAAGTGTCACTTTTCATGCTGTGTTTTCAGTAGCAGATTCCTGGTTGTTAAGGCAGTAACCTTCTGGTACCATCTCGTGCCTTCTGCACTGTGCCCAGGAGGAATTGCATTCCTAGGTTTACCATCTTTGTTAAACCCCACACGCAGAGCTCCATGACCTCCTTGAGGGCAAAGAACACATCTGTTTCTTCCCTATGATTCAAGTGCCCATTGTTTCGCATGGTTTACCTTGGTTCTCACAACAACTTAACTAGGGGTCATGCTGGTACTCATTTTAGGCATGAGGCATCTTTTGAATGAACAATTTAACCCTTTGACTCAAAAATTAAAAATGTCTTTACTCATGAAGATGAATAATTTTCTTCTCCTATATACTCTGTTCTCACTCTCCCAGTCCCCATAACACTTACTGAGTTCTGTGTATCTTTCCAGGTTTTTAATGCATAAAAAGCAAGAAGTATGTATAGTCTTACCACTCCCACTTATCTAAAAAGACTCAGTATGCTACCACTCAGTTTGTGCCTTCATGGGAAGAATTTGAATCCAATTGCCAGACTTCAGAGGCTGATTTTTCCACAGCACAGATTTTTTTTTCTTAACTAGAGAGAAGCTAAAAACATATCTTAGATATTGGTCCATGTTCCGACCGAATAGTTTTTACCGTCCCTGCTATGCTAATCCTTGAGACTATAGGATTGATGATGAGCTGAAGTACACTGGTTGGCTCATATGAGATTGGCCCAGTTTTGTTGACATAAAAGTTTGTATTAGATATGGTAAAGGAAGGATAATCAAAAGAACACATCCAGGGCCGGCGCTGTGGCATGGCAGGTAAGGCTGCTGCCTGCAGTGCTGACATCCCATATGGGCACCAGTTAACTCCTGGCTGCTCCTTTTCAGATCCTGCTTTCTGCTAGGGCCTGGGAAAGTGGTGGAGGATGGCCCAAGTCCTTGGGCCCCTGCACCCCACCATGGGAGACCTGGAAGAAGCTTCAGGCTCCTGGCTTCAGATCGGCAGAGCTCTGGCTGTTGTAGCCATTTGGGGAGTGAACCAGTGTATGAAAGTCTCTCTCTCTCTCTCTCTCTCTCTCTCTCTCTCTGCCTTTGCCTCTCTGTAACTCTGCCTTTCAAATAAACAAATAAATATTAAAAACAAAAAAAGAGCAGATCCAAGATCAAGAACATTTTCTGATCACCATATCTTCTAGCCAGCTTGCATTCTAATTTTCCACTTTTCTTCATTCAACAGGATCAAATCTGTTTCCTCATATCAGTAGTAGCTTGTTGCACTGGCAGCAGGAAGCCAGGGGTGAGTATTGCAGAGTTGGTCCAGATTGTTCTGGGGAGCTGGGGTTTGGGAAGGTTCAAGAGAAAAGAACTCAACTCTTACCAACTCCTAGGGGACAGGGAGCCAAAAGGGGGCTATTTAAAATGCAAATGGGAACATAGCACTCTCTTTCTTAATATCAGTCGCTAGCTCCCCATTTCCCCTAGAGAAGTCCAAGAACCATGGCGCTACTCCCTAGGCTGCTCCCTAGCCCTTCGTTTCTTTCTGGCCTCGTGCCTCTTGGCTCCCTGATAACACTATAAACTCAGTGAGTAAAATTAAAATTACACTCTTGGCTTACAATATTCTTCCACCTCCTTTTCCCTGATTAATTCTCATTTATTTTTTAAGACTCATATTAGGCCTCAACATCTCCAGAAAGCTTTTATATGAGTTGCCCTTTCGATATGTACAGTCTGAGAATTTTCTTACCTAACTGATGCCACTTGTTACCCATGAGCTCTCCATTTTCTATGTTCTCCACCAGTCTCAACATTTAGGAAGTTTTGTTATTTGAATAGACTGGGTAGCTTATGAAATTTCTTTTATTTATTTTTTAAGCTTATAAAGTTCCTTCTCCACAGTTCTAGAGGCTAAGAAGACCAGATCAAGGCACTGACAGATTCAGTAACTGGTAATTACGGGTGCTCTTTTTGGTTCATTGATGGCCGTTGTTTTGCTGTGTCCTCCAATGGCAGAAAAGAGAGAACACTCTGGGGCGTTAACTCCATTCAGGAGGTCTCTAAGCTCATGACTTTATCACCTCCAAAGTTCCCTCCTCCCAGTACCGTTACACTGGGGATCAGCCTTCAACCTGAACTCGGGCAGGGGACAGAAACATTCAGTCTATGGCAATTGTATAGTGGTTCAGAGCATGAACTCTGGGTTAGTATTTCATCTCTGTCACCCATGGGCTTTGAGATCTTAAGCAGAGTTACCCTTTCAGCCCTTTATTTTACTCACTTGCAATAGGAAATGAATAGTAGTATTCATGTGAGTCGTTCTGATAAGTAAATGATATAGTGCAGTGAAATGTTTAACACAGAGCAAAAAGAGGGTACTTAGCTTGTTCATTTATTTTGCTTATGTTTTGTTATATTTCCTTTCCCCTCTGGAATGTAAACTCCAGAACACAGAATTTTTCTCTTCCCAGCTACATCCCCAGCGCCTAGAACAATATCTGCAATACTCAAGGAGTCCCTGGGAGGACTCTCTGTGGATATATCAATATAAGTCACAGTGCGTTAAAGTGACTGCAGGCCAGTGAATTTTCTGCAAAGGGAAATACCCCATCTTCTGAGCAAGGGCCCTGGCTTAGTTGATACTCAGCAAATACGGGTACTTTGTCCTTCCTGTTGTTAGCCACAATCTCTTGCATTTGAGAATGAATCCCTTAGGCAATATCTGCTTTAGAGTTTGGTGACAGTGACAAATATGAGTACAAATATCAGCAACTGCAATCTCTCTTTCAGACATGCACATACACAGACTTGCTATGAACAATGACAGTCACAACAATTCCAAAACAACTCACGCAAAGCAACTTCCTAGTTATCACTCCTATCTTTACAGATATTGGAATCCAAATCTTGGTAGAGTTTATATCCTCAACCAGAAATTCACGTTTTGTAGTCACTGACATCATCATATAACAAATAGGAATTTGACATTTTCAATTTGAGAAATTTATTGAGACTACTTTTTTTCTGTGGAAAAATTTTAAAGGCATCTCAAGTAAATAAAGCAATATAGGAGGGAGCCAAGAAATTGTTTTGGTTCAAGGGCTGTATTTTATAAATGAAGTTTGGTGGACAGTATTAAATTCTTCAAAGTTTGAACCTATTCTCACTTGAGCTAACTGGCACTCTCGTGTATACGGGAGAATATTGGACAGGAAATAGGATACCAGGTTTTATTACTATTCAACTTGCCCCACATGGTTGTGTGACCTTGACCAACGACTCCATTTCTCACTACAGATAGAAGGAGACTGTAGCAGGTGGCCCCAGGAAGTCTTCCTTGCTGTACCCTTTACAGCTAGGTTGCCTTAACAACATAATGGATGAACCAATCAGAGGACTACTCTGATTTGACTCCATGCAAAATACAGTAAAGGATGACAAAGAGGTAGCCTTTGCCCTTGAAAAGCATCCTATTGTGAGGCCAACGCTGTGGCAGAGTGGGTTAAGCTGCCGCCTGCGGGGCTAGCTCCCCATATGGGCGCCAGCTGGGCTGTTCCACTTCCTATCCAGCTCCTTGCTAATGTGCCTGGGAAAGCAGCAGAAGATGGACCAAGTGCTGGGGCCTCTGCACCCATGCGGGAGACCTGGAAGAAGTTCCTTGCTTTTGGCTTCCACTTGGCCCAACTGCAACTGTTGCCGCCATTTTAGGAGTGAACCAGCAAATGGAAGATCCCTCTCTCTCTCTCTCTCTCTCTCTCTCTCTCTGTAACTCTGCCTTTCAAATAAAATAAATAAAAAGAGGGGGCGGCTGGTGTACTAAGCTGTGGTGCACTAAGCTAAGCCTCTACCTGCGGCATCAGCATCCCATATGGGCACTGGTTTGTGTCCTGGCTGCCCCTGTTCTGATCCAGCTCTCTGCTAATGGCCTAGGAAAGCAGTGGAAGATGGTCCCAGTGCTTGGTCCCCTGCACCCATGTGGGAGACCCTGAAGAAGCTCCTGGCTTCGGATTGGCCCAGCTCTGGCTGTTGCAGCCATTTGGGGAGTGAACCAGTAGACGGAAGACCTCTCACCTCGTCTTTCCCTCTCTCTGTAACTCTACTTCTCAAATAAATAAATAAAATCTTTAGAAAAAAAAAAAAGACAGAAAAGCATCCTAATGATATTTAAAAAAACAGTGGGGGGTAGGTGGGACAGACTTTGAAAATGAAGCAGTTATTTGTTTTGCTGTTTAAATTTTCTTTTTCTTTTTTTTTTTTTTTTTGACAGGCAGAGTTAGACAGAAGAGAAAGAGAGACAGAGAGAAAGGTCTTCCTTGCATTAGTTCACCCCCAAATGGCCGCTATAGCTGGCACGCTGCTCTGAAGCCAGGAGCCAGGTGCTTATCCTGGTCTCCCATGGGGTGCAGGGCCCAAGGACTTGGACCATCCTCCACTGCCTTCCTGGGGCCACAGCAGAGAGCTGGCCTGGAAGAGGGGCAACCGGGACAAAATCTGGCGCCCCAACTGGCACTAGAACCCAGGGTGCCGGTGCCACAGGCCGAGGATTAGCCTAGTGAGCCGCAGCGCTGGCCTAAATTTTCTTTTAAATGCACAATTTAATTCATTTTCAATGATTGGAAACAAAAACATGAAAGAAGATGCAAACTGTGTTATTTTCACCATAAGTAAGGAGTGCAAGAGTGGTTGGTGGAGGAGGAACAATGTCACGGGGGGAGTATTGAGACTGGTTGAGAGGCACTGGTCTAGCAAAAGTGGACGTGAGCATCCTCTGGTGATGGTGAGCGTGTTCCTTAGCTTTACCCTGCTTCCAGCGTCCTCATTTCTGCTAAGAGCATAATACTCTGCCTGCTTACCTCACAGACTTTGCCAAGGTGGTTTGTTGTTGTTTTAAAGCTCATGGGAATGCTTTGAAATGGTAAAATCTACATCTACAGGTTTAATCATTCTTTTTTAAAAAAGATTTATTTTATTTATTTGAAATACAGAGTTACAGAGAGGGGTAGAGACAGAGAGAGGAGGTCTTCCATTCGCTGGTTCACTCCCCAGATGGCCGCAATGGCCAAAGCTGTACCGATCCGAAGCCAGGAGCCGGGAGCTTCTTCCAGGTCTCCCACCTAGGTACAGGGGCCCAAGGACTGGGCCATCTTCTACTGCTTTTCCAGGCCATGGCAGAGAGCTGGATTGGATGAGGAGCAGCCAGGACTAGAACTGGCACCTATGTGGCATGCAAGTGCTTCAGGCCAGGGCTTTAACCCACTGCACCACAGTGCCAGCCCCGGGTCTAATCATTTTAACATATGTATGTGTACAATAGTGTAAGGGTAAGTGATCCTACAGATGACAATGAGTCTTGTTCACAATTCATATACAAAACCCATTGTTTATTTTCTACCACTAAAATTAATGTCTGTTTCAAGTCTGGAAGTCCCATCTCAGTCCCTCCTGGGCTCTCTTTCTGCAGAGTGTTGGGGGTCCGTAGGTTCCCCACATGTGGCTAAGATAGCAGTGGGGGCCAGGTTGCCAAAGTCATCTCTCCACACTGGTGTCCACTCGCCCCCCCGGTTGCTGACCCACACAGGGGGCCAGTGACATAGCCTTTCTTTCTATCCCACTGTTCCCTCGAGGCCACACGCCTCCCCCTGCAGAGTCTGTGCCTCCTGGAAGAGGTGGGGGCTCCTGTGAGGCTATCTGAGGTCCTTCCTCCTAACCGCACTCAGAAGTCCCTCCCTGGGGCCTCCCGGGAAGAGCTCTTCAGCTGCTCTTCTTACCTGTCTTTTGGCTCTAAAGAGGGTCTCTAAGGTTAGCTTGTTACCGAGGAAAGAAGCGTGTCTTTCGCCCTGCTCACCCAATCGGGGCAATCCCTTCCCGTCTCTAGAGGCGCATCACTCCTCTTAGAATCTCTTAGAATATCCTCCTTCCCAAATATGGTGTGTTTCCTCGAAGCCCTCATTATTCCCCTGAGGGCTCCGGCTCCGTCACTCGTCACTCGCTCCAGCTCTCTCTCCCGCTCTCTGCAGTCACATCCTCCCTCGAGATAAGGAGCACAGAGCTGTCTCAGTGCCTGAAGGGACGGAGGCAGAAGCGGAAATACTGCCAGAGTTGGAAACAGCAGTTAATATTTTATAAAAGTTAATATTTTAAGTCCTGTGACTGCTACCAACAATAATAATGGATGTGTGGAAATAGAACTGTATGAGCTGAGCTTGAAACAGACCATTCAGAAAAACACACACACACACACACACACACACATGGCTCCCCTACCTCTCAACCTACCTCTGAGGCCACTAAGTTCTGGGCAGGACACTCGCACCTGTTTCCTGCTCCAACACCAGCTCCGGAGGCATCTGCTTTGGTAGCTGATGAATAAGCAGCCACCTCCTTGGCTCCACTCCTGCTTTCCTGCCCGGCCACCCCTGCTAACATGTCAGGCTGCATTTTCAATTACTGCCTTTGAAAAACATCCAGGTGGACCTATTAAATCAACAAATGTGATGAGCAGAACACAAAACAATGGCAAGTCTGTGGCCTCCCTTGGGATAATTGGCAAGCCCACGAGGTGTTGAAAATCCAAGCCTGAAAATCATTGCTTTGAAGAAAGGGAGGACAACAACTGAACCATTTCTTTCATTAAAATGCATGAAATTGAAATAATGTCCCTGTTCTCTGTGCCATCAACCTTCTGTTTTTATGCACTGAAAAGTCTAAATATTTGTTAACTTTGATTTACAGAATTTATAAAGGCTGCATTGAGCCAAACGTGGTTCTAAAATATATGTCACTTTTAAAATAGCATCATTTAATATAATTAGGAAATAATTGTTTTTATTTCAAGTTCATGAAGTACTACCTGGCTTAATAAAGCAAACAAAAATAGTGGTTTTTTTTGCACAAGGGCCTACAAACAGCAGGTTCACATTAGTTTGATCAGCCAGATACAGTTGGAACTATTTCACATAGAAAAATAGAGTTATTCACATTGGAGTAATCACCAGCTGGACTGATTTCCCAGGCCAGTGTTGTTGGTGGGAGAGAGGAGCTGTTTAGAGAGTCTGCCTTAGTCAAGTTAGTTCCAGGACTAGGACAGCAGGCCTTGCTCTGCTATGAGGTCAAAAGATCATTTTGTCCTTGGGGTTGGCATTGTAGCTCTTCAGGTTAAGGTGCTCCGCTTCCAATTCAGTTTCCTGCTAATGTGCCTGTGAAAGTAGCAGAAGATGATCTAGGTATTTGGATGCCTGCCACCTGTATGGGAGGTACAGATGGAGTCCCAGGCTCCTGGTTTTGGCCAGGTCTGTGGCCAGGCCATTTGGAGAGAGAACCAGTGGATGACAGTTCTTTCTTTCGCTCTCTCTCTCTCTTTCTCTGTAACTCAGCCTGTCAAGTAAATACAGTTTTCAAGATTAAAGAGAGAGAGAGAGATGGTTATTGTACCATCGTGGAAACATGTGAGAATCCAGCTGAAACTCTCATGGCGTGGAGGGTCACCTGGGCACCACCTTCTAAGGTAACTGAAGGAAATGTCTGGGACTGGTGGGAGCCAGCAGTGGTCTGACGCCTTTGGCCATTATCTCTCTCTCCGTGGTCTCTGTTTTATCTCCTGTGCCGGGAAACAGTTTCAGCCTGTGCTTCCCAACAGATTCTGATGTAGATGCTTTGAAACTCCCTCTTTCTGCGTGTTTCTGAATAGAAACTGCCCACAAACACAACAAGTGACTACGACCACGCTCTTTCTTTCATCCTTGTCCCCTTCATCATCCTGCTTTGTTACTCAACTAACATAACTTTGGGAGCTGTATTGGAAAAAAAGCCAACAAAGAAGCAGAATTTGAAATTTCACCATCCAGAGAAACGCATTTTCCCTAGGGAACGTAGGCCTCTACCAATTTATGCAATCATCTGCTTTTCAAAGGTCTTGAGAAAATCACATTGCATATACATTGCAATGCTTTAGGTTTGCCTCTGCTGCTTTTGTAGCCACCATTCGCAGTGTTGCCGTTCTCTTTTCAAACGACTTTTTTAAAGACAAGATCTTTAAAACCACGGAGCCACCCATGACTAGCCACAAACTTTGTACCAGGGATGCTGGATTTGTCCTTTTTACGCCTTCAAACAGAATGCTAGCCTCCTCGGGCCTTATCACCACCTGCCAGTCGCGATTAGAACACAGGAAAGGCAAATGACACAAGCAACACTGAATTAGCAGAATTAGCGTGGCTGACGCACTCCGAGCACAGCAGGTAACAGAAGCAGATGGAGACGGGGAGTGGGCTGGGGAGGCTTCTCTCGGGCTCTGACGCGCGCTGCTCACTGCTCACCCTTGCACTGGCTGCCTTGTGTTCCACACCGAATGGGGAAGTGGCCACAGCTCTAAAATTAAATTATGTGCCTTATGGTGCAATTTGCATAAAACAACTTTGTATCTTTTGCGTGTTCCATAACCTGGGGAACATCTGTATATTTATGGTTTTTTTTTAAACAAAAATAATAAACTTACAGGATAAATCCTCCTCCAGAACCTGCTGCTTTTATTAGCACATGCCTCTTTCTGTCCATAAATAAGTGCAGACATTGTAAGTGCTGATGGGCACAAAATATACCGTTGTAGGAATCTATAAAAACTTGTTTATTTTTTAAAAACTCTTACCCACTTTATTTACTTGAAAGGCAAAGAGACAGAGATAGAAATAGAGAGCTTCTATCTGCTGATACATTCCCTAAATGTCCACAACAGTGAGGGCTGGGCCAGGCTGAAGTCAGGAGCCGGGAGTTCAACTGGCTCTCCTATGAGGTTGGCACAGATCAAACTACCTGACCATCACCATTGCCTCCCAAGGTGCATATTAGTAGGAAGCTGGAACGAGGAGTGAAGTCAGGATTTGAACCCACGTCCTCCAATACGGGCTGTGGGCAGCATCCCAAGCAGTGTCTTATCCTCTGCACCAAATGCTTGCCCCAAAACCGTTTATTTAAACAGTTTCCAATCAGTGAATCTTTTAGGTGTTTTCACTCCGGGCTGTAGCGGACACCTCTATTCCTTGACCTGCCACTGGCTTCAGCCACGGCCACTTTCTCATGAAAGCATCAAGAGCTCAACTCCCTGGCTGCTGCTGACTCCCAGCTCCGGTGGGCACAGGGGCTTTTCCAGCTCTGAAGAGCTGGAGATAAAGGCGAGAGAGACAGAGAGTTATTCTCCGGCTCCAGGCAACCTGCAACCAATGGGGGACAGAACTGGTGAACTAACGCTCCAACCTCCGTGACTTCGAGAAGGAAGCCTCAGGAGGCCTTGGCGTGTTGCTCTGGGGGATGCTGTGGAGTTGAACCCTGGGAGCCCAAAACATCGGCCTCATTACATCTGCTCTCTCTGCCATTTCCTGGGATTGTGTTGGAAATAAACCACCCGTATCCAGACAAGCCCTGTTCTCTCGGGCTAGGGATTACGATAAACAAGGATGCAGAAGATACCCTTGAATGCAGATCTCTGCCATGTAGCTAATTACTTCCTTGGGGTCAGTTCCCTAGAAACGCACAGTGCTGAATCGAAGGGCGTGGACTTTTCAAAGCGAGCTCAAATGACTGCTGTCTTTAACAGAGTGCTGAACCGTAAGGGGACAGATTTGATTTTATTTTCCGTTGCCTGTTCATTCCCAGAGCTATCATGAAAGCTCTCTTCCATCAGGAGGCAAAGCACTGATACTCACTTCCTGTAGTGTTTTAAGTTACCCTCTCCAGAGGCCCCGGAAATCCCTGCCTTTTGCTTTTCTGAAATCATGATGAATGGAATAATTGGAATGCACACCCACTGTCTCTCAAATAGACATCTCGCTTTATTGCCTGGTAGTTATTAGGAACGAGTAGTAATTTTGCTGCCGAAAAGACTACTTATGGGGAAAGAAGTAAGAAATAAGAAAAACATTCACTCATAATTTAAGCCACAAGGAAATAAAACCAACCATAAGATAAAAAGTCTGTCTCTCCAACAGCTCAATCTTTCTATCACTAGTAGCATCGAAGCTCTTAATTATAGGGAATAACGTCTCCGGGTTTTATTTTTTCCACCAGCTTTGGTGGTAAGAAATGTCTGAGTAAGGGCTCAGGATGGAACGAAAGGGGCTCTGTGCCTAGGCACAGCAGTGTGATGTCACTGGAGGGCCTTGGAGAGGCAGCGCTGGTGCCAAATTTGGATAAGCCACACCTTTCCACAAGGCCATGAGTGAGCAATGTTTGCAGGTGTAATTTATGTAGACAGATATGTGATCATTTTTGAAAAATAAGCGAACTATTCATAAATCCTAGCCATTTGATGAGGACTGAGCTTTTCTGACAGCTCCTTTCGGAAAGTCTATTTTTACAGTGGTATAGAAAACCTCTCTTCTGGCAAACACTTGCAGGTTCTGCCCTCGTGGATGGTGTCCCTAAAAAGAAAAAAGAAAAAAAATAAAAAATAACAACCTTCCTTGGCTGTTTGCCACCAACATCAATTACTGCAGCAAAGGCATTCTGACTGCTATTTATTCTGTCATAATTGCTATCACCAAACTTGCATGATTACAGTGTTAGTAATTTTGTTGATTATAAATAGCACTGCTGCTATAATACACTGGCAAAGATTGGCAGCGCTCTGGAGCCAGGCTCCGTACACACAGGGGTAGTACCTTTGAGGATGACCATTTAAGCTTGTCCTGGAAAGTGCTATCGTCACATGGCCTCTCTGCAGCCACTCCTGTACAGCACAGGCTTCCTGTAGCACATCACCACCATTCTCCCTGCTTGGTGTTTCTGCGGTTTTCACAAGTGTCCTTCACGCAGTCCAGGCTGCGCTTTATATTCAAAAGATGATCCCTGGGCAGTCTATGGACCTGGTAATGTCCCACTTTCTTGAATTTGCTAGGAGCAGGAGCACTGGGTTGTGAAAGCCCCCCACAGCCATTTGTATTTCCACTTTCACAGTGATTCATCTTTCTTTTGGCAAGAGCCCTATTGTGTGAATTCTCACAGTCATGGCCCCCGTCTCTGTTCTCTTTAAAAGCTGGGATTTTGTTTTTGGAGGGAAGAGGACTAAATGTAATTAGACCTTTATTCAGAACACTCACAGATCATAGAGGGACTCGACACGTACTGGATAATTTTAGTTTTCAGAATTTATTGCCAAGTCACCTGCGTGTGGAGAATTCCCCTGCAGAATAAGGCACTTTTGCCTTCCCCAAAGCATACTTCCTTTGTGAGGAATGATGCTTTCCCTTAAAATGGTGTGTATTGAACAAAGCTGACACGTTTCCTGTTTTTCAACTGGATCAAAAAAAAAAAAAAAAAAAAAAAAACCCTTTCTTTATTGATTCAGAGCTACAAAAATGTTAAATGTGGTAGTAACATTTAGCAACAAAGGAAAGAGTAATTTTGGCAATTCTCTGGTTCATGGCCTGAGTGTATGGGTCTTGTGTGTATAAAATTCATTTGATTTACCTTCAGGGAGATTTTTTTTAATGAAACACATACATTAATATTCTGATCATTGAGACCACAGTTCAGTATTTTACAATGTCATTTTCCCCTAAGATTCAGATATGGTGACCCCATATTTTATGTTTTCTAGGATAATCAAAATTTCAAGTGTTTTGTTGTATTAGATCACTTGTCCTGATTTGAGGGTACAGAGAAGATACCATCCTGGGCATGATTGAAAAGAGAACAATTGCAAACATAATAAAAAAAATAGAATCTAAGAGAGCCTTTTCCCAACCCCTATTTCCAAATATTTATTTGTATATGTTAGGATGAGTTTTGATACAAATGAAGTCTGATTGTCCTTTATATTTATTTCAAGTTAAATTTGTGTTCTCTCATTTTTTCACCTGTCTGAGGCTATATGTAGGTACCAAATGCATGCAAATAATGAAGCATATTCTGAAATTAGCTGCCGTGTAGACCCATCATAAAGGAAATGGGAAGGTGTTGTGGTGCAGCAGGTTAAACCCACATCTCATATCAGAGTACAGTTCGAGTCCCAGATACTCCCAGCTACACCCAGCTCCCCACTAACGCTCTGGGGAAGCGGCGGATGATGGCTCAAGTACTTGAGTTCCTATCACCCACGTAGCAGACCCAGATGAGGGTCCTGGCTCCTGGCCTCAGTCTGGCCCAGACTTGGGCTCTTGCAGCCATTTGGAAAATGAATCAGTGGATGCAAGACCACTCTCTCTCCCTCTATCTCTCCCTCTCTCTCTCTCATTCTTCCTTTCAAACAAATAAATAAATCTTACAAACAAACAATGTTGAATCACTGGTATTGTAGTGTTATCTTTAAAGGATAAAGAAAACTCAACACATGGCAGAGCTTACTGGTAACCCGAATTAATCTTCTTAACAAATTCAATCTTGCTACTTTACTTGACCCTGGAGAGAAGATAGACTCTCTAAGACTTCTATTTCTGAACATTCTGAATAACAATGAACTTCAGGTTCTTGCATTAATTGTTACAAATGCTGACTGGAAAGATTCTGGTTATATTTTCTTACGACGACTTTAACTATGACAAAGCTATTTATGAAGTTCAGAAATCCGGATGAAAAGTAAATCATATCCAGTGGCTCAAGTGGTTGCTTGGGGGTTCATGTGGAAGCACACCGGGCCAAGAAGATGAATTGGCTCTAATCCTATATTTACTTTGTTTCAATTCTCACTGCTTGGCTTTGGGATGAATGACAGTAGCCCTCAGTGAATGCCAGCCATTGATTCCAGGACCCCCTTGTAGAAACCAAAACCCAAGGGTGCTCAAGTCCCTTATATACAATGGCATGATAATTGCATGTAACCTACACACTTCTCCTTTATACTTTAAATCATATCTTTTTACAATATCTAACACAATGTAAATGCTATGTAAATACTTGTAATACCGTATTGTTGAGGGAATAATAACAAGGAAAAAAGTTTAAATGTGCTCAGCACAGAGACCATTTTTTTCCATTATTTTCCTTCAGAGATTGATTGAATCTCTTGGACACGAGGGCTGACTGTGCATCACTTCAAATACTTCCAGGATACTTCAATGTCCCTGGAGAGAATGGGCAAGAAGCCTTTGGCAAAAGTCACATATTGCTTCCTTCTTGTCTTTGAATCGAAGTTTGAGGACTACTTGCTCTGAGTGGGCCCTGTCTTCAGATCTGAAGCACCACGAGGAGATTTGGTTATAAATTTAACACTTCAGAAGGCACAGCCCGCCCAGAAAGCACACAGGTCAGGCTGCGTTTTCTCTACTGGCTGGATTCAATCCCTTGGCAGCTCAGACATAACTTAAGCATGATTAAACTTTAGAACAAACTGCCAAGATGACTGTGAAATCTTCATGCTTAAAGATCCCTAAAATTAGGAGCAACAGCCACTTGGCTCAGATGGTTTATGAAGGCTAAAGTTTGGGCGGCATTAATGATTTTTGAATGCAAGTTCATGTCCTGGTGCCAGACTGCTTTGCTTCCACCATTCTTCAGCAAAATGGGAAAATGGAAGCGGTAGACGTGTTTTCCCATAAGTGAAATTGATGCCATTTTAAATAGATTTTATATCTGTATTGCAACTCCCTTTTGTTGGTAACACCATATTGTTGCTGGTAGTTGGAAACTAATTTCACATGCTTTAGCTTGGAAAAATAAAAAGTAAGCAGCCCCATATCCATCCCAATGTCTTTTTTAAAGTTTTAATGGGCCTTGAAATCCAAAATTCTGGGAACCAGTGGTCTAGAAAATCCTCATTCAACAAATGTTCTTTCAGCTGCCTGTTCTTATGTCATACAAAGGCAAAATAACTCTTTACCATAGAATAATACAAGCAATGAAATTAACTAACATTCATAGCACATGACACTATGCTAACTGATTGATATATGTAAAGTATTTTATTTATTACTTGCAACAACCCTAAGATAAAGTCATCCAACTAGGAGTAGGGAAGGTGGGATTAATACCAGGTTACCTCTAGCATAGAATCCTATAATTTACTCACTTTTTACTCTCCTAAGAAAATAAACTAGTAAAGGTATTTCCAGGGAGATGGCATGGTACCAGAAAGGTCCATTCAACTTTTAAATGCTTTGCTTTTTTCATGGAAGCAAAGCTTGAGTAGCAAGATGGCTGGGGCGTGGTGCTGCAAACAAACAAGGTGGGTGTTAGAAGCACCTGTGGAGCTTCCTGATGTGTGGAACACCTCCAATCAGTTGGCATTCAGAGTGAATCAGAGTCCACTTGTCCAGATGGCCCAATCTTCCTGGATCAAGAATCCAATCATATCCCGTTCTGTTCCACATGGTATCTGTTTTCTGCTCTCTGATTCGTGTGAGCAATTCTGCAAATGTTGAAGAACGCGGGCTGTGAACAGGAATTAGCATCTAGCTAATAGCGATGGCTAATCATAGGATAGAAAAAAAAATACTTTGCTGTTGATTGAGCCACTTTAACCTTAATGCTGAATTCAAAATCAAGGGTAGGACTACGCCAAGGTTGCTTGGAACTATGATCCTTAAGTCACTCAGCACTAAACTATGTAAGTGAAGATGTGATTGTGATGCTATTTGTCACAGGCAGAGAGAAGTGTCATCCTAGATAGTAAAATTGATTTTCTTGTTCTTTTTTTTTTACACACAAACAAGAGGATCCTGAGAGTCACTCTGGCTTGGGCACAGGAAGGGGGAGAGAATCACCTTTAAGTTAGCAGGGGAGGAGGACGGGTCCCCAGAAGATAACCAGCTGTTAACAGGCTCAGTTGGGCCCCACTTACCCACCCCCAAAGTCATATGCTGCAACTCTAACCCCCAATGTGATGCTCTTCAGAGATGGGGGCCTTTGGGAGAGAATCAGATTCATACAATGTCACGAGAGAGGGATTAAGATGCTTACAATAAAGGGAAGCGATACCCGCAAGCAGCTCTCTTTACTGTCCTTTCTCTCTCCAGCCTTTCCTTGCCTTCTCCACTCTGCCTTGTGATGACGCAGGGAGTGCCACCTTCTTTTAAACCTGGAAGAGGGCCCTCTGCAGAGCCTGGCGATGCTGGCACCTGATCACAGCCAGTCATCTCTAGAACTGCGAGAAAATAAATCTGTGTTGATGTTTTAAAAGATTTATGTATTTATTTAAAAGAGCCGCAGAAGAAAGGAAGAGAGAGAGATTTTCCCACCTGTAGTTCACTCCCCAAATGGCTACAACAGCCAAGGCTAAGCTAGTCTGGAGCTAGGAGTCAGGAACTCCATCCTGCTCTCCCACATGGGTGGCAGGGCCCAAACACCTGAGCCAGCCTCCACTGCCCTCCCAGAACATCAGCAGGAGGCTGGACTGGAAGCAAAGTAGTTGTTACTCCAAACGGCTCTCCAATACGGTATGTTAACATGACAAACACTGTCTTAACCCACTGCACCACAATGTCAGCTCCCAAATCCGTGTTGTTCAAACCACCCAGTCTAGAATTTTGTTGTGGCAACCCAAGATGGCTAGCTTAACTATCCTTTGGGCTGTGAGCAGGTAAGTCAATTGCAAAAGAAAAGAGTTGTGACTAGCACTTTGTTTCTGGTCTAAAAGAGCAAAAGCAGGTGCCGGTGCTGTAGCATAGTAGGTTAAGGATCCACCTGCAGCGCTAGCATCCCATGTGGGTACTGTTTTGACTCCCGGCTGCTCTACCTCCAATTCAGCTCTCTGCTACAGCCTGGGAAAGCAGTAGAAGCTGGCCCAAGTGCTTGGGCTCCTGCTCCTATGTGGAAGACCCAGAAGCAGCTCCTGGCTCCTGGCTTTGGCCTGGCCCGGCCCTGGCTGTTGTGGCCATTTGGGGAGCGAAACAGCAGATGGAAGACCTTTCGCTCTGTCTCTCCCTCTCTATGTCTGTAACTCTACCTCTCAAATAAATAAATAAAATCTTTTAAAAAAAGATTTAAAAAGAAGTAATTCTTCAAAGTTAAAAGAAATTTGGTATCATGACTATTAAGAGCAGATTAAGGTGACCAACTGAGCTGGCTTTTCTTGGACTATTCCATTTTTAGCACTGGAAGTCTTGCATTCTTTTTTTTTTTAAGGAAAAGGTTTTTGGGGAAACCCAGCAGGCTGGAGGGAAGGGGCAAAGAAGGAAAAAGAGAGAGAAGGAGAGTGTTAGAGAGAGAGAGAGACAGAGAGGAGAGAAGCTAGCAAGGAGAGAAGAGAGAGACGAGAGAAGAGAGAGCGAGCAGAAGAGAGCAGAAAGTAGGAGAGAAGAGAGAACCACATGTTCAGGAACAGGTCCTTTTAAAACTTTGCTGGAGGGCGGGCAAGAAAGCAGGAGCAGCGAATCCCGTTAGGATGGGGGTAGAGCTTGACAATGGGCGGTTGGGCCATGTGGCCACCTGGCTTCCAGCAATGGCGGCGGGGGCTAGAGCCTAGGATGGTGTCAGGGTGTAGATCGCACCATAGATAAAACTGTGCCATTTTCCTAACATTCATCCCTTTTGTTTTTTATAAAGCAGGAGTTGTATGGGATTACATTAGTCCCAAAAGCCCAGGAGGGGTAGTGAGACGATGATCTGTCTTTAGAGCTACTTCCTGCTGACATGGGGCGATGAGATACTCTTTGCTGGCATGGGGTGATGTCTCAAGCCACTGTCTCCTTGGTGGGGAGCTGAGTATATCCCTGTAGCAGCATTTGGTTGACCGCCTGGTTGCTGAAGGCCTTGGTTCGTTCCATTATCACCTGCTGTAAACACTTAAACAGACACTGTAGTATAAAAGTCCGGGTGAGAATAGTATCCAATGATCCTAAGAGTGGCATTAACCAGGTAATGAGAGGATTTCGTAGAGGAGAGGAAATGGTGGAGGGCGGGGGGGGGGGGCGTCTCTGGACCCTTGTGAGGATTGTTTGATAGACATGGTTTAAAGCTAATCCCAACCAAGACCAGGAGAAAGGCCACTCAACTTTTGCAGGTAGAGGGGTTGGTCTATAGAGAAATTCTGAACAATCATACAACATTAAGTGGGTGAAAGGACCATCAGTACATACAGGTTGGGAGTAGAGCCATTGATGTTAGAGACTATGATTATAAAGGAATGAGGCCCAAATGGGCTAGATAGGGTCTAGAACAAAAGATGGTCATTATTGGAGAACCTAAGAAAGGTGCTATCTAAGCCACAACTAAGTTTTTTGATTGAGAAGCAAATAGAACCTGACAGAAGGGGCTTGATAATAATCAGGTAGGTGGGGTACATCCTAAGGGAGATGTGAACCTTCTTGGGGAAGGCACCCTGTTGACTTCCATTTCCAGCTGGCCTGGGAGGAGAGCTGGCCAGGTAAAGGCAGGTGGCAACTCTAACAGGAAATTTACAGCTCTGCCTGCAGTGTTACTGACCCTACTTGGCCATCTCCTCTCAGCAGCGGTGGTCACCTTCGAAGCTGCGCTGAGTTGAAGAGCTTTTCAGCTTAGAGCCCGCAAGGTCTGTGGCTCTGACCTGAAGTCTTTCGACTCCAGGGCAGTTCCATTTCCAGTGATCCAACTCTTGGCTGGCAGAGCTGCCAGGGCTCTTCATAAGCTGGGAAGTCTTACATTCTGAGCAAATGTCAATGGCTGGCCACCCAGCAGGCAGGAGGATAAAATCACATGAAGTGGCATTGTTTGAATGAGTCCCTCACCAAGGAAGAGTTGTTCCATGTAATTGGAAGGGAGCAATGTTACTACCAAGGACCTGACTCCAAACGCAGGTACCTGGTGTGAGACTCTGATAACAGCTAAGAAAGCATCTGTCGAGTTGTGTGAGACTGCATAGAGCAAAGGTCCTCTACAAACGCGTCAGTGTGGTGGTCAGGAATTTTCCAGTCAAGCTTTCTATCCTCTGGGGGAATTCCTGCAGTGCAGATGCGGTCTCTATGAATCTGGCCTCATAAGCTGAAGGCCTATCCTGATATTTACAGAATGCAATTCTGAATAATCATCAAGATTGCATTTGTAGAGCACTCATCTCAAAGGACTTCAGTGTTCTTGGCAGTCATTGTTTAATTAATCCTCACGCTGTCTCTGTGCGACACAGAGCAGGCAGGTGTAATTATCTCTGTTTTGCAGATTCCATGACTTGGAGGTAAGCCTGGTTATAAGGTAGCTTGGAAAGAGATGTTTCACTCTGATAATGGGTTTGATTTTGTTCCCATTCTTTCCAGTAAGTTTTAGACTTGATGAGACTCCAGGGAACCCTAAATGAACATCAGAAATGATGCACTCCATGTTGACACTCCATCTCACTTTGCCTGTCACCTGGTGTATTTGGTCACCACATCAAACATTTTATGCCCAAAAGGCAAGAAACTCAGTCACTAAAGTGATCATTAGGTCAGGTCCCCAGAGGTCAGAATCAACACTTACTCTATTCCCTGCACCCAAAATAATCATACTATGCCATTTTGTAAGCTGTGGAGATGTTTACTGATTGATTAAATATGGGTTAGTTGATGAGAAGTGCCATGCCCAGGCCTCAAGAGCTGTAAATCCAACCAGGAAGAAGATAAATGAGAGAATAGAAATTTACTTCCCCTACAAAAGACAAGCAGAACGAAGTGGTGACAAGAAAACAAAACAGTAAGAATGCACCAACATTCACCATGCCCAAAGACATTTCCTGTGTACCAGTGTGTTGACTCCTCACCAGTAGGGCAAAAATTCTTTTTCCAGATAAGGAAACATACCACAGAGAAGTTGAATCATTGACTAAAGGCTTCAGAGCTAACAAATGTCAGATTTGGGATTGGAACTCAGGCATGAGGGATTCAGAGATCTTGGACTTGACCACTATATTGTAGGGAAGGCAAAAATAAAACACTGAAAGATCCGGCAATCCCACTTTGTGTATGTATCCAAAAGAGAGGAAGTTAGTGTCACAAAGAGATACATGTCCATCGCTGCATTATTCATTATAGACATTAGATTGAAATGACCTAAAAGTCCATCAATGATGAATTAAAGTTCACAGGTAAAAATGGAATCAAAAAATAAGGTTTGGGGTGAGTGTTTGACACAGTGGTTAAGATGTTGCTTGGGACTCCTGCATCCCAAATCCTCATGCCTGGTTTTGGAGTCCTGGTTCCACCTCTGATTCCAGCTTCCAGCTAACGCACACCTAGGAGGCAGCAGGTGATGGTTTGAGTACTTGGGTCCCTGCCACCTACGTGGCAGACCTAAACTGAGTTCCAGGCTCATGGCTTTGGCCTAACCCAGCCCTCGCTGTTGTGGGCATTTGCAAAGTGAACAGGTGGGCGGGAGATCTGTCTATCTATCTTTGTCTCTCTTTCAGTCTATTTGCCTTTCAAATAAATGAAAATAAGTAAATACTTTTTAAAAACTTTAAAAGATTTTTTGGTACAAAAAATTTTGAAGCCCATGACTAGTTTTGTCGTAGTACATATATTTCAGTAACTTTTTGAAGTACCCTTGAATAAACAATGGAATATTATTCAGTATCAAAAAACAAACAAACAAACAAAAAAAAAAACAAAGAAATTCTGCTATTTAAGACAACATGGATGAAGCTGGAGGACATTGTATCAAGTGACATAAGCCAGATACCAGAAAGAAAAATACTGCATAATCTCACTTGTATGTGGAATAAAAAAGCTGAACTCACAGAAGCAGAGAGTAGGGGCTGGCACTATATAGCGGGCTAAGCCTCTGCCTGTGGCGCCAGCAACTCATTCATATCCTGGCTGATCCTCTTCCAATCTAGCTCTCTGGTATGGCCTGGGACAGCAGTAGAAGATGGCCCACATGTTTGGGTCCCTGCACCTATATGGGAGATCAAGAAGAAGCTCCTGGCTCCTGTCTTTGGATTGGCCCAGCTCCGGCTGTTGTGGCCATTTGGGCAGTGAACCAGCAGATAGAAGACCTTTCTGTCTCTCATTCTCTCTGTCTGTAACTCCACCTCTCAAAAAAATAAATATTTTTTTAAAAAAGCAGCAGGGGGTCGGTGCTGTGGCATAGTGAGTAAAGCCACCTCCTGCAGTGCCAGTATCGCATATGGGCACCAGTTCAAGTCCTGCTGCTCCTCTTCTGATCCAGCTCTCCGCTATGGCCTGGGAAAGCAGTAGAAGATGGCCCAGGTCCTTGGGCCCCTGCACCCCTGCGGGAAACCCTGAAGAAGTCCCTGGTTCCTGGCTTCGGATAGGCACAGCTCCAGCCACTGTGGCCAACTGGGGAGTGAACCAGCAGATAGAATACCTCTCTCTCTCTCTCTCTCTCTCTCTCTCTCTGCCTTTCCTTCTCTCTGTGTAACTCTTTCAAGTAAATAAATCTTTAAAAAAAAAAAAAAGCAGCAGTGAGTAAAATGGAGGTTCCTGGGGGTATAGGGATATAGATGGATAAGTTCTGAAGATCCAACCTACAGCACCCTACTTACAGTAAATAACACAGTATTATATATTTGAAGTTTGCTAAAAGAATAGACTTTAAACTTTCTCACTACACACCCAAAGGTAGTTATGTGAGGATATGTTAATTAGCTTGATTGTGGTAGTCAATTCATAACATATGTGAATAGCAAAACATCATGTTGTTTACAAGTAATACACCATTATTTGCCAATGAAGCCAGATAAAACATAACACTTGAAAAATAATTTCCTCCTTATCAAATGGAACTTATGTCCAGTCTAAATGATAAAATCAATAGTCTCGTATCCTTTGATGGGTTCTCACCTTCTCTGATTGGGGGCACGCAACTGGCAAGGTGGGAGATTTTTCTAAGTAACCAGCAAGAGTGACCAACACTTGACACAGCGGCGCGTTTGGTGATTGAAGGACTTTCTTGGTTTAGCATGTCATTCAGGTTAATTGGTAATCAACATAATTTTTCTGTGCCTAATATCTCCACATTTATCAAGGTGTGCTCACTGGACACGAGCTCACCATTTATGGAGAACACTGCTCCAATGCCTTAGTTTGTCCACTGTGCACGTCAGCGGAGGTGGGAGGAGGGAAAATCCAAAGATGAAGAAAGATTTTGGAGTTAACCTGATCAGAAGCAGGAGAGGCCGTTTCATTTTGCAACCTTTGGTGAACAGTTCCAAAAGACCAGAGTGACTCCAGGGTCAGGTCACCCCTGCAAGTATTTGCAGCCATTGACACAGCGCATTTACAAATAATGAAAAGTGCACTGATGAAAGCTAGTGTTATGACAGTCCTACGACACTGCAGAGTGACTTACCAGTGAGGGCTGGCATTGAGCCTCCCAGGCAATTCCAATCCGTGGCGGCTTTTTGTGAAATTTTGGAAGTTGCCTGTGCTCTGCTGGAGCGAGAACAATTCAGCGCATTTTCCCAAAGTCCATGTGTTGGAAACCTAAGCCCCAAAGCAATGGTGCTGAGAGGTGGGAACTTTAAGATGCAACTGAAATGAAAATTCAGCACATTTTCCTTTCAGTTTTACTCTAGGACACAAGCCAACCTAAACCAGCTTGTGAGTTGCCAATGTGGACATAACCCTTGGGCAGTCAAAACGATCGGAGCGTCATCAGTGCCCCGCCTTATTTAAGCTGCCTTCAGCTGCCTCGGGTGCTCTAGAGATTCTTCCACCTGCACACTTCCTTTGTCTCCAAGTTTTGAACCTGCGGCAGGGTGCACATGCGCAGCCTACACCTCCATCTTGCCCTGACGGCAAATCTGTGCCGGCCCGGTACGTGGGCTCCTCCTTCCCTGACACAGATCTCCTCCTCTTCTAGGCCAATCCCGTGAGCCTCGTGGATAGGACTGGGCTCCTTCCAAGCTCTGCCTGCATCTGTGGTTGAGTCTGGCAATTCTTCTGGGGTCCTGAGGACCTTACCTCTCCCAAGGCCTGGAGACAACCACTCGCTCCATAGGTATTGACATGCACCAGGCCCCCTTGTAGGAACTTAGACACTGCAATGAAAAACATGGACAAAGTCCTTGCCCCTTATAGGTGAAGAGGACAAGGTTATTGCCTTACTCCACCTTATGCTGCTATAGCAGAACACCACAGACTGAGTGATTTATACAGAATAGAAATTGCTGTGGCTCATGGCACTGGGGGCCGCGAAATCCAAGATCAGAAGGCCACACGCACTGGGATCTTTTTGCTGCATCATCACGTGATGTTAGACATCACATGGGCAAAAGAGAGAAGGGAAACGGGTTGAATGTATCTTTTCCTAATGAACTTACTCCCTCCGTGAGAATAATGCACTAACGCACTCATAAGGGCAGAGCCCTTGTTTCTTAGTCACCTCTTAGAGGCCCCATGTCCCAACACTGTAGCTTTGCAGACAAAGTTTCCAACATGTGGACTTTGGGAGCCATACCCAAATCACAACAGTCAACAAACAAGTAAACAACGGCTGCTCTAATTGCAAGCAGCAAAGGCTGCTCTAAGAAACCTCAAGGAGGGAAAAGAGAGAGGGAGGACTAGAGATACCACGCTAGGACTGAGTTTTACTAGAGGCCTAATAGCTGACTGGGGTCCCATCACATGAGAAGAAACATTGCCCTCCCCTCCACTCCCCTCACCCAGGACCCATCTGCTCAAGATTGGCCCAGTGCAAAAATTAAAATGCCAAGCCCCTAGTTAAAGAATTATTAAAAATTCCAAGCTGGTGATAGCAGAGCATTAAAGCAACTCAGGGCCCCTGAGCACCTGCTCAGCTCCTCCGCCCCAGAGCTAGCACCTCCAAACCTTTGAAGGACTGCCTGACTCCTAGCTAGAGTTCATTCAGCAGAAGGCCCTGCTGCTCCTCTGCCACCGAGGGTACTTACTGCCTGTTGGCCTCTACATGGCTGAAGCTGGCTTAGCCCTTTGAATTCTGAGCCTGAGCCCCCTGCGATCCCCTAGAACCTCCGAAGGCAGTCAGGCCCACTCCCCAGCTCCTGTTCCACATGAGAACAGGTCCACTGGCAGGTCCTGAATTGCCCTTTCTCATTCCCAGAGCCTTTCAGTACCCATGCGTGCTGTCCCCACTCTGCTCCCCCACCTGCTGCTTCTCAGGCTTGCTCTCAACAGCAAGACCAGCTCACTGGACAAAAGGGATGCTGCTATTTGTCCTTCCGTTCAGAACCTGAAGGCACATTTTTCTAAGCACCACTTAAGGGGGACTACTCAGAGGGTTGCCTACAAAGAAAAGATGGCTGCAGGGAAAGAGCCGGCCTGTCCTTTCAAGAAGCACCGATTATTCGTTTACCAAGGCAGGGCTGATGCGCAGATGCTGGTGCGGGAATACTTAGCTCCTTAAAGCGCTGTGCAGAGCATTTTAGCACTCGGGTTTAAATGCTGTGTTCATCCTGGCTCCACTCCCACTGTTGCCTGAGAGGGAGTCGGGGTGGGGGGAGGGGTATAACTGAATATGCGTTTGTTGAATCAGCGACTGTGACAAGAGAGATAACAAATGTGACTCCGGAGGTGAAAGGAACCGTTCTTGCAAGTAGAAAGCAGTATCATGCTTCTTTCTGTAGCTGGGACATGGAGCTGAGTCAGGTGGAGGGGGGCGGCCTGGGTAGGCGTGTTTAGTGCATCGGAATGAGGATGGCCAATAAGGATTCCTGCCTGCGGCTCATTATGGTCTTGTAGGAAGAAGAGACTTGATACCCTTTCTAGTCTGGTAACGAAGGGGATTGAAAATGTGCTTTCAGAGCTGTGTGAGTGCCTTGTTATTTTCTACAGCAGTAGGAAAGGGACAGCGACGAACCCATCTTCCCACCACGTAAAAACGATAGGGGAAAAAAGATTTCTTAATTGTATGAGTTGGGATCATGTAAGCCTGTTAAACTAAACTGCGATGATGGCCTATTATTTTGACGAAAGAAAACATTAACGATTGCAAGAGACTCCCACTTATAAGAACCTGCTACCCAAGGCGGGGTTTCCCTCATAAAATCAAGACAAGCGCCGGTGGAAAAGTTTAAGCTTGAAACCTACCTTGGCATTGGCTCCGCCAGACGGAGGATGCGGCTGAGCAAGCTGTGAGACATGTGGCAGGAAGCAGGCGTGCAGACGGCAGCAGGAGCGTCACGCCTGGCCTGGCCCCCACGCCTCGGTTGTCAATACCCGACCGTCTGTCTGCCCGCGGTGCCCTTATCCTATGTTCTTTCCTTCTCTCAATCCTCCTGCTTTGTTCATTTTCGTTTTGTTTGTTTTCTGTGCCCCAATCCCTTCTGGATATGTCATCCTCGATCTTGAATCTCTGTCGGTGTCTACTTTTTTTCAGCTGGCTTTAGGCTCTTTTCTGGATGACAGCACTCCCTTGGGATTTTTCCCTGGTTCCGCACTTCGGCTGCGTCATCTGCAGACTTCAGATCTGTCCCGTTCTGGAGCTGAGCATCCCCGGACAGTGTGTAAACTTCCACTGGTACCTTGCCAGCGAACAACTCCCTCCTTTCCCTCTCCTCACCTCGTCTTGTTCACTGTAACCCTGGTGGCCTCCCATGCCCACCTGCGCTGCTGCCAAACATACCTAGTTCATGTGCAAACATCACTGAACAGAAGCAAACACATGATTTCCTGTGCTCCTTTCCTCCATAGCTTTTGTAACATATCATTCTCTTTTATGTAGGAAGGGTCCTGTGAGTACTTAGACGGAAGTGCATTGAAAATTGGAAAGTTCTGTGCCCATGTGAACTATTACAATCCATCCAAAGGAATCCTTCTATAAACACTAGTGGGTGGGAGCAAAATTCCAGAAAGTATATGCATATTCACTCTAAGATTTTGTTCTTCCAAAAGATTCTTCAAATTCAAATGCCATTTAATTTTTTAAAGTTCTCCTGGCATGTATTTCTTATCAGATTTGTTTTAAAGACTCCCATTCTGAGCACCCTCTTATACAAAGTCACCAGGCAGTCTTGTTGATCCCTGACAGCAAGAATCTCAGCTTTCTGCTAAAAGGAATGCTCCCTAGGGGAGTGCCCACCAGAAGACTTTGTTATACCCCAGAGGAGTTCTGATTCGTGTTCCCACAGCAAGTAGGTAGAAAGGAACCCACCCGTGGACCTTGAAACACATCCACCTACCCACTACTCTTTCGATGATTTATCAAATTAAAAAATGAAAATGTTTTCCAAATCCTTTTTCTTGTCCTGTCATTGTTGGCCCAGTGTGCCACATGCTAACAGAAGATTTCATTCTAAATCAAGGTTTTATAGGCATGAATTTGAAATGAACCTATGTAATCTAAATGTTTTATATGGACCTCATGTTCCAGTCAATAACACATTTGTTTATTTAGCTTCTTGGTGTTTGTTAAACACTTCGTTAGCTTCTTGGAAGTACCTTAGTGTGGTCTCAGAAATAAGTAAAAAATATATATATCTGGAAGTGAAATTTAATGAACTTATTTTGTATTTCCTTAAGTATGCAGTAAGAATTATATTAAGAAGATACTCAGAGCCTTACAAATACTACAGGTGCTAACAACTAGAGCTATTGTTGGTGTAATAGTTACATCAATAAGCATCTAAAATTAGGTCACACTCAACACTCAGCTGTTGGCGTCATGCTTCCTTTGTATTTGGCACTAGATTTTTCACATCACACTTAACCTTTATGTAACAATAAAAAGCTATGGAGGCCTCGGAAAGAAGTCCACCCAATGTCATGTGGTTGTTCTCAACCCTAACTGCACAGCAGACTTACCCAGGGAGCTTCTCAGACTATAACTGTCCAGGCTTCATTCAAGACCATGAATTCCAGTTCCCCAGGTCTACAGTTCTCAAACTGCAGTCCCTGGGTCAGAAACTTCGTATCACTTGGACACAGGTTAGAACTGCAAATCCTCTTCCCAGCCCAGACCTACTGGATTCTACCTCCAGCAAGGAGGAGGGAGGGAAGACAACAAGCTCTCCAGGATTCTAATACTACAGTTTGACAACCACAGCTCTACAGGGATTCTATTTGTATATTTAAAAACATGCAGAGATTAAATAAGCATTCACAGTTGAGAATCACTGGGATAGTACTGCTGTATAACTTCAGAGGCATAAAAAAAGGAAGAACTTGCAGAAATAGGAGGCAGACACATTAAATCTCTATCCAGAGGAAAGCTGTCCACCCTACCCCTGAAACGCACTTCTGTGATGAAAACTAGGCAGTGAGTCTTGCTGAGGACGTGCTTAATGACCGGAATAGATGTGGCCATCTCTCCAGATGGGATGTTACCCTTGACCCTGGCCCCCAAGACCTGCCTCTCCTGGTCAAGATGCAGGTGATCCGATAACCAGTCAGGGCATTCAGGACTTGACCACGGGGTTAGACTCATTAAAGCCCTGTCTGTATGGAGAGCATTTTAGACCACAGAGATAGATTTGTATTGATATTTTGTATTTATATGAATCTTTAACTAAGAAGTTTCCTTAAAATAAATATTGAGTGCCTATCTTGAAGAAAATTCAGATAAATATATAATTATGACACAGCCATAAATGCTTCCACTTTGTCAAGTATTCAGATTGAACACAATAAATCATTTTCAACATTTATTTCAAAACTCATTGCCACAGGAGCAGATCTTTAAGAGGCTGATAAGAAGCATGTGGAAAAACACTGATTTGGTTCGATTTTATAGCTTGCATGGTCTACAATTAATTCCTCTTGCTACATTGTTAGTAATTAAATGTATTAAAAAATAAATGACTTCTTTAATTTTCCTATAGCTCAGGAGTCGAAATATTTTTCTAACACGATTAGGCAGACTCCCTGTGTCGACGGCCCATCTCCAGTTTGTTCTAATTTCTCGCCCTGCATTTGTAGATCTAGGACCATAGTTGTGTCTCCACTCTATCATCATAATCACATCTAATGTCCATCTTAAATTATGATTTATACTCTGTGCCTGAAACAGTCCTGTGTTTAACAATAATACCGACACATAAAACAATTCATTGCTACAATTTATATGGTCACAGAACATTACTGATCTTCTCTAGACTAAGCACATGCTTTTAACCACATTTGTCATGCACCAAATTCACAGCAGAACCTCAAGATTAAAAAGTTTGCACAATACAAGCAGCCACTTAAAAGGCACATACACGCATATACTCTCACTCTCTCTCACACACACTTCTTTTGTTTTGGTTTAAAAGATTTATTTATTTATTTGAAAGTCAGAGTTGCAGAGAGGGAGAGACAGAAAGAGAGGTCTTCCATTTGCTGATTCACTTCCTAGATGGCCCCAACAGTTGGGGCTGGGCCAGGCCAAGGCCAGGAGTCAGGAGCTTCACCCAGGTCTCCCACCTCTCACATACTTCTTACAGAACTGTGCAGGGGGAAACTCCATTTGTGAGTGCCTCTGAAGGCGTATTTTGCTAAACTCCTCCTCCAGGTATTTTTGTTCAGAAAATCTCCCACAGTGGGACTCTGCTAGTGTCTTGGATGAGCAGAAAAGAGAGATTGCTTGCAGCAACCAGAAAGTTTTTGAGTTTCAAGTTGTATAAAATAGACTCGCAGAAACATTTAAGTGTTCTCAGGGTGCAATGTTGGAGATGAAATCAAACCTATCGCAAAAAATGTACAGCAGCCACCTTTTGAGGTCAAATGTGGTACTCAAACATGAAAAATGCTTCAGGATGCATAGCTTGTTGGCCTTGTCCTGGATCCTCCCATAATAAGGTCATGTGTGGGGCTGATGCTGTGGCATAGCAGGTAAAGCCACCGCCTACAGTTCAGGCATCCTGTATTGGCACTGGTAAGAGTCCCGGCTACTCTACTTCTGATCCAGCTCTCTGTTATGGCCTGGGAAAGCAGTGGAGGATGGCCCAAGTCCTTGGGCCCCGGTACCCCACCATGGGAGATGTGAAAGAAGCTCCAGGCTCCTGGCTTCAGATGGGCGCAGCTCTAACCATTGTGGCGAATTGGGGAGTAAACCAGCGGATGGAAGACCTCTGTCTCTCTGCTTCTCCTTCTCTCTCCGTGTAACTCTTTCACATAAAATAAATAAATCTTTAAAAAAAAAGGTCATGTGTGACTTTCACAGAAGATTCATAGTGTTCTGCTAGTTTGGCATTCAGGATTTTCCCATGATCCTCCCAAATTGTATCTTCATAGTCTTTCTTTCCCTCTTCCTTCCTTCCTTCCTTCCTTCCTTCCTTCCTTCCTTCCTTTCTTTCTTTCTTTCTTTCTTTCTTTCTTTCTTTCTTTCAAGATTATTTATTTATTTGAAAGACAGAGTTACAGAGAGGCAGAGGCAGAGAGAGAGAGAGAGAAAGAGAGAGAGAGAGGTCTTCCATCCACTCGTTCACTCCCCAGATGGATGCAACGGCCAGAGCAGCACCCAATCCGGAGCCAGGAGCTTCTTCCCAGTCTCTCACACGGGTGCAGGGGCCCAAGGACCTGGGCCATCTTCTACTGCTTTCCCAGGCCATAGCACAGAGCTGAATTGCAAGGGGAGCAGCCAGGACTCACACCAGTGCCCATATGGGATGCTGGCACTGCAGGCGGGGGCTTTACCGACTACGCCACAGTGTTGGCCCCTATCTTCGTGGTCTTTTAAGAGATACTCTCCTGTTATTCCAACTTGTTGGAGGGTCAAGGTGGGCTTGTCCTTCTTCATCTGAAGCTGGAGAAATAGGTGCTGTGAGCCCTGATGGAGTGGATCATTTCCAAAGTAAAAACTTTACCATGACTAACAACAACTTCTGAATGTCTCTGCCTCTGGGAACTGCTATATTCTTGTTCTATGTTCTAAAAAATTTGCTCCAGGGTTGATTCGGGTGGGGCAGACTCTGCAGAGATGGTGGTGGCACTCCGTGGCCTGCTGAGGGGGCCACAGGGACCTGGAGAGGATGCAGAGGCAACTGCTGCCCAACCTCTGGCTCCTGGGTGGGGCTCTGTGTGAACTTTTTGAACACCCGTCATATCTATGTGTCTGTGTAACCATCCTTCCATCAGTGTGTGTGTGTGCGTGTGTGTGTGTGCGTGTGTGTCTTCCTAGAGGTCCTACCTAGTAGTTCGTTTTTAAGTTATTTAGTATTCTTTTTAAATATTTGTTTTAATTTATGGATTTGAAAAGCAGAGCAACAGAAAGAGAGAGAGAAAGGGAGAGACAGAGCCAACTGCTGGTTCACTCCCCAGGTGGCCTCACCAGCCAAGTCAAAGCCAGGAGCCTGAAACTCCATCCGGTGCACATAGGTGCAGAGGCCCACAGCTTGGACCATCTTCCATTGCCTTCCCAGCGGGGAGCTGGATCTGAAGAGGAGCAGCAGGGACTCGAACCAGCACTCCTATATCAAGCAGTGGCTTAATCAACTGTGCCACAATGAAGATCCCTATTTAGTATTTTTAAGCTTACCTTTTTCACATTAGGGTTAAATAACTTTTCAATGAAATTGTTTCTTTCAGAAAGAAGGGGAGCCTCATATTTATTTATAGCTGGTAGAATGTATTTCAAAGATTATTTAAAATAGAACTATCTCAGACAAGAGTAATATGGAAAGGTATTAGGTGCAAAGTCAGTAAAAATCTCCTGAATCAAAACCTTCCTGTCAGTCTTCAACCATAAGGCCACCTCCACCTATATGCTCTCATTGCTTATGGATGAGACCTTATTGGGGGCCATTTTTAATTCCGCTTTGTGTCTGGAAAAGATAGCGTGTAATGCTTGAATGCTCCTGATAGGGTCCCTCTCCTTGTCGCCCATCTCTGAGCGATCACCTCCAGTGACATGGAACCACCTCTCCTGACACTGAGGATGCATTCTATTTTTGTTCTGAGGGTTAGAAAATTACTTTTTCATCTTGACCCTTTCTCTATCTTTCTATTGCCTGTATCTGTCTGGCTTCCAGCCCCTGTCACACAGGCCATGTCTAATCCCTCCGCAAACACACTAACCCTTCACTTATTTGAAAATTGCTACCAAGATGCAATTTCACTGCAATAAATGTAAAGTTTTCTACTGGGGCCTAAGAAACAAGCTGTATAAGCACAAGATTGGAAAAACATGACTCAACCCACGCAATTTAGCTCTGATTTGTAGAAGAAGAAATGGAGGCAGAAAAACAAGCATAAGGCCAGAGTTGACAATGTTGATCCTTGAAGAGACTAGGGCTTCAGCCCAGATCATATTATACCAAATTCTGTTCTTTCTGCCCCATAATATCATGCTCTAGTCTGGTACGATCTTCTAGAATTTCCATTGTTAATAGACAGCAGATTATCTTACTGCACCAGTATGCTCTCCATGGTGAATTGTTTACCTGTTTTCCCATGCATCCTTATTAAGATGTTTGATTGTGTCCAGAATTTGCCATAATAACATACATGATGAGATTTGCAAGGAAATATTTATTGAAGTGAGGTGAAAAGTCAAATATCTTTGTGCTGACAATTTATTGTCTGCAAAATGAACAAAGATTAAAATAAGAAAAAGGAAAGTCACATCAATCTAGAAATGTAGCTTCCTAATTTTGAAAAATAAAAATGTGGTCTTATTTACTATGCAGTTGCTGCTGCCAAAGACACGTCTCAGTTGAACACTTGCATCCCTTTATTTTTTCCCGAAGGCATGATTGTTTTAATTACAATGCTAACAAATGCCTAAATATTTTGCATGTGTCTGTTTCTCTGCTGAAACATGTTTTCTG
Organism: Oryctolagus cuniculus; assembly: GCF_964237555.1. Taxonomy (NCBI): domain Eukaryota; kingdom Metazoa; phylum Chordata; class Mammalia; order Lagomorpha; family Leporidae; genus Oryctolagus; species Oryctolagus cuniculus. The sequence goes on along the minus strand of NC_091435.1, from coordinate 63,023,805 downwards.
ACCGTCTTCTCTGTTTCCAACCTTCCTTTCTTTTGAATCTGCTTATTCACTCCTGGTATACTACACTGGCACAAGAAGATGAATCTCCCAGGCTCCCGCGTCAGTCGCGCACTCCTTGGCACAGCCCAGGGCTGCGGTCTTGCACATTTGTCCCACTTCACCCTCCAAGCAGACACTGTGCGTACCCAGCCAGATGGAAATTCTCAGCCTTCTCTGAGCCCACGCCAGTTGCCCTGCGCTGCCCTTGCCTGTTCTTCCTGCCAGCCTGCAAAACCAGAAATCTTAGTAGGTCCTTGTATGAGAATAAAGCCTGGGGCCACCATGACAGTGGCAATCTGAAAAACACGTGTGCTCTGCTAAGGACAATTATTTAGTTGTGTTTGTTTTTGAAATTTACTCTTTTGAGTAGATGATCTATGTTGGCTTGGACTTGATTCTTCTTCAATCTATTAAAAATTTTCCAAAAGACAGTCTTCAAACAATAGACTCTCCTATAGGACTAAAAAGCCAGAAAGGAACACGGTTTTATTCTTGGTTATTCCCTGTGCAGGGAGAGGGCTGGTGAAAGAAGGGTGGCTGTCATTGGTTTGCTCCAGGTTAAGCATCATTAGCTGTCACTGGGAAGATCTCCTGACTTGGCTTCTTACAAACATCTGTTCTTTCTTTGAGCCAAATAGTGATGTTGAGAATAATGAGGAAAATAATCATTGCTAGCTTTTCCTGCAAGCGTGTGCTATGTTTGGCACTGTTCTAAACTTCATATATGTGTGGGGGAACTTCAAAAAGTTCATGGAAAAAATGAATTAAAAGATACGTTGATTTTGGAACAAAAGTTTGGATATCCATGCATATACAGGATCTTCAAAGAATACATGAGAAATGTGTACTGTGAAAAAAACTATGCATGGGCTTCAAAATTTGATGCACCCAAAATAATCTTTTGCTTTTCTTTAATCAGTCAAGAAGGAGGGACATGGATAGACAGAGAGAGAGAGCCCATCCACTCACTGGTTCACTCCCAGATGCCTGCAGCAGCTGGCCCTGGGCCAGCCTGAAGCCAGGAGCCAGAAGCTCTATCGACGTCTCCCGTGCCCATATGAGTGGCAGGGATCCAGGTCCTTGAGCCATCACCTGCTGTTCCCATGATCCACAATGGTGGGAAGCTGGGGTCAGGAGTAGAGCCACGACTTGACCCTGGGCACTTCACTGTGAGATGAGGGAATATTGACCAGTGTCTTAGTCACTAGTCAAGCACCTGCTCCTTGACCTACCTCTTAATTCTATTTCTTGGGTGAACTTTTTGAAATACTTTGTTCAATCGAATTCACCAACTTCTATGATCCTGTGAGGTTTCTTTACGTGGAGACGTAGGCTGATTCATTTCCCCAAGTCACAGAGGTGGGAAATGGTGGCACTGTACTTAATCCAGGAAGTCTGATCCAGACCTCTGGGAAACACTGCCTACCCAGCATCAAGGGCTATGAACATCCACCTTGGGGCCAGCAGCTCACATACTGTTTCCTGTTAGTATCACATCTATCCCCAGTGTAAAAGGACTCCCTACAGCTGATGTGCACAGGAGACCATCTGAGAGTGCTCAGAGTTTGCTGTGATCCCTAAACATGTGTGTGTGTATGTGTGTGTGTGCACGTTAGAACTACTTGAAGGGGTTGCAGACATTGCCTTCACAAAATAGAGAAGTCCAAGCCCCAAGTTTCTGATTAAGTTGGCCTGCAGTCAGGCTTCAATACCAGTGGTTTGTGAAAGCTAGGAATTCTAACAAGAACCACTGTGGAGTCCAGGCTGCCACAAATGAGTGGGCTAAGGCTTGAATTGCACTGAGCAGGAGCATCAACCCACACCCCAGGCTGTGGAGAGTACTCTAGAAGAGAGACGGCACTAAGAATCCCTGCTCTCCAACCCTAGGGGTTCACTCTCTTCAAAGCTTGCTCTCTGCTGGTCTAGAAGAGCAAAAAGAAGCCTGGGAGGGCGGCACACAGCTCTTCCAGCCAGTGTCCGAGTCCCTGATGCACCCAAGGCCCTAGCAAGGACCCAACAGGCAGGTGCAATCAGAATTTCCCAGGGGACATTCAGAGCAGATCCCTCAGCAAGCACAGTTTCTAAATTTGTCGCTGAAAATGATTAATCTGTTTAAGCAAATTCCTCGAGCATAATTAAGATGCTCTAATCAAGGAAGGAGATTGTTAGGCAGCAGCCTCAGGCACTGATTTGGTGAAGGCGCTCGCTCGTGACCAAAAGGCCTCAATAACCTAGTGAGGAGAGTGAAGGTGATAGGATGGGCTTAGCCAGGGACAAAGGAGAAGGAGGGCTCCAAGAGGCAGGGATGTCAAAAGAAGAGAAGGCAGAGGTGTCAACTGATGGAACTGCTGAAGGTCAAGAGCGATGAACCGCGAGGTCTCGCCTGCCGTTTGCAGGTCCGAGTGTTGATGGCATTAGGAACAGCAACGGTGTTTGTGGAAGTGGATCCTCTTCCAGGAGAAACAGATCAAGAACGATGTCTGGTGGTTTCTGAGTCAGGCAGGGTGAGTCAGGGCACCCTGGAGAGTGTGAGCAAAAGGACGATCGGAGGCTCACCAATGATTGGCTAAGGGATGTGTGTGTCACTCAACCCGGTGGCGCCATCCCCTTCTCTGGCTCAGATCCTTTCTCAGTCCCTGGTGTAGGACAGGAACTTATCCTCTCCCAAGCAAACCCCAAGTCCCAGTCCTGGTGCCACAAAGGCGTTTTCCTTGTCCCCATGTTGTCTGGGCACTGGAGCTCCTGTGCCCACCCCTACCTGAGGGTTTGGGCTTGCATGGGGAAGGCAGCTGCAGGGGAGAGGGGTGGGGAGAACACTGGGGGAGCAGGAAGTAGAGTGGGTATATGAATCATTGTTTCCCTTCTCTCCCCGGAATGCCTGCTGCCTTGCCACCTCCGACTCCAAACCCTGGCTCCCACAGAGCCGTGTCGCTCTAAGCACTCTTGAAAACACAGATCTGATTTTGCCAGATGCACCGGTTCAGCCCCAGTCACTGACGAAAACGTACAGCTCTCGGTTGGCACTCTCATTTCCTTCTTAACCCACATGAGGCCAATTAAATTAAGCACTCTTGAAACTCAGGTTCTTAAAACAGAAATGGCTCATAGGCTGCGTGGTCAGACTAGGAAAGATGGTAGAGAATCCATTACCCTCCCTTTGCAGTCCTGGAGCCCGGCACCCTGTTACCCACAGACCTCAGGTGACATATGGTGTCCATGGGGTAGAAACATGTGCCAGTAGGACGGGGGCCCTACAGATACAGCAGGATGAGTGGGACATAGAGGATGTATGAACACAGGTACATAGGCCACCTCTTTCACCTTGCTCAATGGCTCAGCTACCAGATGGTGAGTTACTTCCCTTTCCGTGGCTTTGACACATGGTTTCTGAATGTAGGGGCCAGGTTAAGCAGAGAGAAGTGGCGTCAAGTATGACAGGCCAGTTCAGCAAGCTAGAGATGAATTTTATCTCTCTTTCTTTTTTAAAAAATTCTAATTTACTTATTTTCCTTGTATTTTGAAAGGCAGAGAGATAGAGATCTTCCATCTGCTGATGTACTCCCCAGATGCCTGCAACAGTCAGGACTGAGTCCGACTGAAGTCTAGAACTCCATCTGGGCCTCCTACATGGGTAGCAGGGACACAAGTGCTTGAGCCATCATCTGCTGCCTCCTAGGGTGTATCTCAGCAGGAGGCTGGACTAGAAATGGAGGAGCCAGGGCTGCAACCAGGGACTCCTATATGGGTTCAGGCAACTCAGACGGCATCTTAACACCGTGCCAAAAACCACCCCTAGAGATGAGTTTTCTAGCAATTCAGGGTAGATACTCAACTGTAAGGGAGAAAGAGACATCACCTTGGGGAAGAATCATGCCCTTCTCTGGAAGTGGAGTCTATGTATGGCACAAAGGGCAAGTGCCTGCCTTTGAAAGTCAAATTAGCAGCAGCAGGAATAGCAGCCTATATCTCTCTAAGATCTGTTCCTGTCACCACCCCTGCAGCCGTCAATCTTCTCTGTTCTCCAATTCCAAGATCCGTTTGAGCAGCTTACACAGCTCTGATTCCTATTAAAGTGTTTTCTAAGGTTTGTTGACTAATATTGAAGACAGATTCCAACTCCCTAAAGACTAGAGCTAGGGAACAATGTCAACAGCATTAATGCTCCACAAACAGAAGATATGTTTAACTCAAATATTGAAATACAAATGCTCTGTTTTGGTGCTGAGTACTGATGAAAACGCCCCACTGCTTTTCAGTGCTGAGAGCTGATGAGTGATATCAACAGTATTAATAGCACAAGCACTTTCCACTGGAAAAATCCATCGAGGTGCTGTGTTCTGACCTCGATTGTTGTCTAAATTGCCTGTGTGTTGACTCCAGGTGTTTCGCTTTATCTCTAGTGGGACAGCTTGCCATCTGAAGGGTGCATCGCTACAGTCCTGACAGGCTGGAGTGTGCTGTTGACATGGGACAGACATGAGGGAGGATGCTGGTGGCAGGGCCTGTGTGTGGCCTGCTCGGTGGGCTGTTGCTCTGCACCGCCCCTCAGGATGACAGCAGAGGCCCTCCCCAGGTCAGAGCTCAGACTAAGCAAAATGGATAGTCCTGCCCTGGGAGCTTTTGATATTCTGGGCTAGAGTTGATTGACAAGTACCAAATCATAACACCCTAACCCTTCCAGGTCAGGCATACCAAACGGGGAGACCCAACAAACAGTTTTAGAGGCATGAAAAAATAATACAGCTTCTCTCTGACCATCTCTTTGAAAATAATGTACTCAGAGGTAAAGTTACGTGAAGGCTGCTTTGATGCCATTGACGAGTGAGCTATGTGCCAAGTGTCTGCGTCTGCATCCTGTTCTGGTCTCAGCTTCTCCACCCTGCTCTGTGTCCTGGGAGCCTGCAGAAACAGACTCAGCAAGCACCCTTGCTCTCTGGCTTCCATCTGGGTCTGACCGCTAGGGAATGGAGTAGGAGCAGAGAGGGAGGAAGCGGGGTGAAGTCAGTGTCATCGCAGGCTGCCTATGGCTCTGTGTCTTCCAGGTTCAGGTCATCTTCTGGGACTCCCACCAGTGGTGGGTGGAGGCGTAGAGTTCCTAGTCTTAGGACCTTACACTCTGCTTTTGTGATTTCCCATTACAGGTTGGTAAATAATTCTTTTATGAAACTCAAAGCTGTCCAATTCAATTGTGCCATATTTCCTGTTGAGATTTGACCAATATAACAACGACGAGTTTTAGGACACACTATCCCAAAGTATGGCACCTGGACATAGTGAATATGTTAAGCTAAAGTGATCCGAGGAAGCTGAGGCAGCAGCAAAAGCACTCTTCCCTTTCCCTGCCCTTCTTCCCCAAAGGAGGTCACAGAACCTAAGGAGGACTCCCTGGCCTTCCCCCGAAGCAGCTCCTAAGAACTACAGGTGAGAGGAGCCCTCCCTGTAGGTGAAGGAAAGGGATCTCCTTCTCTCTGAAGACCGGGCACTCAGGGAAGAATCTGAACAAGCAGCCTTGCCAAGTTTCCCCACTGTATTGCCAGCTGGATCACTGCTTTCTGTCCTGTCATATTTCTTCATGACTGTCCACTCTTCCTCAAACCTAGCATAGAAGCACACAAGCTGAGCAATTTGTTCAAGGCTTCACATCCTTAAAGACTCTTGTGTCACATACAACATACACTAAGGGGCCAGTGCTGTGGCATAGTGGGTAAAGCCGCTGCCTGCAGTGCCGGCATCCCATATGGGCGCCAGTTCGAGTCCCGGCTGCTCCACTTGTGATCCAGCTCTCTGCTATGGCCTAGGAAAGCAGTAGAAGATGGCCCAAGTGCTTGGGTCCCTGCACCCGCGTGGGAAGACCCAGAGGAAGCTCCTGACTCCTGGCTTCGGGCTGGCACAGCTATGGCCATTGTGGCCAACTGGGAAGTGAACCAGTGGATGAAAGACCTCTCTCTCTCTCTCTTTCTCTCTCTCTCTCTGCCTCCTTTTCTCTCTCTCTGCCTCCTTTTCTCTGTGTGTAACTCTGACGTTCAAATAAAAAAATAAATATTTTTAAAAATACACTAAATGAATTTGTACACTTTTTTTCTTGCTAATTGGTCTTTTGTTACAGAGGCCTCAGCCATGAGCCTAGGATGAGAGAGGAAAATATTCTTTCTCCCTTATAATATAAAATTTCAAATTATTTCAAAAATATTTCTTTTGGTACCCAGCTTTGTTGAAGCTTTCAGAATATGCTGAGTTGTTTTTCTTGATTATTCAGTGCCTCAACTGAGGGCTGGTTTGTAGTGCAAAAGAACAGCTCTTGAATTTTGCAAGCTAGAGATCTGCCCCATGTCCTTAAACCAGTGCAGAGTCACGCAAGTGCAGGTGCACATTGCTAACCAATGTAGGAGCCCAGGATGCGAATATAAAAAGCTAAAGAAGCAGTGGGTGTTTGGCTTAGGTGTTAAGATGTTGAGTAAGATGCCCAGGTCCCATTTGGAGTGCCTAGGTTTGAGTTGTAGCTCTGCTTCCAATCCAGCTTCCTACCAATATACACACTGGGAGGCAGTGGAAGATGGCTCAAGTATTTGGATCCCTGCCACCCAGCTGGAAGAACCAGATTGAGTTCCCAGGTCCTGGTGTTGGCCTGGCCCAGCCTCTGCTTGCTGTGGGCATTTGGGAAGTAAACCAGAGGATGGGAGTTCTAATCATTTGCTTCTTTCTTCCTCTCAAATAAATATTTTTAAAAAGCAAAAGAATTGGTACTTTCCTTATAAAAATTCATATTAATTACAATTTCTAATTTAGTATTGCTGAAGATCACAATTTTATTGCAAAAATACAATTAAATAAAAATTATGCCTATTTCAGCAATGCCAGCTGAAACATTGCATGGAGTGTAAAACATTGTAAAAAGAATCCTATGAAATTATCTGATTTTGTAACTTTTGTGTTTACTTGGAAATCCATCGCACGTTCTCTCTCTTTATCTAGTCTTTCTGCTTCTCGCAGAAGAGAAACGGAGAGAAGCCTATCAACAGTGAAGGATGCGTTGGTCTGCAGTGTACATCCTGATTCGCTGGAAGAGCAGTCGTTTCTGAGGGCTCACCCTAACTCAGGCTTGCCTATCCTCCCCTACTCCCCCACGCCCGGCATGAGCTGGAACCCCCCACCTCCTTTGCCCGTAAGGCAATGAGAGCGCCATTATTTTACATTGTCATCATAAGGGTTTTTTGTTTGTTTGTTTTCCCAACCTCCCAACAGGTTGTGATTTCGTTGAGGGCAGAAATGAGACCTCTCCCCTGGTACCTCCCACGTCCACTTCACCTGCCCAGTATTCAGCAGGCTCAGTAAATCTTAGATAAATGAGTCCGTGTGAGAGTGATGCCACCTCTCAAAACAACGTTCCAGCACCCAGATCGTAATGAAAGGTGTATTACGGGATGCCGGGTATGGAGTGGGAGTCACAACAGTGGCAGAGTCTGTGCGTCATTCCTTTCCAAACCCAAAGACCACAAGCCACGGCCACTTTGGCCACTTTGTCATAGGCGTTAGGGACCGTTCTCTTATCTCCGGAACAAAGAGCGAGCAGGGCGTGTGTGTAAAGTATGGTAGTTGTCCTCCACAGAGCTTAACTTTCTTTTCATTTTCATTGAGATACAGAGTTTGCCTAAGTGGGTGGGTGGGTGGGGGGATGGGGCCAATTCAGGAGCAGGTTACCAGAAATTTGTTTTTCCATTTAAAATAGAAAAGAAAAAAATCTTATTGAGAGCCAAAAGAGTTTACTTAGTTTTTTAAGTAGAAAAAATGCCAGTGAGAGAAAAATAACATGACTTCTTATTTATTTTAATTAAAAAAAATTACTTGAGAGGAAGTGAGAGAGAGAGAGGGAGAGGACTTGAAATCTATTGATTCACTCCTCAAATGTCTGCAACAGTCAGGGCTGGGCTGAGCAGAAGCCAGGATTCCAGAACCCAGTCTCCCTCGTGGCTGGCAGGGACATAAACACTTGAGCCATCATTGCCGCTTCCTGGGTTCTGCACTAACAGGAAGCTGGAATCAGGAGTGGAGCCATGTGCAGAACTGCAGCCCAGTACAGAACGTGTCTTAACTGCTACGCCAAAGGCCTGACCCTGAAATGACTTTATAAAAAAAAAAAATGCTGGTGCCGCGGCTCAATAGGCTAATCCTCCGCCTTGCGGCGCCGGCTCACCGGGTTCTAGTCCCGATCGGGGCGCCCGATTCTGTCCCGGTTGCCCCTCTTCCAGTCCAGCTCTCTGCTGTGGCCCGGGAGTGCAGTGGAGGATGGACCAGGTCCTTGGGCCCTGCACCCGCATGGGAGACCAGGAGAAACACCTGGCTCCTGGCTTCGGATCAGCGCAGTGCGTCGGCTGCATCGCACTGGCCGCAGTGGCCGTTGGAGGGTGAACCAACGGTAAAGGAAGACTTTTCTCCCTGTCTCTCTCTGTCACTGTCCACTCTGCCTGTCAAAAAAAAAAAAAAAAAAAAAAAAAAAGGTTTCTTTACTTACTTTCTTTGAAGGGAATTGAGAGACAGAGAATGACAGAGATCTTCCATTCACTGGTTCACTTCCCAGTGGCCACAATGGGTTGTCTAGTCCAGGCCAAAGCCAGGAGCCTGGAGCTCCACCTGGGTTTCTCTTTTCTCTGAAACACTTGGGCCTTCTTCTACTGCTTTCCCCAGGTCACTGGCAGGAAGCTGGATCAGAAGTGGAGCAACCAGAAGATGAACTGGAGCTATACAGGATGTTAGCATTGAAAGTGGCAGCTTTACCTGCTAGGCCACAATGTTAGCTCTTAACAGGTCACTTTTTGTGTTACAGCTTTCAAGGGTTTTCACAAACATATCATCTCAAATATCCAACATCACAGTATCATGAGAATAGCTTTGTTGCCCTAAAAATCTGCTGAACTTCACCTTATCTACCCTGAACCTGAACTCCTGGCAAACACAGATTCTCGTACTGTTTCAATAGCTTTGCCTTTTCTAGAACAGTGACAAAGGGTCCAGTGTTGTGGCACGGCGGGTTAAGTTCCTTCTTAGGACTCTGTAAGTGCCTGTTTGAGGCTCAGCTGCTCCACTTCTAATTCAGCCCCCTGCTGGTGGACCTGGGAAGGCATCTAAAAATGGCCTAAGTGCTTAGGCTCCTGACCCTGTGTGGGAGACCCAGAAGTTCCTGGCTCCTGGCTTTGGCCATCTGGGGAGTGAACCAGTGGATGGAAGATCTCTCTCTCTCTCTCTTCTCCCTCTCTTTCTGTACTTCTGCCTTTAGATTAGTTTTTTAAAAAGCATATAGTCATATAGTCATTTAGTTGGAATCACATAGTGTGTAGCCCTTTTCGATTGACTTCCTTCACGTAATGATATGCATTTGAAGTTCTTCATGTGACTTTATAACTTATTTATTTTTATTGCTGAATAATATTCACTTATGGATGCTCTACTCTTTGTTTATCCAGTAATTTATTAAAGGACATCTTAATTATTTCCAGTTTTTGAGGACTGTGATCAAAGCTGCTATTAATAGGCAAGTGCAGATTTTTGTGTGGACATAAGTTTCGATTCACTTGGGCAAGTAGCTGGGGGAAATTGTGGGATCATGCGGTCAGACTATGTTAGCTTTGTAAGAAACTGCACTCCCTTCCAAAGTGGCTAGCTACACCAGTTTGCATTCTCACCAGCAATGGATGAGGGTTCCACTTACTCCACTGGCATCAGTGTTTTGAATCTGGGCCATTCTAATATAGTAGTATCTCATTTTGCACTAATCTACATGTCCCTAAAGACTTAACATGCTGAGTATCTTCTCATGGAGTTACTTACCATCTGTAGATCTGCTAATGTGTTTACTCATACCTTTTTCCCACTTTTTAATGGGGTTGTTGTCTAATTGTTAAATTTAAGAGGTCTTTGTATATTTTGCATGCAAATCTTTTTCCAGACAGATGTGTTTTGCACCGTGGCTTGCCTTTTTGTTCTCTTAACGCTTTCTAATTTGCTACTCACTATATTTGTGTATAACATTTTAGAGTGTGCAGATGTGCTCAAATGTAGTACCTTATGGCATCCCAGAATGACCCCTGCAGGAAGGTGCTATCACATCCACATGAGAGATACGGAAGCAAAGTGATCTGATGCTGGTCGCACAAAGGGTTCGCAGTAGCGCTGGGGCGTGAGTTTGCTCCCGAACAGCAGGGGTTTGGGCTGCCTGGTGTGCACCAGCACTGGGCTCGAGGTGTTACAGAGCTGCACATTGCGGCTCCCCCTCCTCCCAGCAGGGCTCTCTGAATGTATGTTTTCATCTTGTGCTGCACTGAGGCTTGGTAATAAGAGATTCCGGTTTTCAGTGAACCCACAGTAGTGCTCACTTGGCACCTCTCCCAAGGGGTGATCCCCTCCAACTAGTTCTCAGCTGCCATGCTGGGGTGTTTGTGGTCCTGAGCCCCTAGGGAGCAGACACTTGGAGACAAGAGATTTCACAGAAGTTTTTGGTGGGGGTGGGGTGGTGGTCAAGTAGGGACAGCGAGAGGATAGTTAATGAATGGATCCAAGAGTTTAGTTGGATAGGAGGAACAACTTCTGATGTTTATAGCACAGTAGAGTAACTATGGTTGACAACAATTAGATGCATATTTGAAAATAATGGAGAAGATTTTTCATGTTCCCAACATAAAGAAATGAAAAATATTTTAGATAATGGATAAACTATAACCCTATTCTGATCATTGCATACTGTATACAGATCTTCAAATATCACACTGTATGCCATGTACAGTTTTATGTCAATTAAAGTTTTTAAAACATTTAAAAATATAATTTACAAAAAAAGTTTTTTTCAGAGACTATGGTGATTGCCCTAGAAACTTCCCCTCTTCGTTTGCCAAAAACCAAAACAAATGATACTAAAACAAAAAAAGTGAAACCTTCTCTCTTTATGAACGGACAGGCTGCATTTTGCTCAGTTGTGCATACATGAGGACTTGCTGTCACCACCTTCCGATTCTGGGAGGCAGGTACGACCCCTTGAGACTTCTGAGCACATTGGGAAGCTGGGTACTCTGTGTGCATTGCCAGTGTGGCACAGAAGTCATGATAGTCACCATGCACCACGGATTAACCTCAGCACATTTTCTTTACACAGGGACCCACGTACAGTTCTACCCATCTGGAAGTGCAGGTCCAGCCTAAAGCGGAACTGGGTTTCTAGCTTGGAGATTTGGTTTCTAGTTCTTGCTGAATCAGATTAAAATAAAGCGAGCATTAACAATACAGAGTCTTTAACAGAGTGGTTAATGGTGTGGGTGATGTCGACAGGACTTTGGCAGCATCTGCTGAGGCTAATCTGAGAGGAACAATCAAGGGTTGACAGCCCTCCTTTCAGAAAAGCAAAATTGCCTGGTCCTGGTGATACCAGTTGTTATTGGCTTCCCTGCCTGCAAAAATGTCAGAGTCATTCCAGTGGAGTTGTTTACACAAGTGGAAAAATCTGACTCCTTGATAACATGTTTCAGTCTCAAATCTCTCTAATGACACTCAAAGTAAAAAAGAAATTTCCTCCAAACAAGGAGAAGATATCTGGGAACAATACCCTCCTTCAATAACGTTATTTATGTTCATGGGCTAATGGTTTTTGTCCAGTAATCCATTTAAATTGCTTTCCATTTTATACTTAATGTGTCACTTTCGCATTTCAGAATGTCGCTTCTCTTCCTCTGTACAGCCAGCAATTTCCTCAAGTATGCAATGAGAGCGTTGTCCTTTCGAAGTCATTTGAAACAGACCTGGTCTCAGCCGTCTCGGGAGAATATTCTTAGACTGATAATCACAGCCAAGTGGAATACACAAATGAACTGGAGCTGTCCAGTGGGGCCTTTCTCTCGCTGGCTCCCAGGAGGCCTGGCTGCATGACCACTGTGCACCTATTGATCTGGGAGGAAGCCAGACACTCAGCCAGTGACGGCCGTGAGGAGTCGTCCCCCAATTCTGGAACAAGAAGCGCAAGGAGGTTCGGAGGAGACTCTGTTCGAATGATTTTAAACTAAGTCATGTTTATCTGGGATGGATGTCAGAGGCAAGGAGACTGTGTAGAAAGGAACACTATTAGATTGCTACCACACTGAAATTACCATTGCTCAGTAAAGCAGCAGCTCCTGGGCAGTTGGGGGGAAAAAAACCACATGCATACACACACATACACACACACACACGCATATAATTTTTGTTTCAGAGACACAGAGAGAAATCTTCCTTCTATTGGTTTACTCCCCAATTGCCCACAATAACACCTTAATTTTCTCATGTTGGTGGCAGGGACTCAACTACTTGATTTATCACCTGCTGCCTCCTAGGGTGTGCCTCAGCAAGAAGCTGGAATGGAGACCCAGAGCCAGGACTTGAACCCATGCACTCTGATACGGGATCCGGGCATCCCAAGTGGTGTCTCGGCTTCTATGCCCAATTCGCACCCCAACATATTCTTATAAACTTGAAACATGTAGCTCTGGCTGCAGAGCGAAATCAAAGCACATATAATTCAATTTAAACTTCCTGGGTAGTAGTGGAACCCAAGTGTTATAAAAAATTTGCTTTATTTAAAGAAAAAGAGAAGTGCTCATTTCTTAGCTTTTATTTTGTATGTAGTACTCCCTCCTTGTCTGCAGGAGGGTCTACATTCCAAGATTTTCCTTCCAGCGATGATTGAAATTATAGGTAATACCAAAGCTTACATATGCTAGGCTTTTGCTGTATACATACGTACATACCAATGATAGTTTAATTTGGAAGTAACACAGTAAGAGATTAAAAACACAGTGAGAGTTTAATAACAGTAGACACAGAAAGAAATTAATAACAATAATAGAATAGAATAATTATGACAATATGATGTAATAAAATTTGCTTAAAACACAAAACCTCCTTTTGGATTTTCCCATTTAATAGTTTTCAGACTTCCATCGGCTGAGGGTAACTGAAGCTGCCCGACAGTGAAAGGTGGAACCGCTGTGCTGGGCACACAGTCCATTGCTTACATGAAATTGGGTCACCTTTCTGCCTATTCATCAAACTCAGAACTGTGCGTGTACATTGTAAATTCAGATGACAAAATGGCTTACGACAAGCTTACATTAAATTAACATTCAAATTAAGAAGCTGGAACCTCAAAATGGAATTGACCAGGAAAAAAAGAAAAGGGATGAGAAGTGTGACTCGCGTTGCTCATTTGTAGCCGTCTACTCTCGGAACCCCGGCTCTGTTCCAACACCAGTGCTGCTCCGCAGGGCAAGGTGAACGGTTGGGAACAAGTACTCTGCGCAGCCAGCGACTAGGGTGGCTTCCGGGATCCGCCTGCTATGGAATCTTGCCTCCTGGCTGCTTCTGCCTTGCCTTTGAATGCAAGCAAAGTCCTGCTCTACCGCGGGAAAGTTTATTCATTAGCTAATCCGTGACTTCCTTCGTCTAGCCACCACCAGTCACTGCTGTGGCTGCTCTCCGCGGTAGGCTCCAAAGCTGGGCCAAAGTCTATCTAAAATAGATCTTTGGCTGCGGAGTTGGCAGTGGTGGCAGCAGGCTAGAATGTCACGCAAAGGCAACTTGGGAAAATGCACACCCGGACCAGAAAACCATTTGTTGTTTAAAAGAAGGCATATGGAATATTGGATGTGTGGGTAGGAGTGAAACGGGAACCCAAAAAAGTAACTCACGTGGATAAATGCCCATATATAGAAGAAAAAAAAAAAAACCCTCTTGGTCTTGTTCCAATTTCAGTGTTGTAGGCTGGAATGTACTATAGTTAATAGTCATCCCTGTACATTTGGGCTAGAATTCTAAGTGTCAGATTGTGTGGGCTTGTGGAGGTGTTTGCACGTAGCGGTCTTCCCTCCTCTGCACACACGCCAGTGTGGGTTTCCTGCAGGAGATGTTGCTGTGTGTGTCACCCACTCAAAAGTCAGGTCTTTTGGAAGTGGGAGAGAGGAAGCCCAAATGAAACCTTATGGGTGGGGCTGGCGCTGTGCAGTAGTAGAGGGTAAAGCTGCTGCCTGCAATACCCGCCCCATCCTATTTGGGCGTGGGGTTCGAGACCCGGCTGCTCCACTTCCAATCCAGCTCTCTGCTATGGCCTGGGAAAGCAGTAGAAGATGGCCCAAGTCCTTGGACCCCTGCATCCACATGGGAGACCCAGAAGAAGCTCCTGGCTCCTGGCTTCGATCGGCGGAGCTTGGCCGTTGTGGCCAGTTGGGGAGTGAATCAGAGGATGGAAGACTTCTCTCTCTCTCTCCCCCCTCTCTTTGTGTAACTGACTTTCAAATAAATAAATAAATCTTTTTAGAAAAATAAATCTTATGGGCACATGGATTTTACTGACTCTGTCTTTGGGCCATAGGCAGATGCCTGATGAACTTCAAATTAGATCCTTTAATTTCTAAAACTTTTCTGAATTCATACATAAATCACAGTTCTGTTTGCATATCTAAGAGAGATGATCTGGTTTCTTAAAGCAGATGTTTCCAGGGTGAAGATAACTCCTTTATCAGTCTCTAAACAGGCTTTTGATTTGGGCAGATGGAGCTAAATATTCAGTTTATTTTTTTATTTTTTTTTATTTTTTGACAGGCAGAGTGGACAGTGAGAGAGAGAGACAGAGAGAGAGGTCTTCCTTTGCCGTTGGTTCACCCTCCAATGGCTGCCACGGCTGGCAAGCTGTGGCCTGCGCACCGTGCTGATCCAAAGGCAGGAGCCAGGTACTTATCCTGGTCTCCCATGGGGTGCAGGGCCCAAGTACTTGAGCCATCCTCCACTGCACTCCCGGGACACAGCAGAGAGCTGGCCTGGAAGAGGGGCAACCGGGACAGAATCCGGCGCCCCGACTGGGACTAGAACCCGGTGTGCCGGCTCCGCAAGGCGGAGGATTAGCCTAGTGAGCCGCGGCGCCGGCCTAAATATTCAGTTTAAAAAGTAGATACAGGGGCTGGTGCTGTGGTGTAGTGGGTAAAGCCCTGGCCTGCAGCGCCAGCATCTTATATGGGTGCCAGTTCAAGTCCCAGCTGCTCCACTTCCGATCCAGCTTCTGCTATGGCCTGGGAAAGCGTGGGAGATGGCCCAGGCCCTTGGACCCCTGCACCAACATAGAAGACTGGGAAGAATCTCCTGGCTCCTGGCTTCAGATCAGCCCAGCTCCAGTTGCTGCAGCCATTTGGGAGTGAACCAGCAGATGGAAGACCTCTCTTTCTCTTTGCCTCTCTGTAAATCTACCTTTCAAATATATATATATATACATATATATATTTGTATAATGTATATATAAATATATATATTTAAACATTATATACAAAGCCCCCCTTGCTCCCAAAGAGTACTCATGCAGAGTACTGTAATATTGATCCTTCAGGCAGCGAAGGCTGTGGATCACCAAAGGCAGGTGCACAGGCCCACGCTGGACCCAAAACGAAGTGGGGGCAGCACACACCAAAAAGGACAATCCTTCACAGCAGTTCCTTTTTGCTCCAGGAATCCCCTGGCTACAGATTTCCTGAGTCATTCACCCAGCCATAAAAATATGCCATCTCCTCGTAGGGGAGAAAGACAGGAAAAAGAAAGGGAAATCTAAAATAGCTTTTTTTTTAGGGGGAAGGGTATTGCTGAAGAAAAATTCAACGATCGAAAAAATTAAATTTCAGCCAACATGCAAGAGTTGGAACCACGGTGAGCCAAGAAGGGTAGAGCAAGAAGAGAAAGAAAAAGAAGCCAGGGAATCGCACTATCTAGCCACCGGGACTACCTAAGTCTATGGCCAAATGCTTCAGCTGCACTTCCTGACCTTAGGATTTCAAATAGCACTGGGTTCTGCCAAGGCTGTGGCTGGTGTGCTCTCTGAGCAGGTAGTGACTTCAGTCCTGGAATCAACACAGCTCTGAGGCTCCATGGCCCAGGACGTACGTGAAGGAAATCCAGACGGCACCACGCATCTTCCCCAAAGGCTGTGTCATGGATTTGTCAGCTTGCAACTCTGTGTCCCTGCTTCCGCAGCTCATTCTTTCCTTATGCCAAAATCTCTTCTGCGAGAGAGCTTTAAAAATAAAACTTTTAATGTAGAACAGAAGCACATACCCATTTTCTTTCTTCAAGTCTTCAAACTGTAGATGATCAAGTTCCCAACGAGCTCATCTGTCGTTTCTTCCTGACAGTCCTAGACAGCCATCCCAAACTCCTCTGTATTGCATTTCAACACCATCTCTAACCCTACTAGATGACACATCCCAGAAGCCTGGCTTGTTGGTATTTACACACAGTAGGCATCCGATGCAGACTGGCTGAGTGAGTGGATTACTGTCAGGGGAGCATGCCATAAGCAATTTGAGACCATATGATCTGTGAGTAATGGAGAACTCTTGTGCAGCCAGGGCAATGAGTTGAAATAATATCCCATGGGCTTAGCAGCAGAGGAGTGGAATGAAACACTGTTTGTAAGCAATTTTATCCTAACAATACAGCTTTGATTTTGATTGACATATAACAGGTTTTAATGCAGGTGAGGCTGGCATCAGTGTGTCAAATACTTTATATTCTATTTATAAAAAGGTTTTAAATATTCAAGTATTCATGTGCAAATATTGCCCTTAAATGTATTCTTAACACACTGCTAAATCCCCAAGACAGGATATAGAATGAGAAGTAAAACGTTTTCATTTTCTAAAACAATATCTACATTTTCCCAGTATTTATCTCAAGGATTACATTCTGGAAGGATTTTTTTTATTAAATCAATTCTGCTTTCCTATTAAATTGTATTTCAATGGATGTTTCAAATAATATGGCAAATCATTATATGGTTTTGCACCTACTATTAAGTTTCCTTTTTAAAATTTTTTATTTGAAAGGAGGAGAGAGAGAGAAAATCCTTCAGTGATTTACTCTCTCAACATTGCAACAGTCAGCACTGGGTCAGGCCAAAGCCAGGAACCCGGAACTCCATCTGGGTCTCTCACATGGTTGGGAGGGACCCATGTATTTGAGCTATCACCACTGCCTCCCAGGGTGTGCATTAACAGGAAGCTGGAGTGGAGGGGGAATCTGAGACTCAAACTCAGGCACTCCAGAATGGGATGTGGGGGGACCAGGTGGTTTAACAGCTGTGTCACACTATCACTACTGTAGGGGGTGACCACCCCCTACTAGTGTTATTTCTATTGCTTATAGGTATTCTTATTTTCCTATGCTTATTTTTGGAAGATATGCATTGTATTTAATAGGCCTTTTATAAGCATGTGGACATTGATGCCAATTATAAACACGATCCGGAAAAACAACTGAACATATTTCTTGAATATATTTCATGCTGGCCTTAAAACCATTTTGACTTCTAAACATGATTTGTGAGACCTGTTTACACAACGCTCCCTCTCACTCCTGTCATCAGAGACTTCCAGTCCTCACCTTCTTCTATTCTGACATAGAACTCTGCTACAAAAAGAACTTTTGTGAAATTCCCTAGGGTAAAGCATCTTCAAGTTGAGTCTTAATTTTCTCTCTTCCAGAAAGCGATTTCACATAATGCTTTAATTTCTGGCCTTGCTGACCTAGGACTGTGATTTTTAATCTTAGGCAACTTGCCTTTCATAGCTCATGTAAAATGTTGTCTCTACTCCCCCAGTAGATTTTCACTCTTGCAAAGTGTGGGGGAGGATGAAAGTGCAGTGGGAACTGGGTTGCAGGGCAAGTGTAAGGACATACTGTTCACACACACACACACACACACACACACAATTATAAGTTTTAGCCCTTGGGCCTTTTTTAGTCATTTAAGCCTGGAAAAAAGAAATGACAGAAAATGAGACCCCCCCCCCCCAAAAAAAAGACATCATAAGGGCTCCTTTTGAACAAATACGTTAAAAATATTGGAACTTGCATTATGGCTTGCAACACTGGCACTTCATTAAGGTTCAATTCCTGGCTACTCTGCTTCTGATCCAGCTCTCTGCTAATGTGCCTTGGAAAGTGATGGAAGATGGCCCAGGTCCATGGACCCCTGCCATCTGTGTGGGAGACCTGGATGGAGTGCCAGTGTACTGGGTTCAGCCTGGCCCATCCCTGGATGTTACGGCTGTTTGGGGAGTCAAACAGTGGATGGAAGATCTGTTACTCTTCCCTTCATATAAATGAATGTTTTAAAATATCTTTGGAAACAAAAAAGGTAAAGAGATAGCTGATCTTGGTGGTTAATTCCAAATGACCTTTACTCTCCCACCTCTATTCTTTAAGTTCATTCCTTTCTTTTTGTTCTGGACAATGAGTGGTGAGGAGGCAAATACGTTAAAAAAAAAAAAAAAGGAAAGTTTGTGCATATTCAAAGATTCACCTGTAAATGTTCCATCTGAAGCAATCAAGATGAAATGCTTCTGGGCTGTGCCTATCTTCCAGGGTAGAGGCATGAGGTAGAAGGGAAAAATGGGGTGGGTTATAGATTAAATAGGAACTAGAGAGACGTTGGTACTCCCTGAAATTGGGTGATAGACACATAGTGGTCAAAATAATAATCTTCCTTCTTTTGCTTAATTTGAAAATTTCTGTAATTTCAAAAAGGTAAAAAGTTCATGATAGGGGCTGGCACTGTGGTACAGCAGGTTAATCCTCCGCCTGCAGTGCTGGAATCCCATATGGACGCTGGTTCGAGTCCCGGCTGCTCCACTTCCAATCCAGCTCTTTGCTACAGCCTGGGAAAGCAGTAGAAGAAGGCGCAAGTCCTTGGGCCCCCGCACCTGTGTGGGAGACCCGGAAGAAGCTCCTGGCTCCTGGCTTTGGATCGGCTCAGCTCCAGCTGTTGCAGCTATTTGGGGAGTGAACTAGCAGATGGAAGATCTTTCTCTGTCTCTCCCTCTCTCTCTAATTCTACTTCTCAAATAAATAAATAAAACCTTTTTTAAAAAGTTTATGATAAATTATGATGAATGACTTTTGTCTCCTTCAGTGTTAATTTTTTAGTATGTATGGAATGGAGTCTATAGTATTGGTTGTAGCTTCCTATTCAGCATTTTTTTTCTTGAAAAAGACTTCATGTTCTATTTAAAAGGACAGATGCAATGGTATACTACATATAGGACCATAAAATCACACTTGTCTATTCTGCTACTGACTTTCTACCAGGATCTTCATCCTTGGGATGGACCTCCTTACATACACACATTTTATTGTCAGTAATGGAAAGGCAGTGTGTTGGGGTACCTTGTATAATTCATTAGGTAGAAAAAGTATATAGAAAAATCTTGAGTGACACATATGAGTTAACTGCTGTGAATTTAACCTAGTCTGCATTTTTTATACCATCAAATCTCCTGAAAGAGATCTCTAAGCACCAGGATCCTACAAGTCTATTTTGAAGGTTTGAATATACTTAGCCTTAGGGTTGGAATCAAAACATCAATTGTCATTTAATGAGCATTTAGACAAAGCCCCACACCAATATTTTCATATCTATTTTTTTCATGCCCATAGCAATGGTTTGAGGTGGTTTTATCACCAACATCATTTATATAAATGAAGTGAGGTCCATGGAAGTAAAAAACAAAACCAAACCATACCAACGTGTGGGTGGAGTCAGAACTTGAAGATTAAATACAAAGACTGATAATTACTGTGTGTTTCTTAGGGAAACTACATACACCTACACACACACACACAAATACACACACATAGAATCTAAGGCTCAGGAATATTATATCCCACATATTTGAGGGCTGGGCTTTCAAGGAGGGTATAGTCTTAATCGTTTTGCTGCAGCTTGGGATAAGAGTGGTTTGTTCAGATCATTCTTCCCAGGGAGATGCCCCAAAAGGCTCTCGTCCCAAGTGCTAGACCTGAGCATCTCTTCTTTCTTCTCTTGGGCTCACCTCCACTCCGCGTGTTTGGAAAAGGCAGCCATGGCTGCACAGATGGTGGTGAATCTTAGGCAAACACAGTCTAGGGGGAGATTATCACTCGGTGTTCTGGAATGGGTGATATATATTTATTGAAGTCCTGCTTCCTCCTGTGTGTAGTGAACACAGTGAATGGTAGGTATAAAACCTATAGCTGGGAGTGTGAGCATAAATAAATATATTTGAATAATATCTTTAAAATATTTCAAATTTTTATTAAATATTTTTATTCAGTTTTAAGATCACAGTTAAAGTACTTTAGCATGTTATACACATGACTTACATGTGCAATTTTTAGAAATATCAAATTAGGTATAAGATTTTGAATAAAGAAATTATATAAATGTGTATATTGACTTTTACTACACATACATCTAAGAAAGCAATAATTTTGTTGTACCATTAAGTGGAAATCATTTATTACATGGCATGTTTACACCAACTCTAAAGAGAACCAAGCCAATTTCTGAAAGCAAAGAAAAAAAATAAAATAAAATTTAAAAACATGAGCAATTCGGTCATGCTGAAACTGTCAACAGACTTAAGACCTGGCGGTCACATGAAGCTACGGTTAATTTATGACATGTAAGGAAGCAATTCAAACCTATGAGAAAAGTTCATAATCTGGTGGAATCTCAGGTGGTTTTAATCTTTTATTGACAAATTCCTGAGAGCAAGAGACGTGTTTAGAGCTAATGAAATGAAAAAAAAAAAATGTTGCTGAGCTCCAGATCACAAACCTTCCCTACCCCTGTTCTGCCACTCTTAGAGCCGAGGCACGTTAATGTGAGGTGTCAGGGACGTGAGGCCCCCTTCCGGTGGGCTGCAATGCGAAATCAGTGTTAATTCATGAAACCTGCGCGTCTCTGTGGTTTAGGTTTGAGCTAGTGAGGTAAGATTTGAGTCGCAGGGTGGAAGGGTTTGGAGGCATTGAAATAGATCTTTGTTACTCAGTAACCAGTTCTGGCCTAAGTTATCAGGAAGTCTTTGGAAGGTGTAGTAATGTTCACAATAACACGTTCTATGCATAAAAATCAACTGAGGCCACGATCAGTTTTGAGCACTGACTGCAAGAGAAAACGGTGGCCGTCGAACTTTTAACTACAAGGTTGCCTCTCAATTTATTAGTATAAATTATACCATCACAGATAAAAATTTGGCCACAAGAGGAAACCTCTTAATTTTAGAAAAATGTGTCTGTTTATCTTTGAAGGAAAGGATAGCACAGACAGATGGAGATGTATGAGGGAGTCAACCGTATTTGTCTTGTGTGTTACTCACTCGTCTGTTGCTTCTTTGTTCTGAAATGTGGGGAAGAATAATGTCCCCAATGAAAAGGACAAAGTCATTTAACACAGAGTAGAATAAACTTAGCTATCACTTCCACACTAAGCCAAGCAGTCCATCAAACCCTGAATACTTCACCAGACATATCTGGTTAAGAGGAACTGAACAACTGCTTCTCTTTTATTGTTAAGTATGCTGTTAGTCAATCTAAATATGAGAATTATGAAAAATCCCCAAACTCAAATAAAAACAAAATTCAAACCAAATTCTTTGGGAATGGTTGTATAAACAAAAGCAAGACCTAATGAACAATTAGTACACTTCTTATAAGGTGCCAAACAAGGACCTATGTGGGGAAAGCTACATTTTCATTTCCACCTAGCAGTCACTCTGAATACTTTATAGGTCCAACGTAATATTAGCATTTGCTTCTACTGCCCATTTTCAGCAATACATTGTTCTCTCTGGAGAAGGCCGTTTGTGAAGTCAAAACACTGCAGTGAAAAATAGTGGCACTGAAGGCAGAAGCAAAACAAAGACAAACTTCTGAAACAGGACTTACTGAAATGAACTTTGCAAGCCGAGGTAGCCCATGAGGATTGGCCTTGTGTGAGGGCTCTGGGGAGCAGTGCAATCAAAGGGGACTCTCCAACAGCATCACACGCACCCCAACACTCCCTTTACCAACGGCGACTCCAGGCCTTCCCTGACCAAGCGGTGGTGCTCCTCCTCTGCTGGGTGGACGCCACGCTCCAGCCTCCAGCTGCTGGTCTTCAGAACACTGACGATTCATACAGTAGT
This sequence comes from Oryctolagus cuniculus, assembly GCF_964237555.1. Classification (NCBI taxonomy): domain Eukaryota; kingdom Metazoa; phylum Chordata; class Mammalia; order Lagomorpha; family Leporidae; genus Oryctolagus; species Oryctolagus cuniculus. Next base: position 63,001,771 of record NC_091435.1, on the reverse strand, counting down.
ATAGCAGGCAGCATGGTCCCACTGCTTCACATTAACGCCAAATGCCAAGCTTGGAACACAGCTGTTTGGTATTCCCCACCCACCCCACCCTATACACAAAACATGTCATTCAGTTTTCAGCTTACTCCCGTCCTGAACAATTAATAATTGGCTTGAAAGTTTACAAAGGTGCAAACTTTTCTGTATGGTGAGCCAAAGATGGCAGGGTGCAAACAAATTTTTATCTGACTTAGAGAAGCATCTGACTTACTAAGAAAATGACAGGGGCCGAACAGGCTGGGTTCCACGTCGTCAGACCTGCTCAGATGCTCCTTTTGTTCCTAGTGTTCCATCACTACTTTATTCTCCAGCAATTTTAACGGCAGGAACCAGAGCAACAATGATAAGGTGGGAATTATTTCAGCATGGCTTCAGGACATGGCATTGGTAGAGAGCTTATCTGACAGAATTAAATAATTTCTGATTTGTGGGGAAAAGACTGTCAGAATTACAATAGTACGATTTATCCTTCGAGAGGGATTTTCATGAATTTATAATTTGGATCTAAAGTATGGGAACTAAGCTAATCTGGGGACAAGAACCTGTATTTCCAATGTGGCTATGGGACATTTTTCCTTTTCCCGATCTCATATACAGTACCCAAACAAATAAAAACTTAAAGGATGTCTTACAGTATTTTTTCTTTCACTCAGCTTCTTAGAGCTGCAGCTTCACTTACTATAATAAACTCTACACACTTCAAAATTACATAGGAAATACCCAGAGTAACTAAATAAATAAAAGGCTATAGAAAACTGGAACAGTACTGCGTCTCCATCAGAGACGAAATCTTCTACTTCCAGCATCGCAGAGAAGGGCTAGGACAATTTTTTTTTCCAAAAGATTTATATACAGGTTTGAATCCAGAAAATAAGATTGAAAGCATAAATATTGGTAATTTCAACTAAATTCAGAATGGTTTCAGAAAGATATGATACAACAATTTAGAATAACACAAAGCAGAAGAGCACGCGATTTTGGTTTGCTTGAGATATACATAAGGTGCAACAACTCTCTCTCGAGGATGCTGTGGGACCCATGTTAGTGTGGATGGTGTTTGCTGGCAGATTAAAGTACACACCATAGCAATAGGATGATTTTTCCCCAATCAAACAGAATGAGAAAAATGAAATGACAAATGGTAACTGGGGGCGGGGGATGGGACGAGCACTACAATATCGGCCTAAAATATTTGTGCTAACCAACGTCATCACCTGAAGACGCCAACCCCCTTCTCCAAAAGACTCAGGGCCTGAGAAGCACTATCATGGAAATCAAGAGCTCACTCAGAAATGATGCGGTGAGCGCCTAAGGAACTATAAAGCTTTGCAGGATTTCTGCTACTCTCAGAGCCTAACTGCTCAAAAATTAAGCATTTCTACAAAAAAAGTTTTGTTTTAAAGTATCTGAAAACAGTCATATCCAGGAAGTTGCCCTCACACCCCCACCCCTGACTAAGGGAAAAGCCACTGAGGTTTAGGAAAAGCAGGTCAAGTAAGATATTAATCACATAGAAAAAAGTAATATTCTGTTTTGCTTCATTTTAAAAAAAGGTCCCATGAATATACAGCAATCTCTTAAGGAACTCTAGTGAAATGTAATCGGAGGACTGAGGAGGGTGCTCTGGCAAAAATAGATCTATTCTACCGTGTTCTATAGAATAACAAGTTAGTACCATTGTCAAGATGCATGTTCTGCACCATACCATTTGTGTTGTTGGTTTTTCACTTTTTTTTTTGGATTTTAGCTAATTATAATTTTTAAATCTCTGCTAGCATGTGGTCCAAAACTCCAACAGCCACCAACATCAGGACCCGGAAATTTTCAGACATCTACTTTTGTTTTGAAATTTAGAAAATATTAATAAAAGAGCATCATAGTAAAAATATTATGCTAAAGCCTGGGGCTGCTCACTCGATTTATTTCTCTGTGAATGGGATTAAGCTATAGCCACTGATTAACCTTCTACTAATTCCTTCTTCCTTCATCCCCATAAGGAACATGCATTTTGGAGGACATCATTCCAATGCTTGCTGCCCTTTGCCTGCTTTGAAAAAAGAAATAACTCTATTTTTTTTCCAATCCTGTTAGTATGTTGTACATATTTTCCAGCACCGAAACTGAAGTAATATCTACAACCACAAAAAGCTAAACCTAGTCAGTATTATTAGAGTCACTTTTTTGTATGGCTATTAGGTCAAATTACAATTAGAAAACAAATCATCATTACAATTCAGTCAAGTATAAATAAGAAAGCTAGATAAAACCATGTAAACTGTCACCATTTAGAGATCTAATTCAAAAGCTTCAAACTCGAACTAGCTCTATCAAAATTCCGCCAGTTTTGAAAACCATTAAAAATTATTGCTGGAATCCAATAATTAAAATTTGGTAGTTTGTGCTGTGACGCAAGAGTGGGGAAATACTTTGTGCTATGGAACAAATACCCTGTTAAATCTGTAGCCTTTGACTAATTTTGATTTATCACTTTGCATCTGTTGCTAGGAAACCAGACACTGTGAACGTCAGGTGGTTAAGTCAATATGTTCAATGTTCTAAGCCAGTTAATCCACTTGGCACTGGCATATGTGTGGTTGGTTTTATATTCAAAAGCAACAAAACACAAAAAGGAAACAGAAAGTTGCAGGTGGATCTACAACTGAGAGATCCACTCTGGTCAGGCACACCTCCCTCATCATGTATACAATACCTCCTCCACAATACAAACTCGAAATGGCTCTAAAAACCTGCGGTGCCATTAGGCTGTGCATAGCAATTGCAACCCGTCCAGTCTGTCTGTTATGAATGTGAAAGGTCTGTAGCTCCAAGTCCATATGAAGTGAGTGTCTTCAATGTTTTTAGAATAGTGAAGCAATACTAAGGTCACTTCTGAATAATATTTTTGTCTTTTTTTTTTGTTTGTTTGTATGAACGATCCATGGTCACTGAGACCCCTGTGTAAAAATAAAAGAATCCTCAAGGCATGAAAACATTAATATTCTGTAATCTGCAGGACTCTTCCCCTGTCTGGGAAAATATTTGCCACAATTTGCCCCAAGCAAATTCTTCTTGGTCATTCAAGGCTAAGAAAAAAATTCAGATTGTAAGAATTGTAATTTTTTTCTTTTTCTTTTTTTTTGCCAGCAAACTACCACTCTGGTGGCAAATATAAAAGTGCAGAATATATGGACCACGAGGCCGAGCATACACCGCTAACAATGGTACATCTGCCTGCCCGTGCTGCTTGGGAGTCTCTGGAACAGGCTTTTTAATATTTATTCTACAGTATAAATGTAGGTATAACCTATTATATAAACCATCTTAGAACTTAAATCTCCATGTACAAAAAAGACTAAGAATATCTAATAATAACTAGTGCAGTGCGTCAGTTTTTGTTTTTTTTTGTTTGTTTTTTTTTGTTTTGTTTTGAAAGAATAACTAGGTAATATATGAAACTAGTTTCACACTCTCTGTTGGTAAAAGAGATGCTGGATGAACTACAGTAAAGGCAGCCTTTTACCAAGTTACCACCTGTTACCGTCAAAAGCCTTCAATAGAAAGCAAAGCTCCAGGCTCGTTCTGCTTCTGCTCATTATCAACAGATAACATCACCCTCAAAGATTCTGGGTTCTGAAAGAACAAACTGGCCCAGGATGCTAAATTCTGCTTCAAGTGAATCTGGGCCACCATGTAGGGCATAAAACCACTTGTTTGCAGTCTGTATTTTCCACCACATGGACTCACTAGCATCCCTTGGTAAAGACAAGGCTAGGGTAGTAGGTAAAGCACAATGTTTTACAATTAAAGGGCGCTTCACTGGTCAGCGCAAGAAATAAGTACAGGAGCCTGTGGCATTTCTTTTGGCTGTCCATCATGGGTGAGCGGAGTTGATCTCTGACCTCTGCAAAACAAGAAAAAAAAATCACTTATTCAAGGTATGTTATCAGAGATAGAAGAATGCTGAATAATGAGTGAAAGCTCTCCAGTATCTTGTCTATTAGCTGTTGCTGACTTGCTGTTACTTATGCCATTTAATCAAGACTATTTTGTCCCTTTAAAAGTTTCTTTTCTTTTCCTTCCACTCTTCCCTCCTAAAAGTTTTTATCTCAGTGGCTCTCATACACAGCTCAACATAATCTCTGTTCTGTTATGAGGACATGAAACTTGAAGCACTAACAGATTTGGGGCAACTTCTTAAGAAGTGCAAAACTTTAAAAGACAGGAATTCTGGGACAACTACCTTCCTCTTAACTAGAAGGTGCTAAAAATGACACATTCCTTGACTTTCCCAGGGGATAGCTCTCCCTTAATAATTGGTTGCCTCCAGTCTCATTTGTTAAGATATATAATAACACACTCAATATAAAACTTAAGAGCAAGCATAGCCATAACCAGTAGGAAAAGACTGTGATTCTAAATGAATGAAACGTGAACACTGAGTGAAGAAATAATAACCACCCCCTCACCCCCAATAAAAGGGTCTCCTAGGTACACAGAGCATACGTGGGGAAGGAGGCAAATGTTGATGCTGAATTTCAGATTAAAAGAAAACCCAGGGGCTGGTGTTGTGGAGTAGTGGGCTGGGCTGTTGCCTCTGATACTGGCATCAAATATGGGTGCCAGTTCATGTCCTGGCCACTCCACTTTAGATCCAGACCCCTGATAAAGGCCTGGGAAAAGCAGTGGAAGATGGCCCAAGTACTTGGGCCCCTGAATCCACGTGAGAGACTGGGAAGAAGCTCTTGGCTCCTGGCTTTGGCTTGATCCAGCCCTGGCTGTTGCAGCCATCTGCAGAGTAAACCAGAGGATAAAAGATAAAAGATCTTTCTCTCTTCTGTTTCTCCCTTTTCCTGTAACTCCACCTTTCAAATAAATAAATGAATCTTAAAAACAAACAAAAAAGAAAACCTGGCCTCTGTGGACCAGAATCCAGACAGGACCAGGAAATTCATGGCAACTTCTGCCGTGTGGATTGTATTATGCCGAACGTAGCGATTTTTCATTCAGCTTTTGTGTAGTTTGTAATAAGAAACAATTTACTTTGTAATTATGAGAAAACTCTTCAAAATTTCTTGCAATGTCTACAGAGCTTTTCATCCTTAAAAGACAGGCTTAGATAGGTGCTAGACATCTGCCAATAGGCCTGCCAAGTGGAGATAAAGCACACACAAGGCTCTGTCCCCTACACAAGTCTGTTGTGCAAAACACTCAGCTGAGTTAATGTGAAGTAACAGCAATATTTCCATTGGTCTGACCTTTCCATATAGTATATTCTTCAGAGTACACAGAACTAAAGGAGATTACTTAAAGATTCAAATAGTATCTGCTTTACAACTATACCTGCTTGTCTTCATGGAAAAAAGAATGCAGACAAATGATGACATTTGGGGGCTTTAGACTCTGATGACCATTTAATAGCCCAAGATGCTTAAGGATTTTAGAAAAACTATAATCAAACCTCTGGATTAATCTGTTTATCCATGTAGTGATGCTATAAGCACAAACTGTTCAACATGTTTAACTCTTGTTCAACAAAGATGAAATTAAAATGCTATTTTTTACCCTTAAGCTTATATATCTAGTAATATTAAACATTTTAAAAAAAGCTTAGTAAGTATTGCAAGAGGAGGAAGAAAGTAAAAGATGAAAAGTATAGTGTGAAAAAAAGAGAGCAAGAGAAATAGAGAGGAACAGAGGTAAAAGCCCAGCTTTTCCCTGGAAGAGGGCAAGGAATTCACAGCAACACAGCAAGGAGTGACGTGGCACAGGCAACTGATGGCCTGTGTTCTTGGCAGGGCAGTCAGCCAGGATGCTCCATGCTTTTCTACGGCGTGACTGATGCTTGCTTAGGCAGCAGAATAGAGCAAGAAGCAAAATCCTCAGTTCAAATCTGGCCGCAGGCAGGAGTTGTTGGTGTGCTCTTGGTAAGTTAAGTGTCTGCACTATCATCAAAAAGGGACTTCTTATCACACCTGTGAGGGCTAATTTTAGGATTCAGTTTAGTGAGCCTTTCTCCTTAAAAACCACTAGTAAACAGACATTTAACAAAGGTTTTTCCAACTCCCTGCATTTTGTAAAATTCTTTCTATGTTGGGTTTCTGAACCCAATGTTAGACATTTCAGGGCAAAAGTATGGATAATATATTTCTACCCCAGGGGACTGGCACTGTGGCATAGCGGGTTAAGCTGCTGTCTGCAACGCCAGCACTCCATATGCATGCCAGTTCTCATCCCGGCCACTCCACTGCTGATCCAGCTTCCTGCTTATGTGCTTGCCTTGGAAAGTAGCAGAGGATGGCCCAAGTGCTTGGGCATTTGCACCCACGTGGAAGGCCCAGATGAAGCTCCTGACTCCTGTCTGGCCCAACCCTTGCTGTTGCAGCCACTGGAGTGAAGCAATGAAGGGAAGAGCTCTCTCTCTGCCTATTTTCTCTGTATAACATGGCATTCAAGTAAATAAATAAATCTTTAAAATATACACATTTATGCACGTATCTATTTCTACCACTAAATCCATGGGCTACTCTCTAAATTATGGACCAAGGTGATGCCTAAGTAACGATTATTTTGTAACCCAAGGGTTGGCTGGTAGATGTACTTTAAGAGGTAAGTACTTGTGGTCTTCCTACTTTTTACTTGCTGAATATTTTGGTTAGTGGTGAATTAAGCCTGTGATGACAGAATGGATTGGAAGTATGTCATTGCACAATTTTTTAAAAAAAGGAAGGAAGGGGGACATTGAGGGAGAGAGAAGTATGTTTTTTTTTTTTAAGAACTGTACCTATGAAATCTGTTCTCTTTATATTAAACACATTATAAAAAGATATACTAAAAAAGGTAAGGGCTAAAGTTAGAAGAAACCCTCTCCAGCATGATCTGCCTTTCCTAAATGCTTGTTAGTTTGATGGTAACATTCTAGTAATCTGTATTATTCTTTCTAAACAGAAGTTGAAAAAAGAACTTTTAGAACCTTGATTCCCATTACTGCTTCTGTGACTGCTACCTAACATGGGCAGTCATACCTCCAGAACTACATTTATTCATTCACTCATTTATTTGTTCATCCATCCACTGATGTAACAGGAATTGCCTAAGTAAGCTGGGGACATGAATAAAACCAGTGCTTGCCTTTCAAAATATACTGAAAGGAGACAGAAGCATCAACAGATGATGACAATCTTCTGGACAGCTTGTCTAAGAGAGGTACATACAGAGAGTACAGGGGTGGCCTAGGGCACTGGAGGAGGCCTGGGGGAAGAGAATCGAGGACTAGTGCTGCAAGGGGCAGCAGCAGTTGTCCCGGGAGGAGGGTATAGCAAGGCGAGGGTTTAGTTTATCTGGATATGATCAAGTGATTCCATGTGGCTGCAAGGCTGACAGTGTGCAGGGTGGAAAGGGAGGATAGGGATGGAAAGGTTTATCGTGGCTTTCTGCTATTGCATGCTGGGAATCATGGCAGGCTGGTTAACAGAGCAATGGAACAAGCGTAACCATGTTAGAAGGAGATGCAGGCAGCAGCGAGGATAACTTTTCTGAGCTCTGAATCATAATACCCCTCTGAATTCTTACATTACGTCTTATTTTTGCAATTCACTGGAACACTTTGAAAGATTAAGGCAGGTATTTTAAATTCTCTTTGTGGGCTGGTGCTGTGGCACAGTGGGTTGAAGCCTTGGCCTGCAGCGCTGGCATCCCATATGGGTGCTGACTTGAGTCCCAGCTGCTCCACTTACAATCCAGCTCCCTGCTAATGTGCCTGAAAAAGCTGTGAAGGATGGTTCAAGTGCTTGGACCCCTGCACCCATGTGGGAGACCTGGAAGAAGCTCCTGGCTCCTGGCTTTGGCTTGGCTCAGCCCCGGCAGTTGGGGCCATTTGGGGGGTGAAGCAGTGGATGGAAGACCTTTCTCTCTGTCTCTACCTCTCTCTGTAACTTTGCCTTTCAAAAAAATAAAGTTTAAAAAAAATTCTCTGCACATTTATGTGTCTGTAAAACTCCATGAATGGAACAGTATCTGTGTATCACCTTCCTCTGAGACATTGGTGGATTTTAACAACATCTGTCAGCACTCACTTCCTATCAGAACTTGCAGTGTACATATGAAAAGGAATGTGACTTCTTGGAAATACCTAGGGGCTATCTATGAGGAAGCACTAGAACTGCAATTTAAGAGGTAAAGAGCAAAAAGCAAACATAGCTCACATTGGGGCCTCCTGGTTCACATGGATATGACAAGGGGGCACAGAGTTCTACAGGTGGCTACACAAGTTGTGGTAGGTCTCAAGATCTCTTGGACCAAAGACTAAAAGTCTAATGAAGTACCTCATCCATGGGTCATCCATTTTGAATAAAAATATGAAATACCTGAATTTACAAAAGGTTTTTTTTTTTTTTACATTCCTACAGTTTCCATTAAGCAGCAGAATACCCCTTTATACACTGAAAACTTATGATTTCAGTGAGACTTTGCTGAGTTCGAAGTGTTTTCACAGTCAGGACCACGTCTGATCCTTATGACTTTGTGATTCTTTGGGGATATCACTATGCTTTTTGTAAGATGTGAAAACTGAGCTCCAGAAGTGAAACAGAGGGCTGAAGAAAAATCTTGGCCTTCTGTGCCTGTCATGAGTCAGATGTCAAGCTGCTCTTTGCCCTGAACCACTGTCTTCTGACAGCTGGGACCACCACAGCCACCAAACCCGTCCTCCACAGGGGTGATTCCCTACTTGCAACTGCAGGGGTGTTATGTTGATCCAGTTTAAGTTAGGCAACACTGCCTCCCTGCTCCAGGCCTTACAGGGAAAGGAAGTTTAGCTCAAGATAACATATACAAAATACCTGGCTAGCTCTGTTCCCTCTGTTTCCAACACTGCTAATTAGCTCAAAGACTTTTCTAACACCTCATATAATCAATAGTGCTCGCAAACCACATCTGGATGCTAATGCATTGTGAAAAATGTCACCAAGCAGGTCAGAAAGGCTGATTTGGTTTCTGTGTTGCTTCTCCATTCCAGTTCTAACCTGTGCACGTTTTCCATGGCTGCCACTTCAGCCAGCGCAGCGAGGCTAAAGAACGCAGACACGGCAGGCATTTCTGGAGTGCTGCTCCGAGTCTCCTGGACCTCGGTGTTGTGTGGGCATTCATCATTGCAGTCTGCCTCGGCTGCTTTAGGGAGACTCCTCTGCAGTTGCTCCTTTGGTTTGTCATCTGTAACAAAAGGGAGATCCATCAAAACACGAGCATTCTATTCTCTCCAGAGAAGGGTGCAGAGAAGACACGATGCAGACAAGGTGAAAAGAGCAAACATTCTTCACTGTTCGCTTGTGCTATCCATCGAACACGAAGCTTTTTACAGAATCTCTTCTCCCATAATAACAAAGCTCTTTTACTAAGCTAACTTGCAATGACGGATAGTACTGCAGCCCGGAGCTAAGCTGCAGAAGCTGTGTTTTATACAGGTCAAAGAATGAGTCTGTATAGGAGAAGGAAAAATAAACCTTGGTCAAAATAAAACCCCCACTGAGGGGCCTTGAGACACTGTAAAAAGACCCTTAAAAGCCAGCCGACTAAGCATTCCTTATGAAGCTGCAGCAGGCAATATTATGGCAACCTGAACATTTGGTATACAAATACTAAGGATGGCCTAAACATCAGGTTAATCAGTCTCAATAGGATTCAAGTTGTTATTTTGTTCTGAAGCTCCACCAGAAAGAAGACAAAGGGTCCTCTGTCATTGGCGAGGAGACAGATAAAATGCCATGTAAATATACTTGCTAAAAGTGAGTATACACTCTCTATTATGTAGCCATTATCAACAGGCAGATTTGTTTTATCATGGATTTAAATCATTTTAGATATAGAAAGCAACTGATAAAAACTATAAATGTCACATATTAGGACATAAAATTATAATGTTTTTCTATGTGAAAGGAAAATTTTCTAAAATCTTTCATTCTCCAAGCAGGTGAAAATAAATTACATAAATGAATGAGGATCTAACAATACAAATAAAAGTCGGAGCACAGAACCCAGAGTAGAAATGGGAAAGGGATAGAGTCTGCTGGAGTAAATAGCAGGACACCTAGATTTTAGTCCTTATCCCATCTCTCCTCAGTTGAAGGTACTCAGACACAAAGTTCCACCTTTTTGGAGTCGACAGGGTCAAATATAGGGTCTTTAATATGATTTACAGTTGTAGCAATCTGAAAATGCTAAACACAAGATGCAAAACTCACTAATTTTCCTCTAATTCTATCTTAGCAAACTACTCAACTCTGGCAACACCTAGATCAGCTCAAATCAGATAAAACGAAATGCTGGAAGCATTCAAAGGCAGAAAGGCACCAGCTAAGACTACCAGTGCCTTGCTGGTATGGCACTCCAAGATTTTGAAGGGGGTGGTAGGTATCACTCACTGTCCTATTCCTAATGTTGGGCTCCTTAGATTGCCATGGAGGTCACCAGAAACAGGAAATAGATCCCAGGCCATGACAGTAAATGGGGAAATTCACTGGTTGGATTAGACCAGAGAACTCAAGAAATCTAGAAGCAGGGCAGGCACTGTGGTGCAGCTGGTTAAGCTACAGTTTGGGATGCCTGCATCCCATATTGGGGTGCTGGCTTGAGTTCTGGCTATCCCACTTAAAATCCAGTTTTCTGCTAATATACCTGGGAAGGCAGCTGATGATGGCCCAAGTACTTGGGTCACTGCCAACCACATGGGATGGAGTTCTAGGATCCTGGCTCCAATCTGCCCAGCCCTGGCTGTTCTGGGCATTTGGGGAGTTACCCAACAGGCAACAGATCTATCTCCATCCCTCTCTCTTCCCCCCACTCCTACCTCTCTTTCTCTGTGTCACTCTGCTTTTCAAATAAATAAATCTTAAAAAAATCTAGAAAAAAGCATTCTTAGAATCACTCAGTGTTCTGAATCAGCTTTATAGGAAGTGGTGGGTATATTTAAATATTCCTTCATCACTGGTTGAATACCTGATAATCTAGCTTGTCAACGCTTGAATAGCAGACCCTGGAGAAACACTGATTCATGTAGGATATTTAGAAGTCTAGGATCTTCTGGAATTTACTTAATCAAGACTGTTTTTTTGTGCATGCTGAGAATGATAAGCTGACTGTCCTAAAAATTACCTTTCCTTTCTAGGAATTCAGATATACTTATGAAAAAGTAGTTATGATTTTAAAACAGAATAAATATGCTTGGAAGTCTACGGAAAGCTACAGAACAGACTCATTTTTCAATGAGGAACCACAGTTGTCTTACAGTCATTTGCTGGTTTTGATTATCTCTGACTAAAGCTCTTCTTACCCAGAGTACCTCCTGCTGGTGATACCCGGCCATCTGCTGTCCTGACAAGATGTGTGATCTTGGTTTTCCTTGCTTTTCTCTTTTGGCTGCCCACCAACGGTTCTTGCATTGTTGTTGGCTCTGGAGTGTTGGGAAGGGATAGGGCATTTTTAACCTTATGAGCAGGCTCTGTGGTGTTTTTGTCTTCTGAAAATATGGCTGAAATAAGAGAAACCATACATAGTTACACACAAAAACACAGGCAGCAACATAGCTCCTGAAAGGAAATGTTTTCAAATGTCTGACCCATCAGAATGGGGAGTTTGCATTCAGAGGGTTGAGTATAGATGGAAAAAGTAAATGAAACATTGCCCACAATTTATAAATAAGCTTACCCCTTACTCTTAGATTTGCTTTGATAAACCGAGTACAGAGGATTAAGACATCTTCTCTTTCTTTGAATATTTTCTAGGTCTTTGGTCCTTGCAAGCTGGTGGGGGGATAATGCATGCAAATCTCTGTAAACTGAGTCCCTAGAGACCATAAGTCCTATAGTGTTTGCGGGTCTTGAGCTGATTCTTTTGGCCATTTACTTTGGAGAAGACAGCTAAAAAAGCTGCTTTTCATCTGAAGACACTGAGATTAAATTCTTAAACTTACATGTATAGTTGGGGCATTTGCTTTCAAGCACCAGGTTGGGCTAATCAAAAAAGAAATTGTGAAGGCAGACCTTCTTTTATGCAAACTGACTGCTTAGTAAGGACAGGACGAATACTGGTAAAGACAGCACAAAAATGAAACTCCCATTCACTGAATTCTAGGACAAGGTGAACATGTTCAGTGAGATAATTTAATGAAGTCCCGCATGTCAAGTCAGCTCACGGAGAAGCTAGTTTTAGGTTCCCTAACTGCAACATCAATATATCATTTGGTAGCACAGTATTACAGTCTGAATCACTGCATCAAGATTTAGGAGGTAACCTGCCACCAAAGTCTTTATTCTCAGTTTAAATAGGTTGGGAATGTTTGTGCCCTTCCTTATATAACCACCATTTTGGAGTCCACCCCAAAAAAGTAAGAAAAAAATGCAAATATGAGTTTATTAGTAGATACATAAAGTCAATTTTTATGATTAGCGTTTTTTTTTTTTTTTTAAACTTCCAAGTAGCCTAAAGGTTTTTAGGCAGGGCAAAGAAGTGCTTTTCTATTTTTTAATTATCCAATCTCTTTGGACAGGTGCTGGAATAATTTTTGACCAAGAACAAGGAAGTATGCCTCAGAAAATTAAGGTCTACATGACAAACTCCAAGAAAACTAAACCTAGAGGACAACTAAAGGGACTTATAAGCTAGGCCTGAGGGATGCTACTGACAACAAAGCAGTACATATAACATACAAAGAAAAAAAAGACTTTAGAGGGGAGAAAGGGAGCAAGAGTAACGCTGGGTATAAAAAATGTACTTGTTGAGCCTTACTGGAAAATTTTAAAATAGCTCTCTACTAGGTTTAGATACATTTCTGAGAAAGGAGGGTTATGAATGAATGCAATCTCTGGTTTGGGAAATCATGGCAGTTGAAAAGAAGAAGTTGACCCTAGATTTTACATTCCCAAAGTGGGAAATAATTTTAATTACATCAAAAGAAAGTATGTAAAGCAGAAATCACCATGATTTGTGGCTTGGCCTTACCTCAATATTGCATAACAGATGGCTGTGTGGGGAAAGGCTTAAGATAACAGCTATTTAAAAAAAAAAAAAAACAAAAAAAAAAAAACAAAACACAACTATTTGGCAATGCTCCCAAACACCTTTTTTGAGTAAGTAATTAAAAATTAGAAAAAAAGGCTCCTTTTAAATTGTAAATCTATACCCAGGTCACACTTTGACTACAATGATGGCCTAATTTAGGTAATGCCATTTACTTATTCATAATTTAATATTTAGCTAACAGAGGGTCAGTGGTAGTATATATTTTAAGATTTTTTAGTTTAAAATTCAATAAAAACTCTCAGCAAAATAAAAGATAACATGTTTAGAAATACTCCAAAGAAGTTTCATGACTCTACGTTAGCCTTAAAATTCAACACCTCCTTTAAGAATAAGAAACCAAAATCCGAATTACAATGAGCATTTACAATGAGCATTAAATAACTTTTGCACATTCAAAAGTTTCGACATTTCTAGATTTCTGTCAGTTGTCCCTTCTGATTACTGATGAAGTTTTGTATACCTCTTAAATATGACCACTGTATTACACATAGACATTCTAGAAAGAGTTTAATGCCTCTCTCTTCTACTTTCTCTGCCCAGAAAAAGTCAGAACTGGGGGAAATAGGGATCCAAAGATGAAACTTCTTACAGAAAGAAGAACTGAGAATGAGAAAGCAAAGGCGCAGATACCAGTAAATGGACATGTGAGTTGGGAAAGATGACCTACCTGATCTCTACAGAGACCATGGATTGGGGAAGTAGAAATAAAATATATAGAGATCTGAATTCTATTCTTGAATTTTTAACTAAGTGGGACCATGGGTCTCAACTCCATCAAGGAAAGATGAAAGCTGAACTGAGCTGTAAAGGAGCCACCCAACCCCAAAATAATGTTGGTTTTTGCCACATAGTTATAATTAGGGCCCCTGCCAAGGAAAAACTAGCCTAAAGCTGGATATAGGGTCACAAGGCGGGGGAACAGTATGCCCTTGACAAGCACTGTTGTATTTTTGTTTTTGTTTCTTACTGGTGAGCTTTCAAATGGTTTCATTTCTCTTCATTGGTTGTTCCTATTCTAGTTTGTTCCAGATAAATTGGTAAAAACACAATGAGAAGCCAGGCCCCTGGCTGCAGAGGGATTGCAAATAGGAGGTACAGGGCAGGCCTAAAAGCACTAAGGGACGAGGGCAAGCTCGGCAACCAGCAGAGAGGGGGCCAGGAGGACCAGACGCAGGCTGGCCAGAGACTGCAGTGACACTCGCTTAGAGGTCAGGATACTGTGCGACAGAAAAGCAGTGGATCAGGAAGAGGCAACCAGGAACACGAAGGAAGCTCCCACACGTGCCAGAAAGGGAGGCACTGCGAGTCTGCTGAGAAGTCTCCTCCAAACTATCACATCAAGCAGATACATGTTTGTAAAACGTAAATAAGGAGACTGTGCTGGGATCTGCACAAGGTAAGGTTCCCTGGCCTGTGCTTGGACCCAGGGGTTAGCCCCAGAACACACTGTTTTGTGCGGTTGTCTACATGGAGGCCAGCTTCAGGTGCACAGTTCAGAAAGGACTCACTGAGACAGAGAATTAGGGAAGGAAGGAGAGGCCGAGTCACAGCAGCAGTTCTCTGGGACAAAACAGTGATTCTGAATCTGCAACACTGGCCAGGCAAGCAAAGGGCAGGTGGTGAGGGAAGTACACTGAAAAGGGCCCAGAGAGGGAAACAAGCCTTTTAAACGTGGTGTACAAAGCCAGTACCCCACCCACAATGCTACACTAATGGAAATGTGAGGAAAGAAAAGCCTTGTCCTCCCAAAACAAATCAGTCATTTCTCTTACAGCTTTTAACTGAACACTGAACTACCCGAGCACTGTGGAACAAGTCCACAGGGCTAGCTTTTACACTCAGCAATAAGTGTAACACACTTGGAGCATATCATCTGAGGGTGATACCGCCAGCTCACTCCTGGAGTCACATTAGGAAGTGGCAATCAGAGGCTCTTGCTTTCCAAACTGCACACAAACGTGGAGTAAGTTTTTTTTTTCAGAGGGGAAAACAGCACTATCCTTGTATCCCAGGAGGCCTCTAAAGTGCTCCCGGTCATGCATTCATTCCAGCTGGGGGATTCAAGCTTGCACTGCAATAAGTAAAGCCAGATCTGGAATCTTACTGCCTTTGGTTGGCCTCCCGTGAACCAAAGCAGCAGCAGCAGTGAGACGCTGAATGGAACACAGGAAAAAGAACCACATGAATGATCTTTATCTAAGGTCCTGGGAGACTGCTGCACAGCAACTATTTCTAATTTAAGAAAACAGATCAAGTTAGACGGGGCACTGTGGATGCTGTTTGGAAATCCAACCATAAACCAGAGTTTTCCCTGTGTAATGAGATTTATACACTGTAAAGAAACTAATGTGATAATGATTCCTAGTCAAGAGTCTTCATCAAATGAAGGTTAAAACACTACAGACATGCCTCAAAAATGGAAATGGTGGTGGTCCGCGTGCTTAAGTGGAGAGAGTCCTGGTTTGTCCCTTCCTACTTGAGTTGACTGACCTTTAATTCTTTCCCATTTATTTAGGGCTGATAAGCCCCTCTTAATTCAAAAAGAAATTCAAAACAAAACATATATGTGAAAAACATAAATATATATCACATATATATTTTACCCACTATAAATTATAAACTAAGTGTTAATTATCATCATTATTAATATAATTAGAAACCTCTGGCTAACATAATAGTATATGATACAATAACTTGGAACTTGGTGGAAAGAAACACAATGACAGAGGTAGATCTTGGTTTATCTGAAAATTTTACGTTTACTACTAGGACTTGGGCAATCTTTTTTTAATATGCAAAAGTTCTTTGGTTATTTTGACTTTTCAAAAAGTAGGGGAAAATACTTAAAACACATGATAAGCTTAGCATTTAAACTGCAGATGTATTACTAAGCACCTAAAGATTTCTAATATTTTGAAAGAAGAAAAAAAAGAATTGCAAGGTAATTACACACAGGGTGGTGTAAAGAAAGCATGGTAAACTTTAAGTCATCCAGTTAACAGAAGTCAGGAAGAGCAGAACAGCTGCATAGCCTCTGGAATCAACATTTCTGTTGCAGACATCAGCTACAAACAATTCCTGCCTAACCTTTGCAAGGGATGGCTTACACATGTCAAAATCATACTGTATTATGCCTTCATTTTCTGTCCCTCTATATTTATACCCTGCAAGGCAAAGTTTTAATAAGCAGTGATACAGCCATAGGTGAGAGAGAGGATGAAGTAAAGGGCCTAGTTAATTCACAAAGCACATTGTCACCACTCGAACAAATGTATGTATGAAAACAAATAGCCAAAAAGGTCATTTTAAATTACAAGTAATTTTCTGATGCCTAAATTGATTCCTTTTCTCCCGTTCACATAAAATGAGCATGTGCACTCTACACTCAACAAAGGACAGGCATTTTTTAAAGTACATTTAAAGTTTTATTATATATACACCACTAATAAATATATAACTAAATATCACCAATAGTAACTCTTTCTACTAAATCTTTAGGACTGTTTATAAGACTCAAAGGCAGAAATTTAGGGATGCACAATACCATGCTTCTGGCATCACCCCACTCACTCATGGCACTATAGCAATCAGATCAGAGCATCAGAGGGAAAATGACATCTATGATTTAGGTATTACAACATCTTTTTTTTTTTTTTTTTTTTTACAGGTAGAATGGACAGTGAGAGAGAGAGAGACAGAGAGAAAGGTCTTCCTTTTGCCATTGGTTCACCCTCCAATGGCCGCCGCGGCTGCATCGCACTGATTCGAAGCCAGGAGCCAGGTGCTTCCTCCTGGTCTCCCATGGGGTGCAGGGCCCAAGCACCTGGGCCATCCTCCACTGCACTCCCGGGCCATAGCAGAGAGCTGGCCTGGAAGAGGGGCAACCGGGACAGAATCCGGCGCCCCGATCGGGACTAGAACCCGGTGTGCCGGCGCCGCAAGGCGGAGGATTAGCCTAGTGAGCCATGGCGCCGACTGACATCTCTTCATTTAACTCTTTCTCTACATAGATGACTCAAATACATACTCAGTAGAAATCCTTAGTGGAGTGTGAATCTTTGTGAGATCGGAGAATCTGTCCTACTGAAAAATGATAGTTAGTGGTAGAACTGAGACTAGAACCCAGATCTCCCCGTTGCTAGGTAAGCACACTTTCCACCACGCTGTACATGTTTTGGCACCTCAGTAGAGTTTTCAGTGTTTAAAACACAAAACAAAATGTTTAGAGTGGCATCATTGTAAGTAAAGAGTAACATAATTTTAAATGCCTTTTAGATTTCTCTGATAGCTCATTAATGCCTTATGTTTATTAATTTTTGAGGGAATGTAGTTCTAAAATAGCTAAGATTTAAACCTGGGAGAGCATAATTCATATCTTGCTTTGCCAATACTTAAGCAGAAAAAAAACACTGCACAGAGGTTGTGAATGTGAAACAACAGGTCAGGAAACAGACATCATGATGGCATTTTCTGTAAAGTAAAATGACGTGAAAGCAGATGTAGCTTATGTGAACTGTGCCAAACAAACAAAAACAATTACGTTTAATAGTAACTCAAATTTGAGTATCTTTGTAGTGATCAAACTTTGATAAATATCTTTAAAACATGAGTATTTTTGATGGGTGGTTTAGGCCACATATGCATTTTAATTTCTTTTCTCCTTTCCAGTAAAAGAACAAGAATCAAGAGACATGGGCTTGGTGATTAAGTTCCCCTAAAAAGCCGAGGGTGGGCATTTAGCCTGGCAGTTAAGATGCAGGTTAAGTTGTCCACATCCTATATAGGAGTACCTGGGTTCAGTCCCCGGCTCTGGCTCCTGAATTCAGTTTCCTGCTAATGCAGATCCTGGAGGCAGCAGTGCTGAATGGCTGAAGCTACCAACATTGGAGATATCTAGATTGAGTTTCTGGCTCCTGGCCATTGTGGGCACTTAGGGAGAGAATCTGAAGATAGGAGCTCCCTCTTGTCTGTCTCTCTCTCTGCCTCTCGAATAACTAAGTAAAACAATTTAAAAAGGGGAGTTCAAACTGGATAATTTTTAAGATCCTTTCCAATTTTGCAATGAAGTGACTCCTATTTAAGCATTACAAAAATACTCACCTCCTTAAAAATAACTTTAATGGAAAAAAGGAGGTCAACGGGAAGGGAGGGATGGCTGCTTAACCACCACATAAATTAACATTCACCCAAGGGTTCAATTTTTAATAGTAATTACATATAAAGCCACAAATGAATCTGGCTATGGGGAATCTCAAAATGAAATCTCCTCAGACTATGGTTGACACTGAAACTTGCCATACATATGTTTGCCTCAGTCACACTCTATTTCAAACATATTTATAGATAGTGGGAAGTGGGCTTAGGGAAACATCCAAGTCAGTAACCACTTTAGCAGGCTTGTTCAGGCCAAGGCAACCCATAAGGCCCTAATCTGGGGGCTGGTGTTGTGGCATAGCTGGTGGAGGTACCACCTGTGATGCCAGCAACCCATATGGGTGCCGGTTCAAGTCCTAGCTGCTCCACGTCTGATCCAGATCCCTGCTAATGGCCTGGAAAAGGCAGCAAAAGATAACCCAGGTACTTGGAACCCTGCCACAGGTGGGAGACCTGGATTAAGCTCGTGGCTCCTGGCTTCTGCCTGGTCCAGCCCTGGCTATTATGGCCACCTGGGAAGTAAACCAGCAGACGGAAGATCTGTCTATCCCCCCCAACTTTGACTTTCAAATAAACAAATAAATCTTTAAAAAAGAAAGCCCTACTCTGACCCCCTATGAACATAAGCATCTTCTTGAAACATAAACTGCAATGCTCAACACATTCAGTCATGTGCAACTCTACTCTGTGGTTAATGTGCTTAAAGGTTACAAATCCCCCTTTAATGAAGTATTGTGTGACACATCATCTGATCTCGGCAAGTGCACCCAACATAAACCTAACTGTGAACACAGAGGTTTACTATTGGTTCAACATATATAAGTTATACCTTTTTGGCCTCTAAAAGTTACGACATTTCCAGCTCAGAATATCTGAAATTAAACAACAAATACATGGCTTCTTTTACCTTCTGTAGGGTGAATGGCATCCAAGAAGAGTTGCTTGCTTGACCATTTATCCCCACTTCCTAGAAACAATGACAGAAAAGGAAAGGAAAGTGAAACTGTACTCCTAGTATAAACATACAGACTACAAAAAATAAGACACTATAGAAAATAATTTAAATATGAAATACCACACAAATGAAACATATTATATTTCAATTATTTAATTCTCAAAATGGCATTTGCTAACTAAAAATAATAAGACGGCACAGGAAATGAATTAAAAATGAGCACATTTTTGTTTTATGAAATATATTGTTGGGTAATTTCTGTACTTTGATAATCTAAAGATTGGTAAAAGCAAAAGCTGACATTTTAACCTCAGGAATAATGTTTCTTTACCAGGATCAAAGGAAAAAATGATATTATTATACAAAAAAAAAAAAAACAAAACAAAACTAAGAAGCCAATGTGGATGTGAAATAAAACCCCACTAAGTAAAAAGTTACATACAGGAACACATAGACACATATGTCTACACACAGAAGATTGCTGCATTTAAAGCCTCATTCAAGAAACACGAAATGCTTCACATCTGGCCATGCAAGTTGGATGCAAATGGGCATCAGATGGGTAGGCTGATGGCAGTCATGACACCAACATGCAGGGAGAGGCTAATGAAAGCCCAACTTCCAGGACCTGTGGCTGCACTGAGCCAGATGGGAAGATGTAACCTATTATGAGAAAGAAGAAAAGCAGTCCTGAACTATGAGATTTTGAGATGAGCCCTGAAGAGGTTCAAGGGCCCATCCAGATCCTAACAATGACCTAGGCATTCAGAGGAAAGGAGGGGAGAAGAGTGCAGTGAGTCTCTAGTGCTCTCTGGAAATAACAGGTGACTGAAGGAGGCTGGGAGAAGAGTCTGGCAAACGGCAAAGTCTACAGATGGGGGAAGAGAGAGGTTGTGACTTCCAAGTAGCAAAGAGGCCCACAAGAATCCTCGAGTATCAGAGGAAGTATAGGAGTGCTGGGGCTCTCACATGAATGTGAAAGGAAGCAGCAGAGTGTGGCCACGGTCTGAAGGGTTGCCAGACGTGAGAAAAACGAGAACAGTCCGAGAAAATAAATGGGTAAGAGGTCAAGAAGACTGAATTACAAAATTCACAAAATGTAGATGAGCAGCAGCAGTTCTGGGATCATACGGGGCTCTGAAAATAGAGACAAATACAGATTTGAGTGGGCATCTCAACGAAGGAGATTTGCAATTAGCTGGAGTCTAGAACGAATGAAAATGCCCGCGTGGGGGTCGAATGGCACTGAAGCAAGCACAGGGGAGGAGAAAGCGAAGGCGGTGCACAGAAGCATTCCTCAGAGATGGATTCACAACGGAGGCGGCCACAAAACCTTAGCGGAGGGTGGAAGGCACCAATACCTTTTTCCGGAACATTAGGCTTCTCCTTTTTGTGCTTATATTTGCTGACAATTTTGTGGAATAAGTTCTTTTTCTGAGACTGGAAAGGACCTACAGACAATATTAATATAAATATATTTTAAGTTCACAAGGTGTCATAGAACAATATGGTGTGCTTTTAAACACTTTCCCCTCCTCCCTCCTGTGGAAGAAGCAGATTGAATCTTGCATCCTCACTCATCTAACTGGAGCGCTCAGTTCCTTTCTTGCAGCTTATTTAAACCCAGTGGTATTTTTCTTAGAAATGTACTGAGCAGAAGTCTCTGTTAGGGCTGGGAACTTCCCCAGCAGAAGCTGCAGACTTGGAAAGAGACTATGCCAATAACAGCACACAGCCGAGTCTGTAAGGGA
The DNA here is from genome assembly GCF_964237555.1 of Oryctolagus cuniculus. NCBI lineage: Eukaryota > Metazoa > Chordata > Mammalia > Lagomorpha > Leporidae > Oryctolagus > Oryctolagus cuniculus. The sequence goes on along the minus strand of NC_091435.1, from coordinate 62,980,801 downwards.
GAAGAGGTGACTATAGCCTCCTGGAGACCATGAAGCAGGGGAGGCCATGTCCATTTCCCCTCTTCTACCAGCTCTCTCAGGACAACAGCTGGCCTGAGAGCGTTAGATAGCTTTCTGGCTGCTTCTGAGGACATGCTAGAAAAAAACAAAAATCTAACTTAAAAATAGAAAAAAACGTTTGCCAAAACCCTTTCTTTCCTGGGCAGGCAGGAGGGGAAGAAATCACAGATTCTATTTTTGTTTTCTCAGATAAAGAAAACAGAATCAAGATTTTTTTTTTTTTCAGTTAACAATCAGAAATATCAACAGCACTGATATCCCCCCAGTCAGGCACATGGCCTTCCACCATTTGTGGATAATCCTGTGTGAAACTGACTTAGTAATTTCACATAGCTGCTGTTTCCTCATCTGGAAACGGGATCATAATAGTGTCTTACTCTCAGGGTTGTTGTGAGGATTTAAAGTCAGCAGCTCCCTAAGATGCCCTTACCGCATCTCATACCTACCAGCGTCTGGACATGCGGCCTCCTGGCCAGAAGAGAGCTGTCTGTACCCTCAGTCAGTCCCTTCACCCTACACTCCCTGTGCTGCTAATCATCATCAACTCTCTCTCTGTAGTGGGCCTTTCCATCCGTGCACAAACGCAGATAGTTCTCCCGACTTAGAAAAGGAAAGGCCTCTTCCACGCAAACTTTCCTCCCATTGGTTCCTGGCCCAGTTCTTTGCTTCCCTCTGCAGCAGCAGTCCCCTCAGAAGGGTCGCCTGCCTTCTCTGTTTGCAATTTCTCTTTCCATTCCATCTTAAACCCAGTCTAACCAGGCTTCCGCACTGCACTCAACAAAGACTGCTCTTTCGGGATCGTCAATGACTGGTAAGCTGTGAAGGCTAATTGTCGGTCCTCGTGGTACATGGCTCTGTTGGTAGCTTCTGACACAGCTGACAACTCTGGCTGTACCCTTTGTCTAAATGTTTCCACCTCTGGCCTTCTGAGATACTGCCTTCTCTTGTTTCTTCTTCTCACTCACTGACATTCCCTTCTCTGCCTCCTTTGCTTCTTCGTCATACTTTTGAAATGCCCTGGGTTTGGTCCTTGTCCTCTGTTTATTCTCACACTCTGGACACTACTTCTAGTCTCAGGGCTTCAGATACCTACAGGCTAATGACTCACAAATGCACAGCAGACCAAGACTCTTCCATTCTGCATATTTGAAAAGCCAGCAACCTTATAATACCTCACAACAACCTCTGTGCATCATAGCCCCACTAATTCTGTAACCTCATACCCTGACACTTCCTTCCTCACTTTACTCCTGCCGTAGTACTGGCATCCTGGCTGTCCCTTGCACATGCAGACTTGCTCCTGCTTTTAGGACCTTTGTGTTGTTCTTCCCTCTGCCTAGAAAATACTCTTCCCCTAGGTAGCCACATGGCTACCTTCTTCCAGGCTTTGCTCAAGTATCTCAGGACCACTTGATTATAACTGCAACCTAACCCCATGTCTATCACTAGTGATAGCCCTTTCCCTCACAAACTTTGTTCTTTTAACTGATTTCTGAAAACAGCTTTCTTGAAATATAACTCACATACTATACAACTCTTTTAAAGTATACAACTGAATAGTTTTATATCCAGATATTTGCAACCATCACCAATTTTAACCCATTCTATCACCTCAAAAGTAAACGTCATACCTTTTAGCTATCACCCTTTTCATACTTGCATTCCTACCCGCCAAGCAATCACTAATCTACTTCATCCCTATAGATTTCCCTATTCTGGAGATTTCTGACACATGGATTCATGCAATAGGTGGTTTCTGAGTGGCTTTCTGACATAGCATAATGTTTTCAAGACTCATCCACACTGTATCATGCGTCAGGCTGAGTAATATTCCATTATATGGATCTAACAGATTTTATTTACCCTTTCAACAGCTGATGGACATATGGATCACTTCTAGTTTTTGGGTAGGATAAATAACGCAGTTATAAACATTTATATATAAGCTTTGGTGTGGATGAATGTGTTCATTTCTCTTCTGCATATGCCATAATGGGTAAGTGCTGGTCCTATGGTAACTCTAGGCTTAACCTTTTGAGGACCTGCAAACTAAGTACTAAAGTAGCTGCACCATTTTACATCCCCGCTCACAGTGGATAAAGGTTTAAACTTCTCCACATCCTTGCCAAAATTTGTTATGTCTTTTTGATCATCATAAAGATGTAAAATAGTATCTCCCTTATTATGGTTTTTGAATTGCATTTCCTTGACAACTGATGATCCTTTCCTGAATTTATTTGCCATTTGTATATATTCTTAAGAAAAATGTCCATTCAAATTGCTTGCACTTTTAAAAATTATCTTTAAGTTATCTGTTTTATTGCTGAATTGTACATGTCTTTATATATCCTAGATAAAAGTCCTTTATCAGATATATGATTTGCAAATAGTTTCCCCCATTCTGTGGGATATCTTTTTCGATTTCTTAGCAGTGTCCTTTGGAGTATAAAAGTTTTTAATTTTGATACAGTCATTTGTCATTTTATCTTTTGTTGCTTTTGGGGACATATCTAAGGATCTGGCCAAATCTGAAGTCACAAAAATCTATACCTATGTTTTCTTTGAAAAGTTTACAGTTTTATCTCTCACATTGAAGTCTTTGATCCAGTCAAGTTTTATATACTGTCTAAGGAAAGTACGGGTCCAACTTCACGCATTCTTTGACATGTAGATATCCTGTGGTTCCAATATGAGTTTTTTTGAAAAGACTATTATTTTCCTAATGAATAGTTTCAGCTCCTTTGTTGAAAATCAGTTTACCAAAAATGTGGAGTTTATTTTTTGGACTCTCAGTTCTATTTCCTTGATTTATATGTCTGTCTTTATGCCAGTACAAAGTTGTCTTGACTACTGTTGTTTTGTAGTCAGTTTGGAAATCAATTAATACTTTTTCTCAAGACTATTCTGGCCATTCTGAATCTCTTGTAATTCCATATTAATTTTGGATTTCTTTAATAATTCCTTCAAAGAAGTGAATTCAGGTTCTAAGAGGACTAAGCTGAATCTACATCTATCTGTTTGGGGCATATTTCCATATTAACAATATTAAATCCTACAACCCATTAACATTTTTTTCACTTATTTCTGTCACCTTTCTCTCAGCAATGTTTCTGTCGTTTTCACTGTGTTGTATTTCTTTTGTTAAATTTATTCCTAAGTAAGTACTTTATTCTTTTTGATGCTATTATAAATGAAATTGTTTCCTAATTTCATCTTTGGATTGTTCAGTATAAATGTAAAGAAATACAATTAATTTTTGTCAAATTAATTCATGCGACTCTATTATTAGTTATAATAGTTTTTAGCATTTTTTTTTAGGATTTTCTATATGTAAGATCATGTCACGTGAGGCTAGAGATAGTTTTATCACCTTCTTTCAAATCCAGATGCCTTTTGTTTCTTTTTCTTACCTAACAATGCTGGCTACAAGCTCCAGTTCAATAGAAATGGTGAGAGGAGACATCCTTGTCTGTTGTTTGGTACATAGAAAACACCTACTCTTTGACACTTAAATATGATGCTAGGTATATGGTTCTGGAGACCCTTTTAACCAGGTTGAGGAAGCTTCCTTCTATTACTAGTTTGTTGAGTGTTTTACCATGAAAAGGTTTTGGATTTTGCTAAGTGCTTTTTCTTACATCTACTGAGACGATCACATTTTGCTTTAATGGCTTAGTGTATGGTATATTCTGGAGATTGCTCCATGTTCATTTAAGAAGAATGTATATTCTGCTGTTCTAGGGGAAAGTATCCTATATATGTCTGTGAGTTGGTTTATAGTGTTGTTCGGGTCTTCTCTTCCCTTATTTATTGTCTGGAATCTCCAGACAATATGTAAGTCTTAAACAATAAGGAAAGTATATAATGTGCTTGAAGGCAAGAAGTGCTATGGAAAAAAAGAAAAGAGTGATAGAGCGGCAAGGCATAAGATCAACAAGGAGAAGAGAAGACTTTAAATAAGAAACATTGTTTTCATTCACAGATATGATCTAAGATAGAATCTATGGAGCTGAGTACACCACAGGTTCTCAATAAACATTTGTTTCACATACAAATAAACAAAGCTCTTCAAACACTGCTTGGCATGAAGCAGGGCTCAAGAAATGGCATTTGCTGCTGATGTAACTGATATCACATCTGCATAGTGTTTTCTGATGATTACACCAAGTCATCATTCTAAATAACCAATAGTAAAACTTCTGGATTGGCTGAAACTGGTTTGAAATGGAAATACAAAATGCTCCCTTGTTTACTTCTTTGGGAAAAATGAGAAAGAAGAGAAAAGAAAATAAATTTATCAAGCACAAAGACAATGTTTCCATGTACATACGACACTAAATTACAGGTTTGTTTTAATTTAAATTTTTGCAATCATTTCCTCTTGTATTTTTTGCACCCTAAGAAACTCCAAACCAGTGCACCTGAATGACACATAGGCAATCCTGAAAAGGGAAGCAGGAAAAAGAAGAGAAACAATTCTGAGACTTCTCAGGATCACAGCGATCCTGGGGATTTACTTGCAGGAAAATAACATTGCTCACAGAAGCAAACAGCTTTAATATATGAAATGGGTTAGGAATGAAAAAAAAGGATATATCTTTGCAGAACCAACCATACTAAGAGCAATCTAGAAAGTATAATTTAAGAACAAAGCTAAAGATAAAGCTTGTCAATTTTAAAATGAGAAAAGAACATCCAGAGAGGCTTTATACATAGAAGAGCTTATGTAAACTTACATTTTTAAAATTCCTTGTTTCTAGTCCCCAAACTACAGCTATATAACTACATTAAATAAACTACAACTTCAGATAAAAAAATGACATGCTTGAAAGGAAAGTAATTGATACGATCTAATTGCAGTCAATAAACAGCAATTTTAGAGTCAAGGAGTGAACAATTTGATTTCTGCCCATCAGTGTGGTACACTTATGTTTGATAGTCAAAAGAAATAAGTCAAAATTGGAATAAAAGTAAGTATAAGGGAATTCACTGCTAGCTTTTTTTTTTTTTTTTTTTACTTAGATTATTGCTAACATTAACACAAAAGTGTCCATGGAGGAGAAAAAAGGCAGGAAGTGAAAAGCAGAGAAAAGTGTCTTAGAAGGACCTTTACTTTACTACTACCTTAAGCTTCCACTCAATCTCTTTCTCCACCCAATTTCTTGAGAAAATATTTGCATCAGCTTCAGCTTCCTTATGACAGAAGCACTTGCTGCTAGTATACAAAGCAGCTTAAATCTCCACTTACGAGTCTGCATAAAATGATCCATGTTCTAAAGGTACTAATCTCCTCTGCACCTCTGCTTCAGGGTGGGGTAAGGAATAGCAGTGCCAAACCACAAGCAAACAGGATAACAGGGCTGCCTGCAGACATCAGGAACAAGCGTTCCAAAACATTAATGCTGCTCAAAGTTTGCTGGAAAATGGCCATTGTTTTGGGTGAGAAGTTGTAGTGACACGGGAGCAACTTCCGTGTTAAACTGGTATGATAATTTTTCAAGGTCAGCAGGGAATTGAGCAAATCCTCATCTTGAGAACTGTTGTGAGAAACAAAATGCCCAGCATAATGCTGACGATGGTGGCTTTTGGCCAGGTACTACAGTTTTTATGTTTTTAAGCTATAAAAGTTAGGGGTTTATTTCTAAGACTAGGCTGTCATTTTTGTTTTGGACACATAAGTAATAAATTACCAACGAAACAATAAAGTCCTTTGCAATAAGTCATGGCAAAGTGCTTCTAGCAGCTGGGCACGTAGATCTGCTGACATGAATGTGTTAAGATTGACTGAGGAGGAGGAGTCACCTTACTGGGCTGAATAAGCACGCTTTATTATGGAACACAAGCTTATATTAAGAATACCTTTTTTATATCTGCAAATGTGCTGTCGCCATTATCATGAAAAAGTTAGGTGGCACTGAAGATTTCCCGACAGATACAGGGAATACAGAGTTCTGTCCAACCTCAAAACTATCTTCTTTGGAGGAGAGTTTGCATCAGATTTCAGTTCTCTAAGGTTGAAAGTATCCTTACTTTGGCCCAATTCCAAACAGGGGATTTTGTCTTCAATGTTTTATTCTATAAATCTGTCTCTGAGATTTTTTTTTAACTCTCAAATCCTTAGCCACTTTTAATTTCAATCTTAAAATATAAGTGTGGATTTGGAAAAAAAATGAGAAAGACCAACAGTATGCTTGTTAATGGGCCCAGGAACTATGTAAAGAGACAAAGGAGAAAGGAGATGTGAAGTCCAGGGTCAAGGTGAGGCATAATTTAAACACTTGGAATGAACTCAGTTTTCTTTTTTTCCATGACCCCACATCTGTTTTAAAACTACTATTATATAGAGAACTCTTGACTTCAGATACTTCTGTAAACAATACTTATACATTAGCAGTACAAATAATATGTCAAAACGAATCTCTTAGGAAGTTGCCACTAAATTTAGACTTACACGTACAGCTTTCAGTTAAAAATATACACAAATAATTATGAGAGATAACAGAAAATATACTAAGATTGGATTGCTCCAGTTGAACTGCATTGGGAATTTGATGGATTATAATCTACTGGATAATATGTTCTTTGAAGTAAAGAGAAATTCTATTCCTAAATTGTAGTCCTATCTATCATAAAATAGCCCAAGCTCAGTAGGAGGAAGATGGCATTTATAGTTATTTTCACAGCAGAGTTTTTGATAAGACCTCTTACCTGGACATAAAGGAAAAGGCAGAGGCAGAGAGTGGACAATGGGAAAGGTGCAGAGAGCACTCAGAGAAAGGGAGGTACTGGGAAAATACGAGAGTAAAACCGAGCAGATACTATGATTCTGATTCTGATAATAACTGTATGAATGCACACATAATAATTTCTGTAAGAAACTATACTTCAGAAAAACTCATTTTATGTAACATAAAGTACCTATAAAGGTAACAAATATAAAGCAGGAAACAAATATAATGAATGCTGCATGGTAACAAATACAGCATAGAATCAAATGCAGAAAAACGGCACATTTTAGGGCAAAAATGAGGTTTCCTCTGGACATAGGCTCTTTTACTAATGAAGTAATGATCTCATACACAGTGTTTGCTTTGAACAGTTCATTATGCAAAGATACCAAGGGTCTAGAGTCTAAGAAAACAATCTAATGTATCCCCTAAAGATTGGGCAATTATAGCACAGCTGGTATGATAATTTCATTAATAACTTGTAGTGTAGTACACTGGTGCTGCTAATGCCAAAATTACAATCAGTCTCAAATACTATTTCATTCGTTTGTTAAATAAAGAATACATTATTTAATTTCTGTTTTATTTTAATTGCTCCATGAATTATATTGTGGAGCAAAATCTAAGTCTTCTTACATATGTCCATAATTATTGATATACTGCTTAAGAACCACTGACTTTGTGGCATGAGAGGAATAATGAGACAGATGATATTGCACAAAGTATAATCCAAAGCTCCCAAAAGCTATTTGACATCAAAAGAATTACTGTTAATCTCAGCTGGGAGAGGAAAATCACATAACAGACAATTAAGACCCAAGAGAAGGTTTCATGAAAATAGAACCTAACTTCAGGGTTTTATAGCTTTACAAATGTACACTTATTGTTACATTCCCTGATAGATAATTTGGCCAACTTGAGAGCTCTAAAATGAACGTCTTGAACTCTAAGAATTGGAAGAAAGAGTACATCCTAGACATCAATCAATTAAGTTCCATTTTATTGGCTTGTCAGGTATTCATCAGCAACTTTAAGTCCAAGAATTATGGGAGCTCAAGATGCCTGGTATCTTTGGGCTCATGGACTACTCTGCCTATTCCTAAATATCTCCTGGGCATAGGTTATCATTTCACCTGGTAATCCATTATGGCACTCAGCTACCTACCTGTCAGCAAGTCTACTTTATTTCTTTCCCTACCTATCTTGGATGACCCATGATAAAACACTATTTTCCCAGATGAGCAAACCTGGTGGTGCAACAACATTTCTTTTTTAGTTCTTTATTCACTAGACTTGCTTTTATTAGCCTCAGAGGAAAGCCAAGCTAATTCTAAAATGACTTTTATGTACCTCCCTGCCTTCAATCATGTAGGGGAAGTTTTCTTCAGTCTTTCAGTTCTGTCTTCAGGTACAGATCTCAAAGAGTGCCTCTTATGTTGTGGCAATTCCAGTGTGCAAAGGGTTTTTAGGTCTTGAGGGAGAGAGGTTTTGGGTTTTTTTAGAGAAGAAACCATAATTTTCCCTAGGAAATAGGCCTTAAATATTCCCTCAAAATCTTTGAAACTATCTCTCACATCAATATTTACATCTATCATCTATCTAACAAAAATACACAAAAGAAGGAAATTAATCTGATTTGACACAGAGCAAGCAACAAGCAGCCACCCTGAAGGATAATTACAAGAACTCCTCCATCAAACCCTGCTCAGAATTTGATCCTGACAGCAACTACAGCTCAGCCACACCAGTTCTTCAGCTCTCTATTCCCTGTCATTACAGGAGAACTAAATTAATGGAGAATTTCAAAGTGGTATAAAAAAAAATAGAGATACAATTTCTCTATCAAGCTTTAGAACTAAAGTCACACCAGAAGACAAGTTTCCTATTGATGACAACACTGTCAGGTTGGGAAGGTGACAAATCTTCAAATCTTGCTTGAAATGTCCTGCGCAGGGCAAGATGTTTAGCACCCTAGTTCCTTACCCCACAACTGTCAACAGTGGTTTTGAGTTTTGAGATCATTGAAAATGTCTTCCTATACTCTTTAAAAAGTCTCCTTTTGGGCCGGCACCGTGGCTCAATTGGCTAATGCTCCGCCTGTGGCGCTGGCACTCCAGGTTCTTGTGCTGGTTGGAGCGCCAGATTCTGTCCTAGTTGTCCCTCTTCCAGTCCAGCTCTCTGCTGTGGCCTGGGAGGGCAGTGGAGGATGGCCCAGGTGCTCAGGCCCTGCACCTGCATGGGAGACCAAGAAGAAGCACCTGGCTCCTGGCTCCTGGCTTCAGATTGGTGCTGTGCGCTGGCCACAGTGCACCAGCCATAGCAGCCATTTGGGGGGTGAACCAACGGAAGAAAGACCTTTCTCTCTGTCTCTCTCTCTCACTGTCTAACTCTGCCTGTCAAAAAAAAAAAAAAAAAAAAAAAAAAAAAAGTCCCCTTTTGGATTGCAAGGCTGCTTCTGATGAATGCTGACATCAACCCAAGTCAAGTTGATCACATTAAATATTCCCTGATATCCGGATTCCAATACAATCCCATCAAGGTTGCATGTACCAATGCCATCTCACTAGTCCCAGTGATCAATTTCAGTTCACAATTGATCACAATGATAGGTCTAAGAGTCAAAGGGATCACACAAACAAGACTAGTGTCTGCTAATACTAACTGATAGAATCAAAAAGGGAGAGAATGATCCAACATGGGAAGTGGGATACACAGCAGACTCATAGAATGGCAGATGTCCTAATCAGCACTCTGGCCTCAGAATCAGCCCTTAAGGCATTCGGATCTGGCTAAAAAGCCCATGAGAGTATTTTAGGCATGGAAAGCCAAGACATTCAGGAAAAACAAACAAACAAACAAACAAACAAAAATTAAAGGAAAGATCTCTGCAAGTGAGATCCCAGTGGAAAGAATGGGGCCATCAAAGAAGGAGGTACCTTTCTCTGAAGGGAGGAGAGAACTTCCACTTTGGCTATGACCCTTTCTGAATAAGATCGAAGTCGGCAAACTCAAAAGGCTTCCATAGCCTTGGCAACTCATGACTAGAGCCTAGGGAGATTACTGATGCCATAAACAAGAGTGTCAAATTGTTAACAACAGGAGTCACTGTGTTCTTACTCCTCATGTGGGATCTGTCCTTAATGTGTTGTCCAATGTGAATTAATGCTATAACTAGTATTGAAACAGGATTTTACACTTTGTGTTTCTGTGTGGGTGCAAACTATGAAATCTTTACTTAATATATACTAAATCGATCTTCTGTATATAAAGATAATTGAAAATGAATCTTGAAGTGAATGGAATGGGAGAGGGAGCGGAAGATGAGAGGGGTGCGAGTGGGAGGGAAGTTATGGTGGGGGGAAGCCGTTGTAATCCATAAACTATACTTTGGAAATCTATATTTACTAAATAAAAGTTAAAAAAAAATTCCCTGATATCCTTGAAAATAAATATGCTAAACCAAGCACTTTTCCAAATTTAACTAAACCAGTACCTATATCTATGTATCGATATCTCCCTATATATACTACCGGAGTAGTATATATTTATTTTCATTTGGTCTGTACTGCCAATAAAGAATAGGGTCTGGTTATCAGGTGAGTAGAATGATTTCAGTCCTGGAATCCAAGCTGTAAGAGAAATGGGAACAGAAGAATTGAACTCAACCAGCAGATTCAAATACAGCTTGACTGCACCTTTAACGACAAATGCTTACACTGAGATGCCAGTGGACGGAGACTTGGAGAATCAAGAAGGAAAAAAGGGAGGTGGGAGCCATGATTATTGTAGAAAGCAACCTGAAATTCCCTCTACTGTCTCAATCCTAAATCTAAGTACTGTACATATCTAAAGGGAGAGACCTAAGCTTAGCAGAGGGGTCTGCGGAGATTGTGAGTGTGTTGTAGGGATGTACAGGTCAAATCTAACCTTTGCTGGTTTTAGTGGATTCGGAGGACATGTTCCCAGTCTTCTTCTTTTTTCTTGGGACAGGTACACATTTCCGGTCAAATGAAATAGGACTATATTGAGGGAGGCTGTTGAATTTTTTTTCAAATTCTTCATCCAGCTTCGATGAGCTATGAAAAGGGGTGAGGGAATTAATCAATACATGAGCAAATATTTGAACAGAAAATGATAAGAGATACATACTGAGGATACTCTGTTTGAAAATAGGTCCTTGGGAATTGGGAAGTATTAAATAAATTCTGTGCAAGCAAAACACATCTTTTCACAGAAGCTTGAGAAGACTTATCAACACAGTTTCTTAGTAAACTCACATGACAAGTAATATAGAAAAGTAGAAATATCATTCAAAGTATTAGAACTCTTTCAAGTAGAGAATTTGCCATTCTCTCCTTTGGCATGATAATCTTTCATAAGGTTCAGTGCAAAGTATACTCTATACAGGCTCATTTCTCATTCCAAAGATTCATAAAAATGTGTACAAGCAAGTGTGTACAAGTATATGTATACAAGAATATGATATACTGATAGATTTGAAAAATTTGATTAAAAAATGTATTGGCTAATGCTTGATTAAAATAGATATGCACAAATAAAAAATAAACCAATTTTGAATAGTAGAGAACTAGTTGATTAGAGTGAGTACTATTGATGCAAACATGCTGGCAGACACAACCCCACTTTAACTTAAGCCACCAATGACTTTAAAAAATGCCAGTGGCCCTGGGACCAGCACTGTGGTGTAGCAGGTTAAAGCCCTGGCTTGTGGCGCCAGCATCCCATATGGGCACCGGTTCAAGTCCTAGCTGCTCAACTTTGATCCTGCTCCTGGCTCCTGGCTTTGGGTCACCTCAGCTCCGGCCAATGCAGCCACTAGGGGAGTGAACAAGTGGATGGAAGACCTCTTTCTCTCTCTGTAATTCTCTTTCAAATAAATAAAATAAATCTTTTTTCATAAACTTTATTATTATAACCATTTTTAAAAAAGATTTTTATTTATTTATTTGAAAGGCAGAGTCACAGAGAGGCAAAGGCAGAGAGAAAAAAAGAGAGGTCTTCCATCCATTGGTTTACTCTCCAAATGGCTACAATGGCTGGAGCTGTGCCAATCCAAAGCCAAGAGCCAGGAGCCAGGAGCTTCTTCTGGGTCTCCCATATGGATGCAGGGGCCAAAGACTTGACTTGGGCCATCTTCTACTTCTTTCCCAGGCCATAGCAGACAGCTGGATTGGAAGTGGAGCAGCCGGGACTTGAACTGGTACCCATGTACCAGGCTTTACCTGCTACTCCATAGCACCGGCCTCTAAAATAAATCTTAAAACAAAAAATAAAATGCTACCAGCCAAGATGGCAAATCCTTGGGCTGATTTTGAAACTGCCTGTAAAAGTCCCTCCCTACCACCTCCAGCAATGGCAGTGTACCTCTGGGTTCCAGGCTGGCTACTGGCTTTTTAACGAAGATGCAACTTAGATGGGAGAAGCTGCAGAAGGACTGCTTTAGTGCCCACTTATAGGAAGTTAATGTAAGAGGCTGGCGCTGCAGAGTAGCAGGTAAAACCGCCACCTGCAGTGCTGGCATCCCATATCGGCGCCTGTTCAAGTCCTGGCTGCTCCACTTCTGATCCAGCTTTCTGCTATGGCCTGGGAAAGCAGTAGAAGATGGCCCAAGCCCTTGTGCCTCTGCACCCGTGTGGGAGACCTGGATGAAGCTCCTGGCTCCTGGCTTCGGATCGGCACAGCTCCGGCCGTTGAGGCTAATTGGGGAGTGAACCAGTGGACAGAAGATCTCTCTCTGCCTCTATTCCTCTCTCTGTATAACTCGGAAGTTATGGGGGGAAAAAGCCACTGTAATCCAAAAGCTGTACTTTGGAAATTTATATTTATTAAATAAAAGTTTTAAAAAAAGGAAGTTAATGTGTTAGGTTTCTAGCTAAGGGATATACTTGAGATGTTACCACCTATGACTGTTCTCAGTGTTGGAGGAACATACAACATTTGGGAAGAAGAGGTAAGACAGTTAGATGACAGTCTCAGAATGGTCAACAGAAAATGACCATTACTAAGTTTTATCAAAGCTGAGGGAGTGGATGGTGACAACCCTTCCTTAATCGCTTTTCTCATTCAGTCAGAAATATGTTTATAATGATGGAAATTTTGATACTAAGCAGGCACTATTAGAAAGTTATCTATAAAGATACAAAATTTCAAACATTATTAATACCCAAAAGAAAACTGTTAAAAAGCCAGCTGTAATTCATAAGATCTCTTGGGACTGTTGCTTTTCTTCTTGCATGTTTCTCTTGGAGAGATCTATAAAACTAGCACTGCTATTCCGGATGTGAGGTTTTCTTGGCCACTGTTAACCAAACAGGTGGCACATTTTCTGAAATTAAAAAGGTTTGCAATGTTCATCTACAAACACCAGAGAAGACAAATGACCTCACATTTCTCACTGCTCAGGCACTGCACTGGTGTGTTCTAAATAAGTCAGACCCAATAGTCTGACCCTGACCAGCCAATATGTAAACTGGGGAGGGAGTAAAGGGCACACATGCAGCTTCCTCAGAAATGAACAGACCACACACACAATTCAACTTGTTCCTAAAGAAGACTGGTGAGAATGCAAAGGGTATTTCATGTAAAATGCATATTATGGGGGAAAAAAACTATGAATGGATTTCAGTTCTTTTTGCCTCCAAATTAATTTATTTCGATTTTCTATGAATTTTCTGAAGTATCCTCTTATCTCTCATATACCTTCAGCAGTTTCTTTAAGATTTATTATTTATTTATAAGTCAAAATTACAGAGAGACAGGGAGAGAGAGGAAAGAAAGAGAGAGAAGGGGAGAGAGAAATCTTTCATCCACTGTTTCACTCCCCAGATGACCACAACAGTCAGGGCTGGGCCAGGCCAAAGCCTGGAGCCAGGAGCTTCTTCTGGGTCTCCCACATGGCTGCAGGGGCCCAAGCACCTGGGCCATCTTCCGCTGCTTTCCTAGGCACATTAACAGGGAGATGGATTGGAAGTGGAGCTGCCTAGACTCGAACCAGCACCCACATGGGATGCCAGTGATGCAGGTGGCATCTTAACCTGCTTCACCACAATGCCAGCCCCATTCAGGAGTTTCTAATGGAAGCATCAGAGGTACTTCTGTTGGAGAGCCTTAACACTGCCTTCTCGCCCTAAGATTTTACATCGTCTCCAACATGTGTAGACTAACAATTGGTCTAGATGCTCAGTGGTCACTTTTCCTAGGAAATTCTGCAAGTGAAAGTATCATCTGATAATTACAAATGTGGAGATTCTCATGACATTATTTAAGCATACAGTAAGCAAAACTAATTTGAAGTACTTTGAATTTTTAAAAATATTAGAAGTGAAATATATAAAATTATAAACATATCATTTATATAAATAATCTTGAAGAGCCAGCACCATGGGAAATAATTTATATCCTCTCACTTTGAGATAACCTACAGAATTAGAATTAACCAGACTTGAAAGCACGTATACTTCCAAAAAATATTATATTATTCCATAAACATAAATGCAAATATTATGAATAAACCAAATACAATTCATCTAATGCATAAAATTTGCATACCTTTAAATACACTTATGAAAAAATATGGAGAATGTAAAAATGTACTTATTTCTATTCAACACATTCTTTTCAAATGAGGCTAATGAGAAATCTCAAAGGATTTTCAAAACAGCACAATTGAATAAGCAGATATTTCCTCACCAATATAAAGTATGGGATCTCCTAACTTGCTAACAAAATGCTTCATATTAAGATTACTATTAAGAATCTTTGGCATAACATTAAATACCAAAAAATTCTTAATGATTTTATCTGATGTATGCCATTGTTTAGTACTACATTTCAATACATAATTAATGTATTGAATGGGCTCTGTACCAGAAGAATATTCAAACTAGTATTTTCATCTTATAGCAACAGAACTCACGTTAAATAAAACAAGGTTAAGTACCAAAGTATAATCTTATTTGCTTTACATTTTCAGCTGTCATATTACTTTGCAAAGATGTACACACATTTAGAAATATTAAGCAAAGTATAAATAGTAGGTAAAATGGGTAAATTTAAACACACTAGTAATAGCCATCCTAAGTTTCAGAAGGGAGAATAAATTCTGATGATATTAAAGGATTTACCATGTCACACCACTTTTTCATAGTGGACCCTGATTCAATAGCAGGCCCAAGCCTAAAATCTACACATTTTCTACTATATCTAAAATGTGAATGACATCATCACTCATACAATTATGTTAACAGCAGGCATCAAGTGATACACTTGATTTGTGTTCACTAACGTGCTTGTCAAGATTGTATTGAATGCTGAGTGGATAGTCAGTGTATAAGCAGTTAGTGACTCATGGCCACCCTGGAAATCCTTCTGCCCATAGGGCTGGAGCAGTGTGGCTGGACTAGGCTCACGGGACAGGCACTTACCTAAGGAAAGAGTCCTCCCTTGGCTTTGTTTTCTTGAACTTCTTGCTCCCACTGGTTCCACTCTGGTTAAATGTCCAGCTTTCTTCATTCCAACACCCTTCGTGATCAGAGGAGTTTCCTTTTCCTGAGCTTCGTTTTCCTAAGGAAAGCGAAGAGCAAGGATGTGCTCAGTACACTGAGGGAAGTGGGAGATTATCTGCTTCACAAGTAACCTCTCGACTCCTCAGACAGCACATGATGCTATTTGTAAAAATTCAGAGTGATTTCTGCTGGACCACCTTTAATCACAGAACATGCAAAAAGTGACTTACAGTTTCTGAGATGGACTGTCTTATAATTCAACAGGTATCATGTGACTTAAGAGACAGATCAACTAAAGTATGGGAGCCTTCTGATGATGGACTCTACTAATTCTCATTTCTGCAACAGTCACTGGAACGACATCCCTACAGAACTATGTACCACTCAGTATCTTTGTTCAGGGCTTGTTAGACCTGTGACTCACACATCTCTTGCTAGAATATACTTGGCAGGAGGCAGTCACCTAGTCATATGCTACATTTTAAAATAGATGAGTTTATACAAAATATTCTATGGAATAAAGGTATTTACAGTAACTACTTTCTGGATTCTACCATGTTTAAAAGGGCCCTTCACTTCAACTGTAGTCTTGTTTATCTCGTGGAGAAAGGGCATTTGCATCTGGAGTCTTCAGGACAAGATTTGGCCAAATATTCACAGATTTGCTGCATACAGGAAATGCCAACAGTTTTAAAAACCAGGAGCAGGCATTATGGTTCAGTGGATAAAGCCACAACTTGGGACACCTGCATTCCATACTTCAGTGTCAAATTTTGAGTCCCAGCTAGTCTGGGCTTCCAATCTAGCTTCCTGCTAATATGCCTGGAAAGCAGCAGATGATGGCTCAAGTACTTGGTTCCTGCCACCCACATAATCTGGATGAAGTTCCTGGCTCCTGGTTTCAACCTGGCCTAGCACCAGCTGTTGTGGTCATTTGGGGAGTGAACCAGCAGATGGAAATTTCTCTCACTTTCTCCTCTCTTTCTCTCTCCCTCTTCTCTGTTTCTGTGTCTTTCAAACAAATCAATCTATTAAAAAAAAAAAAAGCTCTAAATATAATACTAATCTTTCAAAACAAAGACATAGTCCATATCATTTTTTTTTAAAGATTTGAATTACATTAAGCTGAGAACTATCTACAAAATACATCCTTTCCTTAAGGGTACTAGAAAATACATAGGAAAAACAACAAATGCACACAAATATATTATTTTGATACCATGTTGCTCTTTAGAGCAATTCTGCTCAATAGGTTTAAGGAAAAATTCAGGTTGGTTTTTGTACTCTACAGGTTGTAGAAGTCACTCACCTCTGTCCACATTAGCTCGCAGAGAGGTGAGCATGCCCTCCGACACCAGGGTTTTATACAGAGCACCTTTGCAAGACCTCTCGGATTTCCTGGAGCCACAAGTCTCTATTTTTCTGTGACAGTCACTGTCCTCAGGTTTGGCCTGTCCGGAGAGGCTGGGTGGTAGTGCATCCTCCGTAGGGGTCAGTGGTTCTGCTTTGATTCCCTCTGGCGCCTCACCAGAAATGCTCTTGCTGGCAGAAAGACTAATGAAATCTGGAGGTCTTGACTCTTTGGTGGTGTCCAAGGATTTCTCCTTGGACATTTTCTTCTCTCTTGATTTCACTTTTTTCTTTTGGGGCTTGGCATCCAAAGTGCTTCCCTTGCCACCTGAAGATGTGCGGACCTTTTTGCGCGGGGCCTCTCCAAGTTTCTCAATGCCCCAGTCTCCTTTCGCAACGGCTTCAATGGTGTATATGACGCTCTCAATGTCAGATTCCGAAGACTGTCTCTTTTTGCAAGTCTTCTTGGGTGTGGATTTATCATTTCCATGTCGATCCATTTTGCTTTTCTTCTTTTTCTTTTTTAGTTTTTCTGGTTTGTTTAATGCTGTGGGGTCCTCAATGATCATGATTCCATGGGGACGGCACATGTGATCCTTTCTACTGGGAACATCACTGATTATTATCTTGCTACTGGCAGAATAAGAAAAATCAGGGAAGTGACTACATTTTTTATCTTCATCTAATTCTTCCTTTCTAATTTCTTTGGAGTCTTCCATTTTTATAGCCATTACATCACCCATTTGTAACTCCTCAAAATTTCTTAATTCTTTAGAATCCCTTACATTTTCTTTAGATGACTTTTCAAATTCTGCTTCCTTCGGTAACCTGGCTTCATCTGTTTTCTCCATTTTTATTTCTCTTTCTTCCTTTCCCTTCTCCAAGTCTTTAATTCTTCCACCATCCATTTCTTTTGCTTTCATTAGCTTTGATTCTTCCATTTTTACTCCTTCTGATGCCAGGCACATCTAAACAGTTAAAACAAAATGGAAGAACTCAAAAATTAAGCTCATTGTTCCATATTCATTATTAAACTTTTCCATTAATTCCCTTTTAAAAAAAACTAAAGCTTCAAACTGAACAATGATCAGCTCACTTTTGTTAAACTAACTTAAGTGATTCAAATTAATAGAAGGTTGTAGACACTGCAAAATGCATCAAACATCAGACATATACACGACTTATTATTTTACAGCTTTTTCAAATGCTTTTCCTATGAAAACAAAACTTGGTAAGACAAGAGGATGTGATCCACGGTTGAAGAACCCATTATTAACTTGTGACACAGAAGAAGTCACCTCAGTCCTCACTTCTCTGAGGCCTTTATGAAATGGAAATGATCCTATTTTAGAGGAGGCATCATGTGAGATACTGTACTCAGAGCAGCACTAAGTTAACCACCCCAAAACGCTGTTCAGATGACTACCTTTACTTTTTCTCCATGGGAAATGAGGAAAATAGCAATAATTTCTACCTAATCATTTGAAATTAGAAATGATATGATTCATTAAACAACTGCTGAACGTTTTAGTTAACGAACAAAACATTATTGGTCCACAAAGACTGACAGACAAATCTAAAGACATAAAAGCTCAAAAACAAAGTTTTTTTTTTTTAAAAAAACTTATTATTAATGTATTTGAAAGGCAGAAGAGCACAGAGTGAGAGAGAGAGAGAGAGACAGCCCAATCTTCTATCATCCTCTGGTTCATTCCCCAAATCAAGGCCAGGGCTAGGCCAAGCCAAAGCCAGGAGCATAGAATTCAATGCAGGGCCAGACCTGGGTGGCAGGAACCCAAATACTTGAGTCATCACCTGCTGCCTTCCAGGATGCACAACAGCTGGAACTTGGAATTCAAAGTGGAGCTAGGATTGGAACCCAGGCACTCTGATAAGGGATGTGGGCATTCAGCAGTGCCTTAACCACTGTGCCAAAAGCCCATACCTGTTTTTGTTTATTTGTTTTGTACTCATTTAATTTTGGTAGCAAATTTAATCTGATCTATACTTATTTGGCTTCAAATTCTGAACTGAACCAAGGTTGAATAGTTTATCTCAGTTAATATTTTGTTATTGGAATAGTAATGCATTTGAATATAAAATGGGGAAATTACATGAAGTAAGATACATCTACCATATCATTTTTCTAAAACCTGAAAAATTCTGAATATAAAATCATATCTGGCCTCACTTAGATTTTTAAATTCTTCACCAAAACTCCCCATATTTTATATGCAGGACACTCAAGAAGAAAGTAGATGTTTCTCTTTAGCTACTTAGGTCTCTTAAAGCTTCAATCTACAAGTATTTTCTACAAGGGAAATTGAAACTTACTATAAAATTTATTTTCAGTTTCTTGGTTTTCAGTCATAAACACTTAATATTAAAAATCACAAATATCACACACCACAGTGGCACTGAAGATACAAAATTAGTAAGATCAGCTTTCTGCCTTTGAGGACTTTACCAAGACCCTGGTGATGCTGATTTGGCCAAGCGCAGCATAGACATCTTAGTCATAACTTGCTTGATCTACTTTGCAATAACAATTTAGAGAAAACAGAGTATGGTGTTGCTTAGTCAATACAAAATCAAGGACATGAGCAGGAAACAGATCCATTTTTAAAAATCATCAACTTATCAAATGGCAAGTTGTCAGAGATCGTTAACATCTGTAACATTCACTTTTAAAATAGATAACACACTGAATTAAGTATCAGATGCTCTTTTGCCTAATTTTTTTTTCCTTAGTACTTTCAATGCACCATGAATCTTTCTGTGAGATTATGTTATGATTAGTAAGTCTGGGAAGAAATTGGAGGAGGGGTGGGGAAGGCAGACAGTACAAATTTTAAAAAATGAACATGACAAGAGTGTCCAGATCTTCAAATCATTTACCAAGGAAGATCTGAAATATTAGGAATTCACAACAGAGCTGCCTTTTTCAAGAACTTATGTGCAACTTAACTTTTAGAACTGAGTAAGTGACTGTAAAGACTGAGAACTTCCCATTATTAAAACTAACCAGAAATAGGCTAAAGCAAAATGCTATCTTAATTCTGAAGCACTGATATATTTAATCTTCCTTGCATGTTTTTATTCTTATGGGAGAACGTGCTGCTTTTGTATAAATTTTGAAATAATTTTTATTTTCCTTCCTCAAACTATCCTAGCCCTTCATGAATAAACTATCCTATGATAGGAGAGAGACTATTAGTTTTGAAAAGAAGGCCAGAAAGGCATTCTCAGGGTAAATTTTATGGTTTTTAGACCACTAGCACTGTGGTAGCCTTTAATAGGTCATTTCAGGGACCTTTTACCATATAGGCACTGGTTTTTATAGTGCCACAGCAATACTTTGCATTTGAACAGGTTCATCTTAGCAAACCTAATAATACTTTGCAAACTCTATTCTCTGCCTCAATATTTTTCAAAGTGATTCCATCACCCCTGATAGGATTCTACAGCTAGGAATGAAATGGAACACATGCAGACATTCACTCTGGGGACATATTCTGGGAAATAGCATAATATTTCTTGTGTAGGTAATTACACCAAACACCAGTCATGCTTTACTTCCTTGTTTCAGGATCTTAAAAGGTTTTTTTTTTCCACAAATAGAGTATGTTAATCCTAAATTATAAGAAAAACAATTATATCGCTGCAAGTAAGACTGTAAAAGAAAACAAATAACTCTGAATTAAAAACTACAAATCACAAACCTACTCACAAGCCAAAAACCAAACTAGACTTTCAAAGAGTTGGGTTATCTAATTTAACCTTCCCAATGCAGGAATTCATGAGACTTAACCAACTTTTATACAAAGACAGCGAGCATGTTACTGTATTAAAAAGCTGTTCTATTTGAATGTTTAAAATATTGGGCAAAAACTGATTACCCTGCTAGTCTTAGTTCTGTTCCTTAAAGCTACTTAAATTAATTTACTCTCAAATCCGTGAAGACAGACTCTATGTCCTCATAAGTCTCTTGTCCTGGTGTAACACCCCAGTTCCCTCAAAGCTCATCACGTGTAAAGGCTCTGATCTTTCAGCAGTTGGGTCCCCATATAGATAATTAGATGCAGTTGGTGTTCTGAAGTGAGAATGGGCTTTATTAAAGGGTCTGGATGGCGACCAAGCACCATAGCTCGTCTAAAGCCACACAGTGAACTAGGTAAGCTAGACTTGAACCCAGAGGACAAAACATGTTGCTCCTGAATTTGTATTTATGAAATGCACGAAGGTTGTGTATCTTAAATAAAATTTAAAAAATAAAAAAGTAATTGTAAAGTAACTTACAAAATGAGCTAGATATTTACAGTAAATATAAATAAACACATTTCAATTAAAAAAAAGAAACACCCAACAGTACAACTTCACTGGGCTACTGTGAGGCAAAAGTGAACAAATGTGTACAAACACAACTTGTAAATGATATAAATCTTTCTGATGGCTGAGGAAAGTGGATATTTCAACTTAGTAATATCTGTCTTAGATTATGTTCCTAGCCTTCTCATACTATACCAGAGGAGAAGTGAGACTATTAGTCAGTTCATAAGCATGTCCAAAGAGGAGTTCTTTGTTTCAAACAGGTCCATGTCTGACTGC
Organism: Oryctolagus cuniculus; assembly: GCF_964237555.1. NCBI lineage: Eukaryota > Metazoa > Chordata > Mammalia > Lagomorpha > Leporidae > Oryctolagus > Oryctolagus cuniculus. The sequence goes on along the minus strand of NC_091435.1, from coordinate 62,959,530 downwards.
TATTAGGTTTGTGGTCGATTACAATCCTGAATTTCTTCACCCACATAATATGCTGAGGCTTGGTCTCTCCTGTATTTTTTAATTTATTTACTTTTTGCACTTAGATACAAGACTTTGAATTCTTTTGGATAATGTTTACCTTTTCAAAATTTGCATTACATTATCTCCCAGCTTTGTGTTACATAAATATTTGATAAAGTTGTTTTTTATGTCTCTGCTGAAACCTTTGGTAACAATGTTGGGTGGGATATGGTCAAGAACTGAGCCTTCTGGAACTTCTGGAGAGCTTTCATCAAGTTGATCTGAACACTAATGAACTTCTAAGAATGTTTTATCATCAGTCTGTCCAAATTTCCCCAAGGGCATCATACGACCATCTGCCAAAAGTCTTGCTGAAATCTTGATACCACACACAACAGCATTCTCTTAACGTGCTTCATAGCCAACATGACCACATAGAGAGCCGGAGGGACTGTGTGCCAGTTGGTGTCTAAACAAACAGAAACAACTTAAAGCACAACTAGCAGAATGAATTTAACATAGGGAGCCGGTAGGTTACAGGTCAGTGAGACACATGAATAGGAGGTGGCATGGCCACCCGGGCTTTAGCATTCGCAGGAAGCCACACAGAGGTAAGTGAGGGAAAGAGACTAAAGCCAAAGGAAGATGAAGCACTGTGTCCCCTTGGAGGGAGCTGGAACAGGGAACAGATGTTGACTTTCCTTTGTCCTGATGACTCCTTATCCCTGTGCCTGCACACCCTGGTCCCTCTTCCCTTCACCCCTTAATCTCTCACCAGTGTCTCCCACTGGCTGACCCCAGGTGGAAGCTGGAAACAGCAGAGCAGGAGAAAGGCAGTCTGCAGACATTTGGGATAGACTCATCCTGGGATGCTACATTCAACAATGCCCCTTTCCAAAAAATTCTGAGGATTCCCAGTTTTCATCTCCTTTTCTATGATTTCAAACACTGTATTACTAGCATAACTTTCAAATGTTTGTAGGGGTTTATCTATATTTGACATAACACACTGACTCCTTTTGTTCTTGTTGAGTTCTCCTATTTTCCAAAATTTGTCAGATTACCAAAAGTGAGACTGAAATCTTACTTACAAGGTCTTTCAGCATGCTACAATCTGGTTTTTCTGCTGCTAGAAGCCTGAATTAATATACTAAGGACATATTAACCTAGCTTTTGCTAAGAGATTTAATAGTCACTTAGCTTTTTTCACACATTACTGGTTTGAAAATAATTTTACTTTTCCCCTCCCCCAATGAGGGCAAGCTAATTAAATCTCTCTTCTCTCTTGTTGACTTTCTTTTCTCTAATCTAGACACTGTCAGTATCCTCCTATCTTCATCTACCTCCAAATAGTTAAAAATAGCTTTAAGCCTATTTTAATTTTTGCTAACCCCTAGCTCACATTGGACTTTAGAATATTTTCCCGCCTACCAATTGATGCACTATTTTATATTCCTCTTTGGATCTCTGTTGTAAAAGGTTCATATTCTTTTTTTTTAAGATTTATTTTATTTATTTGAAAGTCTGAGTTATACAGAGAGACAAAGAGAGGCAGAGAGAGAGTCTTCCGTCCGCGGATTCACTTCCCAATTGGCTGCAACAGCCGGAGCTGTGCTGATCTGAAGCCAGAAGCCAGGAGCCTCCTCTGGGTCTCCCACATGGGTGCAGGGGCCCAAGGGTTTGGGCGATCTTCTATGCTTTCCCAGGCCATAGCAGAGACATGGATTGGAAGTGGAGCAGCAGGGACTCGAACTGGCACCCATATGGGATGCCGGCACTGCAGGTGGCAGCTCTACCTGCTACAGCACAGTGCTGGCCCCAAGGTTCCTATTCTTTTACAAGTGTTTGTGGGCAATCTCTACTAGAAAAAAAATATTTTCCTCATTCTTATACTGGAGGGGATAAGGGAAGGATAGATATATATATATAGAAAGATAAATATATATATATAGAGAGAGAGAGAGACAGAGTGTGTGTGTGCGTGTATACATGGTGGCAGTTAAAGGGAAGTATTTTCATCAATCCCAGGCCTTATGTCATTTTAGAGCTTATTTGTGTGACCTGTTCTGGATTTTTTGAAACTCACCTTTCCTTAAGCCTAAAGTTAGATTGAATCTTTAAAGTATCCTTGTTCTAAAGCATTCTATGTCTTTGATTTGAAAGTCAGAGTTAGAGAGAGAGAGAGGGAGATTCCATGTGCTGGTTCACTCCCCAGATGGCCACAACAGCAAACACTGGCCCCTTTCTAAGCATTTTATAAGCACTTTAGACTCCTGCCCATTCCTTTTTTTTTTTTTTTTTTTTTTTTTTTTTTTTTTTACAGGCAGAGTGGACAGTGAGAGAGAGACAGAGAGAGAAAGGTCTTCCTTTGCCGTTGGTTCACCCTCCAATGGCCGCCGCTGCAGCCGGCGCACCGCGCTGATCCGATGGCAGGAGCCAGGAGCCAGGTGCTTTTCCTGGTCTCCCATGGGGTGCAGGGCCCAAGCACCTGGGCCATCCTCCACTGCACTCCCTGGCCATAGCAGAGAGCTGGCCTGGAAGAGGGGCAACCGGGACAGAATCCGGCGCCCCGACAGGGACTAGAACCCGGTGTGCCGGCGCCGCTAGGTGGAGGATTAGCCTATTGAGCCACGGCGCCGGCCACTCCTGCCCATTACTACAAAGATCACTCAAGATAAACTCCATGACTTTGGTTTTTGATAGTCTATCATAACAGCCTTCTTCACGTGACATAAACAGTACCTGAGAATAGCTATGACGTAATAACTCATAAAACGCCTTCACTCAATGTGAGCAAATCCTACACTGACAGGTGGATTCAAAGGCAGGGATGCTGAAGCCAGATTGTCTCAGACTGCAGACAGGTTCTGACACTGAGTAGTTAGGATCAAAGTCATGGCCTAGTAAGATATGTAGGATTTCACTGAGTGTTTCTATGCCTCAGTTTCCTAACTGTTAAAATGTGGACATTAACATTACTTGCCGTAGGAATTCTGTGATGTTCAAACAGCTGCACAGATTTAGCACTGAAAATAGTGCCTAGCACAGAGCAAGAATAATGTGTTGTGGTGATAACCACTTCTCTGGAGCCTGAGGCCATACAGAATAAATGTTAGAACAATGATACTATCATTACTATTCATAGTAATGTTCACATTAGTGTCATTAATAGCAAGCTATGGCTTTGGTACACTAACTGTCTGGCTCTAGTGTTTAATTCTAAGGTTGAATGATTTTGCAGCTGAGGAAAAATAACCAGACACAACAAAATTATATTCAAAAAGATCTGAAATCGGTTACCTTTCAAGAGGCATCTCTAAGAAATACATCAAGTAAAATCAGTTCTCCTTTTGGATCCAAGTATATCCACTTTCATCCACTGTGGCTTCATATATCAACATTTTAGTGGGGCTTAACAAATGTGCTTTATACAAACTACAGTATACACATAAGCACAGGCATGCACACAACCACACAGCTAACATGAAAGAACACAAATTAGTGTGAACTCAAGGGAATAAAACTTCGCTGTGGGAAACATAGACTTAACTTTTATTAATTTAGTCAAGTTTCTCTGGCTAGAGGGGTTGGTTGTTAATCAGGCCTTCACACAGTGCACTCCTTAGCAAATGACAATTTATTCTTTTATTATTATTTTAAATTTAACATAACCTTCTTTAATAGTAAGAATGGAAAACCACCTGGACACCTTTCAGGGATGGAATTCTCATGCCTGTATTCAAACAAGTTAAAATGTAAATATTTTAAATCAAATGATGAGCATAAATATTTGATACCTATTATCTATATCCTTAGGTACTTCTCTATTTTTTAAAAAAATGAACTCAGAGGGCATAAAATATATTCTGTTCACCTTTGCATTCTCTAAAAATATCCCAGCAGCTTTCAAAAAGAAGGCATTCAACAGATAATTGTGTTAAATTGAATGGCTCATTAATTCTCAAGTGATTGATGAGTCTGAAAAGCATTCTCATTAATACAGGAAAGAGTTACTTTACCAGGATACAAAACAATGCTAATTATGATCAAGCTATTGCCTGGCCCAGACCAACAATCCCCTGCCCCTAGTTACACCTTCTTAAAACACCAGTAAAAATTAATCACCAATGTTTTAATTTTACCTCTGACAAAAGAAATCACACTGAGATTTCTGTTTTGTGTAATAAGATAGATCTGATAGTGATGTGCAGGAAGCAATATAACTCACTCCCAAAAGGAGAACAAAAACTGGTGCTGATACTGAGTCCCTATGGGTAGACATGTTGGACCCATGTATAAAAAGTTCCTCTTGGCCGGCGCTGTGGCTCAACAGGCTAATCCTCTGCCTGCGGTGCCGGCATCCCGGGTTCTAGTCCTGGTCAGGGCACGGGATTCTGTCCTGGTTGCCCCTCTTCCAGTCCAGCTCTCTGCTGTGGCCCGGAGTGCAGTGGAGGATGGCCCAAGTGCTTGGGCCCTGCACCCCATGGGAGGCCAGGAGAAGCACCTGACTCCTGGCTTTGGATCAGCGCGGTGCGCCGGCCGCAGAGGCCTTTGGGGGGTGAACCAACGGAAAAGGAAGACCTTTCTCTCTGTCTCTCTCTCACACTGTCCACTCTGCCTGTCAAAAAAAAAAAAAAGTTCCTCTTAAAAATGACTAGGAAGAAAAAATTCAATAGACATACTGAAGGAGATAAGATGTACAGCAGAAGGATTATAGTTTTGTACCTGAGTACAGGCAGGTTGCCAGCTTTAGTTCCGGCAAGACATATCTTACGCTTCAAGTTTGTTATCAGGGACTTGCTTTAAAGTCATAAAGCAAGTGTTGCTTCAAGCTTCTATCTCCTTGAATCAGAGACATGTTAAATATATTCCCTTCTACTAATGTGAGGATATTGTTTCATTTCTTTAGTGTGTCCTGCTTTAAAAAGACTTAGTGAAATGAATGAACAATAATAAATCATATGTATAGATAAGAAGTAGTATCACAGCTGGAGTCATTTAACTGGTACTAAGAAATGATGAGTAGTTCAAAAATGTATCATATTATTCATTCTTAATTATAATTTGTCTTTCATGGTATATTATAAAGGAGGCAGCTAGATTAAAAACAAGGCAGTGTGAAAAGAGACCTACTGACACTAATCAAGAAGTTTCAATTTCAAAATATCTGCTTCTTAGTATAAAACAAATGCTTTGCAGCCAACGTATATTTATAATCACTTTGTATGTCTTATTATCTGTCAAAACACAGTAGACTTAACCCTAAGAGTTTTCTAAGATGTGCTTTTCTCTTACAATTAAATAAAATCAGAATTTTTTTTTTTTTGCCATATACTACATATAGCTTGACAGTTCCTGAGAATAAAGAATAGCACTGCTGCAAAGAAAATTCAATTTTCTTTATCATAAGAATAACGGACCACAGAACAGTGGCTTAAGCAACTCTCAACACCAAAATGTGGGCATAGCTTCCTATTTGGTTTATTAAACAGTTGGGCCAGATGAAATGGTAGTTTAAATATTTCTCTGTATTCACTATTTCATTTTTTTTTTTTTGTCTTCACTCACTATTTCATCAGAAACAGTATAGTTTGTCAGAATTCTGGATGGGGTGGGGGTGTTTTTTGCTCTACAAGGCCATCTGCTAAACTCTCTCCCAAAGATGTTAAAGGCAGTCATTAAATGCATTCCTATATTTCAGTTCCTCCAAAAATAAACTGGTGCAATTGGGAATGAGATGAAAAGTTTTAGGAGTTTTCTAAAAACGGCTCACAATTCTGCATAAAAAGATAAGGAAAGAAATACACCACTTTCAAATAAAAGGTCTCCTTGAATGTATCTGAAGTCCTAGAATTCATTTATATGATGACAATGTAGGAGGAGCTGAGCTGAGATCTGCAGGTTTATATTCTGAGCTTAAAGGAGTTACAATAAGGATGGATGGGATAATGCCTATCAATAATACAGGAAGATATAACAGAAAACTTAAACAGAGTCAGACCTCAATCAAACACCACCAGTACTGGTAGTGGTGGGGAATGCTAATGTGACTGGAGGGATCCCAGCCAGCTGATTGTTCACGGGATTTTCTACTATTTTCCACATCGGACATAACCGTATCATAACACAATTATTCTTAAAATCAGTCACAATTTTCCATATTTAATTTTCATAGATATTAGAATATATTCATCTTCTCTTATCTATTTGTTGGATTTTAAGTGGTTTTTAGAAAGTGAGAATGTAAGAAAAACTAGAGAGTTGAGGGTTCTGAAAGATCTCCATCCTACAGGGACAACTTATCCAATTCCCTTGGACCCTCCAGATCTATAATCTTGACTTTTTCTATACGATGAGTATATCTGTAGAAATCCAGCATCTTCTTCCACAACTTCACCTTAACTCATAAATTAAGTACAGAAGAGTGCAACACAGACAGTGGTCCACAGGCCAAGTTCAGTGACTTGACAATGTCTTTTGTGCCCACTGTGCCTTCTGTGCGCTCAGGGGATCATGGGTCTCTGCTTTCCAAATCCAACTGTTTACTCAACCGTCAATTTCCTCCCCTCTTGACTCTTGTGGCATTGAATTTCCTCAACTGTTCCTTCCCCCTTAACATCTTTCCTCTCTCCTTTTCTACCAGCAGCACTTACCCTTTGTTTGTAAACATCCAGGCTCCCTGAAGGAGAGCTCCAAGATTAGAGTAAAACATCTGGAAGGCATCCTTCTCTCAAACACTCAGTTTCAGAGCTGGAATCATCTTTGATTCCACGATTCTGACTTGGTTCCCAGGGTAAGCGCCCCCAGCCCTGTTTCTTAACCTCTCACATCTGAGGTCAGAGGCTTCCCACTCCAGTTCTTATGTAGTGGCCAAGAGATTTTTCTCTGAGTGTTGCTTTCATCACTGCATACCCCTGTCCCAAATCTTTAATTGTTCTTCATCATTTTCAAACGCAAATTCTCTGTTCCACACTAAGCATCTTCCCAATGTTGACTCTGGGCCACACTATATATTTGATAAATCTCCTACAGCCCTCTACTACTGCCAGTGTGATTTATACACACTGCCATCTGCCTGTATCTTTGCTCTTATCTTCCCCATTGTTCCAGTCACAATCTCCACTCAAAATGGGTAGTTAGGTATAAAAGAGGGAAGTGAACAAGTGTAGCTAGAGGATGGCAATGACTGCTGGCCTCAGAGTCTAGGCTCAGCAGGGAAAGGAGAGGATAGTGTCATTGGGAGAGCCAACACCTGGGAGGGCAGCCCCTAATCAGCTCTGACCAACTGTTCTCATGAAGGAAGGCTGGCCTTTTGTCACCAGACCCCCTCAGTTTTCAGGGAAAGTCAGAAATCTGGATTTACCTAAAATCTAAGTTTAAAATATTTGCCATTAATTGAAATGAAAATATAACACAGGTCAACATATGATGATCAAAGAAATCTCTACAGATTGGATATGGCCCAAAGGCTACTAGTCCCAACCTCTGGTTGTTCCTAACCTACTCCTTCACCAAGAACCATCTCCACACTCTCTCCTCTATGACTGATCCTCAGAACATTCTTGCTAATCTTAAATTTTGGTAATTAAAAGTTTAAGACATTCTCTTTGATATCACTCATTACTCAAGTGGGGTTTTGTCACTTCATTGCATGAATCCTTGCAAAATTACTTGTCCTTTTCTTTTATTTATTATTCCTTTATTTTTTTATCTTATTTCTGTGTAACCAGAAGATGACCTTCTTGAGGACAGCATTGGTAACCATAATTTCTACAATCTTCACAGTATCTTCTAAAGTACACTCACCACAGACACTTATTTAAGAATGTAAGATATTTCTTGGTAGTTTCAAAAGTATAGACATTTTTAAAAAAGGAAATATAAGCTCCATGTCATTGACAGCAGTCTTGAACAATCTGTCATCTTATTCAGCCATACATGCATGTGTAGGAGTAAGCTGTCTTCACAGCGACTTCTATAATATGCATACTACTATAACAAGCAACTTGCACAGTCTTAAAACAAGGTGACAGAACAGCCCAGTGTTTAAGAGCATGGACTAAAAGAAAGATACTTCCTGGGTTTCAATCTACCTTGGCTCTAACCACTTACTGTCCATATTCTCTTAAGCAAGTGATATAACTTCTATGCCCCTTGGTTTCCTAATGTGTAAAAGTAGAATGATTATGGTACCTACTTCAGAGGACACTGTGAGAATTAGTCCACATGCAGTATTTAACAATAGTGTCTAATCCACTGTACTCAGTAAATCACAACCATTATTACCTTAGGTTAGATAAGAACATTTACCTACAGAAGAAAAATTCACTGTTAAAATTTATAATCCAGAGTAGGCATTTAACTTAGCAGTGAAAGCACTGATTAGGAATCTCACGTTGAGTGCCTGGGTTTTGTATCTGGTTCTAGCTCCTGACTTCAGCTTACTGGTGATGATGATACTGGGAGGTTGTGGGGATGGGTCAGGTACTTGGGTTCCTGCCACCCATGGGGACACCTACCCAGCTCCTGGCATTAGCCTCCAGGCAGGCCTATTAGGCACATTTGGGGAGTAAACAAGGGGATAGGGATTCTCTCTCTTTTCTCTCTGTTGATCTGCCTCTCGAATAATTTTTTTAAAGGTTCAAGTCTTTTAAAAAAATTTATAATCCCTTTTAAATGACATTTAAAATTATTTCAGAAAAATCAGAAGTAGAACCAATAGCAGTATTTTAAGTTTGTGCTCTACCATCTACCCGTATTTTAAAACACCAAAATGACACTGGGAAATAAGGTGATTTTGTTTACAGGTTTTAGTTCTCATACTAAAAATATGTGTACATACACATGCAGGCAGCTTCATACCACTTTTGGTATGGAGCAGACCTTCAGTAATTATTACTTGTTAGCATAATTGCTCCATTTGTTATGTTAGGCACTTTTGGTACCAGAGATCTTCAAGCGTACAATTTTCTTGGCTGAAATGTACAGGTACATACATTGCTGATTTACATCAGGGTGTCCTTTGACCATGGTAATTATTATGCATAATGATCTGCAGGAGGGATGATGTGCTGTTCTTTATGTGACCTGTTCTAATGAATTTCAAAGCAAAAGGAAACATGGTATATTATTGTACCTGCACATGAACCTCAGGAAGGTGCAAGTATAAAGTATCATTTTCCTTAATTCTCTACCCTCAGCAGGAATCTCCCTTCCTGGCTGGATAGATCCCTTAAAACAACCTGGAAAAGATCCCAAAATGTTCAGATCACTTTCAGTTGTTTAAAATGTACTTAGGTGCTGGGTGTTGCGGTGCAGCAGGTTGAACTGCCATGAAGACAGCATCATAAGTGAGTGCAGGTTCAAGTCCTGGCTGGTCCACTTCTGATACCCTTTCCTGCTAATGATCCTGGGAAAGGAGCAGAGGATGGCCCAAGTGCTTGGGCCCCTGTCCACGTGGGAGACCAGGATGGAGTTCCTGGCTCCTGGCTTCGGCCTGGCCCAGCCACAGGTATTGAGGGCATTTGGGGAGTGAACCCCATTGGATGGAAAAATCTCTCCTCTCTCTGTTTCTCCCTCTCTGTAACTCTTCCTTTCAAATAAATAAATAAAAATGTTTTTAAAAAAGTATACTTAAGTTTAAAATGCCAATCATATGCTCACATCAGGGCTTTTCTTAAGACATCCAGCTCCAGGGTCCAATGACAGGGTCCTTGAAAACACCAAAACTGGGGGTGCAGGCCTATCAAGTCTCTTTGTGCCTGCTGCCAGTGTCCAGTTTTCTTTGTGCTTGCTCACTTAGGCGTAAAGACATGCCCACAATACTTCCTGCATCTCATCAAGGAGAAGACATTTCTTGGAAGCAGTGACCCACAATTCTGGGAGGCCTGCTCAGTCCCTCCTTCTGCCACTCCAGCCCCGGGGAATGGAGAGGGAGAAGGAGGAGTGGTTCCTTTGGGCCAGATCCTGGCCTTCACAAGCCCTGAAGTCTATGGTTTAGAGAACATAAGAGGTAAAAGTAATTTCCACTGATTAGAAAGGAAGTGGCCTCAGAGCCGCAGCAGGGTCCTACAGGTCCTATATTGTGCCCTCCAGTTACTGGACAGATCAGGGGAGTTTAGGGATGGTGGCCGAGTTCCTGTAAGAGTACTCAGGGGTGGGTCGCAAGCTTGCTACTAACAGTAAGAAGTACTTTGGCATTTAAGTATCAAGACAGCTGCATTGAAGTGAACAAGCTGATTATCACTCCTGCTTGGGGGTGCACTTGAGAAGTTCCTGAGCAAAGGTGTCTGATGTGAGACCCTGTGCCAAGCCTGCCTTCTGCCAACCTCTCCCCATTACTGTCCAGTGGCTTCCTGCCTCATCAAACTGAATTATTTTCCATTTATCCACCTGACCCCTGGGAAATGCACATCTCTACGATGCCAAGTCCGACAGTGTGGCAGCCACTCCAGGCTCTTCCTGTTACCAGCTTCCTCAGCTCTCTTTTTGCTTGGTCAGATAGATGAAGGATGCTGCAATCAGTTTGTTGGAAACATTTCCTGCATCTCACCAAAGAAGACACCTTGTGTGTACCTCCCCTGTTTTTAACTGTGGGTCTCTCAGAGTTGCCTTCCCTTCTCTTGATAGGGGGTAAGGATAAAGAACAAAAAGCACTTCTTTCCTTCCTGGGACAGAGAGAAAATCACAGGATCTTCCCAATGACTGCAGAACCTATGATATCCTACAAAGGATGCCTTGGAAGGTTTGAGAGGGGAAAAGAGGAGGAACCCCTCTTCTGCTGTAAGGGATGATTGTTGGATTGTAAATTCCAAGTGAAGGGTCTGGCCCAAATTGGAAGCAGTTTCTTAGTGACTTTCCCTGTGGGATGTGTGAATTTAAAGCTCTCTCTTCAGATTCCAGATAATGGTACCAATTCTGGGCAACAGGAAAAATGCTCCTCCAATATCTACATGTATTTATTTCAAAAGTCTCCAGAAATAGTTAAATGTTAGATTTTGTTAAAAAAAATGAACTTGAAATTCACATGGAGTAAAAAATTAAAGAAGCATATATCTACCAGTGATTATCTGGAGATGCTAATATATCTGTTGGGCACATATTTAGGTTTAACTAGAAATTGGAAAGGCTGTAGGATGTTCTTTCAAAACATCTTTTTAGTATTATGGCATAATACTCATGTGGCACAAAAAATAATGTGAAAAGATTTTCTTGGTAAATTATTTTTCATCAAAAGCATATATTTTTACTCAAATAAGAAACTAACTCTGAGTATAAGCTGCATTGCTATAATTGGAATAGGCTTATTTCAGTCATTTTACCCCTTTAAATTATGATACCAGCATTAACATCTGTTAAGCATCTGTTTCATATTTGGGATGTATCCCTACAAATTAGAAAAGTGGTCTTTTTAATGAGCTTTGATTTAATAAGGAATCCTTCTTAAAATAACTGTCATACCAAAGAAAGAAAATGAGAAGACAAATTCATCTTTTTAACACTCCCACATAGCAAAGTATTTCTAAAGTTCATATATTTCTAACAAAAATTGTTTAATATTTTGAAAGCTTTTTTCATAACTAAGAGTTCACTATGTAAGCATCCCTATGTATGTTTATATATGTGTGTGTACAGACATATGAACACATGCAAGTACTACACACCCAGGAAAGGCAGAGGGACAGACATCTGCATCATCCGGGAAAAATCATTTTTTAAAATAAACTGTCTTGACAATCTATGCAGTCATAAATGTATGAGACCAACTCACAACCTCACAGTCTCCACTTCCTAAGATCTGTTTACAGCTTCAGTTCCCAAGGCCTCTCCTGGTCAGGCCTTCACTGCTTCAGCTGTGTGAGACGCTGAACATGGCATGGACTCACTTCCCTGTAGAAGCATTTCCTGTGTATTCCCAAGATTTCCATGGAGTTTCCAGTCATCCAGAGCCCTCTATTTAGATATGAATTTGTCTCACAAAAGAAGCACATGTCAGCTTAGAGCCAACACCAAAGGGTTAGTTTGTTCAACTGTTTATCCAGTTTGTTATTTCAGGCCTTTGTATTTTTATAGTTCCAATTTGCATTTGGCTAAGCTTTAAAATCCTAGTTTAAACATATCCTATATTTAAAATTGCCAGTTTTATTTTACAAGGCTATCATAAAACTTAGAAATTTTAGAAAATGATAGGTCATAATTGGGTTAAACAAAATCACAAAGGATCTATGAAAGAACTATGTCATTCACAAAACAACACAGAGGGAACTCATTGGAAGGAAAGCCAGAAAAATGAGAGAATAAAAAGCTTAGTGTAAGAGATTCTTGATGATCTGTTTTGTATCTCCTAATTTATCTCACCGACACACCAAAGCACCATGGTGAGATGGTGAGTATCATGGTGTGGAAGATATCTCTTCGACACCTTCCTTGAGGCTGGGTGTCACAGCTTGGCAGAGGAAGCCACTGCTCATGCTCACAGGAGCAGCAACTGCTTCTGGCATCTTCCGCCCTGCCAAGGAAGGGCTCTGTCCCTCAGAGGCTTTATGAAAGCATATTACCTGGTTTATTAATGGAATAGTAGAATTTCATTCTCATCTCACACCAAAAGTGTAACTGATAGGACCAGTCCTGTTGTGGTGCAGCGGGTTAAGCCGCCACAGGTGGCATCCCTTACAGGCACTGGTTCAAGTCCTGGCTGCTTGGCTTCTGATACAGCTCTCTGCTATTGCACCCAGGGAAGACAGTGGAAGACAGCTCAAGTGCTTGGACCCCTGCCCCCATGTGGGTGACCCAGATGGAGTTCCAGTGTCCTAGTCTGGCCTGGTCCTGCCCGGGGCAGCCATTTGTGGGGAGTGAACCAGCAGATGGCAGGTTTTTCTCTACAACTCTACCTTTCAAATAAATAAATAAATCTTTTAGAAACAAAGTGTAACTGATAGATGTTACAAACCCAGACTTGAGAACATCTCATATTTCTTCACTAAAAAACCCAAAAGCTGAAACATCAACCACATGATTTAACAGTTCCCCCCAGGGATATACAGATGGCTTATGAGAATTAGAGAAGAGGAAAATAACGGAGGCTAACCTTTTTGAAAAGATTTATTTATTTATCATTTATTTGTAAAGCAGAGCAACAGAAAAAGAGAGAGAGGGAGAGATCTTCTATATGTTGGTTCACTTCCCAAATGCCCACAACAGCTAAGGCTGGCACAGAACAAAGCCAGGAGACAAGAACTCCATCCTCATCTCCCACATGGGTGACAGAGGCCAAAACACTTGGGCCATTATCTGCTGCCTTCCCAGGTGCATTAGCAGGAAGCTGTACAGGAAGAAGAGTAGCAAGGACTGGAACTGCGCTCTGATATGGGATGCTAGTGTTGCAAGTGGGGACTTAACCTGCTGAACCTCAACTCCAACCCATGAGCCCATTCTCCTGTCCAGGTTGGACTTATTTTACTCATCTAAGTGAGATAAAAACTAACATTATTTTAAACACTACCTGTGAGGCTGGAGCTGTGGCACACTGGGTTAACACCCTGGCTTGAAGCGCCGGCACCCCATATGGGCGCCGGTTCGAGACCTAGCTGCTCCACTTCCGATCCAGCTCTCTGCTATGGCCTGGGAAAGCAGCAGAAGATGGCCCAATCCTTGGGCCCCTGCATGCACGTGGGAAACCTGGAAGAGGCTCCTGGCTCCTGGTTTCAGATCGGCTCAGGTCCGGCTGTTGCGGCCAATTGGGGAGTGAACCAGGGGATGGAGGACCTCTCTCTCTCTCTGCCTCTCCTCTCTCTGTGTAACTCTGACTGTCGAATAAATAAATAAATCTTTTTAAAAAAATACTACCTGTAAGAAAGATTTTTAACAATATTCCTGGGTAAACTTTTAATGGCTTTTAATAGCAAAACCTATTTTTCTGAAAGTAAAGGTTAATGCTCTCATTGTTCAAAGTTAGATACAATACATTTTATGGTGACAGGTAAGATGGTCCAGTTAAGGAATATGGTCATAATTACATATTTTGTGATTTCCACCACTGCAAATCTTAACTTGATATAGTCTTAGGAACTTGCCTCTGCCAGTTGAAAAAGTGCAGACTTTCCACAGCGTTTTACAGGCTCAGCACCACCCAGTTGTGAAGTGTTTGAAGAAATCTATATGAGAACAATTCACATAAAGAGTATTAACAGCGATACTAGAATCTTTGTTTCTCACACATAGGCATTCAAGACTTTTCTTTAGTTGATCATCAGAATATCCCATGTCACGCTTTGCTGACTATTTGGAAAACGACTCTTAGCAAATAAGCTAAGAAATATTAAAGAACAAGTAGACTTTGGTAGCTGTTTAATGTTGAGTATTATTTTGCATTTTCCAGGCTTTAAATTTAATTTTACAAAACCTTAAACAAAGACATGCATTTCCATTTCTATTTAAGTACTAACTTATAAACTGGCCAAATACAAAACAGATTCCAAGCTATTTTGTATTTACCAGTTTTTAAGAAACATATTTGGGATCTCTGTGGAAAATTCCATCTTCAACATCAAATCAATCAACAAATTTTTCCCTCCAGAATCCACCAAAGAAATGTTAGCCAATATGACAAGGAGCTGGGGAAGCTGAGAGTTACATATAAAACATGGACCCCAGCTTTGAGAGTAAGCTTTAAAGTACATGCGAGATCAGCAAGATCACAAATGTAAGTTGTATAGTCAAGGACCTATGTTATATCACCATATGTCAACATACAATATGGTATTAACTGCTACTCTTTTGCAAGTTTGGCTAAACAGTGGCTGAACACTGATAAGCATGATCAATACAATTCTAATTTTTAGATGAAAATTTCATTTTCAATTTCTAGCCTCAGTAACAGCCAAGCAGGACACTCTGTCTTGAGGATATTAACAAATTGTTTTTCTCTTCTGTGATCCTTAGAGACACTAGCTATAGTTAAAGCTTTTTTACATTCTTTATGGTTCTGCATTATTTCTCAATTTAAGATGGAGCTAGGCCGGCGCCGCGGCTCACTAGGCTAATCCTCCACCTGCAGTGCCAGCCCCCCCCCCCAGGTTCTAGTCCTGGTTGGGGTGCAGGATTCTGTCCCGGTTGCCCCTCTTCCAGTCCAGCTCTCTGCTGTGGCCCGGGAGGGCAGTGGAGGATGGCCCAAGTGCTTGGGCCCTGCATCCCATGGGAGACCAGGAGAAGTACCTGGCTCCTGGCTTCGGATAGGCGCAGCGCGCCGGTTGTAGTAGCCATTTGTGGGATGAACCAACGGAAGGAAGACCTTTCTCTCTGTCTCTCTCTTACTCACTCTGCCTGTCAAAAAAAAAAAAAAAAAGTAGAAAAAAAAGAGCTATTTCTCAATTCTACTTAAGAGGCAATCCCGCCTTACGACTCCATCCTTACAGGTGGTCTAAGGTCCCAGGGAAGTCTATGGGATTGTCAGGCCCAGGAGAGACTGGGTTAGCTGTTGCAGGGAACTGTCCCTAGAACACCTGCTTAATAAGAGGCCTTTGTAGACACAAATGCTTACTAAGGTACTCAGTCTATTAAAAAGGGTATAGTGCAACCAAGTTTTGGGATTCTTTCTTCCCAGGTGGAATTGATTTTAATAGAGTCCCTTCCTATCCATTTGAATCATCTACTTTTTCTTTGGGAAAAAACTTACAGGGCTCAATCTTTCTGAAGTTTGCAATATTTTTCTCTAGCTAAATTTTCACTGATAAATGCCACTTCTACTTTTTCTAGACAAGCTGAATTCAATTACTCACCTTATCTTTAGACTAAGAGAAAACACATTAATATCACTGACTCAGAGACTTAAGGGAATGAAAGACTGAACGTAAATGCCAGTCTCTTGAATCAGGGTTGTGTAACAGAAAGGACACAGCCTCAGCACCAGACAGAGATGCTTTCATTACTTTCTGTTGGGTGGACTTAAACAAATAATTAAAGCTGTGAGTGTCATTTACTTCACCTTTAAAATACAAACAGTAATTACCTGCCCCGTATTACACTGTGAGGATTAGATTTGATGTTAGTGAGTGGCACAGGACTGAGGCCATATTTTGCTCTCAATTTATGGTAATATGCTCATAAATGATTAATAATGATTTTTCAATATTTACACTAATAAATCGTTTTAACAATTCCAAAAATTAATTATACCATGAAATTGAATGAAATTAAAAGTTGCAATGTCTGAGGATGATACTTATTAAATTTAGTATTCATAGAATATTAAACTTGTCACCCAATTAAGAATTACCAAGAGACAACACCCTAAGTATCCCTGCACTCCACGGCCCACATTCATTTTCTTGTTCTTTCACTGGCTCCCTCTGCTGTTGCTTTTTACAGTGTTTTGCTCCTGATTGTATTTGTTCATTTCCATATATTCTGTGCCTAAAGCACACAGAGAGGTTCAAGGAAAAACCACTGACTGCACGGATGTAGTATCTAGGCTCTGCGCTAAAGCACAGTGGTCTGAGTGGAGATTTGGGAATGATTCCTTGCCTTTGAGAAGGATTTACCTAGGCTTAGTAAGAACAATTTTCCTCACTGCTTCTGCGGGCTTTTTTTATGTATTTATAGGTGGACGGCAATGTTTTAAATGCTCAGGGTTGCTCGAAGCCTGATTTCCAAGAAAGCGAGGTCGAAGGGGAAAGGGAATTTCAACATATTTTAGCAGTTCAACACCTCCAGAATCTCCTAACAATAAAAACTCTCATATGCTCTCCAAGAATGTCTTTTGACTTCTTAGTTAGGAGGGAAAGCTAGACATATGTTAACCAGAATGGCTTGATTCTTCATCTTGATTCATCAGCAGACTGTGATGCTAATAATCTTTTTCTGGGCATTTCTTCCCAGGGCTTCTATCAGCGGAGTCTCTGTTTTTTTCCGACTTCTCAGGGCACTCCTTCTTGCTCTCCTATGGTGGCTCTTACTAGAGTTATCCCTTAAATCAGGGTTGGGGAACGTCCTGCCCATGAGCCACAAAATCATCTGCTTTGGCCCTGCCAAGGCAACTGCAGGTGGGACTCTAAATTCAATAAATCTACAGCAGGCTAATTTTTAGGTTGATAATTTTGTTTGGCCTGTGAATGATGTTATAAATATCCAAAAGGCTCTCAGCAGGAAAAAACAGGTTCCCCACCCCTGCTTTAAAAGTTATTATTTTTCCTCAAGGTTTTGTCTTAGGGCTCTCTGTTTATTTTACACATTTTTCTCTCAGTAATCTCTTCTGCAATGATGGGTTCAATTCCAAATATAGCTCGTCTAGTGCTGGTTTGTTATTCCACTGCTCAATCCTATCAGTACTTTCTTGTTTACGAGACATATGCAGCCTTTCAAGTAAGAACAATAAACAAAGTTAATATATGAGCATGTTTTTCAAGGACTGTTGGCTGTGGAGGGAAGCTGGTGTTTGCTACACTGGTGAGTTGGGGGCACTAGTGGGCCATACTGCATAGTATATTGTGGCTGTGCTTTTTATTTTCCTGAAATTGAATGATTTTTAAATTTCCCTGTAGTCTCTTTTTTGGCTATTATATATCATTCTGATAAACAGTATTCATCCATAAAAGCTAGCAGAAGGGTGGGTTAACAGTACATGAAGTACAGCAAAGTGCTTAGAAAAATTATCACCCTGTATATTAAATTATTAATTTTATGGCTGCCTGAGGTAGATGAGTATACCAAAGAAACAGGTGGCAAAGATCAGAAATAAATTAGCTAATGGTGGAAGTCTTCCACAATTATGCTGGATATCATAAACACTGAAGCCTGGGAGAAAACGACTGGTGATTGTTGAACGAATAAATGAATCAAAGAGCAAACGAACAATCTTAAGACAACTGGTCTTCTGTACAAAGAAATATGAATGATTCCAATAAAAGACATAATACGTTCACTGATTAGTTGAAGTGAAAATGTACATTGTTCCTATAGAGTGTAATACCCCGTAACATATTGAGCATTCCATCATGAAAATGAATGCTTTAAATTTGTACTTATTGCTCATATCCAACTGTGACAAAGCCTTAAATTTGGTGAGGTTATGGCTGTATTTATATTGGTAAAGTAAATATCTCTTAAGGAAAGTTTTAATGCTCAAATCTGTTTGTGTAAATCATCTAAATTAGCTTTATGCATCTTCAAAGTAAATAATGTAATTTTTCAATGCAAAGACTGGCGTAAGAGTCAGCCACACAGTAGAGAAGAGGATATGTGGAAGACAACAGCTTCCTTCTGGTATCATATTTGGTTATTAGCCTTCAGTAAACCAGATCTAATAAGTGACTGGTATGTTACTCCACTTGTAAACAATGAAAAATGCAGATAAAAAAGAAAACTCATTCTGACCAACTTGGTGGATCAGAGCCTGGAAACATAGAGTGATAGCACTTCATATGAGCCAAGTTCAATCTGGATGAAATATGAGTGCTAATATGGAATGGAAGGTAGGCTGAAGATGGGGTGGGGGGTGGCACATTCTCTGTACTCTATTTCTTTCTAGATCCTATAAAGCAACTCCACTATTGTTCTCTGTTTAAATATAAGCATTCATAAGGAAGTTACACACTAAACAGGCTTTATTAGGTTTCACATAGGTTAACTTCACTGTGCTTTAAAATGATCAGATTAGATTAGGAAGCAAAAATACCCTTCTCAGCTTGCACGGCAGAGACTCAGCACTTGATGTGAAGAAATAAGCAAACAAATTAAATTTTCATCTTAAAGAAATGCTCAGGGCTCATTGTTTTTAAAAAAATATTTCTCAGATAAATGTATTTCACAGTAAATGACCAATTTCCAGGAAAATGTTGACCTAAATCTCTTCCTCAAGTTCAACAATTTATAAATAAAATTAGCAGGAATGCTTTCTAAGATTTTGGTATGCTTGACCTTAAAATATTAAAAAACTAAACACTTCTAAAGAGTTCATTGTTTCCTACATTAAATAAATATCCACTCCTCTCTAAGTAAGTGATTAAAGGTTAGGGGATCCCTCTCTCAGGCCTGGGGGTATCAAGTGACACACTGGGCCCTTTTCCTAAATCACAAACTCTTGGACAGAGGCACAGCAGTTGGTTTGAACAAACCTTCTAGGTGATTCTAGGCATTTTAATATTTGAAAATTTTTGCTACAGATTAATTAGAGTGAAATTTTCAAGAGTCTCTGAATTTCCTCAAAGGTGATGGTGTTTTATGAAATAATTATTAAGAGCTTTAGGAACATCATTGCAGTTATTAATTATAGCCTATTCTATTTCTACTGCAGTATCTGTGCTCATAGCACATCTTATTAGATCACCTAGTTAGCTCTTGTTTAGCTTTAAATAAACCAGCCCAGAATTAATTAGGCTGACAATATGGTCAGATCATAAGATGTTAGGGACTGAACTTAAGGTTCTCCTGTGTCAGATGAGGAAAATGAGAACCATGAACTTCTCTTGTATAATCACATAAGAGCATAACATTTACAATTAAATAACCAAGGATGTAATAATTTGTTTAATTTTCTTAGAAATTACAAGATTTTATATTATTAACCTATGCAAAATATAACTAGAAAAAGTAAAATACTGAGTTGGGAGGGTTGCATTTGATTGTAGGTCAAAACAAATTACATAGTTTTTATATTATTCATTTTATTTTAGGTTTCCATGAAGCAAGCTCTTCTAATGATACTTTGAAATGCAGTAAGTTTTCAAATTATTAATTTTTTAGAGCTTTCTTAAATCCTGTATATAATTCCAACGCCATCAGGGACAAGCGCTGCTGAACAGAGGTGCAGCCTATGCCAACGCCTTCCTGAAGGACTCTCCCAAGTCACAGTTCTTTCCTTCTCCAGACAAAAGCTTAATACAATGAAGAGGCGAGGACCAATTCTTCACACACTTGGAGAAATGAGGTCCTGAGCAGCAAGGACCTATTAGTCTGACAGGTACAGGAGCTCACTGTGCAGCATTGCAAGATAGCGGCTGCCATACCATCAAACTGCTTCCTCCGAGCTGCCCCAGGGCTGCAGGAGCTCCTAATGATTCTGATGACGGTATCACTTAAATAACATTTAATCAGGCTCTGAATGGTGATAACTGTTAAAAATGCACCAGCCCCAGCTGAGCTACTTCACACTGGCATTTTACATTAGGTTGGATACCCTTGGCAGTTGATGCATACGGAAATATCAGGTATGTCAAAGATGAGCCACTGCCTTTTCTAATATTCACGCCACTGAGTGCAGAATTTAATCAAACAGAATATATGGTAAGTAAATTCTGTTTTGAATGAAATGCTTCCAAAAAGATGGATGGGATTGGCTCACATGCCAACATTAAAAAATAAATCTAATCACCATGCCAAAATTCTCTTTTAACTCTCAAAAAAAATCATTAGTATCAAAAAAAATGAGTGTCAACAACTAGAGGAAAGCAAGAACATATTATTCAACAAAGCTATTTCCTCAGACAGTACAAATAACAGGCTATTTATCAGAATGGAAAATTATAATGAAATCTTAATTTATTCAGACTATCAAGCAAATTGTTCTTCATAAAATAACATTCTGTGTTTGGGTTACCAGGCTTATACAGTAGCCCTCAGCAGCTATAGCAAAACCTGTGGCGGAAAGCCTAACATCTCAGAAGTCCCACTGATGGGATAAAATCATCGTGGGTGACACAAGTGCTCCAAGAGGAACAGCATATATACTTTTTTAAATGCAAGAGCTGAAAGTAATTTTTTCTTCTTTTCAAAGTAAGATGCTAGGGTTCCTCCTGCCAAAAGGGTATCATTTTACATTTCATTTATGCAGCACTCTTTATTCAAATGAATCAAAGTGATTCAATATATCAATATTAAACAGAACAGCCCAGCTTGTCGTTTTCTCTCAATCCTAGAAGAAATTGCTTGGTTTATGATATGCATTTTTTTTTTGGAATTAATTCAATGAGAAAGGGGAAAAACCTAAAGTAGACAGCACCTTATTTTCAAAAACTGTATTCATTTTATATTTAGTCATATAGTGCTCATTAGATGGGAGCATATGGTTGAGGCCAAGGCTGTTGTGGAAAAATCAAGCATATCAGAGTTGCCTCTCCAGCAGACCAACCAAGAAAATACTCTCCAGTGTGTGCCTGCTCTCCAGCTGACAATCCAAAGAAATCTGAGATCTTGCAAAAGCTGACCTGACCTAAGCCTGGGATTAGACACTAATAAAAATATCGGCTGAAGCTCCATCACATCGAAAATCAAGTGCTGATGATTTAACAGGTCAAATTCACCACTGCATTTGCTGCGAGTTATTCATGAATGACAACATCTAATTTCACTATTGGAAAAATGTAATAAACTGGAATCCTCTGGCTTTCATGTTGACAGGTCTTCCAAGTTTTTAAAATACATTAAAAATGAGGTAAAATGAAATGAATTATCAGTGAGTTCCTATACTGAATGAACTCTTTAATGAACAGTAGGAAAATAAGCATAAAATCTGGAGCTAATCTGACAATGATTACACCAAAGACAGCAAAAGGCAATAAATACTGTCATATGTATTATATTAGTAATGGCAAGAGGCATCCAATGTACATGACACATTACTGTAATTCAATGTTTACTGAACCCAACAATTTTTCTGAGCCCAAAATAATGCAGCCATACCTCTGCAAACTGAAACAAGGCTGATGTTTGACACTGTTTTGTAGGAGTATCAGGATGAGAAGTACTTGAAGATATCTGAAAGGAGACAAGTAATTTTTAATGCACAAGGACATTTTCCCATACCAGACTTTGAGAGTTCGCCATATATTTCCGCTGTAGACACTGATGATTAAAAAGTAAGACATGAGTCATCACCCTCAATCTCTTTTAGAAGAACTGTAGAAATGATAAAGGAAGACAAAGGCCATGTTTCTAAAAACAGATGGTTGGACAGAACAAACAGGCAGAGTTTGGCTCATTTGCTATGTCCTTTATCAGTGTATCAGGCATGTATCAAAACACAGTAAAAGAGACCTGTTGAAATGAATTTCCTTATGTCAGTGAATTAAAAAAAAAAAACTCAAATGCTGGAGGCTGCGTGTCAGGTCTATCACTCTCCTCTACATCACTCCCTTCAAGCTGCTTTCTACTTCTAGGCAGCTGGGAAACACGGTGGGAGGAGCATATTGATGTGGGTCAGTCAGGGTACTGAGGCTAACTCTGAGCTCTGTCACTCACTAGCTATATCACCTTGGCAGCTAAGCTACACTTTCTGAGACTTATTTTTCCTAACTTTAAATTGATGATGCTAATAAGCCCAAAGTTTCATATAAAATTTTGAATATTTCATCACATGCTTAGATGTTGTGGGATTATTCATCAAGCATCTCTATTTTCAAAGTTTGGACCAACCTTATTTAACATGTCTGTAATTGCAGCTGAAACACTCTACTATATGAATTTTTTAAGGAAACAACATACAAAACAATGAGAATCTACAGCTGATCTCATATGAGGCAGAAAGAAAAGAGATAATAGATTATCATGTAAGCAAATATATAGCATTCTGGTGATATCACCAAGGCAGTTAGGCATTTTCTTAGCAACTCTTAAAGGAATGGACTAATATGCCACTATGAAAAGTCACTTTGCCAATGATATATTAAGAACCACCAGGAAGGGCAGAGAGGACAGATGTGAATCCAAAAATATCCCCCTGTACAAATCAATAGCATTATGGGCCATTACCAGGTAGGAAGACAGTAGCAGAGAAAGTCTACTGAAAGATAATTCAAAAGATCAAGGGAAGAAGACCAGGGGCTTGAAAGTTTAGAAAAAACTTAATCAATGAGAGCTCATATTGAGTTCTAGGGTAAATGAAGATATTTGGGGAAGCAATCTTAACTTAAAAGACTTCATATCAAGGATAATGTGTTTTTCTATATTATCTCTTTGAAGCAGTATCAAGAGGCGAAAGACAAAAGACTTTGATAACTTTGATAAAAAAACAAAAGTCTTTGATAACTCGCACTAAAATTTCAATTAAGCCAAAAGGAAAGTATATCCCCTTCAAAAGGAGGATTGGGATGCATAGGCATTGAGTCACGAATTGATCTGTCTACTGATTTGTCAAATCAACAGATTAAAAATGCCAAAGTTCTAATAACAACCCTCATACATTAAAAAAAAAAAATTTTATGTATCTATTTGAAAAAGCAACACAGAGATGGGATAAAAAAAAAAAAAAAGAGAGAGAGATCTTCCATCCAGTGGTTTACTCCCCAAACAACCGCAACAGTCATGGCTGAGCCAGGCTAAAATCAGGACACCAGAACTCCAGCCCAGTTTCCCCACAAAAGTGAGTGGTCAAAGTACATGGGTCATGTTCTACTGCCTTCCCAGGCACATTAGTAGGAATTTAGATCAGAAGTGGGGTAGCCATGACTAGAACAGCACTCTGATTTGGGCTGCTAGTGTCACAAGTGATGGCTTAAACTGCTGGGTCACAATGTGTGCCCTTACTATATTCTTAACCTTACTACTCATGAACAAAAAATAGTGGTGAGGTTTCAGTGTAGTAATATCTACTATGATACTGCTATTGCTTACTTAACACTCAGGAGTTCCAAAAATATCTTTTCCAAAAACTTCTCTGTTCCCATTTATGTCTAATTGGGCTGAGCAGAATTTTTTACTGCTTTCAAGTACTGTCATCAACCGAAATTTCAGATCAATTAAAATTTCCTCATTAATGAATATAAATTGCAACACATTACCTCAGCAAACTGAAACAATGGTGACTTCTGACGCAATTCAGGGGACTCTGAAATATCAGGCCTGCCAGTCCCAGAAGTTATCTGAAACAAGGAAAGATGGCATAAGGCATCATAGAGCAGTATCTGCAGACAAGAGAAAAGACAAATGATACCTAAAATGACACTATCTTGAGGAAAGAATGATGGTATTTCCCCTAATGTGAGGTCAACTCAAATTGTGACCAGAGAAACAGCTACTGTGCAAAGTCTGGAGAAGATGGATAGCACACACAATTCAGAGAGGTCAATATTCACCTAAGCGGAAGTCACACAGAGATGCCCATTTAATCTCTTGGCTTTCTGCTACCAGATCAAAAAAACCACACCCACTTCTTTCATGTTTTGTGCTTCTTGAATATTTCATATTACCTGACTTCAAGAAAACACAACTAAGATCTGATTATGTAAATCTTCTGGGAAAACAAAGCTAAAGTCAAATTCCTGTTTTCCAGGGTTTTCAGGTGTTCATATACAAGTCTCCCTCTTAGAAAGGTTAGTATTTACCTAAGAGACATTTCCTTTATATTCTCTTTTGTACTACATAGTAGTAGGTAGTGTTCTGCTATCTTCCTTTGTTATTTTCATGATTGACAACAGGTACAGAAACATTACTTTAAGAAATTTCTTCTAATCAAGTTTTCTTCTCGGGATATATGTTTCCTCTTTCATCTCCATTCTAAAAACCGTCCACTTCTGCATTTAGGTGATATCATCACTTAGGTAGCTACCTGTAATTCAAATGTCTCTTCTTTAGGATTTAGTTATTTATTTTGAAGGTCAGAGTTAGAGAGAGAGAGGGATACACACACACACACACAGGGAGAGAGAGAGAGAGAGAGAGAGAGAGAGAGAGAGAGAGAGAGAGAGAGAGAGAGAGAGAATTTTCCATTCATTGGTTCATTCCTCTAGATGACCTCAATGGCCAACACTGGGCCAGGCTGAAGCCAGGAGCCAGGAGCTTCACCCGGGTCTCCCATCTGGGTGGCAGGAACCCAAACACGTGGGCCCTCTTCCACTGGTGTTCCCAATGCAATTATCAGGGAGCTGGATTGGAAGTGGAGCAGCTGGGGCATGATGGCATGCAGAAGGCAGCTTTACCTGCTACGCCACAATGCTGGCCCCAATCTTTTTTTTCAAAGTTGGAGAACTTGGGACCAGAAGTAAATGACACTTTCCTTCCCCAACATTCAATAATCCTCTTATTCTTTAGATAGCACTTGTCACCACAGTATTTGTCTATTGTACATCTTTTTTCCCAGAGGTTTGCTTAATTCATTATCCCCAGCACTGCCAAGATATTTTGTAGATATTCCACAAGTATTTGTTGAATTAGCTAATGTAAGTTGAGAACAGGTCTTCCAAATCTCACACCAGTGTGTACCCTCCCTGCTTTCCTGTAAGTTGGCATTAAGGAACCTAGAGGAAAAAAATTATCTTTCCTTTAAAGGGAAAATAGTTTTAAATAACTTGTTTCCTGACTACAAAATAATCCAAATTCACCATTAAAAACCTGGAAAAATTAAAAAAAAAAAAAAACAAAAACAGGGATGGGTGTTAAGCTTAGCAATTAAGGTGCTGCTTAAGACCAATTAGAAAACATTCCAGGCCGGCACCGCGGCTCACTAGGCTAATCCTCCGCCTCTTGGCACCGGCACACCGAGTTCTAGTCCCGGTCGGGGCGCAGGATTCTGTCCCGGTTGCCCTTCTTCCAGGCCAGCTCTCTGCTGTGGCCAGGGAGTGCAGTGGAGGATGGCCCAAGTGCTTGGGCCCTGCACCCCATGGGAGACCAGGAAAAGCACCTGGCTCCTGCCTTTGGATCAGTGCAGTGCGCCGGCCGCAGCGCGCCAGCCGTGGCGGCCATTGGAGGGTGAACCAATGGCAAAAGGAAGACCTTTCTTTCCGTCTCTCTCTCTCACTGTCCACTCTGCCTGTCAAAAAAAAGAAATTCCACTTCCATACTGGGGTGCCTGAGTTCAAGTCCTGGCAGTGATCCCGATTCCAGCTTCTTGGTAATAAACAACTTGGGAAACAGTAGATGACAGCTCAAATAATTGGGTACTCGAGTACCCGGCTTCCAGCCTAGCCCAGCCTCTGCTCTTGTCGGCATCTGAGGAGTGAACCAGTAGAAAAGAGAATGCACGCTCTCTCTTAAAAAAAATTAAATATTTTGACTGGAAGAAAGAAAAATGGAGAAGAAAAATCACTAATCATGTTATTTCCCAAAGATAATCATGGTTAATATGAGGTGCCTCAAAAGGTTCACAGGAAAGGAGAATTAAAAGGTAAGTTTATATCGGAGCAAAAATTTTTAAAGAGTTTTTTAGTGAAAATAAGATTCTATACTAAAGTTATAGAATGTTGTTTTTAAACTTAACAGTAATGTTTCTGTGTTATTAAAGCTTTTCCATTGTAATTTTAATGGCTGCATGTAATTATATTAGATGGTTAAGTCCCAAGGAAAGAGCTGCCAGTCACCCAGATTACGCTCCTTTAAATAGTTCTCACTGAGCCTGAGTTTCTAACAGTGTGACGGGCCATGAGGCAGGAGCAAGCATTTGAAATTTTAATGGTCACCTCTGGATTTTAAAGAGTAATGGCCATCTTTTCCCAGTGATAAACACCATAGAGGAGGTACAGTATCTTTAATTAATTTACCACCTGTGCTTTCACTGCCAAGCCTGAATCCCTTTTATTTTCACTTAACTTTTTGGTCTATTGTGCCAAATGTCCTACCAAGGAGACACAAAATATGCTGAAAAGAAATCAACAAATCCTGAAATTAGTAGCCACAAAGGATTAGGAATTCCATTTTAGAAAGAATACATGAACAAAATGTATTTTTATAATTTACAAATAAGTTTTAAAAGTGAAAATTTCCTTGGATTATGAAGAAATCTTACATGTTTGGCTCCTAGATATTGCAGAAAATAATAGTGGCCGGCAATGTGGCATAGTAGATTATGCCACCCTCTGCAGTACCAGCATTCCATATGGGCACTGGTTTGAGTCCTGGCTGCTCCATTTTCCATCCAGCTCCCTGCTAATATGCCTGGAAAAGCAGCAGAAAATGGCCCAAATATTTAGGCCTCTGCACACATGTGGGAGATCTAGAAGCTGCAGGCTCCTTTTTTTTTTTTTTTTTTTTTTTTTTTTTTTTTTTTTTTTTTTTTTACAGGCAGAGTGGACAGTGAGAGAGAGAGAGACAGAGAGAAAGGTCTTCCTTTTTCCCCATTGGCTCACCCCCCAAATGGCCGCTACGGCTGGCGCACTGCGCCAATCCGAAGCCAGGTGCTTCCTCCTAGTCTCCCACGTGGGTGCAGGGCCCAAGGACTTGGGCCATCCTCCACTGCACTCCCTGGCCACAGCAGAGAGCTGGCCTGGAAGAGGGGCAACCGGGACAGAATCCAGCGCCCCGACCGGGACTAGAACCCGGTGTGCCGGCACCGCAAGGCGGAGGATTAGCCTAGTGAGCTGCAGCACCGGCACAAGGCTCCTGTCTTCAGCCTGGCTGAGCCCTGGCTGTTGTGGCCTTTGGGGAGTAAAACAGTGGATGGAGGATTTCGCTCTCTCTCTCTCTTTTTTTTTCTCTGTAACTCTGCCTTTCAAATAAATAAATAAATCTTTTAAAAAATAAAAATTTCATTTAAAATCCAGTTAAGAATTAAATGTTTTTATAAAACTTTAATAAAAAAGGCAGTATATGTGACAGACATCTAAAAAAGATCATTGGAATTAAATATATTACCTATTAGGATAGCTACATTGTATAGACTCTAACTTATATTCTTATTTTAGATACATGACCTATGAGAAACAGTTACCATTTATGAAGAGGCAAGTTGCTTTAAAGCTTAGCGCTCAGCCTGCGCTGCAGCTCACTTGGCTAATCCTCCGCCTGTGGTGCCAGCACCCCGGGGTTCTAGTCCTGGTTAGGGCGCCAGATTCTGTCCTGGTTGTTCCTCTTCCAGTCCAGCTCTCTGCTGTGGCCAGGGAAGGCAGTGGAGGATGGCCCAAGTCCTTGGGCCCTGTACCCGCATGGGAGACCAGGAGGAAGCACCTGGCTTCGGATTGGTGCAGTGCGCCAGCCGTAGCGGCCATTTGGGGGGTGAGCCAATGGGGAAAAAGGAAGACCTTTCTCTCTCTCTCTCTCTCTCTCTCACTAACTCTGTCTGTCAAAAAAAAAAAAAAAAAAAAAGCTTAGTGCTCAATTAACTCTAAGAAAACTCAACATTTTTTTTTAAAGTGTACTTTACCAATTATTTGGTGACAACCACATATAAAATCACAAAGTTTAAAAGTTAAATGAACTTTGCAAACTTGTAGGATGGATTATCTCAAATTTTTCTGAGTGGCAAATTCAGATATACATAATTAGTCAAGTCATCTCTAATCCTGCATATGGTCTGTCTACTATACTATGCAATCAAAGAAATCTAGGCATGTTGTTGTGCTCACCATGAACTTGACACAGAGTAGGTGTATAATGATTATCTGCTGACTAACTTGATTCTCTGTCTATGTGAATATGAAGAATCTCCAACAACCCAGCCAGAAAGTACAACAAAGGCTGTCCAATGGCTAACATAGTAATGGAATTTATTTTGCACTGGTGGACCATGTTCTCTCTCAAAATACAATTACTCTTACTTTAAAGCATTGTGGACCTAACATATATCTTCAGTGTTGTATAAATGAAACAACACAAAAACAAAGGAGCAAGAAGAACTGGCTGTGCTATGTAGTTACCTGAGTTGTTTACCTGGTTCTTCAATGCATAGCATAGAAGCAGCAAATCAGAATGGGCTGGGAGTAGAGACAAGCAAAAGGAAGAGGATTGTGAAAGGAAGAAACAATGCCAGCAGCAAGGTTAGACAGAGGAAGAAGATAGAAAAATTGTAAAGAACACACACAAATGTTTCATAAAGCACTGTAGGCTATCTATAATAAATCAAAATAGCACCAAAAAAAATCTCAACTCAACAGAGTAATTAATATTTATAACTATGATTCTAAGTTGGCAAGATAAGGTAAATAAAAGGTAAATTCTTTATTAAGAAGGCAGAAATGGTTGTGACACATGTTAGATATATTTCTATGTAAAATATCAAAATATAAGAATGGTTCAATGATGTGGCAAATATATATATATATATATATGATAAAACAAAAAAGTGTGTAAATTAGCATAAACATTGCTAAACACACACTTATTAAAGAAATAATTTAGAGAGGGAAAAAAAAGATACCAAATAAGCAGTGGCTGAATAAAGGGAAAAGAAAAATCCAAGAAGCTGTTTCTAGAAAAAGTCTCTGAATTAATCTATAAAGCCACTAGGTGTTGCTCTATGCCCAAAAAAGAAAATAACTAAAGGGCTCTTTTTTTTTTTTTCTAATCACATAGTCAACTTCCCTTAAATTCAATTTTTCCTTTGATTTTGCTATAGTTCTCAATAACCAAGCAAGGGGAAAGATTAGTATAATTAAGAATTATGACAAAGTAGTTATTTCTTTCCACAGGAGCAATTCGGATAGTGAGAATTACAGACACAGAAAAGTGAACCAGTCTCCTGATCTGAACAAGATCAAGGCAGTTACGCTCTTTCAGTGGCTTGGAAAGTTAAGTATTATCAAGAATCTATTCCTACCTTGCAAGGCACAGGACCATAGTGACGCATTGCTGGCACTGTGATGAATACAATGATCAACTGGAAAGGCACATGCATTGTGTAGCTAAGCCTAAGATTCCTACCCTTGCTAATTCAAACTTTTATTGATTACCTGCAATAAATACTCAATGAGCATTTAATATGTGCCAGCACATGGACCCTGATTTCAAGAAGCTTAGATTCTACTTGTATCCAGGACATGCTTGAAAATGAAATGATGACTAAAATAATGCACCAGACCCTTAAGCTGCTTGCAATTCAAGTGTAAGGGACAGCTATACATAAGAGTGCTATGTGCACAATGGTGGAATGTGACAGGCCCCCTGGAGAAGAGAGAACCAGCCTTTATTCTGTCACAGAAGGTAGTGAGGCAGTGTCTGAAATATGTCTAGAAGGAAGAACTGCTCTTACAAGAAGTGTGAAAATGGTGTAGCAGGTAGGAAAGTGAAGAGGCAAGAAAGTACTTTGTGTATCTGAGAACCAGCAGCTTTCCCAATGTGGGTGAAACATGAGATGTACAAGAGTATAGTGGAAGATAATCGGACTGAGAGAAATCTGAATTCTATGTTCTGAAGTTTGAAAATGAGGCTGGAGGAAATGGGGAGTCAGCCATGGTTTTTACTCAGAGGAAGAGCATGATGAGAGATGTGTGGTTCAGTAATTCTGTCAGTAGTGTGAGGATGGCGTTGGCTGAGGAGTGAATGGAGGCAGGAGGTCAATTAGCAGGTTAGGGAAGTAAGTCAGCTGATACATGGGGCCCCATTAAATCAGGGATACACCAATCCTCAGTAATTGTCTGGAAGGATGTCAGGGTTGAGGGAGAAGGGGCGGATCATGCCAGTGTTTCTAAGGTCAATTGAACCCTTTCACTGGAAATGGGCATTTGAGAGGAGGGCAGCTTGCTCGGGACAGGATAGATCTTTTATGAGAAGAGAAGAGTTGAGGGCATAGGATTTCATCTGAAAGCTAAAGGAGCCCTGGGTTCCAAAGCACCATCCTGGGCTACCAGTGCATCCTACATCTGAAAAGAGCAGTGGGTTGCATGGAGGGTACAACCAGACAGCACCACAGAGCTGAGTGATCCCCACACTGGAATACATGCCCAGTCATGAGGTGAAGGAAGAGTACCACCTGCTGTTAACTCAAGACATCAGTTCTGACCTCACTCTATACTAAGGTTCTCTTGTTTCATTCTGTGTGACATAGCATAGTGCTCATAAGGGGTCCAGAACAGACTCCAGGCAACTCTACAAACAACTGCAGTAGCAGCTAAGACAACTAAGACAGAAAGAAAGCATCTTTCTGCCCCAGTTCCCATATTTGAGAAAGTAGCTAACAATGCTACTCTGCCGTCTTCACAGGACACTGTGAGAACAGAATGCAATAATATACTGAAGATTCTCTCAACAGTAACACTCTTCTCTTGGGAAGGATGCCTCTTTTTTTGTCGTTGTTGTTCTCTATCCTCATCTTTCTATCCCAGTTCTCTGCCTGCCCCCTTCCACAGTGCTCCTTCCCTTCATCTCCCAGAGACCAAGAAATCCATGGGAGCTCATCAGTGCACCCTGGAAAACCACTGAGGACGTAACAGCAGGTGTCAGTCAGGCTGGGTGCAAGGACCCGATTATCCCTGCTTTGAGCCCAACAGATGTAAAAGGCTGGATTCTTAGGCTGGAAGGGCAGTTCTGTCCAAACAGGCAGCAAACAGTGATACAAAAGGGTGAGTTATTTCCCCTAAGAAAGCTCAAAGATCCTATTTCTCTTTACAGTGTAATTTTTAATATAGCATATTTAATATATATTTATTTATACTATATTTAATATAGTATATTTCCTCACAAAATGTGTTTAAATGCTGTAAAACCTGGGGCAGGCATTCAGTCTAAATGTTGATTCCCATGTCCCACATCATAGTGCTTGGGTTTAATTCCTGGCTGTAGCTCCTGACTCCAGCTTCCTGCTGGTGCAGACTCTGGGAGGTAGCAGTGATGGTTTATGTGACTGAGGTCCTCCACCCACATGGGAGACCCAGCTAGATTTCCAGCTCTTGGCCTTAGCTCTCGCCTGGTCCAAGCTCTTGTGGGCATCTGGAGAGTGAACCAGTGGATAGGAGTTCTTTCTGTCTGTCACTGTTTCTCTGCCTCTCCCATCTTAAAGAAAAGCTATAAAACTGAGAAGGGGACAAAAGCTTTGATGTGGGTAGGGGTAGGAGTTAGGAACAAGCAGACTGGACTTCAGCGGATTTAAGTATCTTGAAATAGTCAAATATAGTAGGCTAAGAGAGGCATTATCAAATGAACTCCAATATATAACAGGTAGGAAAATAATTTTTGCCATTTTACTGATGTCAAAAATTGTGACAGAGACAGGTAAAATCTTCAATTTTCTCTAAATCTGTATATGTTTTAAATTTAAAACCCGGGGTTTAAAATGTGGGTGTAATCATTTGTTCATTTGATAAGTATTATTACCACCTACTGTCTTCTATCTCGGTGTTTTGTCTATCTCATCATTTAACAGAAAATACGTAGGTTTAAATACTAGTGTCCTGACTTCCTCCACCTTGGAGAAGTTTTTCCAGCTCTCTAGCCTTGTTTCTTCATTTCTGAAATGAGGACATCAATAAAGTGACACATGGGGTTCTTGGTAGGATGAAATGAAGTCATCAGTGTAAAGCCCTCAGCACAGTCTCTACCCTAGAAAGCACATAGAAAATGCCTGTGGTGGCTGTTACTGATCTCAGCAGGGTGCAGCAACGGATGCCATGAGAAAAGTGGGCAGAGTTGATGAAGGTGACAAATGCATCACAGAGTCCCCTGTGTACTACACAAAGACTGAAGCTCATCCTCCTAGGTTTGAATCTCACTTCTGACACTTCATAGTGGCACTTTCATGAGCAAAAATTTAATCCTTTTCTGTCTCTGATTCCTTTCCTAATGGTTTAATACTTACCTACAAGGTAAGTAATACATACAGGATTGTTCTGTGGATTAAGAGTTACTCTTACACAAAATACTGAAGAACAGTACCTTGAATGCAAACAGTGCTCAATAAATGTTAGTTGTTGGAATAACTATACTGCAGGTAAGACAGGAGCTTTGTACCCTTTAAATTGTGTCATTGTTCCTGACTCTAACTTGCTTAAAATCTTCTGGAGATAGTCCCAAAGGGACAAATACCATATGTTCTCCCTGATCGGTGACGACTGACTGAACACCAAGAGGGAAACCTGTTGGAGTGAGGTGGACACTATGGGAAACGGTGGCTTGATCAGCATAGCCCTGACTGTTAATGAACAACTTAATACATTATCCCTCTTAGTAGTTTTTTTATCTGTTCTACTTAATATGACTGGTTTAGATCTGTAATTGATGCACCGTTATTCTTAAGTGTTGAAAATTAACTGAAATGTGATCCCTGTTGAACATGGTGGTGGGAATGGGAGAGGGAAGAGATGTATAATTTGGGACATGCTCAGGCTGACTTGCCCCAAGTGGTGGAGTTGGAAGCATACCAGGGGATTCCAATTCAATCCTATCGAGGTGGCATGTACCAATGCCATCTCACTGTTCCAGGTGATCAGTTTCAGTTCACAGTTGGTCATGGTGGAGGGACTGGGAGTCAAAGGGAGCACATAGACAAGTCTAGTACCTGCTAACGCTAACCGATGGAGGAAATAAAGGGGAGAGTGATCCAACATGGGAAGTGAGATACTCAGCAGACTCATAGAATGGCAGATGTCCTAAATAGCACTCTGGCCTCAGAATCAGCCCTAAAGGCATTCGGAGCTGGCTGAAAAGCCCATGAGAGTATTTCAGGCATGGAAAGCCAAGACACTCTGGCAAAAGATCTCTGCGAGTGAGATCCCAGTGGAAAGAACAGGTCTTCAAAGAAGGAGGTACCTTTCTCTGAAGGGAGGAGAGAACCTCCACTT
This sequence comes from Oryctolagus cuniculus, assembly GCF_964237555.1. NCBI lineage: Eukaryota > Metazoa > Chordata > Mammalia > Lagomorpha > Leporidae > Oryctolagus > Oryctolagus cuniculus. The sequence continues at coordinate 62,926,102 of NC_091435.1, read as the reverse complement.
TGACTATGACCTTGTCTAAACAAGATAAGAGTCGGAGAACTCAGAGGGCTTCCATAGCCTTGGAAACTCATGACTGGAGCATAGGGAGATTACTGATGCCATAGACAGGAGTGTCAATTGGTAAAGTCAACAACAGGAGTCACTGTGCACTTACTCCTCATGTAGGATCTCTATCCTTAATGTGCTGTACATTGAGATTTAATGCTATAACGAGTACTCAAACAATATATTTCACTTTGTGTTTCTATGGGGGTGCAAACTGTTGAAATCCTTAATGCATACTAAACTGATCCTCTGTAAAAAAAAAAAAAAAAAAGAAAAAAAAGAAAAAAAAAGAAATTATCAATTCCCAACTTGACTCTCACTGGGATTAAACATGACAATAGGTCTGCTCTGATTTCATCATCATTTAAAAAAAATCATCTATTATTTTTCACTTTATGTTTCTGTGTGGGAGCAAACTGTTGAAATCCATACTTGATGTATACTAAGCTGATCTTCTGTATATTAAGATAATCAAAAATGAATCTTGATGTGAATGGAAGGAGAGAGGGAGTGGGAAAGGGGAGGGTTGTGGGTGGGAGGGACGGTATGGGGGGGAAGCCATTGTAATCCATAAGTCGTACTTTGGAAATTTATATGCATTATATAAAAGTTTAAAAAAAAATGGGGAAGGGCATCCCATGTTCATGATCAGAAGGCTTAACGGTGGTAAAATGTCAATGGTTTTGCTTTTTGGAGAAACAGTGTAATCCATCCTAAAATTCATGTGGAGTCTCAAGGGACCCCAGATAATACAAAGTAAACCTGACAATAAAAAAAAAAAAAATCTTCTGGATATAATACTTACACATAGTATGGTAAGAAAAAATTTTTAAAATAAGATCTTTACCATTGAGTTTATAATAAAGTATAAAACTAAAAATATCTAAGTGCTAGAACATATAATACTAATAGTAAGGGTTGTAAGGGATTAGGAAGAGCAGGATTCTAACTTAGCTGAAGAAATTATGAAGTGTTGCCTGGAGAAGGCAAAGGAGCGATAGTACAAATAAAACAAAACAGAGGCCATCGTTGTGGTGTAGAGGGAAAAGCCGCCACCTGTCACGCCAGCATCCCATATCAGTGCTGGTCTAAGACCCAGCTGCTCTACTTCTGATCCAGCTCCCTGGTAACATACCAAGGAAAGCAGCAGAGGATGGCCCAGGTGCTTGGGCCCCTGCACACATGCAGGAGACCCAGAAGCTCTGGGTTCATGGCTTTGGCCTGGCATGGCCCCCGCTATTGCCACCATTTGAGGAGTGAATCAGCAGATGGACAATCTCTCCCCCCTTCTCTGTCTGTAACTCTATCATTCAAATAAATTAAAAATACATATTTAATATATAAAAATTATTTTTAAATTTCACTCATATAGAAATTTAGATACATGTGATCTAAAATTTTTAAATGGCAGATAATAGTCAACAAGTGAAAATCAGAGATTCTTCTTGAAGCTTTAAGTTCACTTACAGGAGTTAAGATCTCTAAAAACTGGAATCTTAAGACAGAATCAGCTGCATGGGCATATACTTGTGTCTTATTTGTTTCCTGACATGCCTTGTACACAGAAGGCACGCAAATACTTTCCAAATGATCAAGTGCAGGAAAAGATGGTATGCAGTTCTGCCTGTGCAATTACACAACATGCCCTTTAATGGTCTTAAAGGAAGTGTGCCATTATCCGCTGACATCTTCTCCACTAACTGTGAAGCTAACTCAGCTACTTTGCTGAAGCTATATTTTCAGTATTGATTTCTCCAGGTATGAAAAAGTCGTTCCCTTCTTGAGCACCTTGCAACAAAGAGAATAAATTATAACTGTAATTTCCTACAAGGTTTCAATGGACAAGGAAGTCAGTGTGTGTGTGTGTGTGTGTGTGTGTGTGTGTACGAGTGCACGTGCTGCTAAAGCACATTACAGCCTGTGGGAGTAATGCCTGATATAATTGAAGCTTTCGAGTATGAAACGCCTAGAATAACTTATGGTAATAATGCTAATATACCTGCAAGAATTCTTTCCAAGAGAATTAAAAATGCCTTACAGGTTTTATTTAATTAATGTTCATAGTAGTCTGGGAGTTAGAAGCAAGCAGGTATTATTATTAACTCTATTTCCTAGGATAGAGGGCAAACAAAAAATAGCTCAGTCAGAACTTTCCCACTGTTATTTGTTGATTCCACAAGAGAGCCAGGCATTCTAAAATCACAGACCCAAAGCCTAAAGTACTTGCCATTCATCTGAAACTATAGCTTCCCATAGTCATTCACCTAATAGAAATTGATGCTTTTAAAGCTTGTTATCAGCCTGACTACTCTGCCTAACTTCTAATTTTCCATGTCCCCCAATTAGCCTCCTTCTGTTGCAGCCAAGATGACTTTCTGTTGTTCACTTAGGTTTAACACTAAATGCCATCTTTTCAAGATTAACCCAAGGCTTTCTATACATTATATGCTGAGTACCTGTCCCTTCCACATCTTCTCAATTGTTACCTCCCTGCCTTCATCTTACAAATATAATTTAGATTCACATTTTTACTAAAGTAAGTAACAAGTGTAACAGATAATATTTTGTCCTGGAGATGATGGCTAGTAATTCAGATAAAGTTTTTCCACTTTATTCGTTGTATTTTCTTCTTTAAGTAATTCCCTGATATGAAATACAAGGGTATAACTAACTGCCTTCACTTCAGTTCTTCCTAGAGTTTGTGGGTGATGAAAACATTATCAGTTATAGTATATTTTTTTGTTTCAGGTTCCTTTAAAAAAAAAAGACATCCATTCATATCTCTGGACATTGAGACTGGTTTTCACCTCCTCTGTAGCTCCCTGCCAGTCCATATTCATCTGACACATATTTGATTGATTAAACAGCTTTTAGATTTCTGACTTAACCCCATAGCAGTAAAGGATAGAGAAAGCAGTGTTATCGATGGCTATGTAATTACAGCATATTATTTATTTCCTAATGAGATTTCTATGTTTATATTTTACTGGCGCTCAGCTGATTCACTTAGTTTGCCACATTTGAGTCAGGGTCCTCTCCTTTATGTCTCTTGCCCAATCCATCAATTTTGTTTCCTCAATGAATAATTTTGTACCAACAAACACTGAATTTTAAAATCTAAAATAGTTCTGCATTTCAATGTACTTTGGGATAAAGAAAATACATAGTTGATTATTTGTATGAAAAATAAAAGACCCAAAGCAATCAATCTATAAATCAAAATGATCTTCTACAGACTTTTTTTTTTTTTTTTGTGAGATTAAGTCTCAGGCAGAATGAACAGGGAAACCTCCTCTCTTTATGAATAATATTTCTGGAGCTGGCACTGCGGAGCAGTGGGTTAAGCTGCAGTCTGCAGTGCCAGCACCCCAGGTAGGCTCCAGTTCCAGTCCTGGCAACTCCACTTCTGTCCAGCTCCCTGCTAGTGGCCTGGGAAATCAAAGAGGATGGTCCAAGTGTTTGGGGCCCTGTACCCATGTGGGAAACCAGGAAGAAGTTCCTGGTTCCTGGCTTTGGCCTGGCCCAACCCTGGTCATTGTGGCCATCTGGGGAGTGAATTGGCAAGTGGAAGATTACTCTGTTGTCTCTTCTTTCTCTCTGTAATTCTGCCTTTCCAATAAATATATACATCCTTTTTAAAAGAATAATAATATTGCAGAATAAGAATTCTGTCATGGCATGTATCCATTATGACTGGATCTTTTCTCTGGCAGAAATTTTTTAGAATGTCACTTTGACTGGTCACACCTTCTAATATCAATAGACTTCACAGTAATTATTCCAAATGTTGGAAAGGTGAAATTTCTGTGCCTCTCTCGTCTCCTTGTCCTGTTAATTGTTAGGAAAACATAAGTACACATTAATCTCTTTGTCTTATTTTCATCTGCTTACAGATATAAGTGTCTGAAATTCTATGACCATGTCCACTTATCTGGAATAAGACTTTACACAGATATCTCAAGTGTTAAGTGAAGTCTACAGTTATCTATGAGATAAACTCTCACAGATATCAAATAGTATTTACATAGAGCATTATTTCATATAACTTTCACTGCTTTATTGTTTCAATATACTTCAAATTGTTTCCAATAATTACCTACGTATTCCTGAGATGAGAGGTAGGGGATATAAAGACAGATGGGTTCTCAGAAATGGTTCCTAAAGACCTAACACTGCCACCTTCTGAGCATAGATTTCTTTCTTCTGTAAGGGTCACTTCTTTAAGTCAGTTAGCGATCTCTCTCTCTTTTAAGAGTTCTTTAAACATTGGTCTACCTCCACACTGTTTTAATTGCTTGTGTCAGAACTCTGCCTTTTTGAAAGAGAGTGGGAGAACTTCTCACTGAAAAAAACCTAAAAGGCAAAACTGTAAGCAAAGTGGTGGTGGTGGAATGTATCTTTTACTTTGACTAACATGCCTAAGTTCTGCAGACCTTGATTTGTTTCTATGAGTATTTGAAAGTTAAAAAGAATGTTAAAAGGTGTTGGGACTAAAACACTGCCAAATTCTAATCTGTTAGGAAAGATGATGCTGATTTTCCCAATACAACACACTCTTGGAAAGAGTATGAGTCAGACTTAGTGGAAAGGTCAAGTGTGCATTATTAATGCAACATTCACTTTTGGAACATGTTTGGCATACTCTACACCTAAGCAACGGATAGTGTGAATTGCCATGAGCTAGCAGCCATGTGTTAGAAAGTGAAACAATGTCTGACAAAGCCATTGTGTTAAGAAGTACAAACAAGTTGAATAACAAGTAGGCAAAGGCACAAAGTGACACATTTTTCAGTTATAGATTAGCACAATGTAAATAACCACCAGTATACCAACTGGTACATTTTTTGCTACACTGAATTGAACACAATCAAAATAAACTTAAAGTGAATATACAGTGAGTAACTAGGATTGCAAATATAAACTGTAACTAATAAAAGCCTTATATAATGTAAATAGCACCTGAAGCTGAACAGGCTTCCCCGGCAATCTGTATGGCATACTTACAACTTTGAAACAAAAGTTAAAAAAAAAAATCTGCAATAAAATTCAGATAACTGCTCTTTTTCCTTTAAGGGCTCTGCTAGTTGGAGTTAGAAAATTTCCATCTTAAGAAACTAAGTGTAGTAAAATAACATGAGCTGCAGGTTAATTTGACTGGCCTCTGTTAATTGGGCCTGGAAAATAGAGGAATCCCACAAATGTAAACTATGTTGGTTAACTGCCACTACCTGCCCATCAAAATCATATACGAAAGCATTTAGCAAAAGCGGTCCAGTAACCAGACAATGAAACTGAGGTCATAAGGGCCTAGGTCCTTTTCATTTTAAAGAATAAAACAATCTTGTAATGCCATGTTTCCTGGATTTCAAACAGGAGTTTGGAAATAGGAGACTAAAGACACCAACAGGTTTCCCTTTTTTTATTTTTAAACTATCAGCTTTCCACTAGTGAATCTAAATGAGAACATCACAAAGGCAGTAGATGCATTATCACAGGACCTCACTTACAGACTCATGACACAGTCATGGTTAATGCCAATTATCTGCACACTGAATTTCTTTTTTTAATGTTTGCTTTCACTTACTTGAAAAAGAAGGACAGTGAAAGCAAGGAGAATGTGTGTGTGTGTGTGTGAAAGAGAGAGAAGGAGGGGAGAATAATCCTCCATCTGCTGGTTAATTCTCCAAATGCCTGCATAGCCAGGGTTAGGCTAGGCCAAAGCCAGAAGCCTGGAACTGCCATCCAGGTCACCGATGTGGGTGGCAGGCGCTAAGCATTTGGGCCATCATCTCCTGTCTTCCAGGATGCATTAGCAAGAAGTCTGATCAGAAGTTGAGTAGACAGTACTGGAACTGGTACTCTGATAGGCGATACAGCTATCCCAAGTGGCTGACAACGCATACCTCTCTATACACGGCATTTCTTATCCGTATGTTCCCATGGAACCTCAGAGTCTGAATGTGTTTGTGTCCTCTTGCTTTTATTTACACCACTTCTGTCACCCTCAATGCACCAGATGCACCGACAGATCTTAATGAGAACAATTATAGTAAAGTTTGTTCATGAGCTGTAAATAGTGATACTGCAGAGATCACAATGTGAACAGCATACAAACGGCTGTGTTCTCAATCTCCAGCATGTGCTGAGTGGAGGGGGTGGGCGCTGGCTTACCTCTGGTGTGCCAAGAGCATGTTCTCCAGCTAACAGCAGCATGCTCAGACCTCCCATTTGAGTAGGATCTAAATAAGGTGAAAACAAACCATCAATGTATAAGCATAAAGGCCATACAATCCATAAACCGTAAAAAAGAATACTCGAGCAATCAGAAATCCAACAAAACCACATATAACCTTTTACACTCTTTATAAAACAGTAACCTGGCACACACGTGCCTATTAAATTCTACTGTTGTCCTGCCATTCCAACACAGAACTTTCTCAAATACCACAGCTGTTTATAGCATGATTATCTCCTAATGGGAGACTTCTTTCCTTACTACATGGGAGTGTAAATAGGATTTAAAAAAAAAAAAAAAAAAAGAGTGCTTATGCTTGTCTTCCAAGAAGTCTGAGACTGTTATTCCTGCATTGCAAAAAAAAAAAAAAAAAAAAAACAGGCTGAAGAACACAGAAAAATTTACCAAATGGGTCTCTAAACTACTGGGCTTTTTTCAAATAACTGTCCACCAACAGTTTCAAAACAAGTTTAAATTAACTGATGATTTTTGACTTTTTGAATCTTAAGAGTAGCCAGGTTTTTGCTCAAAAAGCCTTAAAAATTTAAAATTAATAATTTTTGTTATCAAAGGTTTCTGTTTCCATTCTTTCAATAATCAACAGAAACAGAAAGGCAAAATAAAAATAGTAAACTGATAGATCCATGACCCAAGTTGTATCTAAACAAAGATAGGATTAGATTAGAAACCAACATCCTCCAAGATTATCTTAAATGAACTAAAACTCAGAAATGCAATGAAAGAACATATGTGAAAATGCCAACTCACTGCCTCTCATAGTACACACAGGTCCTCAATAAATGTGTATTTTAGAAATCTCTCTATGATTGAAAATGAAGATAAGTTATATGTTCATAGACATTCAGTTGTTTATTTTTTTGTTTCTTTTGGTTAAAGGTTATGCCTCTAAGTATATCTGTGTATACAACCTGTCCTGGAAGCCATTTTTAATATTTTAGATACATTTTCTTTAAGAAGTAAAAAAATTCTGAAGTAGAAAAAAGCTAGAGTTGTTAGAGGGACAAATTTGTTGCCAAATGATCCATTATTTAAGAAACAGCTCAATAATGGGAAGCAGTGACACAGAAACACATACAAAATATACAGCAACACTGGCTTATGGAATGAAATGAAGATATTTATTATTGGTTTAATATTCCATAAATGTTCAGCTTAAGAACTACTGTGGCTGCTAAAATAGATACTTAAATTTATTTAAAACTCAAAAGAGGGACGTGAATTTAGTAGAAAGGACAAATTTAGTTTGGTATTTGAGAATATTTTGTGGCTGTTATCCTAAGGGATGGGTTGGATGACAGCATTTGAAAGATAAGAATACGCTAATTCAAGTTACAAAGTAAAACAGGGAGCCCCATTACATGGTAAGTTATCTATCAATGTGATTTTGCAAGAAGTTTGCTGCATAGATCCTAAAACCTCAGCCAAAAACTTACCATCAGCTTTTATATTAATTTATAGTTATATAATGTTTTATTTATTTATTTGAAAGACAGAGTTAAAGAGAGAGAGGTAGAGACAGAGGGAGAGGTCTTCCATCCACTGGTTCACTCCCCAGATGGCCACTGTGCAGATCCAAAGCCAGGAGCCAGGAGCTTCTTCCAGGTCTCTCACGTGGGTGCAGGGGCCCAAGGACTTGGGCCATCTTCTGCTGATTTCCCAGGCCATAGCAGAGAGCTGGATCAGAAGAGGAGCAGCTGGGAATAGAACCAGCGCCCAAATGGGATGCCAACACTTCAGGCCAAGGTCTTAACCCACTGCACCACAGTGCCGGCCCCAATGTTTTTAGAATTATAAAAAATATATTCACATAAATAGCACACTTTCCAGGAGGGCTTATATTACAGTTTTCCTTTCATTGATTGAAAATCACATAGGTGATTCAAAATTACAAAACATCAAGTCACGAGGGGTATTGGGCAAAGCAAAAGAAATTTCATGTCAAAGAAAATTTAAATTGGCCTTTAAAAGCCCTTCATGATCCCCAAATCCAGATAGCTAAGCACTAGGTTTTAATTACAGGCAAACTCATTCACTTTCATCTTATTGGAAAGGGCCATAATTAGAAATATCAGACCACTGTTATCCATTATATACAAATTTAACCAAAGCTCTGATCCTTGATTATCTAATGAGATAACTCTGACTGAGGTATATTCCTTCTTTCTTGTACTTTGCCTTAAAGAGTGGGCTTTTAAAAGCTGATTGTAAGGGGCCACTGCTTTGGTGTAGTAGGCTAAGCCTCCACCTACATCGCTGGCATCCCAAATGGGTGCCGATTTGTGTCCTGGCTGCTCCTCTTTGATCCAGCTCTCTGCTATAGCTTGGGAAAGTGGTAGAAGGTGGCCCAAGTGCCTGGGCCCCTGCACCTACAAGGGAGACCTGAAAGAAATTCCTGGCTGCTGGCTTCAGATCGGCCCAGCTCTGGCCATTGCAGCCATTTAGGAAGTGAACCAGTGGATGGTCTGTATCTCTACCTCTCAAATAAATAAAATCCTAAAAAAAAAAACTTTATTGTAAATACCCTGGTTGGAATCCAGTTTCCACTTTCACTTTATAGGTAAAAGACTGATTAATAAAGTATCAGAAACAATGCTCCAAAAATACAGTTTTCATAGCTTTCTGTGGTTTACCTACAGTTACTGTCTGGTTTGTGAAGAGCAGATATACAAAAAAAAAAGTCCCACATACCCACATATACTGATCTAGATTTAGAAATGGAAAAAAAAAAAAAAAAACCAACAACACTGGATACTAAGTGATTTGATTACAAGCCAGTCCACCACACCCCCTTTTTGGTCTTGATAATAAAATCTTTTAGAAAATACTCCAAATAGTACAACCTGGGAAGTCTAGAGAGCTAAGACTAATAACAAGTGGAAGCTAAAATTGTTTAAAATGATACCTAAACAAGGACAGATCTCCATGTTTTGAGAATTGTAGGTAAAAGTATTGCTTTGGGAGCTCACATAGAATGATGCTACAAACACATACATAACAAGGACCTGAAGACTTTGTTTCCCATAATGCTACCATTAATGTGAGACTCACCTTTTAAAAGCATAAAGCATTTATACCGAGCATGCCACAGACTTTTTATACCATGAAAAACACACTGAACTATTTAAGTATCATTATGTCTGCCAGCTATTTAAAAAAAATGTGGCATCACAATGTTGTTCAACCTTCTTTCCCAAACTTTCCATACTGAGGATGGTTTAGTACTCTGAAGAAAATTTGCTTACAACACTGAAATAGAACCTTACAGCTCCACACAACTTCACCTCTTCACCCTGCCCAATCTTCCCAAACTCATCCTGGAAAGTTCCTTTTCTGATTGCCGCATTTGTAGCAGTCAGGAAAAACAGCCATTTGTGTGGTGAAAATACATACTTTATTTCATGGTAATACAATAGCATTCCTTACCACCCAAAGAGTATTAAAGGTCTCATGACACATGGGACCATCTGGAATTTTAAACTTGTCTGGCTTACACAGGAATGAGGGTAGGAAGGGGGAACAGGATGGGAATTCTAAGGCACAGCTGTCAGATTCATCTCAGACTAGTGATGAAGTTGTTCATTCGGTGACCTCAGTGTTTCAAATACACAGATGATCTACATAATTGTGGCTTTTTAAGTATCCATGATAACTAATGTTCCTACTGGCACAGCTTAATAGTAAGCTATTTTGTTAACATTATAGAATTTCATAAGCTCCTAACAACATCCAAATTACTGTCTGTTTTTCCAAACTGTCAATGTCAAGAATCAAATAATACCCTTATAATGATTCCACCATTCAGTCTGTATCTCCTTCCTTTAATTATACGTAATTCTATTTATATATGTTCCAATTCATTAAGATATGCTACATATTTGCCACTGCTTCATACTGGTCATAAATTTTGCTCCTGTTTCTATTATTTAAAAAAAAAATACTACCTAAATGCATCACCCCATCCTAGGCAAATGGGCAGAAACCGTGTCTAAACTTACCGGCCATTCCAAAGTTAAGCTGAGGCATTTCTTCAGTCTTGGCTTTCTTGGGGCTTGGCAAATCTCTTGACGAGTCAGATGGGAAGGCCCAGAGTTTTTTTCGTGGATTGACAGTGGGTGTTGGAGACTTCACAGGCTTGTTTGTGGTAGGACACCATTTGTAGCCAGGATTTGCTTTCATAAATGCATCTTTATACTATAAATAACACAACAAACAGCAGGCTTTCATTAACATATAGACTGAAAAAGTTCTAATATGCTTCACCCCATTGCCCCATTTACATAATGAGTAAGGAAAGCACTTTCCATGACTTCTGTGGTTTTCCTTGCAGAGAAGTGGCAATCCTAGCACAGGCCTCTAGAGACAGGACCTGACATTGATCTATTAGAAACCCCATTGGTGGGAGGAGGGTACAGAGGCTGCACACTTTGTATCTTTTAATTCTCACTTCTTTTTTTTTTTAAGTAACCAAGGAACTGCCTGGCTTTGGAGGAGAAGAGTTGTTGTTTGCAATGAAAAGAGCTAAGTAACCAGAAAAGAGAACAAGCAGAGTTCAAATCCCAGCATTTCTACATAGGGGATGGTCACTAAAGTCAGAGAAAGCAACCTACTTGGGCCTCAACCTTAGACTGCATGAACTGAGGATAACAGCTCCAAATGCCCAGGATAAACAGTGTTGCAGAGTGCAACCACTACTTCAAAGTAAGCTTCAGATACACAGTACAAAGTGTGACTCAACACCAGGGCCAATGAACAGATTCTACTCACTGCTTAATTTAATTAATAAATATGAAAAAAAATTATTTTGTGCTTTGATATACTAGTAGTTTGACAGATGCAAGCAAACTTAGAGAGCAAATTACACGATTATTGGTTAAAGGAGTCAGGATCACAGGTGGCAGAAAGGGCAACATGATAGGCTCTTTCCAGCAACTGGAAGACACAAGGTCACTTAGAGGAATGTGCATTAGATGCAGATTTATGACAATCTTGGCTCAAAATGCATGTCTGCTTCAGCTGGTTGTGAAGATTAGGCAGGTTTCTTAAGCTTTCTCAGCTTTAATTTCTCCATCTATAAAGTATAACTGTACCTGCCAATGTCCAAAGTTCTGTAATAACTGCACATGATCAGATACATGAATGAGCTCCAAGAGCTCTGATGTGTGAGAGTACAATTAATCCACCACAAACTTCATGTTTTACTTGGTTTCAACCTTCACTGATGACATATTTCCTTCTCCTTTCTTTTTCTGTGGCTTTTTCCTGTTACTTTCTGCCAACTCTGTTTCCCCTTTGACGAGAATAACAAATATTTTTATTGCTATTTATTCCTGAAAAAATGTATTTTCCATGTATTCTTCAACTTTTATATGCTATTATTGCTCAATATTTTATTAATATAATCATTCTATTCCAAAGGCTTGCCTTTTAAAATAGTGACTCAAAATATTTTTTAAAATTTAACCCAATAAGAAACAAAAGCATCCCTTTTAAACTTGGTTTAAATAGTACAAGAGCACTTCAAAAACTTCATGAAAAATGGAACTAGAAGTTTATTTTTGTGGAAAAAAAAAACTTGAAATCAATAATTTTTCCACAACATGTATTTTCTGTGAACTTTTTGAAGATTTCACATATGTAACTTAGATTAATTTCTTTCCACCATTTCAATTTAAAACACATAAATGAAAATTATAATTTAGATAATGCATGTTAATAGCTAATTGTCTAGAATTATTCCAAAGTCACATTAACTCTAATTTTATGAATATTTTTATTTTTGACATGTAAGATGTAAATAAACCTACCTACTGACACTTAGACACGTATGTAAACGAAAGGTAAGCATAAAAAATTATAGGATATAGTTCACCTATCTCAGCAAAATAATGAAACTGGGATTCAAGGCCAGAGACAAACTAGAATTTACCATCACATAGTGGAAAACGTGTTTGGAGGTATCAACTGTGACAGAAGAGATACACTGCCACAGTGCATTCATGTGCGTGGGGGATTTACATATTAAGCTGAGGCAGACAAATAGCCTTGCCTGTTGTCTGGAGGGGAAAGTGATGAATGGCTGGGTGAGGCAGAAATGAAAGTAGCAGACACATGCATCATTATTGTGTCCCAGTAAAAGGCACATGGGCTGGGTTTGTGAGATGAACAGTCACTTGGACAAAGGTCACCGCTCTATAAAGTGACAAAAGACTTTCAAACAAATTGATTAACATATTTGTCATGAGAAACAAAGTTCCCTCTCTTCAGTGCTGCCTTCCATCCTCCCTGGGTTGATCTGCTGGATATGCTGTTTCTCAGCAAGACGTTCTATCTTCTGCTAAGAATCATTTGGTAATTTGCTTCAGTGAAGATCAGTAAGTATAATGGCAATAATACTGTCATCCTAACGAATGCATTCGTACCAGCATCAACTATTTTTAAAACACTGATGACACTAATAAACGCCAGCTTCAACTAATTCATAATTGGTAACTGGTGCTGAAGACAAAGTAAAGCAGTGACAATCACCACACCTCAATCATCTTTCTTTCTCTGGCACGGAGGCCTCAAAACCGCATCTCAAGTACTTTGTGAACACTAAGAAATCACAGACACTGAGATACTGGGGAGAGAGAAGAGTATGGAGTAGAGAAGTCTCTACCTTCACATCGCTTACAGTCCACCCTGAACAACACCAAACATATTATTTCTTTAAGCCCTCCTCTTGACTCAGACATGAAAAATGGTTCTGCAACAGGTATATAAAAATGGATGCAACCTATGAATGAGATAACAGAGGGCAAGACAAAGACCTGGAATATGTACACTGTTGTGGAAAATGATAATTGAGTGTTTACTCTGAGGGCCAAAACTCTGTAGCTGTAATTCAATATTAATCATTAGATTCTCAAACTCAAGGTAAACATTCAATATCATGACGATATGTTTTAGTTCAATGAAGCATACAATAGGCATAAGGGTTAATAATGTGAGAGAGAGAGAGAGAGAGAGAGAGAAAGAGAGAGAGAGAGAGAGAGAACAGTAGCATATAGTCCTGGTTTAAAAGCTTACATGGAGACGTCAAAGCACACAGGCGAATACAAGCAGTGCATGAGCACTAAGAGGCGAGGCGAGGCAGAAAACAGCCCCAGGATGTGAGGGAGGGGGTCTATGGGTCCTGGGGACTGGGCGTTTGACACAGGCCTAGTCACCTGTACTGATGAGATTACTAGGAAAGAGAAAGCTGAATAAGGGAAAATGAGCATAGATTTTGTGTATAGGCTGACAGACATAGCTGTGTGCAACTATTAGCATGAAGTCCAACCACCTGGGCAAAATCCACCATCATGAGATTGAAAAGGCCAGAGAGGCAGGTCCCACCATATCCAGATTTAGGTTGTCCATGTTAGAGATGGAGGAGGAAGTCAATCACAGGCTACTGGTTTTAAGACTTCAATGAAAGATGACTAGAAAACTACTAAATTCATATTAAATACTGATTTTTAAAAATTCTGCTGAAATGAAAATTCACCTCATGGCCTCCAATTTCTTTCTTATTCTTTTTTTTAAAAGATTTATCTTATTTATTTGAAAGTCAGAGTTACACAAATAGAGGAGAGGCAGAGAGAGAGAGAGGGGTCTTCCATCCACTGGTTCACTCCCCATTTGTCTGCAATGACCAAAGTTGCATCGATAGAAGCCAGGAGCCAGGAGCTTCTTCCAGGTGCAGGGGCCCAAGGACCTGGGCCATCTTCTGCTTTCCTAGGCCACAACAGAGAGCTGGATCAGAAGTGGAGCTGCTGGGACTCAAACCAGCGCCCATATGAGATTCCAGCACTGCAGGCAACGGCTTTACCTGCTATGCCACAGCACCAGCCCCATGGCCTCCAATTTCCTACTGCAAATTTCCAGTAAAGTGGATAGTCAGACACACTTCCTGACTCATACAAGGTGCTCAATAAATGCTGGCTCTCTTGTGCCCCAGTCATCCCCATGTTTCATCAGCAATGGTAACAATGTATCAGTTCAGTGTCTGATAGTATTGTTATTTGGTATTGGCATTAAATACATATCCATTCACACTATTTTGCCACCTCCATATATGGTAATTGTATTATGTAACAAAAGACATCTATTATATTAAAAATGGGGGTCTTGGGGCTGGTGCTGTGGCATAGTAGGCTAAGCCTCTTCCTATAGCAGCAGCATCCTATATGGGCACCAATATTTGTCCTGGCTGCTGCTCTTTTGATCCAGCTCTCTGCTTATGTCTTAGGAAAGCAATAGAATATGGCCCAAGTGCTTGGGTCCCTACACCCATGTGAGAGACCCGGAAGAAGCTCCTGGCTTCAGATCAGCCCAGCTCTGGCCATTATAGCCATCTGGGGAGTGAACCAGCTGATGCAAGACCTTCTTCTCTGTTTCTCCCTCACTCTGTAATGCTACCTTTCAAATAAATAAATAAAACTTAAAAAAAAAGGGAGTAGTCTCAACATTAAATACTTTGTAGATCATTTACAAAAATGTAAATCTGATCTGAAAAGCACCTTAATATTCATGAAAGATATATTTACCAGCTGATCTCCAATTGTTTATTTTTAATGGGGATGGGGTAGTATCTAAAAGCCCACCTGCATTTCTAGCTATTATTACAGTCTAGGTTTCTCAGCAGACTGAAAGAGACATGGCAATCCAAATGTGACCCAGTAATAGGGGGCTTGGAAAATGTGTATATAAAGAAAAACAACTGGGAAATATTACCACAAAATAAAATCTACCATAATCGTGAAAAGAGATGCTACAGGAAACTATCTGATTTTTAACAGTGATTCAACACTAATTTTATAAGAATATATTCCACTGGGTGCTCTTTAACACACACTTTATTTTATAAGCATATACTCAAAGGAAGCTAAATATTTAACACATTTCATTTTATAAGCGTATACTCTACAGGGAGCTAAATCTTTAACACATTTCATTTTATAAGCATATTCTCTACAGTGAACTAAATATTTAGCACATATTTTATTTTATAAGCATATACTCTGCAGGGGGCTAAATGAACCCTTAATATATTCTGAGCCAGCTGTCTCACTTCCCATAAGCAGCAGCAATAACATTCTACAAGGGCAGAAGAGGACAGGGAGAGACTTGAGAAGTAGCACTAATCTGTACTTCCTTAGTTTGAAGACCTTTCCTTCACAAAAATTTTAAAATTATCATGAAGATAACATGACTTGAAGAACTATGTGATCTAAGTTATTCTTGCTATCTGTTTCTAATAGGGAGGAAAATTATTTAGGATGTTTCATGTGACAGAACATTGAACTAAATTTATGGTTTTGACTGAATAAGTTATATATAAATCTGCACAATGTTTATGATAAAACAACTCCACCAGAAACAACTCACTTGAAAATGTGGCTTGACTATGTGACCATGGCTGAATATGTGTCTGGTTGTTTTATTGTGGAAAGTCATCAAGAAAAAAACTGAAAGCAAGGCAGTTGTCTATAGATATGGCTACTTAAATGGGCTATGAGCGTGATGATTTTTAACCTGACAACAGCTTTTTACATATAATTTTAAAAATATGATTTTAGTGCTTATTTTGGGTAATTACGCAAAAAGTCAGTTTATTAATTTAAAAAGTAAAAATTTAAGAATTTCTTTAAAAGTACAATTTTCTTCATTTTTAAAAAATAGACAAGGATCTAGATGAGAAAACTAGTAAACAACTACTTTCTGGAAATGTATAAAAGACAAAGATTCATGTTAACTAATTTGAATTATAAAATCCTTACATTTTCTTAAAATTATGTTCACATAGGTTTAATAATTTCCTTAAACACTCTGAACTTTCTGCTTCCAAAATTGTTTACAGAATGAATTTTCAAATTTTTCCAATGGTGCAAAGCTAACTTTTTCCCATGTCTTTTTGAATGATCATTAATTCTTTTTTTTAACAGTGTCATACTTCAGTTTATTTTATAATCATAAGCTTAACCCTCCACTAAATAAAGAATTCAATAAATAGTAAGG
The DNA here is from genome assembly GCF_964237555.1 of Oryctolagus cuniculus. NCBI lineage: Eukaryota > Metazoa > Chordata > Mammalia > Lagomorpha > Leporidae > Oryctolagus > Oryctolagus cuniculus. The sequence goes on along the minus strand of NC_091435.1, from coordinate 62,909,760 downwards.
AGAAAAAAAAAAAACAAACACTGATCCTCAACAGTAGAGACAACTGTAAACATTAATCAATTCTCAAAATGTCAATTTCACTCATATACCTTACTTTTTTTTTGTACTCTTAGTTACCACAGATCATGGAAACATGCTATTTGTCTTTTAGAGACTGGCTTATTCCATTAAGTATAATGGTTTCCAGTTGCATCCATCTTGTTGCAAAAGAAAGGATTTCATTCTTTTCATGACTGAGTAGTTTAACATATAAATGTTATTATGTGTGTGTATATATGTATATATATATATATCTGTTGATAGGCATCAGGATTAATATATCTTAGCTATTGTGTAATGAACTGCAATAAACATGGGGGTACAGAAAACTCTTTAATATGCTGATTTCATTTGGTTTGGGTAAATTCCCAAGAAGAATGAGATGGTTGGGTCATATGGTAGATCTATTTTCAGATTTCAGATATATTCTTTTCAAATTTCAGAATCTCCATACTGTCATCCACAATGGCTGTAACTAGTTTACATTCTCACCAACAGTGGATTAGGGTGCCTTTTCTCCCATATCCTCTCCAGCATTTTTTTTTTTTTTTTTGATTTCTGTATGACAGCCATTCTAACTAGGGTGAGGTAAAACCTCACTGTGCGTCTGATTTGCATTTCCCCTATGGCTAGTGACCCAGAGCATTTTTCTCATGTGTCAGTTGACCAACTGAATTTCATCCTTTGGAAAATGCCTTTTCAAGTCCTTTCTCCATTTCTTTTTTTTTTTTTAATATTTTATTTATTTATTTGACAGGTAGAGTTACAGACAGAGAGACAGAAAGAAAGGTCTTCCTTCCACTGGTTCACGCCCCAAATGGCTGCAATGGCCGGAGCTGTGCCCATCTGAAGCAAGGAGCCAGGTGCTTTTTCTGGGTCTCCCATGTGGGTGCAGGGGCCCAAGCACTTGGGCCAACCTCTACTGCTTTCTCAGGACACAGCAGAGTGCTGGACTGGAAGAGGAGCAACAGGGACTAGAACCAGTGCCCATATGGGATGCCAGCACCGCAGGCAGAGGATTAACCTAGTGTGCCATGGTGCTGGCCCCTCCATTTCTTTTTTTAATAATTATTTTTAAAAATTATTTATTTGAAAGTTAGAATGAGAGGGAGAGAGAAAATGAGAGAGAGAAAGAGAGAGAGAGGTCTTCCATCAGATGGTTCACTCCCCAAATGGCTACAACAGCCAGAGCAAGGCTGATCCAAAGCCAGGAGCCAGGAGTTTTATCCATGTCTCCCATGAGAGCAGGGGTTCAAGCATTTGGGCTTGCCCAGGAACACTAGCAGGGAGCTGGATCAGAAGTGGAGCAGCCATGACTCAAACTGGAGCTCATATGGCATGCTGGTGCTGCAAGCAGCAGCTTTATCTACTATGCCACAGCACTGGCACCTTGCCCATTTCCTAACTGGATTATTTGTTTTGCTATTGTTGAGTTTCTGAAGTCTTTATAGATTCTGGATATTAGTCACTTATCAGTTGCATAGTTTGCAAATATTTTTTTTCTCATTCTGTCAGCTGCCTGTTCCTTTTCTTCCCTTTGCAGTTCAGAAGCTTCTCATTTTAATAACCCTTTAGCTTATTAACTGTTCATAATAAAAATAGAAAATAATTGTGATATAGAGCAGTACTAAATAGAAACAAAGTTGTTTATCTGGAATAACTCTGACACCTAACATTTGTAGAGCTTAAAACTTTGGATAACGGTTACATATGCATCTCCTTACTTGCATCTTCTATTGACCCTTTGAAGGCAGACATCTTTATTGCCATTTTACAGATGTGGAAATCTCAAAAAGCCTGGGAAAGAAGATCAGGTTTGAGACCTGACTCTACTACCACACCACCTTCAACTTCTTAGATGAGTCACTTAGCTTTTCTGAGCCTCAGTGTTCTCATTTTTAACTTTTAGAAAATAAAATATAATTCATGAAATTATTCTGAAGATAATTAAAGGTTTGTAAAATAATTCTGTCTAGAATAAAGCAATATTTAAAACTTTATCATCTTTTAAAAATAAAACATCTGAATTTTTAAAAATACACTAAGAAAGTCCTGATATCTGGGACATAAGAATGGCAAAGGCTTCAGAAAAAAGAAATATTGTTAAACAAGAAATCTAAATGTCTGGTTTTGCTACCCACATCCCCCCAACGTGGTAGACTCCTAAATGAATCACACTTAGGAAGCCCCACAGAGAGTATAAGTCATTACATCTGAGACAGACAAAAGAGGTGATAGAGGAGAATTTGGGTGGACCCAAATTCAAATATAACTCAGCTATTCATAAAAGTCTCATTGAATTACAGACTATCAAATTATCCCTGTTTAGAAATAATGATTTAAAGTCTTCAAACAAACTCAAATGATATGAATATTTTAAATAAGGAAGTAGGTCAAGTTTTAAATAAATTTCCAGGATTAAATATGTAAAATTAAAAAATTGATTTTTAAAAGGAACAATAAAATTTCATCCATCTGGAAATCACTCATGTGTAGCAACTGTTTCTCAAGGCTGCAGGATAAATGAGGTGCCACTTTAACAGTATGCAAAGTACTACAGCTTGCTCATAAGAACACCAATTCTATCTAGTAAGCATGACTCGTAACAGTTAAAAATTCTCCACATTATAATACCTGAGAAATGGAGAATATATTATTTTTGGAGAAGAGTTCATTTCTGATGAAACCAAAATAAAGGAATGAATGGTCCTTACAAAAATTATCCCAGTTGCAAATAAATAGTCAAAAATAGATTAATTTTGTCATGAAGAAATATGGAGGTAGAAGTAATCAATAAATACTCCATGGGCTGGTGGCAATGATAATCTTTGCTACTGACAGTTACAGATAGCGACATTTACTGAATAAGGGTCCAGTACAGTTTACTTTCAGGTTGTGTTTTCCTGCATTTAATTCTATGGCTTTAATTTGCATGCAACCAAAGGTTCAACGTTTTAGGGAAGCCTCTCATGATTTTTGCCTTATTTATCTTTATAACATTTCCTGTTACTCTCCCATACATAACCTAGGCTCTAGGTAAAACAAACATTTTGGTTCCTGAAATTGATCTCATTTTCCCACAGCTGCTTTTATCCTTATCTTTCTGAATCCTACACTACCTCCTTTATAAAGCTTTTCTTGATCTAACCCCATGTAGCACCCACTCTCACTCTCAGCACAGGCAGATTCTTCCAGTAGGACTCACTTTTTACCACTACCATTCTTGCCATATTTATACAAATCCTCTTAGTCCTCAGACATTTAAAGTAGGTAAGATAAAATTGTATTTTAAGGGTACTAGAGAGCCAGCATCATGGTGTAGTGGGTTAAGCCTCTGCTTGCAATGCCAGCATCCCATATAGATGCTGGCTCACGTCCAGGCTGCTCCACTTCCCATCCAGCTCCCTGTTAATGCATTTGGGAAAGCAGTGGAAGATTTGGGGCCGGCGCTGTGGCTCAGCGGGTTAAAGTCCTGGCCTGAAGCACCAGCATCCCATATGGGTGTCGGGTCTAGTCCCAGCTGCTCCACTTCTGATCCAGCTCTCTGCTATGGCCTGGGAAAGCAGTAGAAGATGGCCCAAGTCCTTGGACCCCTGCACCCATGTGGGACCTGGAAGAATCTCCTGGCTCCTGATTGGTGCAGCTCCGGCCATTGTGGCCATCTGGGGAGGTGGAAGACCTCTCTCTCTCTGTCTCTACCTCTCTTTGTAACTCTGTCTTTCAAATAAATAAAATAAATCTTAAAAAAAAAAAAAAAAAAGAAGATGGTCCAGGTGTTTGGGCTCCTGCACCCACGTGGGAGACCTGGAAGAAGCTCCTGGTTCCTGACCCCGGCCTGGCACAGTGCTAGCAGTTGTGCTCACCTGGGGAGAGAACCAGCAGATGGAGATCTCTCTGTCTCTCCCTCTCTCTGTGTAACTCTGACTTTCAAATAAATAAATAATAATAATAATAATAATAAAGCACTAGGGTCAAACAACAAAGAGTATCCCAGCACTACGGTTCACTAGAGGTATGACTGGTCAAGATGTCAACTTCTGAGGCTTCTGTTCTGCTGTTAAGAACAGAAGTAATCAAAAGTTATGTGTTTGTGCTTACTTGAAATGCTGATGACAGAATCAACCTATCAATCAAAACATATGCGTTCTCCCTATGCCTCTGATCCTAAAATAAAAAAGAGGGAATATCATAAAAGTCATTCAAATCATTTTCATTATTCAGATCTTCCCTTCCTCTCTGCACTATCTCTGTTCTAGTTGAAGGTCAGGTTATGTGATCTTCTACATTTATTGTCCATTTATTATGATCACTAGTGATTAAGTGACAAGTTGAAGGCTTCAGTGCTATTCTGGGCAAAAATGTAAAGATTTATATTACTTGTTTCTTTTTATAAAAGAGAATTATTTAGTTATTTATTTGAAAGGTAGGGTGACAGAGAAAGAGAAAAAGGAGGATGGGGGAGAGAGAGAGAGATCTTCCCTCTGGAAGTTCACTTCCCAGATGGATGCAATAGCTAGGTCTGAGCAAGGCTGAAGCCAAGAGCAATTCCATCCTGGTCTCCCACATGGGTGGCAGGGGCCCAAGCACTTGAGCTGTCTTCTGCTGCTTTCCTAGGCACATTAGTAGGAAGTAGGATCAGAAGTTGATCTGCCAAGACTCAAACCAGCACTCGGATATGGGATGCCAGTGTCCCAAGCAGCAGTTTAACCTGTTGCACAGCCATGCCAGCTCTGTATTCCTTTATTTCTAAGAGTACATATATATAAACATGTCGTAAGGTAAGGTAAAACTGCCTCTGCATCTCTTAACAGACAATCTCATATCACACTGTCATGCACTTTGCTAAATTTAAGAAAGCAACACAGGTTATAGCTTCAGAGTGGTATTTTTTTTTATTACTTAAAACCAATTATTGCTCTAATGAGATTTACCAGATAACACGAAATTCTCATTTAACACTATTTTTTCCCAACAATGCAAATTAGCACCAAACAATAGTTCAAGAAACTGAAAACAAATCCCAGAATGGATGCTTTGTCTTACCAGATGCACTAAAATAAGCACAGGGAGTAAGGGAAGAGTCAGAGAAGATTTTCATGAGCTATCAGGTGAAAAAACACAATCTATTCCAAGTCGTATTCTTTGTTGTAGGTTTCTTTTAAAACCAAGAGGAAAAAGGAAAAATTATTTCTCACTCAACTGAAATGGGAAGATATGGGTGAATATCATTTAATATTCATAGTCACACACACATTCTGCTGAAAGAACATGTCTTATGCATAATAGAGAACATGTAAAACACAGGGTTTAAAACTAAAATGCTCTATGAGAGGGTTTTAAAAATTCATTAAAATGATTAAAAGATAAGTTTATTTTGGTACAAAAAGTTTTAAAATCCATCTATGTAAGGGATCTTCAAAAAGTCTATGGAAAATGTGTATTATAAAAAAACTATTTTTCCATTTCAAAAAATTTACATCAAAATAAACTTCTTTTTAAAATATTTTACAGAAACTTTTTGAAGCAATCCTATAAATCTAAAATAAAAATTTAAAAATGATTGTGTGTGGTGGAATAGAAGCCGCTTTTATTACTGACTTCGCATTAACAGCATCTACCACAATATCTGGTACATTGAAGCCAATTAATAAGCATTTATTTTTCTTTTATTTCTGAGCCAGAAAGAGAGAAAGAGTGAGAGAGGGAGAGTGCTGCCATCTTTTGGTTTACTCCCCAAATGCCCATGATGACCCTTGCTAGGACAAGGCCTAGCACAGAAGCCAGAAACTCAATCCAGGTCTTCTACATGGGTGGCAGGAACCTATTACTTGAGCCATCACTACTGGCCCCCAAGGTCCGTATTAGCAGAAAGTTACAGTCAGGAGCCAGAGAGAGTTAATAAATTTAGACATTCTAATATGGAATGTAGACATCTTAACTGGTGTCTTTTTTTTTTTAAATATTTATTTGAAAAGCAAAGTTACACAGAGAGAGGGACACATACACACACACACACACAATCTCCCATCTACTGGTTCACTCAACAAATGACTGCAATAGTCAAGTCTGGGCCAGGCTGACACAAGGAGCTAGCAACTTGATCCTGGTCTCCCACATGAAGAGCAGGAACCAAAATACTTGGGCCATCATCTGCTGCTTTCCCAAATGCATTAGCAGGAAGCTGAATTGGAAGCATTGCGGCTGTGCCTCAAACTAGCACTCTGATATGGGATGTGGGAGTCCAAAGCAGTGGCTTAGCAAGCTACGCCACAATGCCAGAACTTTAACTGATGTCTTAACTACTAGGCCAAATGACTACTCCCTAAGTTCTTGTTGAATGAACTGACATTCCAATTAAGGCCAGGATATTAACACAAACAGCATCAGCACAATTACATGCACTTTAACGTAATTTTAAAACCATTCAGTAAACCTACTGAAACAAGTCAATTCACTTACAACTACAGCCCAGTTGTATAATAATTGCAAAAGAAGCTAAATATTCTACTCTGCGCATCGTAAATGAGGTAACATCTCATAAGAATAACTCACAGGCAAAGCAAGTGGCAATGTGGAACATCCAGTTATGTCTCCACTTTCAGTAGATTCCAGGGGGCCACCTTAGCAGATTTCATTATAGCACCACAATGGCAAATATTGTGAACCTAATTAAGTAATTAGAAAGGGATTTCCTGTACAAAAATAATACTTCCTCCTCTTAAAAGTGGCCACCTATTGAGTTTGTAAATTAGCAGTCTTTAGTAAAAGGAAAACAATATATGGGGAGACAGGCTGCATACTACCCAAAAAGAGCAACCTAAAAACAAACTCAAGTGTTTAATTACAGGAAGCTTATGCAGTTCCCTATGAGGTTTCAGATAATTGTTTGTTTTATCATATGACTATGAGAGGATGTAGGACTATTTAATTGGAAAGTTTTATTGCTAATTACCGCTATGCTAGTGGAAATCCACTGAAAACACTTAAAATCATATAGGTAATTGTAATTGATTTTAAATTTTCCAGATGCCCTACATAGTTCAGTTAATTCCTGAAGCCTTGGGTAACCATTAATTACACAGCAACTATGCTAATCATTTACTCAAATTTCCCTGAACATTTTCTAAGAAATTTTTATGTTCATAGTAGCTTATTAAACAACAGAGTAAAACCATGGCAATCAATAGTATTATTTTCCCACACACAGAGGTGTCTAATAAAATGTCTTGAAACCCTGTATTTTGTCCACCTTCTTTTGTTTTTTTTTTTTGCTAAACTTAACCTAATGATTGGGAGGCAAAGTTTTTTAATGAATGGAGATTTTTTTTTTTTTTCAAATTGCAACAGTGAGGACATACTATCAGAATTATTCCTTTCAGGTTTAACTACATTGATGTTACTTTGCTTATTATCCCTTATTCTGGGCTAAATCCATTCACAATATATTTAAATGTGTAATGATCTCATATTAATTCCAGATTAATTTAGAAACAGACCAATATACAACTTTTGAAGAAAATTATTAATTGTTACCATTTTGGAACTAATCAATGTCACAGTCAGAGTTATGGAAAGAGAAGGAAAGACAGGGAAAGATAAAGAGAAATCTTCCATCTGCTGATTCACTTCCCAGAAGGCCACAATGGCCAGGGCTGAGCCAGACCTACGTCAGGAGCCAGGAGTTTATTTGGGTTTCCCACATGGATTATGGGGGCTCAAGGACTCAGGCCATCTTCAATTGCTTTCCCAGGCTATTAGCAGGGAGCTGTATAGGAAGTGGAGCTACCTGGCAGGACGCATGGGATGCTGGTGTTGCCTACCTATGCCACGATGCCAGCCCCATGGCAACGTTTCTTACCAACTGTTGAATACACAGTGTTGATGTGTATGCATACATCCTGTCCCACTGCCCTTCATTCATTTATTGGTTTTAAATATTCATGCTGCATTCCCTACAGAACAGGAACTAGTCAATACACATTTCTTGATAATTGTGTTTATTATAAAAATGAAAAATGTTAAAGCTGTAAGGAATAAAAATATTTGTCTAACTTCCTCATTCTAGTTAAATAAAAAAGCTGATAGTCGCAGAGATTGGTATATAAATATAAATATAGATACATAATTTAAAGACAGAGAGTGAGAGAGAATCTCAAAGCTATTTAATTTCAGAACTAGATCAAGACTCTCACGACACAATTAGAAAACTTCACATTGTCATTGTTATCATGGGCATTTTCTGACAGCAGAGGCTGAATTCCTAGGATTTAAAAAAATCATTCATAATAAATTATCATGATAAAAAATTGCCTATCGTAAGAAAGCAATTATTTATATTGATCAGTGGGGGTTTACACAGAGAAAAAACCTCTTTGGGGGCCAGCGCTGTGGCATAGTGGGTTAAGCCTCCGTCTGTGGCACTGGTATTCCATATGGGCACTGGTTCGTGTCCCGGGTGCTCCTCTTCCAGTCCAGCTCTGTGCTATGGCCTGGGAAAGCAGTGGAAGATGGTCTAAGTGCTTGAGCCCCTGCACCTGCATCAGAGACTGGGAAGAAGCTCCTGCCTCTTGGCTTTGAATCGGCCCAGCTCTGGCAGTTTTGGTCATTTGGGGAGTGAACTAGTGGATGGAAGAACTCTCTCTCTGTCTCTCCCTCTCTCTCTGTAACTGTCTCTCAAATAAATAAATAAATCTTAAAAAAAAAAAAAAAAAACAAAACTTCTTGGTAATCCATTGCTCTTGGTATGTTCATCAGCATTTGCAAGGTGTGGTTGGAACACAGGAAGAACAAAGAAATCTCTTATGTTTCCACTTAGAACCTGCTTCAAGACTCACTTTCTCATTCTAAGAACTTCTCCATATTTGTAACGTAGTAGTTACAGGCTATTTGCACATAACCACCGTAACACTATGACATTATAACCTACCTCCTTGGCCATGTCTGTGTATTTCTGTTTTTCCTTTGGATCGAGAACAGCCCACCAATCAGCTAGTATCTTTGTAGCACCTCGGTTATCAAGCCTAGGGTGTTCCTGACGTACAAGAGAGCGATGTCGTTTACAAAATAAAAGAAATGCATTCATTGGTCTCCGAGCTCGCTGTTCTGGTGATTCATCATCTTCAGTCTCACCAACATCTTGTTCTAGGCCATCGGCCCCAAGAAGTTGAACCTATTACCAACCAAAACAAAAAGCAAATTTTTAACATATATTGGACAGTTTGGATTGAAGAATTAGTCTTGGTTTGCAAATTTTTCTTATCTCCATTTACACATTAAAAAAATTTTTTCTTAAAAAATCATCAACTATTGTCAGTAGCTGGTAACTAACTTATGATGGACCTATCTATCCTCTGCTTAGTTTCTATAGCAACAAGTGCATGTCTCTATGACAGCATATTTTACATAGTGTTACAATGCTTATATTTTTTCTTTCTCACTAAATGGTGAGCTCTCTGAGGACAAAAACTCTCATATTTACTTTTATAATCTCAGCAGCTAGCTCAGTATCTGGTGTATTGTTAGTGCGTAACTAATTGATGAATGAATGAATAAACCTATGGTTTATGGGCCTCAAGATGAACAACGCCCATAAATACATGAACATCAACTTGTCTTTCACCTCTTCAGGAAGTACTTTTCTTTTTTTTTTTTTTTTTTTTTTTTTTTTTTGACAGGCAGAGTGGACAGTGAGAGAGAGAGAGAGAGAGAGAGAAAGGTCTTCCTTTTGCCGTTGGTTCACCCTCCAATGGCCGCCGCGGCCGGCGCGCTGCGGCCGGCGCACCGCGCTGATCCGATGGCAGGAGCCAGGAGCCAGGTGCTTTTCCTGGTCTCCCATGGGGTACAGGGCCCAAGCACCTGGGCCATCCTCCACTGCACTCCCTGGCCACAGCAGAGGGCTGGCCTGGAAGAAGGGCAACCGGGACAGAATCCGGCGCCCCGACCGGGACTAGAACCCGGTGTGCCGGCGCCGCTAGGCGGAGGATTAGCCTATTGAGCCGCGGCGCCGGCCGGAAGTACTTTTCAATAGCTAATAATCTGAGAATGTTTAACATGAAAGCACATGATAAAAAGCTAAAAGACTATTCAACGTTTTTGTGCACATCACAAGTAGAGCTTTCTACTGTAAAAGATAGACATTTGACATGAACATTTCAAAGAAGAACTACACAGTAACTCTTTAAGCTTGGAAATATCAAACTTTCTTGTCTGGTGAAATGCTGTGGTGATAGTAATAAGCTTCCCTAAGCTCAAACCTTCAAAATCAGTTTTGAGTCCTCCCTTTTCCTAAGAACTTCCTATAATCATTGCTCAAGTTCTTCAAGGACTTCTACAAAGTTCTAAATCTGTTCATCCCATGTATGTAATTCTCAATGCCAGTGTCCTTACCACCACTTTGGCCTATGGCCTAGCTTTCCTGGTTTTAATCTTCTCTATAATACTTTCTCATATGGCTGCCAGAGTAAGTATATTAAAGCAAATCTCAGATAAAAAAATCTCAGAACATGTTAAAATTGTAAAATATCTTTCAAGGCTAAAATGCAATCTTATGATGTTTCTTACAAACAATGCAATGAGGAGTGTAAGTCCAGAACGCCTACTAGGATCCCTTCTTTAACTAGTTGTTTTACAGTTAAAAATAGCAAGATGGATCAAGGTTGTCCTCAGTACACATTATGCAGTAAGGTAGTAGTTCTGAAATCTGAGTGTGTACTGGAATTGCTTCTGGATTGCCAGGTCTCATCCTAGAGATTCAGGCTTGGCAGGTCTTGCTGTTTTTAACAAGTTTCCAGGTGTTGCTAATGCTGCCCATCTGAGAGGCCCACACTTAGAGAACCAAAACTCTAAGGCAACCATGTTCTTTCACACAACATTTAGTGGGCAACTCTAATAGGCACAAACTAGGAAAAATCACACATTTAACCCAAATTGGTATTTAAAAAGTGTTTCAAGTTTAAGTAACCACTAGAAATGTAATTAATCATCAACTACCTTCAACTACAAATATTGCAGAATGGCCGGCGCCATGGCTCACTAGGCTAATCCTCCGCCTAGCGGCGCCAGCACACCGGGTTCTAGTCCCGGTTGGGGCGCCGGATTCTGTCCCGGTTGCCCCTCTTCCAGGCCAGCTCTCTGCTGTGGCCAGGGAGTGCAGTGGAGGATGGCCCAGGTGCTTGGGCCCTGCACCCCATGGGAGACCAGGAAAAGCACCTGGCTCCTGGCTCCTGCCATCTGATCAGCGCAGTGCGCCGGCCGCAGCGCGCTGGCCGCGGCGGCCATTGGAGGGTGAACCAACGGCAAAGGAAGACCTTTCTCTCTGTCTCTCTCTCTCACTGTCCACTCTGCCTGTCAAAAAAAATAAAAAAAAAAAAAAAACAAATATTGCAGAATAATCTTAAAGCCATAGCTATCTCATTGGAAATGTATTAGAGGTAATTATTGGGGGAGAAAGCTACAGATTTATCTTCCTCATTATGTATACAGTCACTTAAGAGTGATTTGCATTTTCAAGGGACATTTATTTAGAACTTTGAAACTAAGAAGCCAAAGAAAAAGTAGAAATAAAAAACATGTTAAGGAAGTAACTGCATCTTCTCTTCAGAATAGAATGTTTTGATTCCATTACTAAAGCATAAAAACTCAAGGTAAAACCTAGAAGAAGGAGCTTTCTGTTTTGGGAAGGAATAAAGACATATAAACAAATAAATTAAAAAGTTATTCAATGACTACGTCAAGGAACCAGTGAGATAATAAAGCACTAGTTTATGGATAGAAGTACAAGAAAGTATCCCTAGAAAAGATGTCTGGGGCAGATGCTGTAGTATAGTGGGTAAAGCCACTGCCTGCAGTGCTGACATCTCATATGGGTGCCGGTTTGAGACCTGACAACACTTTCGGTCCAGCTTTCTACTATGGCCTGGGAAAGCAGCAGAAGATGACCCAAGGGCTTGAGACCCTGAACCCATGTGGAAGACCTGGAAGAAGCACCCGGCTTCTGATGGGCCCAGCTCCAGTCACTGCGGCCACTTGGGGAGTGCTCAGTGGATGGAAAATTCTCTCCCTCTCTGCCTCTGCCTCTCTGGAACTCTGCCTTTCAGATAACATCTGCCTTTCAGATACATCTTAAAAAAAAAAGATTTTGTATGAGCTAAATTTGCAAGATGAATTAGAGCATAAACAGGAAAACTAACAGGGATTAAGAGTTGAACATCAATATGCAAATCGATGGCACAATAGTACACAAAAGATCAGAAGAGGGTTCTGGGAGATAAGGTTATAGAAGGTCTGGGCTGTTTCATAAAGAATGTCTTCTATCATGCTAACAAACTGGCCTTTAATTCTGTAAACGAGTGTTTTTGGACTGTATGCACCAATAATAAAGCTTGGTTTGACATGAGTTATCAACTTTTTATTTTATCAAGTATAGACACTATCCCCCAAATTTTTAAACAGCTATCTAAGATTACCACTATTTTATTAAATTCATTAACCAAAAAGTAGACAAATACATGAATAAGTGACAAAATAAATATAAAAACTATCTTGACTCATTTTTCTTTCACCAAGGGCCTATTAACACTTTAAAACATTAAAACAGTAAGGGGTCAACACTAGGAACCACAACTGGACATAACGGAGAGTCACACAGGGTTTTAAGTAGAGGGAAAACATCATTAGATTTAAGAAAGAACTGTCAATATTTTAAAGCATGTGTTTTAAGAATAAAATTAGTGGCAATTAAAGCCAGAGTCTAAAAACTGGACAGGACTAAAGGTCAGGCTGAAGGCCAGGAATGAATATGTGAGAAAAGAGATAACACTGGGGCTTAGTGGGTTAGTGGGTTAGTGGGTTAGACCACTGCCTGTGATGCTGGCATCCCATTCATGTGATGGTTAGAGTCCTGGCTGTTCCACTTCCAATCCAGCTCCCTCCTGGTAGGCCTGAGAGGGCAGTGGAGGATGGCCCACGTGCTTGGGCCCCTGCACCCACATAGGAAACACGGATGAAACTCTTGGCTTTGGTTCCACCCAGCCCTAGTTGCTGCGACCGTTTGGGGAGTGAACCAGCAGATGGCCGACCTCCATCTTTCCCTTTCTCTCTGTAACTCTGCCTTTCAAATACAATAAATACATGTTTAGAAAATATTTAGAAAGAGAGAGAACATTTTTGAGGTAGAACCAACAGTTGCTAGTATCTAGTCAGATCTGAAGGTTGAAACAAAAAGAGTATTTCTAGCTCAGTTAGTAAGGTTTCTTCATGTACAACAGAGAATAATTTTTCTCCATTGATAGAAATCAGATTTTGTTGGGGGCCCGGCGCCGTGGCTCACTTGGCTAATCCTCTGCCTGTGGCGCCGGCATCCCATATGTGCGCCAGTTCTAGTCCCGGTTGCTCCTCTTCCAGTCCAGCTCTCTGCTGTGGCCCGGGAGGGCAGTGGAGGATGGCCCAAGTGCTTGGGCCCCTGCACCTGCATGGGAGACCAGCAGGAAGCACCTGGCTCCTGGCTTCGGATAGGCGCAGCATGCTGGCCGTAGTGGCCACTTGGGGGATGAACCAATGGAAGGAAGACCTTTCTCTCTCTCTCTCTCTCTCTCTCTCTCTCTCTCTCTCTCTCACACACACACACACACACATACACACACACTGTCTGTAACTCTACCTATCAAATAAATAAATAAAAATCTTTAAAAAAAAAAAAAAAAGAAAGAAAGAAATCAGATCTTGTGGGAAGCAGAAGACCAGAATTAGATAGGCTGACTTTGAAGTGGCTATAGGGCAGGCTATGTGGATACCCAAGTCTGTAAAAGGATGATCCAACAGGTACCAATATAGAGAAGACAGTAAGACTATGATGGTAGATAAGATCACTAATTAAGAGTGAAAAGAGAAACAGGTTCAATGACTTCTATCTTTCACTCAATTAATATTTACTGAGCACCTGTGACGGGCCAGGCACTGTTGTAGGTGAAGCAGTTAGAGCAGTGATCACACAAAAGCCCACTGTGTGAAACAGAGAATGGCATGATCAGCCTTACTGGTTGAAAGAATTACTTTGGCTGCTTTGTTGAGAACAGATGGTAGCAGGGCAAGATCAGAGACACAGAGAGGGGTAGGAACAATAGTCTGTACTAGAAATGGTACAGCTTGGATCAAAGTGTTAGCAGGGGACTGTTAAGAAGACATAAAATTGAGAGAGATTTTGAAGGTATGGCTGACAGGATTTCCTGGTGACTGTGAGGCTTAAGCAAAATAAAGCATGTAATATGATGTGCAAAGTTGCAGGGCTGACAAACTAAAATGCTGCAGTGTCCATATACCAAGAAAGGGAAGATGTAGAAGGTTTCAAATAGATTCCTGGATGATAGTGGATACAGCAAGTAGACAGCCAGAAATGTGAGTCCAGGGGCAGGCATTCTGACACAGGAAGTTAAGGTACCACTGGAGACACTCACTTCCCATATCAGAGAGCTGGTGAGAATAACGGCACCTCCACTTCCAATCCAGCTTTCTGCCAATGACCCTGGGAAGGCAGAGGATGAGGGTCTAAGCACTTGGGGGGCCTGCCACTCATGTGGGAGACCCAGATGGAGTTTCTGGATCCTAGCTTCAACCTGGCCCAGCCCCGGCTATTGCAGGCATTTGGGGAGTGAACCACTGAGTGGAAGATATCTCCCTGTGTCACTCCTCCTTTCAAGGAAATAAATATTTTATATATGAAAATAAAGTTTAGAGGCCTAGAGGACAACAGTATTTGAGGGCAGAATAATGGAGAGGCATCAAATGAAAGAAACTGGATAGGAACAGGGAGGAAAGTAGAAATAGAAATAAAAGTGAGTGCCCTCATAGAAACAGGAGACAGCTTCAAGGACCAAGTGAGCGTGGATGCAAATGTGTCAGAAAATCATTGAGTATGAACTTGGTAATTTCCTTGAATAGGAAAGAAACAGAAAAAGAAATGAGTAAGAAGTGAACTAAATGCATAAGGAAGCTAAAGGGATCATCCTGGTGGCTTCTGGCATCTCTGTGAATAAGAAGAAAGGGCCATCAGTGAGAGAGACCATAGACTATATTCAGAGATTCTTAGATGATGTCTGAGAAAGAGGAAAAAGGTTTATAATTCCTGCTGAGACAAGTGGAAAGAGTTTACCAAAGCCAAGAAAAAAAGGTTGAGGGGCTAGCACTGTGGCATAGTGGGTAAAGCCACTGTCTACAGTGCCAGCATCCCATATGGGTGCTGGTTTAAGCTCCGGCTGCTCTACTTCCTATCCATCTCCCTGCTAATGTGTCTGAGAAAGAAGCAGAAGATGACCCAAGTGCTTGGGCCCCTGCACCCATGTGGGAGACCCTGACTCCTGGCTTCAGACTGGTCTGGCTCTGGGCATTGAGGCCAATTGAGGAGTGAATCAGCTGATGGAGGATCTCTCTCTCTCTCTCTCTCTCTCACTGGGTCTTTCAAATAAATAAATAAATCTTTAAATACAAAAAAAAAAGGTTGAATAGATGTCAAAGTTCTGAAAAAGATTAAAAACACATGTTCAGAATGTTTGTAGTGGTACAAAATGTATAATCACTTACTCTTCCATTCAATACACACACACACATATACACAATACCTACTATGTGTCTTTCTGGAGAAAGACAGAAGGCAAGAGAGTCAAGGGCCCTGCTCTTGTTGATCTGCTACTCTGGTCTGAGAAGACTGACATAAACAACAACACAGCTAAACTCACAGCAAACAGTAACAAGTGTTGTGAAGGGAACCCTTCGATTTGAATGAGCTGGGTAGAAGAGCCACTTGGAGTGGCTTAGGTGCCATTTCTTGGTGAGGGAGTCCTCATGCTGAAATGTGAATAATGAAGGCGACCCAGTTATGACAAGACCTGGAATGAAGCGTGACTTTCTAAAGTTGGCTGCAACTCTGGCCTCAGAATCAGCACTTTAAGCACGCGGATCTGGCTGAAAAGCCCATGAGAGTATTTTAGGCATGGAAAGCCAAGACACTCTGGCAAAAAAAAAAAAAAAAAAAAAAAAAACCTAAATGAAAGATCTCCACGAGTGAGATCCCAGTGGAAAGAATGGGCCATCAAAGAAGGAGGTACTTTTCTTTGAAGGGAGGAGAGAACTTCCACTTTGGCTATGACCTTGTCTAAAAAAGATCAGAGTCAGCGAACTCAAAAGGCTTCCATAGCCTCGGCAACTCATGACAAGAGACTAGGGTGATTACTGATGCCTTAAACAAGAGTGTCAAATTGTTAAGTCAACAACAGGAGTCACTGTGCACTTACTCCTCATGTAGGATTTCTATCCTTATTGTGTTGTACAATGTGAATTAATGCTATAACTAGTACCGAAAGAGTATTTTACACTTTATGTTTCTGTGTGGGAGCAAACTGTTGAAATATTTACTTAATATATACTAAATTGATCTTCTGTATATAAAGAGAATTGAAAATGAATCTTGATGCGAATGGAATGGGAGAGGGAGCGGGAGATGGGAGGGCTGTGGGTAGGAGGGAAATTATGGGGGCGGGGGGGAAGCCATTGTAATCCATAAGCTGTACTTTGGAAATTTATATTTATTAAATAAAAGTTAAAAAAATAAAGTCAGCTGCATGGTTGGATGACTTTCTAAACATGGGCCCACTGTTCAGATGTGAGGCTAGGGAAGCAGACTTGCAGGACAGACTGACCACTGGGGGCTGGCAGGGCAGCGCAGTCAAATGTTATGAATGCCACAGAAATCAAGACCAGGAGAGCAGCTCAGGGGCAGCCTTGGGTGGCAGGGCTGGGCTAGGCTGGAAGTGAAGAAAGATGGGTCACAGGAGCAACGGGGTGGGAGACAGGAGAGCTCAAGTTCTATGAACACCCCCATTTCACCACACCTAAACATTACCTACAGATCACTAGGTGACTGACAGAAATAGCATTTCAGAAGGACCCGTCTCTGTCCGAACTACTAGAAGGTACAGATAATTTAAGGGAGATCAATAATTGGAATGGTGTGGGCGTTATGGCACAACTGGTTAAGCCACTACTCAGGCTGTCGCAACCCCATATTAGAGTGCCTGAAATCTATCTCTGCTTTCCAAGTAAATAAAAATAAATAAAAACTTTAAAAAAATTGACTGAAAATGTAAATTAATTGAATAGAATTTAAGTTTTATGGACCTTTAGGAAGCTATTTTTCATACTATACATATTCATCCTTGATTCTATAATATTATGAGTTTTTTAAAAAAAAAAAAACCTGAAATTTTTAGAGTGAATGGAAGACTTACTTTATCAATATCTTCCTCTTCGTCTTCCTCCTCCTCCTCTTCTGAAAAGTCAAGAAGTTTCTTGGCCAGCAATGGATGCCACTGAAGACACTTCCTCTTTGGTCTTTTTCCAGCCCCTTCTCCTTCTGCTGAATGATCTTTATTTCTATTACTGCCTTTCATTACTGTGACCTGCAGTAAGAAGAGAGACAGACAGACAGATGCACACACACAGAAGGAGAGAGAAATCAAAGTAAGCTTGATTAAAATTCATTTATTTAACTCCCTGAGCTTTAACTGGATTATAGTTTTAATGACTAAACTACCTACCAACTCAAGCATTTACTAAATTCAGTGAGACTCTTAAGTACATAATCAAACATTTCATTTCAATGGGCTAAACTGAGCTAATAAAATTTGCCTTTTAGGAAATATATTTCTCCCACTAGTCTGTAACTTCTGAATGAAAAACCAAAACAAGCTTTGGGATGATTACCAGTTACCTTCACCTACTCATGTTTCTCGGCCTTCCAACAAAGGAATACGTAAGCTTCCTGCCACGGGAGCAGAAATGCTCAGAGGTGGCCTTCCAGAATTCTCTGATGGCTCCTGTTTTATTACAACAATCTATGTGAATTTTGCATTCTACACTACAATAAATCTGTGCTTGCAAGATTATTAAATAAAATGATTGTAAGAAATGATTTAAATTTGAAATAAAGCTACCTCATAAGATGAGACATATTTTTCAAACACCGTCTAGGCTGCCTCCAAGGATTTGCTGCTTAAACACACTGTGGGTCACTCAGCAAGACGAGCACCCCAGATACCTACCTAACACAACACAGAACAATGTCTTCACCTTTCTCAACACCTACAGAAATCTCGTAACCAACTTTTGCTCCTGGGTTGTTGTTGTTGTTGTTATTATTATTATTATTAAATGATTGACTAAATAGCTAAGAGATAGCAAAGCTATGAATATGATAAAAGTTTTTAGGATCTCAAACTTGATTACTTTTTGAAGAGTTAAAAAAAAAAAACAACTTCTTGCTGATGTTAAAAGCAACACATACTCATTTTATTAAGAGAAAATAACTAAAATGAAGAGTGCCCTCTCCATATGCCCAGCCCCACAGTCCAAGGAGCAACTACACATCAGTTTCCTATATACTTTGAGTCTTTTTTTTTCTGATTTATTCTTTATCACTCATTCAAAATACCATTACAATACTGTTTAGACATACTCTGGCAAAAAAATCAAACAATACAGTCAAGCCATCAATGTCAATGATTCCTAGATGCTGACAATTACAAATACAAATGCAGTTGATAAAATCATTGGGCAGTGGCCTTTCTGTTCCATACGTGTTTGTATTGGTCCAGTGCCTGCTGAGTAATATCATTAAACTTTTAATGCCATATTAAAACTGGAACTGGGGTCCAGGAACCTATAGTGTCCAGATTCATCCAGTTCCCAACAAAGTGGCATAGGCAAATTAATCTGTCTTAATTATTTCTGAATTTCATGTCAAACTTAGATCTCCCTCACTTTAAAACCAAACAATTTTTTAAGAAATTGAAAAACCAAGACAAAAACCAGTAATGTTTTCTCCTAGAATTTACCTGGCTTTATCATGAATATTTTAAATATTTGATCAATCTCAATTTGTTCTGATAAACTAAGCCAATAGCATTTATTAAATATTCCAGTTTTCTACCATTCCTTCGGAATGTCACCATTTTCCTATACTAAACTACCACATGGATATGGTCTATTCCTAGATACTTTTCCATTAAAAATAATCTCCCTCTAGCTGCTTGCCTATCTTTTGACCAATGGCAGTGTTGTTAGGGACTACGTCATTCTACACTTTTTAAAAATATATGAATATGGGGGCCGGCGCTGTGGCACAGCAGGTTAAAGCCCTGGCCTGAACCTCTAGCATCCCATATGGTCACAGGTTCCAGTCCCAGCTGCCCCACTTCCCATCCAGCTCTCTAGGATAGCCTGGGAAAGCAGTAGAAGATGGCCCAAGTCCTTGGGCCCCTGCACCCACATGGGAGACCTGGAGGAAGCTCCTGGCTCCTGGCTTTGGATTGGCACAGCTCTGGCTGTTGCAGCCACCTGGGGAGTGAACCAGCACATGGAAGACCTCTCTCTCTGTCTCTACTTCTCTCTGTAACTCTGTCTTTCAAAGAAATAAAATTAAAATTAAATATATGAATATGTAGTCATTTAAAGCTTATAAGTTTTAATAAAAATAATCACATTTTCCCTAGGTCAACCCACCTGCATCACTCTCAAGGTGTTATTTTTTTTTAAAGATTTTTTTATTTATTTGAAAGAGTTACACAGAAGCAGAGACAGAGAGGTAGAAATAGAAAGAGAGAGAGGTCTTCCATCTGCTGGGTCACTCCCCAGGTGGTTGCAACAGCCGGAGCTGTGTGGATCGAAAGCTAGGAGCCAGAAGCTTCTTCTGGGTCTCCCACGCAGGTGCAGGGGCCTGAGGACTTGGGCCATCTTCTACTGCCTTCCCAGGCCATAGCAGAGAGCTGGATGGGAAGTGAAGCAGCCGGGTCTTGAACTGGCACCCATATGGGATGCAGGCACTGCAGGCTTTACCTGCTATGCCACAGTGCCATCCCCAATCAAGGTGTTTTTGTTTTTGTACTGCCTATGTAATAACCCAAATCACTCCACTATTGGTGGATATTCAGATTACTTCTTCACTGATATAAAACCCTTCATTTTAACAAAATCATTTTTAAAAGTTCATTTTGGTCAAAATCATCATAAATATATTAAATGCTATGTATAGCCCCCCCCCAAAAAAAAAAAAAAAGAATACAAAAGGAAGGAAAGCAAAATACATTCCTGTGGCTTTCTTGGCAAGAAAATTCTGCTGAATATCTGAAGCAATTACATGGCTCATGTGGCTGCCTCAAGAGTGCAAGAAGTTACTGAAAACTCTAAATGGAATTAGTTACCTAGTGTGCTCTTAGTAAAGGAACAAAGATTTCTTGTGAATTGACAGACCATTCAACAATTCCCATTCTATCTGCAAAGAAAACTTGGCACAAGCAACCCATTTTCCAAAAATACTGATGTTATACAGAGAGAGGAGAAACTGGTTATTTTTGTGGCTTATTAATCACTTTAGGGTGAGCTGCTTGAGTGGTAATTAAAGCCATATTGGGGCACAGTATTTTATGGGATAACCTGTTTTTTAAAAAACAGTAAAAGAGCTGGTGCTGTGGCACAGTTGGTTAAAGTCCCGCCCTGAAGCATGGGAATGCCATATGGCCGTCGGTTCTAGTCCCGGCTGCTCCTCTTCTGATCCAGCTCTCTGCTATGGCCTGGGAAGGCAGTAGAGGATGACCCAAGTCCTTGGGCCCCTGCACCTGCGTAGGAGACCTGAACGAAGTTCCTGCCTCCTGACTTCAGACTGGCTCAGCTCTGGCCACTGCTGCCCTTTGGGGAGCGAACCAGCAGATAGAAGACCTCTCTGTCTCTACCTCCCTCTGTAACTCTGTCTTTCAAATAAATAAAAACAAATATTAAAAAAAAAACAGTAAAAGAAATCAATGAAAAATTATAAATCAGGCCGTTTTTATCAATCAGAGATGGTGAAGTGATGGCCAATGCCTAGAGAAAAATGTATATTTAGCTCCAGGAATTCTTAATTAAATTATGCTACTTACCTAGGTATAAATGTATTTATATACACACATATACATGTATATATAAACAGATGTGTGCCTTTGTGTATATTTGTATCACTTCAATATTCAAAGAGAAAACAGAATCTCAAGGTTTAAATTAATGGGCAGTTATATGGCTTTTGAGTTAAAAATAATCACATTCACTCCCCCCACCCCCAGTTCTTTCCATGTAACTAATCCACATGCTACTTTGTATACCATATCTTTTCTGAGACTACAAAAATTAGTCTCTCCTTATCCAGAAATACACTAGAATGATTCTATATTGCTAGCAACCTTACCACATTTTCCCTTGAATTATAATGATTTGAGTAGAGCCAGCCTCCACCACTTGGCCTTTTCTTTGTCAGCTCAGAAGCATCCTGGCACAGCACAACGTGAGGACCCGCTAGTTGTTCGAGCTGTCACAAGCGACAGTAAGGACCCTTGTGCTAAACTGTGGTCATGATTCACTATTTTAATACAGTAAGATGGCTTCAGATGAACTACCCTCTCTCATTTCTCTTTATTCAGATATTCTATCTTGAGGGGGAATACATGAGGGTTGAAAATGTACTTCTGACGTGCTGAACAAGGTGGCACAGGTTGTGAGAACCACCTCCCACCTGGGCTTAGAGGGAAATAAAGTTGGCCACCCCCAAATGGTGCCTGGACAAGTAGGTACATTTTTAGCATGGACGAAATATGAAGAAATGAGTGACTTGGAGATGACATAACTCAGATTAAGTAATCAAGAAAGGTGTAATGATTTAAATGACTATGAAATAAACTGGATATTTTTTATGATTTGTGGTTACCTAATTATGTTCTAATTCTCTATGGATCTATTTTCAAACTGTAGAAATAAGATAAAACATAGTGGAGGGGAATGATTTCTTGATTATCATTCAGAAATAGTGAGAAGGCAAGAATGAAGAATGAAAGATTAAAAAAAGATAAAGACGTGCACAAAGAGCATAATTTTGAGACAATGCTATTATTTATCTTACTTCAACAATGGTGAGGAGGATAAACTGTTAACTTTTGACAGTGACCGAGGACTAACCTTGTAATTATTTTGCCTCTAAAAATCTCACATGTTTTAAAGTTTGCTTCTTGTTCTGGAACAAGTACAAATTAAGCTAACAATCTATATGCAATAAACAAAACAATTGGCTGTCTTTATTCAAAAGGAGTCATTCTTCCATTCTGTACTGCAACTCTAGAATTATTAAAATCAGGTTATTTAACTATCAATGGACTCTGTGCTTGAAAGACTCAGTATCATCAAATTATGCTGCTGAGACTGTCAAATAATGATATCAAGGTCATTATCCAAAAGAATGAATATTCATTTGTCTTGTAAAAAGAAAGCAAACCACATGTGCTCCCTTTATATACCAAGATGAGTAACCTTAAATAGTTACTCATTGTACTGAATTCAATTTAAATCAACTTGACAAATTAGGAAAAGCTTCATTTAACCACATTCTTCAAATGTACTAAGCCCATGAAGGCTTTTATCAGGTTCAAACTCCATGAGAAATGCAAAGAATATCATAGAAGAAACAGTACAAAACAGGTATCTTTAAATAAAAGAAAACAAAAGGATACTGGAGCCTGCTGGCCTGGTTTGGAATCCCGCCTCTCTCACTAACTACCTGTTGCAAAGTCATCAATACTGCCTACTGGGAGAAGACATATAATACTCAGCACGGTACCCAGAAGGGTCTCACTCCCCTTCTTTACTCACAAGCCTTTAGAGGGTACATGGGTTTAACAGGCAGCATCTGCTGGCTTAAACGCAGCTTAAGATGCTGTTCATGGCAAAGCACAGATGTCTCCGAATGAACTGTGGTCCACATGCTTCACAGATGATCTCATCTCCAGGCTCAGAAGCCAAAAAGGAAGGACGGAGCACTTCCTTTCCTTCGCCTGAGTGACAGTCAGACACAGTGCCTTTCTTTAGGCAGTGAAAAATTCTGTGAACAGGATCGTCTCATCTTTCTATTGTCTTGTCTTACGGCTCAGGCCATCAGTACACCTCAGTCTTTAAGACACTAGTGTGAAGTTAACGGCTAGAGGGGGTATCTTAGAGTCTAAACTGTGTCCCAAATGCCCAAGACAATCTTACTCAAACCCTGGTAATGGAAATTCAGACCCAGTGAAATAGGGAAAGGTGAGGGAGGCCCATGAAACATCCTTGTTAGACAACCACACAGTCTAACCACAGGGCCTCTCCTGGGTCCACCTAGGACTGTAAAGCTTCATGCTTTCTCTGGAGCCTCCAGGGAAGAGGAGAGAAAACAACCCAAAGAACCAAGAAGCGACTTCAGTATCTCCCCACAAACTGAACTGACCTGCTTTCAGTCTTCCAGAGGGGGCCTGCTGCCACAAAAAGCCAGGACACACCCCAGCTTGGAAGCCTTGCTCCTTTTCACTCTAAAATTCTCCCATTTTCTGTCAAAGTTCTTCTCATCCCCCCAAGACCCAGGTCCAATACCCCTTCTTCTCCAAAGACTTCTGTGAATGCCCTAAGTCAAAGTTCACCACTCTTTGCTTTGAGATTTGATTGAACTTGACCTTGTCAGGTAAGGCACTTCTAGTGTCTTTCCAATCCCACTTCCTCCCAGTAGGTGGTGAGCTTCTACAGGGCAGGTACCATGGTTTTCTTTTCTGTCTCATTCCCTAGTACTGAACCTGACACACAGCAGTCCTTGAAAAGGTATTTATTGGTTTATAATTAGTTTTTCTGACGGTCACATGTAACTTCTCAGTCACATGTGTCCCTCATATTTTATAAACAATACCAATACACAACATTTATTAGATACTTGTGTTTAATTATTTAAATGTGTGTTTTATACTTGATATTTACCATCTTAGTTATTCCTTACAAGAACCCTCCCAGGCAGATACCACTGTGAATCCCACATAAGGAAAATGGCGGTTAAGTAACTCGCCCCGGGTTACACAGTTAGCGAGTTGAGAAGCTGGAACTGGAAGCAGGAAGCCTACTTCAAAAGCCCAAATGCTTACCTAGGGAAAGGAGCTCTACACACAGAGCCTTCCAATCTGTGGACTCTCCAACCATTTCCCATACAACAAATAGTTTCTGGGTCATGGAAAAAAACAAAAAGGAGTTCCAGGGCCTGGTAAAGGAACATTTTTGGGATTCATAGTGGAAAGGCAAATACTTGAGTCTGAAACTTCAAATGACAAGTAAATTAACCCTAAAGCTCATTGCTGCTAAAAGCTTTACAAGTGCTAATGATTATTATTTATTGTAATCCTAATAACAATCCTAAACCTTAAAGTGAAAAAATCTCATCCAATAAATTAATACTTTCATTTTAGAAGCAATTCAGTCACTGTTCATGCAAAGAGTGTCTTTAAATGTGCTCCTCATTGAAAAGCAGTAGCTCTTCAAGTTGAAACTTTAACTCAGTCATGATGTTATCTATAAGCACTTCATGAATACTAATAAGGCATCTACTATTCAAGGAACGGCTAAGCTGTACTGGCAGTTCTGGTCCCTCTGCCCTTTCTTCATGAAGGAGTCTGCATTTTCAAGATCTCTTAATACTTGCACTCCATGGCACTTAGCCTTGGGACAGATTAACATGGTGCTTAAAATGGAATGTTACTCTAAGCAACAGATAGAGCCAACAGCTATCTTGAAAGAGACAGTGTACAAAGAGAGGGGGCTTAAAGAGGAAAAGCTACTTACACAGCAAATGTTGTACCAGGCTAAGGCATGTTATCCATCATATCCCTCAAAACTACAACCTTCTGTTTTTTGTAATTTTATGCATGTGTTTACATTCTTAGAAAGTCATCAAATTCCTACTCCTCAACAGGCCTAGCAAAACAGTGTTTGCATCTTTTAGTTTAAAAACTAGAAAAGTTTTTATTATATGCATTTATTACAAGGCTATACAATAATCACACTGACAAGAAGTTGATGTGGGGCCTGCATTGGCATTAGCAAGAAATCTGGAATCAGACCATAGCAGTGATTAAATCTCTCTCCCTCCCTTTAATCTTAATGTAGTTGAAGACTTATTGATCAGCTGGCAGGCCAGGAACTGTGGGAGTTAAGTATCCAGACTTATAGCCCTTTCAACTCTCCTCTGGCCTCTGCCCTCCTGCTGGGCTGGTGCCTGCCCTGTTTTCCACACTTGCCAGGTGCTTGTGCACTGTCCTTTCTCCGCTTCCTCAGGCCTGCACATCTTACCCTACACCTCCACTCTCACTTTCTAGGCAAGGCCTCCGAATCCTCTTTTCTAAAAAGCTGTATTTACGCCAGTTCATGTCTCTCTCCTTCCTAAGTAGTTTTTCTGGCCACCAGCCACACCTAACGGTTATGTGTATTTTTTGACACTCAACCTTAGGATATCTGTATCATTTCCTTGTACAAGATAGATAGATAGATAGATAGATATAAAGATTTCATGTAAATTCCTCCAACAGAGACACTTGAGGGTAATGAGCATGTCAGATGGGTGTATTTTTTTTTTTCACTTTTTATTGTTGTTGTTTTTTGATCTATCAGATCAGAGATCTTTTTAACAGACTGGGGTAGAATATATGGACAACTGAACACAGAAACAATACTTTTCTCCTCTTACTACATTTTTCTTTATGCTGTTTTGCCAAAAGGCAGAAGAGATATAAAGCTTGGAAACTAAATATGCAGAGAGGGAAAAACATGAAGCCAGGAAGGACTGTTTGAGAGGAAAGAGAAAAAGAAATAAATAATCAACAGGATGATGTAATGACTATAATGAAACCAATGTCACTTCAAAACCACTGTCAATACTAGTCTTAAACATGTTCCAGTAGTTTTCTTCCCTTCTCTGGTTATCTGTCAATGATCTTCATTATCCTCTCAAAACAGGAGAACTCAGAGCACTCCTTTCTTAACTAACAGCTAATAAACCTGTGCTCTAGACCCATCCAACCACATGTCTTCCTTGAAGTCTATCCCCAGGTTCCTAGCTGCTCTCCCATGGTCTGACACTATCACAAAGCTTCCAATCTTAGGTTGATCTTATCATTCACTGGTAATCTTTTATACTTGTTTTATTCAGTTACATATCCAATTATATAGAGTCCATTCTAATGTCAGTTTCTTCACAACTCCTGTTGATGATAATGAGTGAGGATAATAACAATGATAGCCAGATATATATGATAGTACAAAATTCATAGACAATTGAATTAAAAGGTATGTTAATTTTGGTGCAAAAAAAATCTGAAATCTGTACATAGAGGGAACTTTGAAAAGTTCATGAGAAATGCTTTATATGAAAACTTATAGGGGCTGGCGATGTGGATTAAGTGGATTGTGGATAAGTGGATTAAGCTGCTGCCTGCAGTGCAGGCATCCCATGTGGTCAAGAGTTAAATTCCCAGCTTCTCCACTTCTCATCCAGCTCCCTGCTGATGTGCTTGGGAAAGCAGCGGAAGAATGCTCCAGGAAGCTCTAGGCTCCTGGCTTCCACCTGGCCCAAACTTGCTTGTTGCAGCCATTTGGGGTATGAACCAGAATGTGGAAGACCTCTCTTTCCTTGTCTCTCCTCCTCCCTCTGTATCTCTTGCCTTTCAAATAAATAAAATAAATCTTCAAAAAAC
The DNA here is from genome assembly GCF_964237555.1 of Oryctolagus cuniculus. Taxonomy (NCBI): domain Eukaryota; kingdom Metazoa; phylum Chordata; class Mammalia; order Lagomorpha; family Leporidae; genus Oryctolagus; species Oryctolagus cuniculus. The sequence continues at coordinate 62,883,124 of NC_091435.1, read as the reverse complement.
ATAAATAAAAAAGAAAAGCTATACATGGATAGCAAATTTTTTACACCAAAATATTATTTTTAATTCTACTTTCCAATGACCTTTTTGAAATAAGGATATATACGTGCATACATGTGTGTGTTTAACTGTCTCTCCACAAACTGAAATCATTGCAACTGGCTGCTTTGCCCACCATAGAACCTCTCCCAAGGCCTGCCCCTTCTATCTCCCATATAAGGTCTGCTCTACTCTTCATCCCACTGAACTGGTTCCCCAATCTGTTCTAATCTATGGCTATGCTGACTTCAATTCTCCATACTACAAATATGTGCTCATGCCCTTTTCCCTCAGGGTACTAAGGAAACAGCCCAAACTTGATCCTTCACATAACATACCAGGGCACTTCGAAAGTTTGCAGAAGATAGATATAAAAGATAAGGCTGTTTTCGTGCAAACAAATTTTGACATCCATACATACAAAGGGTCTGACCCAGCACTGGGCATGCTGGAGGCAAATACTTGTTCAATGATTGTGTTCTAGGTCAGGTCCCTGCGGTGTATTTCTCTCACCCTTAGCCCTTCTCCTTGTTTGCCACTGCTTCTTTCTGACTCCATCCTCATCACACCCTGATCTGTGAGCCTCCATTTCAAAAATTCCTAGCACTCAGAACTGGTGACTTCATTAACTCAGGAACAGATTTTAAGCAGCACATGAAAAAGAACTCTTAATTTTTACCTTACAAAAGAAGTAATTATATACTCTCTTTTCTTTGATACTCACCACTGAACATGGATTAATATTCTGTGTTCCAATTTACATATAGCCATTTGAATTTTAAGAGTGATCACACATAATTTTTTTTTTTTTTTTTTTTGTGGACAGGCAGAGTGGACAGTGAGAGAGAGAGACAGAGAGAAAGGTCTTCCTTTTGCCATTGGTTCACCCTCCAATGGCCGCCATGGCTGGTACACTGCAGCCGGCGCACCACGCTGATCCGATGGCAGGAGCCAGGTACATATCCTGGTCTCCCATGGGGTGCAGGGTCCAGGCACTTGGGCCATCCTCCACTGCACTCCCTGGCCACAGCAGAGAGCTGGCCTGGAAGAGGGGCAACCGGGACAGAATCTGGCGCCTTGACTGGGACTAGAACCCGGTGTGCCGGCGCTGCAAGGCAGAGGATTAGCCTAGTGAGCCGCGGCGCCGGCCAATCACACATACTTTTACAAAAGTATATATTAAATTTATCTAAAATGATCTATGTTTAAAAGGATCATTTTTCTTTTATGATTTTGTTGTTTTTTAAGTTTAAAAATAATTTTAAAATCTGGATATTGTCTGTCATCCTAATTTTTAAGCATATTTTTTTAAAACACCCAGAAAAATTGGTTAAGAATCAACAATCAATAATACCACCAAGTGGAATCTTTTTCCTAAGCTACTATTTTTTACTCCAAATAGTTAACATGAGAGTTTACTTTATAAATCAAAATTTTTCAATATTAATGGTTGCAAACCAAAAATACTTATTTTTTGTCGCTCCCCCTCTTCGTGGAGGAACGACACAGGACCCTGCGCTGTTCTTTCGTCTGCTCGGCCCTCCCCGGGTTTGCTGCTGGTTCTTCCCGGGTTGGCTACTATCCCTTCCACCTCCGTGGAAGGGCAGTTCCCCCTGGCCACATTCCCCACTTCCGCAGGGGAGCGGCACACCGCCGGCCGGTTCTCTGGGGGGCTGCACAGGTGTTCCCCTTAGATGTTCCCCATAGATGTTCCTGGTGCATGCCGTCTCTCTCCTCCTTTATAGTCCTCCTCCGCCAATCCCAACTCGGCTGCCCACACGCCGAGTACGCTGCTCTCCTCCAATCAGGAGCAAGTCCTACAGTTTATTAGTTGAACTGGAGGCAGCTGTGCGGAAGCTGTTTACTTCTCTCCCAGCGCCATATTGTGGGAGAGCAGATGCATAGAATAAGTCTTAATTCCAGTAACTCAGTCCAGTCCGGGCTGCTCCCCACAATTTTTCCTCAAAGTAAAAAAGAACCACTTTTTCTTACTTTAGTCGTACAGTATTTATTGAAGTAGCTTATCTTAGCACCTATAAATCCTCATGCTTTATACTTTGGCACACCAGAATTAACTCATCATTTACTAGGTTACAAATTACATGAAAATAGGTTGTTGCTTATCATGACAAGCTCACATTCCTACAATACTCCTTGAACATATATTTATTAAACAGTGCTTGAAAATGCATGTGTTTAATAATTCTATATCTTCCTGTACATTTTCCAAGAAAATTAGAATGCATAAGATAGAATGATTCATATACTTTTTCTGTGGAACTAGAATTAAGCAGAAAATCACTTGCTTTACACTTGGTTAATTTTTCTTAAGTATATTCCACTTTCCTCATGTAATACATATATGGTACAAATTTGATGATTCACAGTCACAACAGTGCCCTCTTCAGAACATTAACAAATTTTGATTTCTTTCATATTTCATATTCCCTTTAGAGATTTGCATTACATGTGCTCTAACCTCAGGCTAACTACTATTTTTTTTAAGTTTATTTATTTGTTAGAAAAAAAATTCTTCTATTGACAGAGTTAACAAAGAAAAAAAAAACAGTTCCAGTTGTAGCTTATTTGCTTACCCTTTCTCCTTTTTTACAAACTTCCCAAGTAAGCATATAAAAAACTAGAAGTTTTAATATGACCTAACATTCCTTCCTTCTGCTTCTCTCTCAACACACACTATGAGGCTGGTGTATAGCATACCCGAGAGGTATCTTGGAGCAAATATTTTTCTACAGCTCAGTTCACACAAATCTGCTCCCTCTACTGGCCAATTTTTCATCTTCTAGCATTCTACTTAAATATAAAGTTAATGCTATCTACAAAAAGAAAATAAAAGTTCCTTTACAAATTAGAAACCTGGAAAATCACTTAACAAGCTCTTCTGCAACATTAAGGTATGGTGTTAATTGAATTTAGGCAAAAGTAATTATCAAGTACAGAGGTAAACTCAGGAATTTCCAATTTATTATCATTGTTCCCTTAAGCAATTCTTCTAAGACCATTTCTTATTAGCTCAGTTCTCAACCTAAAATCTTCACAGTACTTTACAACGAGTGTCTAACCAAGACTTTGCACATTGATACAACGGCATTGTTAAGGGACAGGAAGGAGGGAGTGTTGTTCAGTGATTTGTTACAGCCACTACATTAGTGGCAGAATAGATAATCAACAACAGGAACCACAGTGCTATCAAAGAACCCACACCACTTTCCAATTCACTGTCTTTCAAAGATGGATTATACTATAAGAAAAAAAAAAGTCATTTTTCTCACATATCTAAGAAAATGTTTTAATTTTAATAAAGTGATTTATAATAAAGAATCTAAGTACACTTCTTTAAGTTCCAAGTACATTTTCTAAAACAAACAAACAAAATCAATAGTGCTTTACATTAAAACTCCATGGGCTACTTTAATTGCCACCTTCCCATTAGGTACAACTTTAGACCTTACACTCTATTTAATATGATAGAATCCTCGAAGTGGGTATCAAGATGCCCATTCTGCAGCTCATTTACATAACTTATATAATCTTTCCAAAGTCATTATAAGCAAAGCAGGAGCACAGCCTAAAGGATCTGGACACTGAAGCCAGAATCATGTACTTCCTTCCATCTGATTTAATCACATCGCTGATTTTAGTTTTTAATCAGTACATTTATGGGGGTGTGGGAAAATAATTTCATTTTACAAGTCTTCTTGGCATTTAATTAGTGTATCTTCATATTTATTTTAGAGGATTCCCAAATTTCTGTTCAGATTTCAGAACATTCCTTCACATGGATTTAGCCATACATAGGGGAAGGAAAGGAAATAAAGAACAAGACAACACATGTATCTGTGACTCAGTGTACTTTTCCTCCTTTTGCATTCTGTAAATATTGATGTCACAGCTCTTAAAATACTCTTCAAAAGGCGGTGTGACTGACAGTCCAAGGGCTGTGTCTTTCAAAACAAATATGCTTTATTGACAGAGAGCACATGCATCCCCATTTAATTTTTCTGAGGCAGAGGGGTGGGACTAACACCAGGAATTCTCAACATTTTAACTAAATTCAGTATTCTACATTGAACACAACAGGCAGGTTACTGAGTAACAGACATCATGGAAGCCCGTCATTCCTATCAGCAGCACAGCATGTACGGGAAGGGTACACTCTACAAGTCTGCGAGTTAATCCCAGAGCAGCGCACAACTTTCTACGCCACTGCAAATATTTTTAAGTACAAGCAAAAAAATTTAACACATATTGTAGGAAAAAGTCCTCACATTTGCCTAAGTATTTACTAGGTTTTAAAATATGTAATAATATACTGCTTGAAAATACAAGTTTGAGCAAGTACTTGAAAAAGAACAATCTAGAGTAAATAAAATATATTTGACCTCTGTGATTGTATGAAGAAAATCAAACCTGTCATTATCTGCTGTGTATCAAAAATTACAAACTAAGAGTAAATGTCAGCCACATTTTATATCGTGTTGAAGATCTTCTCAAACTTTAAGATAAGGCTCATCCAAGAATCAAAGGAGAATTTTGCTTGCTGAGCCCGCCCAGCTGTTTGGCTCTGATGATTGTCAAATCTATACTTTAGAAGTGAGCAAACTCCTTCTATGTCTTACACAGCTCCTCTGGGGTCAACCTCCTGAGCCCAGATCAACCTTCTAAGGTCCGATTAATGGAGTCACATTAAGTGAGGTGAAACTGATTGTAAAAGATGAGTTGGACCAATAAAGGATTTGTTGGTGAGATAAAACCTATATAATAATAAAATCATTTGGGAACTAGACAGCATGTAATAGAGTGCAACAAATATGTTAAAAGCCATCAGGGACTAGACGGTATATACTAAGACATTCTTGGCACCTGAATACTTGGCAACTACAAAAGCTATGGGGAATTCAGAGGATTCTCTTTATTCCCTTTGATGAACTCATTTTGTCTGTTAATTAACCCTTTAATTAGTGGCTAGCCTTACTCACATTGCTAAAGTCACAGTCAGTGATGACCCTGAGGTTCCAGGAGCTTTCCTGCCGCTGCAAACTTAGCCAACTCTGACCTGGCTTCTTTTGCTTTGGCTATTAGAGCAAACAACACTCTGAAAGAGTCTGAAAAGAATAGTTCAGTTCCTTGCTGTGCTGTTAGTCAAGAATGGGATAGGTTCTGCAACTTTCCAAGGGATGAAATAGCTAGAAGGAAGTCAGGAAGCTGGCCATTCCTGACATCTCAAGCTCAACTTAAGAAGAATTGGCTAGGCTTTTATGGGAAAGTAATACTTAAGGGAGAACAAAACTTGAGTGGAAATTTTGTTGGCATTCATACAGAAATGGTCAAGGGCAATCTGAGAACATGTGTTAAGTGTAGTAATGTTTTGTGCTTCTCATACTTGTTTTCCATAGGAGAAGCAGGGAACTATGGAATCAGTCAACAACAACCAGATTGAGAGAAGAATGCTGCATGTCCAGTTTTAGTTTCTACCTCACAGAAAGAGTAAAAGAACCAATGTCAGGTCTGTTCCAGGATAAAATCTGAAACTGATAAAGGAGAAAAATGGTGGAAGGTCTCCCAGCATTGGACACTTGGTCTAGATGACCTCCAAAGTTCATTTTTACTCCATGCTATGATTTTACCTCATTATCTACAGCTGGGCCCTTCCCTACACTTCCCCTCTTCAACTACCCTCTCCCAGAAAGACAGAGACAATTAACCATCTTCATAGCACTGATAAAAATTTCTTATCTGTGTAGTAGGGTTTAAAAAAAACTGTGACATTTATTTTGTTTGTTTTCCCCATATTATTTGTGTTTTTCACATAGTTTAACACTGAATCCTATAACTTGGAAACTGTCTAAAATATCAATTTTTGTACACCTTTCACTAAGTTGTTTTTCAATTTGTAACACATTAAACATTTTTCCTGTGTTGTCTTAGAATTCTATATTAAGGAAAGACTTTAGTAAGATTTTCCAACATCTATTTAGAAAGTATACAGGAAAGCATTTTTTCTTTAAAAAAAAAAAAAGTTCATTCCTAACACCTTTAAAGCAAAGCCATGGAGGCCCTTAATAACTTTTCACTTAATACATAAGTCAGTATATGACTTATTATGAAGATGCTGAACTTTCTGAAATTAGGATATTCAGATTACTAGTAGATTCATTAGGGTTAAACTACTTTAGCCCTACTTTTGCATTTAGTCAGAATCATTCCACCACATCTGGAGCAAAACTTACCACATCTGGAGCAAAAAAATACCACTATATGCAGTACAGGCAGATAATAAACACGGTCAAATCTGGGCCTTCAAATCCAGAGCTTCCTCACCTGTAGGTGGTTTCAGAAGCATTTGGGAGCACTGTACACTCTACAGTCACTACAATATCTTTTTAAATGAGATTTTTTTTTAAAGAAAGTTTCTATCAATTCTCCTAAAGATCAGAGGGTCAGGAGTAAAACATAGGGTGAATACCTTTGTCAGTTTTAATCTTTGATTTTCTTGTTCAAGTGTATGCATCATATACTTCTAAAGTGACTCAGTATAGTGTATTTCACTTTAATTAGCATTATATGCTTGAACTATAATTAATCACTTCCTTAACCTGGTTTGTTTATAAGGATTATACCAGTAGATAAGCCTTGAGTTCATTCTACGATTTTTATATAACAAGTAAATGTTGACATTATAACCTAGATACTTTGATGAGTGATTTTTTTCCACTTACAGGTTTATTAGTATAAGCAAAATAAAGTATATTATAAATACTATAGAACATTATACAAATTTAAGTATATAAAAATATAAAAAATTTAACTATTAAAGATTTAATGTTTCCAAAATATCCTCTAGTCCATGATACATTAACTTTCCAAAACTCCGAGATTCATCTTGGAGGTGTCACTGCTACCAGTGATCTCTGTGGAACTCTGAATTCCAATCTCTCCTCTGCTGTCACTGCAAATGCCATGTGCTGGGTTGCACAAGGAAGACAGTTGTGCTGAGAGGGGGAATGGAGAGGAGAGGGCAGTTACATTGAAAACTGGAAACTCTGTGTCTCAAATCAACAGGGGCAAACTGAAATTCTTCTCAAATGGTCCTTTCTGAGGTTCTGAATTCTATAAAACATACATTTGGGTTCATAAATAAAACTGCCCAATGTTGGAACTCAAAGGAACCTCAGATAGCAGCGATTTAAAGATCGTAAAACTGAACCTATAGAATGTTAAATTAAAACTAAATTTCCTGTATTCTCTGCAGCAGTATAAAGTTTGGATCCCTTTAGAGCAAATGGTTATTATTTTATATAGGTTCTATATTTTAAATGTTTTTCAATGAATTATTGATTCATTTATTTGAAAGGCAGATCAACAGAAAGACAGAGATTTTCCATCTGCTGGTTTATTTCCCAAATGCCCACAATGTCCAGACCAGGCCAAAGCCAAGAGCCAGGATCTCCATTCTAGTCTCCCACATGGGTACAGGAGCCCAAGTACCTTGGACATCTTCTGCTGCCTTCCTGGGCACATTAGCAAGAAGCTGGATCAGAAGTGGTACAGCTGGCACTCAGATATGGAATGCAGGCATTGCAAATTGTGGCTTGACCTGCTGAACCACAACACTGGCCCATTTACATATTGTTTTTTACTAAATTATAAACTTGAGATTAATTTGAATGTGTACAATTAATAAGAAACAAATGGCTGACGTGCTGTGCTTTAAAAGTCAAAATTCCCGGGTTTATTAACCATAAGATAACAGGAAGAACTCTACTCAGTTTCTTCTTCACTTTCAGCCTCTGAAATGAAGTTGATCAAATACAGGGAAAGTTTCTGGCAATTTTATCCTATAACCCTAATGAGAGAATTCACAGCAGAATGCAACAGACAAGAAATGATCTATTTACAGGGCAATTTACAATTCTCAACATTGCTTGCCATGTGAAAGAGTATCTCAAAGCAAAGGCACATGCCAACAAAGTCCTTGTGGCTGCAGAACATAGGAGCAAAAACCTGTGCTGACAGCTTTTACTGGAAATTATTACAAAGGCCAGAGAAGTTAAAAGAAGGATTGGGTGGTTACTGTGACTTCCGCTCAAACAGAACATTAGTGCAAAGCTCTTGGACTCAGTAACGTCTGAAAGGCATTACAGTAGGCAATCAGGGTGCATTACTGTGGCAGGATAGCCTGCATTACCCTCTCACCGAGGCCTCTCTGACAAGAATGGAACAAAGATGATGCTGTATCTTCCACATGTAACTCAGCAAACTTCGATGGCTTCCTTTCTGGGTGAGTTTCCCTCTCTTCCCTCCCTTCGACTTCACTTAGAAAAATCATCTTGGTTAGGGGTTCGAGTTTGACTTTGTAAATAGCCTGACGCTGTCCCAGATTACTGGCCCCAACATTCCTTACAGAAAGCACCTGGTTAAACATCCTAAGGTTAAGCAAATCAAGGTAGCTTTAGGTTGACTTCAAGAAACTGTCAAATCAACAAATTCTTCACTTTGTCAGATGCTGGCCCCTGTCAGAAGGATTTTCCAACTCCTTCAAACTTGCTTCTTGTCGCTGGCAACTTCCTGTCAGTCCACACCATTGGTTCTTAAAGCTTACAAATTCTTATTTCCCATTCTCCAGTTGCTCTAGAGATTACCCTGTTGACCTCTGCTACCGATCTGGCAGAAGTCATCAAGAAGGCACTATTAGTGACCTTACCACAAAATGAGAACTGCCTAGTCACCAGAGCCAACTTCACTTTCTGTAATGCCTCATTCAGTTGCCCATGTTTTAAAACAACTCATAAAAAAGGATTACCACTTCTATGGTGCTTCTTGTTTTCCCCCTTGTCTTTAATAAGAAAAAAAAAAAGGCAAGAAGGGGCCTATCAAGAAGTTTTCTTTTGAAGACAGAAAATACTGCAGTTAAAAGTATATTTTTATTAGAAAAGTTATTCTTCTTGAACAAATTCTAAATACAACATCTGACTTCAATCTTGGAAATGCATTTTTTTTCACTGCTCACTGCTGACACTGATGATTCAGTTAGGCACCCAACTCTCAACTATGGGACAAATGTTTCCTGAAATTCAATCATGTGAGTTATTAGGTTTTAGCTGTCAGCCTAGAAGTAACTGCACTGCCGCTGTTGGTTCCTAGGATATTTCTGCCTGCTGGGATGATATGAGAACTTGCCAGAGTAATAGCATCTACCCGACCACCTCTCAAGTTCTTCCGTATGATGTCAGACAGCGTGGGTTAGTTATCACATATCTTCTTGAACACGGACTATTATTTCAGGATAAGTATCGTAACCATGAAAAAAATTCTGAGGACCTGAAACTGAAACAGGATTTAAGTTTTATAATTAAAAATGGAATCTATTTGTAACCTTCCACAAAAATCCAATGACAATATATAGCTTTGATAATGGAACAAGCTTATTTTAAAACAACAAAAATATCCCTGGCATCTCCAATGGTCCATTTTAAGTAACTTGAGAAGATAAATACTACTTATTTACGTCATTTATTCAAACATATTTTGATACCTGCAGCAGCTATTGCTTGAAGAAATTTACTAAGACGGTTTACCATCTGAGTTCTTTTAATGCAAGGAGGAAATAACAGACACTGACATAGTAAAATAATGCAAGGCTATAATTTTTGGTAATACTCCTTAAAGTTATGTTAGCAGAGAGAAACAGTAGGATCTAATTGAACCCTAGGATAGATTTGTAACCCTTGGTAGAAAGCTCCCATTATCACAGTAGACTCCTCCTGGGTAAGAAGGAAAAGAGTACTTTTCATAGAAAAGAACTATGCTTTTAAAGTTAACATATGTGCACACACATCATCTACAAGCTGTAGAGTTGAATGACGGACAGATGCTGCTAACTATACTTGGATGCAAAAGTATTCCCTGCTCTCATAAAATAGAGTATTGTCTAAGCATGACTTCAAAAGAGAAATGTAAGTTTCGAGGCTCATCCACAAGGTCAGGATTCAGCACATTGTTGACCCCAGCCTGACAACTTGGCTTCCAAAAGGAGCACTAGCACTGACCACCTAAGTAGGTGAACACCCATGACTCTGAACATGTGTAGCCAAGTTCTAGCAAGCAGAATTAAAGAATGATAATCAAAGCAAGCACTGTGTGTTACTGTTCCTGTCAGCACCAAGGCAAATGTGATCATAAATAAATTCTTATAATACCATGAAGTTTTTCTCCTTTAACAAAATACCCATTGTCTTTTCCCAGAATTAGAAAACTCTGCATCCGGTCTTAATCAAATAGCAGTAATTTTACTGATAGGAATATATGAGTAAGTAGTTGTAAAATATACAAGCTCACATATCATCACAGCTTGAATCTCATCTTTGTAAAATATAAATAAAACACTAAAGCTGGAGGAAAATTCTGACAAGAAAGGGCACAGGAGCTTCATGGTACATCAATAAAGGAAACTTTTTTTTCAATAAATCCATTTACAGTAACATCTATATGCCTGATTCTAATTAAAAAGAAAATAAACTATAAAAGCATTTTTATTCCTAGAGAAAAAAACATTGGAAGGATACACATCCAAAATGGTCATAAAGTATATTAATTGAGAGTGATGATTTTGGTTTTCATGTTTTTCAGTGTTATATTCAACATGGATCATTTCATAGGCAAAAAAGAAAGCCAATATGTTATTTTAAAATCAAATATTATAAATGTAATTTAACAAAGTGTCAGCCTTCTGACGTAGCAAATCAATATGCTGCAGTGGAAAGTCATTTTCTTTTCTGTGACCATGTGACATCCTTTTACACTTGCTGAAAATTAACTGCTTCACTACATAATTACTGCAACTACAGCAAATGGGCTTTTTCTGTCTGTAATTCAATTACTGTGGAAGGTTTTATAGTTTGAGAATTAAGAAGTGAAGCATTTTCTTGACTATACACATAGACATAAAACAGACTCTCAACATATCATGTCCTAATTAACACTGCGTTTCAAAATTCTGTTGTCTGTAACAGAGTCATCCTAGATTACTGGCCAATCTTTTGCAGTCTAACAAGAGAGTAGAAACATTGCTCTGTCCCATTTCCAGGTAGCCTATGCGATTTCCCTATGATGATCAGAGACCAGAGTTGTTTACTAGCGTGTTACCACAGTATTTTATTCACACAGCTACTGTGACATCATCAACTTGGATAGAAAATTTTTGTTTGCAGATTTGTCTTCCACACTACAAGGAATGCATTCATTAAGTTATGAATAAATGAACTGTCCTAGAAACAACTGAACTTAGGGACAAATGTCAGAGATGGCTCAGGAAATCACAGTGAATCATCTGTAACATCAGTAACACTGAAAGGAAACTATTAAATGTTCCTTTCTTAAGAAAGGTTTCCGACAACTTAAGTCTCCTTTCCTTCCTCTACCCTTATTCCCACTCCCCCATGTTCCTAACGTATTCATGAATTCATTCAACATCTGCCTTTGAAATGAAGAACCAAATTAGTTTTATGTGTAATAATTTTAAGAACACCCTGATTTTTCCTAACTATGTTTTGTGCTTTGGATCTCATTACACTGCGCTGCTATGGAGAACGGTGAATAAGTGCTGTTTTATTTCAGGCTGGGTTACAGTGCAGGCCTCACCAATAGCTGCTGAGAACACGCTGGAGTGCTATGCAGGTGCAGCCACCTCCCTGGTCTAGAGTGACTTTTATGGCCAGCAGGGGTGAGATTCTGGGAATTTATTTACTTAGCACCATTATTTAAAATTATTATTTGAAAGGCAGAGAGACAGAGATGTCCCACCCTCTGGTTCACTCCTCAAACGCCTGCAATGGCTAGGGCTAGGCCAGATTAAAGCCAAAAGCCAGAACTCAATCCAGGTTTCCCACATGGGTGGCAAGAACCCAACTACTTAAGCCCTCACCACTGCCGTCCAGGGTGCACATAAGCAGAAATCTAGAAATGGAAGCAGGGCCGAGACTCAAAGCTACTCACTCCCATATGGGTTGTGGTGCTCCCTCCTTAGAGGCATCTAAGCTGCAAAGTTAAACACCCACCTTAGATTCCAGGACTTTTATCTACAACCTCTGTTGTTAGCTTTTCTCTGACTTGAGGAAATAAAATTTACCTTCAGTTAAGCAACTCAGTAAAACTAACCACAAGATAACTCACCTTACGTGTGTACAAATCTCCAGAATTTCTAAAGGATTACAATACCACCCACCATATTCTTTATGTATATGGCATGCATTTTCAGAGTCCACAGGGCAGAAGTTCCAACTACTTATCTGGTTCTGCTTAATTTACAGGAATATTCTGTACTCTCAATCAGCAATTCTCAGTAAGGATACTTCTGGCATTTGGGTAAGACAAGTCTTTACTCAGCAAGACTGTTTTATTCTGTGCTGAGTTAACACATCTAGGCTCCCTCCCACTCTCTGACCCCTACCACAAATTTCCCAACACTTCCAAGGGGGTGATGGGATGTTTGGTTGAGGATTACTTTTCCAAACAAACCCAACATATAAGAATTTCAATTTTAAAAGTAATTTGACTCCTTTAAAAACAAGTTCCATAAGGTTTTTCACTCAATGATTACATTAACTAAAACTCCCTCTCCTCCTCCACATACACACACACACAGACACACATACCTCTACTTTCAAGAACAGGCAAGGTTTGCCTCCTATATTTTTAAGGTGTCTATGATCAACCTGAGTATTTTCAATGTGACCTCTGCTCACAATCTGGATACTGTAACATTTCCAAGTCAATTCATATTCCCATGTCTATTTATACTGACTACTTATTTAGTGTCCAAATTGGTTAATCTTGTTAAAAATAGGTTTCTAAAGCATTATTAGCATCATGGCTTCCACACTTCAGGTTTCAATTTTAAAAGCATTACAGGAAAGGAGTAAATAGCTACTTCCTCTGTGTATAGGCCCCTTCAGTTCAAGACACATAAAATTGCACCCTCCAACAACCAGAGGGAAAGAGTATTTTTGCAAGTTTAGGGCCTCTGGTCAGAAGAACAATGTAAAGATGATGAGTCATTTCTAAAACATGAAGTGCAACTGTAAAGTTTTCAGAAGAGTCACATAGATTCAAGTTGTTCAACTGAGGAAAGGCTACCTAGAATCATAAATCTGTTTTTTTTTTTCATTATAAGAACTTCACACTTAGTGTGGACGTTGAAGCTTTAGCGCTTCCCTTATCTGCATGTGCAGCATGCCTTACCGAACCTGCCAACAATTGAAGAGGTCTTTTAAAAACTGTATAGCAAAACGCAGTAATTCAGAAATGATCATACATATGTATATGCACTACATAAACAGTGCCTGCAGTGACTTCTGGCTGAAAACCAGCATTTTCTGCTCCTTCTTACAACAGTTCATACACTGTCAGGTACATCAAGTCCTAATGCTTTCATACTATGACTCTCGTGTTTCAAGCCAATCAACATTCTCATTTTACTTGGAAAGCATTTAACCCTTACTTTCTGCCTTTGTAGCACCACGTGCACTCTTTGACTTCTTTTTAGAAATCTTGGCCTTCTAAAATCCTATTTTGCCTTGAGAAGAGGTACTCCTCTGAGATGGTAAGTAAGTCCAAGTCAGGTATAGCTCTATTAACACAGGGAAGCCACATGTGTTCCTTTATCTCATCTTCTAGTTCTGCTCTGTGAACAGCTTATCCAGACCTTCCTAGAATCCAAAGAACTCTAGGTGGCCAATAAGGAAGGTCTGGCCTCTTAACTTCTCCATCATCTCAAAGCAGGACTCACTTGTTGATATCTGATCAGCTTCTGGTCACAGTAATACTTACAGGCTCAGCATCTAAAATCTTGAATTATGCTCCTGCTATACACCTCTTCCTCCCAGACTTCCCTGATTTGTGGGATTCAGACTCTACTTTCTTACAGATGCTGTTAACTGCCATAAGACTCCCCACCAGTTCTGATCCCTCAGGCTGACACGGAGGAGCTGTCCCAAAGAGACAAGAAGTGAAATGCTGCACAATAAATTAACACTCTCTTAAAAATATTCTCTAGGGAAGAGTAATTTTAATAACTCTTCACAGAGGAATTTTAGACACTATGAGTGTATTTTACAGAATGCCTACAGGACAAGTTAAGAGGAAAGAGAAAACCTGGACTGGACCATCTCCTTGTTCTTATTTGCTCATTGGTTTTATTTTTTCCATTTTATAAAGAAACTATGCTAAAGCAAGTAATGAAGCAGTATAACTTTAAGGAGTCTGTTGTTTCTAAGACCTTTTCAATGTTACTGGCCACATACCATGCCCTTCTTGAAAGGACTACATTATATTTATCTTTGTATGCCCAATGCTATAAGGCGGTACATATTAGGTGCTTAATAAATGCCTACTTAATAAATGCATTACAGCCTACACATTAAAAGCAGCATGACCTGAACAAAGATGAGAAAATATGGAACCTAAGCCCAGAAAACTCCTTGAGCCTGAATTTTGGGTAACAGGCACCAATTATTTACTATGGTCTATAAATTTCATACATGTTAAAAATATTTATGTCATCTTCATAAAGTGAGACATTTTCTGTGTCAGGCTTAACAGTAATCTATTTATCTACATTATGAACTTTATAACTTGTAATCTCACATTCAATAAGAAAATTTGATGACACTGATAATATTTTAAAGGACACATAAATCTTCAGTCTTTTAAAAAATAATGTCTTTAAATAAGGCTTCAAAAGAAATCCCAGACTATCCTGTTTAACTCCACTTTGTCTCTATCAAGTACTTCATGTGATTTGGCATAAAAGTTAACAGTGTGGACTCCCTTTATTCCCCCTAGATTCATAAAGCTGTACCTATAGGTTATTGGGTTACTTTCTCACTGAGTGACCAAAGGCAAGTAACCTTCGCCTCATCCATACCTTGCTTTATCTGTCTGTAAAAAGGAAGACAGTAGTATCTACTACAAGGTGAGGATGACCAAGCCTATTTTTATAAACCCACACACATACGAACACAGTTCCTTGCACACAATAAAGGTAATTGAGAGTAGATATGAAAGATCAAAATGTATATATAAAATTTATATACAAATATACAAATATGTATTGTGCAAATATATATATATATATATATAAAGAGTTAGAGTAGTGCCTTGTACACAGTAAGTTCAAGGAAGGTTTGCTATTATGATGATCAATCATGGAATATAAACATTTAAAACAACTTTAAAGAAAGTGCAATTAACAATTACTAACCATTAACCTCATCTAACTCAAAAGTAACAAATTCATTCAACATGATAGACAACTTACTATTAACTAACTGCTGTGCTAGGTTGACCAATGCTGCTTTAATGCGGTGCTCTGATTAGTAAATACAAGGAATATCTCTGTGCATATAAAAAAAATCTGTGGTTAGAGAAAAAATGGGGGAGGGACTAAATGTAAACAGTAGTAGGAGATTGGTTAATATAAAACAATTTGTAATGACTAAGAAGTCTAATAGATTTATTGACAGGAAAAGCCATTCAAGTTAAATAAGTGGTGGAAAAGAAGGTCAGGTCTCTGGGCTATATGAGTATAATTATTTTTCTGCAAAATGACAAATATATGCTTCTATAAATGCAGAGATACAAAAGTATCCTAGAAGAAAAAATACCAAATTATTTACAAAATCTCTCTCTACAATTACAGGTTAGTTTTTCTTCTTTTGGGAAATTTTATTTTCTAACACTTTTTAAATTTTAAAATACTAGTAACTCAAAAATCAAAAAAGGAGAGAACCGATGCTGGCGTTGTGGTACAGCGGGTTAAGCCGCCACTTGTGACACCAACATCCTGCAATGGAGTGCCCATTTGAGTCCTCGTTGCTCCACTTCCATCCACCTCCCTGCTATGTGCCTGGGAAGGCTGAGGATAATGGCCCAAGTACTTGGGCTCCTGCCACCCTCATGGGAGACCAGGATGGAGTTCTGGCTCCTGCCTTCAGCCTGACCCAGCCCTCACTCTTGCAAGAATCTGGGGAGTTAACCAATATATCTCTTTCTCTCCATCTCTGTCTCTCTGCCTCTCAAATAAATAGCAAGCTAACTAACCAAAGCATTCACAAACTTGTGTGCACTATTAAGACTGTTAGCTTATTTAGAATTAACTCTTTGGAAAATGACTAGACAGATATATCTGCTATAGTCACAATCCCCTACACCGGGAAGAAATGAAGATTATTTTCTAATTAATTGGTAATTCTAATAGGGGACAATTTGTTTCTGTTCTCTCCATATTTTTATAAATTAAGAACTTAAATGGTTAGGAAAGCAGGCTTCTCAGTGTTACTAAAACAGGTTCTCAATGGCAAACTGTGCTCAGGAACACATTAAAGATATAGAAATGGTCCCTGCAATGAGTGGGCAGTACAATAAAATGACTAATAAAAATCTTCTCACTTTAAGATTATTTTAAAGTAACCATGAGTTCAGATATTCATCAATAACTAACGTTCAAAGGCAAACAAACAAACAAACAAACAAAAACACCTTGCTTCAATTACACTCCTCTGGTCAAGAATGTTTCAGGCTGATTCTAAACACAATTAAAAGGTGCCATCTAGTGGATATACATATTATAAAGTTTCTCTTACATCTAAATTCCGAGAAATAATCTTTATAAGAGTCTATGAGGAAATCAGCATCCTTTACAGAATTTCATTGCCAATTGCTGATCTGAGCTGGTGGACAAATGCCTACCTTTTAAAACACAACGCATGCACACACGCACAAACAAAACACCTCTGACTGGTAATATTGATTTTAAATCTCAAGTTGAACCTCTGCCACCACTATAAAGAATAAGAAACAGTTCAATTATCTCCTAAGTGGTCCAGGAACTTATAAAAGCTGAGTACACAAGTTAGAAAGGAGATCCAATTTAACAAACATGCTATTATCATTCACTTCAGATGATGATAATACAAGATTAGCATCATTACAACAGAGCAGTAATTACAGTTACTGCTGCTCTATGCTATCGGAAAACAAATTCACTTGTTCTACAAATACTATATCTGATACTGAGAAGTCAGTACTGTTTGCAGCAAAGTCCTAAAAGGTACTGAGTCCTTGTAAGTGCACAGCTGGCCAAGGCTCTCTTTCAACTATGTGGGTGACATTCACACAAGTCAGGACTATTAAAACAAAATTAGGGGCCAATGCTGTGGCATAGTGAGTAAAGCTACTGCCTGCAGCGCCAGCATCCCATATGGGTACCAGTTTGAGTTCTGGCTGCTCCACTTGCGATCCAGCTCTGCTATGGCCTGGGAAAGCAGTAGAAGATGGCCCAAGTCCTCGGGCCCCTGCACCCACATGGGAGACCCAGAAAAAGCTCCTGGCTCCTGGCTTTGGATTGGCACAGCTCTGGTCGTTGTGGCCAACTGGGGAGTGAACCAGTGGATGTAAGACCTCTCTCTCTCTCTCTGCCTCTCCTTCTCTTTTGTGTAACTCTGACTTTCAAGTAAATGAATAAATCTTTAAAAAAAAATTAGTGAAAACACAACATGCTATAAAGACAAAAGGTGGTCAGCGCCGCAGCTCAATAGGCTAACCCTCCGCCTGCGGCACTGGCACCCGGGGTTCTAGCCCCGGTCAGGGCACCAGATTCTGTCCCGGTTGCTCCTCTTCCAGTCCAGCTCTCTGCTGTGGCTCAGGAGTGCAGTGGAGGATGGCCCAACTGCTTGGGCCCTGCACCCGCATGGGAGACCAGGAGAGGCACCTGGATCCCGGCTTCGGATCAGCGCGGTGCGCCGGCCACAGCGTGCCAGCCGCAGCGGCCATTGGAGGGTGAACCAATGGTAAAGGAAGACCTTTCTCTCTGTCTCTCTTTCACTGTCCACTCTGCCTGTCAAAAAAAATAATAATAATAAGATAAAAAAATAATTTTTTTAAAAAAAGAGAAAAGGCAAAATGAAAAGCTGAGATGTCCAATTAAGCATTTATAAACATTAGCCTGGAGTAATTCAGATAAAAGTTTATAGTTAGATTTAATCACATGAAATCCATACCTCCCTAAATAATTTTATTTGTGGTCTTCATTTGCCTTTTGGAAGCGGATTCTATACTTTTCAAAGCTTAAAATTTTCTAGATATTTTCAGATTCCCACACTGTGAAATAGAAATTATGAATTTATTTGGAGAGCACCCTATTCACTGATGGAATGAAAAGTATTTACTTTGAAATGAGTTGTCTGTAGCCTGCTGTAACTGGCTCCTTTAGAAAACTTTTTGCATTTGTTATTACTGTTCTAGGTGTCATATTCAATTTATAGGAAAATTTCTGTTTAAGGAACTATTCTTCTACAAATGATATCCTTTAGAATTGCTAGGAACTGCAAACCTAGCCCTTGGAGATCATCTAGTCCTCCAATTGACAGAGGAGGAAAACAAGACCCATGAGCCAAAGGCTGGCTCAAATTTACCAAATCTATTATTTTCAGAGTTAAGATCCATAAAATCAGATCTCTTTCAACTATACTGCACTGTCTTTTATTTCTTTACCAAATAGAAAATGGAATGCTTCCATTCTGATCTGAAAGTACTCCGGCTTCATTGTTAATATAAAAGTCCCTAGGCTAACTGCTGCCAGTACCTTCTTAATCTCATTTTAGCTGAGTGAGCACTACACCTTCGGCACGTGCACAAAAAGTGACAGCCAATAAACAGGAATTCACGGGTCAACCCTCAGTTAAACTAGAGAAGAAACGCTCTGATTTCCCTCAAAACGGTCATCATTCCTTCTCATCATACCACCAACTGTTAGGCACACCACACACCTTTTCAGCTCTGAACCAATTCCAATCTCCAGACTCTCAAACTTTTACCCGAGTATCCTTACTTTATTTATGGCAACTGACACTTCTTTAGGGATCAATAAATTCATTGAAAATAAATTTAAAGTTCATTCAGTGCAAAATATTTTTAAATGCATGCATAGCTTTTATATAATATGCACTTTCCATAATTTTTTAGCAGACCCCCTCATATTTAGTTTTTAAGCTATGGTTAAAATGTTCTTTTTATTATTGTTTACAATGCACTTCTTACTACTCATAGGACCATATTCTGACACGGTAAACATATATAGCCGTTAAAGTCTGAAAACCTGGATTCAAATACTGACTGTAGGCAGAAGCATGTCTTGGCTAAATCACCTAACCTTAAAAACTCAGGTTCTCCCATGTGGCCCTGGAGATGGTCCTTCCTGCTCTAACTTATATTAAGCTGTATTTGTTGAAAACATTCTAGTACAGATTTCAGTGCAGCAGAACTTATCAGGCCTTTCCTTAGTAGCACTTCTTTAGCTCAGGCTTTAACAGGAATCTGGAGAGTGTAGTGACAGGTCCAAATCTAAAAAGGAGTTCTTTGTAGGTTACATGTGAATTGCTTTTGAGAAAGTCTCTGCAGACATCTTACTTTGGCTCCTCCTCTATACAAACTGCTGTGGCAGCCTAAGAAAAGCAGCTTTCAAACGTGCAAGTACACAGATTTGGTGCTGCTGCTGCCAGGCTACAACTGCTGCCAAAGCAAAGGGGTGAGTCAAAGCAATTCTGCGCATCGCACTCCTCAGTGTCTTCCCCTGACTTGGCAGCCATACACTGGGATCAGTCATCTGGCTAAATGGTCAGAGTCCCAAAGGCTTCCAGTCCAAAACTTTCAAAGTGATAGCAAAGTTTAAAATTAATGCAAATGATTCCTTTTTATGCTACTACCATACGCTTAGAATAATCTGAAAAATTAAAGGGCGGTGAGACAAGACAGTGTGGGTGTCAGAAGGAACATCCGGATCTGCCTTCTGGATCAAAGATGTTACAATCAAGTAGAATCAATACAGAAATTCTTTTTTTTTTTTTTTTTTTTTTTTTTGACAGGCAGAGTTAGACAGTGAGAGAGAGACAGAGAGAAAGGTCTTCCTTCCGTTGGTTCACCCCGCAAATGGCCACTATGGCCGGCGCACTGCACCGATCGGAAGCCAGGAGCCAGGTGCTTCCTCCTGGTCTCCCAAGCAGGTGCAGGGCCCAAGGACCTGGGCCATCCTCCACTGCACTCCCGGGCCACAGCAGAGAGCTGGACTGGAAGAGGAGCAACCGGGACAGAACCAGCGCCCCAACTGGGACTAGAACCTGGAGTGCCGGCGCCGCAGGCAGAGGATTAGCCTATTGAGCCAAGGCGCTGGCCCAGAAAATTCTTAATACTATTTAGAATTTTCAAAGGTATTTATATGTGAATGCCTCACTTTCAGGCTCCTATGACATTTATTTACAGCTAGAGGGCTTTTAGATGATTCACCTACAGGTTCATTTCCCTCGAAAAATACAAGGGTACTTTAAAAAGTTCATGTAAAATAAAATTTTAGTTTCTTTCAGTCCAAATTTTTATTTAATTCAAGCACTGTTTTTTTATAATATACATTTTCCATGAGCCTCTGAAGGTTCCTCACATGTCATTATAAGTATTATTAATGGTTTTGGTCAAATTACATCATCTGTAAGTTTGAGTGCATTTTTTCCCTAAAAGAGAGTGCTTCAGTTTATATTTTGTGGTCAGACCACTCTGTAAAGAGCTGCTCATGTCTGTCCATCACCATAAATTAATACTTGAAGACCATCACTGAAGACAACTCCTGTTTTACAGCAGCTCTTCTGTGAGTCTTTTACATGAAAAGAAACTTCCAAATGTTGAAGAGATACGTACTTCAACATCAGGAAGCGTATTTCTAATGAGCTGGTATCTCCTTTGCTAAAACTGTCCTATGTGTGGCACATTATGCTCATTTTCCAGAGTTTACAGCAAACAAACATTAACCAAAGTAACAGAAATGTCTAGGAAAAGTTTGAAATAAGTCCTACAAATAACCTGTTTTCTCCTATCAAGAGTAATTGATCAAAAGGAGACCCTTTTTTACAACAGCGATCTTTCATCTTCATCAGTATTATTTTTATCTTCAAAAGCCTGAGACTTTTGAACTTTTGCCTATGCTCGGAGTTTTTCAAGGAAACAATCCAATGTTAAAGAGGAAATGAATAATATGATTCTTATGTGTTTTTCTGAAGCAAAACTGCCTAAAGTTTAAAACTATACAGAATAAAGTTTTATCAAGAACAGATGTAAATAACCATTTTAGCAGAAATTGTTGAGATTATTCATACACAAAATATGAAAACTCACTATCATACCCTAAGAAAAGTTCTTTGCCCTAATCAAACAAATCTCATTGCCATTTCATTTCACTTAAGGTTTTGCTACTGTACTTCAGACTCCTTCTCCTTTAAGGAATGCTTCCTCTACTATTTGATTGCCTTTTCTTCCTTATCAAAAGTCTGCTAAAAAGTTAATGTGGAACTCTTTTTCTTATTAACCTCATCTACTTGGATTTAAGTATACTCTCTCACTCATTTTGAACTCCCATTTTATCCTTTATTCAAAATAATAGAATTTGAGAACTAGAACAAACTTTGGAGACAAGCCAATTTAACTCCTTCATGGAAAAAAGAAGAAATTCTAGTAAAAATTAAGAAATCTGCTCAAGGTCCCAAAATTTAATCAAGGTGAAAGATCTGGGGCTAATACAAAGTCATACAGGAGGTTAATCTTTCATTTTCATCCATCACCAAGAAAATCTAACTGACTACTAACAAAGGCAACTGAAGTTTATTTAATAGTTTTGGGGGTTAGCATTGTGGCACAGTGTTAAGGTTAAGCAGCAGCCTGCAACACTACCATCCTATATGTGTACTAGTGCTAGTTCCAGCTGCTCTACTTCCAATCGAACTCCCAGCTAGTGAACCTGGGCAAGCAGCAGAAGATGGCTCAAGTGCTTGGGCCCCTGTCACCCATGTTGGAGACCCAGACTCATCTCCTGGCTTTGGTCTGGTCCAGCTCCGGCTTTTGCAGCCATTTGGAGAGTGAACCAGAGGATGGAAGCGCTCTCTCTCTCTCTCTCTCTCTGTATCCCTCTCGTTCTTTATATAATTCTGCCTCTCAAATAATAAATAAATTTTTAACAAAAAAGTTTACTTAGCATTTTTTTGAAGTTTTATTTATTTATTTTTTGTTTGAAACACAGAGTTACAGAGAGAGGCAGAGGCAAAGAGAGAGAGAGAGAGAGAGAGTCTTCCAGCCCTGGTTCACTCCCCAAATATCAGCAATGGTCAGAACTGAGCCAATCCGAAGACAGGAGCCAGCAGCTTCTTCCGGGTTTCCCACGTCAGTGCAGAAGCCCAAGGACTTGGGCTATCCTCTGCTGCTTTCCCAGGTGTGTTAGCAGAGAGCTGGATAGGAAGTGGATCAGCTGAGACTCGAATTGGCGCCCATATGAGATGCCAGCACTGCGGGCTAGCACTTTAACCCACTGCACCACAGCACAAGCCCCTACTTACAGTATTTTTTTAAAAAGCAAATAATTGACAGATTTTATAAAGTATAAAAAGTCATCAAAACTCATATCATTAACATCACTTTGTTTAAACCACCAGCAGTTATTCAACATTCACAATATACTGATCCTCCACTCTATGTGAGGTAGTCTGAAAAAAGGACAAATTTGGATCTATGCAAAAATTTATCATAAGATTCTAACATTCTCCTGGAAAGGTTTAATTAACACATTACTTCATATTCTAATGAGCTATTTAACACTTAATATAAAATATACCATAGTCAGGGCAGGTGTTGTGGCATAGTGGGTTAAACTCACTGCTGGCAGGTTAAGCCTACAAAGCATATTTGAATGTCCAGGATCAAATTCCACCTCTACTTTGGATCCAGTTTCCTGCCAATATACACTCTGGGAGGCAGCAGAATGGCCCAAATAACTGGGTGTCTGTCACCGACATGGGAGACTTAGATGGAGTTTCTGACCTCTACACTTCAGCCTGGCCTAGCTCCAGCTGCTGAATGTATCTGGAGAATGAATCAGTGAATGGAAGGTTCCCTCTCTCTCGCTTGTTCACTCTATCTCTCCCTCTTATTGTCACTTTGCCTTTCAAACAAATAAAATATCTTCAAAATAAAACACACTATTGTCTCATATTGTTCCTTTGCATTCTTGTCTTCAATCTCTAAATAATTCATAACTTATAAGAGATGCTATCTTGAGGAACTATTAATAGTATAACACAACAGTTTCAAAAATACAATAAACTTTCAATAAGGTTTCTACCTGAACTACAAAATGTTTGCTGTCAACCTAGGTTCTTTCCATGAAAAGAAGTATTCAGCTTATGCTTGAAATCTGTGGTCATAGGGCCAGCGCTGTGGCATAGCAGGTTAAGCTGCCACCTGCGATGTTGGCACCCCATGTGAGCACTGGTACACATCCCAGCTGCTCTATTTTCGATCCAGCTCCCTGTTAATGGCCTGGGAAAGCAGCAGAAGATGACCCAACTGCTTGGGACTCTGCATCCACATAGAAGACCCAGAAGAAGGCCCTGGCTCCTGGCTTTGGCCTGGCACAGTCCCGGCCATTGTGGCCATCTGGGGAGTGAACCAGCGGATGGACGATCTCTCTCACACTCTGTAACTCTGACTTTCAAATAAACAAACACATAAATATTTTCTTTTCAAAAAAACCTGTTTTCATATTATCTAGATCCCATTTAACTTAAAATACCACTTTGTATCATATGTCTATAAAGTAGCTGGAACCTATCTATTAAGAGGTCAAATCCTCTCAATCTTACTAAATAAGAACATTTGTTTTTCAAGTAATTTGTGCTAAGAATTATATATGAATATGTAAAATAAATAATGTATTTCATTTTATGCTTGGGTAGCTTAAGCAAAGAGATCCTTAAGATTTCACACAAGTGATTCTAACATATCTTCTCTCAGTCCCAATTCAACAGTCCAGACATAAGACTTCATTTCAAATAAAAGCATAGCATTTCCAACATGCCAAATTTAATGAGTTTATCATTGGTTGTAATTTGGTGTTAAGGACTTTCTTTAAAAAAATTTATTTGAAAGGCAGAGAGAGAGAGAGAGAGGGAGATTTCTTCCATCTGCTGGTTCACTCCCCAGATAGCCACAATGACCAGAGCTGTGCCGATCCAAAGCCAGGAGCCAGGAGCTTCCTCCGGATCTCCCACACGTGTGCAAGGGCTCAAGGACTTGATCCATCTTCCACTGCTTTCCCAGGCCACACCAGAAAGCTGGATCAGAAATGGTGCAGCCGGGACTAGAACCAGCGCCCATATGGGATGCCAGCACTGCAGGTGGCAGCCTTAACTGCTATACCACAGCTCCAGCCCCTGGTGTTAAGTACTTTCTAAACCATATTGGTCCTACTGTAGCTATTAGAGATAAAGAAACACAAGTAGAGACTTTGAAAATACAAGATTTTCAAGAAAAGCATATCAAAAAACAGAATCTTAAAATTAACCTGCATTTCTAAAGGTTTTATTTATTAATTCAATATACTATATTCCATTATGAACATTTAGTTACGTCAGAGGCTTATCAATAATCTTTTGCTTCCTAAATTGAACAATGGTCTCTCAAAAAGACACTTTGCAGTGTATAAGCACCAAAAAAACTGTGAATAGTTTCATCCTGCTGCATTCAATTTTACAGTTCCTGAAAGTCTTTCGGGACATAATTCTCAATATACTCTGGCCTTGTTCATTTTAGTATTTGAACTGATTTTCTCTGGTGAACTAAAGTATTCCTTGCTTTTCACCAAACAACACAGACATAGAATCTAATTTTTTTTCCTTTGGAATAATATTGAGATGTATCCCTTTTCAGGTCAGCCTTGAATGAAGATTCAGGTTTTACATTAAGGACCAAAAAAATAATTCTGAAGAAATACTGAACTCTATCACTTCAGCCCTCTTATTAACAATCTCGAAGTTTAGACTCAAATTTCCCCAAATTTCATCCTAAGATTACACTAAATGTGGATTTCAAAACTTCAAGTTATAGACAGAAGCTCTCATTATAGCAGCCAAGATTTAATCTGAACACTTATTTTGATTTCTTTACACTACCCCAAATCAAATAACTTTTGTTGGGCAACTGTAGACACTCAGCTGAGTCAATGAACATATTTCAGACAGCTGCTTCTTGTTTGCGAACCTAAAAAGATCTTTGCGGAAGAAAATGCAGGTTGTAAAACAGAAATTAAAAATTAAGATCTAAAAAAGAAAATCAAAAAATATGTTCACCAGAAAGGCATCCACTTAACATATTTAAGGATGAAAGAGCAATTTGAAGTATATAAGCAAATCTCAGAACACAACTAACAGATATTCCTAATGACACTTTGGGGGAAATTGCTTATAAGAAAACAAAGGCAAGTTATAAAAATTTAATAAATCAAAAAAATTTAAAAGCCTCCCAGAATGTCAAACAGGGAATGGAGAGGTGGGAAGTGTTTGAAGTGGGCATTTCATTGGGTGTCAAGATGTATTCAAGGCCCTGCTCTCTGCACTTGGGGGCTTTTTTGCCTCTTATCATTTGCCCAGAGATCTCCAATTTAAAATGCTCCTTCTCTATTTCTGTTCACAAAGGCCAAATATGATCCTAGGCAAAACAACATCTCTTTCCTCAAAATGTCTTAATTCCCTACAGCATAAAATTGGGTTGTGACTCAAGTGATTATTTTAAATCTGTGCCTCTTAGCCTCTTATTGTACACTTCTACTCCAGACACATCCATATCATCACCAGGAGCCTCTTAATTATAGACCATGAGTCCTGAGGTCTCCAGTGAAGATTGTGGATTTAAATCTGATAAGTTAAACTTGTCCATGGTTCATCCTTTCCACAATTGTAACCTTTGAGTGTGGAACAGTAGGTGGGAAGGGTGGGTGGCCCTTAATCATCTTTGAGGTCTCACAAAAGCCTAAAGGAAGGAAAAAGAAGATAATCCCATCACAATTTCATCAACCTTAGCAAGTGCAAAGAATAAAAGAGCCAGACCTATGGATGGAAAGGGTCTTGGAAGCCATTTAAAAGTATATAAATAAACTAAAATTTCTGGTACATTTCCAGAAGTTTAAAAGAAAAACAAAATGTACTTAGCTCAATCACTGAGTAAGCTCCAATAAGAGCAGAAAGAAAGGCTGTTCTTGATGAGCTTCAATCCTGAAAGCACAGCTGACTGGAGGAATCCCTCCAGTGAAAATCAGACCCACTCCTTGCTGGAGATCTAGAAGGTCTATGACTCAGAGTTCCCCAGTGCTACCTTCCCAAGTTCTAGGATGGTTCTTAGCAGTTGGCATGGTACTAAGTGATAAAAATGCAAACTCCATGTCTACTGGGCAGTTCTGAGCTCACAGAAGTAACAATACCATCTTCCTAGTTCTAACAAACGCACAATGTAAGGTTCAGTGTAAGGGTTAAGTAATGGCAAATAACCATAAATGGATGAAAACAGAAAGCCAAGGTTCCTCTAAGATCAAGACATACCTTAACCTAAGAGTAATGATGCCATCATTCAAAGGAGACTCAATTCTTGGCTAGCACAGGAAAATAGCATCAAGTGTCTACCAGCTCAGCACAAAAGAAATGCACAGATTCTGAGCAAGATTTGGTGGAAGAAAATGGCTTGGCGCATGCACAGGAAAAACCACATTCAGGGATCTTTAACAGTAGAATGGCACCCCGGTGGGCATCCCAGCAGGGTCCTACTACCTCAAAACATCTATCAATATGAAAATGCAGCTGCTCCACTTTCTGGTCTATTGTTTTTATAGAAAACACTTGGTGACTTATTTTTCATATTTAATGAAATCTAGTCAGCCTTTTAGAAATGTGGATTTTACAGCTAAGATTAAATGAATGGTAATATACTAGGAAATGAACTTCCAAAAAACAGATTCATTGCTTACTTCTTTTTCCTCAAAATTACAGACTTACATGAACATTTTAATGTTTCTTAGCCAAATATAGACTCCAAGACAAAATAAATATTATTGCAACAACACCTAAATCTGAATGAGGCTAAACTATTTTAGTGGAATGCTTTTCAATAATATAGGTAAATCTATACATAATTATTTGAATAATTACATAAAGCTTAATCTTGAGCTTATTTTTCTATTTATCTTTTTTATTTAACTTGTTGTGTAACAGATGTAAAATAAGAGTAAAAATTAAATACATCATTCAAAATTTATTCTTGATTAAACATTTAAAAAACCTATTCTAGTAACTCCATTCAATTAGAAGCTGTCATAATCCATTTGCTAGCCTTTTTAGGAAAAAAAAAATCAAAACACATGTTTATTTATCCATTTTTCTACTGTATTTAAAAATGATTTGTACAAGTTATCTTATTATTACAACAGTTTATTTCTGATACTTGCTGCAACTTAAATCATTTGGGAACACAGAGTTCTCCTTAAGAAGACATCAAATTAAGAATATTAAATGAGCGTTAAAGGCTTTGCAAAGCACTTTAAAGCCTGTCTGAATCAACAAAATATTAAGTGAATTAATGCTATAAAATAAACTTTTATCACTGATAATTTACAATATAAATGTGAATACTTAACAGATCAAGACTTTTTACATTAATCAAAGACACAATTTAACACGGAATGAGCATTTTTCTTTTTCTTTTTTCTTTTTTTTTGACAGATAGAGATAGACAGTGAGAGAGAGAGGAGAGACAAACAGACAGAGAGAAAGGTCTTCTTTCCCTTGGTTCACCTCCCAAATGGCCGCTACGGCCGGCGCTGCACAGATCCGAAGCCAGGAGCCAGGTGCTTCCTCCTGATCTCCCACGTGGGTGCAGGGGCCCAAGGACTTGGGCCATCCTCCACTGCCCTCCAGGGCCAGAGAAGAGAGCTGGACTGGAAGAGGAGCAACTGGGATTAGAACCCGGAGCCCCTACTGGGACTAGAACCCGGTGCCCCAACTGGGACTAGATCCCAGGGTGCCAGCGCCACAGGCGGAGGATTAGCCAAGTGAGCCACAGCGCCGGCCCCTCTTCTTACATTCTTGAGGAACAAAAAGTAATCTGTTCTTGAGATAGGATGGTACCAACTGCTTCTTTGGAGAAATTTAACACTCGGCATAATATGTTTTCTTAGAGTTTTGTCAAGTAAGCAGTTGGGAGGTGTGAATTATCACAAATAGTGTGACTTCTTGCTGCTCATGGCTGTATTGCCCATTGGGTCTTGGATGTTTTGTGCATATAGAGCTGGAGGTGGAAGGTTAACAAGTAGGCTTTCAATAAAAAGTAATTTAGCATTATACAAATTTTAAAAAACCTATTTATTACAACTCCAAATTTGATTTAGCATTAAGTGAATGTTCTAAAAAATAAGTTTTTCATTAAAAAAGTTTCTATTTTCATTTTAGTTGCAAAGTTCTCCTGTCTTATGCTTTTCTTAGCCTAAGGTTTATCTCCTCCATGGGATTTTCACATAGTAGATTCATAACATCATGATTATTTTGTGTCCTTTGCTAAAGGTCAGGAAGCACCTACTCGACCTTTTAATGGTCAATACAGAGCTCTCTGCTAGGATGCTCCAGGGTGACTGGGTGGTATTTACAAGCCATGGGGAGTTAAGATGAGGTTATGTCTCCTCCGCTTGGCAGCCTGATCTCTAGCACATTTTGCTTTTGTTGCAGAGGTCATAGAAACTCTCAAAGTGAATCTTGGACAAGTGATACGTTTAGGAAATACCAGTTATGTAATAACCTGAGAATTCAAATAACTTCTTAAAAGTGGTGACAGCGCTAATCCATCTAAAAGTAAAAAGGAGTCCCGGCAATAGCAATGGGAAGACTGAGTGAGGGAAGGAAGAAATCATCCTGGGCCCTCACTCACCATTTTCCGGAGTAGAGGTGTCCCTAGCAGAAGAATCATAGCAGGAAGGGAAGGCCAATTTGCCTCCAGCAGTGGATAATGGAAGACCCAAAGGCTAAATAGGAAAAACCAACACTGATTCAAAGATGGTGACTGGAGTGTGAGAAAAGACAGGGAGTTAAGTTGTATGGCAATTAACAAAGGGTAGGACGAGTTGCCCTGGTCACAACTGTAAGCTTGGGAGAAGATGGGGAAGGGCAAGAAGGGCAAACTCAAGCTTTTACACTGAACTATGTATTCAAAGGCATTCATTATAGTTTCTTAAAGAAAGATAAACGTATTCTTTCTCTATACCAAATCAACCCTAAGTAACGAAGAGAGGAAGGATATGCCCCACTTGCTGTGGTATGCGAGACAGTAACAGAGGTGGCTGTGACATCGCTATGGGCCTTTAAAGCCCAGTAAAGCAGATACATTCAGACTCTGGTAATGCGCAAACAGGGAGAAACATTTTTTTCATGTCAGTTTAGAAGACAGTATTTAAAATGCTGGAGTTAAAAAAAATCTTAGAAATCACTGGTCTACCTTTCCCAGTTTTCTAAAAAGTAGAGTTAAGCTAAAGAAGAAATGTCTTGTTTCCATAAAACTACTTACCAGAAGAACTTTTACAGTACTCATGATTTCTGCCCTGTTCTTTTAGGAAACTTATGGCCACTGAGTAAGGAAAAAACATCTCAGTGTTTGCCACATTTACTTTTTTTTTTCTTTTTAAGAATTATTTATTTATTTGAAAGAGTTACACAGAGAGAGGAGAGGCACAGAGAGAGAGAGAGAGAGAGAGAGAGGTCTTCCATCCACTGGTTCACTCCTCAACTGGCCGCAACGGCTGGAGGTGCTCCGATCCCAAGCCAGGAGCCTCTTCCAAGTCTCCCGCACGGGTGCAGGGGCCCAAGGACTTGGGCCATCTTCTACTGCTTTCCCAGGCCATAGCAGAGAGCTGGATCAGAAGTGGAGCAGCTGAGTCTTGAACCAGCACAACCAGGGCCGAATCCTTGGGCTCCTGCACCCATGTGGGAAGACCCAGAGGAAGCTCCTGGCTTCGGACAGGTGCATCTCTGGCCATTGCGGCCAAATGGGGAGTGAACAGCAGATGGAAGACCTCTCTCTGCCTTTCCTTCTCTCCTTGTGTAACTCTGACTTTCAAATAAATAAATCTTTAACAAAAAAAGATTAGCAGAAGTTTTTTATGATTAAAACTTGAATGGCATGTACAATGATAACCAGATACCTAAAGAATTATTGGCCAAGAAAAAAAAGTGAGTGAAGCATAGAAAAGGGGGAAAGGCAACAAAAAGACTTGAAACACTAACTCAACCTTCTGGGACTTTGGCAATATAGAAAAAATACAACTTGATCAAGTCACTGCAGCTTGCAAACAGTCCTCTGTGGGTCACTCTTTCTCCATCCCACATGAAGGGAAAAAGAAATCAGTAAAAGTCGTGCACATGTTTGTGTCTCTGTCTTTATAAGTAAGGAACAATCAATAATGTTCATTAATCATAAGAGACATTACATTATTATGAAATGGTTTTCTGAAAGAAAAAAATTTAGTGAGCAAACACAGCTAACTACTTTAGCATACAAAGTCTTAACTGGAGTTGAGAAAAGGTACAAGCAACAACTAGAAAAATGAAAGGAATAAAGAAGATGTTGCAAATAAATGTACTAAAAATGGAGGTCATTGGGGTCATTAATAAGACTGGGGTACAGGAAACTTAGAAAATGATCTCTATTTTCAAACTTCTGTCCGGATATAGTAATATTCACATAGAAGATGACTTACAAATACATGGTAGATATGTTAAGCAGAAATCCAGTAATTTTTAAGAATTATAGCAGATAAAAGAGAGAAAACACTTACATGATTAGGGGAGTATAAAATGTAACAAGTTCTTTGGAAAGCCATTTGGCAGTAACTTGTGGAGGTTGAAGTTGTTTGGGAGTAGCCAGAATAGTCATAAAAAGAAAGTAAACAGTGGCATTTTCATGTAATGAAATGTATAAATACAATCATAAATGAATTACAAATATAAGCATACTGATTCTCACAAACACAGGGCTGTGCAGGAAAAATAAGTGTTGCAGAAGAAAACATACACTTTATGTAAAATTCAAAACAAGCAAAACCTAGTGTAGGATGTACATAACTAAGTAGAAAAATATGAAAGTAATAAACTCAGCATGGAGGAATTCAGGAGTATGGAGAAAGGGTAGAGAGAGGTATAATGGAATCAGAGGTAAAGAGCAGAGCAGGAGAGAGAGAGAGAGAGAGAGAGAGACTTTTTATCTGCTGTTTCACTTTCAAATGCCCATTATAGCTGGACTGGATCAGGTGGAAGTCAGAAGACCAGAATGCCATGCAGTCTCCCCATGGGTGGCAGAGGCCCAAGCTCTTAAGCCATCTTCTCTGCCTCCCAGGATATATAGGCAGGAAGCTGGACTAGAAGCAGAATAGATGGGACAAGAACCAGGTACTCCAAAATGGGATGAGTGCATCTCAAGCAGCAGCTAATCGCCCTGTACCAAAACCACTGCCCCTACTTCTAAGAAACTCCCAGAAATAACTCTGTATTTAACTAGTTTAAAGGTAATTTTAAGCATGCGCAAGTAACAAGTATCCAGCAGGTTCTCAGGACTTCATAAAATTATTTTATTTCACATAGCTCTTCACAGTAAATATGCTCATTAGTTTAAATACAAGGAAACTAGAATCATTGTTGTTAAGTAGATTTCCAATGTTACACAGGTAGCAGATCTGGGATTCAAACCACATCCAACTCTGATATTCAACTCTAAAAACCATGATGCATCTATGAATCAGATTAACATATGAGAACAAAAATAAACTTTCAACACAAAAATAAAACAGACTTGTTATACTAAAGCTTGCTATTTTAATTCATTCTAGCATTTAAAATGCACTCCTGCATCATGTTCTAATAGTCTGTAGTAATTTTATGTCATAGTACTTCTTTATTGCTTCATAATCATAATTTACCCTTAAACTCTGTAAATTCTAAAGCTGGCAGTACATACCACTTATGTTTATGGAAAGTCTCAACTTGGCTGTACTACCTTTCATAACTTGAGTTTCTCTACGACTGGGAGCTTAAGGAAAGTTAGCTGTTGGTAGGCTCATTTTCTCACTCTCATTTTACTACCCTCACATCAGGCATTCACTCATAATAAGCAAGTGAACAGACCTGCCAACGCCCCACAGAAATGACTGGCTTCCACTCTCTCTCGTCATCTCTCTTCCCACCATACTTCAAAACCTAATTTTGAACCCATGCAAGAAACCTAACTGATGCCACCTTTCTCTACTTCATTAACCTGGGCTCCTTGAGCAGACACACAACACAATTCATTTATACGATTATTTGTCAGCTTTTTAATTTGTTGTTGTTATTTTCATTGGTGTGTCCAACAAGCCAAAATCATTGAGAAGAGATTACAATTTGTTTCTTCTAAGCTGTTTCCTGATTCATTCTTCTTCCCCTGAAGTACCACTAACTCTGTGAATAGCAGTCACTTAATAAATGCTGATTGACTTACTACAGTGGAACAATTCGCCTCTGGTATTTCTCAATATCCCAGTGACTCCTCCACATCTACAACATGCTGGAGATGATACCAGGTACTGCTAGAGGCTTGGGGTCTTCCTGAGGGTTCCTGGGATAAGAAAAACACAGAAAGAGACCAGAGACAGTCAGGAGAAACACAGAGAGGGGAAACATGGAAATAAACCAAGGATAGACTTAAAGAGTTGAGACAAAGCAAGAGTCAGGAATTACAGAAAAATTAAGCAGCCAGCATAGCTAAGAGACAGGGAGGAAGCTGGAAATCAGGACTTGGGTTTTGGTTTTGAAGCTACACTTTCTGGTACCAATTATTCATATAAAAGGTACCCTCCTTTTACCAGATTATGATATAATCAGCCATTCCAAAGTTATTGCTGAGTTTTTAATGAGCTTCATCCACTAAAAATAAACTTTATAAGGTTTCATTCTACACACACACACACACACACAGGCATACACAGTCCTCTGAACAATTCAGTGGTAAATAATGACATACTGTTTCCAATTTTCAAAAAGATGTCCAAGGAGGAAGCATTTGGCTTCACAGTTGAGACGCCTGCATTCCACATAAGAGTATCTAAGCTCAACTCTGTGTTTTGGCTCCTGACTCCAGATTCCTATTAAATATAGACTTTGGGAGGCAGTGGTGATGGTTCAAGTAATTGGGTTCCCAAAATTCACACATAAGACCTGAAGACTGCTCCCAACTTTGGCCCCAGACCAGCTGTTGTGGGCATTCGGGGAGTGGACTAGCACACGGGTTTGTGCTTGCTTGCTTGCTCTCTCTCGCTCTCTCTCTCTCTGCCTCTCCAATTTAACAAAGTAAATAAATAATAGAAAATAAAAGTCAAAGAAGTCATGTGATTTCCTCAAGGTCAAAACAGGTTAATAATAAAGTCTCAAACTGGATGTCAAAATCCAGTGCTTTTTATGATATCCCACGTTTTTTCATATTAGAAATGGATATTATAATTTTTACAAAATAAAATTCAAATTATACAGAATTTAGGATAAAATGTTTCTGATGGGACAATGAACTACTCAGGTTAATCACTACAGTATTTTAAAATGTGTCAGAAAAAATGTATCAGAATGAAAACATATCAGGAGACAGAAAATTTAGAACACAAATTAAATGAATAGTCAATTGACAAAATTTTAACCTTCAAAAAAGAAAGTAAGGGGCTGGCGCTGTGGCATAGCAGGTAAAGCCGCTGCCTGCAGTGCCAGCATCCAATATGGGTGCTGGTTCGAGTCTCGGCTGCTCCATTTCCGATCCGGCTTTCTGCTGTGGCCTGGGAAAGCAGTAGAAGATGGCCCAAGTCTTTAGGCCCCTGCACCCAAATGGGAGACCTGGAAGAAACTCCTGGCTCCTGGCTTCGGATCGGCACAGCTCCAGCCATTGCGGCAATTGAGGAATGAACCAGTGGATGGAAGACTTCTCTCTCTCTCTCTCTCTCCCTCTCTCTCAATCTGACTTTCGGATAAATAAATCTTAAAAAAAAAGAAGAAGGTAAATGGGGTGGGTATTTCACACAGAGGTTAATACACCATTTGGGATACTCACATCCCTTCTGGATGCAGGCCCTGGCTCTGGTCCCTATTCCAGTTTCCTGCTAGTGTGCAGCCTGGGAGGCAGCAGGTGATGACTTAGGAACGGGGGACCATACCACCCATGTGGGAGACCTGGACTACGTTCTAGGCTCCTGGTTTTCACATGGCCTAGCCTTGGCTGTCGTGGGAATCTGGGGAGTGAGCTAGCACATGGGAGATTCCTGTCTGTGTGTCTCCTTCTCTGCCTTTCAAATAAATGAATGGTTAAAAATAAATAAATAAATAAATAAAAGGAAAAAGAAGCTAATGTTAGCTCACTTGCTTTTAAAATTTTGCAATTTCAGAATCTTGATGAGTTAACACAATATAGTTAACAGAATGATGAAAAAAATGATCCATATTTCAATGAACTCTTTCCTAGAGTACAGTACTAATAAAGTCTGATCTCAAAGTAACTTATTTTCTCATAAAGTCTTAGCTAAAGTTTATATTACAATCCAATTTCAAGGTACTCCAAAGAGTAGAAATCATTTAACGCCTCACTCTTTGTAAGCATTAGCATTTTCTCTTGAGGGATACTTATATTCTTCTAAATAATCAAGCCATTTTGGAAGCAATTAATGTAATTTGCCAGAAAAGCTCCTTTGATAATGAGTGTAAAGCATGTTACTGAATTTCACAGCAAGACAAGACCACAGAATATGACGAAATCTCTATTCAACTGTGCATCAAGAAATTTTCCATCAAGCTCAGCAATTTTTAAATCAGAAATTTTCAAATAAGGACTGAAGTACAGTACTGCTCTGCCCTCTAGTGACTGGCCAGGTTTTGCTAACTACTTGCTTTTTTTAAGCTATCCTTAGGATTTTTTTTAAAATTACACGATGGCTGTTATTTCATTATTTGAGTAATGAACAAAGAATACTGGTCAACTTTTATGATATGTTTTATGTGCAGGAAAGATACTTCAGAGTTCAATAATTTCTTTTCATTGTGATAATCCACCTAAGTATTGAAAACCAGAAAAAAATTAATATATTTATGCCAAACTTTACATTTTGATGCAATTTATTTGGAAAGGTCAAGGAATCCCACCCAATTTCCTTTTTTAAAACTTAATAAATATTGTACTCCATAAATCCCAAATTGATCAATTTTACTATTCTGGAATCTGAGATATCAGGATAGGTAGTTCTACCAATATCACACATAGTTCAATAATTTCTCCTAATTAGAATAGGGCAAAAATGCTTAATACAAATTATACTGAACATAGTTTACTCATAATTGTTCAAGTACCACTTTAGGATTTTCCTAAACCTCAGTATCATCATTAGCAAATTCATCACTTCATCAATATATGTGGAAACATAATCAAGGCTGTCAATTAAGTCAGGGTTATTATATGGAAATCCGCCCTAGTACTCTCCGAATTTCTCCTGCCATAAGCCTTTTGCAAGGAACTGAAGTATTTCTAGAATATTTTCACTTATACTAAATCCAGTCTATCACTTCTTGGCCTACACACTTAAGCTAAAAGTGAACATTCCGTGTGTGCACATCAGTGTAAATGGACAGGCAAACATGCGAGGATAACCTACAAGGATTACGGTGGTATGGTTAGGAGCACAAACACCGCAGCCAGATTACCTGGGTTTAAATTTCAGCTCTATCACTTATTGACAGTGTAACTGTGGGTGGAGTACTTCACCTCCCTCTGCTTCAACTTCCTCACTTACAAATGGGACTGAAAAGAGGCAGCTACATATAGAAATGTTCTATATCTTCACAGATGTTTGCTTTACACAGGGGTATGCATTTCAGAAACTCAGAGGATGTACTTTTAATATTTGTGCATTTCATTGTGTGATGATTTTACATGAAAAGAAAAAACTTGTACCTAAATATTGAATGCTAGTTGATAATATGCATGCTGAAGCATGAGTTGAGAGACAGACACATTATAGATATGTAATAAAATCATATAGTGAAATGCAAATAGCCAAACTGAGGTGTTGTGTATATTATAAGTGTCCTAATAAAATGCTGAGGAGAAAATACACTACCTCTCATCAGGTGGAGAAGATTAACTATTTATAACCTTATTAAATATATAGAACAGTATGAAATACAAACAACAGTGTCTGACCATCAACAATGGCATAAGGCAGTATATTTATCTATGCAAATGAAACATACTGATCTACTTTCTTCTTAAAATGGCAGAAAAGGGGGAAAACATAGTGAGGCCATGAGCTGGGGTGAATAGTTAGCATCAAAGGTGTATTAGCTCACATTTCAAATATAGTATAAAACCACACAGGTAAAGAACACAGTCTTTGGAAGTCAAAAGGAGCTGGACTTGAATCAGGCTCTGTATTTAGTAAAGAAATGCAGATAATTTATTTAAATGGTCTGAGCATCAAGTATAGAAGGAGAATCATGGTACCCATATCTAAGGGCTATTGTAAAGATTAGGGGAAAATATATATGCATTCACACAAATATAGAAACATAGAAATTAGCATTTACAATAAAATCATTGCAATCATTTCACTATCAAAGGTGAGTCTTATGTATCCTTCCCACCATTTTCTGCAGGTGGACACATAAGTTCCTGCATATCTGGTTCTTAATCTAAAAACTGCATGTGCAGGTAGACCAACTACTCCTAAAAGTATTCTAAAGGATCACTATTAAAAGATTAGGCTTTATTTAAAGGACTACTACATTTAATGCAAAACCAGAGTTGGAAACAACCAGGAATTCATAATTCATCCCACTGCAGTGACAATTATAATAAATATAAGTGCTATGGGTGGCTGAGCTATTTAAGAGGAATATTTGCTGATGACATTTTAAAGAAATTTACTTCAGTGCACTTGAGGAAATGATATTAACATCTGGATAAACTTTGACTTGAAATAGTCTAAGGTAACATACTTAAAGAATATTAAAGCTACACATAAAGAAGATGAGTTCTTTGCTCCCACGGAGTGAATTTTTACATCATTATAGATTTCTCCAGGAAGACAGTGACTCAACATACAGTCTCAATTAGAAGGAGGATCAAGAACTTGGCAGTGAAAGATGGAATATTGGAAACATTATACAACATAGCTTCTGCCTTTAATGCTCTATTAAAAAAAAAAAACTCCTTTTTCTAAAGGTATACTCACCACTGGGTCACTAATCCAGAGATATTTCCAAGGCATCTGAATATCTCTCAATTTTTCAACATTGCTGATCTTGAAACCTTTCAAAGCACTATACTCTATTACTTTCCTCACCACAGAATTGTTTTTCTTTTCTTCAAATTTGTATCAACAAAGAATAGGTAGATATTTTCAGAAGGTCTGACCTTAGGGATATTACCTATTTTTGCCAATTTTTGAAGCTTCAACTTCATCTCTTTTAAGCTATGCCTATAATTCAACCTGAATCTCTACCAAAGTCAAATTGGTAACTATAGACCAAACACAATCATGTGAACATCTTCTCTGCTTAAAGTCCAATCCAAACTTCAACCCCCATCCACCCATCCTATATTCCTCTCTCTTACACACACACACACACACACACACACACACGTGTTACTATTATTTCTTTACTTTGGATGGCAGTATTAGCACTCTTACGAACTACCACACTGAAATTAGAAATCTATTTGGACTTACGTTTCAACACCCTCCATCCCTTCTTTTCCTCTCACTATCCATCCCTCCACCTTTCCAAATGAGTTCAGTTCTACTGCCAAGTTATGTAGACTAGTAATTTTTTAAAGACTTTATTTGAAAACCAAAGTGAGAGATAGAGAAGGAGGGAGAAACACACAAAGAGAGATCCTTCATCCACTGACTCACTCCCTAAGTGGCCACAACAGACTAAAGCCAGGAACTAGGAACTCCACTCAGGTCTACCATACATTTAGGCAGAGGCCCAAGTATTTGGGCCATCTTCCTCTATTCTCCGAGACACATTAGCTAGGAGCTGATTTGGAAGAAGGGGAGTCAAAATTCAACCTGGCACTCTGATACGGGATGCCAATTTAGCCA
Source organism: Oryctolagus cuniculus (assembly GCF_964237555.1). Classification (NCBI taxonomy): domain Eukaryota; kingdom Metazoa; phylum Chordata; class Mammalia; order Lagomorpha; family Leporidae; genus Oryctolagus; species Oryctolagus cuniculus. The sequence continues at coordinate 62,845,011 of NC_091435.1, read as the reverse complement.
GCTATGCTATAACACCTGCCCTTTAGATTAGCAGCTTTTAAACTGGTACAGGTGACAAATCCTGGAATTCATTCTTTGAGAAACACTGTAAAAGCTAAATTTATAATCACTAAACACAGACACACACACAGATGCAAAATCAATGGCAGGCATCAAGTGTTTCAGAAAATTCATGAGAACATCCTTAAACCTGAATATCCACTAATTTTCACCCTGCAAATTGGGAAAGATTTGATTTGATGAGTTGAATACCTCAGTCCAAAATATTTCAGGATACATGTAGGGTATGAACTTAATGACCTTCATAGCAGTACCATTTTAAACTGTTGATACTCTACAAGAAGAATGGATTTCTTCTCGCCTAAGGTAACGTCAAACCAGTCTTCCAAAGGCTTACTTGTTTTCCCTTACAACCTATCCCATTTTTATCATCAGCTCAAAATTGTTCTTTGGTTCATCTGCCTTTAGGAGGAAAACAGTAAACTGACCCTGACACTGAAGACCCTCTTAGACCTGCCTTTGCACCAGTTTCTGATTTTAACTTTTTATACATCCCAACCAGCAAAAGGAGCCCATTCACCTTCCAGATTTCTCCTCTAATTCTCCTTTGTGTAGTGTTCCTTGATATCCATAAGTAGGATACTTAACTATCTTCCTCAGAACTCTTATTAGTGAAATATTGTTTTAGGTTTAGCCTCAGGCCTACCTAACTCCATTGCCCATGCCTCTGATAGATCATCGTACAGCTCACAAGCAAAAACAGAATGTGACCCATTCAAACCAGTCTTCTATAAGGAAATGTGTAAGTTTTTGCCTATTCACAGTCATCTCTGGGAAGCAAAGTGAGCATTATGAGGCTGATAATCTAGAGGAAAGAAAAGACATTTATAAGCATCAGAAGTAAAAGTTCTGGCTGGCACCGTGGCTCAATAGGCTAATCCTCCACCTAGCGGCGCAGGCACACCGGGTTCTAGTCCCGGTCGGGGCGCCAGATTCTGTCCCGGTTGCCCCTCTTCCAGGCCAGCTCTCTGCTGTGGCCCAGGAAGGCAGTGGAGGATGGCCCAAGTACTTGGGCCCTGCACCTGCATGGGAGACCAGGAGAAGCACCTGGCTCCTGGCTTTGGATCAGCGCAGTGCGCCCGCCACAGCGCGCCTGCCGTGGCGGCCACTGGAGGGTGAACCAACGGCAAAAGGAAGCCCTTTCTCTCTGTCTCTCTCTCTCACTGTCCACTCTGCCTATCAAAAAAAAAAAAAAAAAAAAAGTAAAAGTTCTAAAATACTTTTTCAGAGTCATATGATAACCATCACTATAAAAATATTCTATTACAATGAAAATAATCACTAAAGAATTCTATGATTTTGATGATTCAGTAAAAACTCATAAAAGGAGACATGACTGGGACACCTTTACAATCAACAAGATTTATTATAACATCCTTATAGAAAGATTTATCTCATATTCTCTAAAAAGTGAAACTCGAAGTGAATATCCTACTTAGGGATATCAAGGAACACTACACAAAGGAGAATTAGAGGAGAAATCTGAAAAAAAAAAAAAGCAGGTTAAAGCCCTGGCCTGAAGCTCTAGCATCCCATATGGGTGCCAGTTAGAGACTCGGCTGCTTCACTTCCTATCCAGCTCTCTGCTATGGCCTGGGAAAGCAGTAGAAGATGGCCCAAGTCCTTGGGCCCCTGCACCTGCGTAGGAGACCCGGAAGAAGCTCCTGGCTCCTGGCTTTGGATTGGCACAGCTCTGGCCATTGCAGCCCTCTGGGGAGTGAACCAGTGGATAGAAGACCTCTCTCTCTTTCTCTGTTTCTTTCTTTCTCTCTCTCTCTCTCTCCCCCCACCCTCCTTCTCTGTGTAACTCTGACTTTCAAATAAATAAATCTTTAAAAAATATGTTTTGCTGCTCATTTAAACTTCTCAAGCCTGCTAACATTTATTGATTATAGTACTAACTGCAAACTTGAAGGCATGGAGTGACATTTAATTTTAAAGACTACTGAATTCATTCTGGGAAAAAGATTTATGTCCATATAGACCAGGAGATGCTTATTAAAATCAAGTTCAATAGAATTAATGATTCCATTAACACAATGAGAATTTATCAAGCAACTTCCATATGCCAGATAATCTTTTCAGATTTTTGGGACATAGTCATAACATAGACTTGTTATTGTAAACCTAAGTCCAATAGCATTTTGGAGGTTTTATGAAATTATTGCATGTATACACTCTTATTCATACACATTTAAATGTACACATGGAGAATATTTAGTAAGTGTAGAACATGAAACACATTGAAGTTCTGAGACAGAAGTTTTATGAGCAACTTCCCTCCATTAGACCCAATTATTTTCCTGGAGAAACACGCTTCTCTATTATAGAGATCAGAAGGGAAAAGACTCCAATAACAAAGGCACTTAACTTATCCAACACTTTTTAGAGTAGCACTCAATGCATGAAGTCATACCTTAATGTATTTATATACTATCTTTAATCAGGAAATTTCAAAACCAGTAGATTGATTCCTCTTATTGAGAGGAGATACATGGCTGAAATTCATTATACATATAAAGCTTCTGAGTTTGAGTTAGTTCCTGAAGAGCTTTCAGGGATGACTAAAATCAAAAGTAGACAAAAGAAATAAAATATCTTTCAAGGGATGCTTAATGCCAAGTTCAGAGGAATACGGGTTTAATGAAATGAGAATCAGGCAATTAAACATCCACAAAATTATATCACTGATCAATAATTTATCCTGTAATCCATACACACAAAGATGGGCTGATAAATTTTACAAATAAATTAAAACTAGCCTGGGACCCATGTTGTGGCATAATGGGTAAAGCCGCCACCTGTCAGAATCCCATATGAGCACCAGTTTGTGTCCCCACTAACTCCACTTCCAATCCAGCTCCTTGTTAATGCACCTGGGAAAACAGCAGAATATGGCCCATGTCCTTGGGTCCCTACCATCCACATAGGGGACTGGAAAGAAGCTCCTGGCTCCTGGCTTCAGCAGCCCTGGCCATTGTGGCCATCTGGGGAGTAAACCAGCAGATGGAAGATCGATTTCTTTCTCTCTCTCTCTCTCTCTCTTTCTCTCTCTTTCAAATAAATATCTTCAAAAAAAAAAAAAAAAAAGTGTTTCGGCTGGCGCCACAGCTCACTTGGCTAATCCTCCGCCTGCGGCACCAGTACCCCAGGGTTCTAGTCCTGGTTGGAGCGCCAGATTCTGTCCTGGTTTGGGCGCCGGATTCTGTCCTGGTTTGGGCGCCGGATTCTGTTCCAGTTGCTCCTCTTCCAGTCCAGCTCTCTGCTGTGGCCCGGGAAGGCAGTGGAGGGTGGCCCAGGAAGGCAGTGGAAAATGGCCCAAGTGCTTGGGCCCTGCACCTGCAAGGGAGACCAGGAGGAAGTACCTGGCTCCCGGTTTCAGATCTGCACAGCACGCCGGCTGTAGTGGCCATTTGGGGGGTGAACCAACGGAAGGAAGACTTTTCTCTCTCTTTCTCACTGTCTAACTCTGCCTGTCCAAAAAAAAAAAAAGTGTTTAAGTCTCAAACGTTTGTTTTCTTCTGCTTACATTTTCTATTTTAGATGTTAAATCACCAGAAATTGAAACTAGCTTATAACAGAGAATACACACTCTACAGATTAAAGGAAGAAAAAAAAAAGTAAGCCTACATCAATACTCAAAAAGTAAATCTACTATCTATTCATAACTAATCCCAAGTACCCATCAACCAACTTACCTAATAGAAAAAATATACTACAGTATGATTGTAATAGAAGGAAGTTATTACACAGATATTCAGTGAATTGCATTTAGACTATTACTGGAGAAATTCAAACAATCTTAGGAGTTGATTTAGGAGCTGATATCAGAGGACAGAAGGAAGGGAAGAAAGAAAGAAAAAAGTGAACAAAGAAGTAGGATAAGTAGGTACATCAGAATTATGGCCCCTTGATTTCTGCTGACTTATTACAAATACACAATCTTTTTTCCTGTCTATTTACCAAAATCTCAAGTATATGAGATTTTCCTGTTTGAAATTCTCAAGTGATTCACAAAGTAAAATACTGCATTAAAAAATATGAATTGGCTTGACAGAGTAAAAAGAAACAGATACAACTCAAAAGAGTAACTTGTCTTATTCATCAACCTAATTTTCAAATATATTTCATTCATAGATAACAAGTACACTTGGAAATCAATTTTTACAATGATTATACCAATAACTTTAACGCTAAAGTTCTTTGAATTGATTCCTTCACTTGCAAGAATTTCATTTTCATGCACAGTGACTTCAAAGTAGAAGTAATTTCAAGTCTCCCACCTCAAAGGTACCAATCTATTTTTAGAGTTCTAGAAGAGTATAATAAAGCAGATTTCTTATCTACAGCTTGAACAACACAAAGTGTTTTTAAGTACTTTCATTTCATTATTTGTTAGAGAGAAATAGCTACCTCTGTTATGGATAGAATTGTGCCCATATTCACATGTAAAGTCCCAACCCCAAATGCGTGAGAAAGGGCCAAGGTCATAAGGGGGGGGCACTAAACCAACAGAAATGATGTGATTATGAGAACAGGAAGAGACACCAGAGCTGGTTCTCTCTGTGCACATATGGAAAGGCCTGTAAGGACACAGCAAGAAGGCAGCTGCACACAAGACAGGAAGAGAGTCTGCCCAGAACCTGAATTTGCCAGCCTCTCAATCAAGACCTTCTAGTGGCCGGTGCTGTGGCTCACTTGGCTAATCCTCTGCCTGCGGCACAGGCACCCTGGGTTCTAGTCCCGGTTGGGGCACCAGATGCTGTCCCGGTTGCTCCTCTTCCAGTCCAGCTCTCTGCAGTGGCCATTGTGGGGGTGAACCAATGGAAAAAAGGAAGACCTTTCTCTCTGTCTCTCTCTCTCTGTCTAACTCTGCCTGTCAAAAAAAATTTTTTTAATAAATAAAATAAAATAAAGACCTTCTAGTTTCCAGAACTGTAAGAAAATAAATGTCTGTTGTTTAAGCCATCCAATTTGCGCTCCTTGTTACAGCAGCCTGAGTTGATTAGTGCAACCTCTAAAGATGAAGAGTTTCCATTTTTCAGGTAATTTAACTCTACCATTAATCAATCTGAATGAGTAACTGATAGTTACAAAGATGGTCCATCTATAAGGAGAAGAACCTGGAATAACTGAATAATTCACCCAAAAACATTTATATATGTGTGTGTTATTTTAAATTAACAAATTAAATTGTCATTTTAGAAAGAGCATAAGGCTTTGGCTCTGAAAACATACTACCATATTGTACTGATTCTAAGTGTTCAAGGGGGCAGATTCATTAGAGAAGCTCTCTGAGGAGTCTAAATTAATGAAATCCTCATTGGAGAATAGTAACATAAAAACCATGAAATAGAAATGTTCATTCCTTTTGAACTCAAACAATATTTGCATACATGGTGAAGAAAATTTCAGTGGTGCCATCACCTTTCTTAGACCTTGCCTCAAGATGACATCAAAAATTGAATTTTTTTTGCAATGTGATGCTGACCTCATTAATAATCAGGGTGGAGACCATATATCTACTCTTAACCATTAATTTGTCTTTGGGATTTCTAAAATCTCAGTGGTAAGAGGTGAATTACTAGATTATAAAGTGGCTAACATTTCTGTAGGATCAATTCTTTTTCTCAGTGGTAGGAGCAGTCACTTTAAATTTTTATTAAAACTGTAGCAGGGAAAATAGGCTTTTGCCTATTTAGGAAAACACTTTTAAAGCCTTGGAATGTGTGTGTGTGTTTACATATAAATAGACAAATACATTTCAGATACATATATACTGCCAGATTCTATTTGACGTATTTTATAGCACATCAAGATTCTTGGGCTTTCATCACTGAAAAAAAACTACCACTGAGTACATCTATTTGCCAGGCACTGTATCTGTCACTTGACACAATTATCCCATTAATTCTTACCATTCTACAAAGTAGAGATCATTATCCACATAGGATGATGAGAAAAAAGACATTTCAGAGAGGTCGAATAACTATGTAAATTTTTTCTGTTAAAAATTCCCAGAATTAGGATTTCTCTGGATATAAAACTCATGTTTTGCTATACTGTCTTGCCTTCTAACCTTACGTTATTGATTAAAAAAGAGACAGCTGTCTAACCATGTTCCTTTTCCCCAATCTTAAGGAACTATGAACTATCAAACAAAGCATTGTTTATATACTCTTGGATCACTAACTCATCTTAAGCCACACAGGACTGGTGGCAAGGTTTTTTAATACCGGTGGGATTAATGAAATCAATATTAGCTGAGGAGTTCTATGTGCCTAGCAATTTTCTACAAAACATAAGAGATAACAAGGTAAAGTCACTGTATAGTGAACCTGACCTCAGGTAGAATACCTTAGAAAACTCCTAGGATACAGTCATGAAGCTCCCTACTGTATCTGGATACTTTATCTCTAGGAAGATTGCTTGAAATAGAACTTAAGTAGACAAAGGCATTTGGTTACCACTCTATCCAATAAACTTACTGTAGCACTATTGGAAAAAGTAAAGTACCCATTTCCTCATTGTCTTATTACATCACAAATTAAGTAGTATCTGTCAAGGTTCTACAACCTATTTCACAAAGTTAAAAGATTACTAAGAGCATCATATTTCTCTTCTCTAATTTGGTGCAAATTGAAGAAAGTCCAGTCTATGGTAATTTTCATTCATTTTAAAACGTTTTAATGTTTATTGATTTTCATTTACTTGAAAGGAGAATGACAGACAGAAGAGATCTTCCATCAACTAGTCCATTCTCCAAATGCCCACAATGGTCATGGCTAGGTCAGGCCAAAACCAGAAATCTGGGGGCTGGCGCTGTGGCGCAGTAGGTTAATCCTCCACCTGCAGCGCCGGCATCCCATATGCACGCCAGTTCTAGTCCCAGCTGCTCCTCTTCTGATCCAGCTCTATGCTATGGCCTGGGAAAGCAGTAGAAAATGGTCTAAGTCCTTGGGCCCCTGCACCCGCATGGGAGACCCAGAAGAAGCTCCTGGCTCCTGGCTTCGGATCAGCGTAGTTCCGGCCCTTGAGGCCGTTTGGGGAGAGAACCAACAGAAAGAAGACCTTTCTCTGTCTCTCCCTCTCACTGTCTCTAACTCTCTCAAATAAATAAATAAAATCTTTAAAAAAAAAAAAAAAAAAAGACACCTGGAACTACTTATGAATTAGTAATCTAAACCTACCAGTTTCTAGTAGAAACTTTTATAAAACATGAGAAAAAGGTTTAAAGTACAAAACAAAGAAACTCTAGAATTTTATCAATTCCTCATTCCTTAAAACTTGTCACAAAGGTGAATGTTTGGCCTAGTCATTAAGACATCAGATTAAGACATGGCATCCCATACTGGAGTGCCCAGGTTCAATACCCCATTGACTGTGATCCCAAAGTCCTGCTAACGCATACCTTGGAAGACAGAGGTACTGGCTCAAGTAATTGGGTCTCTGCCAATCATGTGGCAGACCTGAATTGAGACACCGTTCCCAGTTTTGATGTGGCCCAACCCCAGCTGCTGTGGGCATTGGAAGAATGAATCAACAAATAGGAGCTCTCTCTAATAATATCTGTCTCTCTGCCTCTCAAATAAATAAATAAAATTGTTAAAAACAAAATAAAATAATCAACAATCCTATTTTTAAAACTTTTCACACATATACTATATAACAACAAAAGGATTCATGGTGAAATAATTTTATCAGCTAAACAGATTTATTTACTGAAGGACTTTCTGTTATTCTTAATACACTATATGCACCCTGCCTCTGAAAAAGCAGCAGGGGGTATTTTGTAAACATTGTAATTATAATATATACACCAGGGCTGGCACTGTGGTACAGCTGGTTCAGCTACCACCTGCGATGCTAGCATCCCATATGAGCACAATTTCTAATCTGAGCTGCTCCACTTCCGATCCAGCTCCCTGCTGGTGCTCCTGGGGAAGCACTGGAAGATAGGAAAAGTACGTGGGCCCCTGCTATCCAGGCTCCTGGCTTCAGTCTGGCCTGGCCTTGTTCATTGTGCCCATTTGGGAAGTGAATCAGCAGATGGAAGATATCTCCCCTCCCCCATCTCTCTGTAACTCTGCCTTTCAAATAAAAATGAAATCTTAAAAAGAAAAATATACACTATCCCTTCCTATCAGCCTTTCCCTACCCTTCCCTACAATGCTACTGCCAAGCAGTACCACAGACTTGGTCATGGAATATAAGAGGTAGTGACAGGTGCCACTTGCAAGCAGCTGTTTCAAGAGTCATGATTCCACCATCACTGTTTTCTCCTTCCTCCACAAGACTTGTGCATCTTAAAAAGGTTGCTTCTTCAGTTTAGTACAGGCATGAAGCGGACATGGAACAGAGATGTTTAATTTATTTATTTGAAAGGCAGAATTACAGAGAGAATGAGGGAGAGACATAGAGAGTGAGGGATCATCCATCCACTGGTTCACTTCCCAAATGGCCACAATGGCCAGGGCTGGATGAGACCAAAGTCAAGAGTCAGGAGCCTCTTCCAGGTCTCCCACGTGGGTGCACTTCCAGGAGCATTAGCAAGGAGCTGGATCAGAAGTGGAGCAGCCAAGTCTAGAACTGGTGCCCATATGGGATGCCAGTGTCATAGGAGGTGGCTTTATCAGCTACACTACAATGCTGGTCCCCAGAATTTGAATTTTTAATAAGTGTTCCTTAAAAGATAGCACAGCAAAAAATAAAAACGATAACTAGAGGCTGGCACTATGGCATAGTAAAGTCACCGTAAAGTCACCGTATGTCAGGTAAAGTCACCGCCTGCAGTGCTGGCATCCCATATGGGTGCCGATTCAAGCCCCAGCTGCTCCATTTCTGATCCAGCTCTCTGCTATGGCCTGGGAAAGCAGTGGAGGATGGCCCAAATCCTTGGGCCCTTGCACCTGAATAGGAGACCTGGAAGAAGCTTGTGGCTCCTGGCTTTGGATCTGCCCAGCTCCAGCTGTTGCGGCTATTTGGGGAGCGAACTAGCAGATGGAAGACCTCTCTCTCTCTCTCTGCCTCTGACTCTCTGTAAGTCTGCCTTTCAAATAAATAGTCTTAAAAAAAAAAAAGAAGAAGAAAAGTGACAACTAAATCCTGATCTTTGCATTGGCATGAGGATTCTGTTAGTATTTAAATATCCTATAGTAAATATACACTCAGGCTAAATGGCATCCATTTTTATTATGTGTACAATCCTAGACAATGGCATTCAGAGCTATATTCTAAAAGCAAATATTATAGAAATATTTAATAAGTTATCAAATAAAAATACTTTAGAAAATATTTCCGATTACTTCAGATTTCAATAATTGGAAAGTTGAAGAACAAAGTCCTTTACTGAAAATCACAACTAAAAACAATATTTATTTGCTCATTGGTAATTCACACCAAGTTCCTCAGTTTTATAAATCATCAGTATGCCATAAAGTATTTACATGTCAGTAAAACAATCACACATTTTATTCCCAGATTGGGAAAACTATACACATTTAAGTGGCCATTAAATTTAATATTAAAGTATTATTGTCCTATTTTAAAAGTTAAGTTTTTTTTCAAAGCCAACAGCTTTGAAAATAACTCAATTGCAAAAGGACAGATGATAATTATCTGAGTTTCAGATTCGATATAATTTGTGACATGTATGTATTTTAAAATTTTCTTCATTATGTGGTTTTCATATATAAAGGGGTTTCACAATCCAGGTACACATACCTCATTATTTTTAGGTAAGAAAAACTCTAAGATGATTGAATGCTGATTTGTTTTTTAATTAAAGTCAATGGCAGTACAAAAATAGCTTTAGGTACATAACCTACAACTATCTAGGATTTTAATACATTGACTTTCACCAATAACACACTATTGTGGAGGAACAAATCAGAGATTTTGAGACAGTTAATTTAAATAATTTCAGAATTTTAAAAGAAAAAATAACTTACTTGATGATGGAGATTAAAATGCCTCTTAAAAAATAAGTAAAATTGACAAGAAAAAATATACAATTGTCACACTTCCTCAACCAAGGTAGAAGGTGACTCCATCAGAGGGAAAGTTGAGACCAGCTCTGACAGCACATAGCTCTTGACTGCCTCACTGTTTCCAGGTAAGTCTGTAAGATGCACCTACAGTGCAGCTCTTACCAGTTAAGTCAAGACTTTCCATTGTGATTTCAATGGAACATCAGCACTTCCAGCTTCTGTGATGCAGCAGGATTCTGTGAAAGAGCCATAGCAAAGCAGTTAAAATGGTGAGCCATGAAGACCTTTCACACAAAGCTGACACTCACTGTCCCCAAATAAGATAAATGAATAGCCAAAGAATCAAAAATAGACAAACATTCCTATGCTAAAGCTATTCAGAGAAAGAAGCCTAAAGTGTTTATTGCCAATTTTAACAAAAAAAAAATCACTAAAATTAATCTGAGATTAAGGTTACTTATTTGTGGACTAAGAATTATAATCATTTCTCAGCCTTTGGGCCACAATCCAATGTAGAATTACAGGCAAATCCCTTGGGAAAACATGGGGTTAAACTGACACTCTGAGTAATTTCACGTTGTTTTAAATGGCCCAATTCAACTAAAAAATCTATGATTCAGACTGTAATATATTTTAAATTATCTTTTAATGTTTCACAGATAGTGAAGCTGGGGTGAGTTCTACAGATCAAAGCAGCTGTGGTAAGTGGGACAGGTTAAAAACTGTTACAAAAAAAATCAGTTCCTAACTACAAAAGATTAAGACAACACAAGAAAGAAGCTGAAAATAATAACAGTGTACATATAAATTAAATAAATGGAACATTTTACATTAATAACATAGTAAATATAGATGTATGCTTAAGTAACATCATTTTTACAAATAAAAAGTTATCATTTCAGTTCTTTGTGAGGAACACTTAGTTTCTAGGATGCCTCAGTGTTAATACTAAATCCACACTCAAGTAAAAAAGACAATTTCCTGTTCCCAGCAGATCATGACAACATATTTCTCTACAATATGTAAGTTACACACTGTAGAAATTGGATAGTACTTACTAGCTTACAGCTCTTATCAATACTATCAGTTATTTTAAGGCTCAGCAAAAGCATTTTTTTTTTCTAATCAGCTATATAATACAGAAGAAGTGGCTCTTCACATTAACTATCAAGAACGTGTAATGATTCATCTGAGCAATCCTATCTAGAATTAGATGAGTCAGTTGTTACCCAGTGCTATCAATGAAAACAATAGCTGGAAAGAATGAATAAAATATTAAATGGTCCCACGTAGCTTCACACAAGATACCACTTACTCATCCATACTTTTGATAACATGGATGTAGGTCAAACAATAAATCCATATATTTGAAACAAATTACAAAGGACCCATCAATAGTTTCAAATTAAATGCTTATTGGAGTCAGTGCTGTGGCACTGCGGGTAAAGTTGCCACCTGAGGTGCTGACATCCTTGGGCCCCTGCACTCGCGTGGGAGACCCGGAAGAAGCTCCCGGCTCCTGGCTTCTGATTGGCACAGCTCCTGCCGTTGCAGCCAATTGGGGAGTGAACCAGTGGATGGAACACCTCTCTCTCTCTGCCTCTCCTCTCTCTGTGTAACTCAGACTTTCAAATAAATAAACAAATCTTAAAAAAAAAAAAAAGAAATTGATATTAAACTAAAAATATAATTTGTACTGCCAAAATTGAGAGAAAGGTCACACATTAATGTGAACAGTGTGGGCTTAATTCTTATTTTGGAAAGGGAGCCTATATGAGATGTAAGAAGTGTAGCTGGGCCAGCAAGGGGAAAATACTCAAGTGTGAACACAACCCTAGTGATGTGATTGTACTTTTAGAGCAAAGACTCAACAGAATTTTGTCTGGGCTACCCCAGGAATTTTTGCATTGCCTGAGTCTTACTTTAGCTTCCTCTCAGCTCCCCTTCACCCTCAAAGAGCCTTGGACTTCTGACTCTCCATGAGCTCTCACTACCTTGTTAATAACTTCCCTTCCCCTCTTCAAGGCCTCTGCTTCTGGCTCGTGACACCACCTCCCGAGTCCTGCCTACACCGCCCTGCCACAGCTCCAAGACTCCCTCTGAGAAACTTCATCACAGCAAGGGAGACAGTTATTTCTTAGACATCTGTTATTTGCCTCTTTCCATAAACAGGGCATCTGACTTGATATCTGAAAAAAAATATCTTAAAGATGTGGTCTATGTAAATATTAAAACATCCTAAAGCAACTGGCTCTCTGGCATAGGACACACATTGCCCTTTAGGTTCTATGTTTTGAAAAGCTTATTATACTGAAAATATGAGGTGTCACTTATTACAATGAGACAAGCTCCCAATTAGTGTTAATATCTAATATAGCATCCAAAGGCACATCATGGTAAAATCCCATTCTATACCAAAATCATGTGTTCTGCACCCTGATCCCACTACTTCCTAGTCAGAGCAGAAGAGACTCCAAGGGAACCATGTTGCCCACTTACACGGAAGCATATTTAATCCCCACGAATGATTGCTTTTCTGATGTTTTCATCAAATCCCTGGGTAACAGATTAAGCTTTAACTAACTCATTTTCATACATATCCTTAATTCAATCAAGCCCAATAAAAGTTATTCTGAACTGCAATTATTTGCTAAGGAACAATTACATTCAAATGGGGGGGGGGGGGAGGGTGGCTAGGCATGATACAATGCAAAGTACCGAAGCCTCTCCCTTTATGGAGCGAGAACAACAAAGATAGCTAAACTAGGAGAAAGCAAATATATTTTTCCCTCATCTTCCTGAAAACAGAAAACTCATGTTTTATACCTGGGGGGGGGGGGGGGGGGCAGGAAGGAACCTGAGGAAGCAAACATGAAAATTATTACTTTCAACTGTGTTTATGCTTTGAAAGGGTCTACATTTCTAGTCCAAGAGTCATCATGACCTCTGAGAGTCAACACAAGCCCAGGTCATAAACCACCAGTTCTAATATCCTCTCTTCCACTCCATCTTCACTGGCTTCCTCCATCTTCTCAACAAAATATACTCCAACCTCCACTTCACAATGCAGTTTTTCTTAAAAAGATTTTTCCTATTTTAAAACTACTTCTTCTCTACATGAATACAATTCTTATCTTATCCTAAACTCACTTTTCTAAACATACATAATTATAAATGAACTTAAAAATAACTCCAACTCTAAATTCCAGGTAATGGAATGATGTACTCAAGCCTGTACAAAAAATTTTTGCTTGATTTAACTAAAGCCTTCCCTGCCCTGTTCGTGCCTAAATAAGGTTTTGTTTCTCCACTACTCTATGTACTCTTTTAATCTCAACAGTGGCATCTGACACATTATACAGTATTGAAAATGATGCTGTTATGTAATTTTGCCCAATGCAGCCCATGTCTCAGGTCACTGTGGTTTACCATAGGCCAAAGGCCTACAAATGATAAACGGATAGGCTGACCTCCAGTTAAATTATTTGGTGAAATAAAATATGTTCACATAGACAATGAAAACATCAAGGACACATATACATAAACTAAACTAATAAGACACAATATGAATACATACAACACTTTGGTTAAGATCACTGCCCTTTTTAGTTGAGGTTTGAACCACAGCTATTTCACAGGCATTTCTGGCCAGGTACCAATTTTTTAAGTATGTCTTCAATGGAAAAAATATATATATAATGTACTTATTTATTTTTAATTGACATATAAAAAGTGTACATATGTATGAAATATCATGTAATATGTTGACTACACTGTGTAATATCCAATCAAGGTAAACATATGTATCTTCTCAAATATTTAACATTTTTATGGTGAAAATATTCAAATTCCTTCCTTCTAGTTTTAAGAGAAATATATATTACATAATCATTATCTGTGATCATCAAGCACCAATTTTTGACTGACATTACAAATGCCAGCTATACTAAGGATGCAAACCTTTAAAAGAGCAAACCTGAATTACCTCTTAGTCACCTACCCAGTTTGACCTTCACATGTCCTCATGACCCAGAGCCTTTCAGTTAAGAAACATTAAATATAGGAATAAAGGCAGATATGTCTTCAGAGTTCCCCTGAAATCTAGCAACAAATCATAGTAACTGTACTAAGTAATTACTGATTTGTCCATTTATTTGGACTTCCCAGTAAGGTGTAAGAAAGCACTCAGTAGTAGAGACAAAACTCTAGCACTTGTTTAAAATAGGTCTTCTATGATAGCAAGATGAACACCTGAGAAATCCCTCCCATTTAGTACTCAACATTGTACCAATTATAAAACTGTATTTCCAAAACTAACTATAACCTACCCGAATCCACAGAACAACAACGGAAATGATGTGCCCTTTATTGTTTGGGTAATCACATACACACAGAGAAGTTACAGAACAATAAAACAATACACAATAAATCTGAAATGATAAGCAAAGAAATTAAAAACAAAAAAAGGTAAGAATCTAAAAGGAGATCTGTGCACAAAATAGTAAAGCCAGAACTCGAAGCACTGATGGCAATGTGGGATAGAAAGAGAGACGGGACGAAGAACGTGTTAGAGGCTGAGGAAAGGCTCAGTGTTTAGATGGCTTCCTGAAGGGACCGGAGGTAGATCTGGTTGAAACACGGGGTTCACATCAGACAGTGGGACACGAGGGACAGGCATGTGGCCTAGCAGTTAGCATATCGCAAGGGATGCGAGCTTCCCTTAGTGGAGCTCCTGGGTATGAGTCCTCACTCCAACTTCTTATTGATGTACATGGTGGAGGTAGGAGGTGATGACTCAAGCAGATGGGTCCCTGCCATTCATGTGGGAGACTTTGATTGAGTTTCCACCTCCTGGCCTCAGCCTGGTTCAACTGCAGTTATTGTGAGCATTTGGGGAGTACCCCAGTGGATGTGAGATCTATCTTTGGCTCACTCTCTACTGTGTGCATGCTCTCTCTCTCGCTCTCTCTCTCTCTTCTCTCTTTGGCTCGCTCTCCCATGTATATATGCATGCTCGCGCTTCTCTCTCTGGCTCACTCTCTCTCTAGTGTGTGAATGTGCTCTCTCTTGCGCTCTCTCTGCTTTTCAAACAAATAAAAATTTTTAAAAACACGAAAGTGACAGAAGAAGTACGGGAAAATGAGAAAACAAGGTGATTTGCTCTTTTTTCTGTCCATAGTCTCCTTCAGTAAGATTAGCAGCACGGTGTTGTGCTCAATCTACTGGCGTTAGGGTTTATTGCCTTGCAATAGCAGGCCTATTCCTAAGCTTCTCTGAGTCTCTATTCCTCATCTGTGAAACAGAGATAACAGACCCCACTATCTCAGGGTATCTTAAAAACTAGTGAAGTTATTATAAATACAAAATTCTTGGCATATAGTAAGTGCTAAATAAATGTTAGTATTCTCTGAGTTAAAACTAAGTAGCAGAAAAGCATTTGATACAGTTATATTGTGAACACACTTAAGTTTGCCTTAAATATTCTCAGCATTTAGATGCTGTATGAATTGCTATTTGCTCAAATGGTGTTTCATCGTAGATTTTATTTTAGTTCAGGTGGCTTTAACATAAATTTAATTCTGACAGTCTGAGCAATCACTTTCTACTCCTACTTAGCTGATTTGAAAATATGGATATTTTATTCTAATGATCATTTGCCATGAATTTGTGGCTTTAAGAACCATGGTGGAACCATGAATTTCTGCAGTTTCCATGAGCACAAGCGGAAAATGAGTAGGCATTAGTCCAGTCAGATGGCTTGTCAGGGAGGCACTAAATGCTTCTTTTATACTCCTATGAACTGCATAAATGAGCCTTTGACCTTCTCAGGCAGGGGAAATTGCACATTTAAAGTAGAAGGAGTTTTACTTCCAGGAACAATATAAAAACATGCTTGCCAGCAGTATCTACATCAGGAATAATGACAAGGGAACTCCCAGGTGCTTTGGGAAGATTCATTAGCTCTAGCAAGCCACTGAGCATTAAATTAGAAAATAAACGGTTAGGATCATCCCAGCCCTACCACGCCCACTGCCAATGCCACCGTAGGATGCTTCTCAGAGACTGGGAGACCTCAGTAAACGCTGATCTGCACATATAGGAACTAGCCTGCCCCTTCCAGAAAGGGTCTGCAGGTGAAACTCACTGGAGAGACCTCAGAAACACCTTGTCCTCTGAAGGAAGAATGAGTTCCCTGGGCAGCTTTCAAGTGGGCAACAATTTATAATATATAGCAAATCATATTCTTACGGGAAATAAAAACTTGATCCAAAGTCATTTTATTAAAAATTGTCAGTCATCAGCAATTTATGTAATTCTAAATTATTCAAAAGTGTCCCATGATGAGTGTTAATCTGCTTCCTTTTGAAGTTATTTATTCACAAAGCATTATTCATAGGACAAATAATAACTGAGTTTTTGTTAAACTTTTTTTTTTATTTGACAGGTATATAGACAGAGAGAGGAGAGGCAGAGAGAGAGAGGCGTTCCATCCGCTGGTTCACTCCCCAATTGGCCGCAATGGCAGGAGCTGCACCAATTCGAAGCCAGGAGCCAGGTGCTTCCTCCCGGTCTCCCATGCGGGTGCAGGGCCCAAGCACTTAGGCCATCCTCCACTGCCTTCCCGGGCCACAGCAGAGAGCTGGACTGGAAGAGGAGCAACCAGGACTAGAACCGCACCTCAGGCGGAAGATTAACCAAGTGAGCCATGGCACCGGCCCCGCTTGTTAAACATTTTTAAAGATTTATTTTATTTATTTGATAGAGTTACAGAGAAGGAGGGAGAGATTAGAGAGTGACATCTTCCATCTGCTGGTTCATTCCCCAAATGGCTTAACAGTTGAAGCTGGGCCAGGCCGAAGCCAGGAGCCAGGAGCTTCATCTGGGTCTCTGACATGGATGCAGAGGCCCAAGTAAATGGGCCATCAGCAGGAAGGTGAATTGGAAGGGGAGCAGCCAGGACCTGAACCGGTGCCCATATGGGATGCTGACATTGTAGCCCCCAGCTTAACCTGCTGCGCTACAGTGCCAGCACCAGTAATTGGCTATTTAAATCAGGAAACTCCCAGAAATGTTTCTTAGGATGTTCAGTTATAAAATCTCCATTGATAAAAACCAAGTAAGATCTAGGAAGCTTAAGTGCCAGGACAAAAGGTATGCAACTGGCCTGTGACCCAACCGGGGCAACACTCCAGGTTTTCACAGTGCTTTTCCATCACTCCACATTGCTGTCCTCTCAGGATATGTTATTCCCTATTAGACATCCTATGAATTACAGAATGTTGGAGGCAAATGAGAGTTGGATATTGTTCAGTTCAACCCCTTCAGCCACATAGCAGGATAAGAGGCAGAAGTAGGTCAGAATCCAAGCCTCCTGCTATGGTTAGCACATCTGCCCCCTTCCCACTGCTCTTCTATGATCTTGACCATCAGTCTGATCGGCAGTTTGGCGGCTATAGTATAGCAGGAGGGTCTAAACCAGATTACATCACATCCCTATTCTTGTGGCTGTCCACAGCAGCAAGGTTCAGCTGGAAAAGCATCATTCAAAAGGGCTTTGCCCAGATATGGAATCAACTAACGTATTCATCAACAGGTGAGCGGATAAAGAAAATGTGCTCTATATACACAATGGAATATTATTTAGACATAAAAAAAGACATTTACAGCAAAATGTAAGGAACTAGAAACCATTATGTTAAATGAAATAAGCCAGTCACAGACAAACACTGACTGCATGTTCTCCCTCATATGCAGAAGCATAAAAAGAAAAAAAAAAAAAAGAATCTGAAGTTATAGTAGTGATTACTAGAGGCTGGGGGAGGGAGAGGGAAGAGGACAGAAAAAGGTTGGTTAATAGCACCAAAACACAGTTATACAGAAAGAATTGGTTTTTACTGTTCCACAGCACAGTGGGGCAATTACAGCTCACAATAATTTACTTCATATTTTATAAAGAACTAGAAGAGAGGAGCTGGTAGGCTCCAAGCAGAAAGATAAAGGCTTATTACCAGGTTTGATCAGCTTATGCTATAACCTATATTGCAATAGCACACTGTGTCCCATCAAAGTGAGTAAGAATTACATGTTAATCACACACAGGAAAAAAAAGACTAAATTTTTACTCAGGGTTGAGTCAGAGAACGCGTCCTGGCTCTTGAACACTTCTACATTTCTAGTCAGAAGATGGAGAAAGATGCCTTTTTAGCTATAGAAGTAAGCACACAAATTGTTTCTTTCTGTTTTAAAATATTTTTATAAGTACATTAAAGAGTTAATTCCATGTGTTTGGAGGAGATAATCTGAGAATTCACTGTACTTTCTGCTCAAATTTGCTATAAATCTTAAACTGTTCTAAAATAAATTCATTAATGAAGAGAAAAAGTTAATGTCAATTTACTTCTTTCTAACAATATATGTATTAGGTTATATACTGACTGGAAAATGACAAGCCAATGCCAGTTGTGAATATATGAAAAATAATTCTCCCTTAAATGCTCACCCCACTAGAAATACTTAGTACCAATTAAAATTATGTCCTCTATTAAACTAACCACATGCCCTACATCACCTCTGTACAGAATAAATGCTCTGACAGTAATTAATTCTCAATAAATGCTCTCTGCATTAGTAGCTACTGCTCTTCTCGCTTTTAATATTTTAAATAATATAAGACATCTAGTTCAAATTAAACCAATTAAAAATATCAAAGGAAATATTCTCCAACTGCTTCCATTGGTGGACATGGGGCTTATCCTTTGCTACTCATTCCAGTGTAGTGACCCACAGAAATCAGTGTTGTACAACCCCGGGGCCACCAATTTCAAAAACTGCAAGGCAAATGGCAAAAAAAAGAGGCTTACTCTGAAGCGGCCCCAGAGACATCTGAAGTAGCCATGGTTCTCAATATTGCTAATACACATTTTGAAATTTTAACTGCATGTAGTTAACAAAACCAGATTGTGTCACTTTTCAAGTTGAAAGGGAAACTCACTAGAGAAGTTTTTCTAAGAGAACAATCTGCTACAAAAATGTACTTTCTATGGTGGCTTGTTTTTTTTCTTCTTACTAGCTGTTGAACTCTTAGTGTGGAATTAATGTTATGAGTATAAAGTAAACTAAAAATAGATCATTGTAAACATCAAGAGAGGGAATAGGAGAGGAAGGAGGAAGGGTGGGAGCAAGGATGGGAGGGAGGGTTGGATGGGAAGTATCACTCTGTTCCTAAATCTGTATACATGAAATTTGTATACCTGAAATAAATTTTTTTAAAAAAAGAAAAATATTTATTTTATTTTAACTTGAAAGAGTTACACAGAGAGAGGGGGAGATAGAGAGATCCTCCATCTGCTTCACTCCCCAAATGGCCACAATGGCCAGGGCTGGCTGGGCCAGTCTGAAGCCAGGAGCCTAGAACTCTATCCAGGTCTCCCACATTGGTGGCAGGAGTTCAAGTTCTTGGGCCATCTTCTGCTGTTTTCCCAGGTGCATTAGCAGGGAGTTGGATTGGAAGTAGAAGAGCAGGGACTCAAACTGGCACCCATAGGGGTTCCTGGGTGTCACAGGTAGAGGCTTAACTAGTACACTACAATGCCAGCCCCTCTTGGCTGACTTTACTCAAGTAGAAGATAACAGACATACTTATTTCTTTTGTTTCTACTCAGCATATATTCATATACATATGTGTATATATATATATATGTAAAAGCACTTTAATTTTGGCAAAACACTTCATGTACCTTGGGTGTATGTGTATTTTAGGAAAAGAGTCCATGTACATTGAGTGGGACTGACCTAATTCTACCCAAGCGTCAGGGATAGAAATATCATCCAGGCTTGGCCAATCATCTTATCCCAGCTTCCTGGACACTGGCTGGGTGAGGAATGCATATGAAATCTGAATCTCAGCACAGCTTGCAAAATAAATAATAGATAAGTTATACTATATTATTACCACTGCCTCAAGTGACAGCAGAAAAGCGAGTAGGATGGGTATGGAGTTTTGTTAAGTGAGAGAGAGAATTTTGAAGTACTAGATCACAAATCTAGTCTCTTGAAAAAAAAAGTGGAATACTTTTTTTACATACTCTATTCCAAATCCTAATTTAAAGAAATGTACTCAATATTTTTGACACATCATGATATTCAGTAAGTCAAGATGTTTAGGTTTTAAATCTCTACTTCTGTTAGACTAACTTCTCCTTCTATCTGTATTTCCCATAAAGAGCAGCTGCAGTTTTCAAAGTGAACACTGAAAAACAGGCACAAATTAATTTGACTTGTAAAACTAATTCTAAGGACATTTCCAGGATCTTGGAATTTCCTATGCATAGTGGTCTATGTAAATGGAAAATGGCACACAATTCATTCTCCATGCAAGAGTAGAGCCTGAAATTACTTTTTCTTAGATTTGGGAGGAAACAGACAAAACAAAAACTGTGATCACTTTGGTGAGTTCCCTTGGACACCTCTAGAAAAACATAACCAATTTTTGAAGAAGTAAAAGGTATCAACATCAAAACTATCCTCAATGTAACTTGTACATGGAAGCATTTGAGTCACTGTTGCATATGCTAACAGAACCAAAAACTGGGTATTATTTAATTTATGAGATAACTGGTTTCTTCACCAAATCCCTCACATAAGTTTACTTGACCCAGTTCACCTTCATCAAAGCTGAACATAATATATGTGATGCGGTCCCACATGAACATCCACACACAATCAAAAACCCAAACTTCAAACAACTGAGTTCTGACATTACTCAGATTCCACGCAGAGAATGCTTGCCATAATTTAAAAACAACACAAATATCTGTTTCTTGCTTTAGAACTAAAATGAATACATGGAAAGGAATATAACTAAGTATAAATTCAGATCTAGGATTCATTTCCAAACATGATTTGTATAAGGAGGTTTTTTTCAGCCAAAATTGAACTTCAAATATTATACTTTGGGGGTAAGCAGTAATAATAATAATGCACACTGCATTTCCATTCTAGCTTGGGGTTCACAGTCCTAAAAGAATCTAGTCAGTATCAAGAGTTTCACATGATGAATCTTGAAGATATACTGTAAGACACAACTTGAAGAGGCTTGAAACTCAAGTCTATTTGTTTACAGGAAAATCTGCAACACAGTTCAACATGACTGCTAACAAAATAATCAATTGATTAGGTTCCCTTTTTCCCAAATCCCACTCCCATTCCCCTTTCTCCCTCCGACAGAACCACGTTGATTTGTTTACTAAATATTTTGTATATGTGTTAATTTGCATAGCGCTGAGAATGGTTACATCAGAGAACAGAGGTAGAGGAAAGGACAGATGTCAAGAACAGGGAAACTTAAAAGTTTCTCTTTTGGGCTGGGTGCCGGTTCAAGTACCGCTGCTCCACTTCTGATCCAGCTCCCTGGTAATGCACTTGGAAAGCAGCAGAAGATGGCCCAAGTGTTTGGGGCCCCTGCATCCATGTGGGAGATCTGGAGGAAACTCCTAGCTCCTGGCTTTGGCCTGGCCCAGCCCTGGCTATTGTGTCCATTTGGGGAGTGAATCAGCAGATGAAAGATCAATCTCTCTCTACCTTTCCAACAAATGAATAAATTTTTTTTAAGAAAAGTTCTTCTTTGGAAATTCTAGCATGAAAACTCAATATATGCTACATGATATTATGCCTAAATTAAAAATCTCCAATTTATAGAGTAACAAAAGTAGCATGTAAACACAACACAGTTTTATAAGTAAGCATTGTTATCTTTACCTGTTCATAACCCTAGTATCTATAATCTAAACTTAGTATCATTAAGTAGAATGGGTAAAAGTCCAAAAGCAGAAAATAGAAGATGCTCATCTTAACTAAAAAGCATGTTAAATGACATATTGCAAAACAAGTCACGCCAGCGCCGCGGCTCACTAGGCTAATCCTCCGCCTTGCGGCACCGCCACACCGGGTTCTAGTCCCAGTCGGGGCACCGGATTCTGTCCTGGTTGCCCCTCTTCCAGGCCAGCTCTCTGCTGTGGCCCGGGAGTGCAGTGGAGGATGGCCCAAGTACTTGGGCCCTGCACCCCATGGGAGACCAGGAGAAGTACCTGGCTCCTGCCATCGGATCAGCGTGGTGCGCCAGCCGCAGCACACCAGCCGCGGCGGCCATTGGAGGGTGAACCAACGGCAAAGGAAGACCTTTCTCTCTGTCTCTCTCTCACTGTCCACTCTGCCTGTCAAAAAACAAACAAAAAAACAAACAACAACAACAACAAAAAGTCACATTGTGAAGTACTCAAAACCAAATCAGACTTAGTAGAACCACACTGTCCAGCAAGGACAGATGAAAGCTCACTCTACCTGGCACTGTCTGTCTGAATCAGGAAGAACGCAAACAACTCCAGTGCCTCTAGGCCAGACAATTACAGAGGGGGCCTGAGCAATCCTGTTGAGACAGAAGGGTTGAAGGAAATGAAAATGTTACTCTGGAAAAACAGCAGCAGTATTTTCACATCCTTTCAGGGTCTTACAAGGAAGAGACCACAGACATAATTTTGCATGGTGGTCTCAGAGTTTAAAACTGAAATCAATTAGCAGATGTCTCTAGGAGGTAGCTTAGAGGCTTCAGGATAAGGAAAATTCTTCTAACCATCAGATGCATCCAAAAACAAAGTGAGATATCCTCTCGGATATTTTTCTATCAATGGAGAGGCTCATATAGAAACATGGTAAGTTATTATATGCAAATTCATACAGGACAGGGAGGCCTTACATTGTTAAGATCCTATCATTTAAAGATTCTCTAGCTCACAGAGAAAATGAAGCAGAAGAGAGCAAAAGCCATTTGAGCTGAGGCCTAGAATTCACTTTGCCTAGCAGCCATGATGCCCAGAGACCACAGGTCCAGCCCCTTGCTCTGTGGCAAACATGCTAGTGCCATAATTTATCAAAGGAAAGTTGAGGTTACTTGATTTTTAAATGACAATTAATATCAGTATTAGTAAAATTCTTTAAGGAACTGAGAACTGATCATATACTAGTTTCTAACAGCCTTAGTTAAGACATTTTTATTGCATTGTCTTATGAAATGTACTTTCAGCATCTACTTAGCTGAACTTGCAAGGTAAAGAATGTACCCCAGAACTGAAGATCAAAAGGTGAATATTTTTGTAGAATTAACATACCTTATAATCAACTTCCTGAGGGAATGTGCTGTTTTTCCCCTGCCAGGGAACATTCCCTTTCAGTTAAAATTCCACTGTACAGATAACTACTGTGATACCCAGGGAGTTCATTTGTTCGTTCTTTCTTTCCTTTTTTTTTTTTTTTTCAATCACACATTTTTATTCTATAAATCCTTCTGTGAATGTCAACCCAAACACCTGACATAAAAGCAAAAACCAAAACTCCAAAAATCCTAACTTTAAAAATCATATTTTCTCTTTAAAAATTAACTTCAAATAAATTACAAGTAGATACAACACCTAGCCACTTCCAATACACAAAGCACTAATAAGCAAGAAGAAACAAGCATTTTTAAGTTTCCACTGAAAGTTCCCACTAGGGTCTGAAATTGAAAGTCATTAGCCAGCTCTATCAGAAGGCGGCCAGATCACGGATTCTGAGAATCATTTTCAATTAACTTTGGAAAATTCTCATCTCTCATAAATTTACACTCATGTTTCCTATAGTTAAAACAAATAAATTTTGCATTTCTTAGACACAATTCAAAAGGTTAGCAACTGCAGAGAAGTTGAAGAGTGTTTAGTAGAAGGAAAACTCAACTGAGATTCAAATGCTATTAGGTTGCTACTGATAACTCACAAATAGCAAAACGAATGCATGCATGTGCAACATTTATATGTAAGAGATTCCCCACAAAAAAAGTCTTTAAAAACAAAACAAAGCCCAAAAATTTATTTGAAGCTACTAGTTTTTTTCTTTTCAATTTTTTAAAAAAGCAAATCCTAAAAAAGGAGAATGATTTTAACCCAAACATGCACGAATGAAACCTATACTACATATCCAACACAAAAATGCTCAGAGCTGGACATCTGGCCCAGTGGTTAAGAGGCCACTTGGGACACCAGTACTCCTTACTGGAGTACCAGGGTTTGAATCTTAACTCTGCTACCAATTTCAGCTTCCTGCTCATACACACCTTGGGAGGGAGCAGGTGATGTTTCAAGTAGTTGGGTCCCTGCTACCTGCATGGAAGACCTGGACTGAGTTCCTGGCTCCTAGCTTCAGCCTGGCCCTATGCCACACCTTGAGGGAATTTAGAGAATCAATCAGTAGATGGAAGAGTTCTATTTCTCTAGCTTTCCTGTGCTCCCGCTCGCTCTCCCCCTATTTTTTTCCCCTCTCACCTTTTCTCCCCTTTTTCTCCCCTTCTCCCTCTTCCTGGTTTTCAAATAAAATAAAATAATAAAAATGCTTTTAAAATACTTGGTTGGGCCGGTGCCTTGGCTCACTTGGTTAATCCTCCGCCTGCGGCGCCAGCATCCCATATGGGCGCCGGTTCTAGTCCCAGTTGCTCCTCTTCCAGTCCAGCTCCCTGCTGTGGCCTGGGAGGGCAGTGGAGGATGGCCCAAGTCCTTGGGCACCTGCACCGGCATGGGAAACCAGGAAGAGGCACCTGGCTCCTGGCTTCAGATCGGCATAGCTCTGGCCGTAGCAGCCATTTGGGGGGTGAACCAATAGAAGGAAGACCTCTCTCTCTCTCTCACTGTCGTCTAACTCTATCTGTCAAATAAATAAAAAAAAAAAAAAGAAAAAAAGTTAAAAAAAAAAAAAAACTTGGTTAGAATCTTCTAGATGATCTAAACCAGGAGATTTATTTGTAGTTTTGATCTTTTTCTAACACTTTCTCCTACCACACAAATCTTCTATACTGATTTCCTTCCTTTATTCTAAACATTTTTATTATTTTCATCCAGGTACCAGGGTACTTTGTGAGGTACATTTGATTAGGCAACAGTCTGATGGGCCAGTGAAATGGGGACTATCTACAAACTGAGCCCAAGGGCTTACAGGTCTGGCTAAAGTGGCAAGGTGGTATGAAAGCTGGTGTTCCAGGGTTTAGCAGTGAGGAGGGAACCAAGTAGGCAGGGCCAGGCAGAAGTCAGGACTCATTCTGGGTCTCCCACGTTGGTGGCAGGGACCTAGGTTCTTGCATCACCAGCTGCTGCCTCACAGGGTACACTGTATCAGTGGGAAGTTGGATGGGAAGCAGATCCCAGGCACTATGATATGGGACAAGATATAGAAATGGGTGTACCAACTAGCAGCAGTTTAACTCACTGAGCCACAAAGTCCACCCATCCTGGTTACTGCCTTTAACATAGTAATGCCAAGTAGGAATGACAAGTGGAGGGGACAGGATGATGAGGAAGTGAATGGAGAAGGGCTATACCATATCCTCTGTGAGGCTGCCAAAGAGATTTGACAGTGGTTTGTGTCGCTCCCCCTCTTCGTGGAGGAACGACACAGGACCCTGCGCTGTTCTTTCGTCTGCTCGGCCCTCCCCGGGTTTGCTGCTGGTTCTTCCCGGGTTGGCTACTATCCCTTCCACCTCCGTGGAAGGGCAGTTCCCCCTAGCCACATTCCCCACTTCCGCAGGGGAGCGGCACACCGCCGGCCGGCTCTTCTCGGGGGCTGCACAGGTGTTCCCCTTAGATGTTCCCCATAGATGTTCCTGGTGCATGCCGTTTCTCTCCTCCTTTATAGTCCTCCTCCGCCAATCCCAACTCGGCTGCCCACACGCCGAGTACGCTGCTCTCCTCCAATCAGGAGCAAGTCCTACAGTTTATTAGTTGAACTGGAGGCAGCTGTGCGGAAGCTGTTTACTTCTCTCCCAGCGCCATATTGTGGGAGAGCAGATGCATAGAATAAGTCTTAATTCCAGTAACTTAGTCCAGTCCGGATTGCTCCCCACAGTTTGTTAAAAAAAAATCATACGCACATTTAATATTAATTTATGGACTGCTATTTTACCATTCTCTGGTATCTTTGTTCCTATATTAACAACCTTACATGTACAAATTGTGAGACTCTATATATTCATAGCTTCTGGATAGCTTTCAAATAAACAAATAAAGAAGTTTTAATGTTTTGTTTTTCAGTTTATTTTGGTTTGGTTTGGTTCCTTCTCATTAGCAATTAATTTGCATTTCAGCTTCTTTTTGGAAAGAAGAGGTGCTAAGGGACAAAGCTACTAAACAACTAGGGAACTTAACTATTCAAATCACCCCAAATATCCATCCTCAGCCGTGCAAGCTCAGTACAAAGAGACACAAATCTTATCAGGGGGAAAATGCTTAACTACTCTAGAAATTGCAGACTTCCCAGAGTTCAGATCAAACATCTAAAAAGTAAACACTTCACAATTATAAAGAAATCAAAACACTTCTTTCATGTAGAAAAGATCAAGGATATAAGAAGGCTGTTTTTGAGGGACATGTTAGTTCCCCATTCAGAATTTTTCTAGACAAAAAGATGCTTCCCTCAGGTACTAATACATGTTCTAAGAGTTTCCAATCTCTCAGCTTTATAAGTTCTCATTTTGTTTTAACAAAGAAAAGTATGCTTCTGAGGGCCAGTTTTTAGAGCAAAACCATGTAAACTACACATCTGGACCAAAGAAATGCTAATAGTATCAAAAGTATTTCAAAACTCTAAAAATCAGTGATTGCTAATTATGTGATACCACATTTCCTTTTTTTGTTTTTTTGGTTCCATTTCAAAATGTGTACTAATATCCTCTGAATTTTATTATTTCACTGAGATACCTGAAGAATCTGTTCAACTATAGGGTCCAAGGAACCCTAACAAAATTTGTCTCATATTAAAAATGGTACATGTAAGAAAGATATGAGAAAACCAAAATTATGAAATTATTTAAGATTTACTTATTTATTTGAGAGGCAGAGTTACAGACGGTGGGATGGGGTGGGAGGGGGAGAGGTCTTCCATCCATTGGTTCACTCCTCAAAGGGCTGCAATGGTCAGAGCTGGGCTGATCTGAAGCCAGGAGCCAGAAACTTTCTCTGGGTCCCTGACAGGGGTGCAGGTAGGGGCCCAAGCACTTGAGTCATCCTCCACTGCTTTCCCAGGCCAATAGCAAGGAGATGGATCACAAGTAGAACAGCTGGGACATGAACGGGCACTCATATGGGATGCCAGAGCTACAGGTGAAGGCTTAACCTACTGTACCACAGCTCTGGACCCGAAAACCAAAATTATTTAATCCATAAATTCTGCCTCAATTTCTTTACTGAGAGGTTTCAAATAATAACCTCAAGAAATTATATTTTTAAGGATTTATTTATTTGAAAGGCAGGGTAATCAGAGAGAGAGGGAGAGATGCAGTGAGTTGGGGCAGTGAGGGGAGGACAGGTGGCAGAGAAAGAAAGCGAGAGAGAGAGAGAGAGAAAGAGCGCTTCCATTTGCTGGTTCACTCCCCAAATATCCTCAACAGTCAGGGTTAGGCCAGGCTGAAGCCAGGAGCCAAGAACTCCACCTGGGCCAACCACATCAGGGTGGCAGTGGTCCAAGTGTTTGGCCATCTTCCACTGCCTTCCCAGGCACATTAGTCTTGAGGCTGCCAAGTTTTAAACTGGCATCCCTACCTTTGTATTTTTGACATCTGAGTTGACAGTATATTATAAAGCAACAGGGCAATATAACTTAATTTCATTCCAATACAAGAAAAAGAAGTAAACACTAGTTAAATACATATTATTTGTACATCTATGCAGTTTTCACTTACAATCAACTATTTTAGTCTTTGCTCATTAATAATTTGACTCAAAAATACAGAATCATATCTATCTTTCTGTACTGTTTAAAACTGTTACAGTGAACATTTATACTGTTAATGTATTTTTTAATGATATGGAGCCCTCCAGTGGTCAAATATTTGTATATTATCATGATAAATCATGATATTTTACTAACTGCATTGGATACCACTTCCTTATGGACTAGATTTTATCCTCTATTTAGAGAAGAAAATTGTTCCAATTAATTTTGTTCATAAATAATCAGATGTAATTAGACTCCGGATGTTACAAAATGCAGAGTATTTTCTAGTGTTATAGTATCCTTACTAGTTATTGCTATAATGAGAAAATACTCAGAAATATATTTAATATCAGTGTAAGAAAAAAAGGAAGCAACTTTTTCAAATACCCAAGAACAATTCATTTAAAGGAAAACTCAAGGACCAGTGCTGTGGTGTACTATATGGGTACCAGTTCAAAATATGACTGCTCCATTTCATTTTTTTTAAATATTTTACTTATTCCTTTGAAAGGTAGTGTTACAGACAGAGAGAGGGAGAGATAAAAAGATAAAAGTTCCATCTGCCAGTTCACTCCCCAAATGGCTGCAACAGCCAGAGCTGGGCCTATCCAAAACCAGGAGTCAGGAGCTCCTTCTGGGTCTCCCACACAGGTACAGGGGCCCAAGCACTTGGGCCAATCTCCACTGCTTTCCCAGGCCATCAGCAGAGAGCTGGATCAGAAAAGGAGCAGCTGGGACACACAAATGGGGTCCTATGTGGGACGCTGGAGCCGCAGGCCGAGGCTTAGCCTGCTATGCCACAGTGCCAGCCCCTGTATCACTTCTGATCCAGCTCCCTGCTAATGTGCCTGGGAAAGCAGCAGAAGATAGCCCAGATCTTTGGGACCCTGCAGCCACGTGGGAGAGTCAGATGAAGTTCCTGGCCCCTGGCTTCAGCCTGGCCCAGCCCTGGCCATTGTGGATAGAGATCTGTTCTCTCTCAATCTAACCTCTGTCTTTCAAATCAATAAATCTTTAAAAGAAAAGGAAAATCATTAAGAAAGTTCATGTTTTCTTTTTATAATACATAAAGCAATGTATATTCTTGTTATGGACTATTTTCTAAATAATTTAGTAAATGTCCTCTTCAAAATAGGCAATCATTATATCACTATCAATATTAAGACATAACTTCTTCAGAAAAGAGCAAGAATATTTGAGTCTATTTAACCTTCGAGAAAGCAGAAGCAGTTAAATTATACTCAATCTCATACACAAACACATCCACAAATGTATAGACTAGACTTAAAATACATTATGCTTCTTCAATGATGTGTACTTGGAATTAATCAAATTAAATGAGTTCACTGTGGTCAAAATTGTACCTTATAGCATTTATCAACATTTTTGCATAAAATTCTAATCACTGTTACTACTTGATACCAAAATAATAACCAACTGAGCTTCTAAACAAATAATTATAAGACTTTCATCTTTTCACTCAGAGATCAGTGTTTACTTCTTCCCCATATAGACACATTAAACCTTCCTCTGCATTTGGGAAACAATCAGAAATGAATTTCTACTATCTAGGACTGTCAAAAGGAAACACACTAACCAATTAGGCACTAGGCATCTATCAGGTTCCACAAGTATTCACTGGAATACTGCCATTTAATTGCTACAGTAATCATATAAGGTAGGTGGTAGCCAGTATTCAAGATGGTCCCAATGACTTACGCCTCCTGATAGTCCTCTTCTAAACTGGACAAAGATGACCTGTGTAACTGTAGAAACAACAGAGTGAAAATTCTGAGGCTAAGTCATAAAAGATACTGTGGCTTCCACTTTCATCTCTCTTGGGCTGCTTGTTTCAAGGGATTCCAACTGCAATACAAAGGCATGCAAGAACCCCTATGGAAAGGTCCACATGGTAAGGAACCTCATGGTGCCCTCCTGAAAGCCAGGCAGTATCTTGCCAGGTACATGGGTGAGCCAAATTACAGTGATCCTCCACAGATCATGCTTCCTCCACAGTCAATGCTTCACATGAATGCTGCCCAACCTAACATTTTGAGTAACTTCAGGAGACACCCTGAGCCAGAATCATCAAACTAAGCCACACTCAAATTCCTGACCCATAAGAGCTGTGAGTGATTATTCTAAGCTTCATGGTAATTTGTTAGACTTCAGTCGGTAATTACAGTGGTTACCCTTTATCCACACAGGGCTGCCTGAAAGGTGGCTAATTCTGAACTCTATATAGATGATGGTTTTCCACACACACACACACACACACACACACACACAGTATTTACCTAGAATAACATTTAATTTATAAAGTAGGCATAGAAAAAAGATTAACAGTAATTAAAGGAGCAATTATAACAATATATTATAATAATAGTTATATAAATATGGTTTCCCTTTTTCTTAAAATATCGTATGGTACTTTCACCTCATGGCTTTTCTCTGGCATACTCACATTGTCCTCAATACCATTCTTGCACTTCAGGGCCACTATTAAGCAAAATAATGATTACTTGAACACAATCACTACAACACCATGGTAGTGGATCAGATAATCAAGATGCTTATCAATGATTAGTGGGAGAATAGAATGTGCAGCATGGATACACTGAAAAAAACACAGATTCATATCACAGCTAGGATGGAACAGGAGGGCATGAAAGTTCATCATGCTATTTAGAATAGTGCAAACAACAAAACAAATGAGTTGGTCATTTCTGGAATGTTCCATTTAATACTATCAGACCTGTATTTGGCCTAAAAGCAGAAGGTGAAAGTGCAGACAAGATGGGCACTAGTAAAATACAGATTGATACTACCACTCTCTCCATTTTACAGGAAAGCCGGGGGC
This sequence comes from Oryctolagus cuniculus, assembly GCF_964237555.1. Taxonomy (NCBI): domain Eukaryota; kingdom Metazoa; phylum Chordata; class Mammalia; order Lagomorpha; family Leporidae; genus Oryctolagus; species Oryctolagus cuniculus. Next base: position 62,814,318 of record NC_091435.1, on the reverse strand, counting down.
TGTTTAGGACTTCAAATATCTTGTGTAGGAAAAAAATTTATTTTTATTTAACTTCTGGCTTTGTTAGTATTTGGCCATTTCACTAAAACATTTAACCTATGATATTCCAGATTTTCCAGTCATCCACAGAGAGTATGCTTTTTCTAGATTAGCACATTAAACAGAATAATGCTCCCAAACCTTAAATTTTTTTAAATTTTTGACAAAAAATATCACTGACTATACAATATGTAGCCTATTTTACAAACAATTATATCTTAGCTTGTGTTTCAAAGCTGCAATATGACCAGAATTCATTTGAAAGTAAGTGAACATTGCCTTTTTTTCATAACTTGATTTTGGAGCTCAAGAGGTAAGGCTCATAAGTACAAATTTTATTTAATTTATCTAGAAGCACTGTTGGAATTGGTGTATAAAACACACTATGTGCCAGAAGCTATTCTGTTTTATATTCACCATTTAATCTGCAATCCCCTGAAGTATATTCTATTTTCCCCATTTTGCAGACGACAGAGGTAAAAAAGGTTAAGGTTCCAATGACAATAACAGAGTCACAAATGAAGACTAGCAACCTGGCTTCTGAGCCAGACTCTTAACCACAGCCTACACTGGCTCTCATAATCTGTAATGTACTTATTTCATTAAGTACTATGGGTAGTCAAGAGATCGTGTGCCTCAGGATTAGTAACATTTGAATCTTAAAGCCCAATTCTACCACTTCTATCTGCACCATTTCACCACTGTAAATCTTTTTTTCCATCTCCAAAATGGGGATAGAAGACAGGTTGATGACTAGTAAATAAATATAGGAATAAAAAACACTTTGTACAATGTCCAAGTCATAACTAGGGATGATATATGTTTTATTTTTTTTTTTTTCCCAAAAGAAGGTTTATAATAAAACTAATGAAACGTGAGCTTCAGGGCCATTTACATTCACAGACCCTTCCAACAACTAAGTTCACCACTTTTCAAGAAGGCCTCCAAGGTATCATCTTCAAGCTCCACAATACTTGATGTATTTATGGTTTTCCCACTAATTATTTCAACATTAAAGCAAGATCAGTGGCCTCCAGTTCTGGGTAAAAGGGACTCAGCATCCTTCACCTTGCCTGTCCTGTTAAAAGCATAAAACCTAGGGCTGGCGCCGCGGCTCACTAGGCTAATCCTCCGCCTAGCGGCGCCGGCACACCGGGTTCTAGTCCCGGTCAGGGCGCCGGATTCTGTCCCGGTTGCCCCTCTTCCAGGCCAGCTCTCTGCTGTGGCCAGGGAGTGTAGTGGAGGATGGCCGAGGTGCTTGGGCCCTGCACCCCATGGGAGACCAGGAAAAGCACCTGGCTCCTGGCTCCTGCCATCGGATCAGCGCGGTGCGCCGGCCGCAGCGCGCCAGCCGCGGCGGCCATTGGAGGGTGAACCAATGGCAAAAGGAAGACCTTTCTCTCTGTCTCTCTCTCTCACTGTCCACTCTGCCTGTAAAAAAAAAAAAAAAAAAAAAAAAAAAAAAGCATAAAACCTAGACAAATGCACGTGGTAGCTAAAAGTAGCAGGGAAACGGGAAGAACAACAGGTGAGGTGAGTAGTACCACGTCGTCTGTCCTCCCAGGTGGTGGGTCTCAAACCTTCCTGTAGAGGCAGCAAAAGACAGAGCCTCTAAGAAAGGAAGGAAAATTCTAAAGGAGATGAAACAAATTCTTGTTGCTTTTATTCTCTATCACCCTACTGCTTGTCCTAAGATCGGGGTATAATCATGGGAACTGTACAGCACAGTGTGGTAATTAAAGAGCCCAGTTTTCTAATCAACCAAAAACAAGCTTCTGGGGAGATGCCATCCATGAATGAGCTCAGGGAAGTAATTTCTTAAAGTTACTTATGACTTGTCTCACTCCAAGCTACTTAAGCATGGATTGGATCGTGAAGTGCATATGCAGACACTGAAAGTTGAAATATCAGACAGAGCATGGCCCAATTCCCAAGGTGGCCAATGAATGACAAATAAGTGGGACACATCCAAGTACACCAAAAGGCTTTGAAAACTGAACTGACATAGGAACCACAACTCACAGAATGTTGTCTGGAACTTGAATGCTAAAGTTAACTGAGTCAGCTGCCTCCTACAACTAATACTTTCCACAGCATATGAAAAAAAACAAGAGACTAATACAAAAAGGCTTCACACATTTGTGAAAATGAAATTAAAAAATACACTTGTTCTGGTGCAAAAAGTCTTGAAATCCAAGCATATGAGGGTTCCTCATGGGAAGTATGCATTATGGAAAAACCACGCACAGATTTCAAACATTTTTGCACCAAAATAAACTTTATTTTAATTCAATTTCTATGAACTTTTGAAATACCTTCATAACATAATAAAAAGTCCAGAATTAAATCCAAAATTAACATATGAAGAAATAGGGAATCATCAACGGGCACCAACTCTTGACAGATACTTTATTTTATTTATTTATTTGACAGATCATGAGAAAGAGAGACAGAGAGAAAGGTTTTCCTTCCATTGCTTCACCCTGCAAAGGGCCACTACGGCCGGAGCCACACTGATCCAAAGCCAGGAGCCAGGTGCTTCCTCCTGGTCTCCCATGAAGTTACAGGGGCCCAAGCACTTGGACCATCCTCCACTGCCTTCCCGGGCCACAGCAGAGAGCTGGACTGGAAGAGGAGCAACAGGGACTAGAACCGGCGCCCGTATGGGATGCCAGAGCCACAGGCAGAGGATTAACCAAGTGAGCCAGGGCACCAGCCCCAACAAATACTTTAAAAAAGGTTTATAAAAATTCTGCAATAAGAAAGGGTAAATATTCTTGCAAAGAAAAGAGAGGAGGATTTTACAGGCAGGGGACAAAATGGCATTGTTGCTCTGGGAAAGTCTGGGTATTTTTAAAATAAACATGCAGTTACTATATAACCATGCAATCCCACTCATAGGTCTTAACCCTAGGGATATCAAAACTTATGTTCACACAAAAACTGACATGACTACACAAATGCTTATATTGGCTGTATTCATAATAAGCATAAAGAAGAAACAACTCCAAAGTAAATAGGATAAACAGATTTTAGTATATATAGTGTATGTGCATATGTAAATATGCATGGAAATGAGAGGACTTCAAAAAGTTTGCAGAAAAATTGAATTAAAAATAATATGAGGGCTCGGAACTGTGGCACAGTGGGTAAAGCCGCCGCCTGCAGTACCAGCATCCCATATGGGCACTGGTTCGAGTCCCAACTGCTCCACTTCTGATCCAGCTCTCTGCTATGGCCTGGGAAAGCAGTAGAGGATGGTCCAAGTCCTTGGGCCCCTGCACCACTGTGGGAGACCAGGAAGAAGCTCCTGGCTCCTGGCTTCGGATTGACATAGCTCCGGCCATTGAGGCCAACTGGGGAGTGAACCAGCAGATGGAAGACCTCTTTGTCTTTCTCTCTCTCTCTCTCTCTCTCTGCCTCTCCTTCTCTCTCTGAGTAACTCTTTCAAATAAATAAATAAATCTTTTTAAAAAGTAATATGGGAGGTAGTTATTCAGTCCAGTTGTTGAGATGCCAGTTAAGATGCCCATGTTACACACAGGAGAACCTTGGTTCAATTACCATCTCTACAGTTTCTGATCCCAGCTTTCTGGCAGTGCAGACCCTTGGAGGCAGTGGTGATAGCTCAAGTAACGGGCTGTCCATGTGAGAGACGTGGATTGAGTTATAAGCTACTAGTTTCAGTCTTGGGTCCAGCCCCAGTGACTCTGTGCATCTGGAGAATGAAGTGAGCTTTCCTTGTCTTTTGCTGCATCTCAAATAAGTAAATTTTTAAGTGAGTTTTACATGAACTTTTTGAAGCTCCCTCATAAACACATACAATGCATGCACACACACACACACACAAATATAAAGGACTACTGCTCGGTGTACAGAAAAACAAGTAGACTAGTGATACACTCAATAACTAGGACAAATCTCAGGTATTATATGAGCAGAAGGAAGTCAGTCTCAAAGGGTTATACACAAAATGATTTACTTATATGATATGTTCCAAAAAACAAAAATATAGTGAAGAACAGATAAGTAATTGCTAGGGATTAGGGCTGGGAAATGGGTGTGATGGCAAATAGCCTAAAAGAAATGTGGGGATTGATATAACTTTCTTAAATGTTATCATAAACTTGTTTATAAAATCTATACATAGAACTATAGTATATAAAAATGCAATTTGACTGCAGGGTAACCCAAGAAACTAAAAACTTTTTAAATCTCAAAGTTAAAAGGACCAGAAAATAAATTGCAGGTGTTTTATGAATAAAAGCATTTCTTTTTTAAAAAAATTATTTCTTTGAAAGAGTTATAGGGAGAGAGAGGGAGAGAGAGAGATATCTTTGATCTGCTGGTTCACTCTCCAAATGGCTACAATAACCAGGGCTGAGCCAGACTGACGCCAGGAGCCAGGAGCTTCTTCTAGGGTTTCCCACATGGGTGCCAGGGCCCAAGAGCTTTGGACCATCTTCCATTGCTTTCCCAGGCACATTAGCAGGGAGCTGGTTCAGAGGTAGAGCAGTTGGTATTTGAATTGGCACCCATATAGGATGTTGGCATCACAGGCAGTGGCTTAACCTGCAAGGCCACAGCGCCAGCCATGAATAAAAGCATTTCTAAGGGTTGAGTTATATCAATTGAATGATTGAAAGGTACTTGGATCACTGCTCTGAAGAACACTGGAATCAACTAAACAATATCAGGACTGAAAATGACTTACAAAGGTGTAATCCTACCCAATTTATGCTTTCTGATCTACTGTATATATAAAGCCAAGATCAAAATAGCACATGGAAAGAAAATCAAAGAACACTATGTCAATTACTGCCTGTCACCAGGCAGCAACTCGGGTCTTCAAGCTGAATGATGTCTAAATTGCCTGAGATTGAGACTCTCTGTCTTTGAAAGATCCATTCCCATGTTAACAATTCCGCACAGAATTCTAAGCTATGTTCTCCACAAAACAATCCATGCAGTGTTTTTATTTTCCCTGCCAAACCACAAGCAGGTAAGGAAATTCCACTTCCAAAAAGATAGAACAGATATACATGATCCTATTCCTCTCACCAAGTACAATTTAAAATATTAGACTTTATATATGAAACAATCCTAGAAAGACTCTCAAAAGGAGAAAAATGACAGATCAGCTATAGAACCCAGGGAACAACATAATGGTGAATCCCCTGGGTTTTCTTTTCTTTTCTTTTTTTTTTTTTTTTAACCTCCTAAATCCCAGACTTGGTACTGAAGAGGATGGCAAGCCAGGACTGCCAATGGAGACAGACAAAGACATCCCAACAAAAGCCAGAGCTCTCCAGTCCAAGGACCAGAAAAGAGGCAGCCCCAGCAGGAAAGACTTTCAGATAATAACTTTTCTTCACAAGCCAAGCATCACAGAAAAAACTGTTTCCCTTTCCTACAGATGTCAGCTAAGTAGAAAACCTCCTTTTCCACCCTTGTCAGTCAATAAAGATGAGCCAGAATCCCACACTGGGGGTCCTGGCAGAGGAGAACAAATGAGGACCCTCCCTACTACACCCACACTGGGGGTGCTGGGAGAGAACAAGTGAGGACCCCACCACATACACATGCAGGCAGTGGAGGGCATGGGGGACATACAAACTTCCTGGCCCCAACTCAGGTGTGATGTTTCCTTCCCTCTTCCTACTTTGGTGGTGTCACAGGAGGCGAAGTGACATACCAGGACTTTGACTGCTGCCCAGCAATAAAGAGCCCTCCCTCCTCTCTTGTCCCTAGGCCCAGTGTCAGTGGAGGCCATGATTACAACAGTGCTGAAGCACTCCTATCTTTTCCAGGTGGGGTGGTTAACAGTGGAAGCCTATGACAGGGCAAGAACTTCTACAGTGCCCAGAGGTAACACGGAGACCTTTCCCCATCAGGTGTCAGCGGAGGCCAAGTGGGAATCAAGCCTCCTCATCTTACACTAACCGGATGGAGCCACCTCTTCACATTGCTAAAACAGTTCAAAGAATGCAGCCAGACACAACTTAATATCCAAATAGCCAGGTTTCAATCAAAAGATACTCTCATTATATTACCAAAACCAGGATTACCTCAACTTGAATGACAAAACAAAGAGGAGACAACTGTTAGAATTATTTGATAAAGATTTTAAAGCAGCCATCATAAAAATACTTCAATGAGCAGCCATGAATACATCTGAATCAAATGAAAACATAAAATGTCTCAGCAAACAAACAGAAGATATAAAGAACCAAATGGAAATTTTGGAACACATAATAAACAAAATAAAAAAAAAACTCAGCATTTGGGATCAATAGTAGAAGGGAGGGAAAAGAAGAAGGAATTGCTCAAACAGAAGATACAACAACAGAAACTACCCAATCTGAACAAACCCAAGAAAATATGCTGAAAAAAATAAACAAAGCCTTAGGAATCCATAGAACAACAGCAAAAAAATCTAAAATTAACGTCATTGAAATTCAAAAAAAAAGTAAAGGAAGAGGGCATGGTCAAAAAAATACTCAAGTAATGGCTGGAAACTCCCAACTTTGGCAAGACACATACACACACACCCCAAGACATACCATAGTCAAACTTCTGAAAATTAACCAATTCCCTCCCTCCCAAATATTGAAAGCAGCAAGAGAAAAAAGATACCTTACCTATACAGGTAATGACAGTGGATTTCTCATCAGAAACCATGGAGACCAGAAGGAGTGGCACATTTTTCAAGTGCTGAAAGAAAAGAACTGTCAACCTAGAATCCTATACCCAGTGAAAATATCCTTCAAGAGAGGAAATAAAAACACTTTCAGATAAAGGAAAACTCAAGAATTTTCACAGCAGAACCACTCTAAAAAGAGTAGCTGAAGAAAATAAACAGAACAGAAAAATAAAAGGAAGAATCTTGTAATCTCCAGAAGAAAGAAAAAAAAGAACGCAGTATATACAAATATGAGTAAAATACAATAGCATTTCCTCCTTCTGTTGAGTTTCCTAAATTATGTTTGATAGCTGAAACAAAGTATAGGATTGTCTGGAGGCCGGCGCTGTGTCCCAGTATGTTAATCCTTTGCTTGAGGCACCGCTATCCCATGTGGGCGCCAGTTCGAGTCCTGGCTGCTCCTCTTCCAATCTGGCTCTCTGCTATGTCCTGGGAAAGCAGTAGAAGATGGCCCAAGTGACTGGGCCCCTGCACCCACATGGGAGATTGGGAAGAAGCACCTGGCTCCTGGCTTCAGATGGGCATAGCTCTGGCCATTGCGGCCATTTGGAGAGTGAACCAATAGAAGGAGAACCTTTCTGTCTCTCCCTCTCACTGTCTGTAATTCTACCTCTTAAATAAATAAATAAAATCTTAAAAAAAAAAAAAAGGATTGTCTTATGTGGTTCTAAATGTAATGTTATTACAAATAAAGTAATATAAAGAAAGGGGAGGTACATGTACTACTCACAAGATAAATTGGCACTAATTAAGACAAATCATGAAAAAGGGCCATATCTCTAAATCTCCATCTCTCATATATAAAATCCAAAACATAAATATATAAAATGTATATAAAATTCCATCTCTTTTTGGTTAAAAAAGCATGATCTAACTCTATGCTATCTACAAAACACTTCAAATGCCAACGACACAGGTAGGTAAAAAGTAAGACCGTATGTCATGTAAACATCAATCAAAATAAAGCAAAAATGATGAATTAACCAGAAAAAAATAGGGGCCAGCACTGTGGTGCAGCGGGTTCACTGGGCTGAAGCACCGGCATCCCACATGGGTGCCATTTCTAGTCCCGGCTGCTCCTCTTCCTATCCAGCTCTCTGCTATAGCCTGGGAAAGCAGTAGAAGATGGCCCAAGTTCTTGGGCCCCTGCACCTGTGTGGGAGCCCAGAGGAAGCTTCTGGCTCCTGGCTTCAGCACAGCTCTGGCCTTTGCGGCCAACTGGGGAGTGAACCAGCAATGGAAGACCTCTCTCTCTGTCTCTGCCTCTCTCTCTGTAACTCTGTCTTTCAAAATAAATCTTAGAAAAAAAAAATAGACTTCAGAGCTAAAAAGATTATCAGACATTAAAAGGGACATTTACATCTGAAAAAGGGCCGCGCCTCCAAAAAGATATACCAATCCTAAATGCCTATGTACCACCACCAACAAAGCTACAGAATATGTGGAATAAAAACTTACAGAATTGGGGCCAGCGCTGTGCCTTAACAGGTTAACACCCTCGCCTGAAGCGCCGGTATTACATATTCTGAGACCTGGCTGCTCCACTTCCCATGCAGCACTCTGTTCCTGCACCCACGTGGGAGATTCGGAGGAAGCTCCTGGCTCCTGGCTCCTGGCTTCGGATCAGCTCAGCTGGGCCGTTGCGGCCAATTGGGGAGTGAACCAGAGGATGGAAGACCTCTCTCTCTCTCTCTCTTTCTCTCTCTGTCTCTCCTCTCTCTGTGTAACTCTGACTTTCAAATAAATAAAGAAACTTAAAAAAAAATAAAACTAAAACTTACAGAATTGAAAATAGAGATAAACCTACAAATATAGTGAAAAATATCAATACCCATTTCTTGGCAATAGAATAATTAGGAAGAAAGTCAGAAAGGATATGCAATAAGAACTCCACACATCATCAATCAACAGGATCCAATCAATGTTTATAAAGCAGTTCAGCCTAAAACAGTAGAACACACGTTCTTTTTTCCCAAGTACCCAAGGAACACATACCAAGATACACCACACACTAGGCTACAAAATAAACCATTCCACACATTTAAAACAACTGGAATCAAGTAAGAGTTTGTTCTCTGATCACAGTGGAAAACAATTAGAAATCAGTAACAAAGATTACAGGAAAACTATCAAACACATTGAAACTAAACAATCAACTTATGAAATCATACACAAAAAATCTCAAGAGGAAAAAAGTTGAATGGAAGTGAAAATACAATCATCAAAATTTGCAGGACACAGCCAAAGCTGTGCTCACAGAGGAATTTGTACCACTGAATATATTTTTTTGAAAAGAAGAAATCTCGTAAGTCAATAATTCACATTCTCATCTCAAAAACTTGGATAAATGTCAAAGTAAATCCTAAGCAAGCATAAATTAAAGAAATAATAAAGTTAAGAGCAAAAATAAATGAAACTGAAAACCGAAAATACAATTTTGGTAATACTTCAGCATCAAAGCCAAAGACAGTACCAAAAAAGAAAGCATAAACCACCACTCCTCATGAATATAGATGCAAAATCCCTACTAAAACATAAGCAATTAGAATTTACAAATATAAAAAAAGGAATTATACAAAACCCGGTTGTGGTATAGCAGGTTAAGCCACAGCCTGCAATACTGGCATCCCATATGGGCGCTGGTTCAAGTCCTGGCTGCTTCACTTCCAATCCAGCTCCCTGTTAATGCGTTTGGGAAAGAAGCAGAAGATTCTCCAAGTCCTTGGGCCCCTGCACCCACATAGCAAACCCAGAAGCCGCTCTTGGCTCTTGGTGTCGGCCTGATCCAGTCCTGGCTGTTGCGGCCATTTGGGGAGTGAACAACAGATGAAAGATTTCTCTCTCTCTGTCTCTCCCTCTCTCTCTCTCTGCAACTCTGACTTTCGAATGAATAAATAAATCTTAAAAAAGGAAAAAGGAATTATACAATCATATCAGGCTAAAGAAGAAACAACAGGCTAAAGAAGAAAATCTTAACATCCATTCATTATAAAAACTTTCAGTAAGTTAGGAAAGGGGAACTTAAACTTGCTAAAAAGCATATCAGGGGCTGGCGCTGTGACACAGGGGGTTAACGCCCTGGCCTGAAGTGCTGGCATACCATATAGGCGCCGGTTCTAATCTCGGCTGCTCCACTTCCGATCCAGCTCTCTGCTATGGCCTGGGAAAGCAGTAGAAGATGGCTCAAGTTCTTGAGCCCTTGTACCCGCGTGGAAGACCTGAAAGAAGCTCCTGGCTCCTGGCTTAGGATCTGTGCAGTTCCGGCCATTGTGGCCAATTAGGGAGTGAACCATCGGATGGAAGACCTCTCTCTCTCTCTGCCTCTCCTCTTTCTGTGTAACTCTGACTCTCAAGTAAAAAATAAATAAATCTCTAAAAAAAGCATATTAAAGTAACCTACAGCTAACATTATAACCGAAAACTACTGAATGCTTTTTTCCTGAAATTATGAACAAGGCAGAGGTGTACACTCTTATTCACATAATGCTGGAAGTTCTAGCAGATGTAGTATTCAAGGAAAGGAAATAGAAGGCATATATGTCTGAAGGAAGAAACAAAACTATTTGTAGACGTTATGATTATCTGCAGAGAAAATCTCAAGGAATCTATAACACAACCTTTGAAAATGAGTAAGTGAATTCATCAAGATCAAAGAAAACAAATTGAATGCACAAAATTCAACCATAAATTTATATATGAGTAACATTGGCATTAAAACTAAAATATTTCATATATAAGCAATGAACATATAAACATCAAAATGAAAAACATAGTATCATTTACACCCACTTTAAAAGAAAAACAAAACATTCAGGCTGAAAGCTACAAAATGATGATTAAAAAATCAAGAAGGATCTAAATAAATAAAGATATACTGTGCTCATGAATTGGAAGATTAAACATAGCAAAGATATTAATTCTTCCCAATTTGATGCACAGATTTAACACAATTTCTATAAAAATCCCAGCAAGACTTTTGTAGACACAGTAGATACAGAAAAGATTATTCCAAATTTTACATGGGAAGACAAAGGAACTGGAATATAGCTAAAGCAATCCTGAAACACAAGAAAAAGCATAAGCTCTGATTTCAACATGTGAATAGGTATAGTATTCAGGAATATGTAGTATCAGTAGAGGATCACAGACATAGGTCAATGAACAGAAGAGAAAGTCCAGAGACAGACCCACCCAGGCTTACCTATCTTATTTTCAACCAACATGCAAAAGCAGTTCAACGGAGGAAAGGACGGCCTTTTTACTCAAATGAAGCTAGAGCAAGTGGACTTCCACAGGCAAAAAATGGAAGCTTGACCTGAGACTCACATCTTATTAAATCAAAAAGGAGCATGAACTTAAATGTAAACCGCAAAACCACAAAAACATTTAGGAAAATTAATCAGAAAATCTGTAGAATCCAGTGCTTGTAAATTTGAGTTCTTAGCTTTAACAACTAAAGCATGATCCTTACAAGGTAAAACTGATAACCTGGATTTCGTCACAATTTAAAACTTTTGTTCTACCAAAAACTTAAAATATGAGTTAAATACAGAAAAAAAAATCTGACCAAGTACTAGTATCTATATAAAGTGACTATATAAAGAACATTCAAAACTCAATAATAAAAAAATTCAAACAGAAAATAGGCAAAAAACGTGAACAGTTTACCAAAGCAGATATATAGATGACAAGTCAACACATGACATGATGTTCAATACCACAAAAATTAAATACCACAAAAATGTAAATTTAAATCACAATGAAATCACTAGATATCTAGAGGAACAGCATTTTTAAAAATGCTTAACACCAAATGCTTATGAGCATAGAAGGAAACTGGATTATTCACAAATTTCTGGAGGAAATGAAAATAATATGGCTACTCTGGAAAACCAGTTGGCAATTTTTCTTTTAAGATTTATTTGAAAGTCAGTTACAGAGAGAAAAGGGGAAAGAAAAAGAGAGGTCTTCTGTCTACTGGTTCACTCCCCAAATAGCTGCAATAGTCATGGCTGGGCCAGGCTCAAGCCAGAAGCCTATAACTTCTTCTGGGTCTCCTATGTGGGTAGCAAGGGCCCAAGTACTTGGACCATCCTTCACTGCTTTTCCAGTCCGTTAGCAGGGAGCTGGACCAGCAGTGGAACAGCCGGGACAGGAATGAGAGCCCATATGGGATGCCGGTTAACCTGCTATGCCACAATGCTGGTCCCAGCTTTTTTTTTTTTTTTTTTAAGATTTATTTATTTATTTGAAAGAATTACACAAAGAGAAGGACACACACACACACACACACACACACACACAGAGGAGAGAGAGAAAGGGAGCTTCCATCTGCTAGTTCACTTCTCAAATGGCCACAATGGCCAGGGCAGGGCTAGGCCAAACTCAGGAGCCCTAATTCCATGCAGGTTTCTCGTGTGGGTGGCAGGGACACAAGTACTCAGGCAATCTTCCACTGCTTTCCCAGGTGCATTAGCAGGGAGAGGGATCAGAAGTGGAGCAGCCAGGACTCAAACCAGCTCTTCTAAATGATGCTAGTGTTACAGGTGGTGGCTTAATCTTCTGTGACATTACAGTGGCCCTGGCAGCTTCTTTTTTTAAAAAATGGAATATGCAATTATCATATGACCCAGCAATTACACTGGTGGAAGTTTATCACAGAGGTATGGAAAGCTTATTCACATGATAACATGTGCATGAATGTTCACAGCAGCTTTCTTCTTAATAGTTCCAAAATGGAAAAAATACAGATATGACAAAATAAGATGCTGTATCTCCACACCATGGAATATTATGCAGCAATAAAAAATTACTGAACAATGAAAGAAATTATTGAAGCTGGCGTAAACCTCCAGAAAATTATGCTGAGTTGAAAAAAAAAAAAAAGCCGATCTCAAAAGAACACCCACTATTTGACTTTATCTTCCTAATATTCTTGAAATGACAGTGTTTGTAAGGTGTTACAAAGAGGCTGGGGAGGAAGGAGATGGATGGGGCTATAAGAAGAGCAAATTATGGATTCTTGGGGTGATGTAAACATTCTGCAACTTGACTGGACTTAACGTCAGCACCATGGTTGCAATAAGTGTACTATCATTTTATAAGATGTTACCACTGGGGGAGTCCAGGTAAGGGGAGCCTGGCTTTCTCTGTACTTTTTCTGAAACTACAAAATCTACAATTATGTTGAGAAAACAAAGTTTAGGGGAGGGAGCAAGAAAGAACGGTTAGACCCAAAGCAGGTAAGTAGGTGTTTGCTTCCCCCTCTAGGGTCCCATTTCCCATTAGGGTTATCTCCTTCGCAGGACCTCAAGCTAAGGTTACCAAGTCCATTTACACTGACAGTCTACACTTCCCCTTAGCTGATGACATTCATTCTGGATCCCTCAATTAGCATATGCCAGTGACTGTCAAATTTAAATTTCAGTTCCTCTCTTCTCAAGTCCAGACATATTTTACTTTTAAATGACTACCTCAATCTAAGTATTCACAGGCACCTCAAGTTCAACATGTACAATTTTAAACATATCTTTTTCCTTGCAGCCCTCAGATCTGCTGTGTCAGTTGCTATGGACAGAATGTGTCACCCAAAATTCTTATGCTGAAATCCTAAACATCAGGATGATAGTTTTAGGAGACAGGCCTTTGGGAGGTAGTTAGATCATGAGGGAGGATCCTCATGAATGGGACTAGGGCTTTTTAAGAGGCCCCAGAGAGGAGCCATGCCCTTTCTACCTTGTGAGGACAGTGTGAGAAGGTGCCAAGTGTGACCAGGAAATAGCCCTCAATAGGCACTCCATCTGCCTTGAAACTGGACTTCCCAGGCCCCAGGAGTGTGAGAAATAGATTTCACAGTTTATAAGCTACATGGTCTATGGTATTTTGTTAATGTCCTCTGAACAGACTAAGATATCCCTTACATACCATCCAATGCACTTCAGTGCTCAAGTCATTGTGCAGTTTACTCTGCCTTACTCTCACATGTCTAGCCAATCATAAAGCATCATGAATTCAAGTTCATCAATACATAATCATACAGTCTGTTTCTCACATCCCCGCAGCCACCACTTGACTCATTTTTGCAGCTCCACTTGTACTCCTCCAAAAGCATTTCTCCTGTAGCAACCAGACTAATCTTTACAAAATGCAAACATCTCACTCCCTAGCTTGATACTTTTCAGTGTTACCATGATGCTTAATAATTCTCATCAAAGAGTACAAAATCCCAAATCTCTGGTTTCTACCAACATCGTGCCACTCTTCCTCCTCACATCTAAAGCCCAGCAGTAATAAGCTTCTTCTAGTCTCTTCAAGGCATCCTGGTATTCTCATTTCAGAGCCTCTGCTTCTCCCCCTACTATTCCCAAACCGAACTACCTAATATCTATTCATCAGATCTCAGCTAACCCATCACTTCCAACACAGTTTTCTGAGACCTCCCACAAGGGTAGGCCCTTGTTAAATAGGATTCATGAAGATATTAACCAAGGGAAAATCCATATATTTTACTATATAATTCATATACATATTTGGTACTTTATTTGGGTCAACTTAGGCGTAAGGGCTGGACACTTGACCTCCATTTTCTCGGGAGCTTTCTAAATACAAGAATAATAATAACAATTATAATACAAGGCTTTGTCATTCATAATCAAACTATGACTTCTTAATACTTTAACAACTAGTACACTATTTTCTTACAATTCTTTGCTAATTTATAGGATTTAAAGAAAATTCACAGAAACTTTAAAGAGGTTGTTCCCTGTGTAAAAAATAATATTTGGGGGCCGGCATTGTGGTGCATTGGGTTAAGTCACCGCCTGTGATACCAACATCTCATATAAGCGACAGTTCAAGTCCCGGCTGCTTTGCTTCTGATCCAGCTCCCTGCTAAGGCGCCTCGGAAAGTAGAAGATGGCCAAAGTACTCGGGCCCTTTCCACCCACATGGGAGACCTGGATGGACTTCCAGGCTTCTGGCTTAGCCTGGCTTAATCCTGGATGTTGCAACCATTTAGGAGTATGAACCAGTGGATGGAAGATTCTCTGTGTCTGTCTTTCCCTCTTTCTCTGTCTCTTTCTATCTCTCTGTGTCTCTCCCTTTCTCTGTAACTGTGCCCTTCAAATAAGTAAATAAATCTTTTTTTTTTTTTTTTTTGACAGTCAGAGTGGATAGTGAGAGAGAGAGAGACAGAGAGAAAGGTCTTCCTTTTGCCGTTGGTTCACCCTCCAATGGCCGCCGCGGCCGGCGCACTGCGCTAATCCGAAGGCAGGAGCCAGGTCCTTCTCCTGGTCTCCCATGTGGGTGCAGGGCCCAAGCACTTGGGCCATCCTCCACTGCACTCCTGGGCTACAGCAGAGAGCTGGACTGGAAGAGGGCCAACCGGGACAGAATCCGGCGCCCCGACCGGGACTAGAACCCAAAGGTGGAGGATTAGCCTATTGAGCCGCGGCGCCGGCGTAAATAAATCTTTAAAAAATAAAAGATAACATTTTGCTGACCCTAAAGTTTTAGATTTCCAACATTCTTCCTAAATTGTGACAAGCTCCATCCAATCTCTTAATAATGAAAACAACAAAGGAAAAAAAGAGGGTCTGGTGTTGTGGCACAAGGGTTAAGCTACGGCTTACAACACTGGCACCTCATATTAGAGTGCTGGCTGGAGTCCCAGCTGTTCCACTCCTGACCCAGCTCCCTGCTAATGCCCCTGAGACAGCAGTGGAAGATGGTCAAATACTCGGACCCCTTCCATACCTGTGGGAGACTTATATGGAGTTCCAGGTGCCTGGCTTTGGCCTGGCCCAGCCCCAACCATTTTGATCATGTGGGGAATGAACCAGAGATTGAGTATCTCTGTCTCTCTCCATACCTCTATCTCTGTCACTCTGCCTTTCAAATGAATAAATATTTGAAAAAAAAATCAACAACAACAACAAAAAACACAGGATAATGTGTATTGTGAAAAGTAACTTGAAACTTTAAAAGATATGTCTACAAGTATGACTTGAATAGGAATTTAAATAAGTAGGGCTTTAAATCTTTACATTTTAAAATTTTACAACAAAATAAATGTTTTTTTTTGCTATCTCTAGTTTTAAATTAAATACAAGTTTCATACTCAGTACTACTCATTCCACTAATAACTTATATACTATATATAGTATAATTCCACTATATATTATATATATAATTCCACTATAATCATACCTTTACCTACTGTCATATTACAGATTTCATATACATGGTTCAAGTTTCTATATATTCTCAATCTTCATTTCCTGTTAAAAAACATCTGGTTAAAAGCATCTTTATGAAACTAAAATAATGAAGGGATCATAGAATAAATTTCAGGATATGAGATAAGAGGCACAGCCATGTAAAAATATAGCAAACATTAATGGAGTATTTTAAGATATGCTACAACATAGAAAACAGACACATGAACTCTCAGCACAGAGGAAGCCACAGGATGCTCTGGAGGCGCAGCTTCGCTGAGAATTACTGTTGCTATTATTCCAATCTCAGGTTAACAAAACCAGAGTTTCTAAACTTTGAAGAACATACAAGCAAATGTGTATTAGCCAAAATGCTGGAGGCATAGCCTAGTCTGATGTGACCAACTGACTTATAGAACCTTAAGTTTTAAGAACTGCTATTGAAAACCTCTCTAAAATATATTAAAGGATATTTTCTTGCCTTAGTAAGTACAATATAGTGAACATAATTAAACTTCTCATTGTTGACTATGGGTCACATCAAATATTAAGATCAGCCTTGCGTTAGAATCAGTTCTCACTGAACCCTAATGAGGATGCAGACATTTGAGTTAGATTCATTCTTTGGAAAACCTCCCCACCCCTAACACACACAAACTTTTTTTAAAACTACACTGTTTACAGGGCCAGCACTGTGGCATAGAAGGAAAGCCATTGCCTGCAGTACCAGAATCCCATATGGGCGCCGGTTCAAGTCCCGGCTGCTCCATTTGCAATCCAGCTCTCTGCTATGGCCTCGGAAAGCAGTAGAAGATGGCCCAACTCCAGGGGCCCCTGCTCCCACGTGGGAGACCCGGAGGAAGTTCCTGGCTCCTGGCTTCAGATAGGTGCACCTCCGGCCTTTGCGGCCAACTGAGGAGTGAACCAGCAGATGGAAGTCCTCGCTCACTCTGCCTCTCCTCTTTCTGTGTAACTCTTTCAAATAAGTAAATTAAAAAAAAAAAAATACACTATTTAAAGCCAACTTGTTCAAGAGAAAAGGAGCTTATTTTCCTATAAGTCAAGAGCAAGAAAAATTACTTTTCTAAAATAATAGATATTCTTGAAAAATCTGTTCCATTTTCAACACTGTTAAGGAAACGAGTGCCCAAGGGCAAAGTGGGAGAATAAGAAAGGTAAAATACAATTCCTCGCTGAGGGAAATTGCAATGAAGAAAGCTGTGTGGTACCCAGGTGTCTATACTAAGTATGGCTTATGCACTAGTATGTTTCATGTACCATATACACAGCTATGCACTACCGCTCTAGCAAGCCTTCCTTGATTATGCCTTAATTCCTGCATCTGAAAAATTAGGAAACAGGCCATATATGCCACTCCCTTAATCTACAAAGGTTCTCCATGGTGTGATTCATTAAGATCAAAGTGATGTTTACTCCACCATCAACTGTGTGCCTGTGTAAGTGTGCGCATGTGCATGTGCACATGTGTGTGTGTGTTATCTCAATCTACCTTCCAAAGGAAGCTGGAATGCCCAAATTCCTGAGAGCTATTCTCTGCAGCTACCTGAGGAATGCTGACTAGATATTTTGCCTCCTTTTCTCTTCTGTGGACAGAACACTAAATGAATAACAGACTTGAGTCTGAGCTATACATTAAAATGCTGTGGTGTTAAATATTAAGTATCCAAAAATAAAAGTGAAGAATACATAGCAGTTTTTGTTTCCTTTCAGTTGTCTGAAGTCTTACCTTGATGACAAACTGTATTGGCACTTGTGGTCTGATGCAAAGATCATGGGAGCAGCACTAGCAGAGCCAGATTTGGGTTCTAGCCTTGACAGCAGTGAACTGTGTGATCTTGGACAAGTCACCTCCTCTGAGGTAAAATATTTCCCTCTGTTGTTACCAATAAAAATGTTTTGATGGATACAATATGCTTCCTTTGGAATAAAGATGTCAAAAACACTGATAGTCTAAGAGAATACCATGGATATAATGTATTTTGATTCTGTAAAGGCATTTGACCTAGTACTGAATGCAAACTTTAATACAGGCTAGGTAGTCAAACTGATCCATAACTCGAAACAGCAAGTTTTGAGTAATGAATCGGAAGATGGGAAGAGGGACTGAATCAACAAGACGATGAAGTGCTGATCCAAATGGATGGCCTAGATCACTGTGTGAAATTGCTGCTATGTGCATACAGAAAACGTCTGGCATATAGTTTGGATATATCACTTTCTCTGCGGAATAATTGATTCACTGGGGTTTCCCCCTTGTGTTTCACAAATATAAATATAAATCTTGGCACTTCAGTGGAAAAAGAAATAAAATGTCTACAAGCATGGAGTAGGAGAGTCTGATTTTGGTACAGTTCATATGAAAAAGAACCAAGCTTGAGGTGACTTTGAGCGCCACATGAGTCAACAGTGCAATCTTAGCCACCAGTAACAGAAGCATAAGATCCAGAACAAGGGGGTTACAGCTTTAGTGTATTCTCTGCAGCCCTCTGCACCCTGCATTGCACACCACACAGCCAGAGGGATCCTGACAAGTGAGCGATTCCAGGAAGGGGAAGGGACAAGAATGGTGAAGGATGGAGAAAACACATCCTGAAGACTGAAGCAGCAAGGACAGTGTAGTGCGGAAAAGCTAAGATGTGGGGGAAAGATGACATTCAATACCCATGAGCTGCGGTGTGACGGACATGTTCAGATCTAAGAAGACACACAACACAGCAGATTTGGTGTTGATATAAACAGTACCCCAAACAAAATCAGCAGCACCAGGAATGTTCAGGTAATCCACTTGTGTTCAACCCTGACTGCACATTAGAAACACATGGGAATAGCTTTAAAACTATCAATGCCTGGGTCCCACCCCTAACCAATTAAATTATAATCTCTGAGGAAGGGCCTGGGACAGGGTAGGAGCTAAAATGCCTCTGGGATTCCTAATGTGTCACTATGCTTGAGAATGACCAAGGTAAATAGAATCAGGTGGCCACCATGTGAGTGTGAGATAGTGGATTCCTTCACAGGGGCCAGCGTTAGGTTTATTTCGCTGGTCTTCTCTGTCCTAGGATGGCTTATATTTCTAACTTGTAAACTCAGCGTTATCCTCTATGATCATGAAGATTAGCTCCTGTTTGCAAAGATTTGAGAAGAAATGAAGTTTAAATGATGCAGTCTCTTAAAGGTACAAATTTAAATTGGGTTATAATAGCTTAAAGAAGAGGTTTCAAGGATTTAATCACCACTGTAGAGTAGATCAGTACCAGTATCTTCACAGGTAAATAAACAACTTAATTCCAAAGTTTTGTAAGATAAATTTAAAACATGCTAACATTCTTCTCCAGGTTCTTCTATGATAAAATAATTAAAATCACACAGAAACTACTTCATGGTTTAAGTGATCTCTCCCACTAGTAGCTTTATCATATGTATAAGATAAATACAAGTATATATTCCTACTTTAAACATTTTCTAAGACTTTCTACAGCAAAAAGGTCGGGATTTTTAGTAACCAATATACAGTTCTCTGTGCTTCTTTAGGTGTTTGTTCTATTCTTGTTCTTAATCTTTCTCTGATTACTCAATAAAAACACTTATTGGGTTTCTTAATCTCTTTTGGAAAGACACATTCACATGTATTCAAAAGCTTTCTGTCCCTAATACAGGTCAGACATAAACGATGGGAGGTTATGACAGTGAATTTTAGTGGCCCCTTCTGAGTTTTCCACTTACACATGACACAGCCGCTAAACTTGAAAACTTTCACTTTAGATTACAGGAAAACATCAACCATTTCCTTTTTACTTTTACCATCTGTCAGAGCAAAAAAACTCTGAATAAATCTGAAGCTTCTTCTAGGCTACTTGAAGCCTCTCTCATTAATCTTTGTCATGTGGTTCATAAATAGTGAGCGAGGTATTAAAGATCATCATCTTGTTTACAGACAACCGCCACCAAAAGAGGCTGGAACAACACGGTGGATTTGACTAGACGGATTCAGCCACAATGAGCAATTCAGGAGTCCTGATGTGGGGACGAAGCACACATTTAACACTGTTTTTTCACCATTAAGCTGGTTAACATTTCAAGTAATGATTGCCCTTTCCATATCAAAACACTAGAAAGCACACCGATCTTACAGCCATCTGAGCAGCTGCTGGACAGGCAGTGTGCTCCACAACCAACAGCCAGCCACCTTTCCATTTTTCAAGCACATACCTCTCACAGAAATGTTTTCAGAGCGGCAGTCTACAGAGCTGGTTGTGACACCGGCACGATGTGACAACAAAATTCATGATGATATTGCCTTTCCAGCCTGCCCCCTTCTCGTTTGTTTTTTGTTTTTGTTTTTGTTTTAATTCTCGCCTCACCCTCCACCCCACAAAAGAAAACGGAACTGACAATACTTCCACGAAACCCGCCTCAGTCTTAGGAATATAATGCTTTCAGGGAGAGCAGACCAGCTTTTAGGAGAACAGCTTTCGTGAGAAGCAGGAAGCTGATCTGAGCAGCACGGAGCAGGGATGGGGCGGAGCAGAAAGGAACTGAGCTGGGGGAGAGCGAAGCACACACAGTCCTGGCTGCTTCTGGTTACTTATTGACAGTTTCATCTAATAGCACAGATTTATGAGCAGGGTGAACATCCATCCTGCCATACCTTTCCTTTCTTTTACGAATCCCTGTCAATCTGGTAAACTATTGCACAGGGGAAAGTAAGGCCTTACACCCCCGCCAGAGCCCAGCTGCAGGGAAATGATGTAAGCTTCCCACCTCCCACCAACCCCGCTCTGCCAATCCACCTCTCCTCTGACCTGTTAAGATCCCCTCCCTCCCCCAGGGCCACTGCCCTGAGGCCAGCAGGCCCCAGGCTTCCTGGCTGGGTCCTACTGTGCAGAGGAAAGTATTGCCAAGGGGTGAGGAGTGTTTTTGTTTTGAGAAAGTCTTCAATGAGAAGGTAAATGCCTTTCTATTTAAAAAATAATGCTGAATCACCAAAAGCTAGCCGGTTCCCTGGAGAAATATTATTAAAAGGATTGAGGTGAGGAATGCAATTTAGCAAAAGGCAGCAGAAGGTATGATGTAGCAAAGGGTATACTATTTAAAGTTAAGAGACACAGATTCTACTTTTCTTATACCACCTCTGTGCTCTTGCACAACTGGCTTAACCTCTCTGGTTTCATATATAAATTATATGTGAGGTCCCTGTACTATCATAATTTATGATCTGCATCCACAAGATTAAAATGAGGAGACAAAAAGTAACCTCACTGCCAGCCAACTGTTTGCAAAATTGCAAGTAATTCCTCCTAGTATAAACTATTCAAGGTATGCTTGGCTAAAGTATTAGCAAATATAAGAAAGATCAGCATAAAATAGGATAATATGTTCAGGGGGAAAAGTTGCAGGCAGTTCAGGTGTCAACCCTGATCAGGAAAATTTGTAGATCCAGGATCATAAAACTCACACTCGGGAAAGGGCAATTCATAGACACAATCATGGAAGCAATCAAGAACATGACACTCACCTGCTCAGCAGTGTTCTGTTTATTCACCAAGATTCAAATTCTGTCTTTTTAATTTAGGAGACCATAAGACATGAGAGTACTTCAAAAAGTTTATGGAAAAGTACCTTTGTACTGGCTACTAGCATACCACTATTCAAACTGGGATCTGCAGAGCCTTGGAAGTTTCTGACTTTCCAAGGGTATGCAGGCACACAACATAGTAAATCCATGTCCAGATAAACTCCTGAGTACCTGGCCTGAGAGGGCCCCCAGACAGCAGGTTAGCTTTTCCCACTCTACAAAGTCAGGGCACAGGGTTCAGCCATCACAAATCTCACCTTCGGGCATGTCTTGGCGTAAGGAACAAACCTCTGATAGGGACACAAGGAGACAATTAGAAATATTGTTGATAAAAAGGAAATGGCCTGGAGCCAGCGGCTGTGGCATAGCTGGTAAAGCTGGCTGCCGCCTGCAGTGCTGGCATACTATATGGGCGCTGCTCCACTTCCGATGCAGCTCTCCGCTTTGGCCTGAGAAAGCAGTAGAAGACGACCCGAGTCCTCGGGGCGCTGCACCTCGTGGGAGACCTGGAGAAAACTCCAGGCTGTTGGCTTTGGATTGGCCCAGTTCTGGCTGTTGCAGCCATTTGGGGAGTGAACCAGCAGATGGAAGCTCACTCTCTCCCTCTCTGCCTCTGCCTCTCTGTAACTCTGCCTTTCAAATAAATAAATAAATCTTTTTAAAAAAAGAAAAAAAGGAAATGGCCCTAAACTCATCAGTCTTCTTTCAAAATTCAGGTGGCTTTACCCGTTCTTAATTGAGTTGTCAGTTGATAAATCGTTAAAGATAATTTTAAATAATATATCACTGTGATTTTGAACATAACCCAAAAGGAATCTAAAGAAATGAGTGACACTGTTATACTAATACTCTCATTTTCTTCCAACTTATTGATGTAAACAAAATTTCAGTGTGTATATTAAAATGAATTAAATATATTTAAAAAAGCAGAATTTTTTCAATAATAACATTCACTCTAAGTGTACATCTAATTATGAAGTTAGAAATATGACACTAATAAGAATTAAGAAACATTTCCTTTGAATTTTATAATTATAAAATTATAATAATGAATTATAATAAAATTGCAATTATACAATTATCTCTAATAATTATCAAAATTTGTAATTTAGGATTTTTCTTATCAACTGTGTACTAACCACTACTCTAATAGTAACTTTTTTTAATTTTTAATTTTTTATTTATTTGACAGGTAGAGTTAGACAGTGAGAGAGAGAGAGAGAGAGAGAAAGAGAGACAGAAAGAAAGGTCTTCCTTCCATTGGTTCACCTCCCAAATGGCCACTATGGCCGGAGCTACGCCGATCTAAAGCCAGGAGCCAGGTGCTTCCTCCAAGTCTCCCATGTGGGTGCAGGGACCCAAGCACTTGGGCCATCCTCCACTGCCTTCCCGGGCCACAGCAGAGAGCTGGACTGGAAGAGGAGTTACCAGGACTAGAACCTAGCACCAATATGGGATGTCGGCGCTGCAGGCAGAGGATTAACCAAGTGAGCCACAGAGCCGGCCCCTAATGGTAACTTTTTTAACAAAGATCACTTAGGTTTAAATATATTTTTTGTTACACAGACTTGAAGTGTTCATTTTTTTAGTCACATATTTAAAATCACTTAGATTAATCCATAGTCACAGAAAATTAATGTTTTACCACAGAAGTATGATACGGTGATTAATAATAGAATTTTAAAACATAATACAAGGGCCAGTACTGTGGCATAGCCTGCAGTGTCAGCATCCCATATGGGTACCAGTTCTAGTCCTGGTTGCTCAACTTCCAATCCAGTTCTCTGCTATAGCCTGGGAAGGCAGAAGATGGCCCAAATTTTTGGGTCCCTGCACCTGCATGGGAGACTTGGAGGAAGCTCCTGGCTCCTGGCTTTGGATTGGCCCAGCTCTAGCCGTTGTAGCCATTTGGAGACTGAACTAGCAGATGGGAGACCTCTCTCTCTCTCTAACTCAGCCTTTCATATAAAAAAAAATAAATCTTTAAAAAAAATAATACAGGCCAGCGCTGCGGCTCACTAGGTTAATCCTCCGCCTACGGTGCCAGCACACCGGGTTCTAGTCCTGGTTGGGGCACTGGATTCTGTCCCGGTTGCTCCTCTTCCAGTCCAGCTCTCTGCTGTGGCCTGGGAGTGCAGTGGAGGATGGCCCAGGTCCTTGGGCCCTGCACCTGCATGGGAGACCAGGAGGAAGCACCTGGCTCCTGGCTTCGGATAGGTACAGCGTGCCGGCCACAATGCACCAGCTGTAGCGGCCACTTGGGGGGTGAACCAGCGGAAAAAGGAAGACCTTTCTCTCTGTCTCTCTCTTTCTCATTGTCTAACTCTGCCTGTGAAAAAAAAAATACAGAAGGATAAATTTTGGTGGGTAATGTTAAAGTAGAACTTTAAGGAGAAAAGTCAACATTGAATTTCAAACCGTTGAGGAGTAATTTGTTAGTGGATAATGGAAGATATTATAATGTTACATTGTTTGATTAAAAATATATAACAAATTTATTAAGCAACGTCCATGGCATTTATACCATTAGCAAATGATATAAACATATGATGAAGATATGTAATGTTAATTTATTGTATATTTCTCACTAAAAATTTTTCATTTGTTTTCACTTTAAAGAAATTTTAAGGCTTGAAAAAATGTATTTACCCTGGTTGGACATCACATAATGTATACATGGAATGAAACATGACACAGTACCCCATAAATATGTAAAATATTTGTATGTTAAAATTATTTAAATAAGAAGTTTTTAAAAAATAAACTTTGAAAAATTTAAGTGCTAATGAACAAATATGTGAGGGGATTCACAGTTTTCCGAATTTTTTACTGTAGCAAAAAAAAAAAAAAAAAAAAGCTTGAAGCCTACTACACTACTACACTGATTTACCCTTTTATCATTCAAAAATATCTTTCAAATGTCATCATAGAGTTATATAACAAACAAACACCACAATATACATCCTGGGGAATTGAGCCAATTTGAGAAATACATTTTCTAGGTATCTGTAGTTATATTCTTTAAATACCAATTTATTTCCTAATTTTCAACTATTCTAAATGAAAATTTTTCCAAAATGGGATGCTTGTTCCAATTTTCTTAAATAGACCACATCAACATAATTTAAACCTTATTGGTGTTTCCTAGGCAATTATTAATACCACCCATCCTGCTGGGCATTCATACATAATGACCCTGAGACCTTGACACTCTTTCTACGTAGGCTCTCTGCATTTCTGCCAACAAGGTGGGGAACAGGAAATCTCATGAGCTAAGTTCAATTCCTATTGCCCTGGTCAAAGCTGCCAACCCTGAGAGACACCAGAAATTTCTTGGTCCAACCTTCTTCCCCAGACAAAGAAGTCAATAATCTCACTTAGTTAAGTGAAATTTTATAAAACTAACAGGAGTTTATAGATGTGAATATACTTTTAAAAAATATGCACATATGTATGCATGTATTTGAAAGCAAAGAACAATCTTCCATCCCCTGGATCACTCCTTAATTGCCTGCAACAGCTACAGCTGTACCAGGCAGAGGCCAGAGCTCAGAACTCAATCCAGGTCTCCCTTGTGGGTGGCAGGGACCCAAGCACTTTAGCCATCATCTGCTATCTTCCAGGATACTCATTAGCAGGAAGCTGGATCAAATGCTTAGCTGGGACTCCGATATAGGATGTGAGCATCCCGAGTGGAGTCCTAAACACTGTGCCGAACATCTTCCTCATGAATATGCTGTATTTAAATATCAAGAAAACTTACTAAGTTCTGTCTTTTTTTCCCTTTTAGCCAAGCTCATCCTATCGCCTATCATCAATGAAAGGCTGGATAAAGCCCTCCATCCCACTGTAATTGTTGCAGTTTTTAACATTAGCCCAAGAGTTCATTAGATCTGTTTGTTTATTAAGAAATTATTATTAAGAAATAGGTTAAATAGATTCATCACATATAAAATACATCAAAAGTTTGGGATTTATTTCCAAAGGTCATATAGGTTCTAAACCATTGAAACTGACTGCTTGGGGCTGGTGCTGTGGTGTAGTGGGTAAAGCTACCGCCTGCAGTGCCAGCATCCCATATGGGTGCCTATTCAAGTCCCGGCTGCTCCATTTCCAATCCAGCTTTCTGCTATGGCCTGGAAAGGCAGTAGAAGATGGCCAAAGTTCTTGGACCCCTGCACCTGCATGGGAAGACCCGGAGGAAGCTCCTGGCTCCTGGCTCCGGATCAGCCCAGCTCCAGCCGTTGCGGCCAATTGGGGAGTGAACCAGCGGATGGAAGACCTCTCTCTCCTCTCTCTCTCTCCTCTCTCTCTCTTCTCTCTCTCTTCTCTCTCTCTCTCTCCCCCCGTTCCTTCCCTCCCTCTCCTCTCTTTATGTAACTCTGACTTTCAAGTAAATAAGTAAATATTTGAAAAACAAAAGAAAGAAACTGCTGAGTAATGGTATAGATAGATTTTAACGAAGCACTCCACTCAAAACTCTAATTGCTCTGATATAACAAAAAGTCACAGCAAAGAGAGGCTTCACATATTTTTCTGACCCTATTCATTCTCTCAAACACCCACAAAGGTCCACATTACTGTTATTAATTATCTGCCCAGTAAATGTGTTTGCATATTATGGTGGTTGATAGTCCAACGGATGCCCCAGAACCTTGGATTCATTCTCAGAGACACAAAAATAAACCTTTCACTTTGAAGAAACAGCAAGTAACATTCAAGTGAAGTCAGAGGAGAGATAAAGTTTTTAAAAGTTAACTTATATTACCTATTCTATTTAAAATGCCCAGGATGGCAAGCTAGGCACCTCTTTGTCTTCAGTGAATTGTGTGGTTGCTATTCTATCCTCCCTTGATCCTCTACACGACTCTACTATCATTTCTAGGTTACTGATTATGAATCTGAGCCTCAAATACATTTAAGTGACTTGCTTCAGATCACAAAGGCAGTGGATGAAAGCCAGAACTAGAACTCAAGCCTCCAGATGGAGGTTCAGCCAAGTGCCTGCCCCACTGAAGCAGCTGTTAGGATCAACAGACTGCAGCAAGCAGTGGTGGCAGTACTCCTGCTGGTTCTGTGATTCCTATGGGGCGTCAAGTTTTAGTCATGAGCAGGCACTGTGGAGTCACTCAGACCTGAGTTTGAATCCAGATCCTGTAACTGAGCAAGCTAGTTTTTCTAAGCCTCAATTTCCACATCTACAAAAGTGATCAAATGAGATAGCATCCTTACCACTGTTCAAGTTACAAACTAAGCTTCTAAATAACATTTTTTGCATTCTTGTATGACACATCTTAATTCACTTAATTCTTCCAACAATCCTATGATGTAGTAGATACTACTATTTTCATTTCTGTTTTATCAATGAAGAAAGATTTTGTCCCAGGGAGGTAAAGCAATTTGCTTCGGATCAAAGGTAAGAAGTAACAGTGCTAGCACTGAGACTAACCAGTGTGACTCTAGGGCTCAGAGTTGGAACTATTGCCTCTCTGGAAATGATTATAATTATAGCACTATCTTTATTCTCCCATCATCATTATCATCATCTCCATCTCTATCATCAACCTTCTCTATAGTTAGCCTGGAGGGCCTTCAGTCTCGGAAGCACCTCAGTGATGAAATATACAGAACTGAGAATCTGAATAAGTGAGACTGATGGGAGGAAGAGAGCTTCAGGGAAGACGTCAGGAAGGAAGCAGGCTGCTGGAAAAGAACAGCGTGCAGCAGAACGGAGAAACTGAACCAAGAACATGAAAAATAGCACCTACTAGACTGGCAGTGGCTGGGTGGGGGTGCCTAAAAGAATACCACAGAGAAAAATGGCAAACCTCCAGCCAGTGGTATAGGCTGGGACCTAACTCCTACCTACTTAATAAAGGCTATCTGCCCCTTGGGGAAGGAGGTGATCATTTTAATCAACCATCACTGATAACCTGATGCAGGCACAATGAAAAGCATTTGCCTCTGAAAGTGTCAGAGCCCAGCAAAACATCCCTCTCAAGTATGGAACTGCAATTCTATTCCTTTGGCAAACCTTAAATCATAGGCTCCTGTGATGTCAGTGCTGGGTTCCTTTGAATAACTGTGTCTGGGCTTTTAACTCATTATTTTCCTCTACAGCTTCTATCTAAATCTAAAGCTTATTATTATTTTTTTCATTTAAAGAGATTGGGGGAAACTCACTGTTGGCCTTTTTCTCTCAGGCAGAGCGACAATTAGGGTGCTGATGACTCCCGCCTGGGACTACACATCTGGTTTCCCTGATACCCTGTAGGATCTCCACAGAAGAGCACCCAAGTTTTGTTTATCCCCAGCACTAAGTACACTATGTTGCAGTCAACAGCTATTGGAAAAAATGTCACCTGAATATTTTCAGGCTCTTTCAAGGGTTTCTTTTCCATTCAATTAGTTCTAGAAGCTTGTCGCCTTGGATAGTGATCATTTTAGATCACCAAAAGTGATGAGGACTTATGGGGCAACTGGTAGGGAAAACAAAAAGAAAATGCCCTTGAGTTGATGTTGCAGCTATCACTCTGGTGAATATTTGCCCCCAGTATTCAGTTTTCAGATAAAAGACATGCCTTAGGATCATGATCACTTAAAATTTATTAACTAGCTCAAGGGGCTTTGTTTATCCCATAATATCCAGCAAAGTGCCTAGCACAAGGTCAGTGTCAGATAAACACTTTCATATTGGTTGATTAATTGACTACAGCTATTAGAACTGCTTCAGGCCAAATGCAGACTATCCTTGAACTATGAATGAGGGTGTTAAAAGATTTAGAAAACCCAGGAAGTCTCTAAGATAATTAGCTTTTTGAAAGTGTAAAGTTGTGACTACATATAGTCAGAGGCAATTAAAAAAATACTTATTTTTATTATATATAGGGTTCTTGAAAAATGTAGAGTTACGGTAACTCTTTAGCTTGATCTAAAAACACCACTTCCTACAACTAGGTAGTACAACAAAGAAATTGCTGACTCTGTAGGTGTACACTGTGGGGAAAGATGCTTAGGATCAATGACCAGCTAACAGTCCTAGAACTTTTCAAATACTATTACTATCTTGACAAATCTAATTATACCCATTTTTAAAAGGTACCCTTGGGTCTCCTAAAAATTGCATGTGTTCCTTTTATTATTAAAATCTGAGCTGATATATACTGATAAACACAGAAAAATAAACTTTAAACTTTAGGTTGTATGCAAAAATCTTTCTAAAAGAAACAAAAATGCCAATCTGAAGGTGGAACAGTGATTACTACAGCCTGGGAAGGAGGTCTGGAGATAGATGCAGGCTGGATAATGGGTACGAAAATACCTTTAGGTGAAAGGAATATCTTCTAGTGTTCCACAGCACAGTGAGGGGACCATGGTTCTCAACCTATTAGATATTTTCTGAATAATTCGGAGAGATCAGCTCTTAAACACTTGAAGTATAAACTAAGGAGGACAGGCCAGCGCCACGACTCAATAAGCTAATCCTCCCCCTGTGGCGCCAGCAGACCGGATTCTAGTCCCAGTCCGGCGCCTGATTCTGTCCCGGTTGCTCCTCTTCTAGTCCAGCTCTCTGCTGTGGCCTGGGAGTGCAGTGGAGGTGGGCCCTGCACCCGCGTGGGAGACCAGGAGAAGCACCTGACTCCTGGCCATGGATCAGCGTGGTACACCAGCTGCAGTGACCATTGAGGGGTGAACCAACGGAAAAAGGAAGACCTTTCTCTCTGTTTCTCTGTCTCTCTGTTTCTCTCTCTCTCTCTCTCGCTGTCCACTCTGCCTGTCACCCCAAAAAAAAAAACTAAGGAGGACAGTGAAATGTTAATTATCCTGATTTAATCACTTCATATTATATACACATATTAAAATTCAAACTGTATCCCAGAAATATATGCAATTATAACATGCTAAATTTTTTTTAGATTTAAGGAAATGAAAATGCTAAATACCCAGATGTAATCATTTATACACTGTTACATGTATTGACATATCACATTGTACCCAAGAAAGTGTGCACTCATAAACATCTATTTTAAAATGTTTTAAATACCCCCTAAAATTTCATTATTGGCCTCCAGGGAACATAAAGATGGAGCATTCTGTTCAATACTAAGGCTGCTATTAAAAATTAGCTTAAGATTCTTTTTAAAAATCAGCAATCCCATAAAGAGCAAATGGTGATTTTAATACACCTTTTTTTAAAAAATCAGAACCATTTTGCAGCATGACAGTTTTGTTTTCCTAAATTGGAAGACTATGGACTTCTTGATGGAGTTAATCCCTAATATAAAACCACAAGCTATATATACAGCGTCAAAAAATTTAAAGCCAATGCCACAATGATTATAAAAGCTTACCAGGAGAAATTCACTGGCAGGGGATATCTTTCTCCCCACAGGCTTCATTTGCCCTGCTCCTTCTGTGAAATATTGCTAAACATTTCAATCACCTGTGGTAATCTCCCTCAAGGACATATTTCTATTTTTTTATTAAGACTTTTTAAAATAAATAGAATACATTAAGTGTGAGATCTGGTTCTCCCTTTTAAGTTACTAACAGGTGTAACATTAGTTTATTTTTATAGCTCCTTACAAAATAAATGTGTTTGGTAGAATATCATTTTTAAAATCAGATTATATGTGTCATTAATTTGCATGTTTTTATCTGATAAGGTCTTCCCAAAGAAAAGGCTTATTTCTACTATAACATCCTTGTAACCCTAAGGGGTTTCAATATTTACAAGTTACAACTTCTATATGTTTTAACAAGCTCCTTCTAACTACACAGATATTTAAAATTGTGGTCTATAATAAACTAAAATTTTTATTGACAGAAATTTAGCAAACATATTTCACAAAAAAATTCTTACTTCAGAAAAAAAAAGCAAGGTAACTATTATTCACATTTCAGAGAAAAATACCAAGATACAGAGAAAAGCAAGGATCTGAACCTACTTAAGAAGAAAAGTCAGGAGCTGAAGTAGGTTTTCTTACTCAAAATCAAGTTATTTTTGTATATAATAGAAAGCTTAAAAACATATTTGTTCATCAATACAGCACAGCCCTGTAAAATTTTGGAGGAATTTTACATGTTTCTAAAATGTCTCCTCCTTTGCTTTCTAGGAAAGGAACCTATGGACCTTTGATGTATCTTAAGCCAAGTCTTAATCAGTTTATTTTGTTAAACTTTCACTTATTTATTTGAGAGAGAGAGAGAGAGAGAGAGAGAGAGAAAGAGAAAGAGAGAGAGAAAGAGAAAGAGAAAAAGAGAAAGAGAGAGAGAGAGAAAGTGAGCACTCTGTTTCACTGTTTCATTCCCCACATGCTCACAATACTTGAGGCTGAGGCTGTGGCCAAAGCCAGAAGCCAGGAACTCAATCCAGGTTTCCCAGGTGGGTGACAGGAACCAAGTTACTTGAGCCATCACCACTGCCTCCTAGGGTCTGCATTAGTGGGAATATGGAGTTAGGAGCCAGAGTCTGGAATCAAATCCAGCTACTCCAACAGTGACAGGGGTGCCCAAAAGGCTAGCTACATGGTCAGCCCTCTAAGTTTCTTTTAATGAACTTGCACTGCTCCCCTGAATTCACTAACTATGGTTTTGATCCATGTTATACTTTGATTATTTTTAACTTTCTTCACTGTCCAGCAAAGAATGTCAAAGGGTTTATTGAAAAATTATCTAAGTTTACTTTTTGCTTTAGATAGGTGTCACAGTAAAAAAAAAAAAAAAAAAAAAAAAAAATTAAAGCATTCTTTAGAACTTCAAGGACCAATGAGAAGGGCAATTTACACTGAAAAGTAATAATTCATTTCTATACATATGACTCTATCCTTAGAACTGGGGGAAAAAATCTACCCAGAATGGCATCAACCTTTAGGAAACTGGCCAATTCCCAGGAGTGGGTAAAGCCTGGAAACTGGAGGTATTTGGAGTTGTATTAGGGAAGAAAGGTCTTGAGCAAGTCAGTAACTAAGTTTCCAGCAATACTGGAGCAGGCAAAGCTGCAACTTCCACTGGGACTAAACACAACCTGTGCTGCCACTGATGAGTGCAGCCCCTGACCCTCTACCCTAGAGCAGCTTAATTCCTACTACTTGTCCCTACCTCAGGAGCTGGACACAGGCCCACTGATAGGGCTTTTGGTTATGTAGCAAATAACAAGGAAATAAACCTGTAGACGTGAGACACTGATGCAAGCAGCCCAACCAGGTCACTGACATTCATTTGTGCAAGTAGAGGGTGCTCTGAAAGCTGCTGAAACTTCAAAGCAATTTAAAGACACAAGAAAGGGACTGTTAAGAGAAATGAAGACTCAGAGAACTGAAGTAAAGTAGGTGCACATAAAAATCCATATAAGTAATTTTCTGTGTATATAAGAAATTCTGTTTATAACATTTTATACTTAAAGCTGATGTAGCCCTACTGGCAAAGTTCCCACAGAATAGTTATTTACAAAAATATTTTTAGAGATGTACACAAAAGTTCACTTTAAGGAAATACTTCATATTCAAAACTGTAAAACTCAATACTAATACATGTGAAATCATATATTCTTGGAAAAAAAGAAGAAAGGATTTAGAGCTATGAAAAGGATGAAGAGAGCATATTAGAGCTCAAAATTATAGAAAGCAATAAAACAATGGCATACAGGAACTATTCAAAATTCACGAAGCAGGAAGTAAAACCTCTAGCCAATTGTAAAAATCACACTTTAAAACAAATTTCGTCTTGCTAGATCTTGCACTTTCTCTAAGTACATCTGGGTGCCTTTTAGGTGATTAACAAGGCCAAGGTCTCAAAACAGGCATAGGAAAAGTTTGAGATATTTCTGTACTTCCACAATACTCAGGTTCAATTCCTCTCTTTGATAGCTTCCCAGAGAAAAGGAGGAGCACAATTCCACTTCTGAAACTTTGTAAAAGAACTGCTATGTGGCACTGTTCAAAAACCAAGTCAAGAGTTAGGCTTTCCTGCTTCCTCTGGTGGAACTTCTTGAAACGGTGCCAACTGGAATCATTTGATCGCTTAAACCAGGGCTGCCGAGTCGGGAGCAGCTGGAGTACATGAATCAGTGGTCATTTCTCTGTTAGGTTTTTGTTTTCAAATGATTATCTGAAGGGCCAAATAACTTGACAGAAAAAGCAATCTGGAAGCAAGGGAAATACCACTGAATTGGGAGGCAGGAAATCTGGAGAACACTTGAGAATTACCATTAAACTACTGAAGATGCTTATTCTAGTACCTTTGTTGTCTCAGCTCTTTTATAAGCTTTGGGAGGGTAAAGAACCAAGCACACTTCTTTATCTACCTTCCTAAGAATTCTACAAATTAAATGATTTGGACACACAGACCTAAGTGAGTAGAACACACCATCCCTAATTCTGATGAGAAAGATATTCCTTGCAAAATCATTTATGTTAATTTTACTTAACTTGGGAGATCTTACATCTTATATTCATTAGCACTCATTATACTATATATGTGATTTTTATTACAATAAATACTGGTATAATCTTACAGTATTGGCTTAGTCTCTTTTGGTAACATCTAGCCTCAACATATAAACAGACACTATGCCTTTAAATCACGCTATATATTCAGTTTCTTTTTAAAGATTTATTAATTTATTTATTTGAAAGGCAGACTTACAGAGAGGGAGATAGAGAGAGAAATCTTCCACCCCCTGGCTCACTATCCAAATGGCCACAACAGCTGGGTCTGGGCCAGGCCAAAGCCAGGAGCAAGGAACTCCATCCACTCTCCCAAATGACTGCAGGGGTTCATCTTCCAGGTACATTAGCAGAAAGCCAGACAGGTAGCACAGCAGCTGGGATATGAACAAGCACCCGTGTGGGATTGGGCAGCATCACATGCAGCGGCTTAAACCCATTATGCCACAATGCCAACCCCTACATATTCAATTTATATATATATGTATACACACACACACACACACACACACACACATATATATATATATTTCAGAGAGACAGGCACAGAAGTAAGAAAGAGAGCTCCTGTCCTCTCCTTCAATCCCCAAATACATGCAATGCCAGAACTTGGCCAACATCAGAAGCAGGAGCTGAGAATGCAATTCAGGTTTCTCATATAGGTAACAGGAACCCAATGACTTGAGCAATTACCCTCTCCTCAACCCACTACAATTTGGTTCTCACGCCCTCCCTTTCTCTAAAATGGCTTTTCAGAACACCACCAGTGGGCAACACATTGCTACAAGCAACAATGGGTTTACGTGCTCAGCTTATTATTCCCTCCACTTGGGTTCCACTGACTGGACATTGCTTGGCTTCCCTCTGGCTCCCTCACCAGTTCTCGGCCTCTGGACTGACTGCAGCTGTTCTGTTTGACCCCCAACCCTTTCTGCCGATAATTCTTAAGATTTCAACTGAAACATCAAGACCTCAAAGAAACCCTCTTTGGCCCTACAGTTTTGGCCAACTCCACATCCACAATTCTCTTATCACTCCATTTTTCTGTCTATAAGCACCTATGATCATTTGAATTCAAATAATGCATACTTAATTACTAAAAGAGACTTCCCTTACTAGAATAAAGGTTAGAGACTATGATTCTTGGTGTCCAGCTCATAGCTTTTCACACAGAAACACATGAATAAATGAGTTTCAAAAATGAAATTGATAGCTATTAACTCTGATTCTAAACGGAATACAAAAATAAAGGCAAAACAGTATCATTTCAAATTGCAAAATTCATTGAATGAAGTTTGGAAGAACTAACATATAATTTAAAGTACCATTTATTCCAAAAAAAAAAAAAAGTACCATTTATTCCAAAGTTTGAAGTGATTGGCCTTTCTTGTTTTATAATATCCATGTAAAAAAGAGAGGATGGAGTTAAAATGGAAACTAAAGCAAGATGAAGGGAAATTGGTGTATAATGAAGAAAGCATTGATAATAAGTTAGAATAAATATCTCTTAAGCCTGAATTAACATTTAAAAACTACTCTCAAGTGAATCAATTTTTCTCTTAAAATGAAACATTAATTACTTAAAAACCTTGTTATACTGTTGGTAATAAGGAGGTAAATATTTCAGGCTCCATTTCTTTGTATTATAAAATAAGCAGTTACAAGGCAGGTATTTGGCATGGTGTTGAAGACATCTCTTGGAATGCCAGCATCTCATATGGGGGTGTCTGGGTTTGAGTCCTGCCTCTGCTCCCAATTCCAGCTTCTAGCTAATGTGCAGCCTGGGAGGCAACAGGTGATGGCTCAAGAAGTTGAGTCCCTGCCACCCACATGGGAAACATGAATTGATTTTACAGCTGCTGGCTTAGACATGGCCCAACTCCAGCTGTTTAGGGCATCTGGGGAGTGAACCAGCAAATGGGAGATTACCCTGTCTGACTCTTTCTCCATCTCTTTGCCTTTCAAATAAATAACATAAATTTTAAAAATTTAAATAAAATAAGCTGATGTACAAGGTCCTTTTCTACCCTTTTGAAAGTTTAGGAATTACACCAAAAGCCTAACACAGTAGTAACATCACAGTTTATCAGAAGGCCTCCTTCAAAATACAAGGTCGTAAATCAGAAAAAAATTGAAGATCTTCTGTTTGCCAAAATTTATTTCTATTTAATACCTGTGAAGTCCCATATGTTTAAGGCAGACATTTAAACTTCACAACATAATTTTTATTTTGATCACAAAATAAAACAAAACTTCATGGTTGCTTTGTTATCTAGTAGCAAATCATTATGATTTGGCTGCTAACAGCCTGGAGAAGACTCAAATGATAAGAAAAGAGAATAGGAAAAAAACATAAAACCATAGATTACTGAGAAATTTATGCTGTATGACTTTTCGTTTCCCTCTCTGAAGCTTTATTCTTCTACTAAAAGATGAGGGTAAAGGGCAAGCAGAGGGGATATGAAAATAATTTGACAGTGCTGTCTAAAACGAGTAGTTTCTTAACAAAAATAAATAAGGCGTCAATCATTCTCTAAAGAAGAACATTGTTCAATACAGCAATTATGCTGAAGCATAGTGCAAGTATTCCTCTAAAGTCCATACCTACACCGTTGTATCAGTCCTAACAGCAACAATAATGATTTTGAGTTAACAGAAACCAGTGAAATTGTGTTTGTTTAATTCTTCCTAGCAAAACAAGAAAATACATCCTTATTGAAAAGCTTTAATTATTAAAGTTAAAGATTCTGGAACTTAAAACTCAAAAGCATAATAACTGGTACATTATATTCCCAGCAACAAAACATTAACACAGGAAGTACCACCTTATTTATATGCCAGCAGTTTTAAGACAGCATAATGCTAGTATAACAATAAGGGAAAGACTGCTTTCCATTCATGGCTAGAAACAAATAAGCAAACAAAACACTGGGAGAAATTTCTCTCCTTTGTTGAAATTTATGCCTGGAAGCTACCTTACAATCTGTATTAATTGCTTGGTATCTGGGTGTCTGTGGGCTATCAGCCACTTAACTAGAATCTAGGACAGTCTTTCAACCATAAAGACATACTACCTTAAGAAAATCAATACTGGGACCAGCGCTGTGGTGTAGTGGGCTAAGCCTCCACTTGCGGTGCCAACATTGTATATGGGCGCGGGTTCTAGTCCCAGCTGCTCCTCTTCCGATCCAGCTCTCTGCAATGGCCTGGGAAAGCAGCAGAAGATGGCCTAAGTGCTTGGGCCTCTGCACCCATGTGGGAGACCCGGGAGAAACTCCTGGCTCCTGGCTTGGATCGGTTCAGATCCGGCTGCTGCAGCCTCTTGGGGGTGAACCAGTGGATGAAAGACTTTTCTCTCTGTCTCTTCCTGTGTCTGCCTCTCAAATAAATAAATAAAAATATTTTTTAAAAAAGAAAAGAAAATCAATACTTAAACAGTATCAGTTTTATAAACATTGAATACTGGGATAAAACCAAATACAATGAATGATATTTACAAAAAACAACATAAATGTTCCCCCTATAGCATTTGTGGCTAAAAATTCTTGAGTTGTGCAAATTTTTCCAAATATTTTCAAAAATATACTTTAATTTTGCTCAATTTTTGCAACCTATAGTTAAAGATTCTTCTACAAGCTAAACATGAATATAGAAAGTTTGGCAGAATATCTGATGTCCTAACAAGCTAAGAAAAAATGACTGCCTTTGCTTAATCTTTATAGAAAAAAATAATTTTAAAAAAGAACTTCAGGGGCCAGCACTGTGGCTTAGCAGGTAAAGCCACTACCTGCAATGCTGGCATCCCAAATGGGTGCTAGTTTGAGTCCCAGCTGCTCTACTTCCAATCCAGCTCTCTGCTGTGGTCTGGGAAATCAGTAGAAGATGGCCCATGTCCTTGGGCTCCTGCACCTGCATGGGAGACCCGGAAGAAGCTCCTGGCTCCTGGCTTCGGATTGGCCTAGTTCTGGCCATTGCGGCCATGGGGAGTGAACCAGTTGATGGAAGACCTCGCTTTCTATCTCTCTCTGCTTCTGCCTCTCTGTAACTCTTTCAAATAAATAAATAAATCTTTAAATTAAAAAAAGAGAATGTTTTCAAATAAATACTTTGCCCATTTTACAAACATATCATTACAACAGTAATTCTGTAAGGTAATGTAAATTATCTAAAAAACATTTTAATAGCAGCACTAATAATATAGCATAATTCTTTTCTCCCATCGAAATACAAACCAGGCCTGACCCTAGCATAATTCTTTTCTAAAAATACTTGACAACTATTCCTTAAAGGATATGGCATATGATTAAGAAAATTTAAAGATGTTTATAAATTCTGCTCCACTACTAATACATTATATTTTTATGTATAACTCAATTCTTACCTTAAATTTCTGTTTGCAAAGTAAAAGAAAAAACTAACTCAAAATACTAAATGCCAAGTATGGGTGCAATGTATAAAACTAAACATCAGCTCATGCACATAGCAGAGAAGACCAATTAGCAAACCACTAATTATAATTTGGCATATAATTCTATTCTCAAAGCTACTTTTTAAAAATCTCTCCTTAATTCCACAATTACTAGCTATGTAGTATATGTTAAGCTCTGTTAGCCCCTAGAAGATAGAAAGATGAAGAAATAATGGTGCCTTTACTTCTGACTCGGTAGATGGGAAAGATTACAGAAGGGGAATTTCAGGGTTTAGGAATCATAAAAAAGAACAGCCTCCTTTGCCAAAAAAGATTCAAGGGAGATGAGGAAAGCCCATTCCTTTTCTAACACACAGAGTAAATGTCCTAAATAGCCCTTTCATCCATCCCAGGCATCCAAAAAGCATGTAATAATAATAATACATAATAATAAGTGTGTAATCAGTGCAATTATTTTATAAAGGCTCAAAAGTGAAAATATGATTAAAGACATTTTAAAGCAAAACTACTAGCTTCTATGAAAAATTAGACGTTTAGTATAAATTTGCTTCTAGTTAAATACAGATTGTCTTTCAAACAAAACTCATTCAAGAATCATTGGTGAATAATAGTTAATTAAAAAGGTTAGCCTTAGAACATAGAGCAGGTTGATTTTAGGTCTTTCATATTTAAACATTTATTTGTAAAATTACAAAATTAAACTCATAAAACTTATCAGTTGTTTAAAATATTGATTACTTAATATTTTATAAGCATAGCATATTTCTTTCTGGACAAAATACATATATAACAGCCATATATTTGGTAAATATTTAACGATTATGAATTAAACTAAGAGTTGGTGTATAAATGATATTGGAAGATAATATTCTTTTACCAACTGAATCCCAAATGGAAATCTTTTGAATCTTCAGTACAGTAAATTGTTAGCACATATTATCACATAAATGTACTTACATAAATAACAAAATTGAACATTTGAAGAAAAGTAACAAAGAAAATGGTGAGAATAAGAAAAAAATTAACAAAAACTATCTATAAAAATTATCTTCTGTCCAAAATGCATCAGAAGCAATATCTTTAAAAATCACATAAACAGTCAACATTAATGCCTCATAAGTGAAACTCTATTTTCTCATTAAAAAAGCACAATGCATAAAAGTCTCCTCTTACTACATTAATCTTTCATAATTTTCTATACCTGAAATTTGTCTCTATAACTAACATCAAATGATTAAAATGAACTAGACTCAAATAACTACCTATATAATATCATAAGTAACTCAACTTTTACATAAATGATTATTTGGTTTTTAAAACCTGTTGTGCTGATTTAAAATGAGCTTTTCAAATACAATCCAAAGTTATGCAAAAAAAAATCTATGAAATAATTAACAAAAATAATGCAGAGCTTGTCAACTTATGTTCCTAATACTAGATTTAAAGATTTATAGAAAAATGAGAGTGAAACTAAAGATACTTAATCTATCATAGGTACTTTCTTAATGTCCCACAAGGCAGTTAAGAGCACAAGTAACAGAAATGGGGGATGGGGGGAGGTACCAAACTGGGGAGGAACAAACATTATAAACAGGGAGGATTAAATCCCTTAAACTTCTTCTCTCTGGTAATAAAAGAGGCACCCTCAACATAGGTTAAGTGTCTACATAAAAAGAAGCATAAAGAAATCTGTTGGGATGGGAGGGACTGCAGAGCATCCATCAGCATTTGTTTGAATGTATCTGGCAGGCTCTCAGGAGTTACACTTAAATAATGTGACCCTTCCAGACAGGACAATAAGGAGACAGATTAGACCCTTCACGGAATGATTCATCCTTGCACACATGACAAGAGGGGATCCAATGTAAAGCTTGCACCCCCTGTGTTTGCTCAAGCGTCTGGGCAGTTCTTTCTGTGGCCCTGTAGCCAGCTACTGGGTGTAAGGCAGCTACAGTCAGGGCACAAGTCACTAACGGAGGCTCCAGACCCAGCGATAAAACATGCAACTGCTCAGGCAGGCTCCAACAGCAGCACTCGCTTTTCTCTTCCTGCCTGAGCAGAGGACAAATCCCAGCTCAGGGCTAGCGCAGGTGCTTCCTCACCTCTCGACAGCACCAGTCATCTGACTTAGATTTTCAAGAAAAAATTAAACATAAGCAGTATAATGAAACAACGAAAAGCAGATTTTAAGAGCAAAGGAGCTCATCTCAGCAACTCTCGATGAGACACGGTGTGAAAGTGAGAAAAGGGACGTGTGCATTCTACACATACCCTCTACTCAGCCTACATAATCCCTCCCCCCGACGCTGTAATGGACTGGAGTATAAAACAAGAGGGTCCCTCGGGGGTCCATGGAATTTACACATCAGCTACAAAATCGTTGGGGGGGGGGGCAATATGTAATCAACAATTTTTCTTAATATCTCAAAAGCCTCGGAACTAGTCCACCCCAATCAGGTAGCTGCCTCCAGCAAATGCCTCCTTCCACTCTGGCAACCTGCTACCTTCCTGTGTTTCATGGGCAGGTGAAGTATCACAAGCAAGGGACAAGCCCCCACGCTCCATGACCCCGGGAACAGGAGGGACTTCTCTCCGGTGCTCACTGTCAATCTCTGGACTGGCTTCTGCAGAGGAGGAAGCACCTCCCTTTCCAGCCCGGTGAGCTGTGCTTCTCCCTCCTTCCTGCAGATGGAGCCAGGCGGAGACAGAGCCTGCTCTTGGGCAAATGAGCCCCTCTGCTCTCTAAGCAGACAGGAAAATGAAGGCTCAGAAAGCCCCGTGCTTCTGGAAAATAAGAAGCAAGAGAAATGTGATGCTATTATTTTTAAAACACTATAAAATTCTAATCTGGCCACTAGTTGGTGATACTTTTTGTACTCACAGAACCTAAAGAGAAATGGGTTTCTAGTAACTTCGACCATTGACAAACGAAGTTTAAGCTCCACCCTTTCTTCCAGAGTCAAGCCTGTGCCCCCACTGCCTAGGAGGCAGGGTGGTAAAATGTCCTCTCCTGAATGAATTTATATTCAAGTTGCTTGCCGTCTGTAGCTCCTCGCTGTTGCCTGGAAACAGGAAACCCTTCCCACCTACATGCTTCCTGACTGCTCCCCCCATGTCTCCCTCTCAACAGTGTATGAGTGTACCTGGCCAGGCTTCTAGATGCTGTTTATCTTAAAGAAGTGCTGATTCTTTAAAACAGAGCAAGAATTTTGTCATTTAACTCTTCAGAGAGGACACTGAGTAGCCAAACAAATTAGTACTGAAAAACTTGAATTGCTAGCCAGGAGAGGAAAAGTGTGTGTGTGTCTGTGTGTGTGTGTGTGTGTGCATCCTTTACCTAAAAACATTTTCAAAATACATTAAAACAAATGTGTAATAAAAACATAAAAATGTTATTAATATTTTTCACCTACTTCTTTACCTCACTGATGTTTCTTTGAAAACTCTACTTTATTGGGTAAGGGTAAGGGACAATGCTATTCAACCATCACCCTGGTGTCCCCTTATTTTAACACCCACATCACATCAATTGCTAAGTCTTTAGGGTGTCTAGATATCTACTGTTCACTCATTTCCTATTTCTTTTCCACTCCATTTACTATCACTGAACATCCTGCATTAATTTTCATTTAAACTTATTACAGTAATAAGAACCACTATTTATTTATTTTTAGTTACTGAGAGAATACCCTGGGCTAAGACATACAGAAGCCATATACATATTTTATTTCACTATTTGTTATTCCATTATTTCTTACTCCCAGCAGTCAATGAGGCAGGTACTATGATCGCCCCACTTAGATTTACCAAGTTTAACTGACTTGCCCAAAGTCATACAGCCTTAATGTAAACCTCAAATCCCTCTTCTGGGAAGACAGCAGCAGAATATCGTTACATATTTGGTGTCCCCTTCTGTTTCTACCACTGTTTCCTTTAGGAATGCTCTTTTGACACATTGAACATGTGGGTTTACTCTCTAGCTAGGTGAATTATGCTGTGCTCCACACTCAGCCAAAAGACCTACGTCCACTCCTTCCTCTTCAAAGAGCACGTATGTTAGGGATCCATTTTAGTGTTTTTATTACTAAGATTTATAGCTACAAATTTTATTCACCTCTCAGAGATACAGTAAAACATGTTTAATTGTTGGTTTTTTGTGTGTTTATGTGATTCTTAGGTTCTTTATTTTTAAGTGTGAAACCATTCTAATAGGGTACCATATTCTTTTGGCTTAATGTTTATAAAGATCTTTGGGAGATGGGCCGGCACTGTGGCGTAATGGGTAAAGCCGCTGCCTGCAATGCCGACATCCCATATGAGCACCGGTTTGAGTCCGGCTGCTCACTTCCAATCCAGCTCTCTGCTATGGCCTGGGAAAGCAGTAGAAGATGGCCCCTGCACCCGCGTAGGAGACCAGGAAGAAGCTCCTGGCTCCTGGCTTTGGATGGGTGCAGCTCCGGTCGTTGTGGCCATCTCGGGAGTGAACCAGTGAATGAGGACCTCTCTCTCTCTCTCTCTCTCTCTCTCTGATTCTCCTTCTCTGTGTAACTCTGACTTTCAAGTAAAAATATTCTTTAAAAAAATAAAAAGATCTTTGGGAGAAAAGAAGTTAATAGTTTTGGTCAGCTCTTTGTAGTCAAAAAAACAACTGCTAATGCTAAAACAAAAACCTGTAACAACAAGATAAAAATAACTGGATAGTTTAATTGATCAAACAGTGGATCCTTAAAATTTTGACTTATACCCCAAAAATACATAATTGTCAAAAGTAAATACACGTTCAATTCACAGTTTTGTCCAATTTGTGTCCCCTTGCTCCTAGTTCTACAAATCCTTTTAAATTTTGGCTTTCATATACGTATAATACACAAACAAGCTTAACTGCACCATACATCTGTCACACATACAAAAGACCTCTAAAGCAAAACTGAAGATAAAAAATTTCACAAGTCAGAGAATTCGTGAAGTCAATAAATCAAAATTACAAATTTTTGAGTATTTTCAGATAGCACAGTGTTCTGGTTAAAAAGTCATTCATTCAAGAAAACATGGATAGTGTTTTGACTCTTAAATATATTTAGGAAAACACAAATGGTTGTGGCAACAAAATTCATGAGGTAACCATTTAACTTTTTTTTTTTTTTTTTTTTTTTTTTTTTTGACAGGCAGAGTGGACAGTGAGAGAGAGACAGAGAGAAAGGTCTTCCTTTGCCGTTAGTTCACCCTCCAATGGCCGCCACGGCCGGCGCGCTGCGGCCAGCACACCGCGCTGATCCGAAGGCAGGAGCTAGGTGCCTCTCCTGGTCTCCCATGTGTGCACAGAGCCCAAGGACTTGGGCCATCCTCCACTGCCCTCCCGGGCCACAGCAGAGAGCTGGACTAGAAGAGGGGCAACCGGGACAGAATCCGGCACCTCGACCGGGACTAGAACCCGATGTGCTGGCACCGCAGGCGGAGGATTAGCCTATTGAGCCGTGGCGCCAGCCATAACCATTTAACTTTAAGAAAATGTTACAGACAGGAGGAGGTTCCAGTTATAGCGCTGCAATTATGAAACACCCCCACTTTAGACTGGCACTGGTGTAGCCTGAGCCTTCCTTTTCCTACATCAACAACAATAACAAGACAACCCTGACTACCACCACCAACAGTTTGTTGTGAAAAATCAAATGAGAACATGGATGGATAGCATTAAACACATTTGGTGTCTTTATGTTTGTGTTTGTGTTTTTCTGAACTCACTGTGTACTCCTTGGTAATCACCACATGTTTTTCTCATCACATTTTAAACTGTCAAATATGCAAGAAGCATTCCTATCATGTGGTCATTTATCTACATTTAGAGAACTTGATACTTAACTTTTATTAAAAAGTTTTGAGAAACTATGTTATTCAAGAACTAAATACATAATTATCCAATAAAATTACTATAATATCAGATTACATCAGCAGATATTGTGAAAGATGATTCTTATTTAAGAAATTTTTTAGCCATGGAAATTATACTTATTTAAAGCCAAAAATCTAGAAGAAAGATGTGGTTAATGTGATGTTTCAGTAGAAACTAGAATGCTAACTTGTATTATGTACTTAATATACTTCTGAAGATTACAGATATCAGCCCTATCAGATGGTCAATGTGGGCATAAAGCAAGTAATTTTGCCAGAAATGAAGCATTTGTGAACTGTAGAATTTTTTTCTCTAAAATATAGTGCAAAAACATCTTATTCACCAGAAAAGTGATATAATCAAGCAGTCTCTGGATAATCATATTGTCTATGAATACTGACAACAAAATGTCAACTGAAGCTAATACTAAAATATTTTCAATTTTAAATATTCTAATATGTTAAATATATTTTTAATTTTTTTGATTAAGTAATGGTTCATCATTTGGTTTACAACTAAAGAGTCCATGAAATACAGAAGGTAGAGCTAATAGAACAATAAAGGAGTTTACTATGTTTAACTGAAATTATATAACTAAACAAGAGAGAAAATTCTTTACAATATACTTTATGATCAAATTTATTGAAACAAAAAATGATTTTAGACCAGGGACCAGCATTGTGGCACAGAGGGTTAGGCCACCACTTGTGACTCTGCTGCCCCATTTGGGATTGCCGGTTGAAGTCCTGGCTTTCTGCTTCTGACCCAGCTCCTTGCTAATGTTCCTGGCAAAGCAGATGATGACCTGAGTACTTGGGCCCTTTTTATCCGTAAGGGAGACCCAGATGAAGTTCCAGGCTTCTAGCATTATGGATATCTAGGGAGTGAATCAGCAAATGGAAGTTCGCTCACTTGCTCACTCTTTCTCTCCCTTCTCCCCCCTTCTCTGTCACTCTTTCAAATAAAAAATAAATATTTTCAAAAAATGATTTGAGGCAAAAATTTTCCAAGGAATAGCCTTGGTTTTGTCATTAGAGTTTATAAGGGTAAGAACAATTTTTGTTTAATTGTCAGCTTTTTTGTGTGTTTGTCTTTGGTTCTTTATTTTTAAGTGTGAAACCATTCTAATAGTCAGGGTGCCAAACCTAACCGAACAAGCATACACTACCAACTACTACATCACCACACTAACCCAGGGAAGTCCACTTGAGCTGGATTACACTGCCCTCTACAGCCCTGAGTCATGCCTTCTGAAAAATAGATCTGTCTTCATAATAAGGAAGGATAATACAGAACAAGGAGTAAAAACACATTCTTCAGCTTTCAGTACATTAATTATGATGAGTTAAAAGCTAGGTTTTAAATATTCTGCATAAATTTGTACTCATTTTATTCATTAGGCTCCCAATGAAGAATTTCCTTTATTCCAATTCAACAGCTAATTACTGAATGTTTACTATTACACATGGCACTGAGCTAGCTGTTGGG
The DNA here is from genome assembly GCF_964237555.1 of Oryctolagus cuniculus. Lineage (NCBI taxonomy): Eukaryota > Metazoa > Chordata > Mammalia > Lagomorpha > Leporidae > Oryctolagus > Oryctolagus cuniculus. The sequence goes on along the minus strand of NC_091435.1, from coordinate 62,769,511 downwards.
AGTACCCAAACATATGACATGATGATCATTATTTTTCATAATTTTCAAAGAGCACTCTAAACTTTGATAGACAATCATTAGAGACATGTACTCAAATTTCCTTGACATTGTTTCTCAAAGGATCAATCTAAAGGTGCTGCAGTGAAAAGAGTGAAATGTACCCCAATACAACTGAACATAATGCTAATCTTCGAGCAAAAGGACGCTGGGTTTAAATCTAACGTCCTCTGTTAGGAGCACAATTTTGGATGAGTTACTTAACCTTTTTTGGTTTCAACCTTCTCTTGTGTAAAATGAGGATGCTTATAATTTTTTCCAACTTTTTTTAAATAAGTCATATAGACATTGAAAGGTCCTTAAATTTACACATTACCTGCTTCATAGGAAGTATTCAGTAAATGACAGCTCTAAAGTTATTTTTCTTAGTTTATTATTACTAGTATTTATTTTCCAAACCAATGGAAACACATGGTCTGGGGGTAAAATGTATTTATCAAGACAATGAGAGAGGAGATTTGAAATGAGGACTGCTCCTGAAGACAAAAATTGTATTTACTATAAAATTTACTAAAACATAGCTAACAAAATGACAATTATGCTTGATCTGCATTTAGTTTCATTTTTAAAGACTACATAAAATTTTCACAAACATTATTTGTACCGCAATAAATTTTGATTTTATACAAAGAGATATCAGGTAATTTGACTAAATCTTCAATGACAATACTTAATTTCCATTAAATATAACAATTCATTCTGTTTTGATGCAATTTAATGGATTACAATTTTAAAATATTGAGACAGTTGCATTCGTGTAGTTTAATTACTATGAATGACTTCATCTCAATAATAATTCAATCTAATATTTAGATTATTCTCAATTGGTTTCATTTTCATTTTGTTAATATGTTCATTACAAAATTGAGATAAGATTAAAAATATTATATTAGCTGCAAATTTACTTAAGATTTTTAAATAAGCTATAAGACATATGTATTGGTACAGTGGAGGGAAACTGAAGATCTAGACTTCTTTTGAAGACAAAACTCATTGAATAGCTCACTTAACAATATCACTTAATGGAATTTTTTGGTCATTGCATATTCTTTAAAATTAGCCTTTTAATGTAACAACAGAAGTAAACTCAGTATATTTAAAGAAAAAGATTGGCTTTCTTAGTCATGCTTCCACAGAAATAATATTTCATTTGAATGGGTGGTAATGCTAATGCTACTTTTAAAAACAGCTTGTGTATATATTTGTATATTAAATACTGAAATGATTATAACATATCACTAAATTATTTCTTACCCTTTTATGAAAAGTAATTATTGTCCTGTACAGTTAATAGCAAGCAGGAGAAGCTGCACCAATGGTTTCTAGCTCAGCTGACGAATGTCAACAAGTGGATTAAAGTACATGCCTACATGCATGCAGGCACCTAAGCAAACATACACACACATACAAAAACATGGACCAAGCCCTGTAAAGGAAAAGAATAAAAAGATAAAAAGAAATAACTCTAAATAAGAAACACAGGTAAAGACAGGTCAAACATACTTTTCTTAAACATACTGTTAATTTGGCTAAATTTGAGAAGCTGTGAGAACCAAAGAGCCAAGATTTGCTTTTGCCATGGAATTTAATAAGTAAAAAAAAAAAAAAAAAAGGAAAGGAAAGGAAAGGAGGGGAGGGGAGGGAGGGGAGGGAGGGGAGGGAGGAGGGAAGAAGGGAGGAAGGGAGGAAGAAACAGTTGCTTCCAAAGAAAGTTACCACAAGTCAAGGAAATACTCGCAGAATTATAAAATGAATTAAATTAGGTAAGCCATGTGTTTAAAAGAAGCTAGTATAATTCCTAGAATACAGTGTCTCATAAGTTACCTGATAATATTCTAATTATAGAATTTCATCCTCACAATAATACAGCAGAGTAGCATTTTTAGCACAATTTCACTTGAAGCTCAAAAAGAAGTATTTGGGTGGAAGTTGTGGCAAAGTAGGTTAAACCACTGCTTGGTTCACCTGCATTCCACACTGCAGTGCCTGGAAGCAAGTCCCACCTCCACTTCAGATCCAGCTTCCTACTAATGTATCAAATAAGACACATAGGATAAAACTATTTTCCATCCACCTGTTGGCAATTCCAAGAAATGGGAACAGAAAGAATGGGAGAGAGGTAACAGCATATTTGAGAATTTGTCATAATTAAAGAATATGATTGGCAAGATATAAAGTCTCACATTGAAGGGGGCTTCAGAGCACCAATAGAGATCAATTAGAAACAAAAACACTCAATGGGGTAGGTGTTGTGACACGAAGAGCGAAGTAGTCCCTTGGACATCCACATCCCATAGTGCTAGTTTTAGTCCCTGCTACTCTGCTTCTGATCCAGCTCTCTGCTCATGTGCCTGGGAAGCAGCAGATGATGGCTCAAGTACATGAGATCCTTCCACTTTTTTTTTTTTTTTTTTTTTTTTTTTGACAGGCAGAGTGGACATTGAGAGAGAGAGACAGAGAGAAAGGTCTTCCTTTGCCGTTGGTTCACCCTCCAATGGCCACCACGGCAGGTGCACTGCGGCCAGCGCACCGCGCTGATCCGATGGCATGAGCCAGGTACTTCTCCTGGTCTCCATGGGGTGCAGGGCCCAAGTACTTGGGCCATCCTCCACTGCACTCCCGGGCCACAGCAGAGAGCTGGCCTGGAAGAGGGGCAATCGGGACAGAATCCGGCGCCCCGACCGGGACTAGAACCCAGTGTGCCGGCGCCGCAAGGCGGAGGATTAGCCTACCGAGCCACGGCGCCGGCCACTTTTTTTTAATGTTTGTTTATTCCTGCCACTTTTTTTTAAGGTTTATTTATTTATTTGAAAAGCAGAGCTTACAGATAGAGGGAGAGGCAGAGAGAGAAAAAGAGATATTCCATCCACTGATTCACTTCCTCAATGGTCACATCTGCTGGAGCTGGGCCGATCTGAAGTCAGGAGCCAGGAGCTTCTTCCAGCTCTCCCACGTGGATGCAGGGGCCCAAGGACTTGGGCCATCATCCACTGCTTTCCCAGGCCATAGCAGAGAGCTGGATCATAAGTGGAGCAGCCGGGAATGGAACTGGCGCTCACAGCAGTGGGTGCCTTGACAAGGACCCACAGGGGCATTCATTCACTCACTCACTGAATAAAGATTTCTTAGGGGGCCGGCGCTGTGCCATAACGGGTGAGGCTGCAGCCTGCAGTGCCAGCATCCCATGTGGACGCCAGTTCCCATTAGCAAGGAGCTAGGTTGGAAGTAGAGCAGTCATAGGCAGTGGCTTTACCCACTATGCCACAACACCAGCCCCAAAAGATCTCTCTCTTTCTCCCTCTACCCCTCTCTCTTTCTCCCTACTTCCAAATAAATAAATAAACAAATTTATCTTTTAAAAAAGCATTTAAGAAATATCAAAGGAAAATTCTGATTAGCAAGGATAAACAGATCTTCAAAGTTCTCAAGAGGAAAAAAAATTACCCACAAAAGAGACACTAAATCTCCTATTTGAACAATAATTCAGTAGAAAATACCTGTTCTTATCAATGTAAGAAGCTCAAGAGACAGAATGGAGGAAACAAGAGGACGTTCAAGTTCTCATGTTTGGAGAGAAGCTATAGAAACCTACAGCTTTAGGCATTGCTAGAAAAACATGTTTAAATACAAGATACTAAAAGCATAAAAGTAACCACAAAATAGGAAAGGAACGTATGCTATCCAAGCTAACAGCAAGTACAGAAAAAAAAAAAAACAATAAAAACGTTATTATTCCAATAAAAGTACTGGAAAAGAAGAGGGCCGGCGCCACGGCTCACTAGGCTAATCCTCCGCCTTGTGGCACCGGCACACCAGGTTCTAATCCCAGTCGGGGCGCCGGATTCTGTCCCGGTTGCCCCTCTTCCAGGCCAGCTCTCTGCTGTGGCCAGGGAAGTGCAGTGGAGGATGGCCCAAGTACTTGGGCCCTGCACCCCATGGGAGACCAGGAGAAGTACCTGGCTCCTGCCATCAGTTCAGCGTGGTGCGCCAGCCGCAGCGCGCCGGCCATTGGAGGGTGAACCAATGGCAAAGGAAGACCTTTCTCTCTGTCTCTCTCTCTCAATGTCCACTCTGCCTGTCAAAAAAAAAAAAAAAAGAAAAAAAAAGAAGAAAGAGAAAGGACACCAGAAAAAAATTAGCAGAGTCAAGTCACAATAAATATAAACATAAATCTATTCAGAGTCATGTTTAGGCTAACTTAAAAAATAAAAAACAAAACTCAACTATATTCATGAAAGACACACCTAAAACAAAATAACACCAGAAAGATTTTAAATTCAGGGATGTGAAACTACACAACAGGTGAATGGGAAGAGAATTTAGGTATAGCAATACTGACAATAGACAGAAAAGTAATCAAAGAAAACAATCACTACAAGGGATTAAAAAAAAAATTTTGCACTGCCAAAAAGGGTCTCATTCTAAGACTAACAGATCTTGATTATTTACACATTTAACAATATAGCTTTGAATTATAAAAATAAACAAAAAACATATAAAACATGTTAACCTGAAAAATCACAGATTGGGATACTTAAAATATGTCTCAGAAGAAAAGTAAGTAATATTGTGAAGAATGGGAATAACATAGATTGACCTAACACACTTAACACACTTAAGACTAATGCAACAGATAAAGAACATAGTTTTCTGGATCCCACATGAGAAGAAATCATTCTTTCCAAAGATATGTGAAATAGTCACAGTCACATAAACAACAAAGGATATATTTTAAAATTTCTAAATATTACTATCCTACAGACCACATCCACGAAACTAAATATCATAGCATAAGAAAGCAGTAATAAAGTGATAGCAAAAAATTAACTGGAAATATTAAACAAATTCCTAAGTAATATATTGATTACACATTTAATCAAAGTGTAATTTTTTAAACATCTCAAACTGAATGATAATGACCACAAAACCTAAGAAAACCTGTGAAATGTCATTAAAATGATACCCTGGAAAAAGTGCATCAAATAACACCTTAGAGATAAGCAAAAGAAAGGCGAATTTTAAATGACAGCATAACATGAAAGAATTTAATAAACACATGAGAAACAAAAACCACATAGAAAAGATTAAGCATTAGAAGAGATCACGAAGAAGAACTTTACATCAAAAACTTTAAGGCCTGCATGAAATCCATAGTTTACAAACAACTGTAAAGTATAAACTATCAAAATTGACCAAGGATCAAACAAAATTCAGTAACATAATTATCATAAGAAAAGAAAATTAAGGAATCAGCCCTGTGGCATAGTAGGTAAAGCTGCCACCTGCAGTGCCAGCATCCCATATGAGTGCCGTTCGAGCCCCAATTGCTCCATTTCTGGAGCTATGGCCTGGGAAAGCAGTAGAAGATGGCCCAAGTCTTTGGGCCCCTGCACCCATGTGGGAGACCTGGAAGAAGCTCCTGGCTGCTGGCTTTGGGATGACCCAGCTCCAGCCCTTGAGGCCATTTGGGGAGTGAAACAGCAGATGGAATATCACTCTCTTCCCCTCTCTTTCTAACTGCCTTTCAAATAAAATAAATCAGTCGTTTGCAAAAAAATAAAAATAAAAAAAGGAAATTAAGCAGTTGCCAAAGATGTACATCCCCAGTAAGGAGTCCTGAGGCAGTTTTACAAGAATTCTATCAAATATTCAGAATAAATAATTTTCACTTAAAGCAACTATTCCATAGCATATAGAGTTTATAGGAAAGCATTTTAGCTGCTGTTCATTTAATCCTAATATAGAATCAATTAGAATAGCAAAAGAAAAAATATATAATTGTCAAATCACACTTCAATATAGATGTAAAATTTCTAAGTAAAATCAAAACATAGTGTATGAGCAGGGTAATATCAAGTAGAGTTGATCTCAAAAATGTTAAGGATGATTAACAGAAAATTTACCACTGGAATTTACTATACAAACAGGGTAAAAGAATATGACATGAGCAGGTCAACAAATACACTCAGAGTAAATTACCTTAGCTAAGAACAGGAGAGAACTTCCTTACCCTGATAAAGTTGATCTAGGAGAAACACATAGACAACACTGTTCACACCAGTGAGAAATGAAGTTAAAATATGTAAGCATGCAATGGAAATGTACACTATTACCAAAATAAATCAACATCATACCAGAAGTACAAGCCAATGCATTAGCCAAAAACACAATGAAAGAAGACTAACAAAAGATTGAACAGGGAGACAAAACTGTCATTAGTAATGGATGATTTCATTTTCTGTAAGAAAAAACCAACAGAATCAAAACTAGTGAAGATTTCTGGATATATGATCAATATTCTTAATAAGTCAATTCCTACACATCAGCAATAATCAATAAGAAAATATGACTGAAAACATGAAAACAAATTCCCTTCACAATGACAACAAAAAATATGAAGTACCTTGGAATAAATCCAAGAAGAAAGGGATAAGATTTTGTAAAAAAAAAAATGTTTCTTGAAAAAGGAAAAAGGAAGTTATATTAATACAATCAATGGTATAGAATGGAAATCCAGTATTTTAAGAGAGATGACAACTTTCCTCCAAATTAATCTATTAATTGCATGTAATTCAGATAAAAATCCAAATACAAAATTTAAATCAAGGTGATTATAAATTTATTTTGAAAAACAAATATTCAATATTGGACAAAGCAATCTTGAAAACAAATAATTAAAAAGGGAATTTGCTCCATTAGATAGCAAGCTAATATCATGCTGCTGTAAACTAATCTCTTATTTCCACAAAAAGAAAAAGAAAAAAAAAAAAACAACTGAAAGTACAGAACATCTAAAGTTCAAAAGTTCAAAACCAACTCAAAAACACCTGTAACATGATTTTTTAAAAATTTCAATTTAGAGAAGGCACACATTAGTCCATAGATGGGGCTGGAACAATCCCGTTTTGTGGAGGCTGAGGGGTTAAGAAGGATAAAAGATTATCTCTACCTAACAATAAATTGCAAAACATTTGTTAAGGGCTTAAATGTGAGAATCAAACTGTATCAATGACACTGGGTTGGAAAAAGGTCTTAAAGCAAAGTACAAAAAGGAAATGACTGATTAAGTTGATTATATGTAAACTGTCAACATCTCCATGAGAAATGACACTATAAACAAAGTTAAGAGAAAAACAACAAACTATGAGAAATATCTGGCATGTAAATATATACAAGAGTATTTCAAAAAGTTTGTGGAAAATGAAATTAAAAGATAAGTTTCTTGGGGCCTGTGCTGTGGTGTTAGCCGCATGGAGGGTAAAGCTATTGCCTGCAGAGTCGGCATCCCACATAGGCACTGGTTCTAGTCCCAGCTGCTCCACTTCCAGTCTAGCTTTCTGCTATGCCCTGGAGGGTGGTAGATGATGGCCCACATTCCTGGGCTCCTGCAGTCACATGAGAGAGCTGGAGGAGGCTCCAGGCTTCAGATTGGCCCAGCTCTGGTCGATCCAGTTGCAGCCATTTGGGAGGTGAACCAGCAGATGAAGGACCTCTCTCTCTCTCTCTCTGCCTCTGCCTCTTTAAATCCACCTTTCAAATAAATAAATAAGTCTTTAAAAACAAAACACAATTCTTAAAAAAAAAGAGGTTCTTTTGGTCCCCCAAAAATAAAAATATATTGAAATCCATGTATAGTTTTTTCACAATGTGCATTTCTCATGAATTTTTTGAACTTCTGGATGCATGAATTTCAAAAATTTTAAACCAAAATAAACATCTTCTATTTATATTGTCATAAACTTTTTAAAGTGCCTGCATATACACACACACACACACACACACACATACATGCAGCCCATTAGACAAGGAAATTATATATGGACATATATACTCTCATTTAAAAGTACTACCCAAAAAAGAAGACAACACAGTAGAGAAATGGGCAAAGGACATATAAGAAGGTAGTTTCAGAGTTATGGGGTAGGCAAAGAAGGGAGAGCATCAACAGATCAAAGTATGGTGAAATTTATTAGCTACCATGAAAAATTAAATTAAAACCAGACAGTAGGACATCTTCTAAAAGTTCATGGAAAGAGTATATCCTGAAAAATATGATTTTCACCGATTGTCATGCCAAAATAAGTATCTTTTAATTCTATAATTTCCATAAATTTTTTAAGTACCTTGTACAACTTTTCCCACATCAGACTGGGGGGAAAAAGTTTGATAACATTAAGTTTTATAAAGGTGTAGGAAAATAGTTAACCATACTCTGGTTTTTTCGGTGAAAGCATCCATGTTAGTAAATGTATTGTAAAGGATTCTAAAGAACAGACACCTTGCTGTAAGTAGCTCACTTGGGAAGTTGGTGGAAATGCCATAGTAAAACATTAAGAAAATTCGTGCTTAGGGTAGGCATTTGGTTTAAACGTTAAAATGCCACTTGGAACACTTTTAATCTGTATCAAAGTGGTGGGTTCAAGTCCTTACTCTGCTCTCAATTCCAGCTTCCTGCTAATGAGTTCAATAAGAGGCAGCAGGTAACAGTTCAAGTAGTTGGGGTCCCTGCCACCCATGGGGGAGATTCAGATTGAGTTCCTGGTCCCTGGCTTTCAAGGCCCATCTCCGGCCATTATGGGCAAATGCAAATGGGACATATTCTCTCTCTCTCTCTCTCTCTCTCTCTCTCTCCCCTCCCACTCTCCCTACCCCCTCTCTCTATTGTCTTCAAATAAATAAATACCTTTTTTAAAAGAGGGAGATGTTTGAGCCAGCACTTATGCCACTGCTTAGGATTTCTACCTCAATCAGAATGTCTGCTTTCAAGCCCCAGCTCAGCTTCGATTCCAGCTTCCTTCTAATGCACAACCTTCGAGGCGGCAGATGATGGAGTTAACAGAGTAAGGACAGCCACCACGGTACTAAAGACAGCTTAAGTACTTGCATCTCTGCCACCCACATGGGAGACCCAGATTGTGTTCCGAGCTCCCAGCTTCAGTTCAGCCCAGCCCCAGCTATTACAGGCATTTGGGGAGTTAAAACAGCAAGTAGAATATCTCTGCCTCTCTGCTTTTCAAATAAAGTAAGTAATTTTTCAAAAAGAAAAGAAAATCTGTTCTTGACTTTCATTCAATCAGCATTCTACACAAACATCTATTAAACGTTTAATATATTTCAGCCCTATAAGTACTGGATAAAAGGCACACACAAAACAAAGATCCTTGAAACTTTCTATGTGGGGAGCAATCCGGACTAGACTGAGTTACTGGAATTAAGACTTATTCTATGCATCTGCTCTCCCACTGTGGGGAGCAAACCGGACTAGACTGAGTTACTGGAATTAAGACTTATTCTATGCATCTGCTCTCCCACAATATGGCGCTGGGAGAGAAGTAAACAGCTTCTGCACAGCTGCCTCCAGTTCAACCAATAAACTGTAGGACTTGCTACTGATTGGAGGAGAGCAGCGTACTCGGCGTGTGGGCAGCCGAGTTGGGATTGGCGGAGGAGGACTATAAAGGAGGAGAGAGACGGCATTCACCAGGAACATCTATGGGGAACATCTAAGGGAACCCGTGCAGCCCCCGAGAAAGCCGGCCGGCGGTGTGCCGCTCCCCTGCGGAAGTGGGGAATGCGGCCAGGGGGAACTGCCCTTCCACGGAGGTGGAAGGGATAGTAGCCAACCCGGGAAGAACCAGCAGCAAACCCGGGGAGGGCCGAGCAGACAGAAAGAACAGCGCAGGGTCCTGTGTTGCTCCTCCACGAAGAGGGGGAGCGACATAATGGTGCCGTGACTCGGATAGGAAACTTAGGAGGGAAGAAACGGGAAGAAGCAGGAAAATACCGGAGAGAGAGACTAGCGAAGAGCCTAGGGGAAAGCCGGACGAGAAAGGTGCCGGAAGAAGCTATTGAAAGCCTAGGCATAGACTCAGATATGGACTGTGGGAAAGAAGTTAGGATTGAAAGCGAAAGTGAAAGCTTTCATAGACTCGGATGCGGACTATGGCGGGGAAGCTAGGAGATTGAAAGCGAAAGTGAAACCTGGAGGAGGCTTGGACTCGGATACGGACTGTGGGAAAGAAGTTAGGATTTAAAGTGAAAGCAAGAAGAAACTTAGACTCAGATACGGACTGCAGGTTGAAAGTGAAAGTGAAACCTATAAGAAACTTAGACTTGGATACGGACTGTGGGGAGAGGCCAGGAGAAATGAGGGAGGAATATTGTTGGAAGAAAACTTAGGGAAACATACCGGGTAGAGAAAAATGTTAGGGAGGATGAAGCCGCGAGTGCAGGCCGAGGCGGAGATATAAGCCACCTTGGAATTCTTCAAGTCACCCCGGGGAGCAAGAGGCGAAGATCTGGAACCAGAGACGTGGGCCGCCAGGTTGGAATTCGCCAGGTTAGTCCGGGGAACTTGGACTGAATGCCGGTGGTGGCGGAAACATTCGCGGAAGCCGCCGCGTGCAGAGAGAGCACGGGGCGTGAATAGATGGGGAACGCCGGGGCTGGCGCGAGGCCGTGGTGCGGGCGCGAAGTGCGTGGAGACCGCGGAGCGTGCGCGCAGAGCCGGGAACCCGCCGGCGGGGCGAGGCGCCGGGAAGCCGCGCAAAGCCGGGAAGCCGCGCAGATCGGAGAAGCGCGGGCTGAAGCGGCTCAGCCGGGAAGCCACCGAGAAGCAGCCTCGGGGCGGGCAGCGGGAAGCTGCGGGGATAAGAGAAACAGAAGTTTAGAAGTAAGATGAGAAAAATAGGAATGCTGGAAGATAGAAGTAAAATGGGAGAAATAGGAATGCCCGGAGATAGAGAAATAGAGAAAAATAAGGCCTCCCCTCAACATGCCAATGAGAAAGCTTGGATTCGGTCTGCCTGATTAAGTGAGGCGATGAGCACCTGGGCGGCTAGCAGCTTGTGCGCCGCAGGTCACCGAAGACGGGCACGAATTAACATCAGTAAGGCTTCCCCACAATACAACCATTAGGAGGCTTGGATTCGGTCTGCCTAATTAAGGCGGTAAGCGCCAGCAAGCAGCTCGACCAGAGTATGAGCTGCAGGTCACCGAAGATAGGCACAAACCAACACTAATAAGTCTCCCCCACAATACGGCAATGAGAAGGCTTGGATTCGGTTTGCCTGATAGGTTTTGTAAGCCCCTGCGGGCAGAGTAGAGCATGCGCTGCAGGGCACCGAACACAGGCATGCATCAGTGCCTAAAAACCTCCTCACAACATGGCGAAGAGAGGACCCGGATTCGGTTTGCCTGATTGATAGGACTTGTAAGAGCCTGTGGCAACTCTAGCAAGTAGAGCAGAGTGTGTGCCGCGGGACACCGAAGACAGGCGCGTATCAACGCCAAAAAATAAAAAGAAAGGGGGATCTGTGGGGAGCAATCCGGACTAGACTGAGTTACTGGAATTAAGACTTATTCTATGCATCTGCTCTCCCACTGTGGGGAGCAAACCGGACTAGACTGAGTTACTGGAATTAAGACTTATTCTATGCATCTGCTCTCCCACAATATGGCGCTGGGAGAGAAGTAAACAGCTTCCGCACAGCTGCCTCCAGTTCAACCAATAAACTGTAGGACTTGCTACTGATTGGAGGAGAGCAGCGTACTCGGCGTGTGGGCAGCCGAGTTGGGATTGGCGGAGGAGGACTATAAAGGAGGAGAGAGACGGCATTCACCAGGAACATCTATGGGGAACATCTAAGGGAACCCGTGCAGCCCCCGAGAAAGCCGGCCGGCGGTGTGCCGCTCCCCTGCGGAAGTGGGGAATGCGGCCAGGGGGAACTGCCCTTCCACGGAGGTGGAAGGGATAGTAGCCAACCCGGGAAGAACCAGCAGCAAACCCGGGGAGGGCCGAGCAGACAGAAAGAACAGCGCAGGGTCCTGTGTTGCTCCTCCACGAAGAGGGGGAGCGACATTCTAGAGGCAGAAGCAGGCTGTAAACATGCAAAGCAGCAAATACGGAAAATACTCTTTATTTTAAATAAACTTCAAAATTGATAAATTCTAAGTGAAACAGCACTATTTTTATTCTGAAACATACTAGTCTTTGACAAAGAAAGAAATGTATTCATGTACTACCTGTGAAACATAAACATTAATTTTTAAAACTTAATAAAATTTTATTTTCTTGGTAATAGTTTACATCTGAACAATTTATGTATTAACAATATTTAACCTTCTGAAATGTCTGGATGAAAATTCCTAAGAGGTCAAACCGAGCAAAAAACTGATCAGAAAACCTAAGGTTACTTTTAGATACTGCAGCCTTTGTATTGAGAGAGTTGTACAACCACTGTGGCAGCAGGTGGAAGGCAGGCTCTCTGTCTGGCCGTGTGAGATGAAGACAAAAGCCACATCAGACCTCACAGAGTTGGTGAACAAGTTCCAGGGGTCTTGAGAAGAAGGCAGGCAGGGAAGGCCCCTGAGGCCATAAACACTCAGGCCCTAACTAGAGGAAGCAGAGGGTTTGAAAATACTCCTCCATTAACAGCCTGCCAACTTCTCTCTCTCCCCACACAGGAACCCCTGCCCCTGAGTTCCTCCCACACAACAGGAGGAAAAGCTGTGCAGTGCATAGCTGTGGGCCTAAGAATACTCTGAACCCAACAATCTTACATGGTCAGGAAAGTAACAGGCTTTCAGGTCAAAAACAGAACCTAAATATTTGCATATCACACATATAAATTTCCCCCACTGACTGCTGTGACCTGCAATTCATTTGCTAAGGAAAGATAATCCCAACTATTGCCATTTTCAAAGTTATATTCTATTTGATTACAATACTTTGCAGAAGGCTGAAGCATACTAGCTCTTTTCAGGTTACATATAGTAACTTCAGCAGAAATCTAAATGGGAAGCATACCCTTTGGTTTCGTTCTAAATTCTGAAGTGTAAAAACACAGGTTTAAAGAAAAAACTACAGGTTTATAAGTCTAGTTAAGTAAGATGCAGTTTTCAAAATTAAAAAAGTACCCTCATTTATTTTACCACTTCTTAAAAATATACTCACATAGTTCATGTATTATTTAATTTGTTAAAAATTTGATTCCATCAGATAAACTGTCAAAAATCAGTGAAATAACTAAAATATGGTACTCCAAATTCACTTGTATTACATAGGACATCTCCAACATACTAAAGACAGCCTATTAACTAAATTCTGCAATTGTCTAAAGCAATGATTCAGACTCTAAAGAACTACTATTCTTTTCAGATATTCCACATCTGCCCTCTACAAAGCACATGTTCAAGCCATGAACATTTGAGTAGAGCAAAACTTCCCTTAAAACAAGTGTGCTTATTTGAACACACAATTTCAGAACCAAATCAACAAGTGTTTCACGGGTTCATGCTCATAAGGGATCACATGTGTGTTTATTTGAATGTAATCGCATTGAAATAAACACAGCTGCGTTTATTTCAACGTGTGAGAATCCAGATCTACACATTTGTGCAAAAATGAATCATGAAACCAAGGCTTAGCACATAGAAATGTGAATAGGAAACAGTAGAGAGCACAATCACTTTCTTCAAATACATCACTGAAAATTAAATCTGTGATTAAAAGATATTCCAGGAAAAGGTGCAATTCAATATAGCTCACAATACAATCAAGAACATTAATGTACACTGTCAAAGCTTTGAATGTTTTCTTTATATTTTTGAAAAAATAATAAAAGTACAAAGATGATAAATAGCAAATAATACATGAAACTCCCACCCAAATTTAACATTTTGTAGCATATACTTCAGATTGTTAAAAAAATTTTTTTTGAAATAAAATTGTGGTTTTCTTTTTTTCTCTCTGGTCCCATTCATCCTCATCCTTTCCTCCCAAGAAGCAGACATTGTAATGAATCTGAGTAAACAATATTTAGCATTGTTTGGGGTGTTTTCTAAAACATATACGGAAGACAAAGTAACAATTATTTCACAATTAGGTTTTTTCTCCTCGCTGTTGTTCTCAATTTTGATCCATACAATATCATTCATTTTAACTGCTGCTATTCATGCCAACACCTGAATACCCCATAATATATGTTTCCCAATGGTGGCCACTGATGTGTTCTCAGTGTTCCCAATTGCAAAACAATTCTATTATGAATATCCTTATATATATGCCCTTGTGCAGGTGTTTAAGAATTCCTCTGCTTAAGGGTAAGAAACTAGATGTAACGTTGTTGTTTTTGCTCCACTTTTGGTGGATATTGATGAACTGCTCCCTTTGCAGTTGTACCAATGTGTACTCTGGATTGGAATGTGTTCTACCTAACCAGGACAATCTGTCCCAAGCACAGTGTTCAAGGAATCCGCTTCTTACATGGCAAGATTTCATTTACTCCACACCTTACAATACCTAAAATACAGACTACCCATTTTCATGTTCTCCCTTCATCCATTTATGTTAGTTAACCCAGCAATTCTCAACATGAAGTTATTTTGCCCCGGGCAAACATTTATCAATATTGGGAGATATATTTGATCATCATGACTAAAGGAATGACACTAGGATCTTGTGGCCAGAGGCCAGGGATGCCGCTAAATATTCTACAATGCACATGGCAGTCCCCAACAACAAAGGATCCTTCAAACTAAAACACTCATGGTACATTATCAACAGAATGGCCCCATCTCTTCCTGCTGTTGGTTTAGCCTTCTCTCTTAACTGGTTCACTCCATTTTTCTCTTCCTACATGCCCAGGATAACCTTCCTCCAAGCTATACCCACTTTCTCTAATGTTGCCCTTTGAAGAACAGACTATCCACCAATTTATTCTAGTCTAACCTGGAAACACAAACTCACTTTTACTCTTTGACTAAATAGAACCACCAGAAACTTTTGGCACAGCAAGTCATTCTTTAAATGATAATGAGCAGCGACCTCAAATCTAAGTGTTTTCCAACTCAGAATCAGAGGTATGCGCTAAAACACCCAAAGCCATTCTCTGTCCCATTGCTCAGAATAGTTACAACATCTCTTTCTGAAGAATCTGACAACACATATTTAAACTGAAACAACTGGAAATACAACTAAATCTGAGTCCCCGGCTTATCGGAAAGAAATCATGCTCTCACGTCTTCAATGACTACCTAGTGTCTCAGCTGACATTTTTGTCATTTCTTTTATTTTTATACATCTAAGCACAGACTAAGAAGAGAAAAGAAAGATTTATTTTTAAACCAAACCATTTAATTACTTCTTTTGGGAAAAAAAAAAAAAAGAAGACTACAGAAGACTAAAGGTCAAAGCATCACCTAGGAAAAGTTGGAAAGAAATATGTTTGCCTTTACCAGTCCAACAGAATTTTTTTTTTTCATTTGTCAAATTATTTTCCCAACACTGAGAAAGAACACAGTAAGGGGATTAACCTTCTCTCAATTTAAAATACAAAATATAACTTTGGTAATCATTTGGAAGCCATGTGAGTCAATGGATTAAAAAATAAACAAGAAATTGCAGGATCAAGAATTCTAATCCTGACACTGAATCTCAGTATTTCCAACACTGGAAATTTTATTATTAGCCCTTGTGGTTTCCACTGATTGCCTCCACTACCAGAAGTCATCCTGAGTTTGAGTTCAGCATTTCCACTTTCTTTGTATCTTCCCAGGGGATGGCCCTTGTTGACGCCCATGCTCGAACCTGAGATGCCAACCATCTCTTTCTCCTTTCTCCAGTTTAACTGCCATAGCCAAGAACAGGTCCTGCTTTATCCCAGACAGTGACAGCTTCCAGATTTTTCTCCCTTCTGCATAAACCCAGTTGCTCTTCCTAAAATTCAGCCTACACATCTGTTGTCATATTAATCTTTCTGACAACGCCACTTCTAGATTAAAAATCTTCACTTGTCTGGCATCCAAGGATATCCATGACTTAGCTTCAAAGCAATGCTGAATGACTTTCCTCCCAGAACTCTCTTAGAAAAGCCAAACTGAAGCCAAGCAGAATAGCCAGTTTTCTTACACACACACACACACACACACACATACAATCACACTCTCACATTCCACTTGCCTTTTCTCAGGCTATTCCTTCTGCCTAGAAAGGCTCTCATGCAAACCTTGATACATCCAGATCTTATCCTATTTCAAAGCAAAATCAAATGACACTCATTTCATGATAACTTCTCTGTTTTCCCCCAGTCAGAAGCAACTCTGTTCTCTGAATGGCCACTGATCATTTACCCTCACGCTGTTACTGCTATGACTGGAATATGCTTAGGAAGATGGACTCTGAAGCAAAACCACCTGAGTTCCAATCCTATCTGTGGGGACTTTGAGCCAGTTACATAATATGCCTGGGCCTCAGTTGGTGGAGACTGTACTGTCATGCTGTGACCCCTTTACCTAGTCAACAGATCCAATGCCCAGCTGCTGTGAATGCTGGATGCTAATTCTCCATGTTGCACAACAGCCACTCTCCCCAGAGAATCTGGGAGACTATACCCCTTCCTCACTGTCCCCATGGCAGCCCCCCACAGATGACACCTGACTGATGTGGAACACAAAGTGGCCCTCTTTTTCAATGGCAACCCTGTGGCTCCATTCACACTCTAAAGCTCCATGCAGGATCTTGCTGAGGCTTTCAGCAGCACTTCTTCCTGTAACCCAGTGGATCTCAATGTTTAGCATCAATCAGAATCACTCAGAGGATTTAGTAAACTACAGACTGCTGTCCCACTCTACTGGTACCCCTACCCTTAGTTTTTGATTCAGGGTTCCAGAATGACACCTGAGAATACATCTCTCAAACAGGTGATGCTGACTCAGCTAGTCCAAGGAATACTTTCTTCCCGTGCTATTACAGGTTCCTCTTTGAGAGCTCTCCCTCAATAAATCATTTGAAAAATAATTTGCATCTCAGGCTCTGCTTCCAGGAGATCCAATCTAAGACACACAGCTTACTAATACATAAAAGGGGTGCAGTATTACTTAACTAAAATGATTACTGTATAAATAAAATCAGATAACACATGCAATTTGCTTAGAATAGTGCCTGGCACATTAAAATCTCTTAATATTAGTTACCATCATCCACTGCCCTAAATACTACTTTTAAGCATTCCTTGAGCACCCAACATATTATCTCCTTTATTACTTTTACTATCTAACATCAATACTGACAACTGAAATCAATCTATTGGGCTTCACACTAGATACCATAGCTAAAACTTGGGTCTCTACTAAAATGGAGCTTTAATGTCTGTTCTCTGAAATATTCTAAAAGAAAAGAGAGGTACAAGCACTCAGAAGCAGTTGATGCAGGTTTACAAGAAAGAAATCAAGAAATGGGAATGAAACCCAGGAAGAGGTCATCAGTGGGGTCCCTAGAAAGTGAGAACTGGAAAGGCAGGCGTCAAATGATTCCCAGAAAAGGGGGTGTTACAGGAATTGAAAAGTAAATTGCATATATGTGAATAAGCCCTTACTATACAACAGATTACTACTAGCAGAAACAGTAAGTATGATTGAACCTTTAACTTCCTAATAACAGATACTGTTTGCAATAAGTGTTTGGGTTTTGTTGTTGTTTGTTTTGTTTATTTTGGTGGACACTGGATATCAGTCAATTTTTCTAGCTCATGTTAGACTTGAGCTGAAGAAAGGCCATTAAAATATCCAGGCATTTTACACAGCTATCTTGTTGATGAAGCCCCTACTTCTCAAAATGGAATAATCAGGCCACTGTCGACTACCACCATCCCTGGGGATTATAGTATGGTATTACAAAGTAGAAACCAACGACAAAGGTTAATATTCCTAAGACATCAATTTTTCATGGAGGATAATTTCAAACACTCTGCCTATGATAAAAACATAGGTGCATTGATAAGAATGTGAATTATACCAGTGTATGCTCTTGTTAATTCTCAAACTGTATATTGAAGAGCTATGCCAATTTCACCATGCCAATTTTATGTTAATTTTTAAAAAGCAAAAACAAAAACCAGAAGTATCTATAAAGGAATAGAATATAAAGTACTAAGTACTTTTAAAATAAAACATTCAAGAAACTTCAACAAATTTGAGCTTCTGACATCAAAATTTGGGTATGAGCTCTGACATTCTAAGATCCTAAGTTTATAGAGGCCAGTGTTAAGCCACCACTTGAAACACAAGCATCTCACATGGGCTCTGGTACAAGTTCTAGATGCTCTACTTCCCATCCAGCTCCCTGCTAATGTGCCTGGGAAAGCAGCAGAACATGGCCCAAGTCCTTGGGCCCCTGCACCCAAGTGGGAGATCTGGATGAAGCAACTGGCTCCTGGCTTTAGTCTGGCCCAACCCTGGCGGTGACAGCCATTTGGGGAGCGAACCAGCAGATGGAAGATATCTCTCTCTCTCTCTCTCTCTCTCTCTTTTATTCTGCCTTTCAAATAAATAAATCCTTTAAGAAAAAGAATCTAAGTTTATGAAGGGACTTCAAAAAGTCTGTGAAAAAGATGAAATTAAAGGATAGATATATTTTAGTGCAAAAAGATCCCCAAATCCATGCACAGGTTTTTTCATATATACTTTAATGTGTTCTGAAGATCCATCATATGCACATATTTCAAAAATTTTTGAGCCGGCGCCGTGGCTCACTAGGCTAATCCTCCACCTTGCGGTGCCGGCACACCGGGTTCTAGTCCCGGTTGGGGCGCCGGATTCTGTCC
Source organism: Oryctolagus cuniculus (assembly GCF_964237555.1). Taxonomy (NCBI): domain Eukaryota; kingdom Metazoa; phylum Chordata; class Mammalia; order Lagomorpha; family Leporidae; genus Oryctolagus; species Oryctolagus cuniculus. The sequence continues at coordinate 62,750,852 of NC_091435.1, read as the reverse complement.
CGGTTGCCCCTCTTCCAGGCCAGCTCTCTGCTATGGCCAGGGAGTGCAGTGGAGGATGGCCCAGGTGCTTGGGCCCTGCACCCCGTGGGAGACCAGGAAAAAGCACCTGGATCCTGGCTCCTGCCATCGGATCAGCGCGGTGCGCCGGCTGCAGCGGCGGCCATTGGAGGGTGAACCAACGGCAAAAGGAAGACCTTTCTCTCTCTGTCTCTCTCTCTCACTGTCCACTCTGCCTGTCAAAAATTTAAAAAAAAAAAAAAAAATTTTTGCCCCAAAGCAAATTTATCTTTTTAAAAAAGAATTACTTATTTATTTGAAAGGTAGAGTTATGGGGGAGGAAGGAGAGTCAGAAAGAGAGAAAACACAAATTTATCATTTGATTTCATTTTTTATGAACTTTCTGAAGCCCCCTTGTACTTCCCTCATCCATTCAGGTACTTTCATAGGCAAAGCTGAGAAGCAGAACACTAAGAATCCCAAAGATCCCTCTGATTCTAGCTTCCCAGTTTATTTAAGAGATAGCTCCAGAATCTACTCATAGATGCTTGGTTCCTGAAATATTTGCAACATCTTCCTTGGTTGTTTTAGATAAATTGAACCTTTTTTGGAAATTTAAGTGGGTAACCTGGGAGGATTACCATTTAAAACAGTCTTATACCACAACATACACTCCCTAAAGCAATCTCTTAAAAAAAGAAAAGAAAATCACCACAAACACAGTAACCCCTGTGGGACAGCCCCATTGATTCTGTTAAAGGAATAACTGCAAAAAGGTACATAATACCTGCTTACTGCCTAAAGCTGCATACACCTAGGATTTACATGTAATACTCCCCTGCAGGGATAAAAGCTCTGAAAGTTTGCTCAGCAAAACTGATTCTGGCTCAAAGCCAGCATCTAAACAACATCTAATTCAAAAGAACTAAAATAAATAAAATAAGCATGCATACATATATACATCAAAATTATGAATCTCATGTGGGCCATTTTTGTATGTAATAATGACCATGTAAACCTATCAACAAATATCTACTGGGAGAGTTGAACAGACTAGATTTAAAAGCAAAGTTCTAGTGTCTTGGAGGAACTTGACAAGACAGCAGCCAAGAGAGAAACAATATCACAGCACGTGAACCAACAAAGTGGAGCGGGCCCATGAGCCATTCGAGCCAGTATTTGACCTGACGGTGGAGACTTGTACAAGGATACGGCTTTCTAGATCCTGACACAAACCTCACAAGATTAGAGATAAACTCCAATGCCTCTACTTCCTATAATGCCCCATTATTTTTCTACCACAAATGAATTTATTTAAACTATATTTTTCAAGATTTGTAAATTTTCTATTTTCCTCTCTAGGGACAATAGTGTAAAATATTTCTGCCCTGGTGTCTAGGATTGTCACAGATGATAATGGGGAAGAATATTTGTCCAGAAACTTTTAGGAACCTAAGAAATTACTTATGAAATTCATGAGAATGTGAGTGAAAAGTCCTTGCTGCTTTCTCCATGGTTTCTTTTTTTATTTTTTTTATTTATTTGACAGGTAGAGTTATAGACAGTAAGAGAGAGAGACAGAGAGAAAGGTCTTCCTTCCATTGGTTCACCCCCCAAATGGTCGCCACAGCCAGAACTGTGCTGATCTGAAGCCAGGAGCCAGGTGCTTTTTCCTGGTCTCCCATGCGGGTGCAGGGGCCCAAGCACTTGGGCCATCCTCCACTGCCTTCCAGGGCCACAGCAGAGAGCTGGACTGGAAGAGGAGCAGCCAGGACTAAAACCCGGCACCCACATGGGATGCCGGAGCCGCAGGTGGAGATTAACCAAGTGAGCCACGGTGCCGGCCCCTCCATGATTTCACAGGTTGAAACCAGAAATGTTTTCAGCATTCCAGAATGAGCCTCCTTCAGCACAGCTCTCCATCCCAGCAATGTGAATGATGCCCTTCTCCGAGGCTTCTTTAACTCACATCTTTCTAATCTAGAGATGTAGATCATATTTCTAGCACATGAATATCATGTTCTGAAACAGGGGTGGGATAGTTATTCTGTTTAATTTCTGCTTTTTGGATGAATAAGGTTTCTGCTGAACTTTTATGATCATAGCAGTGATGTGATCTAAACAATGTCATCTTAACGAAAAACCAACTTGTGTGGATTATTTCACTCTTTGTACCTTACTTTCCTTTTGCTAAAGCGCCCTGGGAAACCTTCAGATGCCTTTGTGAGCTGAGTATGTCTAAAACCTTAAACCATGGGACAAACACAAAAAAAGTATTCCGGTTTCCTGCATTGTTTAGCCCCATGTTCTCACTCCTTCTACTCAAAATGGTTAAACTACATGCAAGTACAAATAGGATAACGGGTGGGAAAATGAAGAACTAAACCTCAAATAGGAGCTTTGGTCCAGCAGAAACAAGTACTCTGAAAACAAAGTAAAAACAAGTGGTTTTTTTAATGACAGATTTCCATGTTAAGATAAAGCTTTCCTTAGACATTTGTATTGATCTATGTCTCACTTTAAATAATCTGGAAAAAGCAAAAATAACAAGAAAATAATTGCTGAGGATAAAAAGGCCTCAGGATAGCCCTATCAACAGACTCAATATTACTAGTGGATTATCTTCCCACTTTTCTTCTGATTACTCAAGGTGTCAGAGAAAAAAATTACAATTAGGAAGTTTAAAGTGTTTACAAACCAGATGATATAACCATACTTCTAGCAACATGGATGATAACTACAAATCTAGGGCATCAAAAAAAAAAATCACAAACAAACCTAAAATACTACCACATTCCTGAAATAACACAGTCTACCATTGTTAGTAATCTAGAAAATAAGTACTCAGGAATTAAAGATCTAATGAAACTAGAAAGGATAAATAACTAAAAGAATGAATTAACAGAAAATACACAAACTAGGTAAATCATAAAACTTTTTGCTTAAAATTAATACTGGACTCAGAAAATTAGTAAAATCGTATCAGTCCATCTACAACAAAGTCTCTTGCACTACCAGTTCATTTAAGAGTTAAGACCAGTTCATTTAAGATCAAATCATTTCACATAGGAAATGAGTAAAAAAAAAGACCAGTGTGTTTTCCACAATAATAGTCAAGAAAGGGTTTAAAAATGAAGAATAACCAGTACCCCAAACATGTGACCAACAGTCCCTCACCATTGTCTGTTTCGCTCCTGGACTGACTTACAGCTTCTGTTCTTCAGAAGACAACTAGTTCTCCACACACCCAGCACTCCCAGGTGTGGATCCCAAATCTGGTTTCATCCACTTTACCCTCTCTATAATGCCTCTTTGGTTTCCTACCAGCATTCGCTGCACATCAGTTCCAGCAGCAGGACTTAGGAAAAATGATCCCACTCTAAAAATTCTGATCTGTTCAGGAACAGAACAGGTTGGTTATCAGCTAAATCTCAAAGCTTCAGTTACCTCTTTCCTCATCCCTTCCTGTCCTGGGACAAAGCCCCACCTTTCCTCATGTACTTGGATTCTCCTGCTGGCTAGTTTTTCATGTCCCCATCCCAAACTTCTAAAATGCATCTCTCCTACTTAGGTCTCAAAGTCTCGCCTCCCACAAACCCCCTCACATACAACCCCTGCAGGCTCAATCTGTCCTTTCTTCCTCATGCATTAAAAGACAAGGGACAGACTATAAAAATGATCACAGTGCTGTGGTATAGCAGCTAAAGCTGCCACCTGCAGTGATGGCATCCCGTATGGATGCCAGTTCCAGTTCTGGCTGCTCCACTTCCCATTCAGCTCTCAGCTGTGGCCTGGGAAAGCAGTGGAAGGTGACCCAAGTCCTTGGATCCTGCACCCATGTGGGAGACCCAGAAAAAGCTCCTGGTTTCAGCTAGGTGCAGCTCTGGCTGTTGCAGCCAATTGGAGAGTGAACCAGTGGACAGAAGACCTCTCTCTCTCTCTCTCTCCCTCTCCCTCTCTGTCTCTTCCTTTCTGTAACTCTTTCAAATGAATAATAAATCTTAAAAAAAATAAAATTTTAAAAAAAGGCAAGGGACTAGATTTTAACTGTAAGTACTCAGAATCAGGTAGAAAGTGGCTGGTTACTGGCTTAGACTCCAGTGTCAGAATGACCAAAAATTCAAATACTTAAGCATAGAAACAGCTACATGGATAAGACATCTGACCACCTGAAGTCTTGGTTCTTCATAGATAAAATGGGGAATAATATACCTATTTTACAGTCTTCTTATAAAGTTTAAGTATGAGAATTTAAAACACTTATCACACTGTCTGGCAAACAACACTCAATGACCAGTAGCATTTATTATTATAAAACAAAATGATTTATAAAAAAGTTAAATCCATTAGTATAATGCAATAAGAATTTTAATCATTTGACAAATGGGATTACATCAAGCTAAGAAGCTTCTGCACAGCAAAAGAAATACTCAACAAAGAGGCAACCAACAGAATGGGAGAAATTATTTACAAACTATACACCTCATAAAGGATTAATATCCAGAATATATAAGGAGCTCAAGAAACTCCACAACAACAAAGCAAACAATCAAGTTAAGAAATGGGCTAAGGATATGAATAGGTATTTTGCAAAGGATGAAATATAAATGGCCAACACACACATGAAAAGATGCTCAGGATCACTCGCCATCAGGGAAATGCAAACAAAAACCACAATGAGGTTTTATCTCATCCCAGTCAGAAGGGCTATCACCCAAAAATCAAAAAATTACAAATGCTGGCAAGAACATGGAGAAAAAGGTACCCTAATAAACAGTTGGTGGGAATGTAACTGGTACAACCATTATGGAAGACAGTATGGAGATTCTTCAGAAATCTAAAAATAGATCTATCATATGACACAGCCATCCCACTCCTGGGAATATACCCAGAGGAAATGAAATCCAGATATGAAAAAGTTATCAGTGTCCTTATGTTTAAAACAATTCAATTCACAATAGCTAAGCTATGGAATCAACCCAGAGGTCCATCAAATGATTACTGGATAAAGAAACTGTGATATACATACATGAATGAATGATACTTAGCTATAAAAAAGAATGAAATCCTGTATTTCACAACAAAATGGATGCAACGGGAGACCATTATGCTTTGTGAAATAAGCCAGTCCCCAAAAGACAACTACCATACTTTCCCTGATTTGTGGCATCTAATATACAGAGTACCAACAAAAACTAGTGTATATGAGCAAAATTGACATTTTGAGTTTTTAAAATACTATTTTTATTATTATGATTATTATTTATTTCAAAGGAAGAATTACAGAGAGGCAGAGGCAGAGGCAGAGAGAGCAAGCAAACAAGGTCTTCCATCCATTGGTTCACTCCCCAAATGACTACAATAGCCAGAGCTGGGCTGATCCAAAGCCAGGAGCCAGGAGCTTCTTCCAGGTCTCCCACAAGGATGCTGGGACCCAAGCATTTGGGCCATCTTCCACAGCTTTCCCAGGAACATTAGCAGGGAGCTGGATCAGAAGTGGAGCAGCTGGTACTCAAACCAGTACCTATATGGGATGTCAGCACTGCAGGCTGCAGCTTTACTCACTATGTCGATTATTGTTTACAGCAATAATTCGATTATTGCTTACAGCCCTCGTCTATACTCTTGGGGAAGAGTGGTGGTTTTTCTATTTACTATTTGTTGAATTATTTATTTAATTTAGGGTTAAGCTTGTGATTATAAAGAAAATAAGTATGTCATTGTAAAAATTGAAAGAAAAATTACAAAGGAAGAAGGAGAGAGTGAAGGAGTAAGGGAGAAGGGAGGGTAGGGTGGAAAGTAACATTATGCTCTTAAAAGTGTATATATGAAATACATGAAATCTGTTTCCCTTATGTAAATAAAATTTTTTTAAAAAAGAATTGTTAGGGTTGGCACCATGGTGCAGTAGGTTAATCGTCCACCTGTGGCACCGGTGTCCCATTTGGGTGCCAGTTCTAGTCCTGGCTGCTCCTCTTCCAATCCAGCTCTCTGGTATGGCCTGGGAAAGCAGTAGAACATGGCCCAAGTATTTGGGCCCCTGCACCTGTGTGGGAGACCCAGAAAAAACTCCTGGCTCCTGGCTTCGGATCAGTACAACTCTAGCCATTGTGGCCATTCGGAGAGTGAACCAGCAGATAGAAGACCTCTCTCTTTGCCTCTCCCTCTCACTGACTGTAACTCTACTTCTAAATAAATAAATAAATAAACTCTTTAAAAAAAGAACTGTCGAGCCGGCGCCGTGGCTCAATAGGCTAATCCTCCACCTTGCGGCGCCGGCACACCGGGTTCTAGTCCCGGTTGGGGCGCCGGATTCTGTCCCGGTTGCCCCTCTTCCAGGCCAGCTCTCTGCTATGGCCAGGGAGTGCAGTGGAGGATGGCCCAGGTGCTTGGGCCCTGCACCCCATGGGAGACCAGGAAAAGCACCTGGCTCCTGGCTCCTGCCAGGATCAGCGCGGTGCGCCGGCTGCAGCGGCGGCCATTGGAGGGTGAACCAACGGCAAAAAGGAAGACCTTTCTCTCTCTGTCTCTCTCTCTCACTGTCCACTCTGCCTGTCAAAAAAAAAAAAAAAAAAAAAAAAAAAAAAAAAAAAAGAACTGTCATTTTAATGCAATGTCTAAATACCAAATCAGCTAAATTTTCAACACTCCTCAGTCCACTTATGCTCAGCAAACTTAGCAGATCCTTCCTACTCTGAGGTCACTCTGTTACTCCAAAATAAAATTTTGGAAATCAAGTTTTTTTCCTTATGAAGTCAAACAAAGAACAGTACTGAAAAGGATAAACAAAGCCCCTGCAGCCACAGCAAAAGTGACTAAAATTGGCTTTGATCTATAAATCCTTATATAATTGGAGCTTCAATGTCCTTAGAGGTTGTAGGTCTCCCTGATCTCATAAGGGTTGTTGAGAATCCCTGAAATGTCCCCATTCTTCAGACCTGGACAAAAGGGAAATTGGGAGAAACCAGAGGAAAATATGCCATCTCACTTCAGAAGTAACCACTACTTGGGAAGCTGGGATGAGTCCCACTGTCCTATATTTTCCAAGTATTTTATTGACTTGGACATCATTAAAAGCAGTTTTACTCTTAACAATGATAGAGAGCATGCTCATTTCATTTTATATGTTTCCATCTGTGATACTGAAGTAAAACTTACTTGTACCAAGTCCCGAGTGCCTGTTTTCCCAACTATAATGGAGGCTGATAGGGGCTACTATTTTTATTTACTTTATATTGCCATGGCTTAATACCATCCCTACCAGGCAAATGGCAGGACCTCAATAAATGTTCCTTCAGTGAATATATTGAGTTTTGTGAACATCCATTCAAGAATTTACTTCTGAATACAGCAAGAGTTGTTTCAACCGCTTCTCTAACACGAGTAGAGGATCAGACCAAGTCCAACAGTCATCCCCTCACACACTAATGTCTCTCACAGCTAAAACAAACACAGCAATTATTTATTGGGGGTATCTTCCATGCGCCATACACGCTGTTCAGAAAAGCTCAATGTTCCCAGCTAAATTAAACATGGGGCCTTTCAGACTCCTACACGAAAAAAGAGGCAAGTCAGGAACTTGGTTAGAATACCAAATAATTTGAACTTTCAGATATTACAATTTGTCAATGATGATGGGAGACTACTTCCCTTGCAGCTCTAACAAGACACAGAATCACAGGGAAGTTCCTGGCCATTCCAGGCCAGCCTATTTCACAGATGAGAAAATTGAGGCCTGTTGACATCAGGTGTTCTGTACAGGTTACATACTTCATTAATCCAATAGCCAAGACTGAAATCTGGGCTTATTAATTTTCAGGACTACATACCCTTACACACAAGTATATTAATGCGGGCTGTCATGTTGAAAGGAAAAGATCATGCATACTACACTTTTATATTGTCTCCTCTTATAGTCTTATACACTTATGATAGATGTGAAGGCAAAAGCTGATAGGATTTTTCTGAGAAATTCTTTTCCTAACAAAAATGTATTATACTAAATAAAATTTAAACACCATTACTATTCTGAATGTTTCTTTAAAAAAAACCCTCACTGAAATGCCTTCTGGGAAACCTGTATAAAATTGAAGATCATAAAATATTTTCACATAAAAAAATCAACAAAGTATTATCAATGGGCTATATTACTAACCCAAGATGTAGCATCAGGTAAGTTACTGACACTTGATTATTTGTATTTCTTCCCTACTTTCTATGTATGTGTGTGTGTATGTGTGTGTGTGTGTGTATACTCACAACACAGAAAACAGAGACCCAAAAGAACTTTAAAAATATATTTACAGTATATAAAAATTGAGTTCTGTTGTAAATTACCTAAACACTGATATAACTATAATTACTTAATTTTCTTCTTCTTTTTTTTTTTTTTTTTTTGTTTCCATAATGTTTATAAGGACTGTTGGGAGAATGACTTAGTGCTAAACTCTTGGAAAAGCTGTTCCAATAAATTTGATTTGATGCTTTCATTCTCTCAAAAAGAGTGCCTATAGTAAAAGACATTCAAAATCATTTCACTGAGCCACAGTTGATGTGCTTTAGTGCACTGTCAATTCAGCCTCTAAAATAGCACTTGCCTCTCTGGTCCCTGTGTCTCCCCTAGATGAGTTCCTAATTACTTCTAGCTCCCATGCTGTAACAGTCTCTTCACCTGAGGCTCCTGCCACCAGCCCCTGCTCCAGTGCCACCAGAGAAGCCTGCTGAGCCTGCTTTAATGATCCTCTACTGCTTGGCTTGGCAATTGTGACCTCCAGGACATAACACTGAATCTTACTTAGAAGCCGCATTTCCCTGGAACTCACTCTTTCTTCTACTGAACTGAATCACTGCTGGATCCGCTACACTGCCCTCTGCTCCCCGAAGCTTCCCACACACCCTTGCTTGCAGTTTTCCCCTCACCAGGACTGTCCTTTCCCCCTGTTTATTCATCCAACAAATATTTAGTGACAACCTATTATGTACCACTTGCTAAAGACACAAACTCAGGAACGGCAATCTCCCCACACTCAGAGGGGATGTGCCCACATCCCATTCAATCTTCAAGGCCCATATCACGTTTCCATGTGGATGTTCCTGTTAATGAAGTCAAACCTACTACTCCTTCATCTGAACTCTTTCATCTCAGGGTCTGCTCCTCTCCTGAGTGACTAATCACTTTATCCAAGAGACAGCACAGGTGTTGAACATCTACTATACCTACACATGTGCTAGGTTCTTCCCCTGAAGTCATTTCACTGAGGACTTTTAAGAAGATTATTTCTGTATTTCTCTCCCTCTCAGCTGTATACAAGGCTTGGAGGCAGGAATATATGAACTTTATTCACCTTCAACTACATTGTAACATTCACAGTGCACAGAACACAGAAATAGATGTTAAATGTGTGTATACCGCATTCGTAGTTTAATCTACAAATAAATGTATGAGGCGCAGAAGGGAGCATTCATTAATTCCTCTAAGAATTTTTGAAAAGAAAATATGAGCTAAACACTATTTTTTCTCTCTTCTTGACTTTTTATAAATTACTTTAAAGTTTAAACATATCTTTCCTCCCATTCAGATTTTTTGTTGTTGTTTTTTAAAAAGGGGGCTGGGGAAGACATCCTGGCACAGCAGGTTAAGCTACTGCTTGTGATGCTGACACGGAGGCCAGAGAGCTGGCTTGAGACTCACTACTTCACTTCCAATCCAGCTCCATGTTAATGTGCCTGACAAGATAGTAGACGATGGCCCAAGTGCCTGGGTCCCTGCCACCACGTGGGAGACCACAACGGAGATTCTGACTCTTGGATTCAGCCTGGCACAGACCTGGCTGTTGCAGCCATTTGTGGAGTGAACCAGCAGATGGTACATCTGTGTGTGTATGCATATGTGTGTGTGTGTGTGTCATCCCTCCATCACTCTGCCTTTCAAATAAACAATCTTTAAAAGACAAGAGGCTATTATTGTGAACAATGTACTTGCTAGAGATGCTCTTCTCAGTTCAAAAGGCCTACTTACTAGCTCACTTAAATGCTATCAGGAATTTCAAAGAAAAATTATGAGTGAGCAGTACTTTAGCTGCAAGGAATGTACACAGTTTGCCCTTAATGCTGCCCAGTATGGAGAAAGCAGCCACCTAGAATACCAGGCATCCTCTACCTAACGTAACAGTGGATTCTCAAAAACCTGCCACCAGGTACAAGCTGCTGTGCCACCTTTCATGCTGAACAGAAATGTCTCCAAAATGCCAAAGGGACTCTAAGCAAAGTGCAGGAGGGGCCAGCACTGTGGTGTAGTAGGTTAGGCCTCCACCTGTGACACTGCCATCCTATATGGGCCCCGGTTTGCATCCTGGCTGCTCCTCTTCTGATCCAGCTCTCTGCTTAGGACCTGGGAAAGCAGTGGAGGATGGCCCAAGTGTTTGGGCCCTTGCACCTACGTGGGAGACCTGGACGAAGCTCTTGGCTCCTGGCTTTGAATATCCCCAGCTCCGGCCATTGCAGCCATTTGGGGAGTGAACCAGTGGATGGAAGATCTCTCTCTGTTCTCTGTCTCTCCCTCTGTCTGTAATTTGCCTCTCAAATGAATGAATAAATCTTTAAAAAAAAAAAAGTGCAGGAACAGACACATGGGTCTTGGAAGAGGATTGGGCATCACTTAGGTCAGCACCATGCTCACCCTCTTTGTGCATGTTCCTCTACCCCAGGCCTGTGCAATTCCTAAGAGCTGGACTCTTCTCTAACCACAAACCACCCTGGAGAGTATAACCCTCACCTGTCTCCCTTCTCTGCTTTATTTTTCCCATAATATATAACCCACCTGACATACCATTCAGCCAGTTTATATTGCCTGTTTCTTCCCACTGGAAAGTACCCTCCATTTAGGCAGTGTTTTGAATCATCTTACAATTTACTGAAGTCCCAGAGACTAGAAGGGAACCCAACTCAATAGTAGACCAATAAATGTTTATTAATAAATATTATATTTATTCATTATTTACATAATATTCTTATTATTTTATTTGTTATCTTTATAGGTTTACTACTGCCCATTATCACAATCACTCCCCACCAAAAAAAAAAAACAACTAACTTTCTGTACTTGTTTTTTCTTCTTTCATAAATTACTGAAAATATAAGATCACATATTATACTTTTAAATAAACTAATATAAATATAAACACAAATACTTAATATAAATATAAACACAGATACACTGAACACATTCAACAACAGAGGCATAAGCGCCTTTTTAGAACATGGTAAAAAAAAATGTTTATATCTGCTAAGTGCCTATGTGAAGGTATTTTCAAAATGACTCCAAAAGTTAACTATCATTCTCCTGTTTATAGATGAGGAAACTAGAATACAAAGAGGTTAAGTGCTTTGCCCAAATTCACACCGTTAACACTTGATATTAATGACATTCACACAGGTGACTTGTCTGACATGATTACACTTCTACACCACATCGCCTTCCAGGTAGATACTTAGAAGACCAACTTAACTAGCTGGGCCCAGAACTCTACTTTAAATCATGAGAAAGAAACCAAGCAGATGTGGAAAACACACACCTGTCCCAGGAATCAGAAATTAGAGAGTCCAGGTAAGAGTATCTAGACAAGGGAGGACAGGAGAAGGGGAAGCGGCTTTCAGTTTAAATGCTAGCTCCTCCTGTGTGATTCTAAGAACTTTATTCATTTTCCTGGAGCATCAGTTTCAAGATTTGTAATAGAAAACAATAAAAAGAGGAGAGGAGAGGGGAAAGGGAAGAGGATCTGGATAAATTATGTCTACCACCAATATTTGTTGAGCTTTAACTAGAGGTGAACATCTATCGTAGCAATTAAGACACCAGTTGGGACACCCATGTCCTGTTATCAGAGTGCCTAGGTTGGAATCCCAACTCTGTTCCAATTCTAGCTTCCTGCTAATGTGCATCCTGGGAGGCAGCAGGTAATAGTTCAAGTGACTGGGGTCTCAGCTACTTAGGAGATCTGGACCAAGTTCCCTTCCACAATTGTTGCAGGCATCTGGAATACCAAATGAACACAGAAGATACCTCTCTCTCAAATAAATACATACAATTTTTAAATATCTTGTAACTAAAGTGAGATATTTCAAAGTACAGAAGAGTGCCTGGTATACAACAGATGATAAATAAATACTTAAAGTCATATTTCATTCATTTCTTGCAGGATAGGACGAACATAAAACAAAAAGAAAACCAAATGGGGTTTCATTGGAATCTGAGAGATGTTTGATTATATCTTAAAATTATATGTCAAAAGAATCCACCAAACTCTAAATTCAAATTTATATTTCATTCATCCATGAATACTCACTGAACTAGGTTTGAACTAGGTATTACCAAATCAAACAAGGCACAATCATCATCTATACAAATAAAATAAGGTACAACAATTTCATTTACTGAACAGGAGTTTAATAAATGGTCACGCTACCATTACTTTACTAAAGAAAGTAGAAGCATCACAAATCCTTTCCATTTTTTATTAAAGTTCTATAATATAACTATAATCTATGCCTTCCTTCCGATTATAGCTATGATTCAAGGCTAAATCTCACAAACAAAAACATCTGAGAATGTTTGAATTTTATTTCATGTTGTCTTGATAAATACTTTTCTAGTACTATCTAATAAAACAATTTGTTTGGATAATTGTTATTTGAATACCTCATACACTTTTAAAGCAAAGAAATAAGCATTGATTAGTCTTTCAAACTGACTTGAGCATTATAAAGTTTACCTAAAATACTCATTACTCATAGGTCAAAATAAATAAACTAGTAGAGCAGTTATGTTAATAGACTATAACAGAAACTGCTTGGGAAAGAAGTTACTCAGCAAATCAATGTAATTACTTTTTCTTCTGAATATATAGCAGTAGTGGGGGGATAAAGGAACCATACTATTCTCAGGTAAAATAACTACCAAATTTCTAACAAAATAAAATAGTTTTTTTGGGTCCCAAACATCAAGATCAACTAACTCATATATTAAAGCATTTAACAAAAACTTCCTTTGGTTAACCTATGGATTAACCACATTAATCAAAATTACTGTGGGTTTTGATAAAAGTAATTTTAAAATTATCATTTGACTCAAAAGTCACAACACTTTCCATTAACTAAAAAAAAAAAAAAAAAAGTAGTAACAATTCAACAGAGGATAAATGTTTCCAAGACAAGTTTCTTACAGAACCATTTCTGTGTCTTGTAAGGTAAGATGTGTCCTTAAAAAGATCTGCCACTTGATAAAGCCGCTTGATAATGACTTGTTTAATCATGTGTTCCTGTGTACAATGCAATTGAAACAATTTGGGTTTTGCATAGTCAAAAGGCCGCAAATGACCAATGGGCTGATAATGACCTTTTAAAAACTGTACTTTTTACATTACCCACACTAACATTTCCTAAAGTTGTGGCATTAATAAAAATATTCAAAACAACTAATAATTTATGGGCAGGAATGACTAACTAAAGAAGCAAAGTCTGATAAGTTAAGGAATCAAAATATGGACAGTCAGTGGCTCCCAGGTCTTAGAGCTGATCTTCAGAAAGCAAAGAAAAATGCTGACTCAAACAAACTACCATTATCTCGTCAGTCCACTGTGAGCAGGGAAGCCAGCAGGAAAGCTTGGGACAGGTTAGGTATTACAATGTCAGAAAACTGCTCATTAGCCAGGGGACCTAAATAAAAGTAAGATTACCTTGAGGTTTCATGTATAATATTCCTACTAGAAAAAATTTGCAACTTTGCACCACTGTGAACAAGCACTGGCCTTTTTTATAAACCACCATTTTGCTGCCCTTATAACCAAAGGGTAAGAAAGACTGGTTAAAAAAAAAAAAAAAAAAAAGCACCATTTCAAAATCTTTGGAGCCCTGTGTTTTCAAACATGTCACTGAACTGAATGAAAGCCAGGCACAGTAACTGTGCTTCCAACTACTTAATGTGTCATCATTATCTACCAGGCAAGGCCCAAAGTCAAGGGCAGGAGCACATGGGACTCCCCAAGCCACAAAAAGGACAATGGATTTCTTGTGGAATACCCCACCAATTGCCACTCCTTAAAAAAGAGTCAGAAAGGTAATCATTGCTCTTAAGAAAATAACTCCATGGACCAACACAAAGATAAAGGTGGCATTAACTATCTTTGCAAATATGTAGAGAACTAAACCTGTACACTTCTATTGCCTAACCACCCACCCTAGAGTCCAACAAGCTGCATTCTGAAACCTTCTGCATCCAACTAAACATAAGGTGCTGACTTACTATCACCATTCTCCCACAAAAATTAAAAGCTTTTATTTCCACTTAGCTGCCACTTAAGATTTAGAAAAAGTTCATGATTCCTTTCATTCTCTTAAGTCCTCATAGCACATACCTTTCTCATCACAGGCTGCCAATTTTTGGTGTGTTGAAAATCCCATCAAGTTACACTTATATGATGTGACAATTAACTTTTAATGATGGATAAAAGAGGCAGATGCTTAAAGTCATTTTGCATTCTATTACTGCACCCATCTAACAAAGAAAAGTTCCTTTACAAAGGTCGGAAACTTTTCTCCTTTAATCAGACTCCAAAAGACAGACTAACTTTGAAAATATATTAAATTGGTTGGGCCAAGAAATATGTAATAAGATGTAGAGGTTTTTGTCAGTATATTACAGAGATAAAGACATGCCTCCATTATCTACTCTTTAACTTTACAAATTTTAAATTTACTTTAAAAATTTAAAAATAAGGGCTTCATAAATAACTAGCATTTTATATTCAAGAACTACATTTATAAATTACTAGATGTGATGGCTGTCAAAAGACATGATATCCTAGGATACACCTGCCTGGAGGGTCTCTGCATATATCTGTGCAAGTTGCACCATGCACAACCTTAGGGGGCGCTATTCACATCAGAGAACACAGATCTGTGTATTTATGATGACAATTCCCTGCCAGAAGACAATAAAGTGCCTTGTTCTAACAAAACCAATCTATAATGATAACTGTCCAACATTCAGAAATAAAGGATTTCAAGAAAGATCTATCCTTTTTCTAATTTACACAGAGTTGGGGAGCAGCTACCTAGACTACCTACCTCTTATTCTCTGGCAGCTTGGAGCTTGTTGATGGCCATTCTCCAGCTGAAGTCCCAGGAACGGAAGTCTTACAAGATGTAACAGGCTTCCTCCCTGAACTACATACCAGAAGTTATTTTCTCCCAAATGAAATATAAAATATCAACCTTAAAAAAAATACCATCTGGGGTCTTCATTCACTAATGCTTGGTCTATGTACATTTGAGTGGATTCAGCCAGAATGACAAAGTAAGGTGGTCACTCTATTTTACTATGGTAGTTTTTTGAATAAGGATACCATGAGATATTCTAGTACACAAATCAATTAAATCACTCACAACTAAATCTGTTACAGTTTTAAAAACTTCTTTTTTCCTGATCAACATCTATGAGCAGTTTATACTTTCATAGATAGAACACAATCTAACAGCCCTGGAATAATTTTTAAAGAAACTTTTGCTTATGATCAGGATGAACTACTGCAAAGCTGGAATGGATTTTTCTGGGATCAAACTGTAATAAACTTGGGGCATTTGATAAACTGGCATGCCATTTAACAATGTGTTATTGTTTTACAAATTCTTGCCCTGTTTTCACAGGACACAAGTCTGGGGGCATTTATCTATAAACCATCAAAATCATGTTATACCATTAAAAAATTAGAAATCAACTAATAAGATAATAATTTCAAAGTTAATATGCATAATAATAGTTTCATTCTAAAAACAAATTACATTTTAGTTCTTTAATTTTTTTATTCCTGAAGATGGTGCCATCAATTGGCTAAAAAAAATGTTTTCTACATCATTTCAAAGAAAAGAAAACTTCTATAGCAAAACACCAAACTACAACTCTTACACCTTGGTTCCACCTCTGCCACTCAAATGGCCAGTGTTCCAGCTCCTTAATTCAAGCCTTACTTTCTTCATATTTAGAATGATGCATTTTAATATCATCTGCAAGATTCCTATTAGACCTACAGTTCTGTTACTCTCTTTGGATTTAAGTTATCTGAGTCCAAAGCTATTTTCTTTTTTCTACTGCAGCGTAATTTTTTTATAAAAATCACAAACATTTCATGTCTATATAATACTAACTTTTTTAACTATAGAAGTTTACCATGGTTCTGGAAATAAGTTACTGAGGAGCAGTTGTATTTGTAAGTGGTAATCTGCTTACCAATATAAGAATATAAACAGAGAAAAGGCCACTTTCCCTGGGCTGGAAAACCATGCTTTAAGCCCTAGATGTTACAATTCAGCAGGAGTCCAGTCTATGCACCAGTCTATGCACCACGGAGCATAGGAATGCCTCATGGAGAAGCACAGGAGGCAGGACCAGGGAGTGGGTGGTTAAGAGCATGCCCTCCGCAGACAGAGTGAGCTGGAATGGAATGCCAGCACCACTGTTCACCAGAAGAACGACCTTGGGCAGGTGGCCAAGCCTGAGACTCAGTTCCCTCATCTAAAATGGAGACAGTAATTCCTACTCGCAGGGTTATTGTGAGGTGGAAAGAAAATTGAGACCACTTGGACTCCTCATCTGCATCACTGAGGGTTAGGGAGGAACTCAACCTAATTATCCTCACGACTTTTATTTTCATACTCCACTTTAAATAACAAGCCAAACTAAAAAAGAGAGAGTTCATAGTTTCTGACCACTTTCATCTTCACAAGTCCTCTTCAATAAACACACGCTCTGGTTTTTTTCAAACTGCAGCTTATTATCAACTCTCTTTTCTAGATACTCAATCCACAGCATGTGCAGAAGCTGGAATAAATACTCAAATAAGATTAGAAAAATTAAGTTTGTATAAGAGGAAACTAAGGAAATAAACATCTTAAAAAATTGCTGCTGTGTCAAGGGTTAAATATTTTCAATAAAAAAGGTTCTGGAGTTCTAATCAATCTTTTGGCCTTCTCTTACAGGAAAATAATTACTAGATACATTTACTCTTGAGGAACTTTGAGATAAGAACTATACAAATAAAATTTCTTCACTATGAAAAATATTAATTGAATAATGGATACTAAAATAACTTTTACGTAGAAACATCTTCTCTTTTACGGTTGGCAGAGGTGCTGTATTGGCTTCTCCCACTGGCCTGTATAACCTCCCTTTCTACACCATGCCAAATTAAAATGCATTTTAAATTTAAAGAGAAAAGCTTTAGCACTTACCTTCATTTCTTTGAAAACACTACTTGACGACAAATTATAATGTTAATGTGTTTCAGAAATGTGACTAGCTCAGATACTAGATATCAAATCCTAGTTTCCAAAAAAAATTTCACTGTAATTTCAGAAATATCTCACATGGGAGAGAAAAACCAGCCTTAATAATGTAAACCAAATCTCATTTAAGAATCCCAATATATACTCTAAATCTCATTCTTTGTCAGTGTGTAATCTCTATGCATTGAGTTTTCCATCACAAGCTGTTAAAAAAAAAAAAAAAGTTAAAGTCTGGGTCAGCTTGGTGGTACAGCAGGTTAACCTATGCCACCATCCCAAATCAAAGCTACCCTTGGATTCTCAAATGTTCCTCTTCCAATCCAGATCCCTACTAATGTGTCTGAGAAGGCATAGGAGGATGGCCCAGGTCCTTGGAGTTCTGCACCCAGAGGGAGTTCCAGGCTCCTGGCCTCAACCTATCCCAGCCCCAGCCATTGTGGCCACTTGCAAAATGAACCTGTGGATGGAAATCTCTTTCCTTCTTCTCTGTCATTCTGTCTTTCAAATAAATAAAAAATAGATCTTTTTAAAATAATGCTAAGTCAATTGAACAGTCTTTCTATATGATCTTAGAACATTTATTTAAATACAGAAAAAGGTAAGTAAACCAGAAATTTAAGGCCTGTTTCACTGGTATTCTGTAGCCCATAGCACACAAGCAATTAATCATATTTTCTATGTCATGGCTTTTGGTGTATTTATAATAATTTATCAGGTTGAAAATAAGTAAAAAGAAGAAAAAAAATCTTCACTCAAAAAAGATAAATTCTGTACTGTAAGTGGACAGCACTCCACAGGAGCAGCCAGAATAGCTAAGTTCTGGTCTCGGGGGAGCCACTACAAACTCAGTGACCTGGGTCAAGCAACTTAACAACTTTGAGCCTGTTTCTTCAATTGTAAAATGGGAATAATGACACACTACAGTCTAGCACACGACATGATTATAAAGCACAAATGAGATAGCATTAGTGAAATCACAATGTAAACGCTTTAAGTTGCAATAACAAGAGTAAGATACTATTACTACTGTCCCTTTAAGAATGACAGCCTTGCAATAAAGGTTTCACGACTTAATGACTAACAGGATGAGAACTAAGAAGTCTTAATTCTTCAAGCCTTTATTTGGAGATCCTGCCAAAGCTGCAGGAGGGTGCTTTAAAAAATTAAATTTTTATACAACATTGGGAAACTTGAGCAGTTAGACTATCTTTGCAAGCACAAAGGACTACATTTACCACAAAACGTGGAAATGCAAATTAGAGTGTAGTAATTTACTACTTGTGCAGATGTGAAAGTGCTTTAAGTAAACATGTCCTAAATGAAACTGAACTCTAGAGGGGGAAAAGGGTGCCAGTGTGGCAGAGCAAAAGAAGGATGCCTTCACAGGGTCAGCTCTGAAAGTGAACTGGTGTCAGAGCCTCTTCCCAGGGAGGAAATATTTCTTGTCCCCAGTTCAGAGGACACTCAAGAAAATGTGTGATAGGGTTATGCTATGACCACAAACTTAGAATTTTACCATCATTAAAAAGGAAGTCTGAACAAAAAACTCAAAAAAGAGAATATGTAAACTACCTTCTTTATTTATAAATAAGTTCAGTCCTAATTCCAAAGGTATAGGTTACAATGATTCACAACATATCCTGGCTTTAGTGATGGGAGAAGGAAAAAGATAACAAACAGCATTCATAGAATAATTTACTCATATACTCCATATTCTTGATTAATAATATGTCAGTACAAATGTGTTAATCATGACCTTTAAATAAATAAAAAATGTGATCTGGCAGTTTGGATCACCGGAGCACCTGTATACCAGCAATATTGCCAGGATTTAAAAACCTATCTGAATGATGTAATCCCAGAACCACTGGCTTTGCTTCATTCCAGGCAGGATTCATTTACAGGCCTCTAATCTCAACACTGATCCACTCCTGTGGGCTCAAGGCCTCCTATATTCAGTACGTAGGAAAAACAGATCAATTTGATTCAACAAAAATTATATCAGGCACCTCCTATACTACAAGTACAAAGATGAGTAAAATCCAGATCTCACTGCTTAAGATGCTCACAGTTTTTGCTTTAAGATCTAAGGTCACCAAAGACATTTCTCAGAGATGCTTTTATTAACACTCTGACCTTCACCAGCTGTATCTTTCTTCCACCCTATAGCTAGTCTAGTCATATACTGTACAGCTTTGGGGGACCTCTTAGAACTTAGCTTTTCATGCCTCGATCTGTGGTTCCTGCCAATACCTCATGCTAGCTACACACTTTCCATAACCCTTCACAAACAACTAAAATTTACTCCATCCCTTCTATGTGCTAGATACTTGTTAGGCACTCAATAGTTGAATTCTTACCACAACTCTCATGCTGAGCTAGGCTCTGTCCTTACCCTTTCCAACCATCCTAACTGTGCATATTCATTTAATGGTATCTATTGAGCTCCTACTACGTTCTAGGTATTGGGAGTAAGACAGTGAACTAAACAAAGTCCCTGATCTCATGGAGTTTCCCTAAACTCAGTATAACACTGCCCAATTTTGACCAGTACTCTACAAAGTAGAGTTGTCAAATTCTAAAACATGAGAGACAATCTACTTGGAATAATGAGGTAAATAACACAATTTTTGTGTATTTTCAAATTATGTCATCTTTCATATTTTCTAATCTGTTAATATTTTGTTATATACACATTTATAGCGAAGCATATAGAATTTATAAATAAGGATACATCCTTGATTCGCTTTACCAGAAAGAACAGTATTTTAAAAGTCTAGATCCTATTTGGCTTAGATGGTAACACATTTGATTGGCACAGTGAGGGTTAGCATGGCTCCCCCAAACATTCAATTTCTATCCAATAAATTAAACAAGCATTCTACAAGGATGCTTAGACATTTTCTAGTTATATAACCAAAGTTCAAAATCCTAGTGGATCCCAATTTCCCATTCCTGTTTAACTCCTACTGCCCTATACTCATCATCCACATTATCTCATGAATATTATAGAATCTTTACTTCCTATTTCACATTTTGTGTATGTCATTATTATACTAGAAACAACCTGAAACCAGACTCATTGTCTATTTATTCTGCAAGCCCCTGAATTCCTAATCCAATTTTATACATTATGGGTACTCAATAAGTACATGTTGCATAAAGAGAGACAATTCAATATATGGAACACAGAATTACCAAATGGATATGACAAAGAACAATTATTTGATTTACCAAAGTCTGTTCCCTTCACAAAATGACTGATACTGTATTCCTTTACTCAACTCCCTCATGTATACTTAACAGACCATTGATGACTTAATACAGGGACCTGGTGATGGTAAAACTTCAATCTCTCAAAACAGCAGCCACTGGTAATTGAAGGCAAATTAGAAATAAATATGAAATATTCTTCATTGATAATGTCAATAAAAATAGTTACTTTTTGAGAAACCAAGTCAAAACTTTTAGGAGCACATCTTATAAATGAAGAGAAGTACAGGTCATTCTAATTGTTAACATGTATATTTTAGACTTGAAAGCCATCTAGCTGTATTTGAATATGTATCAGAACTGACACATAAGGTCACGTTAAAAAAAAAATGTAAAGAAACAGAAGCAACAGCTGATTCACTGTCAGTTTCTTACACGATAAACTCATCGCTGTGTGTGCAAGACCAGATCTACACATATGTGACTCTGCTCACAGAATGTGTGTTCAGATTGGCATTATTCATACAGACTGAATGTGGAAAACTATTAACATAAAAAAAAAAACCCTTGTCTTACCACAACTCTAAACAAATTCTCTGGGCCTAAGCCTGTATGGTGCCAAATGAGATGAGGACACATGTCCACAGATAAAACTAGCAAGTTCATTATTACCACGATGCTTGGTAAATAATGAGATCTGAATGGCTGTATTCCCACAATGCCAAAAAGCCCCAACACAGACCACAGGAGAAAGACTCAGAGTTATAATTCTGTCTGTCTCTGTTCCTCTTTGCTGCTTTAACATAAACATCAGGGTCATTACTGATGTTGAAAGCATATGAAGAAATATTTTCCCACATCAGCTTCTTCCTTATGATTTCACTTATGAATATATTTGGTTGTTATTAAAGTACCCAAGGTTCCCATCTGGAACACCGAGTGCAATATTTTAGAAACAAAGTTTTAATTTAAACTGGGCTGGTATCCAGAAGTGACCAGCAGAAGGAGGGCCACAAATACAAACTGGGTGAAAATGCATAAATTGTGAGTCGTAACAAACACAAAAACCATGATTAAAAGACCAGTTCCAGTTCACTATGCATAAAAGAAAAGTGGTAAACTCATGGGTGTCCTACAGGCCACAAGTTACTAATCCACAAGAGGGACAGCAACTGTAAGAACAGGTTGAAAAAAATCCCAGAAAAACCTAAAAACTGCTTGATAGAACCACTGACAATAATCACCACCTATAATCTCTCCTACTTTTCCCTGTTTAGAATCCTATGTTTTAGTAATACTTGGACTAGAAATCTTATCAATGTACTCCTAATTAGTATAATCTAAGTAAAACTAAGCATTAGTTACAGTAGTTCATAATATTTTTACTGACATATGTTTCAATCCTTGTGTCTCTAATTCATATTAAGTATGCTTTTAACATTATTTGGCATGTATGAACCCTCTTTGAGATGTTGGATAGTCAAACACTTCCCTTTATTTCAATCATGTTGTCATTACAGATTGTGACATTAATAGCAATAAATAAAAAGGAAGTCTAAAACATTTAACTGAACATTTAAGTGAAAGCCTTATCAAAAAGAAATCAAAGACTTTTTAAATACACCAGAAGCCAAAAGGATGTACTAGTAACACTAGTATTTAAACAAAAAGCAAAATTAGGGTTAGAACCTGATTTTTAAAATTCACTCTAGAGCCTGGGCCAGATTAGCTTTACATCTTAATAGCAATTAGGGCAATCATGTTGCTACATTAATAAACTCTCTTCATGTTTCAAGGTCCAGTTCCTATTCTGGAAT
Organism: Oryctolagus cuniculus; assembly: GCF_964237555.1. NCBI lineage: Eukaryota > Metazoa > Chordata > Mammalia > Lagomorpha > Leporidae > Oryctolagus > Oryctolagus cuniculus. Next base: position 62,728,488 of record NC_091435.1, on the reverse strand, counting down.
TGGTATTTACTCAGTACTATTTTACACTGTATTTATTAGAATAATTAGCACAGATTAACTTATATGACAGATATTTACATGTGCTGGCCTTTTCCAGCCAGTAGAACATGTTTGCTTTGAGAATAAGGTTGTCCGGCATTCATCTTTATATCCCTAAAGCCTAGGTCCAGCACCAACATACCGTAGGATCTCAATTCATGAACACTGAATTATACCAATAGCAGGTTTTGCTGCCTGAGTCTCACCAACACTTGACCAAATTATTTAACTTAGAAAATGTAGTGCTTTGAACATGACCCATGAAAACAAGCAGAAAGAAAAGTGTCAAATGCCATTAAACTTACACTAATTCATTTTACCATCCTACTTGATTGAGAACAGAAAGCAAGTGGTTTATGGTGGGGGGATGAAATCCTGTAACTGGAAGCTCAGCACCGAGAGGAAAGTGTCAGTGGCTAAAAGAATGCAAGAGGCTGGCGCTGCAGCTCAATAGGCTAATCCTCCACCTAGCGGCGCCGGCACACCAGGTTCTAGTCCTGGTCGGGGCACCGGATTCTGTCCCGGTTGCCCCCCTTCCAGGCCAGCTCTCTGCTATGGCCCGGGAGTGCAGTGGAGGATGGCCCAAGTGCTTGGGCCCTGCACCCGCATGGGAGACCAGGAGAAGCACCTGGCTCCTGCCATCGGATCAGTGCGGTACGCCGGCCGCAGCGTGCTGGCTGCAGCGGCCATTGGAGGGTGAACCGATGGAAAAGGAAGACCTTTCTCTCTGTCTCTCTCTCTCACTGTCCGCTCTGCCTGTCAAAAAAAAAAAAAAAAAAAAAGAATAACACACTATTCAAAAGATCATCATCCAAGCTGCAGCTTCGCTCAAATAAATACCCTGGCTACATGTATCACAGGAAAAGATGAGCCCCTTAAAAAAAGCCGAAGTTCTAATCTTCACTATTAAATCAAGTTCTGACTTTGCTGAATTTGCAAAGATAAAAGAAAATAATTTCAGATGAATAGGGAGGGCTCTTAGTACCAACATGCAACATGTTAACTTTGTATTTTCTAAATGGTTTTCTACTTGTATACAAAAGTATAACTTATAAAAATCTTCTTTTCACAGCAGAAATGTTTCTCAGGCAAAATAAACCAAAAGTACATACCTTCTAAACTGTTTCCAAAACTGATGAATTTGAACTTTTGACTGACTCTGTATCTAACTATGTCTGATCATCAGATACTCCAAGGAGAAGGCCACAAATCTGTTGCTTACTAATTTTTCCACTAATGTTGAGTTTCCATTCAAAGAAAATATTAGAAAACTTCTATAACACTACCCATGTTATACTGTTAAATAGTTCCAATAAAATCTATTCAGTGATTAACGACTAAAAAGTAGCAGAGCACAAACAAATATTCAGCTGGAGAAACAACTCTTCAAGAAAGGACAGATGATTTCTTCTGCTATACTAAAGTAATAAATAGATATTAGAATTAAAGTTGCTATAGAGGCCTATACTAGCTATACCAACTAGAAAGTTGACTAAATGTCAGTTTGTAAATTAAATGCCTTTGAAAGTGACCTCAGAGATAAAAATTTACAACAGGTCCCAAATAAGAGACTTTCTCACCTAAATCCCTTGAGAGTAATTACAGAGTTCTACCGAGCAGGTGTTTCACTGGGTGCTAAAGACACCTATGTCCCTTGGGGCCCGTGCTGTGGCACAGCAGGTTAATGCCCTGACTGCAGTGCTGGCATCCCATATAGCTGCCGGTTCAAGACCTGGCTGCCTCACTTCTGATCCCGCTCTCTGCTATGGCCTGGGAAAGCAGTAGAAGATGGCCCAAGTCCTTGGGCCCCTGCACCCTCGTGGGAGACCTGGAAGAAGCTCCTGGCTCCTGGCTTCGGGATCGGCGCAGCTCCAGCCATTGCAGCCAACTGGGGAGTGAACCATCTGATGGAAGACTTCTCTTTCTCTCTCTCTTTCTCTCTCTCTCTCTCTCTCTGTCTTTCTCTCTGCCTCTACTCTCTCTGTGTAACTCTTTCAAGTAAATAAATAAATCTTTAAAAAAAAAAAAGACACCTATGTCCCATAACTGAGGTCCCCTCTTTTATTCCCAGCTGTCTCTGGACCTCAGCCTCACACCAAAGCAGATCCTGGGAGGCAATGGTGACGGTTTAGGTAACTGGGTTCCTGCCTCCCATGTGAGAGACCAGGATTGCATTCCCAGTTTCCCACTCCTGGCTCCAGAACCTGATCCAGCCTGAACCCAGGCTATTGCAGACATTTGGGGAGTAAACCAGCAAATGGGAGCACTGGCACTTTCTCCCTCTCTCCCTTTCTCTGTTTTTCTCTGCCTCTTGAATTGAGTTTTGAATTGGGAGAAAGAAAAATTGGGGAGACTTCTTCACTGAAAGTTGCCCCAAACTCTCATTTCTAACTTCTTGGAATATGGCCTTAATGGCAGGTAAATACAGAAATAGCCCCAGGAGAGTATGGCATTGCAAACAGTCCAAGGCCAGCATGATCATTGGCTGCACAACCACAGACAAGTTACTTAGCCTGACACTCAGTTTCCTCACCATTACAATGGGATACTTCTCATCTGAAAGTTATGAAAAATAAAGTAGTAAAAATAAAACTCATGCCACAGAAGGAGGCTCTCAGTCCAAATTATCTTTCCTCTTTTCTCCCAGTATAAACTACCACTTGAGAAATTATCCTAAAAACATTCAGGGAGTGGATGTTGGGCATAGCAGTTAAGATTTCTGCCTGGTAGCAGTTGAGATTTCTGCCTGGCTTCAATATTATGTGAGAGCCTGGGTCTGATTCCTGGCTCTGGCTCCTCACTGCAGCTTCCTGCCAATTCAGACTCTGCAAGGCGGTAGTGATGGCTCAAATAATTGAGTCCCTGGCACCCACATGGGAGACTCTGATTGAGTTCCAACCTCACTGGTTCAGCTCAGCCCAGTCCTGGAAGACATTTGGAGAGTGAACCCATGGATAATAGCTCTCTCTTTCTCAGTCTCTCTCTCTCTCAAATAAAGTCTTTGCAATTGCAGTCATATGGGGAGTGAGCCAGCAAATGAGAGCTTGCTCGTTCATGTTTGATCTCTCTCTCTCTCTCCCCCCTCCTTCTCTTTTTCTCTCTCTCTCTCCCTCTCAAATAAACAAATTAAAAACACACACACATAAACTCAACTTTGCCTTACATATAAATGAGAACTGTGCAGTCATTCTTTCACCCTAAGAAGCAAAAGTGTCTGGATAAGTTTACTTCAATTATCTCACAAAAACAACAGGTGTCATTATTTCACATAGCCCTGATAAAAGTTTTTCATAATCCCTTTTTAATTGACACTTATATGAGGGGTCCTCAAAAAGTTCACAGAAAACACATTTTATAAAATGAACTATACATGGATTTCAAAGATTTTTTGCACCAAAATACAGTTATCTTTTAATTCCATTTTCAACTAACTTTATTAAGTATCCCCATAAGTAGGGAAATATTAAAGCCTCAAATTCATTTATCAATAATTATATTACATGGGTAGTAACAAATACCAAATGACTCAACTGCAAATCTTTAAAATCAAATAAAGGTAAAAAGAAAGTTCAACTCCACATCCCCATTCTAAAATATTCACATTACTGGACACAATAGGAGAAGGGAACAGATCAGAGAAAGGGGAATATGACAGGATGGGATAGGAGGGGAAAGTGGAGGAGAGGAGGAAGAAGGAAGAGAGGAAGGGAAAACAGAGAAGAAAGAAAATGGTAATTTCAGTGACTCAAAAGACAATCAAAGCTTGACAGCTGGATAGAGAAAATTATTTTCTCATTTTCTTCTATGCTCCACCACATTCCCTTTGCAGTCAATGAGAACTCTACACTTGGATGAGTTCTGAGAGGTGTACCAAAATCTACAAAACTACTCAGCATTTTTTAATATTAAAATAATCAGCATTGCTAATAAGACTCCCCCTGAATTACTTAATCTGTGGCTTTCCCATACCAATGAATACAGTCATCTCAAAGAGTAACGAAAGTGGTATCAATAAAATCTTCAGCATTAACTTAAGTTTCAGTCTATACCAAATGAAGACTGATTTAAATCTCTTACCATAACAATAAGCAGAGAGAGCTACTATTTATTCCTAGAGTGTCATACAGATTCTATCCCATGGTATACTTCCTGTTTTTCTATAATGGTCTTACAGGAAATTAAAAGTAAAGGTCATTACCTTAATATTCTATAATTAATTATTGAAAATAAAAGTATCTAAAACTTCTGTGAAACAATTCAATCTTAAACATTCTCACCTGAGAATAATCTCAATTGTCAGAAAACATTTTCCACTTTTACTTTTCTGATAGATGGAAAGACACATGTGCAAATGATGCTGTAATAAAGGATATAAAACAGCTTCATGACATTTTTAATAACAGTAAGCCATAATGAAAGTAGTCTGAATATCACTCAAATATTCATCATGGTATATGTTTCACATGTGATGCCAATTTTATTGTGTATTTGTTTAATAAAATAAATACCTCCACAATAAGGGAATCACAATGTCAAAATGGCATACATGAGGGGAACACCAGCTTCTGTGTGTGTGTGCTCAACTGAGGGAGTGCAAACATTAATGACTACCATATTTTGCTTACCTGACTTTACACTCCTGTGCCTTCCATCCTTATATTTGGAGACACGGAGTTTCAACATTTTGACTGAGTTACCATATAATATTAAGACATTTTCTATGATTTGCCGGCTTGCGGTAAAGTCAAAATGTTCAGATGAGCCATCATCAAAATCAGCAAAAGGATTTTCATTAAAGTAAATGGGTAGGAATATTAGATCATTTCACTGTGGACTAAGGAAGTGAATATGAAAGATCAGAATTCCTTATTAAAAACCCTTAGGTCAAGACAGGCTTCAGAATTTAGATTGTTATGCCTTTATACGAAGGTAAAACCATGCAGACAGCATATATTATGTAATATTTCTAGGTAGATGTAAAATAATACCTCATAATCAACCAATAAATAAGTACTATTATTTCTACAACAAAATATGTGAATATTCTTTCAAAGTGGGCTTGAAAACTATTTTAAATGGTTCCATGACAGTTTGGGTTAGGTCTCACTACCAAACGAGTTTTGATGCTAAACTTTTTGAGGAAAAAAGCTTTTAATTTTTCAGTTATTTAGATGAAGGATTGTGAAATCTATTTCTAGTACCTCTACACATTAAAGTACAAAGGCATCTTCAAAAAATAGGGCTTATTAATTCACTGCAGATCAAAAAGTATGGCAGATTAAAATTTAGCTAGGTGGGTAGATGTACCTGGCAACTATAGTCTTAAAAATCAGGAAATGCAAAAGTTTCTTAATTTTCATTTATTCAAATAAATTATATGATTGGTGTCTACTTAAATATTTTTTTAATGTTACAGACAATGTGCATTTAAGTAAAACATTACTATCTGTAAACTCTGATACCTTTAGTCTTCTGTACTTTCTTTGCGTTTGACCCAAAGTGGCATTCACTAACTTACGGTTTTCACGTTGTTTGAAATTTCAGGGATTTGTTTGGTGTATTGATATTTCCCATTCATCTTCTCCTTAGCTTGCTCCTCTTTTTTATTTAAGTGCCAATTTTGTGCAATGAAATTTGTTAAGCATTACACATGTAACACTTCTCAACTTTCATGTCTTGACACAAGGGTAAGTATAAATCAGTCACAAGTGCCCCAAATAGTTAAGTGAGAACAGTTAAACTACTACACTTTACAATTTTACCATTGTCTATGAGTAGACTCAAGATTTTCATTTTGATCTCATTCTCACTTGTATTCTGATGCTTTATTGATAGGAAACGGAGTAGCTTTACCACACTGTGAACTACCTACAACACACACAGCATAATTTATCTAGGTCTATAATCAGGAAAATCAAAATGTCCTATGTGTAAACATGGAATCTTGTTTTGATGGAAGAGTTTGGGAGCTGATGCTCTAGGACATTCCAGAAATTCACCAGAGTAAATGTGCCAGACTGTCAACTAACCACACGGAAACATGGAAAGAGCCATCTTCCTCTCCTATTCCAGGCTATTTAAAAGAACTTCTGCATTATTTCATGATTTTTTTTTTTTTTTTTGGACAGGCAGAGTTAGACAGTGAGAGAGAGAGACAGAGAGAAAGGTCGTCCTTTGCCGTTGGTTCACCCCCCAAATGGCCGCTACAGCCGGTGTGCTGCGCCAATCCGAAGCCAGGAGCCAGGTACTTCCTCCTGGTCTCCCATGGGGTGCAGGGCCCAAGGACCTGGGCCATCCTCCACTGCACTCCTGGGCCATAGCAGAGCGCTGGACTGGAAGAGGAGCAACCGGGACAGAATCCGGCACCCCAACTGGGACTAGAACCCAGGGTGCCGGCGCTGCAGGCAGAGGATTAGCGTAGTGAGCGGTGGTCCGGCCTCCAAGATATTTTTACCTGAGGACCATATACTATCGTTGGTTTAATTATTTACTCAATACTTTAGAATATTTTTAATTTTTCTGATAATTCATAGAATCCGATTCATTCTCACTTTTACTTTGTATGCTATATAACCTTCTCATCATCTGAAGTCATTTTAGTACTCAGATCCTTGAACTGACTCACATATTTTAACTTATTAAATTTATATTTTGGTAGGGATGTCAATACTTCATGGTATACATTTAACCCTTTAAGTCCTTCATTCCCTCATTTTTTCATCTTCTCTCAATATTTATACTTCTAGATAGAATTCTTCACAGGTTTGTCTTCTTTTGTATTGCCTCATGTAATTGGCACTTCAATTTTCACCCCATCTTTATCTTAGAAAGAAAAAATATTAAAAGAAATCTTCCTTAATACATGAGGATTTTTCTGGATGTTTTAAAATCACCAACAGTATGCCAGCATTTCAACAAATTCCCCTCTAAAAGATAACATGATCACGTATGAATGCTGAAAGAAGTTATACTCAAAACTTTTCTCAGGAATGACCTAAAATATAGAAATATCTACTATTTGGCACAGTATACAAGAACCGTCCGGGAGGTGGTACAAACCCACTGAGTGAATCAGACTCTCCAAACCAGGGGAATCTCCATTCAGCCTTAGCCTTAGTCCTTCCTACCTTCGGAGCAGTGGTCTCAGAGGTTCGCCTGAGCAACGCCTGCATCTGACTTGCCAGGGGCCCATGCTGACACTGCAGCGCTGAAATGGCAGTGTTTCTCCTGAAGCCGCCTTTGTTTTCATTTCATTAAGAGAGGAGGGAATCTGACTAACAACATAGGAGAGATACCACTCACACCTATTTTAAAAGGTGCCCTCGGTGGTGAAATGCTAAAGAAGATGGACGAAAAGCATCTTCTTAGATTAAATCTTAAAACACAGGGATGGCAAAACGACAGACATGATATGTCAAAATTAAATGCGAAAATACAGTACTTCAGCGCATTTAAATATGATTGTAAATATATTCTGTATATTTGTAAGACACTAATAATAATTTCAGGGATTTCCTTTACTACAGCAGAAACGGGCAAATATGTAATGCGGCTATTTTCAAAAAGTTTTCTGTTTTTTAAATAAGGTTGAGCTGTGAAACCTTATTAAAGATGTCTGGGATAATGGTCAAGATGTCGCTTGGGACATCTGCATCCCTTATCAGGGTGCCTGGTTTTGAGTTCAGGCTCTACTCCCAATTCCAGGTTCCTGCTAGTGAGCACCCTGGGTTGCAGCTGGCAGCTGGGTCCCTGGCACACGTAGGAGACTCAGACCAGGTTCCCAGCTAGCTCCTGGCTTTGGCCTGGTCTAGCCCCAGCTGTTGCAAGCTCTTTGAAAGTGAACCAGTGGCTGAAAGATCTCTTTCTCTCTTTCCTCTCTCTCTCTCTTGCTTTCTCTGTCTTTCAAATAATTGTTTTTAATTTCAAAGTGATTCTTTTTTATGCAACATCCTCTTTAAAATACAGTGTTTGCATCCACTCATGCTCTTTGTGAAACATAGGAATAAATATACTTTAAATATGCTGGTTAATGACTAATAATTAGAAATTATTTTTAATTTTATGAAAATTATTGCTTTATTGTTTTAGCTGCTGAATTACATTTTCACGAGCTACATCACATTATTTTCAGATCTTTTGTTCCTTCTTTCTTTACTACATATAAAAAACTTTACCAATTATATAGTTACTTATAGCATAGACCAACTGTACTGATATATGCATCCTAGCTTTCACTCAAAGCTGTGTTCAAACAAATTCCCCCTGTTCCAAAGGATTAAGCACAAAGATTAGGTATATAAGGTCAAAGGCCCTATCTATACACTTTTCAAAGTACATTAAAGGCAGAGCTATCTCAAAGAAACAGTCAAACCCGCCCCTTAAAAAATTTTGGATACAAAGATCAAGATGGATTATTTAAGTCTCAAAACTGAAAAGTTTTAAAAATATGTAAGTCTCTAATGGAGATTCTCTCTCTAAAACCATGGCAAGTGCCTTCAAAGACATAACACTTGGAAACAGCAGATGAGCCACCTTTCCAGTAGCTAACACTAAATTTGAAACACAAATTAAGGCTTCAGTTTCAGAACTTAATAGAGGTATGCAGAATAATGAAATGGGAAGTTTGGAAACTCTTGATGACAGAAAAACAAAAATTTCTGTAAATTCTTATTTTGTTTGGTAAGCCTCAAATCTAAAACAGTTTAGGTGTGCATAACTGGTAATTCATTGTCAAGGTGACTTTTTAAGATCATGATTGTAAGTTTTACACTATCAAAACTACTCTTCAAGACTACTCTTAAAAATATTGCTTTAATGAGGCAATCATTTGATATCTCAAAGAAATGTAATGGCTCACAAGATCACTTTTATTCTGGAAATTATTGATCCCATATTAATTTCTGAATTGGTTAAATATATTTCCATGGAGAAACAAGTAAGGTTGCTGCAATGACCAAAATAAGGTGCCTCACATTCTTCAGTAATTCTTTAGTATTCTTTAGTAATCAGGAATGCATTTTGAATACTCTTGCCATATGTTCAAAAATTAAAAACTTCTCTTGCAAACAAGCTGTAAGAAAATCAAAGACACTGAAATCTACATATTTTGGTATTCACTAAATTCACCTTATTAAACCATTTCATTCTGACTATTCTAACTAGCCTCTCATAAGTGACATATTTTGATATCTCCAATCACTTAATAATCACAGTAATGCCAATAATTACATTCCACAAAAAATGTTGGGACACAGAACTTACATTATACAGATCCTTTAAATCCTTAGTATTATCAAAGTATATTTTGTTACCTGATGCGACTACCACAAAGGCCTCGTCTTCAAACTCAACACCTCTTAATGTAAGACAAGATTTTGTTAATAAACATGATAACCCAGCAAACCACAAAACGGCGAGGTCCCTGAATTATCTTTCATGGAAAAGTGAGTTGAGGTCCATTTTCATTCACAAAACATAATCTCCAAATCCAGTATGGCAATATTACAAAGCACCACAATCAATCCATACAACTTAAAACAACTGGTTTTCTTAAAATATCAGTGCCTCCGAATGCCTCACATGTTCCTTTACAATAGAGCGGCAAACTTTCAAGTTGATTTTCTGCAGGTTCAGCTCACCGTGTTGCCATCAGATGCTCTATAAACCCTCAGCTACGCTATTAGTTCTCATAAACAAACTTTGCAGACACTTTCTATCCTACACATACTTTGCAGATTTCTCCCTTTGGGAGGCATAAATCTGAAACAGACACTTAACAACAGAGGTCAAAGTTGCTGTTTATTGTCTATTCAGACTACTCAAGAGTTCCTAATTTCTCCAAATATATATATTTTGAAGGTTATTCCGACCAGTTCTGCATCAATCTTGGACACCAAATACTACAATTTACCATATTGCCCTTCCTCCCTTCCCCAGTCTAGAAGTAACTGTTACAAATGTCACAGTTATTCAAGAAAGAGAGTCTGGGACAGTGGCAGCAAATATCAGCCCCTATAATAAGAGAGAGGCCCTTCTATGCAATGCTTTCTTGGGTTTTTAATAATTCTTTCCCCTCATACAGGACAATCTTCCTACAGTGTTGTTCAGCATCAAATTTACTAGGCCTTCAACTCTGTATAAAATTTTATGATCAATTAAAATGCCTATTTGAAAATAAGTTTTCAAGTGATACACACTTGTAGATAAAACTGAAAAGAACATTTAAACTACCTTAACATCATAATAATAGCCTACAGCTGAACTCTGAGAAGTATAAATTGACTTCTGTTGGGAGCAGCTCAGTGAGGCAAGCTTTCTGGTCTGAAACCTCAAGAAAGCGTCTTCTTATGTGAACAATAGGGACCCTTTATGTCATCAATAATTGCTGTAGTGCCCCCTGTAAGAAGAGTTTGCATACTTACTCAGGAAGGCAAATTGAAAGTACACAGTGAGGAAGACGAACTGCGGCAAAGCCTTTGTCATATGATAGTGACCTATAAAGTATCCAATAAAGGTACATCATCAGTATGGGAAGGCTTGAAGACAGTAGTATCCCAAGCTCCGTTAACAGCTAGGAAGGAAGGACACTGAAACCAGGAGTCCAGCTCTCCGACAGTCCCTCCCCTGACTCCACCCCCTCCAAGGCAGAACAGTGAGGGCAGGAAAAGGAGAGAAGCTCCCCATATTCAAAGGGCAGAGGCTGGGGGGCAGCCCATCTGGCATTCCAGGGTGTCTCCAGCACCCTTGCTTCCCACTCCCCGTATGTACAAAGCAGAAAGTTGATCCATTCTGTACATGCAAAACCCACATCGCGATCATTCATCAACTTGCACAAGTGATCACCATCCCCAGGACAAATCCACCGGTAACCAAATCATAGCGATCAATAAGCAGCCCGAGCTTGGCGGTGCCCAGGAGTCAGCGGGAGGTGCCACCGCGGCGGCAGCGGGTCCAGGTATCCAAGCCCTCAGCCCCGAAGACCTGGGCAGCCACAGCGGTCTCCCCACATGCGCTGCCAGGGTCAGCAATCCAGAGATTGGAGATCGGAACCGATCGGAGAAAAACACATTCGCCAGAGCCCACGGTGGCAAGCGCAGGGCCACTAGGTCTGCGATGTCGGGGTGGGGGCAGCTGGGAAACGAGGAGGGAGGAAGGGAACGAGGGATCCCACCCCGGCTTTGTTGCTGGTCACCATCAAGTTTGCATCTTAGTACAAAATGTCGATCTTAAAGGCTGACAAGACAGAGGCAGAGGCAGACCGAGAAAGAGAAAGGCAATAGAGTCCATCTTGCTTTGGGGGAGAGGGGGGAAGAAAAAAAATGAAGTGCAAATCCCACACTCCGGGCGTAAAAGTCTGCTAAACACCTTTCCACAGCGGAGGAGCAACGAGTGGGGTGTCCCCGTGCCCGTGCCCGCTCGAACTGGCGGCGATCCGGGCAGAAAACGCCTCCCTGCCCTCCTCCTCTTCCTCCTCCTTCCCCTCCTCCTTCTCCCGTTCCTCCTCCTCCTCCTCCTCCCGCGGGCCCCGGCGAAGATCCTGCCGCCACTGCCTCAGCCTCCGCTGCCCCCCAGGGAGGCACCGCCGCCGCCCGGCCCGGCGCTGCCATTCCGGGCTTGGACCGCGCGGCGCGGCGCGCGTGGGGCCGGGCGCGGGGTGGCCGCGCAGGGACGTCCGCACCGAGGACCCCCCGCGCCCCCTGGCCGCCAGCAGGCTACAAAAGTCGCGCGAGCAGAGGTGGCGGCGGCGCGCAGGGGAGGGGGCGCGCGCGTGGGGGGGCCCACGCCGCGAGTGGGCAGCCCCAGGGGATGGCGAAGAACGCCCCTCCCCGCGCGGGGAAAGTACCCCAGTCCCCGTCAGTCAGCCCCGGGAACGACAAGCCCGGCGTCCGCGGCAGGGAGACGAGAACTGGACGTGTCATTAGCAGGACAGGCAATGGTTTCAAAGCCCCAGGCCAATGACCATTAGCAGAGGCAGAGCTCGCTCCGTCCCCATCCCCCACAACCTCCACCCACCTTCCCCTTCGTCCCCCCCCCCCCCACCTCCACCCCACCTCGCGAAACTTTTCAACAAGATCCACCTGGACGAATCTGTCCACAGACAGTTAAAATACTGACTAGACCCTACACACCGGGAAGGAAGGGAAATGCACGCTTTATTTTCCTTTCTACAGAAAGGAAAGCAAAAAATAGCTTCTCTCTCTGTCTCTCCCTCTCCCCCCCCCTCTGTCGTACATGTTGTGTCTTAGCTTTTTGCATCGTTTCGTTTTACCTTCCTCATTTAGCAGAAATGATCGAGGATAATTCACATATAAACGTGTTCCAGATTCTTGGATCCAGGGTCCTTGTAAATTACACGACTCGGGTTCGGTCTCAGTTACGTTAAGTTTCATACAATACCCCCAAGAAAAAAATTTAAAAATAATAAAATTTCTGAGGGTGAGTGAGCGAGACGAGGTGGAGGAGGAAAAGAAACCTCGAGTCTGATTTCTGTAATTTACAAGCGACCCGGATCGCAGCAAATAACAGCGTAACACGAGTGTGGCTTAGGAGGGCTGGGGAGCTCTTTCCAGAGGCATCGACCCCATCCCCGGATAAAGGATCTGCAAGTTTTCTGTCATCGCGACCATGCAATGCCATAACTTACCTTCAGAAACGAGACTTTAAACAGCCAAGGCCTTCCTCCTCCCCTCCACCACCACCACCCCCCAGCCTCGCTCTCTCCACCTTAAACTTATTGACACAACATAATCCCACATTCAAGCAAAATCCTGACACGGCCTCCCTCCTCCTCTTCCCCCTCCTCTCTTCCCTCCCGTTCCCTCTCCCTCTCCCTCTCTCCCTCTCCCCTCCCTCTCCCCCCCTTTCCCTCTCCCCTTCTCCCTCGCCCTCTTCCCCCTCTCCCCCTATTCTTCCTCCAGGCTACTCTGGCACTAAAACAGCACTTTCTCTACTCGCCGCGCATTTGGTTAGGGGTGGGGGGTGAGAGGGCACCGAGCCGCGGGGCCGGAACACCCAAATCCCAACTCTCCCGATGAACGAGCAACTGGGGCTGCTGCTCCCGGTCACCAACGCACACGAAACGTTCGATAAATCCACCGAGGGCTGCCTCCCCGTACCTTCCTCCCCTGCCGCTGCTCCCCAGGCCCCACCTCCCCGGCAGCCGAGCCCAGGCTGGGCTCCACGTACTTTCGCCGCGATGAAGTTTGGGGCTCCCCGGGCGGCCACGAGCCGCCCGCCGGGCGTGAGGGCTCTGTTGTTGTTTTCCTCCGGCTGCTCCAGCCCGCGCCCCGGCTCCCGTGCCCCTCTCGGGCGGCGCTGCCTGTGCGCCGAGAGGTGCTGGTTGCAAACGCAGCCTGGCACCGGCTGGCCTACTACTCCCCAGCCCGGCCCCCAGCCTCCCGCTCGCAGGGCACTGCCTCCGCGCCCCCCGCCCCCCGGGCCCCGCCGGCGCGGCCGCCGCGACCCTCGCCCCCGACCTCTCCCGACCCAAAGTTTTGGCGGAGGGGGAAAAGTGCCCGGCCCGCGGGCCGGCTGGCGGCGGCTCCGGACGCGCGGGGTTCCCTCCGTCTTCCTCAAGTCCACCCTACCGGCTGCCGCCGCTGCTCCTGCCGCGGAGTCCTTGGGGCTGCAGCCCGGCGGCTCGCAAGTGAGTAGGAAAACAGAAAGTGCGGGGAGAGCGCCCCGGCAGGGCTGGGGATGGGGGGCGCTTACCTAGCGGGCTCGCCGGGCGTGAGGGCGTGTGTGTGGCTCGCCCTCCGCGGCCAGTCAGGGTTCCTCTATGGGAAAGTGGAGAGGAGCTCGCGGAGCCGCTCTGCCTCCGCTTCACTGTACACTGTTCCACATACAGTACATGCAACCCGGAGAGACTGAAAACACTCATTTTATATAAGGCAGCCTGCCATTGGCCCGCGCCAAGACGGACGGGCCGCGCAGCCAAACAGAAGGCCCGTTACACCCAAACACACGCACACATACACACATTTTACAGAGACACACAAAGATCATCACATTTTCTATTTTCTAATGTTCGGGACCTGTAGACAGTGGGAGAGGACAGGTAGAGAGGCCCAGCGGAGAGGGCTGAAGGGCAAAAGCCCTGTCTGCACCAAGTTGCAAGGCTTGAAAGTGGTGTCCTTTTGACTTGGGAGGGTTATGGTAATAAACTACAACTCCACTGGATGTGGAAGTGAGGGTTTTTTTTTTTTTTTTTTTTTTGAATCGCTGCTGTGGGGTGCCCCATGGAAGAAGCGTGCATCGTGTTATGATTTACAGCCTGGCCTGGCTCACAATTTCCAAGAAAGGCTTTTATCAGCTTGGATTTCTTTGATCAATGGGTTAGCTATCACCTAGGCCAAAATAGTCCAAGATAAGTTTATTAGGACTATGATGCCTTGGAGTTGTTCATGCCTGATTCATGGGTGACTCCAGAAAAATCCATACGACAACACACGGGAAACAAAGATACACATTGCGCTGAAACAGCCAGTCTACTTTTAGCAGGTGAGAGGGCTGCAGTCACCTGTGTGGCCATGCATATGGTGCTGTAAGGCAGAGTAAGTCATGGAAGACCAGCTGTGACCTTTTGCCTTAAAAATAGAACTTTTGATTCAATATGTTTGTATTTTGCATACTTCATAGCTGCTGTATAAATATAGGATTCTTACTTTATGTATTTCACATCATATGTGACCATCATGTCGGGTAACTTTTGGAGATAGCGAACCTTTATAGAGGGCTGGACTTTTCTCGTTCTTTTTTTCCCTGCAGTGCATCTTTGGCAGATTATATTTGACACTCTGATATAAGTCAGTCAACAGGTTGCTGGGGAAGAGCCAAAAATGGGAATTAGGAGGGAAAATCTCTAGACTCAACTATTTAACTACTTGAGCAATCTTGAGCAAATTATTCAGTTTCCTTAATGCTCAGATTTGCTTTTTTGTTTTTGCTTTAGGATTAATATAAGAACGTATTCCCAGATTCCCTTCATTAAATGTTTTTGCAGCATCTACTGTGTGCCCATAGACATTTTCTTGGTTCCTTCTGTGAATTACTCTTCAACAAAAGCATTTTGAAAATTAAATACACACCATGATTTTATGACCTAGATGCATAGCCTTAAAACTTAAAGGAAACTAGCATAAGAGAACTTATTTCAAATCCTCTTTTATTTCCTGGCTGCCGTCTTGAGATTTTTGTCTTCCAATGATAAAGTAATCAAGTGTGTGTGTGTGTTTGTGTGTGTGTGTGTGTGTGTGTGTAAGGGTGCAAAAAAGCAGCAGATACAAAGAAAAATTAAGTTTGTGAAGTTTGAGGAGAAATGTCGTATTTACAAACATGTTTTTCTTTTTAGGGAAAATCATTTTAAAGGGAAAAATATAAAATTACAGTGTTTTAAACTGATAATATTAACAGTTACAGTAATAGTGTTCTGCACTAAGTTAACAAAATGAACAAAGTGTTTTTTATCCACACTACATAGCTGTCGGGTCACTGTTAAGTATTATCATCTCTATCCCATAAAACAAATGAGGCAGAGACAATTATATAGCCTGCTCAATGTAAAACGGAACGCCAGTAGAGAAGGAACTAAAACCCAGAATTTTAATACCCAGCACAAATTTTGAGTAACTTGAAAGCCTTTCCTTCCAAGTGACAAACTTTGGGAATATAAAGCAAGTGGAGGGAAAACAAATTCTTGGGATTTTATTGTGCTTTTTTTGAAGAAGAGCAAGAAATCAACAGGAGTTGATAAATTTAATTGCTAGATGAAATGTTGTGAATTATTTGCTAGCATTGAAAAATATAAAAGACCAGCCTACTCCCCGCCCCTTCCCCCAGCCTGACCATAGGAAAACAATTTTTATTATTTTACGGTGGCAAAGAGATTTTTGTTTGAATTATGCTTATCTTGGCAGAATTATTTGGAGCCACCATCTTCAAACTTTTAGACCATGTTTTGCTATGGGTAAAATGTGTGAGCAGGTAAATGCTGTACATGTAGATTTATGTACGCATTTTAAAATACACCACAGTATGGCTATGTTACTTATTGTAATACAGCATATACTCACAAAAACAAAAACAAAAGGAAAAAACATATGAAAATTGAATATCAGTTTTAATTTCTTTCTTAGTCCATAGAAGTGTGGACTCCTATGATACGGTCTTAGCACATTACATTCCACTTTGGAGGCCTCTAACGGGGGGAGGTGTGAACTGAGCAAGACCAATGTGGGAGAACATGAAGAAATGTTTTGAGGTGACTCCTTGCTAATCATCACTGCTACTGGAAAATTGGTGGATAGACAGAGCCTTTAGAACTGGGAGAATGACACCTTTTTTTTTTTTTTAACACATTATCTATTAGTTATGTGCTTCTGTTAGGCATCATGTTGTAGTATAGGCCATAATTCAGCATTCTTTTGCTGAGCATTGACTGAAGGGTTTTAGGCACTTATGGAAGCCAGGTCATAGAAAAGAAAAATTGCCTGTTCCTAAGAGAAGCAATAGAATGGAACTCTAGTTTCCTACTTGTTAGAAATTGTCTAATTTCCTACTTGTTATAATTGTCTTACATCTAAGTAAGGAAAGTGGCTCAGAACTAACTTTAATGTAGTGTTTTACCATTTAGGAAATCCGTTTAAATTTTTATTATCTCAAATGAGAATAAATGTCAAGAAATTTTAAAAACTAGTGGTGCTCAAAATTTTTAGATATCAAGAAAAATCATAGCTTTTATAGTTTATTAATTTTATAATGTTGGACTATGAAAATAGACATAATTGTTGGTTACCTGAGTATAATGGCATTAAAAGAGGTCAGTTCTCTTCTTTCTTCTTTTCACATTTGATGATCAATCACAAGCTGACCTTATATAGTTAGCATATTCTTCCTTCTCATAGACTTGATTTTTATTATCATTTTATGTGAGTCCTTTGTTGTAACCATATAAATAATTTTGGAAAAGTAAATTTAAATATATATGTAAATGCATATATACAAGTATCTATATTATTTAAATATATACCTATAAATAATTTTATTTCCTTATATAATAATTTTTTGTACAAATTTAGTTCAAATCCTGATTTTTCCACCTCCTAGCTGTGTATCCTTGGAAATACTCATTTTTCACTTCAAAACTCAGTTTCTTTATTTGTCAAATGAGGAAAATAAGAGTAATCATAAATAATACATGTTAAATGTATAAGCCTGAAGCATACTAAACATTCAATTATTATTATTTTTAATTTCTGCTCCACAGAAGGTTTTCTAGATCTTAAATATCATATCAGTGAAGTTTATGGAACCTGTTGCAACTTATTTGCCCAGTGTTTGCAATTGTCTTTAGCCTAAACTTTTCCAACCTCAGCATCTCTGCACATAAAAAGACTGTCTGGTTGATCACAGGATAAAACAATCAGCTTATTAGGTGGGCATTGTTAAACACCTTAAAAAGCAAACTTATCATAAATCATTTCTTGAAATAAGCCTTGTTTGGTGCATGGAAACTCTAGTTGCAGTGATGAGGGTCTGTGTTATATAACTATTTATGACTTGTACTTGACCTTGCTGAGCTTTACATTTTTTTCTCTATAAGAGAAAAATATGGAAAATTGTACCTCTTTCCTAAGGGACTAAAAATTGGAACTCAGACAGTTGAATTGCTTCTTAGCACCAAAGCAGAGATGCAGAATCTGGAAGAGAATCAGCTTCTACTGGGTCCCAACAGAGTTAGGGATAAAAAAGAAGAGAATACCCTATTTTTCTAGGGTGGCATTCGGGAAAGCATTTTGGAATTCCCTCTCCTGTCTTCTGTAGCATTTTATCTATATTACTCTTAAGACTTCAAATACCTTGCCTTGTAACACATTATTTATGTATTGATAGAGATCTTCATGTGACGACAGACAGCTTGAAGAAACTGATGTTTCCCTCAACGTTTTGTTTTCCAACAGTGGATAGAACAGTAACTAGTACATTGCCTAACTTGTAATAGTAACTCAACAGAGATTTGGTCACTTATTTTGAAGTGACCAAAAGGAGCAAAAGCAAGCAAATGAAAATCATACATTCTAAGAAAGCTCAGCCAGAAGTCAGGGAGTAGGGGGGTGTCAGAGAAGTGTTGGATGTTCCAGATAAATAGTAAATGGAGGTAACACAGTCCTTACATATATTAATTTTCCGATTAACTTTTATATCTAAGATAACCTCACATGCTCACTAAAATCCATGTGAGGTAAGTGAAACTGAAGGACCTCCTAAAAAAAAATGGAAGCAGGGAAAGTTTAAATTATTCCTTCAATATCATACAGCTGGTAGTAGAGTTGGATTAGTACAAAGGTTCTAGACTCTTATAAATTCTGCAAGCTTTCTGCCTTTATTTGGTAGAGGAGAGAGGGGAGTCACTTAAAATTCATAGCATTAAAGTAGCCCTGTAAGTGGACAGTGATTTCACACTAATGGGTTTGATCATGAAATCAGTAAGCTTCAGCATTATCAGGAAGGTGCTTCTAGCAGTCATCCCATTAGAGACTTCAACAATATCCCAACAGTGAGCCTCTGCTATGATATGTCCAGCTCCTGGGGACGCCCTCCTTCTCTAGTCAGTCTATTTCACCTTCTGACAGTTTCAACCACTGTAATTTCTTCTGATACTTAACAGAATCTCGCTCCTTTTATCAGTTGTTCCTTTGTCTACACTGTTGGAGTCACACAGAACAACATACTCCCTTTTCCACGTTGCACTTGAAATACATGAAGGTGCTCTCAAGACTTCCTCCTGCCTTGAGCTATGCCTTTTCCAGACTCATTTTCCCAGTTCCTTAAAACGTGTTTTCTACCAACCATTCTCTGTTCTTGGTCTCCTTTCAAACCATACCTACTGTTTTTTTTGATGCAGCCCTTCCACTGTAATAAACGGAGCAGGTGAGGGCTGAGGCAATTTGCAATACAGTATGAGCACAGTTCCTTCATACAATGTTAGTGGGGCCTCAGATAGAATTCGCTTTTTTTTTTTTTGGTAGTTATTTTACCAAAAGCACTCTACTGAATGATATCGTCAGTCGAAAGTTTTTTGAAATGTATGTTGTTAAACCATGCCTTCTCTATTCTGTGTTGTATAATTTATGTTGAAAAAAATCAAGGCACAAGTCACTATAACCTTGGTATTCTCTACTGGTTAAGAGCCAAGACCTTCAATTTATACTATCATAGTTTAATATCTTGGCTCCAACTCTACTAACTTTGTGAATTTGGACAAATTATGTACTTCTTTTTGTTTTAGTTCTTCATGTTTAAAAAGGATGATAATAATATACTTCTTAAGGTTATTGTAAGGATTAAATAAAAGAATATATGTAAAACACTTAAAACAGCGCTTGTCATGTAGTAAGTACCCAAAAAATAATGATAGAATTTTCTTTTCTTTTTTTAGCTGATGAGATTCAGCCCTGCATTCCATTTGCCAATATCTTTTTATATGCTGATTATTTCATTCAACACATTTTCTTATTGATCTCACCATGTTTGCTTGATTCACAAATTTCTTGTGTTCTTTAACAGTTTTCCAAATCGTTTTCAAAAGTATCGTCCAAAACCAATTCCAAAGCATGTGCCTCCCAATTGGTTAACACTGATCCATTAATCAAGATTCTCATGGCCACAGTTGTTGAGCCTGTCATAAAGCCATCCGTTTTCACCTAAGTTTTTGTTATGTAAACCTAGAGGCGTGTTTTGAGAATATCATTATGCAGGAATCATCAGAGCTTTATTTGAACTTGACAGATTAGTATATCATCCTAGATTTCTTTATAAGGAATAGAACATTGCAGCCTCAGTTGAATCCCCTTGCCTGCTCCAGTCCCTCTCCTCTATTCTCCCAGCAATGGCCCTTATTTTATAATTTTATTCTTGTATTATCCATATATTTTGTAGTCTACACATGAAGTTATTTGATATGGCTCTATCAAAAGGCTTTATGAATTTTGCCATTCACTAAAGTTATCAGAGAGGAGTTCCTTTGTAAGTGGGGTATAACAACTCTGGCTAATTAGGATGAAAAGAGGAAATTATGGAAAGATAAGGGATAGTTCTTAGAAATAAAGGGAAATCTGGAGAACAAGATCTCAGAAAGCCCAGGATCAGTGTCACCTCCTGAAGCTGAGATCATTTTAGCTTAGGATATCTTCACTGTGGTGAATTTGTTTAGTCTTTTTTTAAGAAAAGAAAATGTCTATTTGAAAGCTAGAGCAGCATACAGAGAGAAGGCTTCCATCCACTGGTTTACTCCCCACACACCCGCACCAACCAGGGCTGGGCCAGGCCAAAGCCAGGAGCCAGGAACTCCAACCGGGTCACCCACATGGGTGGCAGGAACCCACATACCTGAGCCAATGTCTGCTGTTTTCCCAAACACATTAGCAGGAAGCTGGATCTGAAGAGGAAGTGGCTTTGATTCCAGGGGTGCAATGTGGGTGTCCCAGGTGGCAACTTTACTGTCTGTACTACAAACTCTCTGCTAGTTATTCCTCATGTCACTGAGTAGAGTGAAAAGGAAGAGTTCAGTTGTCCAATGTGTTGTGCTTACCCTTTGACAAGAGTGAAAGAAGACACTTTTCTTGGCCCTCCCACCAAGATCACATGGTTACATAGTGTGGGGAGGTGGAGCAGTGGCGTGGGGAGGCAGGAGGTTGAGTTAGGAAATATTTAGATGGATGCAATGTTTTGGTAACTTTCTAGTTCTTTATAAAGATTCACAGGTGTCCATTTTATAATGCACATAAGTGTTACATTATTCTTTGGTATGTGTCAAACATTTTTAAAAATAAATGTAAACTTTAAGAAAATAATAGAAAAGAAGGTTGAATGCAGAGAAGGCTTCTTGAATCTCAGTGTAAAAGTAACTATACTAAGAGAACGCAAATAGATACTAGACAGGTTAAAAGCAGGAGATCTATAAAATCTCCAATAACCAGGGTGTACCTGAGCTATCCATTTATTAACTGTATTACAAGAAGCCTAGGTTTAGGGGCCACTGTCATATCATAGAGGGTTGAGCCAATATCTGCAAGGCTCGCATCCCATAGAGGCAGCAGTTTGAGTCCTGGCTGCTCCACTTCAACCCAGCTCTCTGCTAATCCACCTAGGAAAGCAGCAGAGGATGGCCCAAGTCCTTGGGCTTCTGCACCCATGTGGGACACCTGGAAGAAGCTCCTGGCTTCTGGCTTCATCCTAGCCCAGTCCCGGCTGTTGCAGCCATTTGTGGAGTGAACCATCAGGTGGAAGATGTCTGTCTGTCTGTCTGTCTGTCTCTCTCTCTCTCTCCATCTCTCTGTAGCTCTACCTTTCAAATAAATAAATAAATCTTTTTTAAAAAGCACAATGTGTTTAGACTAGCTTCAGTGTTCCCTTGCTGGATTCTAGTGGTTGATTCATCCTACACACAGGTTTTACCTTCACTTACCTGTCTTAGGTAGGTTTCATTTTGTTTCATTGGCCATAAAACCTATTCAGAAAAAAGGGAAAGTGATTGTACGACTCTTTGAGTTCTCTCCCAGAATTCAAGGGTATTAAAAATAACCAAGTGTGGAAACAAAAGTGTACTGCTTCAGGGTCATCAGGTGTCAGTGCCACCAGGCAAAGGATGAGGACTCAGCTTTAGGAGGGCTGCATTTTTGGTGTTTGTAGGTAGAAGGTCCTCTAAAGTGAGTATGCAGATGGAGGGAAATAGCAGGTATTCTGCACAGCATGTTCTAGACTCTCATTTGCTACCTAAAATTTGCCAAATCCTTTCTTCCACCAACATTAGGAAATTCAACTAAAATTATTCAGAATGTTTATGAGCTATCCTTACAACTGTTCAGAAATACATTAATTTTTACATATTTGTTCACTATACTCCTTGACTTAGGAAAGGACTTATATTACTGTTCAGCAGTTCAGTCTTAATTGCATGATTTCTCAGTGCTCTCAGGTACTCTAGAATCTAGGAATCTCAACTAATTTAGAGTGTCTAGGTGGTCTCCAATTTTTGAAAGCTTATTTTTTACTTCCTATTACATTCTGCAGCAATCTACTCAAACTAGCTAAAGAAAAGGAGGATTTCTTAGAATCCCTACACAGGTAAGGTTACAGCAAAGAACAACCTACAGAAAGCTATAACCGAAAGCCCCAAATGAAGCAGGATTAACAGGGCTCGGAGATGGGAGATAGGTTGGAGCCCAGGAGCTTGTGCAGAGGTGCAGTTGCTATCCAGGAAGTAAAGTTGGCTAGAAAAGCTGCTTTTCTCTGCAATAGGAAAGGACAGACATGAGAGGCATGCAACTGAGAAGTTAACTAAAACAAGGATGTTTTGAGGTGAATGAGCATAAAATAAAGGAGAGGGGAGTTTTTGTTAAATGCTGGCTTTTGTATGAATTTATAGCTAGGCTCACCCCCACCATATATGAGTTACTAACAAAAAGCAAATATATTGAAGCTGACCTAACAGAAGGGTAAGATAAAAAAGATTACCATGAGTGCCAGTGTTGTGGTATAGCAGCTTAAGCTGCCATAGGAGGCACATATGGGCACATGTTCTAGTCCAGCTTCTCCACTTCCAATCCAGCTTCCTGCTGATGCACCTGGGGAAGCAGCAGAACATGGTCCAAGTCCTTGGGACTTGTACCCACATGGAAATGGATGGAAAGGCAGAGACAGAGAGACAGAGATATCTTCCACCCACTGGTTCACTTGCCAAATGCCTACAAGAGCCAGTGCTGAACCAGGCTGAAGCCAAGAGTCAGGAACTCCATCCAGGTCTCCCATGTGGGTGGCACAGGCCCAAGCATTTGAGCCATTATTTGCCCACCTCCGGGGTATACAATAGCAGGAAGCTGGATTGGAAGAGAAGGTGCCAGGACTCTAACTGGCACTCCAATGTGGAATGTGGATGTCCCAAGCCAGGGCTTATCCTACAGTGCCACAATGCCTGCCTCTAGTCCTATGTTTCATCATAGTTTTCGAGTGAATTTCTTCTTTATATGTGTATTTTTTAAAGTTAACTGTAAAGCAGTCACAGGCAGGCCCTTCAGGAGGTGTCCAGAAGACATTGTGAGTGTGGAATATGTCAGCTCTATGGTTGTTGTTGCCCCAGAACCAGACAAGATAGAGATCTGGAAGTCAGTGATATTGACAGTCCTATGCTGTGTAGGCCTACACTAATGTATGTGATTGTCTTAGTCTTTAACAGAAAATTTGGAAAGTAAAATAAATAATTTTTAAAAATAGAAAAAGTGATGTAGAATAAAACTATAAGGAAAGAATGTATTTCTGTACAGCTCTGCAGTGTGTTTGTGTTTTAGGCTAAAAGTTATTACAAATAATCAAAAAGTTTTAAAAAATTACAATTTTTGTAATTGTTAATAAAAACAATTGCAGTAAGTTGAGTCTTTTTTTTAAGATTTATTTATTTATTTGAGAGGCAGAGTTATAGAGAGGGGGATAGACAGAAAGAGGCCTTCTATCTGCTGGTCCACTTTCTAAATGGCTGCAACAGCTGGAGTTGTGCCTATCCAAAGCCAAGAGCCAGGAGTTTCCTCCAGGTCTCCCACTTGGGTTCAGGGGCCCAAGCACTTAGGCCATCTTCCACTGCTTTTCCAGGCCTTTAGCAGAGAGCTGGATCAGAAGTGGAGTAGCCAGGACACAAATAGGCACCCATATGGGATGCCAGCACCACAGGTGGAGGCTTGATCTACTATGCCACAGAGCCGGCCCCAAGGTTTATTTCTTACTGAAGAAAAATATTCTTATAAATTCACTGAAGCCAAGTGTGCCTTGTTTATAAAGTCTGTGGTGGCATACGGTAATGTCCTAGGCCTGCACATTCCCCCAGCACTCACAGCAACTTCCAGTCCTGTACACTCCATTCATGGTAAATGCCTTTTACACAGAGGCCATTTTTTCTCTTTTAAACCATATATTTTACTCTACCTCTTCCATCTTTTCTATATTTATATACACCAGTTCTCCACCAAGTTCATGGAAAATGCATATTACAAAAAAACTATGCGTGGATGTCAACATTTTCTGTACCAAGATGAATTTCTCTGTTAATTCCACATTCCTTGAGTTTTTTAAAGTACTGTGGTATATTTAGATACCCAAATACTTAGCACCGTGGTACAGTTGCCCACCATATTCAGTACGGTAATATGCTGTAAAGTTCTATTCGGCCCAGGAGTGATAGTGATAGGCTATACCATTTGGTCTACGTATGTAGTCGACTAAACCATCTAGACTTGTGAAAGTGCACTCCATGATGGTTGCACAACAATGGAATTACCTAAGGACACATTTCTCAGCACATATCTCTGCTGTTAAGCAATCTACTGTATTGTTTAGGGAATAATGACAAGGGGAAAAAAGGTCTGTACATGTTCAGTACAGGCAAAATTTTGTTTTTCAAATATTTTTGATCTGTGCTTGGTTGAATCCACTCATGCAACCCGCAGATACTGAGGATGAATTGTATCTACCACTTTGAAAAGAAATGTTTTCTTTTTCCATCATCTAACACTTTTCCTTAAAATACCATCTTCTGCCTTCAAAACTTCTAAATCTGTTGGGTTGATAAAGTTCTCTTTCCTAATATCAGATTAACTGTTAGGAATTGGCTAAAGTGCTGACCTCTGCCAGTACTACTGAAGGGAAAATAACTTGAATAATTTGCTCTTACAACATAGGAGGAAGGGGCAGAAGAAAGAAGAAAAGAGTGATGTGGCCAGAGGAGAGGGGAGGAATAATATACCCAAAACCTGCTTCTAGGTAGGCAACTGGGAGTTCAGAGGGCAGAGAAGCTTCCCGAAGTCTCTTCAGCAACAGCTGGGTCTCAACCCCAGATGCAGAGATAAGGGTCTTTCTGCTTTCCAAGTCCCCATCAACTCTGGAGAAAACCAGGTCAGTGCCCACAACAAGGTCAAGCCTACCCTCTGGCTATCCTGTGTGTCCTGCTTTCTAAATCTTAATTACTGAGTATCCCATTCCTTCTCTTCTCCAGTCACCTTTTTTTTTTTTCTACTCAGAGGAGAAAAACAAGCAGCAGAAAACACCTCACTTTTTATCCCCACCACCGTATAGAGGATAGAAGAATGAACTGAACTCCAAGAGTTACCAAGATTCATGGGTTAGTCATTTAATTCATTCATTCAGTAACATATTTGAAGTGTCTTCTCAATACTCAGTATGATGGTTATTGCAAGAGACACCAGACGTGGCACCTGTGTCAGTGTTGCCCGTGGTCCAGTGGCAGAAACAGCTGGAATCTGTTCCTCAGAACTGGGGAAGAGGCAGAGCTAGTCACTTGTCACACTGGAAGAATTATAAAAGAAGAACAAACCTTAGAATCTGAGGGTGCTAAGGGGTTAGTTGTTTTAAAAGTAGAAAAGTTTTCCTTAGTTGGCTAAGGAAAAAGATGGGATTATGGGATCTTTAGAATCTTAGGTTGGTTTTATATGCTAAATAAAAGAAAATGCCACTTTGGGACATGTCCTTTTTCTGGTTTGTGTGGTCACTATTATTCTTTTTAAACCCTTGGGTTTGTGTGTGGCAGTGAGTGATTGGGAAAGATGATTTTACTTGATACAGAAATTTCAGTAAGAGCCTAAAATGTATTAGGAGTTGCAGAAAAAAGAAAAAACCCTAAGTATTAATGGTAATAGAAAGATATCTCAGTGAATATTGCACATTGGAGGTTTCGGTGGCAGCTACATGGAGCAAAAATATGCTGGCAACAAGAGTGACTATTTCCATAAAGATGTCTGGTAAGAGTGACAAACACTGGATATTGATATAGATTTTAGTTTTTGTTTATATTTTTGGGAGACATAATTACATTTTGATTTTGTGTCATTTCTTATAGAATAGACCTCTTATTCTACTGGAATTGTGTATCCTCAGTAAACTATGCAATTTGTATTGATATTTGCTTCATCTGTGCATGTTTATAGGGTGGGTATGAACTAAGGCTCCCAGTGGAGGCAGAATGGCTTAGAGCTTAAGAGCTGGTACTTCTAGATTGACAAAGATCTAGATTCAAACACTGGCTCTGCTGTTTGCTAATTCCATGACACTGGACAAAGGTTTTAGCCCTTCCAAGGCTCAGACCTCAGTTTCCTGAACTGTGAAATGGGAATTATAATGATTCCTATCTCTAAGGGTAATTGCAAAAATTAAACAAGATGATGGAAATAAAAACAGTTCCTGACAGTAAGTGTTACTTGTCATGTAGAATGATGTTAAGTGTGCAGTGAAATGGACCTTTGGAAGACAAACAGAAATTTTATCTTCTGAGTATGATAATCAAATGTTAGAGAGATTTAGGAGGACCATTCTTTGAAGATTGCTAAAATCTAATTTGTGGGCATGGGAATTACAATGCATAGGATGAAATAAATATTCCCTTCTGTTTCATTACAAAAGAGAATGTTGTTCCCAATTATTTAGGCAACATTGGCGAATTCCAGCGTATTTGTGTACTTCTGACTTGATTCATTCAGCATTCTTAATGTGTGTCTGCAGTAGATCAAGAACTCATTTTGAGCCCCAAGTCCCCAATGCATCCTTAGTGCTTCTTAGTCTTATGATAGCATTTTTTAAAGTGTGGCTCATCAGAATCACCCAGGTAACTTATTAAAAATTCAGATTCTTGGCCTTCGTATGTGAAAAAGTCTCTGAATTTTAAATAAATACCCAATCCAGCTGTTCTTTTATGAACATCTAAGCTTAAGAAAGTCTAGACCACACAAATTATGGTTTTCAACAAATAAGCTATACTCCCAAAGCACTAACAGGTTGTGCTTACTATTTAAATAGTAACTTGTATAAAATATTTATGTGACACACCCTGACACCTTCACAGACTATAAAACTTTTTGGTCTGCACCGTGGCTCAATAGGCTAATCCTCCGCCTGCAGCGCCAGCACCCCAGGTTCTAGTCCCAGTCGGGGCACCGGATTCCGTCCTGGTTGCCCCTCTTCCAGTCCAGCTCTCTGCTGTGGCCAGGGAGTGCAGTGGAGGATGGCCCAAGTGCTTGGGCCCTGCACCCGCATGGGAGACCAGGAAAGTACCTGGCTCCTGCCATCGGATCAGCGCGGTGCGCTGGCTGCAGCGCACCAGCCGCGGTGGCCATTGGAGGGTGAACCAATGGCAAGAGGAAGACCTTTCTCTCTGTCTCTCTCTCTCACTATCCACTCTGCCTGTCAAAAACAAACAAACAAACAAACAAACAAAAAAAAACAAAACAAAACTTTTTGTTGCGCATTAACAGCAATTTCCAAATTACTTGTTTAATAGTGATTTACTTTCTTTCCTAATCTTCAAAAATAATTTTCTTTCTCCACATGTTGTGTTTAATAGCTAAGTTTTCACCTTATGCTAGTCACTGAAGTGACTATCGGATGGAACAAAAGTGAAAAGCCACATGATTGGGATCCATACAGCATCCCAGATTATTGTAGCCTCTCTTCTGTAGGCAAACCTTTCTCTTCCCAGCCCTTATAAAGTCTTACACAGCCCCTTCCTTGTCATGGTAACCTTATGAAAGAGGTAAAATTCCATTTTCATTGGATCATAGGAGGAATGTACATCGGGACTTTCAGAAAGTTCATGGAAAATGTGTAGCATGAAAAACCTATGCATGGATTTTGTTTTAAAATTTTTGCATCAAAATAACCTTTTTAATTCCACTTTTCCATGAGTTTTTTGAAGCATCCACTTATCTTATAAACTTATGGCTGATCCCTGTTAATTAATCTTAATCACTTGATTAAAGCAGTCTTTGTGAGCTCTTTCTACACATAGAAGAAGTTTCTAGATTCCTCTCCTTGCTTGTCTGTAAGTTCCTCCTCCAATAATGAGAAGCCTGGCTCCCACTGTGTACCATCCATTTACTTAAAACATGGTTAATTCCATCACTACTAGTATCAGAACAACTTTTTTCAGCTGTTGTGCACTGCTCATGTTGAGTTTCATTTCCTTTAGTCTTACAGACTCCACTCATTTCCAAAGTTACTTAGATCAGCACCTTCCTACCACACCCCCTTTGGTGGGGTTGTTTCCTACACTTGTAATTACAGTTAGCTCATTTTGGTCACATTTTGCACTCCATCTTGGGATTCCTTCAGTCTCTTACATGATTTTTTTAAATCTATATATGTTAAATTTCATTATTTGGCTGTAAAATTCAGCAAGTTTTGACAAATGCTTAGTATCCTGTATCCATTATTATAGTTCCATATAGCATAGATTGTCCATGCTAAAAATCTCTTGTTCTCACCTATTGAACCCTCCCACTCTCCTGAACTCCTGGCAATTATTTCTGCCTTTTCCAAGATTTCATATTATTAGAATCACACAGTGTAGCCTCTTTAGATGGACTTTTTTCGTTCAACAATATACTTGAATTATTTTCATGAATTGGTAGCTTGTTTACTTTTTTGATGAATACTTTTCCATTGTATGGATTACCATAGTTTGTTCATCTTTCTATCTCTTTGATGCTTTCTGTCTTGATCTATGATTAGGATCTGACTCTACTTCTACAAATGTGTTACTCATGAATGCAGTAAAATGTGTATTTCCATATTCTGGTTTGAAATATTTGTGTAGAAATGTTTATATGAGCTAAGGGATGAGGAGGAAAGATGTCTGAATTCAGGGAAAAGATAGAGAGATCTCTCCCTTATATTGCTTGATCCTTAGGTAGTTAGAGATTAAGAGGCATATGGAGGCATATCTGATGTGTGCTGCCTACAATATGTTGAATCTGCAAGTATTTAGCTTGCTAAGCTTTTTTCTACTGCCTAGGCAACATGACATATTTTTCTTAATGTTTGTGTTTTGTTTGTTTGTTTGTTTGTTTGAAAGGTAAAGAAAATAAGATCATCCCCTGCTGGCTCACTTCTGAAATATTCAAAACAGCCAGCACTGTATCAGGCTGAAGCTAGGAGCAAAGAACTCCATCTGGGTCTGTCATATGGGTGAGAGGGACCCAGGTACTTGAGCCATCACCTGCTGCCCCGCAGCGAGTGCATTAGCAGCAAACTAATATGAATATGGTAATTACATAGTATGCTAAGTGTAATTAGTACTATGGAAAAAAATAGAGTAAGGCTATGGGAACTGAGTGTAGGGGAAGAAGTGTTTCCAGTTTTTAATGAAATGGTCAGAAGAGGTCTCACTGAGTTGTTTAAACATAGAAGGAATGGGAAATGCCATTTTATGAAGTTTTGTAGACTCAGTGTAGTTGGGCAATTTTAGGCAAAAATGAGAGGGTGGAATGCCTACAATAAGTGAGAAATCATTTTGAATTTCTCCAGTGCAGCAGAAAGGCACCAAAAGGAAGCTTGTGGTGTTTGCCCATGATGTGGTAAGAATCACCTCTGTTTCTCCCTCTAACCTCGCTCCCCCTATCCTTTAAGGTCATAGAATCTTCATCCTTTCCCCTCTTGGTTTCACACCTCAGGACCTTGAGTGATGGATAAATTTATCAGAAAAAGATGAAAAATTAGAACTTTGATACATGCTATATCTCTGTTTGATATAACCTATAGTTTCTATAATGTAAAAGTGTATGTTTTATATAACATGAAGCTAAAGCGCTTAGTAACTCAGGGAGAAATATATAGCTATGAATCTGTGATTAGATTTAATCTTTGGGAATTTTTATTAAAGTATAGCAGCAAAAAAAAAAAAAAAATTAAAGCCTAATAAAGTGAGGAGAGTACTGCAGTGGGATTCAGAAGCCAGGATCTGCCACGGCCCTGCCACTGTCATCCAATAGTTCTGTGGCCAAGATTTTCTCAACTATGAATTGAGGATGAAGAGATGTGACCCTTCTGCCTCTCCAATTCCATGCACCTTTGAAAAGCTTCAAGAAATGTCTTATTCTAAAGCAAGTATGATGTGTAGGACTATAATCTCTTGGTTTTCTGTTTTATTAGAAATTGTTATTAAGGCAATTCGTCCTTTTTTTGGATAGAAACAAGAGTAGAGTGGTAATCTTCTACCTGTTATTGGTACCTCTTTACCAGTCATGTTGTAAACGGAGAGAATATTCTTTTTTTAAAAGAGATTTATTTATTTGAAAGGGAGAGTTACAGAGAGAGATATCTTCCATATGCCAATTCATTCTCCTGATGGCCGCAACAGCCAGGTCTGGGCCAGGCTGAAACCAGGAGCCTGGAACTTCGTCTGGATCTCCAACATGGGTGTCAGGGGTCCAAAGGCTTGGGCCATCTTCCATTGCCTTCCCAGGTTATGAAGCGAAAGCTAGATCGTAAGTGGAACCAGCCAATATGGAATGCTGGCATGACAGGTGGTGGCTTCACCCACTGTACCATGACACTGGCCCCTGAGAAAACATGTTAATCACATTGCTTACCAGCAGTTTTATCATACATGTAAAAACTTCAAGGCCTTACTATCAGATGTTAGCTATCAAATGCTTGAAATATTTCAGCATTTATATAAAGAGACTTTCCAGTGACCTAGGCCTGTGTTCAAGCTCTCAAAACCTTTAAACCATTATTATTTTTAATGCTTATTTATTAATTTATTTTCATTTATTTGAAAGGTAGATTAATAGAGAGAAAAAGAGATCTTATATCTGCTGGTTCACTTCCCAAATGTCCACAACAGCCAGAGCTAGACCAGACCAAAGCCAGAACCCAAGAACTCCATCTCGGTCTCCCTCATAGGTGGCAGGGATCCAAGTATTTGAGGCTTCTTCTGCTACCTCAGAGTGCTCATTGGCGGGATGCTGGATGGGAACCAGGTACTCTGATATGGGGTGGGGTATGTTAACCTGCTGAACCATAAAACCTTCCTGTAACCATTATTATTTTTATATCAGAGTTAATTATGTAAGTAATATTTTATAACAAGCTTCTATTATAAGCTTTACTTTATATGGGAAGAAATTGAAATACACATAAGGCCCACTCAAAAATTCAGTTATTCCATCATTTCTAGTCCAGACCTTTCCTCAATCTTCTAAACTAGGAATTGGCAAATCTGCTTTCCCTTCCTCCCTTCTTCCTTCCTCCTACCAATTTATATGGTTTTATGTTTTTATTATTATTTTACTTATTTGAGAGGCAGAGTTAGAGAGAGATAGCGAGAGATGATCCATCAGCTGGTTCACTCCCCAAATGGCCACAATGGCCAGAGCTGAGCCAGGCTAAACCAGGAATCAGGAGTTTCTTCCTCATCTCCCTCATATGTACAGGGGCCCAAGCACTTGAGCCATCCTCCACTGCTTTCCCAGGCACATTAGCTGGGAGCTGGATCAGAAGTGGAGCAGCCAGGACTTGAACCAGCACCCATATGGCAACCAAAGCTGCCACCTGCAGCACTGACATCCCATATAGTCACCAGTTCAAGTCCTGGCTGCTCCACTTCTGATCCAGCTCCCAGCTAATGTGCCTGGGAAAGCAGCAGAAGATGGCCCAAGTGCTTGGGCCCCTGCACCCATGTGGGAGATCCAGAAGGAGCCCCTGACTCCTGGCTTTGGCCTGACCCAGTCCTGAGCATTGTGGCCATTTGGGGAGTAAAGCAGCAGATAGAATGTGTGTGTGTGTGTGTCTTTTTGTCTGTCTGTCTCTTCCTCTCTGTAACTCTTTCAAATAAATAAATAAATATATCTTTTTAAAAAAATCTGAAACCAAAGTAATCCATAAGTGATTAGGATAAAATCATGGATAGGCCAGAACAGTGAACGATAGACTGACCAATAAGGAATGATTGCCAGAAGACTATAGCACTGCCCCACCAAGGTTACCACTGGAATGATTCAGTTCAATATCTTGCCATCCGCTGATGAGGAATTGGGAAGGCAACTCTGATGCTGTTGCCTTTGTGACTGCCTCTCAATGCTTATTGAGCCAGAAGTGGACCCAGGTACTCTTCTGTTGAAAAAGGTCTCTATGAAATGGTCTGCCAGTAAAAAAACAGCCAGAAATGCAGGAAGATGCTCTCAGCCCCATTGTAGGTTTCTAAATCTGCACCTATTTTGTGGATTCAGAGCTGTTGCTGCAACAAATAGCCTTTAGTTTTGTAGTCTTTGCAACACAGGGAGACACCCTAGAAGTAAAGTGGAGTTAAACAGGCCATGCTGCAGAATGTGTCACGTATACTAAATCAATGTTACCATCAGGTCAAGGAATGACAGTTGGTTGGACTATCTAGAGCAGTAGACCCTAAATATTCAAAAGTGATTCCCTTTTTAATATGAAAATGTTGAGCCCAAGGGGCTAGCCTTGTGGCACAGGGGGTTAAGCCTCTACCCTGCTGCACCAGCATTCTATATTTGAGTGCTAGTTCTAGTGGCTGGCTGCTCCACTTCCCATTCAGCTCCCTGCTAATGTGCCTGGGAAAGCAGTAGAAGATGGTCCCTGACATCCACATGGGAGACCTGGATGTGGAATCCCTGGTTCCTGACTTTGGCCTGGGCCAGCCCTGGCTGGGGGGGCCATTTGGGGTACAAACCAGAAGATGGAAGATTTTCTCTTTGTCTCTCCCTCTCTTGTCTCTATCATTATGCCTCTCAAATTAAATAATAAATCTTTTTTTTAAATTTATTTGACAGAGTTAGACAATGAGAGAAACAGAGAGAAAGGTCTTCCTCCCATTGGTTCACCCCCCAAATGGTCACTGCAGCCAGCGCTGCACTGATCGAAGCCAGCAGCCAGGTGCTTCCTATGGGTCTCCCATGCGGGTGCAGGGGTCCAAGCACCTGGGCCATCCTCCACTGCCTTTCCAGACCACAGCAGAGAAATGGACTGGAAGAGGAGCAACCGGGACTAGAACTGGGTGCCCATATGGGATGCTGGTGCTGCAGGCAGAGGATTAACCAAGTGAGCCACGGTGCCGCCCCTAAATAATAAATCTTTAAAAAAAATATGTTGAGACCCTGATGCCTAGGACAACAGTTTTATTTTAGCATCCTATAATTGAGGAATATATTTTAAGTACTTATATTAAAACATAATTTTATTAATCACAATAGCAAATATATGCTTCTGAAAAATAATTGTGCTGACAATAGCTCATGTATACTTCATGTATCACAATATGTAAACTCATTTGGGAGTAACGTATATACAGTCAGTCTCATCATTTGTTCAGTTAACAAATAATCCATAGACTTATAAACTTTTCAGTAGTGCTTAATGCCAGTGTTTTAGACTCACAATTGGATACCATTGAACTTTAACAGTTTATTATATGTGTTGAGGGAGAGGCAAGCAAAAGAGCTCTCGAAGAAGGCTAATTTCTTTAGATATTAACAACTATAAGGTGATGGGTAATTACAGAATTCTGCACAAGGTAAGAACAAAATCTGATTTTCATGTCAGAAGGTCCACTCTGGCAATGGCTGGTGGATGAATTGAAAATGAAAGAGTGCAGGCAAGGATAAAATGAAGGAGGCTATAACACTAATCCACATGGGAAAATCAGGGGTCTAATAAAGTACATAGGTAGTACAGATGCAAAGAAACTGGTACAGAAAAAGAATTGATGGCTTATTGATATATTTGGTGTGACATAGGTGAATACGAGGAAAAAGGAAAGCAGCTGTGCTTGGTAACCAAGTAAATAGGAAGTACAGATAAAAAATGATCCATTCCAAGATCTTGAGCAATATGTGTGTGTGTGTGTGTGTGTGTGTGTAATTAAATACAAGTCAGTAAAGTGAAATGAGTGAAGTTCAAATTAGGAAGAACTAACTGCTATATTAACAAAACCCACATCTCAGTGAATTATTACAATAAATATACATTTCTCATTGCCATTACAGTCCAATGGAGCACTTAGGTGTGTGCATTTGATGATGAGAGGGAGACAAGTCCTGCTCTGTGCCATTAAATCTGGGGCTCAAGCTTTTTCATTTACTTGCTCCACCATCCCTTAGGGCCACTGGGTTGCCTACATTCATCAGGACTGAAATTAGAGAACTGACTTGCAAAGATCTTATGAGCCCAAGCTTAAAAGATGGTACATCACTTGTGTACACTTTCCATTGGTTAGGACTCAGTCTCTTGGCACATCTAACTGAGTTGGTCATGAGAAATATAATCTAACTGTGTGCCACAGAAAAAAAGAAAGCGTGAGTTTCAGGAGCTCTCTCTGCTATAAGTATATATTAGGTTATAAGATAGAACTCGCAGAATTTGGAAAGACGATTGCAGAGAGTGATAAAGTGATCTGAGTTTAATTAGGCAATGTCTAAATGTGATTGATGGAACAGAGAAATGTGAACCACTTAATTGCATTACTAAAGAAATTCTGTGTTCATATAGTGTGGAGTTTGAGGAGGAATGAGAAAGAGTAATACAGTTATTGAGTCTAGAGATGGAGGAATTATCACTACTCCAGCACTGGCTGGCTGGGGGTACTCTGCTTATTCATGAACTAATCATTTACTAAGTGATTGCCATTTTCCATGCACTGTTCTTGATACTGGAATAGAAACTAGTTACCCTTCTGCTAGCCAGGTGTATCCCTAGAATGCAGTATATTTCTAACAGGTACTCATGGCTTGTAAATCCAAACCTTTATAGTACTCCATTTGATTCATTTTGCTCTGACTCTCTACTAACCAAGTGCCTTCTAATTCTTTCTGGACTGTCTTTGATCTCAGAAAGAAAAAACACTGATCCTAGCATAAGTCTTCTAATTCCCTATGATTCCAGCAACCTCCTTCTTTCTTTCCTCCTCTTCTTTTCCCTCCTTCTCCTCCCCCTTTGTTGCCATCACCATTGTCATGCTCATCATTACTGCCACCATTCATTTGTTAAGAACTAGGTTTTATGTTAAGTATTTTATGTAGTTCTTTCAATCTTCATCTCAATTGCATTTTACAGATGCAAATGCAGAATCTCAGAGAAATTCAGTAACACCCTAATAGCTAATGAGCCTGGATCATAACCCATTTATGCTTGCCTCATATGGCAGCTTCTTCCTACCATTAAAAAGGAGTAAATCTACATCTGGTTTTATAGATCAGTTCCTTGAGAATTTAATAAAAATGGGTTGCTTCTTTAAATTAATGATATCATGAGTATATTTAAAATCAACTTACTGGTTTCAGAATACTCAGGACCCTAGACCTGGAGAAACTCCTTAAAGGTTATTTGATCCTCTGAGGTCTTGCCAGGGCAGTTGATTGACCATCTTCCTCTGACATCCCTGGAGTGAGTGAGTGAGTGAGTGAGTGAGAGACAGAGGTGGAAAGAGAGATATCCCATTACTGATGCACTCTCCAAATGCCAGTGAAAGCTGAGGCTAGACCAAAACCAAAACCAGGAGCTTGAACTCAATCCAAGTCTTCAAAATGGGAGAATGACAGGACCCCAATTATTTGAGCTATCACTGCTGCCTCCCAGGGTCTGCACTGGCAGGAAGCTGGAGTCAGGAGCATGAGCTGGGTGTTGAATGCAGGTGTTCTGATGTGGGATATGGACATCTTGAGTGCTACCTTAACTGTAGAGTAAACGCCTGTTCCTGACATCCCTAATTTTGATCTTTTACTTCCTCATTGATAGCCCAATAATTTCAAAAAATAATCTACTTACCAGGAAAAATTGTTAAATATTGTTATTTTGTAATAAGAAAAAAAAAGCCATTCTCACAAATAAAGCCCACACCTTAGATACAAAATTTAGTAAGGTTATCAGATAAAACTTATATTTCAGTTCTTTAACAAAAACCGTACTGTGTAGTCACAATTACTGAGCCAAGATACAATCTGAAAAATATGTATTTGACTTAAAGTGTATTGATAGGAATAAATCAAAGTAAATATGTTTTCTTCTAATGGCAATTTTATTTTCCCACAGTGGGAATTTAAGATTGCTTCAATAGCTTCTAAGTTAGCAAGTAGGAAAAGCACTTAAATGGTGATAAAATGCACTACAAATGTTTAACTATCATGCAAAAGATGACCAGGAAAAGAAAA
Organism: Oryctolagus cuniculus; assembly: GCF_964237555.1. Classification (NCBI taxonomy): domain Eukaryota; kingdom Metazoa; phylum Chordata; class Mammalia; order Lagomorpha; family Leporidae; genus Oryctolagus; species Oryctolagus cuniculus. The sequence goes on along the minus strand of NC_091435.1, from coordinate 62,692,453 downwards.
ATTCTGCATTTGTCACAGTAAACCATGCACACTTCTGTCATTTCACACTGATGTTTCTAACCAATGTACCACAGTCAAAAGCATCTACTTCATTTGCATTTTCATGTATTACATATCTTAACTAAAACTAACCCTTGCAGAATGGATCATTCCATTTTTTTCACAATATTTCTGACCCTTTTGTGGGGAGCAAACCGGACTAGACTGAGTTACTGGAATTAAGACTTATTCTATGCATCTGCTCTCCCACAATATGGCGCTGGGAGAGAAGTAAACAGCTTCCGCACAGCTGCCTCCAGTTCAACCAATAAACTGTAGGACTTGCTCCTGATTGGAGGAGAGCAGCGTACTCGGCGTGTGGGCAGCCAAGTTGGGATTGGCGGAGGAGGACTATAAAGGAGGAGAGAGACGGCATGCACCAGGAACATCTAAGGGGAACATCTGGCTGAAGGAACACCCGTGCAGCCCCCGAGAAAGCCGGCCGGCGGTGTGCCGCTCCCCTGCGGAAGTGGGGAATGTGGCCAGGGGGAACTGCCCTTCCACGGAGGTGGAAGGGATAGTAGCCAACCCGGGAAGAACCAGCAGCAAACCCGGGGAGGGCCGAGCAGACAGAAAGAACAGCGCAGGGTCCTGTGTCGTTCCTCCACGAAGAGGGGGAGCGACATAGTGGTGCCGTGACTCGGATATGAAGCCTAGGCAGGGTTCTGTGTCGTTCCCCCATGAAGACGGGGAGCGACACCTTTGCATTTTATGTTGTCATTTTTGCTGGTTCTTCACTTCTGAATTACATCATTGTCATGTTAAGGAAGGTATAAAGACGTAGGTCAAAGTGTGTCTTTATGAAATCGCTGTAGGAATACTGGATAAAACGCATGAATAAATAAAATGGTTTTCTGATATTGTGTATGTTGATGATGACAGTAACCACACTATTGTTCTTGGGAGAAGTGCCACAGTAGATGTGTGATTTGGGAGGCAATGTTGTCCTCTGGCAAACAATAAAAACCTGATCGCCCACCATTTTTAAGTGAATCACAAATAAGCCAAACTTCTTCATAGTAAATGTATGATGATTATCTAATTCAATGTCTATATCTATAGAGTGGACAGCTACAAGCTTGCCTAGCTGTGCCTGTCAACTTATCAATATTCTAGTGCTTTCATGTGAAAACTATAAATCCTACTCTGAGAAAGTAGAGGAAAAATGCCTAGGAGTGAAGATACCTGATTGTACCCCAGGTTCAACTCCAGGACTCTGGGAAATTCACCTCACCTTCTGAAATCAAGTTTTGTCTTTTTTATTAGAAGATTAAAAATTTTAATTTATTTGAAAGATGGTGGGGGGAGGGGAGAAGAGAGAGAAAGAGAGAGAAATATCTTCCATCACTGGTTCACTTCCCAATGCCAACAGTAGTCGGGACTGGGACAGGCCCAAGCCAGGAGCACAGAATTCAATGCCATATGAGTGACAGATACTTGAACCATACCTGCTGTCTCCAAGGGTGCACATTAGCAGGAAACTGGCATTGGCAGTGCAACTGAGACTTGAACCAGGCACTCTAATATGGGATGCAGGTGTTCTAAGAGGTGTCTTAACCGCTGTGCCCAATTCCCATCCTGAATGGTTTAAGTTTTTAATTTGTAAAATTAAGAAATTGGACTAAATCTACAGGACCCCCTCCAGATTTAAAATCTAGCAGTCCTACTCCATTATGGAGAGAAAAACCTTCCTTTTGAAAATTGATTAATAATATCACATGAAGTGATATTTATAAGATAATTGCAATCCATACGGTTGTCATACTTGTGTAGCAGATAGTGTTCTCAGTAAAACTGATTGCATTTCTTTCTGTCCTGTCACCAGTTTAAACCTGAGCCTACACTGATATGCCTCCAGGCTAGAGACAAATTCAATCTGTGATTACTGGGACTCCCTACTCCCCATCCGTAAAAGTGTTCATGCAAAATTTCCAGACTCTATTGGAATTACAAAATTCTTGGAAAGCCATTCTAGGCATCCTAAAGCCAATCCTAGTCTCTACCGAAAGTTGTGGCAGTCCCTGCAGACCTTTAATCTCAGGGATTCTGATGATTTGGTGGCACCACTGGGGCAATGCAAGTGTGGGAAAGGCTGATTGTGTCTGTGCTTGGGACTCAGCCCTGCTAAGTACCCCAGTCCAGCACCATTTACCCCAGCATTCTGTTCTCCTTCTAGCTCTGACCCGTGCCAGGCTAGAGAACAACCCTCTTGCAACCTGCTAGGTTCTTTCTTTTCTCCTGTCCCTCTCTAGAATAACTTGTGTCAACTCTTTGCTAAGTTTAGATTTTATACAATAGAAAGAGAATTTACCTTGTGTAGCTTCTCTTTGGCTTTATAAATCCCTCTGAAGGGTAGAAATGCAAATTCTTGAAAATGCACAGGCAAAAACACAAGCAATATTTTAACAAATCATTCTGCTACACTATCAAGTAATTAAAATATAATCATGTTTAAGGGGAGATACATTTTTATCTGTTTTTTTGTAATTTTTAAGAATAAAAGCTTTTATTGAGATATAATTTCTATGCCACACAATTAACCTGTTTACTATGGTTGGATTTATTTTTAATCGTAATTTGAATAAAGGCAAGTTTAATTGGAGGGTATAGCTGGTGAAATTTATAGATATTTTAAAGGAGACTTCTGAGTACCTTAAAAAGGCTTAAGAGGTTAATGGTGCTGGCACTGCTGTTGGGTAAAATTTCAATAAAATATTTCATATTATGGGAAGTTACAGGGCACATAATAACATAAAAAGGTTTTATACTATACTGTTCATTAAAAAGGACAGACTACAAAATTATAGATAGAATATGACCACACCTGTAAGAAAATTTAAATAAAGAGGAAGAATAAAATGGATAGGTTTGGATGTTAAGGTTTCAGGTAACTATTTCATTTCCTACCTTTATAGACTATTATATTCCTTGATTAGTATGTGTACTTTTTAAAAATGATTTATTTATTTATTTGAAAAGCAGAGGCAGAGAGAGAGAGAGGTCTTCCATCTGCTGGTTCACTACCCAGTTGGCCACAACTGCTGGAGCTGTGCCGATGCGAAGCCAGGAGCCAGGAGCTTCTTCCAGGGCTCCCACATGGGTGCAGGGGCCCAAGGACTTGGACCATCTTCTACTGCTTTCCCAGGCCATAGCAGAGAGCTGGATCAGAAGAGGAGCAGCTGGGACTAGAACTGGCACCCATATGGAATGCTGGCACTGCAGGCAGCGGCTCCACCCATTAAACCACAGCGCCAGCCCCAATCATAAACTCTTTAATAACATACTTTGACATAGCTGTTATTTAATATAAATAAATTTATTTTTATTTTACAAATTATTTTTAAACAAAGCTATGAAAATTCAGAGGGAAAAAATATCACTGGGATTGACATTGTGACATAGTGGGTTTGAACCACAGCTTGGGAGAGCTCTAGTCCACATCAGAGTGCCAGTTCAAATCCCAGCTGCTCGGCTTACAATCTGGCTTCCTGCATGCATCCTAGGAGGCAATGGATGATAGCCCAAGTGCTGGGGATCCTGCCACTCATGTGGTAGACTTAGATAGTTCTCCGGGCTCTGGTTTCAGCCTGGCCCAGCCCTCACAGTTGCTAGCACTTGGGGGCTGAACCAGCAGTTGGAGAATCTCTCTCCCTTTCTCTCTCTATTCCTTTCAGGTACATGAAAATAAATAAATGAACATTAACAAAGAATGAAAAATATATATCAGCTATTTTACTTAGCAGTAATAGCTTATTTTATCAGAATCATTAAGTTAAATTATCATCGGATGGGGCCAGTATTGTGGCATAGCAGGTTAAGCCACTGCCTGAGACACTGGCATCCCATGTGGGCTCCAGTTTGAGTCCCAGCTGCTCCACTTCCAATCCAACTCCCTGCTAATGTGCATGGGAAAGCAATGGAAAATGGCTCAAGTGCTTGGTCCCCTGCACCCAAGTGGGAGACCTGGAAGAAGCTTCTGTCTGGGTCAACCTTAGCCATTGTAGCCATTTGGGGAAAGAACCAATGGATGAAATATCTCTCTGTCTCTCCCTTTCTCTTTGTGTAACTGCCTTTCAAATAAATAAATAAACTTTTTTTCTAAAAAATTATGGGTTGTCTTTTTTGTACATAAAGAATTTTAAAATAACTACTTTGAAGTTTATCTGAATTCCTAGTACTCTGAAACCACTTGGTGAGGCAGTATTTTTTAGTGTCAAAGCCTGGACAAGCATTTGAAAGATGCTTGAATGTCGTAAGCTCTGTGTGATGTTACCGCAAAGAAGAAATAAGAGTACAGAGTAGATCACAGAGGCCCAGAGCACTGGAATATATAACTGCTGCCTTCGGCACAGTCTGGCTCCAGATCCTGATATGTAACAAAATTTCTGGCATGAGAGATTCTATCATTTCTCTCGAGGCTCAGCTGGAGTCCAGATTCCTTATGGAAGTCTCCCCAGATACCCTAGCCCGCAGTGCTCTGTTGACAGTTGCAACAGGCACCTCCGACCTTGTCCCATCCCCTTGATCTACCGCTGATTGCAGCTGCAGCTCTGGTGGGAGGGCCCCTGCAGACTCAGACACAGCCTTGGCAGTGGTGAGCGCCCCATCTCACCCCAATACCACGGAATTCACTGGCCCCTGGACAAGCCCAGCCTGGAAGTTGAGGGGAGCTGTTGTTCCTGGGAAGAACCCTTCGTCGATGGTGTGTGAGAACCAGTGGATAAATACTTGCACTTCCCGCTTTCCAGGTGGGCACTTCTATTCCAGGTGCTGCCTTGAAAGGAACCCCTATCCCTATAGTAGTGACCTCTCACAGGCCCTAATGTATTTGACTTTTCATCTTTTTTCTTTTTCTTTTTCTTTTTTTAACATTCTTTCTACTCCCTTACTCCTGGGATCACCTCCAAAATAAACGGCCTGACCCAAGTCCTTATCTCTGGTTTTGCTTTGGGATAAACCCAAACTAAGACAACAATTACATACTACTTTGCATGCTTTTGTGTTTTAGTTAAGTCAGTCTTTCAAAGTCTTCCTGGTGTATGTCTTGCTTCCACAACTAGACTTTAGTCTCCTGAGGACGGCAAGAATTTCTTATAGACTGTATCATCTCCAATAGTACCCTGAGTACCGCCTCACACATGGTAGATTTCTGTTAGTAAATATTTGTTAAGTAACAAGCTCAAGATGGTACATGGAGATACTGTCAAGCCTTCTGAGAATTCTGGTCACCTAATACCCAGATTCTTGTAAAACTCTGTGTGTTCATCTCTATCAGTCTATGGAATGGACATTTGACCTTCTTTACCCAGCATCTGAACTCTTCACTTGTAAAAGGGTAACCCTCTACTTAAGTACTGAAAATGCCTGCAACTTCTTCCTTTGCAGCTAAGTCATTCAGTCCACCGATCAGATTCTCCCACTCTAGACTGCGAGTCCACATCAGGCTGTGCAGAAGCAGGGAGCACTCAGAGTCCATCCTGGCATGCAATGATGGTAGCTGCACTGATAGTCACTTCATAAATCAGTTTTGAAACTAAAAAATTAAGTTCCTTTTCTGAGTAACTCACCCAGAGTGGCAGTTTATTGTTACCAGTAAGAACTTTTTTCTATTCCAAATGTTCAGTCCTGAGGCTAACTATTGGGGTCGCTAGTGGGAAATGTATAGCCAGCTTGAAGAGAATGAGGGAGATGCAGTCTCCTGGGGAATTCTAATACGTCTCATGAAGGGGTGCGTCATGCCAAGCACAACTCACCAGGAGTCTCCTTGGTCCTCACACAGCACAGTGCAGGATTCTGGGGGTGTGGGATGCTGGCCAAGAGGCAAGAAGTACAGAGAGCCATCTTTTTTGGTAAGTATGGAAAATGTGTTGAAAGCCAAAAGAATGGGCTAGGGAGGAACACCTTGTAAGGTTACCATTTCCTACTGAGCCACTGGAATTGCTTTCAGATAATTCACACACACACACACACACACACACACACAAACAGATATTCCTACTCCCTCAGCAAAGGCAATATTTCCAATTCAAAAGATAATTGACTATTAACATATCTACCATCTATAAACTAAAAATAAAAGTCTTGTTAGCAGAGTAGATTCATTCACATATTAAAAAGAATGACCTCTTTAGTGAAAATTGTAAGTCATAAAAGACCTACAAAGGCTAAGCCATTATGGACACCATACACTTTATCAGTAATCTTAAGACAAAGTAAAACTATATTTAAATTAATTTCTTTTACGCATATGACTCAATTCCTCTAAATCCCCAGGCTTCTAAAACAGACCTGGTATTTTTTTTTAAAGATATATCTATTAACTTGAGAGGTAGAGTTACAGACAGCCAGAGGGAGAGACAGAGAGCGAGGTCTTCCATCTGCTGGTTCACTCCCCAAATGGCCTTAATGACACTGAGCTAGGCAGATCGGATACCAGAAGTCAGGAGCTTCTTCTGGGTCTCCCAAGTGCTTGGGCCATCTTCTTTCCCAGGCCATAGCAGAGAGCTAGATGGGAAGAGGCGCATCCAGGACACAAACTGTAGTCCATATGGGATGCGGGCACCACAGTCCAAGGTTTAACCCACTGTGCCTCAGTGCCAGCCCCCAGGTCTGGTATTTTCAGAGTTTACAAATATATTAAGATCAATGTTTGGGTTTTGAAATGGTTAGTGTTTATTAACTATAACCAGTGAGTAATTAATAATTAACTAATAATTAGCATATTATTTAAGAAAAATGTTAAGTCTTAACTATACCATGTGATACACCAAAATTGAAATCGTAAAGCAACTAGGTCTGGGTAGTAAAACATAGGAGAGAGGCATGTGTGATGCCAGGATGGGGAATGACAATATAAGAAGAAGAAAAGAATTGATTACATATTAACACATGGTCAAGATACTTGACTATATAAGATATAAAACTTCACAAATCTATCCTAAACAAATCTATCCTAAAACTAAAAGGAAGATAACAAAAAACATTTTTAGAAAATATGAGAAATTGCTTAATGTAAAGAACTTTTAAAATTTTAAGTAAAAATATTTGTCCCAATTTTTTAAAAGCAGGCTGCATATCAATACTTAACATCAAAAGGAATGATGAAACTGACAAATATGAAAATATGCACACTAGATACTAAAAATAAAATACAAATGAAACTAAGTAGTATTTTCAACAACTAAATTGGCTATTTTTTCCCTAAACCGTTTTGTTGTTAAGTATGCATTGAAATGCTATTCTCATGTTGGAGTGCAAATTAGTGCATGATTTCTGGAAGAAAATTTGGCAGGAGTTTCCAAAAAACAGAAATATTTGTTTTGATCTAGTTCATACTCTTGTAAATTTCTTTTCAGGAAACAATGAGATGAGCATAAATATTTAGAAGAATATTTATCTTAATGCTGTTTTAAATGCAAAAATGTAAATCATAATAAATATCCAAACAAGTTGATAAATTATTAATGGCTTACCTATCGACTAGAATATTATTCAGCCAATAAAATCATACTTTTCAGAGTATTTAAAGATCTAGAAAAATGACCACAGCATTACATTGCATAGGAAAAGCAGGATAAAACTATGCATATAGTTTTTTTCTGATTTAAGTTTTAACAGTGTTCACAGGAAATTATTACATGGAAATAGCCAGTCAGTTTTTTCTTTGGTTAATAAGAATTTGAGTAATCTTTATTACTTTTTGTGTTCCTTGAATAATTCTAAAATTAATTATAATATTTGAAAAATCAAATCTTGTTATTAAAAGAGTGATTCTTCAATTTTTTTTGCCACATGAAGTAACACATTTAGTAGTGTGATCTTCTTTCATCTGTACTAAGGAAGTAGGAAAAAATATTCATTTAGTCCATTTTAAGAACTTTAGAATTAGATAGAACAGGTGTTAATGATCCCAGTTAGAAGAGGAAGAAATTGAAGATTAGAGAGACTAAGTAATTTGCCAGTATTCAGTTATTTCAACAAGCATATTTTATTTTTTGAGCATATAGTAATTACTGTGAATTGGGTTAGACATTTAAGCATTAGGAATAAAAGATTAAAAATTGTTCCCAAATGTTTGCAATCTTATAGTAGGTGACATTATTCTGAAAATTGATATTTTCTCTTAGTGAACAAGTGCTGGCAGAGGTATACAGTGGAAACTACAGGGAAAATATTAGTTTGATCCACTTAAAATTGCTAATCTTCAACTATACTTGAACTGCAAAAATGGCTTTTTTATATATTCTAATATAACTAAACCAAAATGGTGAAAATGGATAAATTGAAAATTGCTGAGAAATGAGGAAATTACTAGGTGCAATTCTGTTCATCAATCAGGGTCTAGTCGAGAGATTAAAAAAACAAAAAACCCAGTAAACTGGCCAGAGACTTTGTTTTTTTTATAAAGATTTATTTATTTATTTGAAGGAGTTACACAGAGAAAGGAGAGGCAGAGAGAGAGAGAGAAGTCTTCCATCCGATGGTTCACTCCCCAGTTGGCCCCAATGTCCGGAGCTGTGCTGATCTGAAGCCAGGAGCCAGGAGCTTCTTCCGGGTCTCTCATGCGGGTGCAGGGGCCCAAGGACTTGGGCCATCTTCTACTGCCTTCCCAGGCCATAACAGAGAGCTGGATAGGAAGTGGAGCAGCAGGGTCTCAAACCAACACCCATATGGTATGCCGGTGCTTCAGGCATTAACCGACTGCGCCACAGCGCCGGCCCCCAGAGACATTTAATATAAGAAATTATTAACTATGGTCGGGGCTTTCATTAATGTAGGATTGTCTAGTGAAAAAGAAAGAGACTCTATGGAATATAGAAATAGCAGATCTAAGAATCAGCACTGAGCTAGACATGCATAGAAGAACTCCATATCCCATCCTCCCTGTTCTGACAGGCAGCCCCTGTTGAAGAGGGTCCAGCCATGACGCTGAATGGCAGAGAACTTCTTGTGCTGGAAGTGCTGGAAGCACACCCTCTAAGAACAAACAGCCCAAGCCAGTGCTGACTGCCCCTTGCTGTTGATGACCCTGCCATCCGGTGTGCTGCACACCAGCGGCTTGGTGCTTGGAAAGCCTTGTGCGTTGGAGAAGCCACACCTTGCAGCAGGCTGCTGCTGGAGCATACCAGCAGGAACTGGAAGGAAAATCCCTTCTTCCTGCAACGTCTTTCCACTGCCCTCTATTGACATGGTTCAGCATTGTGTTGCCTGGAAAATACAAATTGTCTGAAAGGCCAGCTGCATTTTCACACAGCAGGCAATGAAGAGTGAATTTGGATCTGAAACAATGAGAGTCTTCCCGCCAGCAGTAATAATATGAGTGAAGACGTGTGGGAAGGACTTCTATACCTGGCAACATGATGGACTAGACAGCCAAAATGACACTCCCACTATCAAACATGCTAACCAAAAAATAAAATATCCCAGATTAAAGAAAATTAGGGAACTTGTGTTCAAGTGCATCAGTGAGAAGGAAGAAAGTGAGAATACTTAGATGTCAAAAGTAAGTGAAATCGTGAACTTGAACACTGCAGATGTCTTTTGTTTTGGTTGCAACTGCCAAATATTCTAAACTGGAACTTCACTTTGCAGGGTCTGTTGGAGTACAGGTGACAAAAGAGTAATCCCAAGGTCCTCTCAAATTTGGGAGCCTGATTTTGAGACCTTCTTACATTTCATTATGATGTAGAATATTTGGTATGAAAGTACACTAGACACTGAGGGTGAATTTGTACACTTAGGCAGGGTGACAGTGAATCCTCCCTTCTCCCCATTTTCTAAAGGAATCTCAAAGAAAATCGCAATGGTTATACTTTGGCATTAATTGAAGGAAGGAAATACCACAAGCCAAACCCTAGAACATTTTAGCCTGAATTTACAATACCCACATGGTTTGAAACCTTCAAGGTAAAAATTAAATTGAAAGGGGTGCCAGGTTGATGGTGATCCTGAAAGGTATGGGAAAGCAAGCAGACCTTCTCAGAAGAAAGACGACTCCAGTCAAGGTTTCAAGAAATTCTCCAAATAAATGCCAAGAATTAGCAAATCACCTCAAAAACAATAAAATACACAGGGAAACTGGCTACAATGAGCAAGAACCAGCAGAAGTAATAAACCCACAAAGGCTTCAACTATTTGGATTATCAACATAATTGGTACATTTAAGTTATCTTTAAAAAATAAAAGGCCAAACCAAGATGATTTGAAAATCAATCATATAGACCCTCCAAAAATGAAACATATAATACTTGAAAAAAATTATTAGGTTGATTTAATACAGATTAGACATTGTTGAAGTCAAAAATAGTGAACTGGAAGATAGAAATGAATATTACACAGAACATAGAGTGGAAAGATAAAGAGACAGAAAATATACACTGAGTGAGAAGATTTCACATATACCAAATTGGAATTCCCATAAGAGATAAGAGACAATGGAGTAGGAGCAACACCAAAGGGTTAATAGTAGAGAACTAATATAAACTTGGTTGTAATAACTCAAATTAGAATTCTTGGCAGGTGACAGTTGTTAAATGAATAGATGGATAAATAAATATTTTAATTGTAGAATGAGGGAAACTGGATGGATACTAGATGATGAATATTCATGGAATCATTGCTATTGAATCAGTCCTCTATATTGCCACGTGTATTGTGTTTCTAAAACACAAATATGCTTTCATAAATCCCCAAATTACAAACTTGCAATGGTTTCTATTTTATTTATCATGCATTTGGATGTCCTGTGGTGACATGTAAGGCTTTTTATACCATGATCCCATCTTCTTTGTCTGGTCTTATTTCTTTCCTTAATGTAATGCAGCAATCATAGACACAATCCTTTTATTAATTTAATTATTTTGCCTCATTTCCCCATACTTCCTCATGTAGTCTTCTTTTGTGAGCTTCTTTTTCTGTTCTCTCGTGGCGTTTACATTTCCCTCTAATCTACTATCACATTTAATTTAACCAGGTTTAGATTTTTTAAAAAATGTATTTATTTATTTGAAAGAGTTACAGAGAGAGGGGAAGAGAGACAGCGAAAGAGATCTTCCATCTGCTGGTTCACTCCCCAGATGACCCCGATGGCTATCACTGGACCAGACTGAAACCAGGAGCCAGGAGTGTCATCCAGGTCTCCTACATGGGTAGCAGGGGCCCAAACATTTGGACCATCTTCTGCTGCATCCTTGGCCACTTGCAGGGAGCTGGATCGTAAGTAGAGCAGCAGGGACACTAACTGGCACCCTTATGGGATGCCAGCATTGCGGGCAGTGGCTTTAGCAGGTGTGCCACATCGTTGGCCCCAAGTTTAGATGTCTTACCAATTGATCCTTAATAAACAGAAGCTCTTTGAGGAAAAGGACTGTCATATTCTTTTTTTGTCCCAACTTCTAGCTCAATGTTTTCAATATGGTTCTTACTAAGTTAACGTTTACTGATAATCCATTGTCCAAAATCTCAGTTTCACTCATAAGACAAATTAGAATTTTATAAAGGAAGACACTGTTCTTTGGTCTAGGAAAATAGCACCAATCTGGATTTACAAATATGAGTCTTTTTTGTCCACAAAGGGAACAATCCAAGTGTAAATTCAGCTGGGAAAGGATTATCATTTTCATGTCCAAAAGAAACTGTGCTCGTCAAAAACAATTATAAAATAATTGGAGGTTATACTTAGCCGCTAGCTCAACAGTGCAAGTATACTGTTAATTTTGCAGGTTAACATTATGACCTCAGATGTGAGTTTGCAAATGGATTAATCTGCACTATAAATAAAATCCTAAGAATGTGTTGGAAAATTGCTACAAGGTGTACTGGGACAGAGACATGATAACATCATTAAAATCTACCAACAGACTAGACATTCTGCTGTTTGATAGGCCTAATAAAATTGTGGTGCTTATTGGTATACCTGTTTTGTTAAGGATGACTATTACAAGAAATACACAGAAGGCAAGCAAATATGTAGGTCAGATTAAGGAGCCAAAGGAAAATTGACATTTAAGGAACATCAAAGTACTGCAAATTATCATCTCAATTATTCTATTTAATTATCAGTTTGGGTTTAAGGATTCACACTAAGTTAAATATCTAAAGGAATAGCATTTATCATATTTGTATTAGTTCCAAATATAATATTCTTGCAAGTAACAAAAGGTTTTTTTTTTCTTCTTGGCATGATGAATTGATACAAATCACACAAGATCATGTTTTTCCACATTTTATCCACACAAGCAAAAGGGAAGGACATGATACAAAGAGTAATATGTAATATGAGTAACATGGTTCATTACACTATAGCTTGTGCAGTCTGAAAGGTAGACAGACACCACTCATGTCACATTGAGAATCACTGTGATGGGGCATGTTAGCAGTGACACTTAGATCTTCTCCATGCAGCTTTCTTGAAGACTCGGACCCTTCACAATGATGGAGAGATAGACCTTTACTCAAGGAATAATGCCTTAGATACTTGCACCAGGTATTCGACCCAGAGACTGCGGTAATGGCCACAAAAGCTAAACATCATACAGTATGAGGCCACCGCTGAGGGGCATTAACTGTAAACTTTGTGTGTTTGATAAGCAGTCATAGAACGTTGAGACGAGGGATCACCTGGTTTGGGGAAGAGGAAGAGATAGAAAAATAACTGACTAGAGGCTCTTAACAGCTTTCTAATTCTCAGCCTATTCCAGGTGCGAATTCTGCAGTTTCCTTGGATTTAATCTTCACTTAAGCTTTCTCGAGTGTATTTCTGTTTCTTAGAATCAAGTGGTCTTTGAACATCAGAAGAGAACATTAAAAAAAAACCTGAGGGGCCGGCACTGTGACGCAGTGGGTTAAAGCCCTAGCCTGCAGCACCCACATCCCATATGAGCACTGGTTCCTGACCTGGCTGCTCCGCTTTTGATCCAGCTCCCTGCTAATGCACCTGGGAAAGCAGCAGTGGGCCCTGCACCCATGTAGGAGACCTGAAGGAAGGTGCTGGCTCCTGGCTTCAGATCAGCTCAGCTCAGCTCTGCCCATTGTGGCCATTTTGGGATGAACCAGCAGATGGAAGTCTTTCTCTCTCTTTCTCTCTCTCTCTGTCTCTGTCTCTCTCTCTCTTTTTAAGAAGATTTATTTATTTACTTGAAAGTCAGAGTTACACAGAGAGAGGAGAGGCAGAGAGAGAGAAAGAAAGAGGGTCTTCCATCTGCTGGTTTACTCCCCCGTTGGCCGCAACTGCCGGAGTTGTGCCAATCTGAAGCCAGGAGCCAGGAGCTTCTTCTGGGTCTCCCACGCGGGTGCAGGGTCCCAAGGACTTGGGCCACCTTCTACAGCTTTTTCAGGCCATAGCAGAAAGCTGGATCAGAAGAAAAGCACCCGGGATTTGAACTGGCATTCATATGGGATGACGGTACTGTAGGTGGCCACTTTACTCTGGCCCCCTCTCTGTAACTCTTTCAAATAAATAAAATAAATCTTTAAAAAAAACCCTGAATTAATAAATGCTCATATAGTTTAATGTTTTAATATCTGTCTGGTATGAGAAATATGTAGCTTTTCCTATAAAATACTGTCACTACACCAAGGTTACCAAATATTTTCCGAGTGTTTATTATCTAGTGAAGTATAGAAAATGAGGATTTTGAATTTGTGCTACTCCTTACTTTAGACCCTCTTTCAGGGCGGCGTTTTCTAGGGACTGACACTTTTCTCCCAAGGGCCAGATGTAAGAATTTTAGGCTTTCTGGGTGTTGGTCTCTTGCAGCATCTCAGCTGTGCCATTGGGTGTGGAAGGCGTCTGGAGGCAGAACACAAGTGAGTGAGTTGAGTTCCAGTGGAACAGACAGTGGGATAAGGTTGACCCTTGGCTCTAGCTTGCTGACCCCTGAACTTAGCAGTTGTAAATCTTGGGGCCTAACCAACTCCAAATTTTAGTGTTAGTTTCTCCAGTGGTTCCTGGGACTTTGGAAATATATTCGGTCTTCTTCAGACCCATGTTGTCATGTTATAAAATGAGGATGTGATAATAATTCTGCTTATCCACATAGAATTGATAAGGAGTATTTAATTAATCAGATCAAATGAGATTAGCTATAATAAAATAGTAAATAGAGTGCCCAGCACAGCATTTATTCAACAAACATTGCCTTTGTCAGACTTTATTCTAAGCACTGGTGAGATATCAGGGAAAGAAAAAACAAACAAAAATAGTAATGAGTGCTGTTGTGATGTGAGAGGTGGATGGAACGTTGGAGAGAAGTTCATAATCTCTATACCTTTCAATGACCAATCATCTACTAAATAGGAAGCTTTAGAAAAATGTAAAGCACTGATAAATTAAATTAACTGCCACGCACTATAAATAGCCCTACAACAAGAAGGGGGGGGGATAAATCATGGTGTAATTGCTAAGAAATGTAATTTAGCATGGTCTAATATATGAAAGATGTACTTACTGTTAGGAAAGTATGTTATTCGCTTCTTTGTTAACATAAAAAACCTACAATTCCAACTGGCAGTTTAGATTCATTCCGTCCTGAACAAAGGCTCTGGCCACCTATTCTAGAGTCTAGGTAGCTTTAGTTAGGTTTCTTATAAAATATTGACTGGTGATACTGTAGATATAAAAGAATCAGGAAGACACAGGTCCCTCTTCTGTGTTTTTCCCAGAAAAAAATCAAGGGTCAAATGGCTGAGAGAGCAGAGTCTTGTATCATTATTCTCTTAACACAGTCTGAAGTTATCTTCCAGATTGCAGATATGGAGTTTGGGAAGGAGTTAGCCCTGTCCCTTGGAACAGCGAGCCTGAGTCCAGGAAATCCTGGCCCTGTATGCTCCAAGCTGTGGGGCTCTGGAACTTCAGTCTGTTTGTCCGGCACTGCTGTGAGAGTCCAGGTCCCTGGAGTCAAGGAATTCCTTTTTGTCTCTGGAACATGGAAGAAGGAGTCGGGGGAGGAGGAGGAGAAAAGGAGGGAAAACATTTCTCTTTTTGTGAAAGAAACAAATTAAGTTAAAAGGTTTTATTTGTATTTTTATTCGTCTGTCCTGATGATGAATCCTTAGAGCTAGGCTGTGGTCAGCCCTAAACCCTCCACCTGAGGCCCTGACCTGGCAACTGTTGGGAAAGGCTCTGAAAGGCTTTGCTGCCTGATTCTTTCTTTTCCACCTGGAAACACAAATTGCTCTCAAAAGAGGTCTCTGGTAAGTGAGGCCCTAGCCCAATGCACCTGATTGGAAGCAGCTTCATCATCTGGCCTGAAAATCTTAAATGTGGAGTCCTAGACTCTACCAAATCTACTAAATTAGAAGCTCTGACCGGGGTGTGTGTGTGTGTGTGTGTGTGTGTGTCTCACATACAGTGGAATCCAAGAATCTGCATATTTTCTGTAGATTCCCCAGTTGATTGTTAAGCAAAGTAAAGTTAAAGGCTGCTTCCCTTTTCCGAATGCTTTTCTAACTAATCAATGCATTCCCAGGGCACCACTTAATTCTTGCCAGTATAAGGGCCATTGTGTCCAAAGTGCTGCTGTGTTGAGATTGTGTCCTGAACTTCTGGAGAAATGTTCTTAGCTAAAAGATACTAACAGTGGTGGAGTGAGTTCTTAAACCATAATGGTTAGAACTAAGAAGACAGGGCTAAGCTAGAGGCTGTAAATGATTTTTTTTAATTATTTTATTAAAAAAATTATTTTATTTTTTGACCGAGTTACAGAAAGAGAGGGACGCACACAAGGCGAGAGAGAGAGAGAGAGAAAGAGAGAGAGAGAGAGAAACTCATCCAGCGGTTCACTCCCCACACGGCTGCAGCAACTGGAGCTGAGCCAGGCCAAAGCCAGGAGCCCAGGGCTCCATCGGGATCTCCCACATGGGTAGGTAGCAGGGGTCCAAGCACTTGAGCCATCTTCTGCACTTTCCCAGGAGTTGTAACAGAGAGTTGGATCCAAAGTGGAGCAGTGGGAAATCGAACCTGCTCTCATATGGGATGCCAGTATCATAGGCAGTCACTTAACTCACTGTGCCAAAATGCCGGCCTCCTATAAATAGAGTTTTTAACCTGGCTTCCACTGGTTACCACAAAGGGTTCATGGATGGGAAAAATTAACATGTTTATTTTCACTAACTTCTAACTGAAAATTAGCGTTGCTTTCTACTATGAATTGGTAACAAACCTTTAGTGTTAACACTACCTCTGACTCTGTCACCCACAGAAATCACGGATATTTCTGTTGTCACATTTTCGTTGTTACGAATAGCATGAAATACCATTTACATTCATCACAACTTCAAATTACAGTTGTTTTTAGACTTGTCACTAGATTGTTTTTAAAATGTTAATGAGGAAACACAGATATTGCCCTCTCACACACTTATATTTTGATAACTGTAATTTAGTATAATCAGTTGTCTTTGTAATCTTATAGTTTTGTGATAAACATCAAGAAACACTCTGAGAAGTGGTTTGTATGCTTCACCTCTGACAGTATAATTTTTAATTATAGATTATACATTGTGACTTCACTTGGAAAAGAAGTCTATGACACTTAAGAAAATGTTGAGACTGGTGCTGTGGCATAGTGGGTAAAGCTGCCACCTGCAGTTCTGGCATCCCACATGGGTGCCGGTTTGAGTCCTGGCTGCTCCACTTCCCATCCAGTTCTCTGCTGTGGCCTGGGAAAGCAGTAGAAGATGGCCCAAGTGCTTGGGCCCCTGCACCCACGTGGGAGACCCGGAAGAAGCTCCTGGCTCCTGGCTTTGGATCGGCAGCTCCAACCATTATGGCCATCTTGGAAGTGAACCAGCAAATGGAAGACCTCTCTCTCTCTCTCTCTCTCTCTCTTCCTCTTTATAACTCTGCCTTTCAAATAAATAAATAAATCTTTTAAAAAAAAAAAAAAACTTAAGGAAACATAAGAACTTCTGTTCTAAAGGACTTCCAGGCCAGCACGTGGCTCTCGGAACAAAGAGCAATGAACATTTTTTGATTTCCCTTTGCTTGATTATGTGTTCATTGCCCTCAGTGGTACACTGGAGGTTTCCCAAGCACTGGCTACACCTGTCAGATGGAGGATAAAGCCTTCTTCATCCTAGCCTTTGTAAGCAGGGTCATGGTAAGCAACCCTGTAGCCCACAGGCTCTAACCCCCATGGCTCTCACTGCTGACTGTGGTACTGTGTGTCCCATAGCTCTCCTCTGGTCTAGTGGTCAATTCTTTGGTTCTTTATTTGTATCATGATCGTTAATTCAAGAAGTGTACTTAGGCATCTACTATATAAGAAGCATTCTGCTCCTTGTGGAGAGGCATAAAAGAGTTTAAGGTATGTTGACAGGACAGTGGTTCTTGTGTTGGGCTGCTTGATTAAGGGTGAAGTGCATGAGCACAAACGCTTGGGTTCAAATCTTTTTTTTTTTTTTCTGACACTTACTAAGTGACTTTGAGGAAATTGCCCTCTCTGTCTGTGATTTTTCATCTGAAATGGGAAGACAATGCAGCAGTGGACTCAGGACAGTGCTTGGTATATAGCAAGTACATGATAAATGTTTGATGTTATTAAATATTCAGAATTAGAATATTTAAGAGTCCTGACTCAGAATTTCTTGGGGCTTGGCCATGTGTGTTTTATCAAGTTTCTACAAGTGATTTTGAGCAGTGTTTCATTCCATTTTAGACATATTTCCCTAATTGCTCTTTCCTCCTCCATGAACTTTTAGTATCATAGATATATAGCTCTCTATATATCTGTTTATGTACTTTGGCCATTTGAAAGATGGCAAACAATTGTAGTATTTAAGATTTTTGCAAACCTTTCCCACCAAGAACCAATTTTCGCCCTCCCTGTTCACAGCGGGTATTTAAATGTAGCAGGTTCTCACACTTGACTGCACATTAGAATGAGATGATGCTTTGAAAAAATGCTCAGGGACCTGCGCCGTGGCATAGGGGTAAAACTGCCGCCTGCTGCCTGCATCCCATATAGGAACCAGTTCGAGTCCTGGCTGCTCCACTTCCCATCCAGCTCTCTGCTATGGCCTGGGAAACAGTAGAAGGTGGCCCAAGTTCTTGGGCCCCTGCACCCACGTGGGAGACCCGGAAGAAACTCCTGGCTCCTGGCTTTGGACTGGCGCAACGCTGGCCGTTGCGGCCAGTTGGGGAGTGAACCAGCAGATGGAAGACCTCTCTCTGTGTAACTCTGACTTTCAGGTAAATAAATAAATCTTAACAAAAAGAAAAGAAAAAATGCTCATGCCTAGACCATCCCTCCAGAACAGTTAAATTGGAACCTCTAAGGGTAGTCTTTTTAAAGATTCCTCGATTCCACTATGCAGCCAAAGCGAAGGCACACTGCTTTAGGGTTTGAGATTCTCTTACCTAAGATTAAAATCTGTTTGGCAAGCAGAACCTACTGACATGAACATGAACAATGCAGAAATGAAGGGAACAGTGAGTGCTATGTGAGCTCAGAAAAAGGAGCCTCTAATACAGGGTGTTCTGAGGAGGAGGAGCTTTGTGAGCTGGACACAGAATCTGAGCAGAATTTGGAAAAGAGCATAAGAGAGAAATTTCAAATGTGGAAATAACATGATTAAGGGTATAGAAAGAATTCAGAGTGTTTAGGGGATGTAGTGGACTGAGTGGTGGCACTTAAGAGATATGTCCATCTAGAACCCGTAAAGGTGACCCGAGTGGGAAAAGGGGGCTTTGTAAATGTAACTAAGTTTAGGATCTCAAGATGAGAATTAGGGCGGTCCCTAAATCCAATGACAAGTGTCCTGAGAGAATTGAAAGGGGACGAGGGCTATGTGAAGACAGAAACAGAGATAAGATGGATGTGTCTACACCCAAGGAGCTCCATGAGTGGCCAGCAGCCACCAGAAGTTGGAAGAAGCAGTGATGTGTTCCCCTGTGGACTCTAGGAACACAGCCCTGATGACACTGTGATTTCGGACTGCTGGCTCCAGAACTGTAAGCAAACAAATCGTTTTAAGCCACCAAGTTTGTGGTAATTTGTTACGGCAGCACTAGGAAACTAACACTGGGAACAATGAGGAAACCAATCTGATAGAGCAAAGGGATTGTAGTAGGAGTGAAACATAAAATTGGAACTATAGGGTGGGTCCAAACAGGAAAGCTATTGTGTGCGTGGTGTTTTAATCAGGGTTCTCCAGAGAAACAGAACCAATAGGAGATATAAAGAGAAATCTATGTGGGGCTATATGATGGGCATTGGTTTACATGAGAATGTAGGCTCATAGGTCCTGTTAGCAAACTGGAGAATTTGGGGCAGCAGGGGTGTGACTCAGTCCAAGGTCAAAGGCTCCAGAACCCAGAAATCTCCAGTGTCTGAGGGCAGAAGATGAATATCCTGTCTCCAGAAAAGAGAGCAAATTCACCCTTCTGCCTTTTTTGTTGTGTCCGCGCCCTCAATAGATTGGATAATGCCCCTCACATCGGTGAGATTGGACCTTTACTCAGTCTACTGATTCAAATGGCTAAACCTTAACCCAGTCAAGTTGACACATAAAATCAGCTGCCACATGCAGTATTACTGCCTGTAATGAGAGCAGTTAGAGAGTTCAACCTGGTAAAACCAATGTCACTGGCAAATTAATGTAGTAATTGATGTTATCTAGCCAATAGGAAGTAAGTAGAATGAGGGAAATGACCTATAACTATAATAAAATTGCATAAGTAAAGTGAAGGAAACCTGGATTAGTGAGATGGTTTTAGAAAGGAAAAAGAAATTGTTCAAACAATAAAGTTCACAACAAAAAGTCTTGGTATGTGGTCTGTAGGCCCATTAGAAGAGGAATGTTTCACTAATGACTTTAATGTTTGAGCTTAGGCAAATAGGTGTATTACATCTAGAATCAAAAGATACATTAGCTACTGATTTATTTTAATATTTGGTTTATTTTTTCCACAACCTTTTTGAAGTATATTTTCACTTTATTCACATATTTCAAGCATGTAATTCAATAATTTTTAGTAACTTCACTGAGTGGTGCAATCATCACTATAAATCAGTGTTAGAATATTTTTGTTCTTCAAATTACATCCCCTTATGCTCATTTATAGTTAGTTCCAGCTTACATTCCCACCCCCAGGTAGCTACTGGTCTACTCTATAACTTTCTCTCCCCCACCACCTCTCTTTTCTACTTTATATGATGAAATCACAATATAGAATCTCTGTGTCTGACTTATTTCACTTCACACATTTTTTAAATTTATCCACCATGAAGCATGTGCTTATATCCACTTCTTTCCTTGCTGGATAGTATTCCATTGTATTGATAGACCACAGTTTGTCTACTCATTTACCAAATAATGGACATTTGAATTGGTTCCAGAATTTGCTGGCATGAGCAATCTGGTATAAGTCTTCATGTGGACATATGTTTTCATTTCTCTTGGGTAGATACCTCGGAGTAAAACTGCTGAGTTGTGTGGTGGTTTAATGTTTAACTTTTTGAGAAACTTCCCATTTTTTTCTCATTGTGGATGTATAATTTCCATTGTCACCAGCAATGGATGAGGGTTCCTCTGTCCTCCACACAGTTACCGACTTGTGCATGTGAAATCATATCTCATTGTGGTTTTCATTTGCATTAACTTAGCGAATTATGGTGTGGCACAACTTTTGATGACTTATTAGCCATATATGCTTTTCTTTCATGAAATGTTTATGTTTTACCTATGTTTTGGTTTCATTTATATTCTTATTGAATTGTGTAAATTTTTTTTAAAGATTTATATTTATTTGAAAGTCAGAGAGAGAGAAAGAGAGGGAGAAACAGAGAGATCTTCCATCCATTGGTTCACTCCCCAAATGTCCACAATGGCCAGGACTGGACCAGATCAAAGCTGGGAGCTTCTTCCAAGTCTCCCACATGGGTGCAGGAGCCCAAGCACTTGGGCCATCCTCTGATGCCTTTCCGGGCACAGGGAGCTTGACTGGGAGTGAAGCAGGGCAGACTCCAACCAGTGTCCATATGGGATGCTGGCATTGCAGGCGGCAGCTTAACCTGCTATGCCACAGCACCAGCTCCTGAATTGTATAAATTCTTTATAAATCCAGAACATAAGCCCTTTGTTTTGATAAAAGTTTTGCTTTTCTCCCTCCCACGTGTTGCTTGTTGTTTTTTTTTTTAAATGTTCTTATTACTGTATTTTGAAGTACAAGAATTTTGAATTTTTATGAGGTCTTATTCATTATTGATCTTCTTGTATGGATTGTGGTTTTGGGATCATATCTAAAAAATATGTATTTCTCCCAAAGTCTTAAAGTCTCCCAAGTTTTATTCTATAATACTTATTTTTAATTCATATTTAAATTAAAATGCATATGGAGTTAATTTTTACATATAGAGTGAGAAGAGGGCCTAAGTTCATTTCTTTTGTATATGGATATCTGATCCTAACACTAAATTAATTGTCTTGACACCTTTGCCAAAAGTCAAATGATTACAAGTATAAAGATTTATTTCTGGACTGTCAATTCTCTTTTATTTGGCTATATTTCTGTTTTCATGCCAATCCTACACTGTCCTGATAACTATGGCTTTTATAGAAAGTTTTAAAATCAAGAAGTAAAAGTCCTTCAATTTTGTTATTTTTAAAAATTCTTTTAGCTGTTCTGGGTGCTTTGTATTTCCATATAAATAGATCAGCTTGTCGATGTCTTCAAAAAAAAGCATGATGAAATTTGCATGCAATCTATAATTAATTTGGAGAGAATGGTCATATTTATGATACTGAGTCTTCTATTTTCTGAACAGGGAATGTCTCTTCATTTATTTAGATCTTTCATTTCCTCAAACTTTTGTAATTTTCAAAAAGTGTACAAGTCTTGCATTTCTTTTGTCAATTTATTCTTAGTGTTCTGTTCCTTGAGATGCTATTTTGAAAAGTGTTGTTTTCTCTTTATTTATTTATTTGGACAGGCAGAGCGGACAGTGAGAGAGAGAGACAGAGAGAAAGGTCTTTCTTTTCCGTTGGTTCACCCTCCAATGGCCACCGCGGCTGGCGCACCATGCTGATCCGAAGCCCGGAGCTAGGTGCTTCTCCTAGTCTCCCATGCGGGTGCAGGGCCCAAGCACTTGGGCCATCCTCCACTGCCCTCCCGGGCCACAGCAGAGAGCTGGCCTGGAAGAGGGGCAACCGGGACAGAATCCGGTGCCCCGACCGGGACTAGAACCTGGTGTGCCAGCGCCGCAAGGCAGAGGATTAGCCTATTGAGCCACGGTGCCAGCCTTGTTGTATTCTTAATTTCTTACTGAGTTGTTCATTGCTTATAGATACATTAATTTATTATTGCATGTTATTTCTTAATGCATACCTTTTTAAATGAATGGACTTACATGTGAATGAGCAAGTGGAAAATTACTAGCCAAAGGAAAAAGGAAGAGGTAAGTTAAAGATCGACTTATATAGCATCATCTTAGAATTTAACACTTTAGGCAGGCGCCGCGGCTCTCTAGGCTAATCCTCCGCCTTGCGGCGTCGGCACACCGGGTTCTTGTCCCGGTTGGGGCGCCGGGTTCTGTCCCGGTTGCCTCTCTTCCAGGCCAGCTCTCTGCTGTGGCCAGGGAGTGCAGTGGAGGATGGCCCAAGTGCTTGGGCCCTGCACCCCATGGGAGACCAGGATAAGTACCTGGCTCCTGCCATCAGATCAGCGCGGTGCGCCAGCCGCAGCGCGCCAGCCGCGGCGGCCATTGGAGGGTGAACCAACGGCAAAGGAAGACCTTTCTCTCTGTCTCTCTCTCTTACTGTCCACTCTGCCTGTCAAAAAAAAAAAAAAAAAAAGAATTTAACACTTTAATATTTGTGAATGTCCATGACGTGCAGTTTATGATATAATTTATTTGTAATACTTTTTGTATAATTAAAGTATACAACATGATGTTATGGGATATACATAGATGATAAAATAGTTACCATCTCCAGTTAAGCAAATCAACATATCCATCATCTCATATAATTACCCATTTGTGTGAGTGGCAAGAGCAACTAAAACCTAGTCATTTAGCAGAAATCCCAAACACAGTACAATTTTATTAACTCTAGTCCTCAGGTTGTATGTTAGATCTAGAGTTGCTCACCCTACATGTATGCCACACTGGATCCTATGACCTACATCTCCCCATTCCTCCTGATTCCTGTCCTTAGTAACTTCTGTTTTATTCTCTCTCTCTACATAATGTTTTACCGTTAGATTTTTAGACTCTGTATCGTCTTAATCCATTTTCTGCTGCTATAACAGAATACCTGACTCTGGAAACTTTGTAAACAGCAGAAGTTGATTTGGCTCATGGTTCTGGAGGGCAGGAAATCCAGGGCATGGCATGGACATCTGAGTGACATGACACCTGGTGAGGGCCTTCTTGCAGAGAGATAACGTGGTAGAAAGCATCACTTAGCAAAAAACACATCAGTGAGAGAGAGAGAGAGAGCGAGCAAGCACAAGAGGGGCCAAACTTCTAGTAGACCCACTTCTAACTGACGCACTGCAGCAATAATAGCATTAATCCATTCATGAAGGCAAAGCCCTCATGACCTTATCACCTCCTGAAGGCTCCACCTATTAATACAATTATAATGGGATTGAATTTCAGTATGAGGTTTGGAGGGGACAAACCATAGCAATGTGTAAGTGGGATCATGAAGTATTTTTCCTGTGTCTAGTCTATCTCACTTAGCATAATAGTCCTCATATTATGGAGTTCATAGTGCCTACTTCCTGGAGTGGTTGTAAGGTTAAAATAGAATAGAAACTCATATCAAGTTCCTGGCATACATATAGAACTTATATTCTCTAAGGCTGGTATAAAGAAGCGGTACACTTTGCTAAGGAGTGAACTTGATTTAGTGCTCACTGTTTTCCTGTCAGTCTTGGAAATTTGGGGGTTGTTAGGGATGTCCCTCATAAATACTGAGGCTCTCCTAAATTTTTAAAAGTTAGGTATTTGGGGCCAGCACTGTGGCATAACAGGTAAAGCTGCTGCCTGCAGTGCTGGCATCCCATATGGGTGCCAGTTCAAGTCCCAGCTGCTCTACTTCTGATCCAGCTCTCTGCTATGGCCTGGGAAAGCAGTTTAAGATAACTCAAGTCCTTCGGCCCCTGCACTGGCAAGGGAGACCCAGAAGAAGCTCCTGGCTCTTGGCTTCGGATCAGTGCAGCTCCAGCCATTGGGGTCATCTGGGGAGTAAACCAACAGATGGAAGACCTCTCTCCCTCTCATACTCTCTCCCTCTCTGCCTCTGCCTCTCTGTAACTCTACTTTTAAACAAAAAAACAAACCTTTTAAAAAAAGGTAGAGATTTCTGTCCTGCTGCTCCTTTCTCTTGCTTTTTCTTTTCATTCTCTCCACTTAAGTCAAACTGAGTGATAATATTTAATAATTCACTTCAGCCCAGAATGTTTAGAAAGTATTTTTGGCAAAGTTTAGATCATGATGCATTTCTCTATTGTGCTTTCTTATTGCCTTAATTGGAACAGCATTGGGTTTTTTTCATCTCATGCTCCTTTGTGAAGCAGAAGCAAATCTTACTTATTCATTCATTCCTTTATTAATTCACCATTCACCATTTCTTGAGTGCCTGCTATGAGCCAGGAACTGGGTTTGTTGAGAGGTGATACTACGGAAGCACGGACAGAATAAATCCTTTGCAATTTTCTGGGTAGAAAGACCTGGGTTTTCCAGAATGGGAGGAGGAATAAAGCCAGTGGCCTCAGAAGACATTGCTCATATCAGGATAAATAAGGGTCATGTGAAAGTCTGATGCTTCATTAAGTTTCCTCTCTAGGTTATAGATTCTTTGAAAAAGTTAACACCATCTGGCTGATGTTTCTGCTCAAAGGCACCTTTAAGTGGTGTATAAAATTATGAAATCAGATAACTAATTTTTCCCAGGTCTCCTCTTTGAGCTTAAGGGGTCTAAACCTAAGATCTTTCCCTAATCAACCATGTGACTTTGGACAACTCACTTCACCTGTCTGCACTGGCAAGTCAGCCCAAGAAATCTTTGAGTAAATTTCTAACTCTAGATTCTGTTTCCGACTTTTCTTACATCCTTGGGCCATGAATTTGCAGGTGGTGGAGAATGGAAGAAAGTGACAAACAAGGAGGAAAACTCTTCAGAAGGACTCATGTTTTCAGGACATGGGATGACCAAGTATATAAGGACTTAAAGCATAATTTGTTGGTGAGTATGGGATGTGGAACTGAGCCTGCATGGCCCTATCTCTTTTCTTCCCTTTTACTCTTGAGAATGAATATAGCATAAATTAATAATAAATAAAGCATAAATTTTGGTTGACTTTTCCATGCCTGAGGATTGTTTTGCAAAGTAAATGAGGAGGTCTGTGGTTGTCTGTGCTTGTCCACTTTTGGGTATAACGGGGTGGGGGGTAAATGGTCTACTTCAGATGTTTAGTATTGGAGTACCCATTGTTACTTATCCAAACCATATCCTCTGTCCTGATTTTATTAATGATGATGGTGATGACAGTGATGATGATGGTGGTGACAAAGGCGAGATGTTTTTCTCCATTGGCCTGATGTCCTTTGATTCAAAACTTAAGGGAGAAAACAGTGGTGGTTTTTTTTTTTTTAATTCATTTAGGGGCCAGCGCTATGGCACAGCGGGTTAACGCCCTGGCCTGAAGCACTGGCATCCCGTATGGGCACCAGTTCTGTCCCAGTTGTTCCTCTTCCAGTCCAGCTCTCTGCTATGGCCTGGGAAAGCAGTAGAGGATGGCCCAAGTCCTTGGGCCCCTACACCCACGTGGGAGACCCAGAGGAAGCTCCTGGCTCCTGGCTTTGGATTGGCGCAGCTCCAGCCGTTGCAGCCAATTGGGAAGTAAGCATCAGATGGGGAATCTCTCTCTCTCTCTGCCTCTCCTCTCTCTAACTCTGACTTTTAAGTAAATAAATAAATCTTAAAAAATTCTTTTATTTATTCGAAAGGCAGAGTTACAGAAAAGCAGAGGCTCAGAGAGAGAGAAAGAGAGAGGTCTTCCATCTGCTGGTTCACTCCCCAAATGACTGCAATGGCCAGAGCTGGATCAATCCAAAATCAGGAGCCAGGAGCTTCTTCCCAGTCTCCCATGTGGGTGCAGGGGCCCAAGGACTTGGGTCATCTTCCACTGCTTTCCCAGGTCATAGCAAAGAGCTGGATCAGAAGTGGAGCAGCCGGGACTCTAACCGGCACCCATATGGGATGCCGGCACTGCAGGTGGTGGCTTTACCTGCTGCGCCACAGCTCCAGTCCCAACAATGGTGTTCTTATTGGGTCTCCATAAACTTCAACCCATGTTTTCACCACTAATTGTCGGCTGAGATTTAGTAAGGGGAATAGCTGAGAGGTGGTTTAAAGTTGCTCAAGAAACATTCTGCAGAGCCTCTGGAGGTGCAGATCAGCAGGTACACAACCTTTAGAAAAAGGAAGTCAAGTAGAAGAGCTTAGTAAATGGGGATTGGGTGGCTGCTTTATTCTATACTTTAAAATTAGTAGCTGCCTTCCTGGAACACAATTGGAGTATTTCTGGAATCAGTCAGTCATTGCTGTCAGGATACGTTGGATCAGGTACTTTCAACCAAAGATCTGAACAGTGCATTTGTGGTTTATCCTTAATTTACACTTGTCATTCCTATATTCTGATTTATAGACATATATAATATCCAACAAGAGAAGAAAACTTTTTTAAAAAATTTACTTCAAAGGCAGTTACAGAAAAAAAGAGAAACAGAGGGAGAAAGAGGTCCACCATCTGCTGTTTCACTCTCCAAATGACCACAATGACCAGGGCTGGACCTAGGCTGAAGCTAGGAGTCAAGAGCTTCATCCAGGTCTCCTGCGTGGGTGCAGGCCCCAAGCACTTGGTCCATCCTCTGCTGCTTTCCCAGGTATGTTTGCAGGGAGCTGCACTGGAAATGGAGCAGCTGGGATTCAACCAGCACTCGTATGGGATGCCAATGCTGCAGGTAGTGGCTTAACCTACTGTGCCACAGCTCCAGCCCCAAATACCTTGTATTTTGTAGCTCCATGTGCGCTGTGCTCTCAAATTTACAACAAAACTGAAAAGAGAAATTTTATAGCCTACTTGTGAATAGCCTGAAATGATGGTTCCAGCTCTCTTGAGGCTCTGGATGCAAGTTTCTCCACCTGCCCTCGAGATTTCTCCAGATGAACAGCCTGCCTTGAATTCAACAGATTCAAATTCCAACCACAAACTCCCTTTGTCCTTTTACAATTCATTACCTCCTTTAGAGACAGCATCTAACCAGTGAGTCACCAGGCTTCATTTCTGGACCCCTCTTCTTCTCTGGGGTACAGCTCTCGGGCCCTCCCTCAAGGCAACTTCTGCTCTTCTCTGGCCTCACTGTCTGTCCCTGTCCTTGTCCCATCACTGGTCATGTCTCACCACAGCTCTAATGATAGCCTCCCCTCCACCTGCTGAAGGCCATCCTGAACATTATGGAAAGATTTCCCGACCAATTGTGCTAAAATACGGATTTAATCATTTAATCAAGCACATTCAGTCTCCTGGATATCTACAGCGTAGAATTTAAAGAGACCTCATTCTGAGTACTGCTTGTCTCAGCCCTGTTTCCCTCTGTCCCTCCTTCTTTGTGAACCCTAAACTGTTCTGGTGGGGAGCTGCTGCCTGAGGACTCTCCCTTTGCACCTGGAACCAGGACAAGCCGCAAGTGCCAGGGGATTTCATTCAGAAGAAGCCCTCAACCAATGGCCAATGAGTGCAGCAAGTGAGTGTAAAAGCCCACACAGCTAGGCTGAGGCTTCTTGTGCACTGCTTCCCAGAGATAGCCAGCAGGACTGGGCTCTCCTGCTCCCAGGCGGAATCTGCTCATAATGTACCTTTTATTATCAGTTACTTTGTCTCCTTGACTAACTTTTCTCCTCCCCTGCTGGTGCTTTCTGGGAGCACCCCTCCCAAATAAACCATTTGCTTGCACATTTTTGTCTCAGGGTCAGCTCCTGCTGGAACGCAATGTAATACACTGTGTCTATGCTCTTGTCTCAAGCTGCTTAGACTGACTTCTGGTATAACTTCATTTCCCAGCTTGGGAAATACTCATTTGGGAAAAATCTTGAGGTCAGAAATGGCCTCTTCCTCTGTGTGTTCAACACCTAACACAGTCTCTTACTTGAAGCAGGTGCCGCTTTTCTTTTCTTTATAATTTATTTTATTTGTTTGAAAAGCAGAGTGAAAAACAAGAGAGTTCCCATCCACTAGTCACTCCCCAAATGCCCACAATGTCCAGGGCTGGACGAGGCCGAAGCCAGGAGCCAGGAACTTGATCCAGGTCTCTAACATGGGCAGCAGGGACCCAGTTGTTTGAGCCCTCATCTGCTGCCTCCCAGGGTGCACATTAGCGGGAAGTTGGCATCTGGCAGGAACCCAGGCACTCTGATTCGGCACGAGGGCATCCCAAGTGGGACCTTACCTGCCAGTGTTTCAATAAAGAAGAAGAACTGCATTTCAATACTTAGAGAAAAAGTTAAATTTTTCTAG
Source organism: Oryctolagus cuniculus (assembly GCF_964237555.1). Taxonomy (NCBI): domain Eukaryota; kingdom Metazoa; phylum Chordata; class Mammalia; order Lagomorpha; family Leporidae; genus Oryctolagus; species Oryctolagus cuniculus. Next base: position 62,663,886 of record NC_091435.1, on the reverse strand, counting down.
CATTTATAGTAATTCTATGGCAGAAGAGTGATCACACCGCAATTTAGAACTCTACCACAGTGAACACCGTACATTATCTGTAACCTTCACTCCATACTTTTCTGGTTACTTGGTCCTGAGAGTCACGTCTCCATCTATCTCTCCTGTTTCAGCCCCTGTCCCTTACACTCACTGAAGGCAGGCCTGTGATTTATGTTTCTTTCCAATACCAGCCCCTCACACATAGTATAGGCTCAACTCCAAAAACATACTTAATGAACCCGAGAGTTATAAAGCACCTGAGAGTGTTTTAAATGGTTTACTTTTTTTTTTTTTTTATTTTTGACAGGCAGAGTGGACAGTGAGAAAGAGAGAGACAGAGAGAAAGGTCTTCCTTTACCGTTGGTTCACCCTCCAATGGCTGCTGTGGCCGGCGCACCGCGCTGATCCGATGGCAGGAGCCAGGTACTTATCCTGGTCTCCCATGGGGTGCAGGGCCCAAGCACTTGGGCCATCCTCTACTGCACTCCCTGGCCACAGCAGAGAGCTGGCCTGGAAGAGGGGCAACCGGGACAGAATCCGGCGCCCTGACCGGGACTAGAACCCGGTGTGCCGGCGCTGTAAGGTGGAGGATTAGCCTACTGAGCTGCAGCACCGGCCTAAATGGTTTACTTCTTAAAACATAGTTTGAAAACATTTTTCAGTGATCATCTTTAGTCATTTTTATTCCTATCATAGACAAGTAAACCAGCAGAATTCTATCATATTATACAGATTTTAAGTTGAGAGCATCCCCATTAATGAGGTTTTACTGTACTCATGAAATTACTCGATCAGTTATTGAAATCAGGATCCTGTAGAGTGTGTGATGCCAGTTAACACTGTGAATATCCTGATTGCATAGTCCTCATCCTTCCCTTTCTTTGTTATCACCTCTACTGTAGTGCTGATTCACATTTAGCTCTCTCTTCATCCTAAAGAGGCAGTCTGCAGATCTTACAACTTATCTTGGAGTCAGAAAAGCTAATTCACTGCATCAGACACAGCTATGTAGGTTCCCTTGGCTGCTGTAGACAGCATCCTAGGTAAGTTAGCTTAGTTAAAGAAAACAAAATAACAGAAAACAATAGGAGGGGGGAAAAGTCAGTGTTGCATGGCCTGGACCCAGGTATATCATTCTCACAAAGCAACTTTTTCTGTGTTTGGTATTAGGGCTTGGCTTGAGTCATCAGCAAGTCCTGGTGGATTGGAATTTTGAGGCCTTGTCTCTTAGGAAACATTGTTAGAGATTCTTCCACCAGTGTCACTGGTGGCCAGAAAACGATAAATTTGGGGTTGATTTGTACTCCAAACTCATAGTTTCCTTCCCTTGATGATCCTAATATCTGCATGATCTTCCATGCAGCGATAAAGTCAACTGAACACTTTCGAATAGATTGTGCACCTAGATACAAGCAGGAGGCTGTGCCTGTAGCTGTGGTTCAGAAGCAGTTATTCTGCCAAAAGGAATGCAGATACAATGCAGATGTATGTAAAGAAAAATATTCTGCATGAAACTCTACTCCTAGGACTATAGTTTTGGCATTCTTTTTAAATATATATAAATATATATTTATATAAAAATGAATTTCAGATCCAATAACTTTGGACCCTGCCAGATTTTCAAATTGTTATTAAAGAACAATAGAACCCAATTGGTGAGGGAGTAGCCATTGCTTTGAATTACATTCTGTTTTGAGCGCTATCTGACACATATTATAGCTAGGAATAGTGTGTGCAGGCCGAAGAGATTTGCCAACAAGGAGAGATTTGTAATCCAGATCTTACATTGTTGCTCTCAGGACCTGATATATAATTATCTGCCTGGCTCAAAGTTTACTGACAAGTTAGAAAAAAAAAACAGAGTAGAGCATTAAGCCCAGTGCAGTATGAAATATGGCCTGGGCAATTGCATGGGTCTTGTACCCTTGAGGCTGGACCTGGCCACCCTCCACTTTCAGGATCCTTCTCTGTAAGGTTTGATTCTCTGTGGTTCTTGATTAAATGCAGTGTTCCTAGACACACATTAAAAATCTAAGTCAAAATTGAGCCTTGCTATGATTCGAGTGTGTCACCCTGAAGTCCATGGAAACCTACTCACTGCTGCAAGGTGGGGCCCAGTGGGAGGTGTCTGGGTTACAGGGTGGAGCCTCCATGAGAGGGTTGATGCCTTTCTGCCCTGAGTTCTTGCTCTCACAAGACTGGATTGACTGTGAAGACAAGGGTGGGGCTGGCGCTGTGGCATAGTGGGTAAAGCTGCCACCTGCAGCACCTGCATCCCATATATGGTCCAGTTCGAGTCCTGACTTTTCCACTTCTGATCCAGCTCCCTGATATTGTGCCTGGGAAAGCCATAGAAGATGGCCATTGCAGCCATTTGAGGGTTCAACCAGTGGATGGAAGATCTTTCTCTATGTGTCTCTCCCTCTTTCTAACTCTGCCTTCCAAATAAAAATAAATCTTAAAAAATAAAAAGATAAAAAGGCGAGGCTATGCCTCATGCTTTACTCTTCCACATGCCCCCGCTTCTCCCTGCTCTTTCTGCCAGGAGTTGCAGCAGCAGGAGGACCCCGCCAGGTGTGACCACCAGATTGCGCATTTCTCAACCTCTAGTATGGTAAGCAAAAGAAACTTCTTTCCTTAAGAAATTTCTCAGATTCTTTGGATTAAGACAGGCCTACAGAGGAGCTATATAGATACAATTCTGGAATTTTCTTTTTAAAAAAGATTTATTTATTAATATGAAAAGCAGAGTTACACAGAGGTGGAGGTAGAGAGAGAGGTCTTCTATCCACTGGCTCACTCCCCAGGTGGCCTCAATGGCTGGAGCTGGGCTGATCTGAAGCCAGGAACCTGGAGCTTCCTCTGGGACTCCCACACAGGTATAAGGGCCCAACCTCTTGGGCCATCCTCCACTGCTTTCCCAGGCCACAGCAGAGAGCTGGATCAGAAGTGGAGCAACTGGGACTCGAACCAGTGCCCATATTGGGTGCCGGCACTGCAGATGGCTGCTTTACCTGTTATACCACAGCCTGGTCCTGTAATTTCTTAATACAGTAGAATACCTATCTACATCATGGTGGAAACATCACAGATTTTGGGGAGTAGGACTAGTTCTTAATACAAATTCAATAATCCTAGGAGGATGGCAGGGGATTTGGCCTAGTGGTTAAGACACTGGGCATCTGTGTCCTATGTTGGATTGCCTGTGTTCAATACCTGCCTCGGGTTCTTGCCTCCAGCTTCCTGCCATGCAGACTCTGGAAAGCAATGGCTCAAGTAGGTGGATTCTTGCCACCCATAGTGTTTGAGTTTCTAGTTCCCAGACTTGGTCCTGGCTCTAGTGCAACCCTGTCATTGCAGGCATTTGGGGAATAAACCTGCAGATCAGAGCCCTTTCTCTGTGTCTCTCTATCTCTCTTTTTTTTTTCCAAATAAAAAAATACTTACTTAGTCCTAGAAGGATATTCTTGCTTTCCTTCTTACCTAATTGTCGATTTTTAAAAGCCAATCTTGGAATTCTGAGCGTTTATGCACTCACCTACCCTAACAGTGTTTGTGAAGGAGAGAGAAGTAGCAAGTGCACCTACGATCATGCTTCACAATGGCCTTTCCCACAGATACCTCCCTGAGCTCTCCTCCGTGTTCCACTGAGTCTGTGTACTCCTTTTTTTCAGGGCCATCTCCAGGCAATTCTGCACACTCCCCTCCAGGTCTTTTCCTGCTTCCCATATCACCCCCTGAGCAATAGAGAGATAAGACTAGATCTTCATGAGTTAGCTTGGTCTTCACTCCTACTGCCCCCAAAGCCTCTCCTCTTCTTATCTGGGAGGCCCAGCTGTATCCTTGAGTTTATCCTTGACTTGTATTCTTTATTTTAACTTAGAATAGAACAACTTAGGTTTTCTCTTGAAATTGGAATAAAGAAGTGGTTTGCATGCCCACCTCTGCTGTTGATTTAGTTTTGCATTATTGAGACAAGTGAGATTTACGTGTCTACTAATCCCCAAATAATTTGAGAATAGTATACATTAGTAAATCTGAAACTGAAACCTTCAAAGTGTTTTCAGATTTGATTAGAATTCTTTCCTCACTGACACCGTGTTTCTTCTAAGTCCTAAAGACCCATGTGCTGTGTGAATTCTTCTCATTGTCATTTTTTAAAATTAATGTATTCAAAAGGTATTGGCTGCAATGCTTCTTGGTGAGCTCCTATGACAAACTAAGAGTTTTGGTTGAGTTTTAAACCAAGTTACAATGTTGAGCAAAGGAAATTTTCAGACATATTATGATTCTTATCAAAAGCAGTTATGCAAAACATTCTTTAGGCAATTTATGTTTTAATGTCTAGTAAATGGAAATCATCCTAACTATCCTCTTACTTATTTCAGAATGAAAACATCAAGGTTTTGTTGTTTTGGTTTTTTTTTTTTTTTTTTGCTTTTTTTTTTTTGAATGTTTTAAATGAAGAATTTAAGCCAGTGGTATTATTTCTACTATGACGATTGCTTTTATTATTGTAAATTTTTTAACATTTATTTTATTTAATTAAAAGATATATTGACAGAGAACAAGAGAAAGAGAATGAGAACGAGAAAGAGATGGTTCATCCACTATTTCAGTCCCCGAATGGCTGTCGTGGCTGGGGCTGGGCCAGGTTGAAGCCAGGAACCAGGAACTTCATCCAGGTCTACCCCGAGGACGGGGGCCATCTTCCATTTGTTAACCATATGCATCAGCAGGGTGCTGAATCAGAAGCAGAGGAGCCAGAACTCAAACCAGTGCTCTGTTCTGATATGGAATGCCGGCATCACAAGCAGCAGCCCATGTGTCACAAGACTAATCCCTATTGTAAACACATTTAAGTATTATTTTATTTTTTTTATTTATTTTTTTTTTATTTTTTTTTTTTATTTTTTTTTTGACAGGCAGAGTGGACAGTGAGAGAGAGAGACAGAGAGAAAGGTCTTCCTTTTGCCGTTGGTTCACCCTCCAATGGCCGCTGCGGCCGGCGCGCTATGGCCGGCGCACCGCGCTGATCCGATGGCAGGAGCCAGGAGCCAGGTGTAAGTATTATTTTAGTTTTTAGAATCCATCACCTCTTGAGTCCAATTTTTTAATAAGATAGAATTTAATTAATACATTTTTCCACTGAATTAGGTTTTTAGAGAATGGAAGTGATTTAAATGACATTTCTACTTGGAAATTGGTAAGAGATATTGAGATCATTTATCAAAATATCTGTTTTATAGGTATGAACTATACCTAAACACAATTTTTCAATCAGTTTTTAGTAAAATAATAAAACTGGTCTGCTTCCCAGAGTATTTACAGTGTACAAGTTGATAAACTTTGGTGAATTTGACATCTTTGAACAAATCAGCATCTTCAGGGTAGTAAACATATCTGTTACCTCCCAAAGTTACCTTGTACCTGTTTGCAATCCTTCCCTTCCTATTTTTTCTCAAGGCCCCCTTCCTACAACCCCAAGATAACCATTGAACTACTTTCTGTCACTATTGGTTTCTTAACATTTTCTGATTTTTAAAATCTGCTTTCTTTCATTCACCATAATCTCTTTGAGATTCCTTCTGTTGTTTCATCTTGTTTTCAATAAATCAGTTTCTTTTTATCACTGAGTAGTATTGCATTGTGTGAAACATCATGTTCTGCCTGTCCTTTCACTATCAAATGTTGTGAATAGCTTTCTTCTTCTCTTTAAGCTAAATGCTGTCTTCAGTTGTGCCTCCAGGAAGGCCTCATGACATCACAGGAGTTTTGTGGTCAGCACATCTAGATCCAAATCCCAGCCATGATCTCTCGCAGCTGCGTGAATGTGCCTTTTGTGGGTTTCTTCTTAGGGCTGCAGTTTCCTTTTCTGAAAAGCGAGCCTAGTTGTGTGCGCCTCTTGGGACTGTTGTAAAGATTCGATATGTAAGGCACACAGAACAGAACTTGACACACAGTAAATGCTAGATAGTGGTGGTTATTATTACTACCATCATTAATCCGCAGGACATGGTGGGTAGAACATCTGGCTCACAGCACACCCTCAACCTATTACCAACTTGGCTGCTGTTACGACAGGACCTTCCTTTCCTTTCCTTGTCCTGCTCATGTTTTCAGCCTCTTCACTATCCTTGTCACTGGCAGTCCCAGTGTGATCCAGCCAGGCAAGACAGAGGAGGACAGAGGCTTTCCTGAGTTTGTTCCCAGGACCAGCAACATTTACATGGACCTGGAAACTTGTTCGCATTGCAAGCTCTCAGGCCCCAACCCAGGCCGAGTGAAACAGACACTCTGGAGGTGGAGGTCCGTGCCTGGTGAGTGGCCCAGGTTTCGGGGGGTTCTGGTGAAGATGAAGTTTAAGAACTAGTGCAGTAGGGTAATTACCAGGTTGGGGCTCAGTTAATGCAGGCTCAGTTCACATCAACTTGCTTGTTAGTGAAAGCACACTGTTGACTAATTGAGCTTAATATCAACTAAAACCCTTAAGTCTTTTTCACACATGTTGCTGCTAATCCCTATATTCCCCATCTAGCACTTGTACAGGATTCTTTTTGGACTGAAGTATAAGTCTTTACATTTATCCCTATTAAACTTAATCTTGTTAGATTCGGCCCATCGCTTCAGTCATGTTTGGGGAAATTTTAGTTCAGCTGGAATGAACCATGACAAAAAGGCAGGGCCTAGAGACCAAGGAGGAATGTTGCAAGGACAACATCCTTTTATATATTGGCCGAATAAAGGCTGATGAGATACTGGCTATGGTGGGCTTCTAATTGAACACTTGAGACCCTGGGAGGATGGAGCAATTTGATTTCAGTTTAATTTAACTAATATCTATTGGGTGTCTACCAAATTGCTGACCGTGAACAAGATACACAAGTGCTAAACAGCCCACTCTTTAATGTCAGATATTAGCAGAGATGAAGGGGTTTTTGTGTTTTGCTTTTGCTGTGTTTTGGTTTTTTAAGAAGATGCCTGCAGATCAACATACCAGTACTTAGAAGTCTCAAGTGCCAGATCCTTTGCTGTAGACTTTGTTGACAATGTCATATTTAACTTGCAAACCAATCCAATGGTATAGGAGTGATTACACCATTTGAAGTTGAGGAAACTAAGAATTAATACATTTCCTCAAGGTCACCTAGGTAGTTAGCAATAGAGTTAGAGGAATTCCCAGATCTGTATGGGTTTAAAAAACATGTTGTATGTTGGCTTTCTCTCTGAGATCAAGAAAATTAAATTCTTTAAAATTATTGATGTTTTTTGTCTGATGTATAGTGGGTAAATTTACAATCCTAAACACATTTAAATAGCAATTGATGACCGAATCCTCAACAGACCGGTAGTACAACTAACTGTGCTCACAGTCCTAATTTTTCTTTTTTTTTTTTTAAAGATTTATTTATTATTTATTTGAAAGAGTTACACAGAGAGAGGAGAGGCAGAGAGATAGAGAGAGGTCTTCCATTCGATGGTTCACTCCCCAACTGGCCGCAATGACTGGAGCTGTGCCAATCCAAAGCCAAGAGTCAGGAGCTTCTTCTGGGTCTCCCAGGCGGGTGCAGGGGCCCAAGGACCTGGGCCATCCACCAGTGCTTTCCCAGGCCACAGCAGAGAGCTGGATCGGAAGAGGAGCAGCCAGGACTAGAACCGGCGTCCATATGGGATGCTGGTGCCGCAGGTGGAGGATTAACCAAGTAAGCCATGGTGCCAGCCTCCTGTCCCCCCTCCCCTAATTTTTCAAAACTTTTATTTGGTTTTATTTTTACTTGCCTCTTTTAAAATGTTAACCAAATACTTTAATCAATATCCATCACAATATTAATGTTGTAACTGTAGGTCATTATCTCTGCCAACCAAATCTTTGGAAAAGGATATAATTTCTCCCTCTAGGGGGCAAAACTAGCCAATTCTATTCTAGTGGGCAGTATCTGCTGTGTTTTACTGTGATGCCAAATTGTATGTTTTCATAAAGTACTTTATAGTGAAATTAATACAATATAGTGAAAGGGCACTGGTCTTGGAAGATGAAGATTAAAATTGGATTCCACTTACTGACTATATCATGCTGGGCAAAAATTTAACCTGGATTAGCCCTAGTTTTAATTTATTAATTTTTTTAGCCCCAGTTTTTAGATCTCTCAAATGGGAAAGATAATGTTCACGGAGTTGTGAGAATTAGCTGAGACAGCATCTGTGAAGGATTTCTGTCATTTTTCAAATGGTTTATAAAGTGTTATTACGTTTTTATACTTGTCTGTTTTATAAGTTTCCACAGTGTAACACTTCTGCTGCTTACACATCTACTTAATTCATAGAGCAGAATTCAAAATTTTTGAGCATTGCTGAAAATGCTTCCATTCTTTCAGTTTCTTTTTAGCAGTAGAGCTTCTTGTAGAATTACACAAGAACAATGAGGTAGAACCAATATTGAATTTCTAGATTTGGCTTGTTAATTAGCATTTCAAAGATAAATTCTCTAACATTGTCAATACTGCTAACATCATTATAAAAAGGTACCCAGTAGGTGCTTGTATGCCTAAAGCCATGTACTACGGTTATACAAAGTAAGTTAAGCTGAAAAGAGCCTTCTTCTCTAAGACTAATATGGGCAGACTTTAGATGAATAGGGAAAAGTAACAAAATGTACTTAAATGCCCAGATTTGAATCCTGCTCTATTAGTTATAAGAATGAAACACTGTATTATGGGTAGAATGTCTAGTACATCAGTCCTTAATGCATTGTCAATATTAGACATTACCTGAGTGAGGTAAGGTATATTCCATTACCAAACTTCTTTACCTTTCATCTCTTCTTCTGGTCCTCATACCCTGAAAATATGGAGCTTCTTCTGATCATCCCAAATAATGCTGTAGCCTAGACATCGCTGTCAGTCACTAGAGCAGGAACCCCAAACTTCGGAAGTCCTTCAGACCAATGACCTTATTTTACAAATGAGGCCACTGAAGTCCACAGAGGTTAAATGTCCAACCGAAAACGGTAGGGCCAGTGAGTGACAAGGTTGAACTAAAACCCAGGCTCCACACTCAAAGGCTGCCCCTGTCGCTGCCTCCGCTTCCTCAGGCTCTTGGTTGCTTTAATCTCTTCTTATGCTTGCCTTGCCAATAGGTCTGTGCTGATCTGGCCTGCTGCCAATTTAGGCTGTCCAGTTTCAGCTAAGTCTTCATGGTTAATCTTGTTATTCAGCTCTTCTTTTTTTTTTTCTTAACATGTAAGTTTCACAATTTACTTAGTAGGGGAAAAAAAAAAAACCAAAACAAAACCCTGCTTTTATTTTCCAAAATAGAACCTTTCTTGTATCAAAAATAAATAAATAAAACCTATAAAAGCTTTCCTGGTTGGATATGGATGAGGTTGTGGCAAACCGGTCTCTTCCGTCCCCTCTAATGTGGTCCCTAAGGGAGTTCCGCTGAATCCTCAGGGAATCTCTTAGCAACACAATTTAAAAGTTATTACCTAACACATACACTTAACAATGGTTATTCCCAGGGACTCTCTCAATTGTTCTGAGAGACTGAGGCCATTTCCGGATTTAAGAATACAGAAAGGCTAAACAGGCTTACACAAATTGTGATTTATTTTTGTTTACCCTTAACAGATTAATATTTTTAATTCAGATACAAAATTGATGACAGTGTGCAAGGCCTCATTTTGACAAAACATTGGAAGTTTAACTATGAGTTACTTCTACTGCCCCCTCCAACTTTTCATTGTCCTGACTATTCTTGATTTGGACTGTTACTCAGTTCTGATTCTGCATTTATTCTCTCACTCAATCTCCATTTAGTGAATCCTATGACGTGTTAAATTCCATGGAAGGTATTGGGGCCACAAAGATGAAAAACACATAATGATTGCCTTCCAAGTAAATAGCAGATTAATAAAAGAGACAGTTCCAAAGCTGGTTCCCATGGAAACGTGATTTCTGGGAATCATGCTTTTGAGTCCCTGGCCCAGCAGTTGTGTTAAAGCACTGGATGTGACACGGCGTCTGTTCAGGGCCTACCCTTTAAGAAGACTGGCAGTTTTTGATTCCTTCTTTCTGGAATTCTTTTATTTGGGAGCCCCGAATTGCTGTGTTAAAATTAGGTGACCTTGGTGGAGGGACCATATGGGAAGACTGTGGGGAGAACGAAGCCCAGCTTTGCCACCATCCCATGTTCTGTGTGGTTGTCCAGCTCTCAGCCAAGGTCCCAGACATAGGAGTGAATTGTCTTGGAACTTCCAGTGTAGTTGAATCCTGCAGCTGACTGTAGTATCAGCTGACATCACATCACGCTGAAGAACCGTACAGCTGATCCCATTCAACGAACCTCAGAATTTAGGAATAACAAATTATTGTTTCAATGACAATGTCTTAGAGTAGTTAATTACATAGCGATAGATAACTGAATGGATAGATGGGTAAAAAGATAATTAAGATGCTATGCCATTGGGGCCAGCATTGTGGTGTAGCATCCTATATGGGCACTGGCTGGAGTCTCAGTTGCTCCACTTCTGATTCAGCTCCCTGCCAATGGGCCTGAGAAATCAGCAAAAGATGGCCCAAGTGCTTGGGCCCCTGCACCCACATGGGAGATCTGGAAGAAGCTCCAGGCTCCTGGCTTCGGCCCAGCCCAGCCCTGGCTATGGTGGCTATTTGGGAAGTGCAACAGTGGATGGAAGATTCTCTCTCTCTCTCTCTCTCTCTGCCTTCCTATCCATAACTCTGACTTTCAAATGAGTAAATAAATCTTTTAAAAATAATCAATAAATAAATTCTGCTCCTTTGAAAAAGAAAAGATGCTATGCTATCATTGAAATATGTACAAACTGAAGTGGTAGCATTGAGAAAACATGGAGTATACAGTACTTGGCTAGGGACTAAGAGTGTACCAGGGGTCACAGAGGAACTGGCATTATGAGATGGGTGTTGAAGAATGAGTTTGATTTTGTCAGGCAGTGGAAGCAGCTTGTATAAAGAAGCCTGAAAGAACACATTAGCATGGAAAATAGCATGTAGTTCAGCGTGGCATGGACATGAGGCATCACGAAGGTGTATTAGAGCCAATTTCTAAAGGAATTTTCTTCTCAGGTTTATGCTATTCTGCAGGCAATGGAAGGCCAAGGATGGCGCTCAGGCACTGCTGTGAAATGAGTGGTTGTGCTGTTAGCACAAGCCTGTTTCTCTCTGATCATTTATAACCATCCTCTTTCTCTTCTTCTTCTGTGACTCCATCCAGGTTCTCCTCCTGCTTCTCTAGTCGTTGCTTCTCTTTTGGACTTACTGGCTTCATTCCTTCATTTTGCAAGTTTCTGTCTTTGATTTTCTACTCCTCTTTCTCCTTATTGTCTTTCGACTGCAACTAAGATTATTAGAAGAAGATTCCAAATCTCAGTCTCTAGACTGGTCTTTCTAAATGCTATTATACCTCAAACAAGTCTCAAATAAGACCAGTTTTCTTCTCGTGTCTATAAGAAAAGCCTGCCCCTTATCCTCATTTCCCATTCCTGTAATTTCTTCGCATTACCAAGGCTTACAACCTCAGAATGACTTGTTCAGTTCCCAACTTTCTTACATACGTGATTTACCAATCAAGTTCAGTTGTTTTTCCTGTACACTATCTTTAATATTTTTCTATTTCACTGCTCTCTTATTTATAATTTCCTTAAAATGTATATTGCTCTTGCCAGTCTCTTACTGAACAGTGTTTTTCAATGCTGCTGGATCTGTAGCTGAAAAATGGGTCCTTGTACAATCTGGTCCATAACTGTCTTATTTTTTAAAGCTGTCTTTCCTAAACTCACTGCTGTACAGGATAGTTGGTAAAGGCCTACCCCTGTGTTGCATGTTCTGTGTATAATACTCCTTAGAATCTTGCCAAATTGGGAGCTAAGTCGCTAAATGAGGATGAAATTCTCGGTAGGACATAGAGGAGAAATAAGAGGAAAACATGTTTGTTTCTTCTTAGGGGATTAAGAGAAAGCTAATCAAGGAAGAGAAGAGAGATGCCTCAGTGCTGACGATAAAATGCTTTTCATAAGTTGCCTGAGAAGAATCACTTGGGAAGCTTAGTAAAAGTGCAAGTACCCAGGCCATACTGCCTTTAGCAGTGGCTCTCAAATTAGGCTAAACATGAGACTCACAGGGGGAGTTTTAGAAAGATACTGATGCCTGCCTCCCTCCATAAGTCAGTTTGATTTAATTGGTTTTGACCGAAACCTGGGCATCAGAATTCATCTTAAAGCTCCCTGGGTGATTATAATGTGCAGCCAAGGTTGAGAACATTACCCTAGAGATTCTCTTTCACTGTGTCTAGGGTGAGAACAATGAGTAGAGCTCCCTGTGTGATTCTGAGAGCCATGCTACCATAGGAAGAAGCATTTGTCCCCCTGGGCATTTCTGGAAAAGGATTGAATTAATGCCTAAGGCAGGCACAGGATGAAACATTAGGTCACCAGCAGGTTGTACTTACAGGTAGGTGACAGACTGGCTTCTGAGTTAGTGGCTGTGCCTAGCTCGTCCTTATGCCTACTCTCACTGTGAAATTATTCCTCCCTGTCTTTCTTCCAGAAGCCAAATTGACTTAATTTTATCACTTCCACTTCAACCAAACTGGCCTGGCTAGGGTCCTCCAGGATTTCTCACATTCTCTTCCTTGTGTTGATCTTAGTGGCTAACATCAAAACCTGATCCATTTCTAAAGCTCAACGTAAATCCCGCCACCTTAGTAACTGCTCTTATATCTCATATACAATCGATCTCCTGAAAACCTGAATGCCAATCCAGTGTCTAATGGTAACATGCTGTAAGTCACTTTTTTTTATTCTTTTTTTATTATTATTTTTATTTTTTTGACAGGCAGAGTGAACAGTGAGAGAGAGAGACAGACAGAAAGGTCTTCCTTTTGCCATTGGTTCACCCTCCAATGGCCACCGCGACTGGCACACTGCGGCCGGCGCACTGCGCTGATCCGATGGCAGGAGCCAGGTACTTATCCTGGTCTCCCATAGGGTGCAGGGCCTAAGTACTTGGGCCATCCTCCACTGTACTCCCTGGCCACAGCAGAGAGCTGGCCTGGAAGAGGGGCGACCGGGACAGAATCCGGTGCCCCGACCGGGACTAGAACCCGGTGTGCCGGTGCCGCAAGGCGGAGGATTAGCCTAGTGAGCCGCGGCGCCGGCTGCTCTAAGTCACTTTAACTTGCACGTGAATCATTAGGGTTGCAGATGAGTTATGCCATTGTTCAAACACAGTGCACACATACCCGTGGTTACCATCTATATTCATATTTTTAAATTGAGGAAATGGCATTTTAATATCTAGATATTACAGTAAAATTTAGCTATGCTACTAACCTGTACAAGCTACTAAGTCTTAGCTATTTTATTAGTTGACTTGGGCTGTCCTATAGAGTACCATACTGGGTGTCTTAAATAACAAAAATGGTTTTGCTCATAGTTCTGGAGGCCAGAAGCCCAAGATGAAGGTGTCAGGAGAGTTTCTGTCTTCAGAGGACTCTCATTGGCTTGTGGATGGCTGTGTTCACATGGCTTTCACTCTGTGCATGTCTGTCTCCACAGTTCCTCTTATACCAGCAGTGTAGGATAAGGGCTCACCCCTCAGTGACCTCACTTTAACTTTGTTTTTAAAATATTTTTTAATTTATTTAAAGGCAGAGTAAGAGAGAGAGAGCGAGCAAGCGAGAGAGCTTTTCCTCCCACTGGATCATTCCCCAAATGGCTGCAATGGCCAGTGCTGGGCCAGACCAAAGTCAAGAACTCCCTCAGGGTCTCCCATGTGGGTGCAAGGGGACACAAGTAGTTGGGCCATCTTAGACTACTTTCCCAGGCCATTCACAGGGAGCTGAATCAGAAGTGGAGCAGCTAGGATTCGAACTGGTGCCCACGTGGGATATAGGTACTGCAGGCAGCAGCTTAATCCTCTGTGCCACAGCACTGGCCTCTCATTTAACTTAATTACCTTTTTAAGACCCCATCTCTAAAAACAGTCATATTATGAGACAATAGGAGTTAGAACTTAACCATATTATTTTGGGGGAATATAATTCAGCCTGTAACAGCTGTCTTATTATATTAGTAACTCGCTTTATATGTCAGGACTGTATACAAGGTTTAACATGCTTAAAACAAATAAATACCTAGTGAGCCTATATGTGTGTTTTATTGTCATATTATACTTTTGAATTATAACTTGAATGATAACTTTATGCATATTCTTAGTGGGTAGGGAATGATAAGCATTTATTAACATTTAATTTTAATTAATATTTTGATTACTACTAAAGCTTTTTTTTTAAAGATTTATTCAATTTATTTAAAAGGCAGTTACAGAGAGAGGTAGAGACAGAGAGGTCTTCCATCCGCTGGTTCACTCCCCAAATGGCCATAATGACTGGACCTGGGCCAGGCTGCAGCCAGCAGCCAGGAGCTTCTTCCAGGTCTCCCACATGGGAGCAGGAACCCAAGCACTTGGGCCATCTTCTTCTTCCCAGGCTGTCAGCAGGGAGCTGCATTGGAAGTGGAGCAGCTGGGACTCAAACCAGCATCCATATGGTATACCAGCTCTGTGGGCTGGGTTTTAGCCCACTATGTACAACACTGGCCTCACTTTTAAAGTTTTTGACTTATAATTGCTCATAAAAGAGTTTACTGCTTAAACAATAGACATGTCTTAAAATGGAAGGACATAAAGCTTTGTAGGGTGTGACCTTGTCTAAATCAATTCTTTTCTACACCTTTGTCCCATCATCTGTAAAAGGGGACCTTCGCTGCTTTATCACTGAAGGGGAATAAACAAATGAATGTTAAAGTCCTTTGCACATTAGAAGGCATGATTCAAATATTACTGTGATGGGCCACAAAAAAATTTGAAGAGAAGTCTCCAGAACTGTATCATTCCCCCTCAAAATAACAGAGATTTAGAGAAACTGAGTAGAATGCTCCAAATTAAATTCAGCTAGCTCCTATAGCTTGCCTTTACTAAGATCTCCAAAGAGCATGTGTTTGTTCTGAATGAATTTTGCCAAAGCACTCTTATTAATAATTCATATGATTACTAGGAATGAACTCAGTGTTGATGAAGTGTTGATTGTTTGCATACTATATAGGACCTGTCTTTTTTTTTTTAATTAAATACTTCTAATATTAATAGCACTTAAGGACTCTTCTCAAGGCAGTCCTCATTTAAGGGTAAAAAGTCACTATCCAAATGTCTCCCCGTCTTCGTGGAGGAACGACACAGGACCCTGCGCTGTTCTTTCTTCTGCTGCTCGGCCCTCCCCGGGTTTGCTGCTGGTTCTTCCCGGGTTGGCTACTATCCCTTCCACCTCCGTGGAAGGGCAGTTCCCCCTGGCCGCATTCCCCACTTCCGCAGGGGAGCGGCACACCGCCGGCCGGTTCTCTCGGGGGCTGCACGGGTTCCCTTAGATGTTCCCCATAGATGTTCCTGGTGCATGCCGTCTCTCTCCTCCTTTATAGTCCTCCTCCGCCAATCCCAACTCGGCTGCCCACACGCCGAGTACGCTGCTCTCCTCCAACCAGGAGCAGGTCCTACAGTTCCTTGGTTGAACTGGAGGCAGCTGTGTAGAAGCCTCTTTCTTCTCTCCCAGCGCCATATTGTGGGAGAGCAGATGCATAGAATAAGTCTTAATTCCAGTAACAATATAGTCCGAGTTGCTCCCCACAGTGGGAGAGCAGATGCATAGAATAAGTCTTAATTCCAGTAACTTAGTCTAGTCCGAATTGCTCCCCACATCCAAAGCTAGAATGAAATAAGTTCTTTTCATAAGATAGTGATATTGAAAGGATCCCTAAATCTTTGAACTTTTAAAGACTGTGCACATTTTTAAGCCACTCTCTTCTCGACCTCCCCCTGACTTTTTAGTCAACGTGGCAAATTAGCCTTGGGTCTTGGGCCAGCTGTCTCCTTGGCAGGCAACTGAGATGATAGAGTTGAGGCCAAAGGTCAAGATCAGGAAGTGCTTTCAGGATGCCTCCTCACCCATCTCTTTTCTTCCTCACACTGCTGATAAGAGGGTAATATTGTGCTGTTTGGCACTTGGGTCAAAATCTCTAAGTATGGCTCTGAAAGACATTTAAAAGGGTCAGTTGCTGTGGAATTAATGTCAGCTTAGATCACACCTCCTCCATTGTCTAATGTGTGTCCAAAATACTGTTGTAACCAATAAATGTAATAAGAAGTTAGAAGATTCCCTGGATATATGGTATATAAAGTCAACACCTTAGATTTGGCAAGCCCTGTATCAGTCAACACTATCATTTTTTTTTTTTTTTTTTGACAGGCAGAGTGGACAGTGAGAGAGAGACAGAGAGAAAGGTCTTCCTTTGCCGTTGGTTCACCCTCCAATGGCCGCCGCGGCCAGCGCACCACGCTGATCCAATGGCAGGAGCCAGGTGCTTCTCCTGGTCTCCCATAGGGTGCAGGGCCCAAGCACTTGGGCCATCCTCCACTGCACTCCCTGGCCACAGCAGAGAGCTGGCCTGGAAGAGGGGCAACCGGGACAGAATCCGGCGCCCCAACCAGGACTAGAACCCGGTGTGCCAGCTCCGCAAGGTGGAGGATTAGCCTAGTGAGCCACGGCGCCGGCCAACACTCACTGTCTTGTTCATGCCTGTGTACTGAGTAACTACCACAACACCCAGTACTTAGTGCACAGTGGAAAGGATAATTAGTAGGGTTCCTAAGACCCCTATGGCTCAATCAAATCATCTTAAAACAAAGCAGGACTCCTTGGAAATAATCACCAGGATACAGACCATGTAGCTAAGCAGATCCTGGAAGGAGGGGAAGTGTGATGGTTAATTTCAGGTGTCAGCTTGACTAGACTACAGAATACCTAGAAATTTGTTAAAGCCTTGTTTTGAGGTAAGCATGTGAAGGTGTTTCCAGAGCAGAGATGTGAGTGGATCTGAGAGAACTAGGTGAGGAACATTCACCCTTAATGTGGGTGAGTGGGTATTATCCAATTGGCCAAGGATCTGGAAAGAATAAAAACAGAGAAAAAGTGAATGTGTTGGGGATGGTGCTGTGGCGGAGTGGATAAAGCTGCTGCCTGCAGTGCCAGCATCCCTGCAGCAGCCAAGTCCCGGCTGCTCTGCTTCCAATCCAGCTCTCTGATATGCCCTGGGAAAGCAGTGGAAGAGGCCCCAAGGACTCAGGGTCCTTGGGCCCTTGCACTCATGTGGGAGATCTGGAAGAAGGTCCTGGCTCCTGGCTTCAGATCGGCACAGCTCTGGCTGTTGTGACCATCTGGGGAGTGAACCAGTCGATAGAAGACTTTTTTCTCTCTCTGCCTCTGCCTTTCTGTAATCTGCCTTTCAAATAAATAAATAAATCTTAAAAAAAGTGAATGTGTTAATCTACTGCAGCTGGAATATACTCTTCTCCTGTTTTTGGACACCACAACTCCATGTCTTCAGCCTTTGGGCTCCAGGAGTTATACCAGTGGCCTCCTGGGGTCTCAGGCCTGCAATCTCAAACTGAGAATAGAACCATCAGCTTCCCTATTTCTGAGGCCTTTGGATTTGCACTCAGCCATGCTACTGGTATCCTAGGGTCTCCAGCTTGCAGACGTCCTGTTTTGGAATTTCTTAGTTGTCATAATTGAGCGAGCCAATCCCCCTAATAAGACCCCTCTCATATATCTATTTATATACCCCATTGGTTCTGTCTCTCTAGAGAACCCTAATACAGAAGGTAATGTTGTATTGCCTGGTTTTGGTGTTGCATAATACATTTCTTCTTAAAAGGGTTGAAAGGCAATAGTAAGGAGTCAAAAATTCAACCCAGGAGACTAGGCCATACCACAGTTCCTTTACATCCCAGGCTAGTGAGCTGGGAGATGAGGTTCCATGACACAAAGGTTTAGACTGTAGAATGACTTCTTTAATCAATGTCAAGGCTCATTGAATCTCAACGAGGCTAGAAAATGGCTGAGCTCTTCCTTAGGATTAAGGACCAGTATCGCTGCCCATGCTTTTTTGGGAGAGTATGGGAATGAAGGATCCTTGTGACAGAAGGTGGGCTTGTTAAGAGTGGTGATGGCAGCCAGATAAGCAATCCTCATGACCTCCGTGGAGCAGAGAAAACAGCTGGACAGCTGATATTTTCATCAGCTATGTGTTTGCCTAGCTGCACAGATGGGCACTTAAATTATATAATAAATCAGAGGCATTCCAATGTACTCATCAAATGCTGTCAGTCATAGTAGTTAAAACCATGAGAATCACAGGGTCTGAGGGTTTGTTAGTTACAAGTAGGCTAGTTTATTCTTTAATATAATGTTTTACCTATTATTATTAAAAAATCTATTGGATGAAGAAAGCCAACACTTATATTAAATTTCATATATCTGTTATATCTCTGATTGTTTCTCTTTGCTGAAGATCCCACTTGGCTTCTTCAGGAATAAGAATTGTTGCTGTCCAACTCCAGTGTCCTTTCTAGGGTAAAAGTGAAATTGAGCTTTGTAACATAATAAAAAGTAGTATTTTTATTTCTTGTGATTTAAAGAATCTAACTTCGTCAGTGTTGAAGTGGTCTTGTATCATTCCTGATGACTCAGTAGCAACGTGTCTACAAATTATTCAAGCCCTTTTCATGACTCATGCCATGTATTACGGCAAAGCAAATTTCCCCTCTCTCGTGAAAAAAAAAAAAAGCCTATTTTTCTTATGAAAATGGGTAGGCATATGGAAACTTTTAAGAAAAAAGATTTGCTATTAATATAAATGGTTATTAACATTTTAAGTAAATTTTTATTTTTTCTTTCATTTTAAGTGAAATAAAAGCTTGTCGTTAAGACACAACTAGGATGCTAGAAACCCAAGACTTACATTTGGTGGAATGTGAGCACTGAAGTTCTAAGGATTTGACTGAGAAATGCTGGTGTGAAAGTGCCTGCGCCCAGTTGAAGAGGTGCTGGTCCATGATCTGGGTAGCTTTGGAATCAGCTTGACAAGTGTACATTTATGGAGCTGTCTTAGTCCTTTTGTGCTGCTGTAACAAAATACCACAGACTGGGTACTTTATAAACAATAGATGTTTGTGTCTTAGAGATCCAGAGGCTAGGATGTCCGAGATCAAGGCAGCAGTGTGTCTGATGAAAGCTGCTCTCTGCTTCCTGCGTGATGCCTTATTGCTGCATCCTCAAGACAGGAAGAATGCTGTATCCTCACATGGTGGAAGGCAGAAAGGCAAATCAGTGAACTACATGAAACCTCTTGTAAAAGAGCCCTAATCCCATTTGTGAGGGCTCTCATGACCCAACCATCACGTAAAACCCCTGCCCCTTGATACTATCACAGTGGCAACACTTGAGTTTTGGAGGAGATACATTCAACTGCAGCAGGGGGCTATTGTCGTGGACAGTTATCTAAAAGGTCAGCATTGTTCCTGAAATAAGTCAGTGAGTATACTATGAATTTAATACCATGTTAAACGACTCAGATGCAAATGCTTGAGTAATGTGGGATGACTGAGTTTACTTTATTCTTGCATTTCCCAGTTCTCACAAGAAGTGATTATAAACTACTGCTTTAGATGTTCAGAGGTCCAACTTCTGCTATATTTATTGGTGTCTGCCTCCCCCGAGCTAGATCTGTGGAGTCTTTGGATTGCCAACAGAAGGGAATCAGGACTGAAAGACCCTTCAAAATTTATACCTGGGGCTGGCGTTGTGGCACAGCAGGTTAAGTCCATATGAGGGCTAGTTCCAGTTCAGCTCTCTGCTAATGCTCCTGGGAAAGCAGCAGCAGATCACTTGAGTTCTTGGGCCCTGGCCACTCACATGGGAGACCTGGATGGAGTTCCAGGCTCCTGGCTTCAGCCTGCCCAATCACAGCTGTTGCAGCCATTTGGGGAATGAACCAAAGGATGGAAGATTTTTCTCCCCACCCCTCACCCCCCTCATACTTCTGTCTTTCAAACAAATAAATCTTTTTTTTTTTTAATTGATTCCTAGGAGCTAGCACCATGGCTGACTTGGTTAATCCTCCACCTGCGGCGCTGGCATCCCATATGGGCGCCGGTTTCTAATCCCGGTTGCTCCTCTTCCAGTCCAGCTCTCTGCTGTGGCCTGGGAAGGCAATGGAGGATGGCCCAAGTGCTTGGGCCCTGCACCCACATGGGAGACCAGGAGAAGCACCTGGTTCCTGGCTTCAGATCGGTGTAGCTCTGGCTGGAGCAGCCATTTGGGGGGTGAACCAATGGAAGGAAGACCTTTCTCTCTGTCTCTCTCTCTCTCACTGTCTAACTCTATCTGTCAAATAAAATAAATAAATAAATTGATTCCTGATGGGTTCTGTGGGAACCACACTGGCATTTGATATTCAATGAAAAAAAAAATTCAACTAACAATATTAAACTCAATATGTCCCTCCACTTCTTAGGGAAAAAAAAATACTATGCTTTTCCTGATATATCATTTTTACATTTGGAAAAATTGGAAGATTTAATCATGTAAGTCAATTATATGTCACATTACTTTCAGATAACAGTTTTTACTATAGAGAAGGTAAAGATTATACTTTCAGGGATCATTTCTATAGTTCACTACTATTAGAGAAGGTAACAACATATATTTTATATCACTCAGTGGTAATAACTTTTAATAGTTGGGAAAGTAGTCACATATGTATATGTATACATTTAAAGATTTATTTATTCATTTGAAAGGTAGAGTTACAGAGAGGCAGAGGCAGAGAGAGAGAGGGAGGTCTTCCATCCTCTGGTTCACTCCCCAGATGGCCACAATGGATGGAGCTGCACTGATCTGAAGCCAGGAGCCAGGAGCTTCCTCTGGGTCTCTCATGCGGATGCTGGGGCCCAAGCACTTGGGCCATCTTCTACTGCCTTCCCAGGCCATAGCAGAGAGCTGGATTGGAAGTGGAGCATCCAGGACTTGAACTGGCATCCACATGAGTTGCCAGCACTGTAGGCAGCTGCTTTACCTGCTATGCCCAAATGCTGGCTCTCTCTCTCTCCCTATGTATATATATAATTAGTCATGTCTGTATAACTGAAATGATTTGTCCTACAAATTTGAATACAAATATGGGCACATGGGGTGGCCATTTGATGTAGTGGTTAATTGGGATACTCATGTCCCATACTGGAGTGTCTGGGTTTAAATCCTGGCTCTTCTGCTTCTTATTCTAGCTTTCTGCTTATGTGCACCCAGGAGGCAACAGATGATTGCTCAAGTACTTAGGTACCTGCCATCCACAGAGCAGACTCAGATTGAGTTCCCAGCTCCTGACTTTGCCTGGCGCAAACCTGGCTATTGACATTTGAGGAGTAAACCAGCAGATAGGAGATCTCTGTCTATCTGTCTCTCCGTCTTTCACACAAGTAAAATAAGTAAAAATTTTTAAAAATTGAATACAACTTTTATTTCTTATTTATGAAATGAGCTCAAGGCACTAAGTGTCCTACAAACAGGAAGTTTTAAATATCCCTCTAGGGGCCGGTGCTGTGGCATAGTGGGTAAAGGCGCTGCCTGCAGTGCCAGCATCCCATATGGGCACTGGTTTGAGTTCTGGCTGTTCCACCTCTGATCCAGCTCTCCTATGGCCTGGGAAAGCAGTAAAAAATGACCCAAGTCCTTGGGCCACTGCACCTGCATGGGAGACCCAGAGGAAGCTCCTGGCTCCTGGATTTGGATAAGCACAGCTCTGGCAGTTGCAGTCACTTGGGGATTGAACCAGCGGATGGAAGGCCTCTGCCTCTCTGTAACTCTGCCTTTCAGATAAGTAAATAATAAATCTTAAAAAAAAAAATACCTCTTGAGCTTTCCCCACCCATCAGACCAATTACACAATCGTTACCTCTAGCTGACAGTATGTAGTGTCACTGGGGAAGACCATACTCAAAATCTAACAGGTTCTTGTCTATTCTTCATGATGCCCTTGCTGAATTGGATGCCTATCAGCCCAACAATGGGTCTCTGAACATGAGCTTTGAACTTGCAGCTCTTAGTTGCACCCAGCTATGCTGCTGTTATTCACTGCATCATCATGGATTGCCTTAGTCGCACTGTTGAGATCACTCCACAAGTGTAGCCCAGATACCACCCTAGACTTGTCATTTCTTTAACGTTATTTCAGGAGCTTCTTGACAGTCTCAGCTCCTAAGCCTTGCACAGACTTGAGAGGTAATTTTGAGTCTCAAGGAGCAAAGGTCAATGAATGGATTCCTTTGCGGCAGAAGGCTTGGACTCCTTTTGCAAACGGATCCATATCCTTCTCAGGAAAAGTTATTTTTATGAAGTAATGAGGCAGATTATGTTAAAATGCTTTAAAAAGTTATTATCACATCTTAACTTCAAAGTCTCGTATACTTATTTATATAACCAGGAATTTCCTTTCAAATAATTCTCTGAACTAGATTTTTTTGGCAAATAGTCTATATGTGTAAACATAAGGGTGAATAATATAATTTTTAAAGATTTATTTATTTACTTGAAAGTCAGAGTTACACAGAGAGAGAAAGAGAGTCAGAGAGAGAGAGAGAGATTGAGGTCGTCCATCTGCTGGCTCATTCCCCAGTTGGCCACAACAACCAGAGCTGTGCTGATCTGAAGCTGGGAGTCAGGAGCTTCTTCTGCATCTCTCCCACCATTGCAGGGCCCCAAGAACTTGGGCCATCCTCTACTGCTTTCCCAGGCCAAAGCAGAGAGCCGGATCAGAAGTGGAGCAGCCAGAACTCGAACCAGCGCCCATATGGGATGCCAGCACTGCAGGCAGTGGCTTTACCTGCTACAACACAGTGCCAGCCCCTCTTCCCACTTCTTAACTTGGCAAATGATCCTCAGCTTTCAAACAACAGGTCTCATATTGTTGCCTTATTGAGGGGTTCCTTGATTTTATTTCTAAGATCGCCACTTCTAATTACTTTCTTATCATGAAATCACCATTTTAGTGGGATTTTGTATTAGTCATTGTTGGTTACTATAGTGAAATACTCAAGACAAGGTACTTATAAGGCAGGAGGTTTATTTTGGCTCATGGTTTTGGAGGTTCACAGTCCAAGATTAGGTGATCCCACTGGAGTCAGCATCTGGGAACAGCTTTGTTCCTGAGGAGCCAGGAGGCTGACATGGCAAGAAAAAGCACAAGTATCCGTCTATGTCGCTTTAAAAAGCCATTGCAATTTGATCAAGCAGCCCACCCCAACCACCTAATCTAATCATCCCAATAGCTCTACCTCTAAACACTATCATTGGATTAATTTCCCAGCCTCTTACTACCATTGACATATGACTTCAGACAGCAAGCCTTTAACACAAGAGTCTTTGGGGGACAGCCAAACTATATCCAAACCATAGCAGGTTTCAAGAATGAATAAGTGTAAATGTTGTTTTACCTCTAATTTTTTTTAAAGGCAGAGTTAGAGAGAGAGAGAAAGAGAGAGAGAGAGAGATTGATCTTTCATCTGCTGATTCATTCCCCAAGTGACTGTAATGGCCTGAGCTGTGCCAGGCTGAAGCCAGGAGCTTCATCTGGGTGGCAGGGGCCCAAGCACCTGGGCCATCTTCCTTTGCTCTCCTATCCCCATTAGCAGGGAGCTGGATCAGAACTGGAGCAGCCAGGACTCAAACCAATACCCATATGAGATGCCAGCATCAACTCTGTGCTGCAGTGCTGGCTTCTTGTCTGTAATATTTACCTGACTCTTGTGATCATAATTCTTTTGTCATTAGAATAAAAGTTATCATGGGAAGTGGGATACACAGCAGACTCATAGAATGGCAGATGTCCTAAACAGCACTCTGGCCTCAAAATCAGCCCTTAAGGCATTCAGATCTGGCTAAAAAGCCCATGAGAGTATTTTAGGCATGGAAAGCCAAGACACTCTGGCAACAAAAAAAAGACCTAAATGAAAGATCTCTGCGAGTGTGATCGCAGTGGAAAGAACAGGTCATTAAAGAAGGAGGTACCTTTCTCTGAAGGGAGGAGAGAACTTCCACTTTGACTATGACCTTGTCTAAATAATATCGGGGTCGGTGAACTCAAAAGGCCTCCATAGCCTTGGCAACTCATGACAAGAGCCTAGGGAGATTACTGATGCCATAAACAAGAGTGTCAATTTGTTAAGTCAACAATAGGAGTCACTGTGCACTTACTCCTCATGTAGAATCTCTGTCCTTAATGTGCTGTACATTGTGACTTAATGCTATAACTAGTACTCAAACAGTATTTTACACTTTATGTTTCTGTGGGGATGCAAACTGATGAAATCTTTACTTTATATATACTAAATCAATCTTTTGTATATAAAGATAATTGAAAATGAATCTTGATGTGAATGGAAGGGGAGAAGGAGCAGGTGAGGGGAGGGTTGCGGGTGGGAGGGAGGTTATGGGGGGAAAAAAGCCATTGTAATCCATATTCTGTACTTTGGAAATTTATATTCATTAAATAAAAGTTAAAAAAAGATTGTATTTTTAACATTAAATCACAAACACTTCTTAGTTTATTAAATATTCATCTTGAACATGATTTTTAATATTTCATTATATGAGCACTGATGTGTCATAATTTAGGTAACTACAATTTTGTTTTTAGAAATTCATGTTGCTCCCAGTCTTTGGAAAAGAGTTGGAGGAGATCAAGGTAATTATTAAAGCCCTCAAAAATATAGTGGTGGACTTTTGAAACTAAGATGATAGTCTGAAAAGACCAGTGAGAGGATAAACAAAAATGTATTCACACAATCAGGCAGGGATAGTATTTGGATTTCCTCTAAAATTCAAAAGAACCAAATTTAGGACAAATATAAAGAAAATGCAATGCTAACATTGTTGAGCTCACTACACTATGGTTTTTCACTTAAGTTACATGGTGCATGGTAACGAAAGTGTAGATTTTGTAGTTTAGGCAATGGGTTAGGTTTCTGAGATGCCGGATATGAATTATTTGTGAAACATCCAAGGGGAGTTGGAGTCAACGGTGTTTGGCTTACGGTAAAATTTCTGATTTAGAGGAAAGGATTGGGAGGCATCAGCATGTATTGAATGGTAATTGAGACCAATGGAACTGCATGCAAAAACCCAGGGAATGACAAAAGAAGACAGATGGGTAAAGTGGTGAAAAACATAAAAATTTGCAGTTTGGACAGATGGACATTTAAAGGAGGCAAAGAGCTAGTGGCCAGAGAGATGGGGGCAAAGCCAGGAAAAGTGTGTGTTGAGGATTCCAGCATTGATTAGCCTAAGTGTGTTTGCCTACTTAACTGGTTACTTTTCCTTCTTCATTCTTGTTTCTGTCTATCTCTCCAAACTGTGCTCACACAGAGAACTTTTCCAGATACAGCATCCTCTTTCTCCATAGTATAGATACGTGCTATTGTATTCCTCAGCTAGACTATCCAGTAACTTCACTGGGCTCATGGAACTCAGTGGAGACCTTCAGGATGTGACCTGACGCATTCTGGGAAAGCTGTTTTTGCCCCCGGAAACAGCCCTCTGGCTGACCTGCACAATGCTTGGGATAGCAGGTACTCAGTAAACCCTTGTGAGCAAATGGATCTGTGAATATTGAATGACTAAGCATCTTATTAAAATGCAAATATTCTGGAAGGGATGGCAAATAAATTGTCAACCTCAGTTTAACAGTTTACTAGGCTGGGAGTTTGTTATCAAAATGCTTTCCATTGTCTGTGTGCAATTGATTCAGAGGGCCGGTTATTATGTTGGGTTTATAGGCCTAGAGTGGAGGCTTGCCTAGAAAGGGTATATCTAATGCATTAATTCAGTTTCACAAATATCTATACAAGCCTTCTGTATTTATCTGCTAGCTGCCATAACAGATTACCACAAATTAGG
This sequence comes from Oryctolagus cuniculus, assembly GCF_964237555.1. NCBI lineage: Eukaryota > Metazoa > Chordata > Mammalia > Lagomorpha > Leporidae > Oryctolagus > Oryctolagus cuniculus. The sequence goes on along the minus strand of NC_091435.1, from coordinate 62,637,990 downwards.
TGGTTTAGAATAACAGAAATTTGTTGTTTCACAATTCTGGTCCAAATTCAAGGTGTCAGCAGGGCCAGGCTCTCATGGAAGGCCCCTGGAAAGGATCCGTCACTGCCTCTTCCTAGCTTCTGGTGTTTGCCAGAAGCTTTTGGTGTTCCTTTTGTCTGTGTCTGTGTATCTGTGTCTCTGTTTTCTCTTCTTATGAAGATAATTATCATTGGATTAGGGCGTGCCCTAAGTCAGGTATGACCTCATTTCAACTTAACTAATTATATCTACAAGTACTCTGTTTCCGAATAAGATTGCATTCTGAGGTTTTGTATGGGGACATGAATTTTAGGGGGACTCTATTCAACCTGGAACACAATCTGTTATGGGGCTCAACACTCAGCCTTAAGGGAAAATCTGACATAGGATCATCATACGATATGGGGCAGTGTCAATGTGAGTGTGCGTCTTTGTGGCTGTCTGTCTCCACTGGTAGCACAAAGACACTTGACACTAACTGAATGTGCAAGATAACCTGGGAACACTACACAGTAGGAAAGAAAGAGTCAAAGGCCTTTAATCTACTCTCAAAGATGTTTTGAATGCATATTACAGACTGGGTTTTGGATGAAGGACTAGAAAAAGAGTGGTAAATGAAAAGATATTACTGATATTCCCAGGAAATATACAGCCTAGAAGGAAAAGATAAGCAATATGGAGGTATAGAATAAATGTACTTGAAATTAAAGCCTGAGAATGTGCTATGAGATTTACACAGTGGTTCATGTCGAGAATAACTGAGAGGAACCTACTCAGATAGGGTGGTCAGGAGGAAACATTTATACAAAAAGTAACTTGAAGAATGAGAAGGACCCATCCATGGCAACAGTCAAGACAAGGTTTCACTTCCTCTGTTGGTTTGTCAAGGCTGCCACTAGGCAGAGATCCCCAAGCTCAGCAATTAGGACCAGGGCCTTTGTAGTCCATCCCGTGCCTTAACCATTTAGCTGGCCTCCTACTTACAGGCTGGTATTTTCATCCTTGCTTTGTCTACTCTTGCCCCTGTATCTATCCCCCACACCACTTTTTTTCTGAATCACATGAGAATTAGATATTTTGACATGCTAACCCTACAAATTGTAGACCATATTGCTTAAGAAAAAGGACAATTTTCTGGGGCCAGCATTGTGGCATAGCAGGTAAAGCTGCCACCTACAATGCTGGCATCCCATATGGGCGCCTGTTTGTGTTCTGACTGCTCCACTTCTGATCCAGCTTCCTGCTAATGGTCCGGGAAAAGCAACAGGAGATGGTCCAAGTTCTTGGACCCCTGATACCCTGGTGAGAGATCTGGAAGAAGTTCCTGGCTCCTGGCTTCGGCCTGGCCAGGTGCTGGCCATTACGACCATCTGGGGAGCCAACTGGTAGATGGAAGCTGTCTCTGTCTGCCTGTTCCTCTCTGTGTAACTCTGACATTCAAAAAAATAAATAGTTTTTTTTTTTAAAAAAGCTACTTTTCTACATAACTATGGTGCAATGATTATACTCAAATAATTAAACATGAAAACAATACTGTTATCTAATTTACAGTTCACAAGTTAAACTCCCCAAATTGTCTCAACAGTGTCCTTTATAGATATTTTATTTTTTTCTAATGCAGAATCCAGTCAAGAATCAAGGATTGTATTTGGTTGACATAGCTTTTTAGTCTTTTTTAATCTACAACAGTACCCCAAACATTTTTGTTCTGTGTAACAATGACAATTTTAACAGTTCAAGTCATTGCTTTGTAGAATGTCTGATAGAGACCCAAACATATACTGGATATATAGTTTTTGTTTTTTGTCTAAATGCTTTCCTATTTGCAAATGTGCAAGTAACTAAAATCACTTGCAACCTATATTGCTGTAGTTCAAAGTATATCAAACCAGTCCCAAGGAGGTATGAATGATATTTTCTTAAAGGGGATTTGAAATTGCATTAAAAGAAAAAAAGTAAAAACAAGTTTCTTGCTGCGGGACTTCTTGAGAGCCTTTTATGTACTAATAGACTTCATGAGTTTTGAGAGACTATAAAGTTGTCCCTTGGTATCCATGAGATATTGGTTCAAGTATCCCTACAGATGATCAATTCCCTTATATAGAATGGAGTAGTATTTTCATATAGTGCATGCAATCCTTTTATATACATTAAATCATCTCTAGATTACTTATAATATCTAATATGTAAATGTGATGTAAATGGTGGTTATACTATATTGTTTAGGGAATAACAAGAAAAAGTCTATACATGTTTAAAGACACAATTCTCTGTAAAAAAAAATTTCAATCTGCATTTTGTTGAATCCACAGGTATAGAAGCTACAAATACAGAAATGTAGTTTCAAAATCATAAGGTTTTCCAGACTTAGTTGATCACAGAACACTTTGGTTGAAGACTGTATCAGTTACTGATTCACAAATCAAAATTACCCAAAATGCATAGGCTGCAAACAACAAACCTTGATCATTTTACATAGTTTGAGAGTCAGGAGTCTGGGAGTGGCTCAGCTATGTAGTTCTGGGATACAGTGTCCCCTTGGACTGTGACCAAATGTCATCTGGGGCTGCAGTCAGCTGGAGGCTTGACTGGGGTCTAAAGATCTGCTTTCAAGATGGCACCCTCACACGGCTGTTGGCGGGACATCTCTGTTCCTCCCACCATGCTGCTTGATCTATCTCTATCATTTGGCAGCTGCCTCCCCCCCCCCCCAAAATGAGCAATCTAAGAGAGTGCAGGGAGAAAGCTGTAATGCCTTTTGTGACAAAATCTCAGAAGTCCTACACCATCATCTCTACCAATCAGTCATTAAATCCACCCCACATCCAACAAGAGGAGAATTAGGTTCCACTCCTACCTGCCTCCCTCTACCATCCTTTTCAGGCTCCAACTTTTGAAGAGTGTCATGCCAAAGAATTTGTGGACATATTTTAAAAGCCCCAATAAGACTATGATGGCACTCCAGAATTCTTCATAACACACCTTAGAAAACCTTAATGGTAATATTGGAAGAGCTCAGGGTGAGAAATTAGAAGGGGTAAATCTGAGGTCAGACTCATTCACTAGGTGCATTAATTTGGGCTTATCTCTTAATTTTTGGGCTTGATTTTTTTGCAAATGTAAAACAAGGGTAGTTATACTACCAATCTTTATAATACCTCAAGGTTGTTGTGAAGATAAAATGAATAAATATACATAAAAATGCTTTAACAGTTACAATGTCCTACACAGATGGTCATAGTTCCTAAAATCATTAGCCACAAAATCATTGTCAAATCATTGAACACTGGATGCCTGACTTTTCATAAAATAAGCTCCTCTTCCCATCTTCCAGAATGTCACATGCATAGATGTGCTTAAAAATGTTTTTGATGAGCCTTATAACAACTCCATAGAAATTTTTAACCTGGCATTTGTCTCTGTATGAGATTGCTTCTTTTCTAGATGCATAGAATTTTGTCTCTGCAGGATGCTGAGTTACCAGGTAAATGAGTAGTTATTGTTGTTGATTTTAAAGACCTTTATGTACCTCCACAATTTCCCTAAACCATAAGGAGGCTGTTTTTCTCTTGTGTATCATCAGCTGGTTCCAAGGCAGTTCCTAAAGAGCAATGTAGAAAATGTTTTAAGCAATGGCAACCTCATCAGAATAAATAGAGTCTCCCGTGGTGACTACATGGCAGGACAGAGCAGGTTTGGATACACGAGGTTTGATGGGATATGCTTGTCCAAGATTAGTCTTCTTCCTTTATAGTCATATCTCATTACAAAATGAACCACACAGGCCAGACATAAAGAAAATGCTACTGCCAGCCAACTGCAGTTTTTAAATCCAGAGAGCTTAGAATACTTAAAGGCATAATCTTGTTAATCTTCATAATACTATGAGGTAAGTCAAAGTATCATCACTCTTAGTCGAAAGTGTGACAAAACTTGGGTTCGTTCTGAGTCTCTCTGTGTTTGTCTAATACGTTGCTCTGTGCAACTGTTATTTGAATACTAGACAGAATTAAGAACTAATACACTTGGAAAAAAAATCTATTACGGCTGAATAAGGACCAGGGTTCTTAGCCTAGAAAGATCTATTGGCCAATACATTAATTGGGGCATCAATTTTACACCCTGTGTCAACTATAATTGTTTATTGCCTAACTAAGCACTCCTAAATTTATTATAGTCATTAGTGTCTGTTAGCGAGAGAATGTGTTTGGATTTTACAAGGGTATGTGGTTAGCAGCTTTCTGTCTCTGAGCTGGGACCTGCCTCACTTGATCTTCTCACCTTACACTTAACACAGGACCGAGCCTTCCCTAAGAAATGATTAGCTTTCCCAGTAGAATTATAAACAGTCTTAGGTCCTTCTATTTTGTGCCTCACCTCTTAAAGCTATAAAATGAGAGTATAGGATCAAGTGATCTCTAAATTGTGCATCTAAAATTGTAAGTTAATAATTATCTGCTTTGATATAGAGATTAAAGCAGCAATGAAAGAAATAAATACCCCAAATTAGACCATTTGAGACAGAGTTATTTACGTGTGTTCATAACTATCTACAATCAGTTTGAGAGTCGATAACTTTGTACTAATTAGTGTACAGTACTGCTGCCACATAAATTTGATTCAAGTTTACAGAGCGTGACATCCAGGAAAGTAAAAGTCCCCTGGCCGCTTCAGTATTGGTTTTTGGAAAGGGAGGGTGAAGGAGAGAAGGGGGCGGGGAGGAGCCTTTGCTGTATGCTTCAGCAACAGATGTTTGAGGCAAGAGGAAGTAGCCAGGAACCTAGACATTGTTGAAAAAAAAAATAGGCCATTAAAGGAGAATTGCTAAACCTGTAGGGGAAGGTCCAAGTTTTGTAGGGCTTAAGACTTATTCAATGGTAAAGGTCCTTTTTAAGAAAAAATACACAATCTGGGGTGGGGGAAGGGTTGGAATGTGGGCGGAAGGGAGGGGAAGCCCCCCTTTGTTTCTAAATTTGTATACGTGAAATATATGAAATTTGTACAACTTAAATAAAAAAAGTACACAAAATTCTGTATGAAAGTCCATCTTTATTCAGTCTAAGTGAATGTTTATTTTTGAATACTCACAGCCTCTTCAACTGCATCAACACAGGGAAAGTGCTATGGTGGAGATTCAGAAAGAGACGGTGGTATTAGCCAATTGTATTTGAAATATTCTTGCAATTTTCACAAAAACTTATGGTCAGGGGCTGGCATTGTGGCTTAGTGAGTAAAGCCGCCGCCTGCAGTGCCGGCATCCCATATGGGGGCCAGTTCGAGACCCAGCTGCTCCTCTTCCGATCCAGCTCTCTGCTATGGCCTGGAAGAGCAGTAGAAGATGGCCCACGTCCTTGGGCCCTTGCACCCACGTGGGAGATCAGGAAGAAGCTCCTGTCTCCTGGCTTTGGATCGGCGAAGCTTGGCTGTTGCGGCCATTTGGGGAGTGAACCAGAGGATAGAAGCTCTCTCTCCCTCTACCTCTGCTTCTCTGTAACTCTGCCTTTCAAATAAATAAGTAAATCTTAAAAACAAACAAATAAACAAAAACCTATGAACATGTGGAGATGTTACTAATGCCCACCCAGGGTCCCCAGAAAGAATCTGCAAAAGTGAGGGACCCAGAGCCAAAGTTTCATTAGTTTCGTTTTCCATCCACCATCCTAAACATATTTGGACTCTCCTATAGAAAGTTCAATTGGAAGTTCATTTAACTTTTTTTAAAAAGTGAAGACATTAAAAAATATGGTTAGTTATTCATATACAATCATAAAAATTCTAGAACATACTGTTAAAGGAAAAAACCAGGGGGGGATGTTTGGTGGAGGGTTTAAGATACCGAGAACTCATATTGGAGTGCCTGGGTTTGTGTGCCAGCACTGCCTGTGTTTCCAGCTTCCTGCTAATGCACACCCTTGGAGGCAGCAGGTGATGGCTCAAGTGACTGGGTCCCTGTCCTCACAATGGAGATCTGGATGGTGTTTCTGGCTGTAGCTTCAACCAGGCCCAGCCCTTGCTATTGCAGGTATTTGGGGAATGAATCAACGGGAGGGAAGTTTCTCTATGTCTCTCTTCTGCCTTTCTAATTATAATAATAAAGCCTGGAATAATAATAAATATAATGTGATCTTTTTTCTGTTAAAAAACACAAATAAATCAACACTGAAGTAATCTGTGTGTGTGGTGGAGATGTCATGCACCATGTAATGACATATTTAGGTCAATGATGGACCATGTATATGATGGTGGTCGCATGAGACTTTCTCCCTCACTTATGTAGGAGCTGTCTTAGCTTGTGGAAGCACACTCTTTGTGTAAGTACATGTCTACACAATGACCAATTTGACTAAAGATGCATTTCCTAGAATGTATTCTCATCATTAAGCAATGCAGACCTGAGTGTGTGTGTGTGTGTATACACAAATACATTTAATACATATCAAATTCTTCAGTGATTACATTTAGAGTAATAACCCACTGAAGTCATGGAGCATTATTTGAACTTTGCACAACAAATATCCATGTGCTGCTTGTAGATCTTATTATTCACAGTAACTGTGCCTCTCTCCATTGACTCAATTTTAACAGTCCTACTCTCCTACCATCGCCAGCTGTTGTATTAGCTTCCCAGCACTAAAATAAAATACCTGAGAAAACTATCTTTATAAAGAGAAAGGTTTTATTTAGCTCATAGTTTTGAAGGCTTAAGGTCAAGGCCAGGCTGCCCCTTTGGTTTGGCATCTGGGGAGGCTGTGGATGGCCGTGGTGGAGTTTCTATTGAGGAAGGATCACATGGAGAGCCGGGAAGCAGAGAGAGGCTAAGCCCAGCTCAGACTTGTGTCGCAACCCTTCTCCAAGAACTTAGAGCACACCGCCAGTGACCCAAGGACCTACCATTAGGCCCACCTCCTAAACAGAATCGGATTAAGTTTTGACCATCTTTGTACCTTTAACTTATGACTTTGGACTATAAACTTCTGTCTGAGTTTGAGGACCAAATCTTGTTTAAATAACAGTCATCTTTCCAATTCAGCATGTCTGCAGCTTAACTGCAGCAAATGGGCCTACCAGGAACTACAGTCAAACCTGATATCACCTCGGTGTCCCTCCTCTCTTCACAGCCTCACCTCCATCCTTCCCCAGCTGAATCCCATGGACGATTCTCCTTACCCCTTTGCCTAGACCTTAGCTGCCCTGTTGCCTCTGCCTTTGTCATCCGTGGCACACTCCATTCCTGCTTGAATGCAACTGTCTTCTTACTGTGCCCTTGCTGCTGATCTGGCTGTGGCTAGAGGAAAACCCCAGAACTCATGCTCGTTTTAAACTCCTCTAACCTCCGCGGGGAGAGGGGAGTGGAGGACCGGGGACAGCGCTTTGAGTCCTTCACTGGGATCCTGCTACCTGTGCATTCACCCTCCCACATTCCTAGGTGGCTCTTTTCTTCTTTTTCTCCCTCCTCAAGACTCTGTTCCTCCTCCACCATCCTCACTGTCAGGTAATGACTTTGCTTACTATTTCATTGACAAATATTGTAGAAGACATCAGGAAAAGAACCCACCTAAACCCTGGCCTGAGGTCTCTGGGCACCCACCTGTGCCCTATACTGTGCCCTCTCCTGTTCCTGGGGGTGAACAACCATGTGTCCTTCCCAGGCTGATCCTAGATTCATGCACTTACCTAATTCCCTTTTCTCACTGGCTCAGCACACCGGGCAGAGGGAACCAGGCACAGTATGTATAGTGTGTAGGGCCCATAATAACTTCCAGGGGCCCCTTTAAAGTCAGAAGAAAAATGCAATCGCTTAGGTCAAAGAAATGTTTTAATACATCATGCTAACGTATTCACTTTTGCACAGTCATAGATTATATTTAAAATATCTTAATAGGGAAGGTGTCCATGATGGGAAAGCATCTAGGGCTCCTGTCTGTCCAATGCAGCCCTCGTGACCTTGCTGTCCCTTTCCTTGGCAGCATCCTTATCCCCTTCCCTGGAGGTCATCTGCAATCAGCAAGCACACGACAACTGTCCCCATCTTACCTGACCCTCCCTTCCGACTGCCCACTGCCTGTCAATTTGCTGCCTTTTTTTTTTTAACAGCAAAACTTCTCGAGAGATTTGTCTACATTTATTGACATCACTTTCTCTCCTTGCATTTTTCCTTGGCCCTCAGGTTTTCATGCCCACTGTGGCACTGTGACTGCTTTCCTGACAAGGTCCCAGTGACCTTTGTAACAATCGGTAACGAATTCTCAGTCCTCCCGTTTCTTCACTGAACAGCAGCATTTAAAATCCTTCATTATCCCTTCCACTGAAACCACATTCTTCACTTGCCTACTGTGCTGGGAGGCCATGCAACATAGCAGCAGATTAAAGACATTTCTGAGAGTGAGTGATGGCACCACCACTAACTACGTGGAGATGCAGGCACCAACTTGGACCATCTCAGGCAAACTGGGTCATAGGGTCACAGTTCTTCTAGTGGTCACTAGTTCATAGCTGGTGCCCCCTGTCTCACCAGCCTTTTTTATTGTCTTCTTCTTCCCCCTTTTTCATACCAGACTGGGGCTCAGTCCTGGGACTTCTTCTTGTTCTACTTCTTTCCCTCCCTTTAGTAAAATGTCCTCCAACATTATTATTTTTCCTTCACTGATGCCTCTAATATTTGTACGTATGGGATACACTGTGATAATTAGGTAGATTATACAATGTGTAATGAGAAAATCACAGTAGTTAGCATTTCTGTCTCAAACATTTACTGTTCCTATGCAGTTATTTTGAACCAGCATTCTAACTCTTGCTCTGCTCTTCTCCCTCCCTGTATTCCTTCCATGCTGATTCCCCACTGCTGCACATCCGTACGCAATTCTGCTTGCTGATACGTCAGCCACTTCAAGCAGGTTCGTGAAGAGCAGCTGTCCACACTCTAGTGCTCTCTTCCACCCCACCACTCTGGGACCCGCAGACCTCTTCATGGTCTAGCTCCTAAAAGCCTAAAATGTGACCCTTTAGAACTGTGTTGCAGCACCCCTGCAGGTTCGTGCCATGACTCTACTGGTCCTGACATGCTTTGCATCGCACCCTTGCACTCACAGGGCTGTAAGTGGACTCCTCAATGTCTTCTCCAGCTCAGACTTCCCCCCTGAGCCTTGTACTTGTGTATCCAGTTGCCTATCCCCTCTCTCTCCATTTGATTACATCGGGATACCTATTTTTTAATTTGAAATGTTCTGATGTTCCTCTCCAAACCTGCTCTTTATATAGTGTTCTCCAATTTTATAATGGTAACTCTGTCAGTCTCTCAGGCCATAAGTTTAGCGTTTGTTTTTTTTGTTTGTTTGTTTCTAAAACTCCTCTCATTCTTACACTCTAACCTTCCAAGCTATCAGGAAATATTGTCAGCTCTACCTTTAAAATACATAAAGCACTGCTGCCTACCTCCACTGCTGCCATTGTCTGCCACCCCCTCACCCTTGGCCCTGCAGTGTCTCCTCTCTCCCTGCCTCCACCCTCTCTCTTTTTAGTTATCCTCACACAGCAGATAGAGTGATCCTGATAAAGCACAAGCAGCTGTATGTCTTAGCTCTGCTTAGAATCTTCCCCAATCATTCAGAATAAAGGCCAAGTCCCTTCAGTGATCTCAAGGTGCTACGTGTCCTGTCCATGGTGTCCAGCCATCACTTCTGACCTCGTCTCCTACCTCTCCCCAACCCCTCTGCCTTCCAGCTATGCTGGTCTCTCTGCTCTTCTGTGCATGTCAGATACGCTCGTGTTTCAGAGCCTTGGCACCTGCTACATCTCCCTGCCTGCCCTGTTTTTGCTCCGTGCTGCACTCCTTCAGGTCATTAATAAAGGTCACCCTCTCTGTGCAGGCTTCTTAACAATTACAGGCCCACCCCATTGCCCTTCCCTGCTTTATTTTTGTCCACAGCACTTAGAACCACCTGGCTCATTGTAGATTTTATTTTCATAATATTTGTCAGTTTGGTTCATTGCTCTCACTTGCAGGAGTGAGAAACATCCAGCCCACAGGCCTCATGAGGCCCACAAAATCATTTGGTCTGGCCCTGCCAAGGCAACTGCAGGTGGGACTCTGAATTCAATAAATCTATAGCAGGCTAATTTTTAAGTTGATCATTTTGTGTGGCCTATGAATGATAAATATCCAAATGGCCCCTGGCAAAAAGAAGATTCTCCACCCTCCTGCTTAGGGCCCCAGAACAGAGCCTGGTATGGAGAGGGTGTTCCAGAAATTAGCTGTGACATGAGTTCATCCTTAGCAAAAAAAACCTCACATCCTTTACTAGTTTTTCATTGCTCAAAGAAGTTTTATTATTTACATTTTACTAATCATCAATTAATATGCCATAGGCAAAGTCTCCAAAAACTGAGCCGCTGGTTATGTATTACCATGTTCTGAAATTTTTATGGCGGGTTGGTACAACCTAAATTTTATGTTTTCTTTGTGAGTCTATGTACTATAAGATACATTTTGCAGATTTACACATCTGGGGCTGGGAGGGAATTCTGAAGGTGAAGCACTGAGGCTAGGAATGTGGGGTGTTCCAAGCCTGCCCCATGATCTAGCCTATCCACCCCACTCTGGTCACACTGTTGAATTCTGGAGAATACGGTGGCTACACAGCTCTTGTGTGCAAACCCATCCCTCTCAAATAGCTTGGAGGCCTGAACCAAGGAAAGCAAGACATCAGCCCGCTATTCTTCAAGTAAGATGGGAGACAGAAGAAAATTACAAATGACCTGGAGCCATGGAGAGGCTGGGAGGGTTTGCCTGCTCATCATCCTTCTTTTCTGTGATCCTTAAGCCACTTCTCTTCATGAAATTCCCTAATTGGCACAGTGCCTCCTTCAGCCCCTTCTTTCATCATCCAGAATACTCGTGTAGATGTGTACCAATCTTCTATTTTGTCCCCTTAAGAACCGTTTAATGCACCAAGTTATTCAGGAAAATACAGTCATAAACCTGAAGAGGTATTATAATTCTAGGGGGTGTTTCCCAGTGTTCTTGAACAAGAGCCTCTGAGGAATGTCTTTCTCATGCCCTCCCAGACAGTCGCTATTATTACACCCCCCCCCCCTTCTGGTACCTCTGCAGCCCCGGAGCTCAACATTACTCGCTTTTCCACCTTCCCAGGAAATCCTCCAGAGACCATCACTTCCTAGCTGCAAGGAGATGAGAATTGCCAGTCACTTGCCCTCCCCACCTCAGAGAGATCCAGAGCCATCTCCAGCTTGGTTTCTTTACTGTTAGACAGGAGTTCAATTCTGCAGCTCACTCGGGGCCATTCTAACTTCACAAAGATTTTAAAAGAAGTACGGAATTTAATTTTGCGTCCGATTCTTATGTAACTTATTTAGGGTAGTGTTGCTCAAAGATTTCCTTTCTTTACTCAAAATAATTATCTTTGTTTTTAAAAATATTTCCATTATGCAACAATTTCCTCTATTGCAGTAGTTAGGAGGTGGTGAGAAGGAGAGGCATGTTAATGCTCTTATGACAAGGATACACATTTTAATCATGAAACAAGAAACATAAGGACATGTAGAGATGCAAAATGAAGCTGACATGTCTTATTTAAGAAAACTTAGCTGGATGTTAAGAAATGGGCATTGCTGGGACAAGCATTTGGTATAGCAGTAAGATGGCCCATACTGGGGACTGGCGCTGTGGCGTAGCAGGCAAAGCCCCAGCCTGCAATGTTGGAGTCCCATATGGCTCCGTTTTGAGTCTCAGCTGCTCCCCTTCTAATGCAGCTTCCTGCTAATGGCCTGGGAAAAGCAACAGAAAATGACCTAAGTGTTTAGGCCCCTGTACCCGTATGGAAGACCCAGCTCTTGGCTTTGGCCTGGCACAACTTTGGCTGTTGCGGCCGTCTGGGGAGTGAAACAGCAGATAGAAGATCTTTCTCTGTTTCTGTCTCTCTGCCTTTCAAATAAATCAAAAAGAAATAAAAATTTAAAAATAAATGAGCATTATTTTGAGTTATGATGCCCCTTGTTGCCTCATTCTTACACAGCTTTTAAAAATTTATACATTTTTGTCTCACTTCAACAGTACTAGTTTAGCATTATAAATGTGTAGCATGCTTTTGTTTAGGAAAAAATGTTTCACAATAGTGAAAATCTAGCAACAGAAAACTTTGTTCCTCAATTTTCACATCTGCCTTACATGTAAACTCAAAATGTTTGAAATGAGCGGCTACAAGATTTATACATTTTCTTATTGTATATATTTAAAGTAGGACAGAATGTTTTGATATACATACACCTAATGAAATGGCATCACAGTCAAACAAATTAACATATGCATCATTTCACAGTTACATTTTTATGGTAAAAGTACCTAAAAGCTACTCTCAGAAAATTTCAGCATACAATACAGTATTATTAACAATAGTCGTATTTGCACATTGCTTCTCTAGATATGAATCCAATACAATTCAAACTTTGTACCTTTTGACTTTTGTCTCCCAATTCTCCCCATAGATATTTTGTTTAAGGCCAATAATGAATCCAATAAAATAAATTAGCAAACAAAATTAAGTAAACTCATGGTAAAGTAAATTATATAAAATGACAAGAGAACTCAATTGTTCCTACATAGGTGCATTCTACACAAATTTGGCATCAGAGTAGGCATTGTTTGGTAGCTATGGCAGCATCACAATTCACTTTACAATTGCTCGAATGCAGAGCAAAATAAAATGGACAAATATTTGAGAAAGTGGTTTTTTGGCATCTAAATTGAAGACTTCTATTCTGTGAGCAAATCGAAGAATCTATTTGAATATTTCTATTGTTACATTTCAAGGAATATATATCTTAATTATTTTGTGACCTGCATCAGAAACACATATTTGAAGCTCTGTGCAGGTCACAGTGCAGTGTCATGTCCAGGACACTTGATTCTCACAGTACCTGCCTAACAGTAGGCGGGACAGCAGAGATACACCTGTTCCGCAAGCAAGTGACCCAAAAGAGGAAAGACGCGAAGCAGGTCGCAAAGCTGACAAATGGCGAAGTCAAGACTTGAATCTGGATTTTCATCTGTTGTGTTACTCTCCTAGTTTAACCTACTTTGATTATTTATTTATTTTCAATTTATTTGAAGGAGGAGGAGGGAGAGAAAGATTTTCTATCTTCTGGTTCACTCCCCAAATGCCCACAAAAGCCAGGATTGGACCAGGCCAAAACTACAAGCCTGGGACTGAATCCAGGTCTCCCCTGTGGGTACCAGAGACGCAAAAGTACTTGAAGCATAACCTGCTGCCTCCCAGGGTGTGCATTCATAGGAAGCTGGACTTCGAGGAGCCAGGACTCAAACCCAGGCACTCCAGTATGGGATGCAGGCTTCGCAAGCTACATCCTAACTCTTGTGCCAAACTCCTGCACCTAAGCCACTTGGATGCTGATGGTGATAACTACTGAGGGCATTCAAAGGGGCCTAAACTACTCAGACACTTGACCAGATATTTTTGGTTGCTTTTGTTGCAGTGAAGTGGGTAAAGCTGTCCCCTGCAATTCTGGCGTCCCATATGGGTGCCGATTCCTGTCCTGGTTGCTCCACTTCTGATCCAGCTCCTTGCTAATGTGCCTAGGAAAAGCAGTGAAAGATGGCCCAAGTGCTTGGGCCTCTGCCACCCACATTGGAGACCCAGATGAAGCTCCTTTGGTGGGTGAACCAACATATGGAAGATTCTATCTCTCTCTCTAAACAATAAATAAATCTTAAAATAAATAAATAAGTAAATAAATAAATATTTTCAAAAATGACCCAAGTGGCACCAAAGGAAAAAAAAAACCAAAAGTGCAGTTCTTATTTTTTTTTTGGTTAAAATCTTTTAATGTTACAGAACATATAAATATATAAATATAATGTTATATATAAATATATATTTATATATAAATATATATAAATATAATGTTATAGAATATATACATCTTTTATAGTTATAGAACATAACTTTTATGCTATAAATATTTATGACATAATCCACACAAATCTCTCAGACATCTACTTTTTCACAGTTCTCCAGGCTAAGAGTCCAAAGTGAGAGTGACAGGAGAATTGTTCTTGGTGAGGGCTCTTTTCTCAATTGCAGATGGCCATCTCATGGTTATGTTCTCACTTGGCTGGTCCTCTGTGTGTGCATGGAGAGAGGAACCTATTTTGCTTCTATTTCTTCTTAGAGGGAAACAGGTCTTATTGATTAAGGTCATATTCTTATGAGCTCCTTTAAATTTAATTGCCTTCTTTTAAGCTCATATCAAAATACAGTCACATTGGGTGTTAGGGTTGCAAGAATTTTGGACAGTGCTATCAGTAACAATCAGTAAGCAAAAAATGCCCCCAAAAAGAAAAGTTCAAAATCATATGGTTTCATCAGTGAATTCCATTAAAATTAAAGGAAGGATTAAATCAATTCCTTTCAAACTCATCCATAATATTGAAAAAGGAAGATTTCCTAATTCTTCTTATGGTGCCAGCATTTCCCTGATATGAAAGTTAAATAAACAAACAAACAAAAAACCTACAACAAAACTACATACCCGTATTACTTATGAAGGACCAGGTAAAATTATTCACAAGGTACTAGCAAAAGGGAATTTTTTTATATCCCCTTTCCTCAAATTTATTATCTAAGAAATGTTTTTTGCTCCAAGAGCTACCAAAATGTCTTTATTAGAGAAGACAATCTCTCCTCTGGAGTATAGACATTGTTAGTTTGTCATTGCTTGCTATATTTCACATTACTTTCCTCAACACTGAAGAATCTCACGTTCCAGATTCCCCTCCCTGGTGATGTGCAAGGTATGCTTTAATGATGCTAAGACATTATATTAATAACTACTATCTCCTAGGCCTTCTTCCTAATTAATTACCTGTTATAAGCATAGGAACATTACTAATATATCTAAAGAAACATATAAGATAGTCACAGTATTATTATAGTGAATGCTAAGTGAACCTTTCTAGATTTGATCATCTCTTAGATGAGTCAGCTTGTTAATGTGAGCCCATTTTTCAGGTAAGTGATCTATGGGTATACATATTTGTGTTGCAGAAGTGCTGTTAAATATTTAGCAATTACTTTTTGAATTTTGTATAAATATACACACAGCTCCTTATTCACTAAAGAATCAACCTGACATGGAAATTTTGTTCATGGAAAATTTTCACTTTGAGTGACTGGTTTTGGTCCCTGAGGTCCAGGATGGTATAGAAAACACTTGCCCACAGTAGGAAATTCTGCACCCAACACAACTGGTGATGTAATTTATTAGGGTCATTTAGGTTTATTGAGGTTTCTCCACAGGTCTAAGAGGTGATTGCCTGGAACAGACTCTGACATGTAATGAACGTTGGAAAAGCATCTGTTGAATAAATGAATGAATAATCCACAAACTGATTTTGAGGACTTAAGCTGCTCAATTTTCTCTGCCCCTCAGTAACTTCTTAGGCCATCAGTGGGGAAGAGTTCTGGGTCCTCTTTCCCTAAGAAATGTCAAAAGCACGTAAATAATCGTAACTTAGCCAAAAGAAAATATAGATGTGTGGTTGATAAAGTGACTGAAGCCATCAAAAAGAGACAGGTGAACAGTGATGAGCTAGCACTGGAAGCCCCTGGATGATGGATATTAAACTGGTTGCTCAGCTGAGTTTAGACACTTAGGTGTCAGGTATTGGGAAACAGGTGCGGGACTATAATCCGTCCAAAAGTTAGAAAACAGGATCTAGTTATATTTTAACAGTATCTTAATTATATTTTCAAATAATATGCTCAGTATTTTTTTCAACTAGCAGAAAACTGTAGCATTGCCTGGGGAGCATCTATTTTGCCTCTTCCCCTTTCCCCACCCAGCCTTCAAGTTTTTGCTGTAGCAACTGGAGTTATTGGTAGCATGTAAAACCCAAATCCAGGGATCACCTGAAGGCCTTTCAGGAACTTGTGCTGGCTTTCACTGCCATGAATCCTCGCTGGCTTTTTTTTTTCCTTTTTAATATTAGAGTTCATACCAGTTAACATTGGCAGAAATAAAATAATTGAGTTTCACCCGGTTTCCCTCTCCCTCTGGGAGAGAAACTAGATAACAGTCCAGTATCCAGAAGGCAAGCAATTAGAAGAGGAAGCTAAGGATAATCAAGATATGACTGTATGTTTATTGTAGTTGTTGAATTATTTGCATTCTTTGACTCCTCCTAGACTGATCCAGTGTGCTTGGATGGTAGAAAGGATGACAGCCAAGGAGGAGGCTTGCTAGATTTCATTCTGTAATTCATTGTGTGGCTTTAGGACACACCACTTCTTTGGGTTTCTCTTCTGATCAGGATATTGAGGGAGTGGGATTATAGCAACGCTTTCCTAGTTCCACTTTGCAACCAGTTCACTTGAGGTGGTTTCAAAATATACAGATTTAGGGACACAGTGTAGTGGTTGAACTCCAGGACTTCCTATAAGCCCTGTTCTGCCACTTTCTAACTGGGCGATCTATCACAAGTGTGGTTAAGTCCCCAGTATCTCATTTTTCTCATATGCAAAGCAGGAGTAACAATAACACTAACTACTTCATATTGTTCCTGCAAGGGTACAATGATAGAATGCTTTTAAAATAGCAAGCGTATTACCTGTCATACACCATGCATTCAACAGATGCTTTCCTTTATCACTTGTGAAGCCCACGATGGGTGCATGTGTGACTGCATGTGTTAGAAGGTAGAAGCTCTATAAATACCTATTGAATAAAAAAACTGAAGTTTTTTTGTTTGTTTTCAGCAACTTTTTCTTTTGTTCACAGATGGGAAAGTTATTAGCTCAGGAATTACCTCCCTAAGGAAGACAAAGCTAGTTTGAGAGAACTTTTTAAATACTGTGTTCAATTTTACATTATGCCTACTTTTGGACTGTCAGCCTCATGACACTTAAACCATAATTAAGTGATAAAATTCCCTTGGAGTAGGGGGCTCAAGAGAAGCATGCAAGGAATGTGAGGGGCTCTGTTGGCGGGCTTGTCGTAGCGGCAGCGTGATACATATGGCTATCACCTAGGTGCGCATCTCCATTTTATCTTCCAAGATGCCGTGGGATTATCTAAGTCACTATCATTACAGTCGATTTCGAATCACAAACAAAGAGGCCACTCTTCCATTTTCCGTGCTGTTGTCCAAGCAGAAAACAGGACCTTAACTTTTAACAAGCAGGAAAATCGGGGCAAAAAAAAAAAAAAAAAAAAAAAAAACACCGCGAACTTGGATTTCCCCTTAACCGGCTCAAGACAATCCATGCACACTTAAGTGTTTGTTTTCTTTGGGGGAGGGGTGTGGTCCCTCGCCGAAGAGCGTGTGGCTCTTTTCCGTGAGAGGAGTTACCAGTGTAGTCTCGGGGGGGGGGGGGGGGGGACCGCCTGGGAATCCGCGGAGGTGTCCTCCTAGAAAGATTGCCGCGAGGGGAGGAGCCCTGATTGTCCTGGAAGAAAAGCATGGCCCCATCCGGGAAGTCGCAGCTTGCCGTTAGGCTGGAGCTGGCGGCTCCGGGTCCTGGAGGTGGCAGACGCCGGCACAGCCGGCCTCGTAGCTGGGCCCTGCGCGCCCGGGAGACGGCTCAGAGTCTGCACAGCCGGGCGGGCATCTGTGGGCTCCGCCTCGCTGCGCGGCACGTGGGGTCGCCGCTGAACCCGAGCAGGACTCAGCCCTGCCTTGGGTGGGCTCCTGCGCCGGCAGTCCAGGGCCCCCGCGGGGCGCGGCAGCCCCTCCCCCCGGAGCCCGCGCTTCCGCCCGAGACCCGGCGGCGGCCGTGACCGTGGCCGCGCCGCGCCTTCCGCCTCCTGGCTGCCGCCGTCCGCCCGCCCGCCCGCGCCCTTGTGCGCCGCGCCCAGAGGCCGCGGGAAAGCGGAGCGCCTCAGCCAGGGGCCCTCCGCCCTGTGACGGAGACTCCGAGCGGGACGCTAAGGAGGGGCTGGGCAGCCCCGCGTTTCGTTCCCGCTGCGGGGAGCCTCTTGGGGCACCTGCGACCGCCCCGGAGCGGGGACTTGGCCGGGCCATGGCCGGCGAGTGCCGCCACGGCTGGGCTGGAAGGAGGAACGGAGGCAGCGAAGACTCCAGCGACACTGGAGGGCAGCCTCTCGGCGCGGAGGTCGGGGACCGAGTGGATCCGGGTCTCCGGCTGCCCCTGGCAGATTAAGGGCGCCGACCCTCGCGCCGAGAGCGCGAACTGGGAGCTTTGAGTTGCGCCCCCGAGGACGCCCCGCCACCGAGCCCGCGCTACAAACACTGTGGCCTGGAAGCCTGTCCTACCGCTGTCCTCCTCGTCCCTCTTCCACTCGCCCTCCTTCGCCCACCTCTTAACCTTCTTCCCACAAGCGCGAGGCAAATATGGACGTGAGGGAACAAGTTAGGGTACAGCCGAGTGTGTGTGCGGCGCGTGTGCCGGGAGGAGGGTGGAAATGCGGTGGGGGAGAATAATGACAATACAGGAGAGAGAGCGGCGTGCGGAACCAGCACCCGCGCGCTCGGTGTTCCTGGCAGTTTGGCGGAGTCCTCGGAGGGAACTGCACACCGACAGGCATCAGCGGAAGCGCCGTACCCGGGCGCTTCCCTCTCAGTATTTGTTTTACTTTCCCGAAGCATGCGCCTCTGGCCAGCGAAAGGACCGGCGGAACCGCAGCGTTCCTGGACAAAGCTGAGGCTGGCTTCTCGGTGCGGGGTAGGGGGCGGCCTCAGCTCTTCGGCCGAGCTCCGTGGACTCGTGTCCTAGGAGCGGCCAGGAGCCTCAGGGGCTTGGGCAAACACCATGCTGTGCGCCCCTGAACGCCTCGTGCCGGCGGGGGGCAACCGATTTCCCTCCGCCTGCCGACTTGGGAGGGCGAAAACCTAAATCGAAGCGGGACTGCGTCTCGGACACCCCCCACCAACGCCCACCTCCTCTCCCTCAGCGTTCCCTGCAGCCGCCGGCAGCCGCGCTTTCACTTGCTAACAGCTGCACCCACCGGAGGCGGCCGGCGCTGCGGAAGGCAGGCTCTCAGAGTTCTCCCCGGCTGCTGCGGAGTCCTGGAAGATTCTATTATTCCAGGCCTCCTGCAGTGGATTCTAAACCCGGGTCGGGTGCGTGTTCTCACAGCCGACAGGGGGCAGCAGATGCGCTACGATGCCTCGGCAGTGTGCAGGCAGAGCGCCCTGCTGTCTCCTGGGAATCCGGCGTGGAAGGCAGCACCTAGCGCCTCTGCGTCCTCCGCGCAGCTGCCAGCCTGCGGCCTCTGTCCCTGGGCGTCCCCGGGCTCTCCTTGCGCAAGGCCTGGGCGATGCCATCTGTGCTCCAAGCCGTACACGGAGCGTGCAGTATACATAAATAAGATGTGTGGAAATGCGACGATCGATAGCACGCACATCCACTTGAAAGTGCTTCACAGAATCCACTGGAGTTTTTGATCATTAAGTTTTCTCCATCGATACACAATTTAAAAGTACGGCTACATTTGCATGATGGTGGTGGTGGGGTGCTTGTTAAATTAGTCTGAATTGTCAAGGAGCTTCTCCCATCAGAAGAAGTTGGGAACTACTGATCCATGGAATCGTTTGATTACTGTAAAGACTGGCGGAAGGGAAACTGGGAGGACTCGGCGGGTTTCTGCCAGGGCGTGTGTGTGTCTGTGTGTGTGTCTGTGTGTGTGTCTGTGTGTGTGTGCGCGCGCGACAGCACCAGGAGGAGTCGGATGTGTGTGTGTGTGTGTGTGTGTGTGTGTGTGCGTGTTTGTGTGTGTGTGCGCGCGCGCGCCAGCACCGGGAGGCGTCGGTTGGGATTGGCCCGGAGCTGGAAAGATTCGTAAAGGGCTGGCTGCGTTTTCCTGAAAACCTACCTCGGAGAGCCGCCGCGCTCCAGTCATCAGAACTATGAGGGAGGCAGCGTGTCTCTTCAGTTCCACGCGCCCTCAGAAAGGAACCCAAAAGTGGATCCCGTGGCAGCTGAAAGTATACCGGCGGCTACCTGGCGCTGGGGAGGGGAAGGGATGGATGAACAGGCTCTGAAGTGTAGCTAGAGAGGAGTAAGACGTTTTGGGGCTCGGCTGTGCGTTAGAGTGACTACGGAACATGTACTGTATATTTCTCTATCAAAATGTAGAACTAGAAATTGGGGTTTGCGGGGTGTTTTGTAAAGAAATGTTAAATGCTTGAGCAGATAGATACACTTACCCTGATTGGACATTCCACAGTTTATATTATGTGTGGCAACATCACTTGGTATCCCGTACCTATGTACAATTTTTAGGGATGTTAAGAATTTTTTAAAGAATGAAATTAAAAAAAAACTTTAATGAAGTGCTTTTTTCTTGAAGAAAATAAAAATGTAAAAAAATGTAAAAATTTTGAGATTGGCTATTACAATGATCTTTAATTAGCTTTTTAAACTGATAAAAATTGTCTAATGAAAAAATATGTAATAGCAGCAAGTTTATGCCCTTACTGTATACATCTCATGTGCAATTAAAAATGCTAATTAATCCCTGAAATACCTTTGGAATGTCCACAGATTAATCTTTAATTATAGAATTTATCACAACATGGTACTATGATGTTTTAATTTTATTACAATAATGCACAGCACATATTGATGATGTCTACTTTTAATGCAATTTTTACAACACCATAGCAAATTCTAGAAATGCAGCCATAATTGCTACACAGGGAAGAGATTCAGTAGCATACTTAATTGTCAGAAGTTTCATTAACACAGGAAGTGGATATCATTATTTCAGAATATAGACTCTCAAAATGATGATGAATACTGATTAAAACTTGCAGGAAAATCTTAAATTTGTATTGGAGAGGAATTGAAAGATGAGAAGGAAGGGACTAATTTATGGTCCAGAATGGGGAGCAAATCTGAATGAGATTTTCAAATTGGGGTCAAAATCCTAAGAGAAACCAGCATCCCAGCTACTTCTAGGGCTAACAACACACTGGGAGCCACCAGAAGGGGTTCACCCTTGGACCTAGGAACACAGGTTGTTCTCTGTGCCTAAAGAGAAAACCAAACAATTGTGACGTTTGCCAAGGACCAATAGTGTGTATAGAAGCAATTGCACAAGGAGCATAGACACATATTTTATTCCCTGTTTTGGAGGGGCAAAAACTGTACCAAGAGCCAATCACAAATGTTTCTTATAAATAATATCTACCATTTCCTGTGCCACAAGATAGCTAGACAAAGCAGATAACAATGGTTCTATTTTACATATAAGGAAACTGGTGTGAAAAGAGCTTAAGCAAGTCATCTCGTATGCACCAACTGAAGTGGTCAAAGGAAAGTCACTTTCGATTCTTGACCCTGGGCTTTAAACATTCTTGTTGTGGGCTCAAAACCTGCAGCGTGTCCCAGAGGTGGACAGTGTCCTGCCCACTGTAGAAGACCTTGCCAAGGCAACTGCAGTCAGGACTCGAAATTCAACAAATCTACCACAGGTTAATTTTGAAGTTGATAATTTTGTATGGCCTGTGGATGATGTTATAAATATCCAATGGCCTTTGGCAGAATAAAAGTCCTAAACTCTCAGGTGTTTGATGACTGAACAACAAAAAAGGCAAACTTATTTTAGTGACAAAAAGTAACTTCAAAAACACAAACACACCTACATACCACAGAGGCTCTCAACCTTCAGTTTCTGTCATTCCAGATGATTTATGGAGGTAATTATGGGGCAAGGAGGCGTCCACAATGTATTTGAAAATTCAGAAGTCTAATCAGAAATTTCATGATTATTGCAGATATATTAACTAAAATTCCGTTGGCTTTTTTGTTGGTCTGGCATTGCATACATAAAGAGGTGTATAGTCAGATAACCTAAGATAGGAAAAAATGAATCAGCTATTACTAAATAAATGTAGTTTGTGATATATTTTTAATCATATCTGATCTATGTAAAAACTGATAACAATAAATATTGAAAGGGAGACTTTGGATATGAAAAACAACCACCAATATACACTAAAATCTCTTGTAATATACATAAGTCACATGTAAGTCTGCTATGTGTTATTCTGCCACTCACTGAAAGATCTGTGATTATAAAGGAGTTCCACTTGGAATTTTATATTGCATTTCCACAGGTGCAATATATTGTTATGTGAAGTATATTAGTCCAAGTTGGTCATATTTAGATGAGATCAGGCATGTTCAGGGTGGTATGGCCGTAGAGCTGGTCATATTTAAGTCATCAACACCATTCCTTTGGAATCATAAAGTGCTGGAGGAGGAGAGATTTGTTTGGAGATTGTGCAGTGTGCCCCAGAGAATAATTTTCCTAGCTCCTCCTCCTTGCTCTCTGTTCTCTAGTCCAGTGTCAAATATTTTCGTCTTAGATCCTCACAAAGCTATTGTTTCTGTGCGTTTATGTGGATATCATCATTGACACTTACTGTATTAGAAAGTAAAACTGGAGAAATGTCTTGAAATTTATTTGTTACTTAACTGGAGAAGTATTTTGAAATTTATTTGTTACTTGTTTAATAATAATGGCAAACCCTATTACATATGAACCAAACTATTTTTTTATGAAAATAACCATGCTTTACCAAACAAAAAAACTGAGAAAAACACTGTTTTTCATTTGCAAGTCTCTTTGATATCTGGCTTACCCGAGACAGCTGGATTCTCATATTTGTGACTGCATTCCACCTATATGTGGTGTAGTTTGAAATGTAGGAAGAAAATCTGGCCTCAAAGAGATAAGCAACAGGTCTTGAAAAAGTTCATGGAAAATCTGCATTTTGAAAAATTATGAATGAATTTTATTTTTGTATGAAAATAAACCTATATTTTAATCTTTTCTTAATTTTTCTTCCATCTTTCCATCTTCCACAAATTTTTAAATGCCCTTGTATAGTTGGAAAAGGGAAGAATGTTTTAGTAGTTTTTTCAGATAATTGTGGGTAATCTTTGATGTTATTCCAACATCCTTCAAGTAGTAATTTTAAAATAGTTTCAATATGGTATTTAAGTATATATCAATAAACTCTTCATGCACTTTTTCCATTAAAATCTATAGGTCTTTTGCGTGTATCTTTTACTCATGTATGAGTATGCTTTTGTCATTTGGGAATCTGTGGTTTATCAAACTAGGCAGATGTTCCAATGTTGTGTATTTCATCATATAATATCAAATATATCATTTTCATAGATTATATTTCATTATAATAAATTTTACATTTCAGGACACAAATTTTCCACTGATCTAAATTTTGCTTGTGAGTTTAAGTTGTGTCATTGTTAAGAAGTATTGTTGGTTGTTTTTCAAGGTGACAGGCTCACATTGTTTATTTCTGAGAAAAATCTGTTAAATTTTCACGTCTGAATAACTATCATTTTGTCTTATGACTCAGTTGTTCTTTCAAGTAAAAATGTCATTCTATCAAAAAAAAATGACTAGCTCACCTGCAAAGTCAATGCATTAATGCTTTTCCTAGACAGCCACTATATTAAATAAACTCCCATTTTGTCCTACAGACTATTAAAAAAACCTAACCAAGAGGATCAGGATTTAATAACAGTAAGAAATTTTACTGCATTCTTTTTATTTTTAAGGAGAGAGAGAGAGGGAGAGAGAGAGAACACTGCTAGTTCAATCCCCAGATGCCCAAAGCGGCCGAGACTGGTCCAGCCTGAGGCCAGGAGTCCAGAATTCAATCAGAATTTCCCACATGGATGTCAGAGACTCAAGGACTTGAACCATCATATGCTACCTCCCAGGGTGGGTATGAACAGGAAGCTGGGATCAGAAGCAGAACTGGGAATCCTACCCAGGTCCTCTGATATGGGATGCAGATATCCTAAATGGTGTCTTAACTATGTCCCCAAATACCTACCTGCTTGTGTACATTCTTAAATGAAACTAATTTCTATATTTGTTACTGCAAGTATACAGTGGTGAAGAATACAGTGACTATAATAGTCCTCCTTTATCAGGGTTTTGTGATCTATGGTTGCAATTTTTTGGTCAATTACAACCTAAAAAATTAAGTGGAAAATTATGGAAATCAACAATTGATATATTTTAAAGTACATGAAATTCTGAGTAGTGTAATGAAATCTCACACTGACACGCTCCATGCTGTCTGGGATGTGAATCATCCCCTTGCCCAGCATATCAGTGCTGTATGTGCTACCTACCTGTTAGTCACTTAGTCCCTAGATTATTTTGGCTATCAGATCAAATGTCACAGCATTGCAGTGCATGTGTCCCAGTAGCCTAACACTACATCACAATGTCCACATCAGTCACCTCATTTTATCTCATCCTGTAAGCAAAGTAGCAGCTCATATCTTCAAAAAAGGGTGTGTACAGTGCAATAAGATTCGTTTTTTATAAAGCAAGCCCATAGTCACATAACTTTTATTACAGTATATGGTTATAAAATTGTTCTATTTTATTATTAGTCCCTGTTGTTAATCTCTAGTTGTGCTTAATTTGTAAATTGAACTTTGCTATAGTTGTGTAGGTATGGGGGAAAAGCCGTGTGTGTGTGTGTGTGTGTGTGTGTGTGTAGGATTCAGTACTATCTGTGATTTCAGGCATCTGCAGGGGGCCTTGGAACATACCCCACTTGGATAATGGGCTGACTACTGTACTACTGCAGTTTAATGTCACTGCCTTTCTTTGTTTAACCCAGCATCATTGAAAACATTAACAGAGTGAACAAGGCAAATAACAACAGGTATTTTCATGAAAAAAAAAAAAGTACATTTTTAGATTTATTTATTTATTTAAAAGGCAGAGTTTTACAGACAGAGGAAGAGACAGGAGGTCTTCCATCCTTTGGTACACTCCCCAAATGGTCACAATGGCAGGGGCTAGACCAGGCTGGGGCCACGAGCCTGGAATTCCATCTGAGTCTCACATCGGTTGCAGAGTTCCAAGCACTTGTGTCATTTTCTGCTGTTTTCCCAGGCTCATTAGCAGGGAGCTGGATCAGAAGCAGAGTGGCTGAGACTAACCAGGGCTCACATGGGCTGCCAGCATTGTAGGTGGCCTCAACATGCTATGCCACAATGTGTACCCCAAGAAAGATAGTTTTAACTTTTCAGAACCTCCTAGTCTCTGTGGACACCACTTGGAGAAAATCTCTAATCCTAAACTGCTCTAATCCTAGAACAGTAGTTGTTTGGATCACTCACCCATGACTTAATTACATGCTGAATTATGTTGCTAATTATCTTTTGCTATCTCCAAATCTAATCTCCCTAATCAGAAACTATATCGTTCACGGAGTTGTATCCTGACAACTGTTGAAGTACCTGGTACTCAGAGCAATTAAAGTTTGTTGATGATTGATTGCCACATTGAATTAGTGGTTCATGTACACTCATGTAATACATATTGCATCCTCATTGGTTTTACTTTTTATTTACACTATTAGTGAGGACAATGATTCTCTGGGGGAATACATTTATTCAGGGAAAGACAAGAAGCATTTGCCATGCTATAATGTTTTCCAAACAGTTAATATTGCTGGTGGCCATATTCATGTGTGTGTGCTCTGTTTTAGCTGTTTGATTGTTGGTACTCAGAACACAATTTCACCTACCAGTGTATAAAAATTTGAGTGCAGTTTGTGATGGATTTGAAATATTGCCATCACTAGTGCCACCAGAGGAATGACTTCTAATAATAAAGGGCTTGTCCAATTTGTATGGACAAGCTGAACAGCACAGCTGAGCGCTGGATAGTTCATTAATTCTACTCCATTAGGTCATGCTAGACTTATCAAATATATGAGGAAGTTCTGTTGCCTGTGAGGTCACAAATCCATTTACTCTAAATAGCAATATGCCTGTATTTTGCACTTTTCATATTCTGGGTCATTGCTGTTAGAAATCATATAGTGTCTGAATCATCTCTTGATCCAGTAATGGGAAGTGGAATTGTGCTGCCAACTGACAGGTGGGAGTAATACCTCATTTTGGGCATTTGACATTGCTTCTCTTTTCATAGACAAATTTGCTGACAATAACTCAACACACATGTGATTCATTGATATTTAAGAGAGACCAAGAAAGTAGGTAAGGATATACAATTCACATTCTTTCAATGTGATCAAATTTCAGATTTGAACTTATCTAGTAATAGGTATATTCAGATGTATTCCCTGATAAAGCAGTGTGTACAGTATACATATTTTACTATTGGGCCAGTGCTATGGCATAGTGGGTAAAGCCACCGCCTGCAGTGCCGGCATCTCATATGAATGCCAGTTCAAGACCCAGTTGCTCCACTTCCAATCGAACTCTCTGCTATGGCCCAGGAAAGCAGTAGAAGATGGCCAAAGTCCTAGGGTCCCTGAACCTGCATGGGAGACCTGGAAGAAGCTCTTGACTCCTTGCTTCGGATCAGTGCAGCTCTGGCTGTTGCAGCCATTTGGGGAGTGAGCCAGCAGATGGAAGATGTCTATCGCTCTCTCTCTGCCTCAGCCTCTCTGTAACTCTGTCTTAAATCTTAAAAATTTTTTTTTACTATTAATCCCCTTGCAAGCGGTGACATGTGCAATAAGTTAACATCTAGCTAACTCATTTGTTTTTTTTTTGTTTGTTTGTTTTGTTTTGTTTTGTTTTTTGACAGGCAGAGTGGATAGTGAGAGAGACAGAGAGAGACAAAGGTCTTCCTTTTCCGTTGGTTCACCCTCCAATGGCCGCCATGGCCGGCGCACTGCACTGATCTGAAGGCAGGAGCCAGGTGCTTCTCCTGGTCTCCCATGAGATGCAGGGCCCAAGCACTTGGGCCATCCTCCACTGCACTCCCTGGCCACAGCGGAGAGCTGGCCTGGAAGAGGGGCAACTGGGACAGAATCCAGTGCCCTGACTGGAACTAGAACCCGGTGTGCCGGCGCCACTAGGCGGAGGATTAGCCTAGTGAGCCGCGCCGCCGGCCTAGCTAACTCATTTGTAATTTTACTTAAATTTAAAAACATATTTTAAGTCAATTCTTGGAAAACTTAATTATATGTGGAAAAACGTGCAAACCTATTTTTTCAGCAGTAAATTTTATGAATCTAAATAGCAATCATGTATTTCCAATGAAGATTTATCATCCAAACTGAGATGTGCTGTACATGCAAAATTCATTTCAGAATGCAATGACTTAGTATAATAAAAAGGATAAAATCAATCAATAATTTTTTTTTTTTTTGACAGGCAGAGTGGACAGTGAGAGAGAGAGACAGAGAGAAAGGTCTTCCTTTGCCGTTGGTTCACCCTCCAATGGCCGCCGCACCCGGCGTGTTGCCGCCAGTGCATCGCGCTGATCCGATGGCAGGAGCCAGGTACTTATCCTGGTCTCCCATGGGGTGCAGGGCCCAAGTACTTGGGCCATCCTCCACTGCACTCCCTGGCCACAGCAGAGAGCTGGCCTGGAAGAGGGGCAACCGGGACAGAATCCGGCGCCCCGACTGGGACTAGAAACCCGGTGTGCCGGCGCCACAATGATTAGCCTAGTGAGCCGCAGCACCGGCCTCAATCAATAATTTTTTAAAAGTTACTTATTTGAGAATCAAAGAGAGAGAGAGACAGAGAGAGAGGGAGAGAGGGATTCCATCTGCTAGTTCACTCTCCAAATGGCTACAACAACAGGGCTCCGCCAGGCCACATCGAGCAGCTCAGAACTCAACCTGGGACTCCCATGTGGGCAGCAAGGACCCAAGGATGTGAGCCATCACCTGCTGCCTCCAAAATGTACATTAGCAGGAAGCTGAATCAGAAGTGGAGCAAGTGGGATTTGAACCTGCAGACCACAACATGGGATAAAGGCACCCCAAATGGAGTCTTAACCTCTGTGCCAAACACCTGCCCTCAATTTTTTGAATACTTAGTTCAGGTTGAAATGATGATACTGGGATGTATTGAGTTAAAAACATTATTACAATAGATTTTACCTGCATCTTTTTTCTTAAACTGTAGTTACTAGATAGTTTAAAATTACATATGTACCTCCTTACATTTCTATTAGATAGAGCTGTTACACAGCACCTTTCTTTCCACCCATGGGGAGAAGAAGGCAAATGAGAAAATATCATACTCTAATTTCATACTCTAAATTTCCAAAAGCAATTGGTAGGGGCAGGTGTTTGGCAAAGCAGTTAAGACGCTGCTTGGGTCGCATACGTCCATGTCAGAGTGGCTGGGTTCAAGCTTTTTGGTTTTTTGTTTAGAAGACTGCCTTGATTCTATTAGTAGTTGGAAGACATAGCTGGCACACCACAAACATCCAGTTGGCTGGAGAGGAGAGAAGCTGGTGCCGCCTCTCAGGCTGGGGCTCCTCTTGAAGTGAGCAGAGAAGAGCGCTGCAGAGCTGGACCTGCAGTCCAGGAGAAAGGCTATGCCACCTTCCACAGTTTAATTGCCTCGGGCATGAAACCAAATTCCTATGTACCTAACCCAGCTCTGGAGCTGGGCGCTGGGATACGTGGGGCTGAGAGGGGGTGACATAGCCATCTTGTATTAGAGAAAATGACAAAACAGGAATTTAAAAAATCAGTTTGCCATCTAACTTTATTTCCAAATAAAGTATTCCCACTTTCTTTTTGTGAAAAACCAATACACTTTCTATGCAGATGACAAATATCAGTATTAGGAAATCCAATTATGCAAAAAATACTACATCTGGCTTCTTGCTAATGAGCACCCTGGAAGATACAGGTGACAGCTTAAGTACTTGGGTCTCTGCCACCTTCGTGGGAGACCCCGTTCTGGCTTCTGGCTTCTGGCTTCCACCAGGCCCAGCCCTGGGGGTGGCCAGCATTTGGGGCAGTGAACCAGTTGATAGAAGTGTGCATGCTCTCTCACTCTCTCTCTTTCTCTCTGTGTGTCTTCATGCTTTTTTAAAATAAATAAAAATTTTAAAATAAATTTTATCCAAAAATGTATTACTCATCTGTTCAACATACTTCAAAGGCCTTTCTATGTATAGAATTATGATTATGCTGTAAAAGTTTTTATATTTATAATCACTTTATAAAATACTTGAACAGTTCCCTGTGTAACTGTGGTTTTTTTTTTTTTAGAGTTATTTTATTTATTTGAAAGACAGTGTTATAGAGAGAGGTAGAGACAGAGAGAGAGGTCTTCTATCCGCTGGTTCACTCCCCAGTTGGCCACAACGGCCAGAGCTGCGCTGATCTGAAGCCAGGAGCCAGGAAGCCAGGAGCCAGGAGCTTCTTCTGGGTCTCCCCTATGGGTGCAGGGTCCCAAGGACGTGGGCCATCTTTTACTGCTTTCCCAGGCCACAGCAGAGAGCTGGATCAGAAGAGGAGCAGCCAGGATTAGAACCAGCACACATGTGGGATGCCGGCATATCAGGCCAGGGCTTTAACCCACTGTGCCACAGCACCAGCCCTGTAACTGTTTTTTTTTTTTTTTTTTTTTTTTTTTTTTTTTTTTTTTTTTTTTTTGACAGGCAGAGTGGACAGTGAGAGAAAGAGACAGAGAGAAAGGTCTTCCTTTGCCGTTGGTTCAACCTCCAATGGCCGTGGTGGCCGGCGCACCGTGCTGATCCGATGGCAGGAGCCAGGTACTTATTATCCTGGTCTCCCATGGGGTGCAGGGCCCAAGCACTTGGGCCATCCTCCACTGCACTCCCAGGCCATAGCAAAGAGCTGGCCTGGAAGAGGGGCAACCGGGACAGAATCTGGCGCCCCGACCAGGACTAGAACCCGGTGTGCCAGCGCTGCAAGGCGGAGGATTAGCCTAGTGAGCCGCGGTGCTGGCCCTTGTGTTTTAAACTTAGTAAATGATTCAGTACTATTCCATCTTATGTATGAAACATCTTCAAAAGGTTCATGGAAAATAGGTATTATAAATGATTTTACATTTTTTTCACCAAATCCCTTATTTTTAATGTTTATTTAAAACATTAAATATTAACACATATTCAAATGAATAAAAATAAACCTTATTTTATAATCTGTTTTAATATCTGATAGTATATATTCTCCTTAAATAATCTTTTTTCAAAATCTTGATTTGTAGTGCTTATTTTCTTTAGTCAGTTCTTTTAGGTAAACATCAAAATTATTTTGTAAATATAGTTCTTTCAAAATTAACACAGTGAGGTTTTAATTTATACAATGTAAAAAATTGATCTGAGGACATCTAACATCTTTGTAACTGTCAAATTTAGAGGGTTCAGATAAGTGGAGATTTGGTGTCTGTATCTTTTCCCGTCAGACTGTATAATTAGCCTTTTGTGAAATATTTGTGACATTTCAAGATCATTGTATTTTTTTTAATCTGTTTTTTTGAAAAATATGTGTTAGCACTATCTGGTAGTAGGGAGCAGATTTTGAATAAAGAGAAAGCAGAAAGAAGAAACTTTATACCCTGTTTATAGGGCATAAAAGAAATTAGGAAGTTATAATGGACTTTTTTTATAGAAAGATTTTCTTTATTTATTTGAGAGGCAGAGTTACAGAGAGAGAGAGAGGGAGAGACAGAGAGAAAGGTTTTCTGTCTGCTGATCACTGCCCAAATGGCTGTAATGGCTGGGCCAGGAGCCAGGAGCTTCCTCCAGGCCTCCCACAGGGGTGCAGAGGCCCAAGCACTTGGGCCATCCTCCACTGCTCTCCCAGGCCACAGCAGAGAGCTGGATCGGAAGAGGATGGGGCGCTGCACAATGGACTTTCTAAGCGAAGGAAAAACAATCCAATAAAGAGAGGAGGAAGATGGGAAAGAAGATAGGACAAAGAATAAGCAAAGGGAAAAGTAGCAAAATTAGACCAAGAACAGATTATGGTACTCAGAGATGACCTTGTACAAGAAAACAATAAACTCGGAAGACGGTGAGCAAGTAGGGAATGCTTTTTATGTAAACTGAAACGCTTGACTTAAACTGGCACAGAAAACTGGCACAGAACCACTTTTAATATGATGGGATATCATTCAGTTATTTATTCATTTAAAAGAACTACTACATGGGGAGCTGTTCAAGCATTTACTGTTAACTGATAAACTAGGAAGATCCAGTGTGTAAAGAGGGAGAAACTCCTATTTTAGAGGCCCCAATTTAGTTCATTTAAGGAAATATTTTTCTTATAAAGTGTGTAAATTGGTTTTAAAATTACTGCTTAAACACATGTCTCTAGATTATCTTATTATGTGAGTGCAGAATATGCGTTGGAGCTTGTGTTCTTCATGTTTTATTATTTAACACCTGATTTTATTCAGTATCTTTCATTTGGTTCATAATAGTAAATTCTGTTCTATTTATGATTTCTGGACAGTTTTTCGCTGTGATGTCTAGCTGTTAGGAAGCAAAAATCATTAATGTAAAAATATCAACAGAAATGGATTACTAACAGTCAGATATATATTAACTTAGGCTACTTCGCAGCTGTGCTTAGAGAAAGGGTAGAAAAGAGCAGTGTCTGGGCTTAAGGGTCCCCACTGAGAATGCAATGGTAGAATCCCACATTTCTTCCTGAAGGTGGCAGTATTTCAGTGACTAAAACAGCAGCAACAAGCGGAACAGCTGTGCCAGAGCTCACTGAAATCGACAATAGTGTCATTTTTTGATGTGAAAGTCCCTTCAGCGAGACTTTTCTATTTGTTGATTTGAATCACATGCCTATAGGGAAACTTGCGGCTTGTCTGCTGATCAATGACTCCTTAGGATAAGAACTCACATGTTAGGGGAAATAATTTGGTGGCATTGGAGACAGGAAAAAAGAAGTATTGTTATTACATTTAGAACTTAGCATAAAGTAGAAATTATAAAGAGAACAAGAAGCAGAATGATGTGTTTTATGATAATAAACTACTATCTTTCTTTTTTAATATTTGTTTATTTATTTGAAAGTCAGAGTTAGACAGAGAAGGAGAGGCAGAAAGAGAGAGAGAGAGAGGGCCTCCCTCCACTGGTTCACTCCCCAGTTGGCCACAGTGGTCAGAGCTGTGCTAATCTGAATCCAGGAGCCAGGAGCTTCCTCTGGGTCTTCCATGTGGGTGCAGGGGCCCAAGGACTTGGGCCATCTTCCACTGCTTTCCCAGGCCATAGCAGAGAGCTGGATTGGAAGTGGAGCCGCTGAGACTCGAACCACTGCCCACATAGGATGCCAGCACTGCAGGCGATGGCCTTACCTGCTACGCCACAGCACCGGCCCAACTACCCTCTTTTTTTCTTTTAAAAAATATTTATTTATTTATTTATTTGAAAGTCAGAGTTACAGAGAAAGAGGGGGGGGAGAGAGAGAGATCTTCAGTCCACTGGTTCATTTCCCAAATGGCCACAATGGCCAGGGCTGTGCTAGGCAGAAGCCAGGAGACAGGAGCTTCATCCATGCCTCCTATGTGGGTCCAGGGACCCAAGGGTTTGGGCCATGTTCTGCTGCTTTCCCAGGAGCATTGACAGGGAGCTGGATTGGAAGTGGAGCAGCTGAGACCCGAAACAGTGCACATATGAGATGCAAGTATCCCAGGCAGAGGCCCAACCTGCCACAACAGCAGCCCCTCATCTAGCACCTTTAATGGGTTAGTGGCTGTTAATATACACAATTACTTTTCCTGAGAGAGTGGCAAAACTTTCAGTCTCTGGATGTAACACTTGCATAAATACCATCTCATTTTTGTCAATGATGAACATATTGCCAAAGGAGGTAAGATCATCAGGAATCAAAGAAAGTGAATTTTAGACATTTTCAGTAGCAATTTCTAAGAGAAGAATGTGTACACATTCCTGTGTGTATTATGTATGAGGGAACATCAAAAGTTCATGGAAAATGGAATAAAAATTCATTTATTTTGGTGCAGAAAATGTTATATATGGGTAAATAAACACCATAAGAAAAAAGTACAGATGATCAAAACTGTTATTTAAAAATGTCCAACTAGTAGCACTATTTAGTTTTATTGCCTTTTAAGCATCCAATAAACATTAATAGTGCTGAGGAGTTATTTCATCATTCATTTTGGTTGGTCAAGGCCACATTAAGCTGCATATAGCCTGGCTGATTTGTACTGTTGTGTGATTGCTTAAAATGTCTGGACTACAGTTCTTCCAAAGAAATTAGGAGCCCCAAAGCCCCAAGGGGAGCCTGGGAGCTGTCGTTCTCTGAAAGTTGTCACCAACAATGGAGAGGAACTGATTCATAGAGTAGTAAAGCACATTTTATTTTTAAAAATTCTCTTGGAAATGGAGTGCTTCTTCAGGTTTGGCAGCAATGCAGTGTCAAAATATACCTCAGTAAAATTGTAAATGCTTTTATGAATAATTTCTATCAATTTTAACTTTCTTTTCTGCCCCTGCTGTCTAAATTGTACCAAATGCCATTGACCTTCCATTTATAAGTCTTTGCTAGTTCTTCAAGTTCTCAATCTTTGACTTTATAGACACCGTAGGGAGATGTTCTCTTACTTCTCTTTTGTGAATTACTAATCTCTTCTCTTGCATCATGGGTATTTGCTGGACTCTTCTTTTTTTAAAATATATAGATTCTTTTAAAATTTTTTAAAAATTTATTTGAAAGGCAGAATTACAGAGAGGCAGAGGCAGAGAGAGAGAGAGAAAGAGAGAGAGAGAGGTGTTCCATCTGCTGGTTCACTCCCCAAATGGTTGCAATAGCCCCAGCTGGGCTGATCAGAAGCCAGGAGCCAGGAGCTTCTTCCAGGTCTCCCATGCAAGTGCAGGGGCCCAAGGACTTGGCCATCTTCTACTGCTTTCCCAGGCCATAGCAGAGAGCTGGATTGGAAGTGGAGCAGCCAGGACTCGAACTGGCACTCATATGGGATGCTGGCACAGTAGGTGGGGACTTTACCTGCTGTGCTACAGCACTAGCCCCTTCTATTTGTTTTTTAATGTATGCTATGGGTGCCTACTAGATTGATACCCACTTTTTAAAAAAGACTTATTTGAAAGTCAGAGTTACAGAGAGAGGGAGAGGGAGAGGAAGAGGGAGAGGCAGAGAGGGAAAGAGGGAGAGAGGGAGAGAGAGGGAGAGAGGAAGAGAGGAAGAGAGATCTTTCAACTGCCTGTTCACTTCCCAAATGGCTGCAACAACCAGGGTTGGCCCAAGCCAAAGCCAGGAGCCTAGAACTCCATCCAGGTATCCCACATGAGTGGCATGGGCCCAAGTACATGAGCCATCTTTATCTTCTTTTCCAGATGCATTAGCAGAGAGCTAGATAGGAAGTGGAGAAGCTGGGACTCCAACCAGGGCTCATATGGGATGCTGGCATTCAGCAGTGGCTTAAGCTGTTGTGCCACAGTGCCAACCCCTTGATATCCACTTTTGCAGGAGAAACCATCATATTTAATACTTTACTCTTTAATTGTTATTTATTTATTTGAGAAACAGAGTGCTTGGAGTGTGGGGGTAGAGATTTTCCATTTGGTGGTTTACTCCCCCAAATGCCTGTAACAGCCAGGAGTGGACCAGGCCCATGCCAGGAGCCAGGAACTCCATCCTGGTCTCCCAAGTGGGTGGCAGGGCTCCAAGCATTGGGGCCATCTTCTACTACTTTCCCAGATACACTAACAGGAAACTGGATGAGAAGTGGAGTTGCGGGGACAGGAACTGGCACTCAGATGTGGGTTGCAAGTGGTGGTTTAACCCAGTGAGCCACGAGTCCAGCCCTTCTGCTTTTTTTTTTTTAACTGATAAAACTTTATTAATGTAAATGGGAATGAAATTTGAGTTACATAGTGTTTTCATGTGTCACAAAATATTCTTTTTTTACAATAACCAGTTAAAAATATAAATACTATTCTTGGATCTCAGGTGTGCTAAAACATGTGTTGGACCTAATTGGTTTGTGAGCTATAGGTTCTGGACCCTGTAAGAACCCATTGCATTTTCATTGGTTTTGTATATATCAATAAATAACTGAATCAGATGTTTCTACTGGATTTTGAGAGTTGGTGTAAAGAGCTTTGCTTGTTATATCCCAGGCCTTTAGACCTGTCCTCTAATGTCACTTCTGTTTGAACATTCTTTCCATCTTCATCATACAGTTCTTTTATCATCATTCCTTCCTTTCAAAGAAGGAATTCAATTCAATTTGATCAAGTTACTATTTTTCATGTGAAAAGCGCAAAAGAAAAAAAATTTTACAGGATAATTTCAAGTTACAATTTCATATTCGTGTGGATCACTTTATATGGAAAGAAGCATTATAGTTTTTTTTTTTTTTTTTTTTTTTTTTTTTTTTTTTTTTGACAGGCAGAGTTAGACAGTGAGAGAGAGAGAGACAGAGAGAAAGTCTTCCTTTTCCGTTGGTTCACCCCCCAAATGGCTGCTATGGCCGGCGCGCTGTGCCGATCCAAAGTCAGGAGCCAGGTGCTTCCTCCTGGTCTCCCACGCGGGTGCAGGGCCCAAGGACTTGGCCATCCTTCACTGCTTTCCCGGGCCACAGCAGAGGGCTGGACTGGAGGAGTAGCAACTGGGACAGAATCCCGTGCCCCAACTGGGACTAGAACCTGGGGTGCCAGCGCCACAGGCAGAGGATTAGCCAAGTGAGCCGTGGCGCTGGGCAGTATAATAGGTTTTGAAAGCAAAGTATATCACAAGACCAATAGAAAAATTATAGTTGAAAGCTTGTTTTTTTTTTTAAATAGAAATTTTAGATGTACAGCACAGTTGAGCTGTATGTTTCCCATCCTTATACATGCACATACTTCCTGTTCCCCTACTGTCAACAATCCACAGCTCAGTGGGACATTTGTTGACCATTGATTAACCTATACAGGCACCCATCATACTCAAAGTCCATGTTTCCATTAGGAATCCTGGTGAGTTTGGATTTCCACAAATACATAATAAGGTATGTCTACCATTGTTGCATTGAGCACAGTAGTTTTATGGCCCTGAGAACTCTCTCTCCTTTCCTTCTAACTCCTGCCAACCACTGGTCTTTCTACTGTCTTTTCCAAGACGTTACATAGTTGTAACCTGACAGTGGGAAGATAGAATTTCTAAAAAGAAGCAGTTTGTGAGGGTGTGGAAAGGGGGAAGGCAACAGGCCCTCCTGCTCAAGTACCAAACATCCTCATCTATTGTGTGTTCCAAAAAATCTGACTCAAACTGGCTTCTTCCTTGTGTGTTGTGGTCTGGCCTCCTCTGAGTACAATGTTTCAAGCTAAGCTTTCCTGGAACATGGTCTGAAAAACCAGCTTAGGAGTATGTAGTTACAAACATACATAATCTGCCTGTGTTCCCCGAGGGGGGTGGGAATGCTTTTTGCCTAAATACCATGTTCTAAGTTACAGGAGCATATTTGTTTTGTAACAAACTGTAAAACTCTCTTCCAAAGTGAGTGTACCATATTGTATTCCCACCAGCAATGAATGAGAGTTCCTGTTGCTCCATATCCTACCGGCATTTGGTGCTGTTAATGTTTGGAATTTGGCCATTCTAATAGATGTGTAGTGGTGTCTTGTTGTTTTAACTTGTGATTTACTAATGAAAAAGGATATTTAATATCTTTTCTAATACAGGTTGAATATTCCTCATATGTATTGTTTGGGACCAGATGTGTTTTAGATTTTGCATTTTTTCAGATTTTTAAATATTTATATATACACAGTGGGGTATCTTGGGGATAGAACAGAAGTATAAACATGAAATGTGTATGTATTTTTCATATAAACATTATACACAAAGCCTGAAGGTAATACAATACTTTAAATAATTTTATGTGTTAAAGTTTCATGGTGTGCAGCATCATGCTGGTATCCAAAAGGTTTTGGATTTTTGAGCATTTTGGATTTTGAGTATTTGGATTAAGGATACTCAACCTGGATAACAAAAATTTATTAATTCTCAGCATTTGCTACTTTTGGTTGGATTTTATTTTTATTTATTAAAAGATTTATTCATTTATTTGAAAGGCAGAGGTACACAGAGGGAAAGAGAGAGAAAGATCTTGTATCCACTGCTTCACTCCTCAGGTGGCTTCTTTTTTTTTTTTTTTTCTTTCTTTTTTTTTGACAGGCAGAGTGGACAGTGAGAGAGAGAGACAGAGAGAAAGGTCTTCCTTTTGCCGTTGGTTCACCCTCCAATGGCCGCCGCAGCCATTGCGCTGATCTGATGGCAGGAGCCAGGTGCTTCTCCTGGTCTCCCATGGGGTGCAGGGCCCAAGTACTTGGGCCATCCTCCACTGCACTCCCTGGCCACAGCAGAGAGCTGGCCTGGAAGAGGGGCAACCGGGACAGAATCCGGCGCCCTAACCAGGACTAGAACGCGGTGTGCCAGTGCCGCAAGGTGGAGGATTAGCCTAGTGAGCCATGGCGCCAGCCCCCTCAGGTGGCTTCAATGGCCAGGACTGGGCCAGGTGGAAGCCACGATCCAGGAACTTCACCGGGGTCTCTCACGTGAATGGCAGGGACCCAGACACTTGAGCCACCTTCCACCACTTTTCTCAGGCCGTTGGCAGGGAGTTGGGTTGGTAGTGGAGCAGCTCGGACATGAACTAGTGCCCATATGGGATGCTGGTGTTGCAGGCAGTAGATTAACATACTACACCAAAATATCACCCCTATTTTTATTTTGGCTTTATTTGTTTGAAAAGCAGATGCCTGCAACAGCCAGAGCCAGGCCAGGACATAACTAGGAGCTGGAAACTCAATTTGGATCTCTCATGTTGATGGCAGGGATCCAACCACTTGACCCATCTCTCTTTCTCTCTCTCTCTCTTTTTTTTTTTTTATTTGACAGGTAGAGTTATAAACAGTGAGAGAGAGAGAGAGAGAGACAGAGAGAAAGGCCTTCCTTCCATTGGTTCATTTCCCAAATGGCTGCTATGGCCAGTGCTGTGCCCATCCAAAGCCAGGATCCAGGTGCTTCTTCCTGGTCTCCCATGCGGGTGCAGGGCCCAAGGACTTGGACCATCTCCTCTGTTTTCCCAGTCCACAGCAGAGAGCTGGACTGGAAGAGGAGCAGCCGGGACTAGAACCCGGCGCCCATATGGGATGCTGGCGCTGCATGCAAGAATTAACCAAGTAAGCCACGGCGCCGGCCCTTGAACCATCTCTTGTTGACACTTCCCAGGGTACGCATTTGCAGGAAGGTGGAATTGAGAGCAGAGCTGGTACTTGAACCTGGGGACTCTTACATGGGGTGAGAGCAACTCAAGCGGCATCTTTACTGCTGTGCCAAATACTCCCTCCATGCTTTGCTCAGAATTTTGCCTATGAAATTCATCCTTGTTTTTCTGTTGTAATGCTCAGCTCCTGAAAGATCAGCCTCAGATTTGGACAGGCCAAAGAACTGTGGAGCTGACCAGAGATCCAGAACTCTTTTATTCTTGCAGCAGCAGGCGAGGGTACACACAGAAGATTTGCCTTCACTCTCCAGGTGGTGGGTGGGCACACACAAAGGAGGGTCCACGCCTCTCAAGATCCACACTTGACTCTGACACCAGCGTCTTATAGACAATTACAGACAATAGTGGCAGGCAGCCCAATAGTTACAAGGCAGAATTGTGCCAGTTTCTGGGCTGACTAGCAGAAATATATCAGCTCTGGGCCCGCTGACTTGCAGAATTCTCTCATCTTGAAGGTGAGGGAGCCTGATTGACTTCATTTTCCCAACACTCTATCACTTTCATCACTTTACAATGGGCATGTCAGTTATCTTCCAGGATAATCCCTGTGTGAGGACAGATGTATGTTTACCTTTGTAACAAACGGCCAAGCATGATTCCAAAACAGTTGTGCCATTTATATGCCTATCAGCAATATTTGAGATTTCTTGTTGCTCCATGTCCTTGTCAACATTTGGAGTTGCCACTTTTTGATTTTGCCCATTGTCTAGATGTTTAGTGTATCTCGATGTGTGTGTGTTTTTTTTAAGTAATACATTTTATTATTTTTAGAACAGTTTATGCTTCATACAAAATTGGAGGGAAAGTGTGGATTTCTCATACATCTCCTGTATCTAAAAATCACTTCTAGAAATTACTTTTGATGTTGTCCCTTTTATGGGTATTAACATATGCATAATTCTTCATCCCATTCTTTGTATCCCTGTGTCATTTATTTCAGTTAAACATAAGCATACACGAGTAAACGTATTTTTGATATTTTACTTTGAACAAACTGCTCCTTGTGAGAACAATTAAGAATAGGAAAGTAAAGGTTGTTTATTATACCTTCAATTATTCATTCTCTGATATTCTTCCTTTCTTTATAGCAAACTGAGTTTCTGACTTACAATCTCCTTCTTTTTGGAGAACTTCTATCAGCATTTCGTAGCCTACCAGAAACAAATTCCTTCAATTTTTATCTGAGAAAGTCTTTGTTTTCCTTCACTTTTTTTTTTTTTTGACAGGCAGAGTGGACAGTGAGAGAGAGAGAGAGACAGAGAGAAAGGTCTTCCTTTACCGTTGGTTCACCCTCCAATGGCTGCCACGGCTGGCACGCTGTGGCCAGCGCACCAGGCTGATCCGATGGCAGGAGCCAGGTGCTTCTCCTGGTCTCCCATAGGATGCAGGGCCCAAGCACTTGGGCCATCCTCCACTGCACTCCCGGGCCACAGCAGAGAGCTGGCCTGGAAGAGGGGCAACCGGGACAGGATCCGGTGCCCCGACCGGGACTAGAACCCGGTGTGCTGGCGCCGCAAGGCAGAGGATTAGCCTAGTGAGCTGCGGCGCCGGCCTTCCTTCACTTTTAAAAGATAATTTTGCAGGCCTTCTCTGTGGCTCACTTGGTTAATCCTCCACCTGCAGCGCCAGCATCCCATATGGGTGCCGGGTTCGAGTCCTGGTTGCTCCTCTTCCAGTCCAGCTCTCTGCTGTGGCCCGAGAGGGCAGTGGAGGATGGCCCAAGTGTTTGGGTCCCTGCACCCGCATGGGAGCACCTGGCTCCTGGCTTCCGATTGGTGCAGTGACGGCCATTTGGGGAGTGAACCAATGGAAGGAAGACCTTTCTCTTTGTCTCTCTCTCTCACTGTCTGAAACTCTATCTGTCACATAAAAAAAAAAAAAAAAGATAATTTTGCAGGGTATAGAACTCTATATTGGTGCTTCTTTTCTCTGAACACTTTAACTATCTCACTCTACTCCTTTCTTGCTTACATGATGTCTTAATTTGCTAAAGACACAATACCACAAACTGGGAAAGTTATAATAAAGAAAAGAGGTTTATTTTTGCTCATGATTCTGAACTTAAGTCAAGGGGCTGCATGTGAGGATGGCCTTCTTGCTGGCAGAATCCCAAGGCAGTGCAGGGCATCACATGCAGGAGACAGTGCACACATGCGTCCCATCTGAACTGGCTTTTATAGTAGACTTGCTCTCCAGATAACCGAATAGTTCATTAATCCATTAATCACATGATTTGGTTAATCCATTCATGAGGACAGAACTCTAAGCAGCATTTAAAGGTTCCCCCTTGTCCACCTCTTAATATTTCGTAATGGGAATTAAATTTCAATGAGAGTTTTGGAGGGAAGCAACCAGCTTTAAACCATAGCACATGGTTTCTGCGGGGAAGTTAAATGCAATACTTATCTTTTCCCCTTTCTTACCATTCATTCAAGACAGTTCTCAGTCACGATTACTTTAAATGTGGCTTCTGTTCTTTGTTCTCTTTCTTTTTCCTCTGGTTCTCATTATGAAGGTGTTTCATCATTTGTAGTTGTCCTTCAGTTCTTAGACGTTCTGTTTGGATGTTTTTTTTTTTTTTTTTCAGTCTTTTTCTCTTTTAAGTGCTCTAAGTTTCTATTGTCATACCCTCAATCCTAGAGATTCTTTCCTCTGTTGTGTCTGGTGTACTGATGTGCTCGCTAACGGTGATCTTCATTTCTGTCAATGTTTTTAATCTTTATTATTTCTCTTTGATTCTTTCTTGAGATTTCCATCTCTGTTTGCCATTTCCTGTCTGTTATTGTATGTTGTGTGCTTCCCTTGGCGTATTAGTCATAGTTATTTTAATTCCTGGTCAGATCATTCTAACATAGCTGCTGTATATGCTCTATCTCTTTGTTTTTTTTTTTTTTTTAATGTATGATTTATTTATTTTGCTTAAAAGTCAGAGTTACACAGAGAGAGAGAGAGAGAGAGAGAGAGAGAGAGAGAGGTCTTCCATCTGCTGGTTCATTCCTCAGTTGGCCGCAACGACCAGAGCTGCGCCAATCTGAAGCCAGGAGCCAGGAGCTTCCTCCCGGTCTCCCATGCGGGTGCAGGGGCCCAAGGACTTGGGCCATCTTCTACTGCCTTCCCAGGCTATAGCAGAGAGCTGTATAGAAAGTGGAATAGCCGGGACTCGAACCGGTGCCCACATGGGATGTCGGCACTACAGGCAGTGGCTTTACCCGCTAGGCCACAGCGCCGGCCCCTAAACTGTGTTTTTGCCTTTTCGTATGACCTATGATATTTTGTTGAAATATGCATATGGTACAGTGGATTAAAAATGGATTAAAAGTGGATCCTCAGTACCGTGTATTAAACATCCCCTAAATACATAGGACTTTGTGGTGTAGGGGTAGGTGTGGGGGAGGGGAAGCATCCTATGATCCTGTGATTAGGTCTCAGTATTTGGTAAGCCAAGTCCCTGACTGTGAGCTTCATGCGTGCTTCTCCGTTTTATTCACCACCTCACCCCTGCTGGGTTGAACAGGCTGGCTGGGGGTGGGAGCTGACACTGCGTATTTTCTATCTCTAGGTGGATTAGGCTGTTTAGAAAACTCCAGAAAGCTAGGGCAGAACTTGTTAAGAAGAGTAAGTGCTTTTTTTTTTTTTTTCTCTTCCCCTTTCCAGAAAGAAAGGGGATTTTTTGCCAACATTCATTATGAGGACCTGGTATTAGAATTCCTGGAGGCAAAATTCACAAAGTTCTGGAAGATGAGACGTTAAAGGACCAGCAGGTTTAGCTGCCTGGTGAGGGCTGCTCACTGCTTCTAAGAGGTACCTGGAAGCCTCATTCTGTAGACAGGAGAAATGCTGGGTCCTTATATGACACAGAGTGGAAGAGTGGAAAGGGACTAAGCTCCCTTCTTTAAGCTCTGTTCTAAAGGCAAGGAGACCTCATGACCTAGATACCTTCCAAAAACTCTGATCCCCAACACTGTCACACCTGGGCTTACATTTCCAACATGTGGATTTTCAGGGACCCATTCCAACCATAGCAGTTCTGAGTACAAGATGAGAGGTATTTACACAATCTCCAATGTAAGCAAAATATATCCTCATCCTACTGGTCCTCTCCCACACTTACTGTTAGCATCTACCCTGTTTGGTGGTAGGAGGGAGATGATAAGCACAAATAATTACATTTATTTTTTATTTTCTTTCTTTGAAGTTGTACCAAGAGCTTTTTTCAAATTGTAAAAATACAGAATGTTCTGAGCTAGTAAATGTTTCACAAAGTGGTTAGTTTTCCCACATGGATTATCATTCCAGAAAAGCCCAACAAATAATTTTTTGGAGGCTTTTGTTTTTCATGACCACTTTTATTCTTATAGTCAGTAAGCAAAACTTTTGCTCCCCAGAAAATTAGGTACCCGATACCCTGTAGGTATATTTTTCACACCTTTTTCCATAGGATAATATAACCTGATGAACATGAAGTTCAAAGATGATATAAAAATTCATGGATGAGTAAAATCTCCTTTGGTTGAGGGATCAAAACAGAGATCACGAAGCTAATAGCATTGAAGACAAACCTTTTAAGGGGATCAGTATGTACCAATTGCTTTAATAATCCCCATGCCATTTTGTATAGTTATTTCACTTCACAGTCATTCCAACTGCAAAATTTTCATCATAACAACATTCGTAACAGCAAAACAATGAACATTTGGGAAACAGGGAAAACTAAATAAATTTTTTCTGTAGAAAGCCAAGCAACCTTTAGAATAACTTAGAAAATGTTTGTTTTCCATGCCACTACTTTCATTATCTCTTTTTTGATCTCTTGGGCAAATGTAATTTCGCTCACCTATACTTTTCCATCATTTTTTAACCTTATGTTAATCAGATGACAGAATTTATGTAGTTATCTTATCCACTCTCATCAAATTGCAAACTTGTTGAAGTGAAGGACTTGGTCTTTTTCATCTACTTTTTTTTTTTTTTAACATAGTACACACTACCATGGTGTTCAAGAGAAACAGGGATGAGAAAGACAAGTTTTCTCAGTGAATTTCAGTTACCAAGTTTGATTAAATAGCACCAGTATTCCCA
Organism: Oryctolagus cuniculus; assembly: GCF_964237555.1. Classification (NCBI taxonomy): domain Eukaryota; kingdom Metazoa; phylum Chordata; class Mammalia; order Lagomorpha; family Leporidae; genus Oryctolagus; species Oryctolagus cuniculus. The sequence continues at coordinate 62,594,809 of NC_091435.1, read as the reverse complement.
AAATATGGTTCAAATTTCAGTTACTATGATATGCTCTCAGTGAACAATCGCATAAATTACAAATCTTGTTGCTGGGCCTGGTTCAACTGCAGTGTGTTGCAATATCTGGGACGTGAACTAAACACTATGGCTGCCATCTCAAATCCTTTGCTTTTGTAGATGACCTGTTCTTCTCTTAGATTTTTTTAAAATTGTTATAAAGACACATAATTTAACATTTACCTTCTTAACCATTTTAATGTATGCACTTCAGGGATATGAGCTATATTTGCTTTTGTTGTTTAGTAGTTCTCTAGAACTTTCTTATATGGCAAAATGGAAACTCTATACCCATCTAACAATTTCCTATTTCCCCCAGCCCTCAGTCCCTGATCCAACCACTGTTCAATTTTCTGATTCCATGATTCTAGATTCTAGATTCATATATAAGTGGAACCACACAGTGGTTATCCTCCTGTAGCCCTTTATTTTAGCTATTCTGTGTACCGTATTTATCACATAGGCATCTCACAGAGAGGGATGAAGCAGTGGAGCTGTGTTTGTGTACTATGTTAAATATTGGTTAAAACTACTTTTCTTAGTATTTTGGACAAAACCTAACAAATACAAGTTGTCACATTTTTCTGTCTCCAATTCAATGAATAGTCTCATATAATTCATTGTCAAACACACCTGTAATTGAATAAACTGAGTTCATTTGCCATTGTAACAAAGGAAAACACACATTATGGGAATTGTAGCATGTTTCATTAAGAGGGTGTCAATGAGAGACTGATTAAGGATTTAGGATTTGAATGGGTCATTTTGAGAAGGGTCTAAGGAAGTAGACTACATAGTCCAAGTCATCTAAGACCCTTGCTTTACAAGATTGCTGTTGGGAAGTAAGGGCAGTTATGTGATTTATATATCAATAAATATTATCCATAGAGAGGGAAGACGAGAGTAAGCATAAAGCTGGAATTGGCGAAGAAACAGGAGGAGGAATATTAGTCCGCAGAGTGGATGTTTTGTATTTCCACCACATCTGATTCTGATCAGTTGTTTTGCAAAATAATGAAGTGGCTTTATTTTGTCTCACTTTATCGTGGCCTCAGCATGTCTTTCCTTGATGTCAATATTCTGTGAGATTGTTTGCATGCGTGCAACTGGGAACAACATGGCCTAGGCATGGGTGTCGCTCAGTTTGTGATAACGCTGGGACCTAGATGTGAGTATGTTCCTGGATTTCAGGGCCTGCTATTTTCTTCTTTACTACATTTGGAGATGTGTAAGTTTGGGATCGGAGCTAGCTATGATTCAACCTCAGTTTCACATTAACTAGCAGCATGATCGTGGGCAAATATTTTATTTTTTGTCACTTTAATTGCCTGTTTGGTACCCACCTCAAAGGAACCTAGTGCGCAGTAGATGAGATGAAATACCTAGAGTATGAGCAGATTAACTCTTTTAGAGTGAGACTTCATGTTGGCAAAAACTGCCTTTAATCAGCTTCTAACTCTCTGATAGATTTTCTTTTGGAATCACTGGGTAGCTACTATGTACCAGGCATTGTGCTGGGGATGTAGCAGTGAACCAGTCAGATGTAGCCTTTGACCTCACAGGACCTACAGTATGTAGCAGGGGTGCCATTCAATTAAACAGGAAATTTAACACACGCTGAAAAGTTCTATGAAAGGGGACTGCCTACAGAAGTATCAAAAATATCTTTTCAAGCCTGGAGAGCTGTCTCCAGGAGAAAATGATGTTTCTGGCACTAATAAATGAACAGGGGTGATTTGGGGGAGTGCTTAGGTGGAAGGAACCACGTAAACTCAACCAGAACAAGAGGACGTGGCATAGCCCACTCCACGGCAAAACAAACTAAAAGACAACAAGAACAGAAAGAAAAAAAAAACACCTCTCATTTTTTAAGTGCACCCTATATGAAACAATACTTTCTATTCAAAGTTGTGCATATTTTTTTTTTTTAATTTTTTGACAGGCAGAGTGGACAGAGAGAGAGACAGAGAGAAAGGTCTTCCTTTGCTGTTGGTTCACCCTTCAGTGGCCACCGCGGCTGACATGCTGTGGCCGGCGCACCACGCTGATCCGGTGGCAGGAGCCAGGTACTTCTCCTGGTCTCCCATGGGGTGCAGGGCCCAAGCACCTGGGCCATCCTCCACTGCACTCCCCGGCCACAGCAGAGAGCTGGCCTGGAAGAGGGGCAACCGGGACAGAATCCGGCGCCCTGACTGGGACTAGAACCCGGTGTGTCGGCGCTGCAAGGTGGAGGATTAGCCTAGTGAGCTGCAGCACCGGCTAAGTTGTGCATAATTTTACATGCCGCTGAGATAGCAATTAGAACTCATTAATTAATTAATGATGATAAAATGCTTTGAAAATACAAAGTGTGGCACATTTGCTAACAAAATGATGATTACCATGATTACTGTTTCAAAAAATTCTCTGTTTACTGTCTGTGCTTGGACTTCCAACTGTCTGCCTGCCTTCATGCACCAAAGACAGCTGCTTCACAATAGGATTGATTGGATGACTATTTTTGGTTTTTCCATTCCTGGGTTGTGAATGAACCCAGAAATGGCTAAAAATGGGGGTATGTGTAGTCTAAATGACTCCCAAGGTCTTTTCCTAACACAGTAGTCTGCAATGTTCACTATGCTCAGAGTTTCTAAGTCACTAAAAATTGGCTAGAAGGAGTTAGGAGTTTGTTCTGAGTAGGGAGGATGAAGCAAGTACACAAGGACTACTGGTCAGGTAGACCAAGTGAATATAACTTCTTGTGGATTCCACTACTATCCCTATTCTTTACAGAATTTCCAGAGGAGTAATGGACTACATAGGAATCTAACAATTTGTATCTTTTCTCTTGATAAAAAACAGAATGCTGCAATGTTTTCATTTTTGTCGTCAAAAAAAAAAAAAAAAACAAATCTAGAGAGCAACTAGTTTTGATTTTATTGAGTTTTGGTTGTTGATGAGCATCTGAAAGCACTTAGTTTACAAATAAGCACAAGCAAAGTGGTTTTTGCTTCTGTAATGAATGATGAGGATAAGCAGATGTGGGTGGCAGCAACCCAAACTTTGCTAATCAATGTAGGTTCACCAAATGTTGTCTTTAACCCAGGTTGTGGGAAGTTTCTGGTGAAGTGTTCTTCTGCTTAGTGTATAGAAAGCTATCGTCAGTTGTCTGGTGTGTCAGTGACTCCAGGAGTTTGTTGGCTGGCAAGCGAAGCTGATGAGCCTTTGATTTCGAGAAACTCCGTCAACAGATAAAGACCTAGAAAAGGCTGTGTGTTGAGTGGTTGTAGCTATCTTTTGGCCTAAAGGAAGGTCCTTATGATTAAGAGCTAACTTCTGGTAAATAATCTGGCAAGAGGTGCTTAGTCCTGTGTATTTTATGTCTGACCTCTGATTAGATTTAAACTAATTAGTGATAGGTGAGGACTTACTGCCACTTTGTTGATTCTTTTCTGGCTGTTTGTGGGTCCTTCTCGCCTTTCTTCATCTCTTGTGTGATCTCTGTTGTGACTTGATGATATTTTGTGGTGTAAGCATGGATTATTTTATATTTTGTGTTCTCAAGTTTTATGCTTTGTGGTTCCATGAAGCTTACATAAAACATCTTTTTATGGCATCCTATTTTCAGTGGATAACAACTTCACTTCAATACAAAAGCTCTGCATTGTAATTGTCTCATATTTTATGTTTTTGATTTCATAATTTACAAAATTTTGTATTGTGTATCCATCAACGATTGTTATAGCTAAAGTTATTATAATACTTTTGATTTTTAATCTTCAAACTAAACTTATATGCAATTTGCATACTCCCAATACTGGAGCACTCTGAATTTTATAGTATATTTACCATTAACAAGGAGTTTTATACCTTCATATATTTCCATATTATTAATTAGAATCCTTTGTTTCAGCTTGAAGAACTCCCTTTAAATTTTTTATAAGGCAGATATATTATCAATGAACTCCTTCAGGTTTAGTTTGTCTAGAAAAGCCTTTATCTTTTTTTTTTATTTCTGAGAGATAGCTTTGTAGGTAAAGTATTCTTGAACGTCAGAGGTTTTTTTTGTCATTCTGCATTGTGACTATGTTATCCCATTCTTTTGGCCTCCAACGTTTCTGCTGAGAAATTCACTGATTGCCTTATGGGGGTTCCTTTGTATACAATGAGCTTCCTTTCTTTTGCTGCTTTCAAAATTCCCTTTATTTTTGGTTTCCGATAGTTTGATTATAATGTGCCTCAGTGAAGCTTTCTTTGATTAGACCTATTTAGGAACCTAGGCTTTGTGTACCTGAATGTCTGTATTTCTCCTTTACTTTGGGGAAATCTCAGCTATTATTTCTTTAAATAAGCTTTCTGTTCCATTTTCTATCCTCTCTTTCTGCAAGTACCATAATGAATAGTTATCTCTTTTGATGATATTACATAAATCTCATTGGCTTCTTCATTCTTTTCATTTTTTTTTCTTCTCTGGGTAATTTCAAATGATCCATCTTTGAATTCTCTGATGCTTCCTACTGGTTCATTGAGTCTATTGTTGAAGCTCTCCATTGCTTTTTTTTAAAATTTTGGTTCTTTTTGTTTTCCATGTTTGTTGAAATTCCATTTTCATTTATGTGTCACTTCCCTGATATTGCTAAATTGTTTATCTGTTTCCTCTCATAGCTCATTGAGCATATTATTTTGAATTCTTTGTCAGGCAATAAATTGATTTCCATTTCTTTGTTTGCAGTTATTGTAAATTTATTGAGCTCCATCAGTGATATCAGATTGCTCTGATCCTTCATGATCCTTGTCGCCCTTTCTGGGTGATTGCACATTTCAAGAAGTGGTCACCTCTGCCAGACCAACAGACTGGCTTAGTAAGGAAAGACTTTCATCCGTGGGAGTGGGGAGGCACACTGAAGTATGCTCTGGCACTGGGTCTAGTGCAGCAGGGTACCAGGTGTGGGGTAATGTGATAGCTCTGGGGTCAGGGGGCGTGGTGTCTTGTTAGCTCAGGCAGTTGGCATCCATAGCATTGGCAACTGTGTAGTCCTCAGTGCAAGAGGTATTGGGGGTCCAAAGTATCTTCAATAGCTATTGGCCCCTCAGTGGCATCTCCAGGTCCAGCAGTTAGAGATCAAAGTAGGGAGCAAAGGTACTTGTTACAATACTGTGTGTGAACTTGGCTGCAGGGGCAGCTACAGGCAAGAGTGGTTTGGCAAGGGTTAGAGCCAGTGGGAGGGGTTGGAGCCAATTGTGAGCGCATGTGTGGCAGTGGGGAGCCTGCAGCATGTGCATTTGAAACTGCAGGGTTTTGGGCCTGATACCATGTATATGTGGCACTGCAGGGTCATCTGTAGGCATGCATGCATGCAGTGGTGGGGATAGCCCTGGCAAGGGGTTTGGAGTGGAAGTTAGGCAGCTGGACTCTGTGAAGTTGAATTACTGTAGGACCTTGGTAGTGAAAGCTGGTGGAATCTTTAATGTGTGGAGCAGGCCTCTGAGGTTTGTGGCAGCCAAAGCTGTGGGTCCTCAGTGGCAAAAGCTTCAGGCAATCTGTGGCAGCTTCAAGGGCTTCTGCAGGCCTCTCTGGAGGCCTGAGGACAACTGATGCTACTTTGGCTGATCCTAATGGCTTCTGGGTTTCTTGTTTGTTCTTAGCTCTCTCCAGATGTCTCAGCTATGCCAGTCTCCCCAGGGATCTGGGAAGGATGAAACTCCTGCGGGTCCTCCGGGGTGTTCTCTGTAAGGCTGGAGAAACCGATTGTTCACCCCGCTCCCTTGATCCCCATGAAGAGAAATTATGGGCTGGAAAGTTCCCCCCTGACACTGAGTAGTGCTGGCAGTGGGGGCAGAAGGGACAGGCAAATGAAGCTGCTTTTCCTGCCCATGTTATGCCATTTTTTTTTTTTTAAGTTTTTGCTCCACTGTGTTGCTGCAGCTTCTCAAACAGCCTCTTGAGCCCTCCAAGAGCTATTTTCCACCAGAGATCATTGTGTAAATGATTTTTCCCTTCTTCTTCTTTTTTTTTTTTTTTGGTGGGGAGCAAAGACTGAGATCTCATCCTTTACCGTATTGCTGATGTCACTTCTTTTTACTTCTCATAGGAAAGGGCAACCAAGTGTCCCATAATTTGGCTCAAATCATGTATTGTCCTTTTTGTTGGACTTTGGTATAGACAAGATACAGAATTTATGGTGATTTTTTTGAGAACTGTTTCTAGAACTGTAGGGAGCATTCGCCTTTTAGATTCATATAAACTCTTAGGAGGGTTTACCCCGCAGCAGCTGTCAGTTCATTTTCCAGAACCTACAGAAAGGATCTTTTCTTCTAAACAGTATTTTAATTGTATCTACTATCTATTTTTAAATAAATACAATAACTTCTATTACTGTGATTTTTCAAATCAAAAAATTTCTTGAGATGTTTCAGGAAAGAAACAACAGTTACCCTGCAGTCAATTTCTGTAACTTCTGTGTTGCTTGAGGGATCAAATCTCTTCTCAGTTTCTTTTTTTTTTATTTTTAAACATGTTTTCATTCTGCAAGGATTTCCTACAAAATTCTGAGGCATTCTTTGTAGGAGAATTAATTTAAGATGGCAACTCATTCATATATATATATACCATAATGGTGTCTTGGCCCAGTTTATAATATAATAGAGAAAATTATTTCAGTAGTGACTAGGTAAAGCAGTGATTCTATCTTCGTGACACTATAAAAGCTGTCTATTTCTGTCTCATTACGTCTTGAGCTTTTAGATTTGTTCATATGCCTATCTAAATGAGTTATTAAATTATATACTAATTTTAGTTTTGAAAACATATTAAGAGATTTATTTTTATATTTTATGACTTTATAAAATGAATTTTAGGAAGATTATCATTTGGACTTTATAAGTGGATTATTTTTATCTTTTGTGTTCACAAAGTATTTCTTTATATTATGCTTGTTTACCAAAGAAGGCTACATGAGTATTTGACTTTCATAGCAGAGTATATGTGATCTTGATCTTTCTTCATCTAGCTTTATTCTGTTTTAAATTTAAGGCATTGCATATCAATTAGTTAAACTGTGGGGAAAAGTCAACAGAAGAAGCAAAGAAAGAGAAGTAGAAGGAAAACAAAAATCAGATTATGCAACAAAACTTAGCACAAATTAAAATGTAACTCCAGTAATTCATGAACAAGCTCTTAGCAAATAAAGAAATACAACTTAGAAAAAGTTTGGGCATGGTTTAATATGTGATTCTCAGTGAAAACTTTATTCATAAAATATCCAAGACATCAGAAATAAAAATGTTTAAGAATCTGTGAAAATAACAAAGTAAAACAATGATAGATGATGGCAGGAAAAGAGCAGATTAGAAGATACAACTGAGTTAAAGCAAATGTACATGCATCAAGAACAGCAAAACTTATGAAAATAAAATGACACTGACAAGTCAGTCCTAGCAGTACAATTAGTTGACTGAAAGTCAATTCTAAGTCCTGGGTAAGGTGAGCAGTGACTGGGTCCTACGTAATACCAGTGCATCTTACAGTAAGCGTGTTTATCGTTCACTGTATTAAGTGGTTTATTGAAATTAACAACACTCATCAAAGAAAACAAATAGCAACAAGTAAGTGGAAACAACCTGGCTTTTCCTCATCTTGTTTTAAGTACATTTCTGAAATTACTCCCTAAGTTAAGATTTTGTGATTGCCAAATAGGATTCTCTACAGGTAAGGTAATTCCATCAAATGAATCCAATTGTGCATTTACCTTTTAATGAAGATATACGCATACAGAGCCGAATTACTTTGTAATCTTATTCATCCGATCTGAAGCCAGGAGCCAGGAGTTTCTTCTGGGTCTCACATGCAGGTACAGGGGCCCAAGGACTTGCACCATCTTTTACTGCTTTCCCAGGCCACAGTAGAGATCTGGATTGGAAGTGGAGCACGGTCGGGGCGCTGGATTCTGTCCCGGTTGCCCCTCTTCCAGGCCAGCTCTCTGCTGTGGCCAGGGAGTGCAGTGGAGGATGGCCCAAGTGCTTGGGCCCTGCACCCCATGGGAGACCAGGAGAAGTACCTGGCTCCTGCCATCGGATCAGCGCTGCCAGCCGCAGCGGCCACTGAAGGGTGAACCAACGGCAAAGGAAGACCTTTCTCTCTCTCTGTCTCTCTCTCTCACTGTCCACTCTGCCTGTCAAAAAAAAAAAAAAAAAAAAAAAAAAAAAAAAAAAAAGAAGTGGTGGAGCAGCTGGGATTCGAACAGGCGCCCAGGGATGCCGGTGCTGCAGGCGGCTGCTTTACCTGCTACGCCACAGCGCCGGCCCCACTCTGGAATTTTAGAGACTTCACAGAACTCAGATCACTTATTAGTGTCCATTTTTAGATTTTTAAAACTTCAAGCTGGATCTTTTTGCATGGTAAGCAGATTTCTGAAGTTTGTAGGCTGTATTTGTAACATACCAGAGGAAAGAATTTGTGAGCCACTCAGTAGCCTAGGCAGAGAAATAAGTGGGAATGATTCAAAGGTCACATAAATGTTGCACAAAATGTGCTGTGGGGGTATGTAAAAGAAAGCTGTAAACCATAAAGCCACATGAACCAAGTGTGTTATATTTCATATATATAATTATAATTAAAAGTAATTATATTTATGACACAATTGGACTTGTAAATCTAGATACACTTCAATGTTTCTTAAACTGTCTCACAGCTTGCGTCAGGAGAAGTGGGTGACTGATTACTAACAGTCACATATGTTAAACCTCAATTAACTGGGGCTTGAAACCCTCAATTAACTAGGTATGCACTAAGTATACATAAGGAAATTCATAGGAGGGAAAAATACCTGAAAGTATAAGAAATATAAGCAAGTCTTTAGGCAAGATACCCTGTAAAGAATATCAGAGAATTTCTGTTGACTCAACATAAGCATATTAACCTCCCAGAACTCATACCTTTCTCCAAATAAGGAAGCTGCATCTGAAGAGCAGCCCCGTGGATATAATCAATATGGAAAAATCTTTTGTGCTGAAATACATGGGTGCACAACCACGCATTGCACAAGCATACACATGCATACACAGAAACAAGGCTGCTGGATGCTGAAGCATCTGCATTGCTTCCCGAAGAAGCAATCTGTTGGAGTGTATACCTGTGAAGACTCTTAGAAAATCTGTATTCCAAACAGTTTTGTGTTTGACATCTGACCTCCCAAAGGTGTCCTCACTGCTTGGGTCTAGTAATCCACTAGGTGGCAGAAAATGTCATTTGCAGTTGAGCCATGCTAATCACAGAGTTCCTTTAATTAACATTTACTGAATATTCACAGGATATCTACTCTGTCTTGGTGTGATAGGTTTTCGGAGGTTCAACAGAACGGTGTGATGACAATTATTCTAGGAATCGGGGCACCTCTGTTTCTGTCCCTGCTCTGACACCTCCTGATAACATGCCGCTTAGAGTGTCACCTCCAGCTTCCATTTTCACGTTCATAAAATATAGGTAACATACATAGCATTCTTCAAGGGAGATAATGGGTGATCAAGTTTTATCAAATGTAAAACACACATAAGATACCATCATCATTATCTTCTGAGTTAATCTCTTTATGTGTATTTAAACCAATGTAGATTAGGCTCAGTAGATTTTTTTTTATTTTATCAGAACCGCAGGGGAAAAATCTAATGAGCTTAAACCTCTTCAGGCTGGTGAATAAATGTCGAGAATAAACTATCAGTCCTTTTGGAAGGCCTCCAGGGGTTTACATTTGGGAGAATCTGCCAATTCTGTACTCTTGTGGAGGAAGTTATTTCTCACCAGCAATAAGTGGGGTGTACGGATTATCATTTCCTCATACACCTACAGTTTCTTTGCAGAAGGTTTTTCAAAATTCCTTAGCAAGAATGGGTTTTCTGCTTTTCCCAAAATATCCACTCTCCCTTTGTTTTTTTTTTTTTTTTCAATTAAAGAAGTGGAGTTACAGAAAGAGACAGATTCAGAGAGAAAGGTCTTCTATCCACTGATTCATTCCCCAGATGGCTGCAATGGCTGGAGCTGGATCTGAAGCCAGGAGCCAGGAGCTTCATCTGGTTCTCCCACACATGTGCAGGGGCCAAGCACTTGGGTCATCTTCCGCTGCTTTCCCAGGCCAGAGAAGAGAACTGGATTGGAAGAGGAGCAGCCAGGACTAGAACGGACATCCATATGGGGTGCTGGAGGATTAGCCTATCATGGCACAGTGCCAGCCTCACTCCCTTTGTCTTAGGATGCTTGGTTTGCTATAAAAAATACTAGAGACTGGGTAATTTAAAAACAAACAAACAAACAAACAAACAAACATTTCTCACATATCTGGAGGCTTACAAGTTCAAGATCAAGGCACTGGAAGATTTGGTATCTGGTGAGAGCCCACGTCCCAGTTTATAGTGTCCTCATGTCACTCTAGAAAGAGTCAAATGGTGGCTCTTGTTTAGATACTTACTCTTTCATCAAGCTTGAGCCTAGGGCCTTCACTTGTGTGGGCTGGAACCTAGCTCTGAACCTCAGTTTCATGCCTCTGTTGCTTCTAAATCTCTTATAAACTGCCTGTGTGCTTTGATTTCTCAGTTACACCTATTCTCAATTTATATTCCATGGTTGACATGTCCTGATGACACTTTGCTGGATTTCTCTGTCACCTACTGCTTTTCTTAAGTACAGTATTTTGTCTATTTTAGAAAGATACATTGTTTTGTTCTATCAACTATCCTTTCCTGCAACATTATTGGCCTGGTCCTGATATGAATCCTTCTGTTCTGAAGGATCATTAAATCCTAAGACTTCTGTCTTTCAAAGATGGTGGTGATAATTGGCTAGGTGGTTGGAAGAGTGATGGGCATAATGATTTAGACACTTGTCTGGGATTCTGCCCTGGGAAAAGACACACAAGGTATCGGGCTAGCGAAATAATAAGCAAATATCTTAGTTTTTTATTGGTATATATCAATGAGTAGCTTGACTAAATTCAGGAATTCATCACACCTTCATCGCCCATCAACATTTACGTCCGTAAACCAAGCTTTAGCTTAAAATGATAGTAACAGCTATCATGTCTTACTTTGGGTTCCTTGGAGACAGGCTTCAAGATAGAGATTTGTGTTCAGGAAGTTAATTGGGGTGACTCTCCAGTGCAAACCCCTACGAGAAGCAGAGAGGGCAACGCACCCATGTTAACAAAAGCTTGCTGTGGCTCCCGCCACAGGGAGCTCTGAGGCTGGGAGAGCCTTTAACATTGCTGTGAATTGACGCAAATTGGTTTGACTTTTGTACCCACAGCTTGACTAGTCACTGGATACGGGCTGATCTCAGCAAGAATATAAACTTCATCAAGTTTTTTGCCTTTCCCTGAGCACATCTACTGGACAGACCTGAGCTGAGAGCAATCCACATCGCATCTCCCTTGAGCTGGTAAACCATGGGTGTGCGTCATGAAATAAAGATGTACATACAACCATGCATACATCCACATGCATAAAGCACACACCACATACACTTTTACAATACATATGTACTATACACATACACCTGGTCACCTTTTATCAAAATACCTTGACCTCACCCAACAGCAGCTTTATTTTTTTAATAGAAAACTTTTATTTAATAAATATAAATTTAGAAAGTACAACTTTTGGATTATAGCAGTTCTTCCTCCTATAACCACCCTCCCACCCACAAACCATCCCATCTCCTACTCCCTCTCCCATCCCATTCTTCATTAAGATTGATTTTAATTATCTTTATATACAAAAGATCAACTCTATACTGAGTAAAGATTATAATAGTTTGTACCCACACAGACACACAAAGTATAAAGTACTGTTTGAAGATTAGTTTTACCATTAATTCTCATAGTACAACACATTAAAACAGAGGTCCTACATGGGGAGCAAGTGCACAGTGACTCCTGTTGTTGATTTAACAATTGGCACTCTTATTTATGATGTCAATAATCACTCGAGGTTCTTGTCGTGAGCTGCCAACGCTATGGAAGCCTCTTGAGTTCACAAACTCCAATCTTATTGGACAAGGCCATAATCAAAGTGGAAGTTCTCTCCTCCCTTCAGAGAAAGGTACCTCCTTCTTTGATAACCCGTTCTTTCCAATGGGATCTCACTCACAGAGATCTTTCATTTAGGTCATTTTTTGCCACAGTGTCTTGGCTTTCCATGGCTGAGAAACTCTCATGGGCTTTTTAGCTAGATCCGAATGCCTTGGGGTTGATACTGAGGCCAGAGTGCTGTTTAGGGCATTTGTCATTCTATGAGTCTGCCCAACAAAAACTTTAATCTTTTCATTTAAATATAGAATCCCTCAAGAAAGAAGTTTGTCCTGTTTCAACAAGAAAGCCATCTATAAATCCAAAGTCCGAGTCAAACTATTTTATTTTCTGCATCAGAAAGTCATTTTAGAGTCTTAAAAATAGCATTCTGTCTACCTCCACATTCTTGCCACTACCCTACAGCTTCATCAGAAAGCTTTTATAATAAGTTTTTAGAAATATTTCTGAAGGCATTTATTTCACAAGGAGAACAATACCCTCATGTACAAAAATCTATATCTCAGCTAATGGCTAAGGATTACACTGACTAAAGAGTAATGAGGTCACTGTGTTAGGTTAATATTAAGGATATTTCTCCTTAGCCTTTTGGGCCTAAGTGTCAGAGTGGCTAATCCTCTGTGTTAGAATCCTCTGTCCCTTTTAATTTGTAATGAAAACTCCATTACAGTAGCAGTCTGACTATAATCTCTAACCTTAGACTCAGTTGCTTACTCTTTATTTTCTCCCCACTGACATTGTCAAAATGAGGTTTAAAATATTTCTGATGGGGCTGGCTCTTTGGCACAGTAGGTTAAGCCTCTACCTGTGGGGCTGGCATCCCATATGGGTGCCAGTTTGAGTTCTGGCTGCTCGTTTTCTGATCCAGCTCCCTGCTGATGGCCTGGGAAAGCAGTGGAAGTTGGCCCAAGTGCTTGGTCCCCTGTATCCGCATGGGAGACCTGGATGAAGCTCCTGGATTCTGGCTTTGGACTGGCCCAGCTCCAGCTGTTGTGGTCATCTGGGGAGTGAACCAGCAGATTTAAGACCTCTTTCTGTCTCTCCCTCTCTCTGTAACTTGCCTCTCAAATAAATAAATAAATCTTTTAAAAATATTCCTGATGATGCCAGATTAATAATAATTCCTACTTTTATTGGAATGACTTTGTTACTGAATTAAATGGATTAATTGCTTTCCCATATTCTACGAAAATACATTAAAATAGTAGATCGTATGTAAATTGTTTCTACCTGTAGCCACTAAAATGAACACTTTGGGGTAAATTTTAGAATAAGGTTGTGTGAACTAATTACAATGTGAGTCAAATTAGTTATTGAGAACTGTGTCTTATTTTATGTTGAATTTTGTTTCTTTTGTAATTTGTCAGAGTAGAGTTCATCTCTCCAATGATGTCTTTCCAAGATACCCACGCCACTCTGAAGCAAAAACCTGGATCCTCCTTTTAGGCCTAATATATATATATATATATATATATATATACACACACACACACATACATATATATACATATATACATATATATAATTACTTATATGGTATACTTATATAGTATATATTTCAAAGATTTTACTTTATTTATTTGAAAGATGAGTTACAGAGAGAGGTAGAGACAGAAAGAGAGGTCTTCCATCTTTGGGTTTACTCCCCAATTGGCTGCAAGGGCCAGAGATGAGCCAATCCAAAGCCAAGAGCCAGGAGCTTTTTCCAGGTCTCCCATGTGGATACAGGGGCCCAGAGACTTGGGCCATCCTCCATTGCTTTCCCAGGCTCATTATCAGGGAGCTGGATGGGAAGTGGAGCAGCTGGGACTTGAACTGGCAGCTATACGGGATGCTGGCATTGAAGACTGGGGCTTTAACCCACTGTGCTACAGCGCTGGCCCCTAGGCCTATTATAAATTCATTCTCATCATTTGCATTGTTATTTAGCAATTATTATCCTTGGAATGGAAGAAAATAAGATAAAACAATAATAGGCTGAAAGATTTTGGAGAATGTAAAATAATAGTCCATAGATATTGAATGCCTAGCATGTGCCAAGCAGTGTCCTAAAAATCTTAATGATTTTCCAATACTGTGAGGCAGGAATTGTTACTGATTTTTTAGATGAGGAAATCAAGGAATAGAGAGGATAGAAAACATGTCCAATGCCATGGAGCTAGCAATTTAATGACTTCAGTCCAGGCAATCGGGCTCCATAGTTAATGTTCCTGACCATTACGTTGTTACATTCAGTTGCTCCTATAATTAAGAAAATTCTATTAGCTTACATTTGCCTCCACTTTCTGTATTTTAAAATATTTTCCCTGTGATATAAATTATTATTTCTTATTTTTCTTGAAGTACAAAAGAATGTGATGGAAAAAAAGTAACATTGTCCAAAAAGTTCTGCTTAAAGTAGGTTTCAGAGTCTGGAGACAGTGTTGTGTAATGAGGACATGAGTCCTTCTGCAATATCTCCTTATTAGAAGGAAACTCAGCTTTCACACAAATCTGCACCACAATGGTCCCCAAAGAGACAGTGTCCAACTGAAAGTAACGAATCCATTCTTGGGATGGAGGGGAGATTTGGCCCTGGAACAATCTGCATCGGTAAGAATTTAATACTTTATCTTGAGTGTTCCTTCAGAAGGAAGACAAAGCTCTGCTTTGTCCCTTAGACTTTTGGCTATTGTTATTTTATCTTGTCAGACAAATGATGTTGTTTGTATACTATGTCCAAAAGTCATCCATTCAACACTATCCAGCTTTTAAAAATCAGTCTAATATTTTATGTCATAACGTTTTCCCACTGATAGAGTTTTTCCCTCTGACATTGCTTCGCACCCTCAGTTCAAGCAGTTCGGTTAGCTAAGCTCAGTGATTTAGGGCACAGACATGACAAGGTGGGAAAGAGAAACCAAAAGCGTCTGTTTTTAGAGCGAACAAAAACAAAAACAAAAGCAAACCCTTCAATTCCTTGAGGAGCACAAATGAGAGCAAAGCTGCTTTTTTTTTTTTTTTTTTTTTTTTTTTTTTTTTTTTTTTTGACAGGCAGAGTGGACAGTGAGAGAGAGAGACAGAGAGAAAGGTCTTCCTTTGCCGTTGGTTCACCTCCAATGGTTGCCGCGGCCGGCGCGCTGCAGCCGGCGCACCGCACTGATCCAATGGCAGGAGCCAGGTGCTTCTCCTGGTCTCCCATGGGGTGCAGGGCCCAAGCACTTGGGCCATCCTCCACTGCACTCCCTGGCCACAGCAGAGGGCTGGCCTGGAAGAGGGGCAACCGGGACTAGAACCCGGTGTGCCGGCGCCACTAGGCGGAGGATTAGCCTAGTGAGTTGCGGCGCCGGCCAGCAAAGCTTCTTTTTCATGGTGCCCCACACGAAAACTATCTCCCTAAGCCTGTATTGCAGATGGAGAAAGACGGAGGAAATGGACAGAGAGCTTACGGATTGAGAAGCAAATGGCTGGACCAAAAAGCACGAGTCCAATCAGCAAGGAGTCTGTCTCAGAGAAGGACCCTCACTGCCACTTAAAAGGCATTGTCAGGGGTCCAAGGGCTTTGCTAGTGGGGCCTGTGTCCTCACCACCCAGGGACTCAGCTGTTGCTGTGTCGTTGGAAACCAGTGGTGATTTCTCTAGGACTTTACCTGGTGACTGTCCAGAAGGAGTGTTCGTCCCTATCCATGTGCAAGGCTTTGCTGTAAGCTAATCTCTGCCCCACTGCAGGGTGTGAATAAGTCCTTCTTTCTCACAGTTTTCAGCACCCACCAAAGAATGGGTGCTTGAAAACTTCGGTCAGATTAGGGGAATGGAAAATCTGGATGAAATGAGCTCAGCGTCACCAGCACTCCATAAGCAAGGATGTTTTAAAAACTCATATCCCTGGGGCTGGTGTTGTGGTGTAGCAGGTAAAGCCGCTGCCTGTGGCACTGGCATCCCATATGATTGCCGATTCGTGTCCCAGCTACTCCTCTTCTGATCCAGCTTTCTGCTTATGGCTTGGGAAAGCACTAGATGATGGCTCAAATACTTGGGTCCTTGCACCTACATGGGAGACCCAGAGGAGGCTTCTGGCTTCTGGCTTCAACCTGGCCCATCTCCGGCCACTGCAGGCATTTGGGGAGTGAACTAGCGGATGGAAGACCTTTCTTTCTGTCTCTCCCTCCTTCTGGCTGTAACTCTACCTCTCAGATAAATAAATATATATATTTTAAGATTTATTTATTTATTTGAAAGTCAGAATTACACAGAGAGAGGAGAGAAAGAGAGAGAGAGAAAGGTCTTCCATCCGCTGGTTCACTCTCCAATTGGCCGCAACAGCTGGAGCTGTGCCGATCCAAAGCTGGGAGCCAGGAGCTTTTTCCGGGTCTCCCATGCAGGTGCAGGGATCCAAGGACTTGGGCCATCTTCTACTGCTTTCCCAGGCCTTAGCAGAGAGCTGGATCGGAAGTGGAGCAACTGGGTCTCGAACTGGTGCCCATATAGGATGCTGGCACTGCAGGCGGTGGCTTTACCCACTACACCACAGTGCCAGCTCCGTAAATAAAATCTTTAAAACAGCTCATATTCCTTTCAAACCAGTTTATTCAATTGAAGATTCTGTGAATTTTATTATTCTTTTTTTCTCTTTCCCTTATTCCTCTGATATTTAATTTTGAACTTTGTCTACTTCTGCCTGGAACAGTCTTTAAATGTTGATGTTCCCTAGGTCTCTTTTTCATTCCTCTTCTCTTTTCATTTCACATGGTTTTGGAGAGGGGCTTGCACTTATCCATTCTTATGATGCTGACTGCCATATATTTTTCAATATTTTCTAAACTCCAGATCCATATATCAAAGTGACTAATGAACATCTTTTAATTTGATGTTCCTTAGATTCAAACCCAGGATATCTACAATTGAACTCATCATACTTCTGGGTTTTTAAAAATTTAAATTTATTTTTAAAAAAAATTTTTGAAAGGGGGCTAACACCATGACATAGCAGGTAAAGTTGTCGTCTGCAATTCTGGCATCCCAAATGGGTACTAGTTTGAGTTCTGATGCTCCACTTCTGATCCAGCTCCCTGCTAATATGCCTGGGAAAGCAGTGGAATGTGGCTCATGTCCTTGGGCCTCTGCACCCACTCGGGAGACCTGGAAGAAACTCCTTGCTCCTGGCTTCAGTCTGGCCCAGTTCTGGCTGTTGCAGCCATTTGGGTAGTGAATCAGTGTCTAGAATATCTCTTTATCTCTCTATCTCTCTCTGTAAACTCTGTCTTTCAAATAAATAAATAAATCTTTAATACAATAAAATAAAATAGAAGTCATCCAATCCAAGTTCAGGTTATAGAAGAGGCAACTGGAACCCTATAATTTGATAGTCAATTTGATAGTTAGTAGGGGGAACTTCAAAAATTAAAAAAATTATTTAAAAAGCAAAGAAACAAAGATAGATAATGATGATGATAGTTTTACAGATGATAAGTAGGTAGGTAGGTAGGTAGGTAGATAGAAAGACAGACAGACAGACAGATAGATGGAGATCTGTCATCCATTGGTTTACTTCCCAAATGTCCACAACAGCTGTGACTGGGCCACAAGCAGGGAACTCAATCAGGGTCTCCCACATGGGTGACAGGGACCCAGCTACCAGAGTCATCGCCTGCTGCCTGTCAGGGTGTGCACCAATGGGAAACAGGAATTGGGAGCAGAGGTGGAATTAAGCCCAGGTGCTCTGCTGTAGGGTGTAGTGTCCCAATTGCTGCGCCAAAAGCTTGCTCCCTGAACTCATCCTATTTGCTTTCTTTTGATCATCATATTTCTTAACTCTCAATGCACTGCTCCTGTGTCTTGAAGAATGTCACCACCATTCTCCACGTCTTTCAGATTAGAAATCTGGCAGTCATCAATGTGGTCTTCTCCCCTAGTCTCACAACTAGTTGCCCTTCTCATTGATAGCTCATTCATACCAATTAGTAAAATTCTGATCCTTATTGTTTATTGTATGGGTCACTGCCATATACTTTGTGCCAGGTTTCAAGTTCTATTCTCCAAAAAGAAATGAAAATCTATTTATCCCACTCTCCTAACAGACTTTGGGATAAAAATCTGAACTTGTAGCAAGTCCTATCAAGACCACTCCAAGGTCAAAGGTTAGGGCGGTCTTGCTGAGGCAAAGCCTGATAGACAAGGAGGATGTATTTGATAACAATGAGCTGGCCTGAGAGCTGAGGATTTCAACATCTATTTGACCCCAAACTTGTCCTGTGGTGTTTGAGAGCATACTGCTGGCCTCCTTCTGTGTAAGCTCAATTCTCAAAAGCAGCATTCAGTGCTATGGTAATTTTACTTAAGAGATAATATTTTGAAAGTGTTGTTTTGTTTTAATATTTCACACTTTGGTCTACTTAAATATATGCATTACTTTGAAGGAAGTTTATTGTGTGGGACTACACATATTGCATCAGAAGAAAAAGGGTTCCTTGCAGTCTCTGAAGTTCAAAATAGGACTTTAAGCAAGACATTAAATTATAAGATCAGGCTTTATAGAAAAGGATCATTAAAATTCCTTCAGAATATTTAAAATGGTGACCAAAGAGCTCAGAATTTAATGGTTCCTTTTTAGTGTAAAGAAGATTTTCATTTGGGTCTGACCTGTACCAGGGAGCTTTCTTCCATGGGGCACACATTTCCTCTGAGATGCAAAGGCTACAATTCTTAGCCTTATTGGCATCTGAGGATTCTCACATGACTGAGTTCTGGCTAATGGAATACAAGTGGAAGTGATTCGTGTCATTGCCAGGCTTGATGCATAGCAACGTTACATGCAGCATCCTCCAAGACCAAGAGATCAGAAAAACACGGCGTATGAGACCTTGCCTCTGCACAACCAAATGGAAAGGCATTTGCCCAGGAACACCTGGATGGAACCGTGACAATGGGAGCAAGACATAAACTCCTTTGTTGTAATACACAAATACCATAGGATATATTTGTTATAGAAGCTTCTGTTCTCACTAATGCAAACATATGGTTCATAGCAAGTGAAACACTCTTACGTGGTCCAAGAAGAAGGGAATGGAGGAGACAGAAACAGAGAGTGAGGCCGGCAGGAGATGACTTCTGATTACCCTGTAGGCTTTGTCTTGGACTGCAGAGGTGCGGTATATTAGACAAGCTGAGGAAACACCATTTATCTTGGGGTTTTTGCTTTTCTTCCTATGTGGGACTCAGCAAGGAGATGTGTCACAGGCTTCCCTACACCAAGCTGGGGTAACTGCATCAAAACACAAAGAAAGCTCAGCAGGATTACCTAGGCTGAAAAAGCCCCAGAATTCATATTTCTAAGCCATTTTCAGTTCTTGAGTTGTGGCTGAGATATTGATATATTCTCACACCCTTGAAGGACAGTCTTGAATTCTCAGAGGGGCTGACTGGAGAGAGTGGAGTGGCTTGAGACATAGGCTAAACAGAGGAGCTGGTCCCCATTGGGAACAAGCCAGATGTGTGCATGTGTGTGTACTATTATGCTACAGAAGGCAGTGGTGGGGCTGAATCATTCGGGGAGGGATACTGATTCAAAGTCATAGCACCATCCCCAAATGTCAGAAAGGTTAAGTGGCAGATAAGGAACCTTTCTGTGGAGACAGAGACAGAGCACGGATGAGGATCCCGCTGCCACTGATTGCATGGGCCACACTCCTTCCCATAGTCTCTATTCTAAATGTTGTTTTAGGGACAAGAAGGAGGAGAAGCAGAAACCTGTAAGGCAAAAAACTGAGTCATCTAAGGGACACCAAATTAATGTTTAAAATGAATGGAGGTAGTTTAAATCATAAAAATCAAAGTATTATAAAATAAATTTCAATAATTAGCAGGATGGTAATTTAAAAGGAAGATTAGGCATGTTTTAGAGATTAAAAAAACCACATATTTCATATCCCTTGGGTCTGGTACTGAAGAGTTTGCTTTCTGGTTTGCGTGTGTGTGTTTAAATAAAATAACCCATTTTATCACAGCAAAAAGACTTCCTTCCCCTTTCTTGTCTTCATTTTACACTGCCACCTCCCATCCCAAGCCATGTTCCTGCTTAGGGAGCTCACATTTCATATCTCCTGATCCAAAGGGAAAGAACAGGATTTTTCTCTTTTTTGCTGTAAGGGGACCACCCTGGACTTTGTTCTAGACTCCAATTTGCCCGAGATGCTTATTTCCCTTTGGACTTCACCATTTCTGAAGACAAGAAATGCTATGGCCAAAATAACAGCAGTTTCCAGGTAGAGGAGAGAGTTGTTGTTTTCTTGAGTAAATGGGAGCTAAGCCATGCATCAGGATCTCTGTTCATCTTACTGTCACTCCTAGTTGAACCTTTTGTATTGACAATGAGTAATTGGATTAGAACAAATTGGATTTGAACAAATTTTTGCTTAGAATTTCTGATAAAAGTTAATTTTATGATGCAGCACTGAAATGAAAACCAATGCTATGTATAGAGGACTGTCCGTCATACACTAGGCAGTAGCATAAACAGGTACTGAATTTGTTGACTCTCTTGCAAGATTGTACACATTTTTGAAGCAGACAGAAGTTTGTGAGATTAATTTGCATCTACACAGGCTCATTCTTCAGTTATTGAATATTGACATGATAAAAGTTTCCAGCTAACTTTTAAGAGAAGCTGTTTGACCTAAGGTAACATAATTCAATCACACATAAGCATGCACACACATGTGTGCACACACACACATAACCCCTCAGAACTCTGAGTTTAACTAAAAAGGAGATGCAGAGGGAGAAATCCTAATATAATTTGATATGGCTTTAAATGTACTGTCAATCTTAAAAAAGTCAAGACCACAGGCACTGGTAGAAAGCTAAATATAACTGCCAAGTGACTGAAAGTGGCTTAGAAGGATGTATGTTCTCTATATTTGTCAAGAAGGGTTAGCCATAAGTTCCAATGAAGGAATTGAAAAAGAAGAGTTTAGATTGGTAAATGGATGATATTTTTAGTTAGTTTTAAAACATATGTGTGCATTTAGTGTAGTGTTTCCATTTTCCCCTTGAAATCTCATGAAGTGAATCAGGTCTCTCATAATCAGTGGGCCCATAAACTTCAGAAAATGTGGAAGTTGGGCAGGCATTTGGCCTAGCAATGAAGTCACTGGTTAGTAAACCTGCATTGCATTATCAGGCCAACTCTACTTAATTCTGGCTTCCTACTAATGTGTGTCCTGGGGAGGCAGCAACATATGGCTCAGGTAGTTGGTCCTTCTTATTCACATGGGAGACCTGGATTGAGTGCTCAGTCAGTTTTGCACAATCACCTGCCCTCCCCACACTGTTGCGGGCATTTGGGGAGTGAATCATCAGATGGGATCCCTCTCTCTCTCTGTCTCTCTCTCTCTCTCTGTCTATATCTCTGTCTCACTCTGCTTGTCTGTCTCTGAAAGAAGAAAAGAAAGAAAGAAAGAAAGAAAGAAAGAAAGAAAGAAAGAAAGAAAGAAAGAAAGAAAGAAAGAAAGAAAGAAAGAAAGGAGGGAGGGAGGAGGATGTTACATTGCCCCCTCTCCCTGCTCTTATCTCTGCTCTCCGAATGATTTCTCCACATTGCCTACCTCTCCGCGTACAGTGCAGCTACAATGAACACCTGGCATGTACTCTGCATTCTCAACTGTTCTGATAAACACCCTCAGCCACGCCTGCTCTTTCCTCTTCCCCACCCTCAAATGCGATTTCCCTGACTCATCCCTACACACACTCAGCTCAGTTGCTTCTCTAGAAAATCATCCCTGACTGTACCACCTTCTTATTGCACCCATATTTATCTCTGGCACTACACTAACTTAGAGTGTAATCTTATATTTTTACTTCCATCAATTCAGCAACACACAAACAAAAGCAAACATATTTTTCATGCAGCATGGCCCCTAAATGGAAGCCAAATTCTTCATCTGGTGCTAAACCCAAGGAACCATGATCTGTTTCTGTACTGGGGGTGTGTGATCACACTGTGTGTGATAGATTTACTGAGCTCTTACACTTTGTTGTGTAGACTTGCAAACTCCATTTGCAAAAACCCAGAACTCATTCTAGCTATTTTAAGCAAGATGAGCTGTGATACAGGGAATGAGGCCCATATATATTCATCAAGATGCTAGAGATTTAAGGCTGAGTCTTTTAGAATAAGTTCCAAAGGAAGGGTGTTACTCCCTCTCTCAAAGTAGGAAGGTGGAATTAGAAGTCCACTACCTAACCTACTGGGTTCAAGAGCACAGTGCCATAGCCATCATTCAGGGATCTGACAATCCCACACAGAACAAGAGGTCACACACTGGAACACTACTGGGGACAACCCAGTCTCCAGGATTGTGCCTTTGAGAAGCAGGCAGCAAGAGATGAGCTCTTTGTCACTTGTAGATTCACTCTCATGCAAGTACAGTTAAATGCAGAGTCAATCTGTTCCCCAGAAACTTGGTAGTCCGGGGTTCTGCAAAATAGCTTTAACTCTCCAATTGGTATAGGTCAGGAAGCCATGCTAGAAGCTGAATGCTAATTCACTGTATTTCCACCATAACCAGGCATACTATGAATTTTGTATGAGGTTGGGACTTTTATTAGTTCATTTTGAGTATGCACTAAAATCAACACCTCACATAATTGTAAATTCATAATAAAAAAGGCAATGCCCTTTCTATGTCCTTGTAGACTTTCAGGTCCTAAGAGAAACTGTGTAGTACTCACCTTTAGAATGTGGTTACTAAATCTGTGTCTTGTTAAGTGAATGAATGAATGAAAATAGGAATCAGTGGGGTCAGCCCCATGGCGTAAGCCTCTACCCATGTTGTCGGTGTCCCATATGGGCGCTGCTTGAGTCCTAGCTGTTCCACTTCCAATCCAGCTCTCTGCTATGGCCTGGGAGGGCAGTGGAAGATGGTGCAAGTCCTTGGGCCTCTGCACCCACATGGGAGACCCAGAAGAGGCTCCCCTCCTGGCTTCAGCCTCGCCCAGCTCCAGCTGTTGTGGCCATTGGGGGTTGAACCAGTGGATGGAAGACTTCTCTCTCTGTCTCTCCCTCTCTCTGTCTGTAACTCTGCTTCTCAAGTAATACATTAATTTAAAAAAGAATCAATAAATCAGTGCATGATAGAAAACATGTATCCTTTTGCCCTTTTTAAAATCAACGAACCTCTTAGGCTTTCTCTGATTCAGTGATTCTGAACTAGAAGCAATTTTAACAGCCTATTTGGCAATGTCTGGAGACATTTTTGAGTGTCACTATTTCAAGGATGAATGGATGAATTTGCTGTTGCATCCATGGAGTCAAGATAAAAGATGCTTTTAAATATCCTAAAATCCACCAATTGCCCCCTTCAACAAAGCATTATCCAGGACAAAAAGTCAAGAGAGCTGGGGTTGAGAAATCGTCTCTAATTCCTTCTTCTTGTCACTTCTGTCTGCCGTAATGATCTATTCACTAGATCAGAACCCTTGAGAATTCGGTCTTTCTCAGAATTTGTCTCATCATTCTTCATCTTCTTTGGTAGGGGTTTCCTCCTGTGGTTTCTCATTATACGTTATTCATTCTATTCCCACATGTATTAATAATGAACCTCAGGGACTTAGACTGGCTGTAACATCCTTGTATTAGAGCATTACAAGAGGAAATTTCTAGAGAGTGTCATTCATCAACTTCTTTTCTGTCTTAATCTCATAGCTATAGTTATGGAATTTATATTTCATTCAATTTTTAAAATGTCTCAAAAATAAGAGATGTTATTCTAATATATTTGAACCTTGGTGAGCAAATACAAATTTTACTAAATTAGTTGATTTTCCCCCTTTTTAAATGACAACTGACCATCTAGTAGTCTTAGTTTTAAGACTACTAAAGAACATGAAGGACCTCTGTGAGTGAGATCCCAGTGGAAAGAAGGGACCATCAAAGAAGGAGGTACTTTTCTGTACTTTTCTCTGAAGGGAGGAGAGAACTTCCACTCTGCTTATGGCCCTGTCTAAATACTGACAGAGTTTGTGGCCTTGGGTGATCACTGATGTCATAAATAAGAGTATCAATTGTTAAATCAAAAACAGGAGCCACTGTGCACTTACTCCCCATGTAGGACCTCTGTCCTTAATGAGTTGTACTATGAGAATTAATGGTAAAAATTGTCTTTAAACAGTACTTTATACTTTGTGTGTCTGTGTGGGTACAAACTGTTGAAATCTTTACTTAGTGTAGAGTTGGTCTTCTATATATAAAGATAATTAAAAATGAATCTTAATGTAGAATGGGGTGGGAGAGGGAGTAGGAGGTGGGACGGGAGTGGGGGTGGGAGGGCAGGTATGGGGGAAAGAACCACTATATTTCTAAAGCTGTACCTATGAAACTGTATTTATTAAATAAAAGCTTTCGCAAAAAAAAAAAAAAAAAAAAAAAAAAAAAAAAAAAAAAACAAGACTACTAGAGAGAGCGAGAGACAGAGAGAGAATATTCCATTCACTGGTTCCTCCAAATGCCTACAATAGCGAGGACCTGGTCATGCCAAAGCCAGAACTCAGTCTGGGTATCCCACATGGGTGGTAAGGACTGAAGTACTTGAACTATCACCTGCTGCCTCCCAGGGTGTGTGTTAATAGGAAGTTGGTTAGGAAACAGAGTGGAAACTCAAACCCAGGCGTTCTCATGTTGGTGTTCCAAGCAATATCTTAACCACTCAGCCAAACATCTACCCCAATAGTCTTTAAGAGCAATGAAAGTCTGTCCCTGATTTTTTTTAGAAAAACCAACAACTTCTTTTAATTTTGAGAAATTTATTCCTTCTTATAATTAAATACTTCTGGAAATATAAATATGTCAATTAAATAATTATAATTATAAATATTTATAATTGAAATGGTAACTAATTATAAAATCATATTATAAAATCACATATGTTGGGGGCCGGCGCCATGGCACACTAGGTTAATCCTCTGTCTGTGGCATCGACATCCCATATGGGTGCCGGTTCTAGTCCCGGTTGCTCCTCTTCCAGTCCAGCTCTCTGCTCTGGCCTGGGATAGCAGTAGAGGATGGCACAAGTGCTTAGGCCCCTGCACTCCCATGGGACACTGGGAAGAAGCACCTGGCTCCTGGCTTCAGATTGGCACAGCTCCTGGCCGTTGCGGCCATTTGGGAAGTGAATCAATGGAGGGAAGACCTTTCTCTCTGTCTCTCTCTCACTGTCTGTAACTCTACCTGTCAAATAAATAACTAAAATCTTTTATAAAAATAAAAAAATCACATATGTCAGAATAGGAAGAACATATAAGAACAGGAAGTCAATATATGTCTTAAAGCCAGAACTATGTTAAGTTCACTTTATGTACTCACGGAATCTTGTTGGCCACCCGTTTTTTTTATTTTTTTTATTTTATTTTTAATTTATTTGACAGATAGAGTTAGACAGTGAGGGAGAGAGACAGAGAGAAAGGTTTTCCTTCTGTTGGTTCACCCCCCAAATGGCCGCCATGGCTGGAGCTGGGCCCATCCGAAGCCAGGAGCCAGGTGCTTCCTCCTGGTCTCCCACGCGGGTGCGGGGGCCCAAGCACTTGGGCCATCCTCCACTGCCTTCCCAGGCCACAGCAGAGAGCTGGACTGGAAGAAGAGCAGCCAGGACTAGAACCCGGCACCCATATGGGATGCCGGTGCCGCAGGTAGAGGATTAACCAAGTGAGCCACGGCGCCGGCCCCCGCCACCCATTCTTGTCATCTGCCAGCCACTGAGAATACATTAGGTACCTAGTCTCTGCCCTCAAGTAGCTTATATTATTTAATTAGAGTCTCTCTACTTACAGAAGTAGGATTTAATCACTATGGTGACAAGTCCTATAATTGGAAATCACAGAGTGGTATGAAAGTAAATAGGGAACCTAATGCTATTTCTAATCTCATCAGAAGTGATTTCCTTTAGAAGGTGGTAATTAAGCTCATACCTGAAAGATGAGTAAGAGTTGGCACAATGTGGAAGAAGCAGCAATTCCCGCAGAGGAATATGAGTGTCCTGAGGTAAGAAAGAGTTTGTTTTACTCAGGAAATATAAAGAAGGATTTGAGATTGAATACTTAGTACTTAGAAGCCATTAAAGAGTTTTGATAGAGGGATGATTTGATCAGGTTTACATTTTAAATGATTACTTTCATTTCCACATTTCCACCGGGGAAAGCAGCGGAGGATGGCCCAAGTGCTTGTGCCCCTGCATCCACGTGGGAGACCTGGAAGACGTTCCTGGTTCCTGGCTTCAGCCTGACCCAGCCCCAGCCATTGCAGCCACTTGGGGAGTGAACCAGCAGATGGAAAATGGAAAATCTCTGTGTGTGTCTCTCTCTCTGTAACTCTACTTTTCAAATAAATAAATAAATAAATAAATATTTTTTTTCTTTTAAAAAAAGAAAACAGGGTCAGCTAGATTGGAAGAAGAAGGGAGATGCTGAGGGAGAGAGAACTGTTAAAGATGGCTCTCAGGCTTTTAGCTGGAGCATCTGGGAGATTATTGGTATCACTTACTGTAAAGGAGAGCTATGCAGGAGCAGGTTTGGAGCCAGGTGTTTACAGGTAGTAAGTTTATTTGGAAGTGACATGTTGTATTTGAGATTCTTATGACACATTCAAATGTCCCAGATGGAGAGAGGTGTTATAAACATTTGGACCTATATATCTACAACTCATAAGACTGATCTGGGCTGGAGATGTAATTTTGAAATCATTGATTACAGATGGTGTTTGAAGATATGAGAACAAGTCAAATCATACTGGGAGAGAATATGTAGAGATAAAAGAGGTTCAAGGGGACCAGCATTGTGGCACAGCAGGTTAAGCTGTGCATGCAACATCAGCATCCCATGTTGGAGTTCTAGTTCAAGTCCTTTCTGCTCTGCTTCTGATTCAGTTCCCTGCTAATGCACCTGAGAAGGGAACAGATGATCCAAGTTCTTGGGCCCCTGCCACTCACGTGGGAGACCAGTATGAACTTCCTGGCTCCTGACTTCAGCCTGGCCCAGCCCTGACTTCTGCAGGCATTTGGAGAGTGAGCCAACAGATGGAAAATCTCTCCGTTTTTGTGTTAGTTTCTCCCTTTCTCTTTGATGCTATTCATTTCAAATTAGTTAATTAACATAAAAATGAGGGCTTAAGGCTGGGTCGAGTAAAATGTTTAGGTAAAGGCAGAGGAATTCATAAAGGGAACTTATAAAAAAAACAAGGAAAGCATAGAGACATGGGAAGATGGAAAGCAAGGGAAGAGATGGTTATTAGAAAGGAGGAGCAGAAATCTGTTTAAAAAAGATGCTGAGAGATCACATAGAATTTTGGACATTTCACTGACTTGGTGACATGCAGCTCTTTGGTGACTTAATGCTAGAATTTAAATTGTAAGAACAGAAACTAAATTTGAGTGGACTGGAGAGTCAATATTAGGAAGAAGTAGCAATTGAAGATGTGATTAAATATTTTCCAATGAAAGGGAGGTTGATATTGTGTACAAGACACTGTATATTATCCAGAGAGGGAAATTCTGGAGAAATATCAAGAAATTTTCCCATGATAGAAAGCACCTATTATTTATGCGTGTGAAGTTAAGATTATTTATTTAAATGTGACTGTCCTCTAGAATGAGCAAACTTAGTGATCTGAGCACATTTGCACTTATACTCCCAGAGCTTGAAGTTAGAGTACATATTATTAGGAGATTAAGACATAAGAGGGTATGTCTTAATAGATATGGTGTCTTGAAATTCTCTGAAGTAGGTTGGCATACATGGACTCCAATGCTTGAGGATTGGTGGAGCTGGTAATTTGTGTAGTCGTTGTGTCAGAGGCACACATACTGCTGTCACACTTCTCAGCTCAGCCCTGCAAGGTGATTTGACTAAGAATTTCCAGGCAGACATCAGAATAAAGTTGATGAGCACCAAAGAACCATGAGAATTCTGATGTGCATGCTTCCCCAGGACTGAATAGCACCCAGCAGTGCTTTCTTACCAATGATATGACAACACAGTGGCTTAAACGATAGTGGTTTACTTCTCACGTGAGAACTTCTCCTGAGGTACAGGTTGCTGTGTTGTTTCAGTGGCTCAGCAATGTCAGGAAGGCAACTTGGAGACTCTCTTGGTCTTTCCTCAGGTTCACAAGGTGAGTGCTGAAGTCCCAGCTGTACCATCCGTGTTTGAGGCAGGAAGAAGGAAAACCTTGGAAGGGCTTACCAGCGGCACGTGTGTCTTTTTATCAAGGAAGCGAGCTTCCTTGGCATTCCCTCCAGCACATGTCTGCTTACATATGGAAACAAGGGAAAAAAAGGAAACTAAGGAAATATAAATTTAACTACATAGTTGCTCTACTTGGAAGCATCATAGTAGAAACAGGGGGCAGTTGTTTTTGGATAGCTCAGCCAATAGTTTCACTTACCAACAGGGAGCAAAGAGAGCATCACAGAGGAAGATGGTAGATCTCAAGGAAAGCGAGTGATGGAACTATGGGGTAGTAACAATGGCCAGTGATGGCAGGGCCCAGGTGGAGGGGACAAGAGTCATCACATGGGAATAGTTCACAGGAGATTGAAAATGCCGGGATGGCACCTATGAATTTGGGAAGAGGAATCGGCAGAGACAAAATTCTTTGTGGGCTTTTAAGTCATTCTGTGGGGACCTCAATCTGTTTACTTACCAACATACAACCAAGAACTTATCACGATGCCTGGTGTATGGAATACTCACAATGATTTCATTAATTAATTAATTAATCATCTAAGAGCATGGTAAGGAAACAATCAACTGAGTAAAGGTGTCCCTGAGTCCATAGAAATGGAAGCAAATATTTCAAACCGCACATCTGACAAAGGGTTAACATTCAAAATATATAAGCAACTCAAAGAACTCAATTGTAAGAAAGCAAATCGTTTGATTAAAAAATGTGCAGAGGGCCTGAAGAGGCATTCCTTAAAAGCAGACATACAAATGGTCAACAGGGTGGAAAAAAAGGCTCAACATCACTAATTGTCAGGGAAATACAAATCAAAACCACAATCACAATTATTTTGTACCTGTTAAGGTGGCTATTGTCAACAATAATACGTTCTGAGGTTCAGGTTGCTGTGTTGTTTCAGTGGCTGCAAACTGTCAGGAAGGCAACTTGGAGACTCTCTTGGTCTTTCCTCATGTTCACAAGGTGAGTGCTGAAGTTCCAGCTGGTCCATCTGCTTTTGAGACAGGAAGAAGGAAAACCTTGGAAGAGCTTAAGTGTTAGCAAGGATGTGGAGAAGAGGGAAGCCTTGTGCACTATTGGTGGGAATATAAATTTGTAAAGCCATTATGGGAAACAATACAAAAGTTCCTCATAAAACTAAATACAGAAATGCCATTAGAACACGGTGATTTAAAATAATTTAGGGAGTAATTTTCAAATATCTCATCACTTCGAATTATAACCAAGAAAGACATCCAGATTACCGCAGCCCTACCATGTCCACGTGTGTTGTTGTTCTTGCTTTTACAATATACAGTGCCCTTCCAGTTAATGAGGAACGGGAATGCTTCCTAGGGACATTTCACTCCTGATTAAAAATTCCATTTGTCAAGCCAGTGCCGCGGCTCACTAGGCTAATCCTCCGCCTTGCGCCTTGCGGCGCCGGCACACCAGATTCTAGTCCCGGTCGGGGCACCAGATTCTGTCCCGGTTGCCCCTCTTCCAGGCCAGCTCTCTGCTGTGGCCAGGGAGTGCAGTGGAGGATGGCCCAAGTGCTTGGGCCCTGCACCCCATGGGAGACCAGGAGAAGCACCTGGCTCCTGCCATCGGATCAGCACGGTGCGCCGGCCGCAGCGCGTCAGCCGCGGCGGCCATTGGAGGGTGAACCAACGGCAAAGGAAGACCTTTCTCTCTGTCTCTCTCTCTCACTGTCCACTCTGCCTGTCAAAAAAAAAATTCCATTTGTCTAGGAGCTGAGCTTGTTTGAACAAAGCGAAGGAGAAATGAATCTGAGAGTACCAAGTTTTTGTTCCATTTAGATGCATCATAGTAGATTGAATCTACTATTCTTTCAGTCTTCTGTAGGGCTGCTTAGTCATGTAGTAGACCCAAAGTTATAAATACATTGAAATTGATTTTATGATTATAGATGTTCAGAACCTAGGAAGTTTTTGTTTTCAACAAAAGGATAGGTATGCAAACTCTATTGTCGTAGATTCAGTTATTTCCCCAAATCTGAAATTCTTGCTATTTAACTATGTTATTCTTGACTTTCCCACATTTCATTGTTGCAGGTGACAGATCTGTAATCAGTGTTTCTGCAAAACATGCTTACTCTAAAAGCCATTTTCAGTGACCTGAAAAACAACAAAAAAACTTCTATCTTTCTTTAAAAATTAAAAAAAAAGCATGTTTGAAACCACAAAGGGAACAGAATATTAGAGAAAGAAATTAGATTAAGACCTTTTCCCACATATTTTCTCAAACTAGAGACCTCTTTTCTCAATTGAGATATATAGAAAAATAATCAGTAAGAAAAGAGCTACAACCAAAGTGATCTCCTTAGCTGAATTATAACTGCTTCTACTCACCTGCTTTTGAAATTTAGATTAAAGAACATTCACTTATCTTTCTTACACAAAATAAGTACCTCGGTAAAATTTATCCTATATTACAATAAGTCCTATGGGGGAAAATGAGAATTGAAAGTAAAAAAGGGAAAAGTATGTTAGGAGAATAGGATAGAGAAAATAATGAAATCATGGAGGAAGTGGTTAGTATTTGAGAAACAGGAGACCATCCAAAAGTTTATCAGGGTGGAGATTCAGTCTAAGGTCAGGTATGCAATTTCAAGCAGCAACAGAAAGGGCACCACCAGCAGGTGAGTGTGGTTGTTGGGCTGAGTTAGACACAGAAATCAGTACCTGGAGAAGAGGGTTTGGTGACGGGATCCAGCAGAAAACCTTTGTAGGGGAACATTGAGCAGGAAGCCAAATTCTGGAAGCAGAATCAGAGAATAGGGAATGTTGACACTGAAGCTCATGGGCTGAAAAGGAATTGGAGAAAAGAGGAGAAAGACAGCTGTGTATGAGCTTGTCTGGCAAGTGAATATGGGTGCAGCCATGTGGGCTACCACACCATCCTGGCAAAGAACAAGACAGATGGAAAGAAGAAGGAGGCATAGACACAGAGGTAGATGGAGAGAGAAAGAGACAAAGAGCAGAAGTAGTAATACTTTATCGAAAACCAAGGATAGATGATAGAGAAAGAGAAATACAGTGTGTGTGTGTTTAAAGATTTATTCATTTATTTGAAAGGCAGAGTTACAGAGGCAGAGAGAGAGAGAGAGAGAGAGAGGTCTTCTATCTGCTGGTTCACTCCCCAAATGGCTGGGCCAATCTGAAGCCAGAAGCCAGGAGCTTCTGCCAGGTCTCCTATTCAGGTGCAGGTCTCCAAGGACTTGGGCCGTCGTCTTCTACTGCTTTCCCAGGCCACAGCAGAGAGCTGGATCTGAGGTGGAGCAGCCAGGACTAGAATTGGCACTCATATGGGATGCCAGCTCTGCAGATGGTGGCTTTACCCGCTAAGCCACAGCACCAGTCCCGAGAAATACAATGTTTTAAAGAAGATGCTGAGAAGGAAGACAGACTAAGAGTGGTCCACTAAGTTTGATTTTAAGTGGATTAGTACATGTTTCCTGTCAACCTCTGTTCTCTTGAATAGTGGATTTTTAATAAGCTGTCATTGTCCTTTAAAAGTCATAAGGTTCTTACACATTATTCATAGATCTTCAACTTTTAAAATGTACATGAACTTTTAGAGGTACTGTCTGAGGCTTCTACCAGTTATGTGTTTTGTGTTTGTTATTGTTATGATGTCTTGACTGATAGCTATAATGATCAGAAAAATATCACTGAAAATATGTAAGGAAATTAATCAAAAGTTTAGAAGCTTCTGGTATGGATGTACATTTATCAAACATATGAGAATACTTCAAAAATTTGTGGAAAGGATAGCATCAAAATATAAATTTATTTGGGGGCAAAACGTTTGAAATTGATGAATAGTTTTTTCCAATAAATGTTTTCCATGAACTCTTTGAAGTACACTTAAATGGATTTTTGAATCCATGTATAGTTTTTCATGATATGCATTTTCCATGAATATTTTGAACACAACTCATATGCATGAATTTGAAAAACTTTTTGAACCCCCGAAAATTTATGTCTGAATTCCATTTTCTAGGTATGTTTTGAAGCACCCTCATATAGAGACACAAATACAGCATATGTATCCGTATCCTCACACATACATCAGTGTGTATGTATGTGTATATGAATACATACACATGCTACCATATAATATTAGCAACATATTCCTGATCGACCTCTCAGGTAATAGAAAGCAAGCACTGCAAATTCTGGGGCAAGAAAGATCCAAGCTTCAGAGATAATGGAACATGGACCATATAGGAAGGGAGGCTTAGTAGGGTGGCAATAATGGAAGACTTCAATTTCTTGTCAATTCAATTGACTATTTTTCAGAATATTAGACATACCATAGAAGATGAGAGGTAAAAGTTTGTAAGTCTTTGACTGCTAGGCCAATATATTTCTGCTACACTTTCCCATTCCTTTTGCTCTTGGAGACCAAGAGTTCAGTGTAGTCTACAGTGTGTGAGACCCACCATTTGGAGCACAAGAATCCTGTCCAGAGTCCTATCCTGGGTTGTACTAAACAGGTCATTTCCACCCCTGGATCTCGGGTTCCTTCTCAGGGAGTTGAACCAGCTTCTAGGTCCTCAATATTGTTTCCACCTCAACATACTGGACATATGGCTCTGCCCAGCCTATCCAGTAGTAGTAGCAATAGTAGTAGTAGAGTTGTATTAAGCACTGAGTACTTACCATGTGTCAAGTGATGGGCTAAGTGTTTTGTCATTTACTTCTCAATACATAATTTTGCATATATTCTATTATTTTCCCCAATTCAGAGACAAGAACATTGTCTCAGATAATTGAAGAAACTCAAAAAGGATACACACTTAGTAACTAGCACAGCCTTGCTTAATTCAGGCCTAACCAATATCTAGATGCTTATTCTCAGACCTTACTTTCTGCTGCTGCTTATTTTCATAACTCAGATGGAGTGAAACAAAGTCATGTCCCAGGCCTATGGACATATGATATTGGAGAGGCATTAATTTGCAAAAGGTTGTTAATGAGATCTTTTTAAAGACCCTTGGGGATATTCCCACTTCAATATCACTGAACTAAAAAAACTTTAACCTTCTTTTCATAGCTAACTGTTTATAACACTGGAATCCTGCTGTTGAGAAGGAAGGAAACCTCCATTGCTAACACTTGCAACAA
Source organism: Oryctolagus cuniculus (assembly GCF_964237555.1). Lineage (NCBI taxonomy): Eukaryota > Metazoa > Chordata > Mammalia > Lagomorpha > Leporidae > Oryctolagus > Oryctolagus cuniculus. Next base: position 62,561,381 of record NC_091435.1, on the reverse strand, counting down.
AACTGAATCCAGAAAATTTCCTTTCTTTTTGCTGTTGCATTTGTGGCGCATTTGCCAGACATCAGTTCCTCTTTGTCTCTTTCAATAACTCTTTGTCTTCATAGCAGCCTCTGACCAGAAACTTCATTAAGTCAGCTCTTATTTCTCTTCTGATCATAACTCTCAGATAACAAATTGAAAATGCCAGCTGGATCACCAATGCTGCTCCTCTAATTAGGAAGCCATAGGCAAAATTTCATTAATACAGCTATAACAACAAGTAACCATGTTGCTGATGACTGTGATCCAATTACAACTCATACACCAGGCCATTAGTGTCTTCATATTTGGCAAATATATGTTGTCTGAGGGTCACTGTACAGGAGAATGGTACTGACATTTTGGATCGTTGCTATCTGACAGATGTATCTCACACCTTCTGTCAGGGTACTGTCCTCTCAAACTTCCTTCTGAGATGATTGGTAGAAAGAACATATCCTCAGAATCAGATCATCACCTGGGCACATTTTCATATGGTTCATTTTTTTTTGGCCTAGATGAGCATGGGGGAGAAGGAAATATCTAAAACTAAGTGTAATCCTTGGCTAAAGGGTAAGATTGGAAGAGTTCTGTTGGGAGACATTCCTAGAAGTGTGGGCAGATTCCTTAGAGCTAAAATGTACCCAAGGATAGACAACGAATGACCATGACACTTTACTAATCTCCCCCAAGAAGCACTACATTTTTTTCTTCCGGTATTTTTTTTTTTTTTTTTTTGAGAACACCTGGTTTCATGTGAACCTCTCCTTACAGGAATGCCTTTGCTGCAGGAAGGGCTGCACCAGAATCTCAGTTGGTTCTCATTCCTAGCTGGGAGGAGGAGTTTTTCGCCCCTCTCCTGGCCTCACCCCACTCACCTCTGCTTCTGATTGGGATTCTGTCTCCCCATACTCACACCCCTGTAACTCACAAGAGTGGGATGGGGAGGGAAAAAGATCAGAGGATAAGCAAAAGCATAAAACTTTGTTATTGGTGACCCACAAGAACAACATTTCTCCATCTACATGTTCCATTGGCCTAGTCATTGACTTGACCCACCAATTCTATCTACCATTAACATTTCTTTCTTTCTTTCTTTTTTTTTTTTTTTTGACAGGCAGAGTGGACAGTGAGAGAGAGACAGAGAGAAAGGTCTTCCTTTTGCTGTTGGTTCACCCTCCAGTGGCCGCTGCGGCCGGCGCACTGCGGCCGGTGCACCACGCTGATCTGATGGCAGGAGCCAGGTGCTTCTCCTGGTTTCCCATGGGGTGCAGGGCCCAAGGACTTGGGCCATCCTCCACTGCACTCCAGGGCCACAGCAGAGAGCTGGCCTGGAAGAGGGGCAACCGGGACAGAATCCGGCGCCTCGACCGGGACTAGAACCCGGTGTGCCGGTGCCACAAGGCGGAGGATTAGCCTAGTGAGCCACGGCGCAGGCCTGCCATTAGCATTTCAAAGCTCAAACAGGCTTGGAAATAGAGTTATTTTACAAATAGATTGCATTTCAAAAGACAAATGAGGGAACAAAACCTATACATTTTTGCTTTGATTTCACCATCTCCAGCTCCTCCATTGCCATTTATTGAGCACAGTTGTAAGCCAGGAATCGTACTATGTGTGGTGCAGGCATCACTTCCCTTCCTTGAATCTCCACTTTCAGTCTTTCACTGTAAAACACAGTGGCCCCACTTCAGCCCTTATTCCCTGGACCTGAGTCTTGGCAGCCACATATCTCCTTCTTCAACCCAAAATTCCCACACTTCAGCTTCTCATCCCTAGAATTCTTGTCCTTTGTCTCCTGATCCCCGATGTTTCCTGTCTAGTGTCGTGAATCTGTGAAATTTTCACTCCACTGTCGGGTAGAAGACAGAGCAAGGACTGTTTGAGCTCTGATCTGCAGTTATTACTACTCTTGCAGTTATTTTGCTGAATTCACCTCATCATTGTCATACATAAAAGCTTGGCTCTATAATTTCTTTCTTTCTTGTGTGTGTTTTTTTTTTTTTTTTTTTTTTTTACAGGCAGAGTGGACAGTGAGAAAGAGAGAGACAGACAGAAAGGTTTTCCTTTTGCCGTTGGTTCACCCTCCAATGGCTGCTGCGGCCGGTGCGCTGCAGCCCCCGCACTGCACTGATCTGAAGGCAGGAGCCAGGTGCTTCTCCTGGTCTCCCATGGGGTGCAGGGCCCAAGCACTTGGGCCATCCTCCACTGCACTCCCTGGCCACAGCAGAGAGCTGGCCTGGAAGAGGGGCAGCCGGGACAGAATCCGGCGCCCCGACTGGGACTAGAACCTGGTGTGCCAGCGCCGCAGGCGGAGGACCAGCCCATTGAGCCGCGGTGCCGGCCTCTATAATTATTTTAATATCATTATCTCAAATATATTATAGTTTAGTCAGCTTTTACAGGCCAAAAACTTGGCAAAAAAATTCAACTCTAATGCAATTTCTTTGTAATATGCATTGTGAGTTGTAAACCAAGGATTTACAACTGAGGTTTCAGAGCATAGTCCATCAATTTGTTGAAGACGGTCTACATTTTGGAGCGGTACAAGACAATGTAGAAAAGTTGTATATTTTGAGGAATTAACCTTAAAACATTATTTTCAAAATAAACAATGCTTTTTTTTCTAAATGAGACTTGATTTGTGTCCATTAAAATTTTAAAGTTTATCTATTTTTATTTATTTGAAAGGCAGAAAGAGAGATAGATTTCCATTCATGAATTCACTCCTCAAAATGGTTGCAACATCTGGGACTGAGTCAGAGTGAAGCCAAGTGCCAGGGACTCTATCTGGATCTCCCATGTAGGTGACAGGGACTCAAGCACTTGAGCTGTCACTTGATGCCTCCAGGGGCATACAGATGATGAAGCTGGATTGAATGTGGAGTTGGGGCAGCTCTCTGGCGTAGTGGGTAAATCATCCCATATGGGCACCGGTTTGAGTCCTAGATGCTCCACTTCCAATCCATCTCTCTGCTATGGCCTGGGAAAGCAGTACAAGATGGTCCATGTCCTTGGGCCCCTATACGCAAGTGGGAAGACCCAGAGGAAGCTTCTGGCTCCTGGCTTTAGATGGGTGCAGCTCTGGCCATTGACAACTGAGGAGTGAACCAGAGGATGGAAGACCTCTCTCTACCTCTGCCTCTTTGTAATTCTGCCTGTGCTGTGGTGCAGTGGGTTAAAGTCCTGACTTGAAGCGCCAGCATCCCATATGGGCACTGGTTCTAGTTCCAGCTGCTCCTCTTTCGATCCATCCCTCTGTTATGGCCTGGGAATGCAGTAGAAGATGATGCAAGCCCTTGGGTCCCTGCACCCACATGGGAGACCTGTGGGGAGCAAACCGGACTAGACTGAGTTACTGGAATTAGGACTTATTCTATGCATCTGCTCTCCCACAATATGGCGCTGGGAGAGAAGTAAACAGCTTCCGCACAGCTGCCTCCAGTTCAACTAATAAACTGTAGGACTGGCTCCTGATTGGAGAGCAGCGTACTCGGCGTGTGGGCAGCCGAGTTAGGATTGGCGGAGGAGGACTATAAAGGAGGAGAGAGACGGCATGCACGGGGAACATCTATGGGGAACATCTAGCTGAAGGAACACCTGTGCAGCCCCCGAGAAGAGCCGGCCGGCGGTGTGCCGCTCCCCTGCGGAAGTGGGGAATGTGGCTAGGGGGAACTGCCCTTCCACGGAGGTGGAAGGGATAGTAGCCAACCCGGGAAGAACCAGCAGCAAACCCGGGGAGGGCCAAGCAGACAAAAGAACAGCGCAGGGTCCTGTGTCGTTCCTCCACGAAGAGGGGGAGCGACAGAGACCCAGAAGAAGCTCCTGGCTCCTGGCTTCGGATCAGCGCAGCTCTGGCCCTCTGGCCGTTGCAGCCTTCTGGGGAGTAGAGCAGCGGATGGAAGACCTCTCTCTGTCTCTACCTTTCTCTGTAACTCTGTCTTTCAAATAAATAAAATAAATCTTTTAAAAAAAGAAAGAAAGAAGCCGGCGCCGTGGCTCACTAGGCTAATCCTCTGCCTGTGGTGCTGGCACCCCGGGTTCTAGTCCCGGTCAGGGCGCCGGATTCTGTCCTAGTTGCCCCTCTTCCAGTCCAGCTCTCTGCTGTGGCCCTGGAGTGCAGTGGAGGATGGTCCAGGTCCTTGGGCCCTGCACCCACATGGGAAACCAGGAGGAAGCCCCTGGCTTCTGGCTTCGGATTGGCGCAGCACGCTGGCCGCCACCTGGGGGGTGAACCAATGGAAAAAGGAAGACCTTTCTCTCTGTCTCTATCTCACTGTCTAACTCTGCTTGTCAAAAAAAAAAAAAATAAATAAAAAAATAAAAAAAGAAAAATAAGGAAAAATAAATAAATAAATAAATAAAAGTGGAGTGGGTGGGATTCAAACCAGGCACTCTAACATGGGGTGTGGGCATCCCTAGTGGTAGCTTAACCTGCTGTGTTATAATGCCTGCCCTTATCAAACAGAAGTTTGGGATTGTTCAAATCCAAAACTATGCCACAGGCCAACATCATTGGCAACTGAGAAAACACCACTTAAAATTATGTTCCTTCAGGATAGGACTGGTGTCTTTTTATCTCTTGTTTGTTCACACCTAGTTCAACTCCTTCCTGGCAGGGAGTCAGATTTCAACAAATGTTGTTTTTGAAGAAACAGAATGCTCTGGGTGACTGTCTCTATTCAAGCAAGAATTTCAAACTGCACCAAATTATTTATCTTGAACTCACCATTCTTTCTTCCCTCCAAGTCCTTTTCTTTGTTGCTTATTTGTACAGTGTGCAATTAAAGGTTGGTGAATGGCTGCTGCACATGATGGCATATTGGTTGAATGCCCAAGTCAAGTGGAGAGATTCACATCTTGTTCTATTCTTATCACACTATCATTGGTTGCAGGAGTCAAGACTTGGTTTGGAGCTTTTGCATTTATCCTGTCACTTTGTTCAGTATTTGGAGTCAGGAAATGACTAAGCAATGCAGGCTGGGTCCAGCCTGTGTTCCTTGAGGCAGGGCTCGAGTCCTGTGCATGCTCCCTATTAGCATCTAGCCTAGAGAGAGAAGGAAACAGCTATCACTTGTTAAGTAGCTACTAAATCAGGCGCTGCTCTTGACAGTGACACACATCGTCTTGCTTAATTTATACAATAGTCTTAGGACATAAGTTGTTTTTTTATTTATAGTTAAGAAAAACTAAGACTATAAGTCTTAAGAAATTTGCCAAAGTCACATAGTTCCAAGGTTTGCCATTGTATACCCAACTCTTAGCTTGGTTTCAGATGCATAATAAAGGCTCAGTTTCGAACTATTTAAATATCTGCTCTGCTTTGAAAGTCCCAGGTTTTTCCACCACTGAATGCCCCTTCCTCAATAAATGTGTTTAGTTTAGCAGCAACAACAATGGTTTGAGATGTTTTCATGAATTCACAATGGTTTTTATGTTTGGCTTAGGTACTTTAAAACAGTAGCGCATTTTTATATTCGATTTTTGGTAGACATTCAAGTTATTTTTTTAAAGATTTATTTATTTATTTGAAAGGCAGATTTACAGAAAGGCAGCGGCAGAGAGAGAGAGAGAGAGAGAAATCTGTCTTCTATTTGATGGTTCACTCCCCAGTTGGCCACAATGGCTGGAGCTGTGCCAATCTGAAGCCAGGAACGTCTTCCCAGTCTCCCACATGGGTGCAGGGGCCCAAGGACTTGGGCCATCTTCTACTGCTTTCCCAGGCCATAGCAAAGAGCTAGATCAGAAGTGGAGCAGTAAGGATTTGAACCAGCACCCATATGGGATGCCAGCACCACAGACAGTGGCTACACTTGCTATGCCACAGCACGGGCCCAGACATTCAAGTTAAGAAGATAAGTAGTCCTGGGGCCAGTGCTGTGGCACAGCAGGTTAACATCCTGGACTGAAGCGCTGGCATCCCATTTGGGTGCCGGTTCTAGTCCTGGCTGTTCTTCTTCCAACCCAGCTCTCTGCTATGGCCTGGGAAAGCAGTAGAGGATGGCCCAAGTCTTTGGGTCCCTGCACCCACTTGGGAGACCCAGAAGAAGCTCCTGGCTCCTTGCTTTGGATCGGCGCAGCTCCAGCCGATATTCCATTGGATGGAATCTCTCTCTCTCCTCTCTCTGCCTCTCCTCCCTCTGTGTAACTCTGACTTTAGAAAAAAAAAAGAAGATAAATAGTCCCTTGGAATGAGAGTTGAGAGTTGAGGATGGATTAGGATAGATTTGGGAATAAATGAAGAGAAGCATCAATTTTTTAAAAAAGATTTATTTATTTATTTGAAATTCAGAGTTACAGAGAGAGATCTTCCATCCATTGGTTCACTCCCCAGATGGCTGCAACAGCCAGGACTGGACCAGGCTGAAGTCAGGAGCCAGGAGCCTTTTTCTGGTCTCCCATGTGAGTGGTAGGGGCCCATTTAATTGGGCCATCTTCCCCTACTTTTCCTAGACCGTTAGCAGGGAGCTGGATCAGAAATGGAGAAGCCGGGACTTGAACTTGAGCCCATATGGGATGCTGGCATTGCAGGCAGCAGCTTTACCTACTATGCCACAGTGCTGGCCCCAAGGCATTTATGTTTTAAAGGAATGACTAGTGGCAGAAGAATCATCTGAGAAACCTGAGAGAGCTCCTGCAGAGTGATGGGAAGAGAAAGAAACGAGAGCATTGTTTTGGAAGACGTGGTCCCATGAGCAATGGAGAGTGGGAAAGGAGAAGCTGGGGACAGGAGGATGGGCTTCCTGTTCAAAACAGAAGGATGAAGGGAATTTGGCAAATTAACAGGGGAGTAACCAATGAAGACCCTGCAAATCACTGGAAGGGGAATATGAGCAAGATACACCATTGCCTCTGAGCTGGGAGGAATGGGGTTAAGCTGGTGAGAGGCAGATGGATTTGAGAACAAGGACTGGGGAGAAGTTACTTGCTCAAATGGAGTTATAAATTTAGCAAGCCACATGAGAACTTGGCTAGGTGATGATAATAATTAATCCCAAAGCAAAGTCGTCTTTTTCCTCACAGGGAGCTTAACAAGACAAGCAGAGTCATCTCTGGGGAAAGTTTAAGACACTGAGAAATCATGTAGAGTCAGCTTCTCCTCTAACATTCTTCTGTAGGTAAAGGTGAGTTTCAGTGAACGTGGTGGGAATCTCTGAAGGGAAAACTGAGATCTGTAGATGTGATATAATAGCTTGTCAGTTACATGATGCTTGGTGGTTTTTATTTCCCATGCTCCCTACCAGGCCCCCCCTCTGATGCTCACCCGTATTTCTGCCTGCTGTGTTGCCTTCACCACCTCCTATCTAACCTCACTGCAAGCCTCAAAATCCCTTTCTTCTCTGACACCAGGAATCCCTTTTCCATTGCTCTTTGCAGCCCAAACCGGTCTATCACGCATGGCAGTCATTTGTGTACACACGTTTATCTGTCCCGTTCACTCTTCTGTGTCTCCAAACCAGGGAATGCCTTCTGTTTTTCTTTGGACCTACATAATCCCTTGCTAGTAGCGAACACTGAAAAATTTTACTAAATTATTGTAGCAATTCCCCTTTTAACGATGACAGAACAGAGTCAGGCGCTGTGGCCCAGCGAGCTGAACTGCTGCCTGTAGTGCCAGCGTCCTATATCACAGTGCCACTTGGAGTCCTGAATTGTATCCACCTCCCCAAAGATGCACCTGGAAGGCAGTGGATGATGGCGTAGGTGCTTGGGCTCCTGCTACCCACAGAGGTAACCTGGGCTTCTGCCTGGGGCTGTGAACCAGTGGATAGAAGATCAGTCTTGTTCTCTCTCTCCTTCAAATAAACAAATCTTTAAAAAATTGACAGAACACACTTTATATAAATAAAGTAAAATAAAGTAAAAATGACAGAACACAGGTCGTGGAGATTAAATAACAGAACTTGTAAGTATAGGATTTAGATTTAGGTCCAGAACTTAGATTTTCTTCTCCTTCCTAAACCATGTGTCCCTCTAGTAACATTAAGGTGTTGTTCAAGGGGTCCTGTGAGGAGGGAAAAAATGATGGTGACTATTAATATAGAGGTTCCGACGACCCAGGCTTATAGCAACTGAATTACTTTTCCCTTCCAGAAGTCATCTGTGATGTTGTTTGCCTGTGTCATGGCCCAGCTTCCCTACTTCCCCTCCTGACATGGAGATCATACCAGGGTGCTGAGTTAGGGACCCGGCTGTTCCTCACAGACATGTGGCATCCCTGGTGGTCAATAAATGCATAGAAATTGCTAATGCCTTTACCAGAGCAATATTTCTTTACTTTGTAAGCACACTTATCTCATTTATTATAAACCCCGGCTTTTTTTTAGGTATATTACATACTGATGTATTTTAAAAATTATTAACATATTTTAAAGGGTAAAATAACATGTGAATTTTAAATCATGTATAATTTACTACCAAATGTGCACCAGAAAAAATTCTGTCTTATCATTATACTCTATGTTTACTATATCCACCCTAACTCCTTTTTCTTCTTTTTTTCTGTTTTTTAAAAAAATATTTATTTATTTGAGAGGCAGAGTTACAGACCGAGAGAGGGAGAGACAGAGAGAGAGGTCTTCCATCCTCTGGTTCACTCCCCAAATGGCTTCAATGGCTGGAGCTGTGCCGATCTGAAGCCAGGAGCCAGAAACTTCTTCCAGGTCTCCCATGAGGGTGCATGGACCCAAGGACTTGGACCATCTTTCACTGCTTTCCCAAGCCATAGCAAAGAGCTGGATTGAAAGAGGAACAGCTGGGACATGAACTGGCACCCATATGGGATGCCTTCACCACAGGCCAAGGCTTAATCTGCTGTGCCACAGCGTCAACCCCTCCTTTTTCTTAAGATTGGGTTGTTCTTTGCTAACTCCCCCTTTTCAATTACTTGAGAATAATCAAATGTAGTACATTTACCAAGAGTATTTGTGATTTAACAGCATATGGCTCCAAAAAAGTCCTTGGTAGATTTCATTTACTAAGTGTTCAAAGTAGCAATATTTTATATCTATTCTGCATGATGTTTAGAAAAATTACTTTGCAGTGACAAACATCTATTACCTATAAGAATGAAACCCTCCTTGGATATATGTATTATAAAAAAAAGTCTTGACAGATAAGAACTTATAATATTATTTCGCTGAGATTGAACGTAGCTCACAAATACCTCCTTTGATTTTCCCCTTTCCTGTGTATCAAACCTACAGGACATGGTATTTGTTTTCTTTCATGAAAGCATTAAAAAAAACACAGAACAATTTTCACTCTTTCCCTCTTATCTAATTGTTTGACAGTGATCAAACGGAAGTGGAAAGAAAAAGCCCATTTTTGGAATTAATATTTTTCTTTGCAATAACTTGGGCTTTCAATTTTTCATTTTTGTACAGCTGACTTTAGTAGCTTTAACATTATCATTTCCACTCTATGCCATTGAAAATGTTGTCAGTTGGGTATGTCTCTAGTATCACAAATTTTATCTACAAAAGCTGCTAAGACAAAATTATGTAGAAAATTGACTGGGGCTACCAGATGTGTCTCACATTTCCCTGGATTTTTTTAAATTCTTTTCCTCTAATTGTCTATGAAATGGACAAAGGATGCATCCTCATGGATTGCCTTTGAGAAGACAACAACATTGACGGGAAATAGATGACAGTAGTCGAGTGCCTTAATTTAATGCAGCCTTGCAGATAGTGGGTCCAAAGTAAACAGTTACCATGGAATTCACAGCCACCACAAAGGTGAATAAATGCTTGCAGCAACCAGGTCACATTTATTTTGTACCAAGCAAAGCAGAAGATATCTCTACAGTCGAGTTACTTCCTCTTTTGAGGAACCAAAAAGGCAGTAAATATAGTTGACAACAGAGAGACAGATTGCTGTGAAGCTCACAATAGGTCTGGTGAATGGACAGTCTCTTTTGGGTATGATCTGTGGTTCCTTGGGAAGGATGGTTGGCCAAGACAGGAGCCACTGGATGAATTCCTCTAACTTGGTAGCACTGAGGAAAAATCTCCACTTTCCACCATGAACAAAAGTCAGCTTGACCCATGTGTTAAAGTCTGGGTAAATATAAATATTTGAGTTTGCCCTTTTCAAACTTCTTGATGAATTGTGGTGCTTATTTTTTGTCCAACTTTTAATTTTGGGGGAAATTGTCCTTTTCTCAGAATCAGCAATGGGTTCTGGATGATTGGGCACTTTCTCTACTGGGGAGATTTCAGAGCCAGTGGAGGCCGATGCGCTCAGAGCTTTTGTTTGTATGAATCTGTGAAGCAGTTCTAAGGTTTCTTTCTCTTTTTCTCCCTCCAGAACCTCTAAACAATGGATACTGAAGCAAGAATTTTGTTTTTCCAGTTCTGTCATCTTTTTCTTCAAAGTGTCAATGGTTTCTTTCATAGAAAGGATATCTTTAGTTGTCGTGCATTGTTGGTCTTCATTAACACTCATGCTAATTTCCAGTTGCTCCATCTGCTTCTTGTAGCGGTCAGTTGTTTCCTGGATTTTTGATATTGAATTGACAACATCGGTCATTTGGTTGAGAAGTTGGATTTGGGCCATTTTAACATCTTGGAGCATTACTGTAAGACTCAATTCTTCACCAGAACTGACATCTTCTTGATCACAATTGTAGGAAGTCATGGTTGGATAGCCAGCAAAAAAATCTGGGTGCTTGATCTTACATTTTTCATAAGCATTTTTAACAGATTGTCTGATCTTGGAGAGATTTGAAGTCCACATCTTCCCTGCAGTAGCTTTTACTCTTCTGGTGTGAAACATGTACATCTTTCATTGTGAAACAAGAGGCAAGATGTTGGGAAATGTGACTAGAATCACAGAAAGAAGAAATGTCAGAAGGAAATGGCCTTTCTCTTACTGTTGGCTGGATTTCTTTCCTGGTAACATCATAGAATGCCCCATGGAGAGCATCAAAGGTAACAGCAGGTACTCTTAGATGGTTCGCTTCACAGAAGGCAGCCTGGCTGGAGGGCTTGGTGTAATACTGATCAGCAGCACAGAATCCTTCCTATGGTCACCAATGACCTGATGCTGATGTCATAATAGCTGCTGGCTTACAGCACATTTAACCCTAGGGAGGCAGCTCTCAAGATCTTTGGTCACAGCACTCTTTAACTTCTGAAAATGTCTGCGTATACAGCTCTTTTATATGAATTGTCCAATATTGTATATTGGAAATTGAAACTAAGAAAGTCAAGATAGCTATTTATTAATTTAAATTCAAAAACTATTACATATTAACAAAATTGCATATTTTTATGAAGTCTATTTTCTAAATAAAAGATATTAATTAAGTGGCTCATTGTTTTCTGTATATGTAATTATTTACAATCCATGGTTTAATGAACAACACCTACACTCTTATGTTTGCTTCTGCATATTTTATGTTGTAACGTGTTGTTCTGGTTGAAGTATATGAAGAAAACATGGGCTCATGGAAATATGTAAGTGGAAATGGGAGGGTATTTAATAGCCTTTTCAGATAGTCAAGGATATTATTCTTTGCTATTCTACCAAAATTCTACAAATGATAGCTTATTTTTTTCTTTTTTTTTTTTTACCTAGAAACCTTTTATTTAAGGTATGCAAACTTCATGCAACAAATGATAACTTTTTATTTTTAAATTTATTTGACAAGTAGAGTTATAAACAGTGAGAGAGAGAGACAGAGAGAAAGGTCTTCCTTCCATTGGTTCACACCCCAAATGGCTGCTGCAGCTGGCGCTGCGCCGATCCGAAGCCAGGAGCCAGGTGCTTTTTCCTGGTCTCCCAGGCGGATGTAGGGGCCCAACAACCTGGTCCATCCTCCACTGCACTCCCGGGCCACAGCAGAGAGATGGACTGGAAGAGGAGCAACTATGGGACTAGAACCCGGAGCCCATATGGGATGCTGGTGCCGTAGGTGGAAGATTAACCAAGTGAGTCACAGTGCCGGCCCCAATAAATGATAACTTTTAAGAAGCTAGTTGTAATATGTCATCTTAGATCAGATCAATACATTTTCATATTCTTACATTAATATTCACTGGTCTCCTTTTTATTTGAATAGATGTGCTATAATAGTCACTGGTCAAGTGGAAAATAATGGTTCCCTGAACTATGCAAATCCTCTAAATGTTGATTCATTTTATTATATGAAATAAAAATAACATTGCTACAGTTTTGATATTGGTTTAAGTGTCTCCCAAAGGTCCCTAATGTTAAAAGCTTGGTCTAAGAGTAGTGCTATGTACTGGGAGGTGCTGAAACTTTTAGGAAGTTTGGCCTGGTGGAATTCCTTAGGTCACTGGGAGTGTGTCCTTGAAAGGTGGTTTTCATGAGAGGATTGTTACAAATGCTGGAGGTTGTGCCCAGTGTCTTTCTCTACATGCTGGCTCAGGATGTGACCACTTGTTTCAATACATGACCCTCCATTGTTTTCCATGCCCTTATCAGAGGGCCACTCAATTTTAGATTTGAATCTCCAGAACTGTGAGTTAAATAAGCCTTTTTGTTTTCGTAAAGTCAGTCAGGTATGTTATTGTAGTGATAAAAAGCTGACTAATGCAACCATATTCGTTAATATCACCAAGTCTCTTAGAGAGAGAGAAGATCTATTTATTTATTTATTTGAAATACAGAGTTACATTGGGGCTGTCACTGTGGCACAGTGGGTTAAAGCCCTGGCCTGAAGCATTGGCATCCTATATTGGTGCCGGTTCAAGTCCTGGCTGCTCCTCTTCTGATCCAGCTCTCTGCTATGGCCTGGGAAAGCAGTAGAAGATGGCACAAGTGCTTGGACCCCTGCACCCACGGGGGAGACCCAGAAGAAGCTCCTGGCTCCTGGCTTCAGATTGGTTCGGCTCCGGCTGTTGTGGCCATCTGGGGAGTGAACCAGTAGATGGAAGACCTCTCTCTGTCTCTAGCTCTCTCGTAACTCTTCTCTCAAATAAATAAAATAAATCTTCAAAAAAAAAAAAAAAAAAAAAAAAAAAAAAAACCAAAAGACAGAGTTACAGAGAGAGGGGGAGAAAAAGAGAGAGATCTTTCATCCGTTGGTTCATTCTCAAATGGGCACAATGACTAGGGATGGGTTAAGTCAGAGTCAGGAAGTCCATTCTCCTCTCTCACGTGGGTTGCAGGGGCCCAAACACTCAGGCTATTTTCCGCTGCTGTCCAGGATCATTAGCAGAGAGCTGCATTGGCAGGAGAGCAGCTGGGACTTGGACCAGTGCTCATGTGGGATGATGGAGTTGCAGGTGGTAGCTTAACCTGCTGTGCCACAGTGCTGAACTCAAAGAAGTATTTGAGACCAAGCTCATGGGGACAGATACAAATTTTCAGAAATCTTAATTTTAAGCTTGCTTGCAAATGTTAAAATTTATCAAGCTTACAATTTTCCATGAAATGGCAACCTCCTTACATCCATTTTTTTTTTTTTTGCAAGAAAGCCTTGCCAAATGCCCAGCTGTGAGTATCATCATTTGTTGCAACTTATTCCATCAAGTAAAATGTGATCTGTGCAAAAATGGCTGGTTCAGTTTGTTCTTCTCCTGGGGTCAGCCTTCAGGTTAACAGCGAAGGTGCCCACGTCCCACATCAGAGTACCTGACTCTGACTCCTGGCTCCAGCTCTTGATTTCACCTTCTTGCTAATGTGGACCCTGATAGTGATGGCGGCTCAGGCAGTTGAGTTCCCAACACCCTCGTAGGAGACCTGGATTGAGTTTGCAGCTTCTGACTTCAGCCCTGGGTCTGGGACCAACCCTGGCTGTTGTGGGCTTTTGGGAAGTGAACCAGTGGCTGAGAACTCTGTCTATCTCTGTCTCTTAAATAAATACATAAAACTTTAAAAAGCACATCTTTCTGTAAACAACATTACATTTTAGTGAGTAGCAGAAACTCTTTATCATTACATTTTACCTAATACTAAAAAAGGTGTTTTGGAGAGTTGAAATTTAATAAGAGTAAAAACTTTTACTATTTCATCAAAGACATTCTTGAATTTTTCCCCCCTTGTGTTCCTTTTCTCTTAGATTCAATAGTGGTGGAGAATACAATCACTATTGGTGCCCGGTGCTGCACTGCCCTGAGTTGTGATAAGGCACCGTCAGTTTTATCCATTATTTTTTTAAATCTATGAATGTTTTCATTCATTTTTTTAATGATTTGTTTATTTATTTGGAAGGCAAAGTTCAGAGAGTGAGAGGGAGAGACAGAGAGAGATCTCCATCTGCTGGTTCACTCCCCAAATGGCTGCAATGGCCAGAGCTGGGCCCATCCAAAGCCAGGGGCCAGGAACTTCATCCAGTTCTCTTACATGGGTGTCAGGGTTTCAAGCACTTGGCCCATCTCCCACTGCTTTCCCAGGCACATTAGCAGGGAGCCACATTGGAAGTGGAGCATACAGAAATCAAACTGGTGGTCGCATGGAATGCCTGCACTGCAGGCAGCTGCTTTCCCTCCTATGCCATAGTGTTGGCCCCCATCAGAGCTGTTGAAATACATTTTTAAAAATGCAAATTAATAAGGGCAACTGGTGTCCTATTATTACTTCAAATTATTTTGAAATAATTTTTCCTGTATCGCGTCTCAGCCTTTTGGTTAAGATCAACTGTGAAATAATTTTTCCCTCATGGCACACTATGCTCTATAGTTTAAAAACTGGTGTCTTAGAGTTTAAAAATATCATCACACATTTCTTATCTTTGTTCTTATAGGTTTTTCTAAATAACAGCATTTGAAATTAAAACTATTTTGAAATATTAAATAACATTTTGTTCATTTTATGTATTGAGGCAAATTTTTATTTTTATTCTTTGAACACATAATGCTAAGCATTTTGGGATTATAACGACATGATAGCCATGTGTCTCTCAAGGAACAGTTTTATTCTATTCAAGAGGATATTCTTTCTTGGATCATTTTCAGTTCCAACCTCTACTAAATCACTTTCTCCTATTTGTGCCAATTGCAGGGTCAGCCTCAGCCCAAGTTTTGGCATAAACTCTGAACTTAGCCAAAAGTAATTTAAGAATTTTGGCTCAACAACAATATCTGAGATTTTGCTTTACTCTCCTCTCTTTGAATTACTGCTTAGTAACCTTTCCAAAATGTCTAGAATCCTTTCCAAACTCTTGCAGAGCAAAAATATTCTCCAGCAGGCTGGCTACCACAGGAATGGAATTTAGGGCCAGAAACGTTAGAGTTCATAGCAGTCCCATTTACCTTGGCCAAGGCCATTTTGTCTGTGAAGTTAGGCCAATAAAAATATTTGAGAACAGAGAGAAAAGAAAAAAGATTGACTCAGAATGCCAAAAGAAAGCTGTAAGATTGAAGCAATTAATGTTTAATTAAATGTCTCTGAAATGTGCTATATCATCTTCATTAACTGTTAAATTTTGTATTATAAAAATTTAATTACACTTGAAGGAGATTTGTGGATTACCTATTCTTGCTTTACAAGAATTTCCCATTAAATTAGGGGGATTGCTTGTAGTAATTACTTCCTCCAGGTTAACAACAGCTAAGTCTTTTTGGGGACGTATCAGAATGTATTCTAAATATTAGCTTATTTAGCTGAAATTCAGAGAAGTCATATAAGTTTCCAAAGTAACACAGCTAGAAAATGGGTTGAGTCAGATTTCAAATCCTTACATTCTGGCTCCCAAGCTCCCATGTGTTTTATTTCTGTTCCAATTATGATAAAAATATATACTCATCACAATTCAGAGATGAACATTTCTGTTTTTTTTTTTTAAACATACTATGTATTTATAGAAGACTTACTTTGTTAAAATTACATTTGTTAGCAATATGAGAAAACTAAAGTTTGGGTTGATTATGTGATATTTGAAAGCTATTTGAATCAGAAATTTCTGAAGCATTTAGAAGTTGGACTAGCTTTAATTTGTAAGTAAAAATGAATGTAGAGAGGTTATTCTTGCCTTACTCTAGTAGTAGTACAACAATTAGAATAAAGAATAATTGATTTTAACATTTCCAACTGAAAATATTCATGTATTCTGAATCTTTTTTTTTTTTTTTAACAAATTCATCTAGTAGGTTTGATACAACCATAAACCTGTCTGGGTTTCTAACTACAGTATTTACATATTAATGTCAGTGAAGAGCCCGCAGCCTATTTGGGTTTTGTAATACAGGGAAAAGCTGTAGCAGGAGAATATAAAAATATTGATTTGGGTGAAGTTATGAGAACAGTCAAAAAGTGAATGAATTACTGGAAAGGAGCTGACTTCCTCTCTGAGGGTTCCTGCCAGGAATACAGAGGTGTTCAGGAATAAAATAACTCGGTAGACTGGAACCGAGAGGGAGAGTCTTACGGAGGAAAAATGTTTTCCAGGAGGCTGGCTACTACTTTCTGGCACTTGCAGCCAGAAAAGCGAGAGTTCAAGGTTGTCCCAGTATGAACCCTGTGCTCTTAGGCAAGTTACTAACCTTGCAATCTTGTAAAATGGGATAATCACAGCGCCTGCTTCACAGAGTGGTTTTGAGCCTTCCAGTGCTCGAAACATGTTGTGACTCTTTCTCCCCCTGCAACCACGTCCTCCTTCTCACTGCCCTTCTCCATGAGAAGAGGAAACGGCCAGGAGTTTCATGTTAGTGCAGGGCACTCTCTTGCTTCTCTTGATATTCTTTCTCCTTCAATGAGACCAAGGCATAAGTGTGCAGTGCTCACTGTGGATGCAGATCAAGTGTTTTGACGAGGAACATACAAGAATGCAGCAAGCAAGGCTGGACAAAGCAGCACCCTGTCTCCTGGTTCAGTGCTTCTAGGCCAGCTTGGTGCAGACAGACCGATGTGGGAATAGCCATCAGACAGATGGCTCTAATAATAAGTACTGGTAATCTTTAAAATGCTGGTATATTTGAGTATATTAACTATAAATTAATATTGGCAGTGTGAAGCTTATATATATAAAAGTCACCCTAACTTGTATTATTTGTCTTATAAACTTATTGAGAGTCTTTTACTTCCTCCACAAAATTAGGGGCCAGGTTTATAAGAACCCAGGCCCTCCCACCAGAATATCACCTGTCAAGTGCACGGGGATCCATGAGATCGATGGAACACACACCAGGGAGGTCTTTCAAATGCGATCAGGATGGCTGACCACAGGGGGATAAGAATGTATTAATTAAGGAGCTTAAATCTGCTGTTACACCACTTAAGTAGTTAGGAAGGGCCCAAAGGCAAAGATATACATTTTTTTATTTTTGGTCGTGAAGAATAGAGGAGAATGGGATTGAAATCAAAGCTGTTGCCCTGGACCAAGACAGATAAGGAGGGGAAGCGAAGTTGCAGTGTTTATGAGATTGGCAGGTTCTGCGGTGGGTGGTGATGGAGCCCAAGGATGTCGAAAAGGCCACCTGGTTAGTGAGGCATGGGGGCACATGAGAGGGCCACAAGCACTGTGTGGTGTAGTAAATGCTCATGGTGAGACTTAAAAAAATACACAGGAAATCAAAGCTGAAAGAAACCTTTGAAGAAATGTTGGAGTGATAACTTTCTTTTACATAATATTTGGTAATGACAATTTACTTTTTCCTGGTAAGTAAAATTATAGGGCCTTTCTGGAATGTTCCTCACCTATTGATCACCCTGTAAACTTCTCCCCATCCTGCAGGAGCCATTCAAATAGGTGGTAATACTTTCCTTGCTCTGCCTGCAGATCCTCCTTACAGCCTCCCCAGGGCTTCCAGCTCTGGGTCTTTATCTAGCATATTATCACAAAGCCTAACATCCACAATTGGTGCCCAAGAAATCCCTTTTTTTAAGATTTATTTATTTATTTGAAAGTCAGAGTTACACAGAGAGAGAAGGAGAGGCAGAGAGAAGAGAGAGAGAGAGGTCTTGCATTCTCTGGTTCACTCTCCAATTGGCCACAATGGCCGGAGCTGTGCCCAATCTGAAACCAAGAGCCAAGAGCTTTTTCCAGGTCTCCCACGTGGGTTCAGGGGCCCAAGCACTTGGGCCATCCTCCACTGCTTTCCTAGGCACAGCAGAGAGCTAGATCAGAAGTGGAGCAGCCAGGACTTGAACTGGCACCCACATGGAATGCCAGCACTGCAGGCGGTGGCCCCACCTGCTACGCCACAGCGCCAGCCCCCTAAGAAATCTTTATTCAGTGAGTGAATGAATGCCCCTGTGGGTCATTGTCAAGGCGTCTGCTACCAGAGGCCTTCAAAACATTCATGGAAAATGTCTATTATAAAAAAACTACATGTGTTTCAAAATGCTTTTGCACCAAAATAAATTTCATTTTTAATTCCATTTCTACTACCTTTTTGAAGTCTCATTATTTCTGTAGATGGTTAGGAAATGCATAGCTTACCTCGTAAAGGGAATAACTTTTCTCAATTCCTGCAGGATCATTTAGCAATTTGGGGATAAGTATTTAATAATTGCTTTCCCAAAGACCCTGAAACAGTAACTAGCAGGAGAGGTAACTCAAGATCAGGGAGATGGAGTTGATTATGAACTTGGCAACAGCTATGGCATGGCTAAGAGAGAGTGGGTAAAGGTGCTGACAGGGCTGGTGTTAGTGGTGCTGATCCTAGAGGTGACAAACAGGTATAGCATACTTTCCCGGTGCAACCAGTATGTCTTTCAGGCCTCTGGAGAACCACAGGCAATCGGTGTATTCTATCAGTCTCTGAGAGATTGCTTCAGAACATATTTGTCATCAGCTTAGGTAGCCAGGCACTTATCTTTTTATTCATGTCGTACTCGGAACTCCACTTTCACGGTGAACTGTTTCTAGCTTATCTAAGCATACCCTTCACCATTCAGCTCCAGAACCCCGGGGGGCACATTTTATGTAATCTCTCTTCCCTGTCATCTTCTTCCAATTCTTCTGGTTATGCTTGGCTCTCCCTGGTAATATATTATCTGAGCTTGCCTGGTTTCTGTAATTCTCAGCTTCACCTCATGGTTTCCTTTCTCAAACGTTGCCTTAAAACCTCTGCTCCCGTTAGCTTGTGATTGACAATCTTCCTGTGCTTTCTAA
This sequence comes from Oryctolagus cuniculus, assembly GCF_964237555.1. Taxonomy (NCBI): domain Eukaryota; kingdom Metazoa; phylum Chordata; class Mammalia; order Lagomorpha; family Leporidae; genus Oryctolagus; species Oryctolagus cuniculus. The sequence goes on along the minus strand of NC_091435.1, from coordinate 62,542,336 downwards.
GTTCTGATGCACATAAGTGATATAGCCATCAAAGCCAATGGCTGGAAAAAGTAAGAGGCGAACGAAGAAGTGTTTTTGCTTAACCATTCACCTCTTTCCTTTAATGGAAGTGGTGGATAAATTCAGTTAGTTCATGTATTTAAACACCTCTGTGTCATTCAGTTTATATCATTTAGCAGATCTGTTCAAGAAACCATTGTGTGGCAGTGCTGTCTGGTGGCAACTCTGTACTTCAACAAAAATGAAAAGATATGGAATAGTGATCACATGAAAAATGAGGTCTTAAAATATAAACAAATCCAGAAAATTATAGATTATAAAAATTGGAGCATGATGGTTTTCCCACTTCTAATTATGAATACTGTGTAGTTTGCACTGCTGACTTCTCTGAGCGTGTGGGTATGTCAATGTAGCCTTCATTCTCCGAAAAATTGTTTCCGTGTTTGAATTTTCACTTGTCATGATGTCTCATGGGGATTTGGACTACAAAATCCAAAGGAAGTTTCTTTCTTCTTCTAAGTTTTTACAGTCTGATGTGAAACAAGGAGCTGAATTTCCTTAAAAGTGCTCACCTTGAAAAGCCTCTATTGGGGCATTTCACACTTGGAGGGAATTTGCAGCAGGATCTCCATGAGGAAAAGTGGACTTAGCCCTTGGCTTTACTTTTCCTTCTCTTGTTTGTTTGCCCTCTGTGTATTTTGGACTTATTATTTTCATTCTTTTTTTTTTTTTTTTTTTTTTTTTTTTTTTTTTTTGACAGGCAGAGTGGACAGTGAGAGAGAGACAGAGAGAAAGGTCTTCCTTTTGCCGTTGGTTCACCCTCCAATGGCCGCCGCTGCAGCCGGCGCACCGCGCTGATCCTGGCAGGAGCCAGGAGCCAGGTGCTTTTCCTGGTCTCCCATGGGGTGCAGGGCCCAAGCACCTGGGCCATCCTCCACTGCACTCCCTGGCCATAGCAGAGAGCTGGCCTGGAAGAGGGGCAACCGGGACAGAATCCGGCGCCCCAACCGGGACTAGAACCCGGTGTGCCGGCGCCGCAAGGTGGAGGATTAGCCTATTGAGCCACGGCGCCGGCTATTATTTTCATTCTGTTTCATCTATACAATGAGAACAGTAATGATGCTGTATTATAATGCTGAGGGCAGTCCTAAGAATTAACATGAAATTGTTTATTACATTGATTTTTTTTCAAGTTGTTTATTTATTTGAAAGCCATAGTTACAGAGAGGGAGAGACACACTTGGAGAGACAGATAGAGAGATAGAGAGAGAGAGAGATCTTCCATCTGCTGGTTCACTCCCCAAATGGCTGCAAGGGCCAGAGCTGGGTCTATCTAAAGCCAGGAACCAGCAGCTTCTTCCAGGTCTCCCACATGAATGTGGGGGCCCAACCACTTGGGCCATCCTCTGCTGCTTTCCCAGGGACCTGGATCAGAAGTGGAGCAGCCCGGACTCGAATTGGCACCTATATGGGACACTGCAGGTGGAGGCTTAACCTCCTAGGCCTCAGTGCTGGCCGCTGTACTTAATTTTTAAATTAATATTATACCTCTTATTTAGGAGTGGGAAAATATTGTTATGATGCTCTGAATCTGCAGTGTTTTTTCTTCAACAGTTCAATTTTAGGATAATTTCCTTTCTCTGTTTAAAGCTACGTGTATTCTTTCTCCTGTATGGGTTAGGATTACAAAGATCTTATTTAACTTTTGAAATGTGTTCTTTCTCCTTACACACTCTGATTACACAAAAAGGAAGATGCCCAAAAGACATTCATAAAATTAAAACTCTTTTTTTTTCTTTTCTGCCTTGGCTTTTGCTGCTATGATCTAAAGGAAAAGGTATTTATTAAAGTATTTATTCACTGTTTAAAATATTTGTTGAAAGCTCCCTGCCCCCAGCAAGTCTGCAGCTGTTTCTAGTATGCCCCAATCCAACTGGAGCATAAATGGTATATAGGGTTGTTAAATGTAAGGTTGAGATTTTGTTTTTTTTTGATTTTTTGATCCATTTCTTTCTGAAAACTTAATTTTTTTAATCTTCTAGTCTTAAAGTAATGTAAGAATTGAGTAATAGAAATATAGAGTGACAAGGCAGTTCCATTAAGCACTCATTTCAGTAGTTTTCAGCTCCAGTCCAGTGTTAGGCACTAATGATACAGTTTTCACTGTAACTTGTGAGTATTACTACTCATTCAATATAAGTGTCAAGGTTCTCCTCCATGATGTAGTGTAAAATGATGCCAAGCTGACTTACACCTTTGATGACTTACATCTTAAAATCAGTGAAAATTTCTAACATAACCTCCACTGAACTTCACACTTACATTTTTAATGGTACTTTTTAAAAAAGATCATATTGCTGGAAATCACAATTATAATCTTTTTTATTTGAATGTAGAGCTGAAGTAAAATGAGTGCCAAGCTCATTGTAATGACTGAGAAAGTGACACAATTGCTTGAAACCTAGGAAAATGCAGAATCAGAACTTTTTTTTTTTTGCTCCGATGTTTTGCATGCTTTCAAAAGCATAAGAAACCAAGTCTGCATGTAACTTTAGAGCAGTCCTTGATCTCCAACCCCAATCCCAATGACATCATATATTATACCCAGGTTAAAATCCTGACTGTAGGAGAAGGAAAATCAAGTATTATTCAAGTTCCAGGATCTCTTTCTGGGTGTCTTGTTTTGAAGGGGCCTGGAGCCTTTAGGTGGTTTGGTTCAAGAGCTTCGAATGCATGCAGTGCTGAGAATGAAGATAGCTGATTATTCAGGGCTCAAAGAGGGAACAAGCACCCCATGAGATACAGTGATTTGGAAATAGTTGTAGTGGGAACCCTACTTCAGAATGGGTGAGATCTGGCCAGATGAAAGTTAGAAAGGTTTTCTTTTTTAATATTTATTTATTTATTTGAAAGTCAGAGTTAGGCAGAGAGAGGAGAGGCAGAGAGAGAGTTCTTCCATCGATGGTTCACTCTCCAGTTGGCAGCAAGGGCCAGAGCTGTGCTGATCCGAAGCCAGGAGCCAGGAGCTTCTTCCAGGTCTCCCACAAGGGTGCAGGGACCCAAGGACTTGGGCCATCTTCTAATGCATTCCCAGGCCATAGCAGAGAGCTAGATTGGAAGTGGAGCACCTGGGTCTCAAACTGGCGCCCATATGGGATGCTGGCGCTTCAGCCAGGGCATTAACTCGCTGCACTGCAACGCTGGCCCCAGAAAGATTTTCTAGGTGGCATATACCATGAAGCCAGGGGCCCAATCTGGTTTGCTTTATACTACATCTGGATTGGTGCAAGATACCAGCCCCCAAGCTTTTGATAAATATTTATCAACAGTTTTGTGGATCATTTCTAGTGAGGAACTTGACCAAGAGAAATGGCATAAGCCCAGGAGTTCTACGTGTGCCTCTGCTACAGAGTCACTGAGATGAATGTTGGTGACATGAGTGGGTGTTTCTGGTGATCGATTGGGAGCATAGCAAGTGTTTTTGTGAGTTATCTAGCCACAAAAATTAACTTTCTTGATTTTATTGCTAAGAAACTAAGAAATAACACAAGTGATATATCCTGTACTTTATTATGAAATTCCCATAATTCTTAGGACTAGAACTCGGTAGAACAGAACTTGATTCCAAGTATGAGAATTATCCCCTGGACCTGAGTTTCCCATGACAGTGCAGGAGCTGTTATTTCATTGTGGCTCCTCCAGCTTGCAGTTTCACATGGGTACTGCCCAATTTCCCAGAGTGGGAGGGACCAGGAGAGGCCCTTAGCCACACGATTTTTAGTTGGACTTCTTCCCTCTCCTCTTTCAGGAGCATGTTGATCAAGTGGGGAACCTGCTGCTCCAGCCCCTTCTTGTACCTCCCTCTGCCTACCTGCGCACATGCAGCCTCTCTCTCCACTGAGTCACCGCCCTGTGCTGCAGTGAGTCAGCCTCTGACTTTCCTTTATGCTGAGTCAGAAATAGAACCTTGCCCCTTAATTCATTTATTCCTGAGTCACAGGTTGGCATTTGCTTTTTCCTGTCTATATAATTTGCATATGTATTCCTATCGTATTTGTGAATTTTACACATATATTACACAACGACAGTGTGTATACACAAAGTGACAGTGAAGTTTCTCCTTTTTAAAACCTTGACTTTACCCACAGCAGTTCAGTATCATTTCACTTCTTATTACCCACGTGTTGTTAAGAAGAAAATGGTCAAGTAGTGAAGTGCCTGAGGCCCAACATAACTGAAATGAAGAGTGGAATATATGACAGTCCAGTCACTTAGATTGTATGCATGTATGTATGTGTGTGTAGGGGTGTGGTGGGTGGTGATGCCTTCTTTATGAGCCTTTGTGGTTCCACATGGAGCGACAAGAATTTGCAAACCCCTCTTCCCTCCCTGAAGAGGAGGAGGAGGTTGGGTTGAGGAAATACCATGCATACCTTTTTGCCTTCCTTCCTTCCTTTGTCCTTGAAGTTTGCTTGCAAAGAGCACAGTCCATTTTGATCTCTGTGCCATCATCTAGCTCGGGAGAGAATCTGCCCCTGAGGTTAGCAGTGTGGGTGGGGTTGCTGCTAGGAGATTGGGTATAAGGAAGGTTGTGTAGCCACACAACCATGCCACCTCCATCAGAAAGGTGACATTTGACCTCTGATTGCTATACTCTTCTGATTTCAATTGTAGAAATTGGGAAGGAGGATCAGCATGATTTATCCATCTCATATACCCAACCAAATAAGCTCATTTGCAGTTATTATAAGTTTGGATGGCATTACTCAGTCTGTGGTTTTGTAGAGCCTTAGAGTAAATCCTATTTAGAGTGGACAACATTTGGAGAAGTCTATGAATTGGGAATTTGAATTTTAAGTGCAGATTTATTATTTAGACAGAACTATACATCCTTTTTTTCCCCTTTCCACTACAAGTATGGGAAAAAATCAAACTGACTTGCTTTCTAAAGAGGGGATTAAGAGTAGTAACCTGGAATTCCATGTATGGGTACTTAAATCAGGATCTTGAATATTCCCATACCCTTATTTCCTTATCTGTGGTTCAGGAATGGTAGCACATCACAGTTTTTGAAGCATTAAAGGGCATGAGGAAATGTATGTGAGAAATGGTTCAGTATCTGGCCCATCACAGGCATTTGAGAAATGTTTCATCAGTCCCTATGGTATGCTTGGTGCTGTGTCACACAAAGAGTATTCTCTATGAATCCTGCAATTTGCTTTACAAGATAAAGCAATTGAAAAGGTGGGAAAAGAAATATCTGTTACTGTTGACCTCATCTTTTTCGCTTTATCTGTTCTCTAAATACCTCTTTTTGTTTTTAATTCAACCAATGTCACTTTGATCCTGTGAGATCTAATTCTTGATGTTTCTATGTGATGGAATTTCCTCGTAAAGCTGTCAATATTGCTTTAAGGAAAGAGGAAAGCCAGAGTCAGCTGCCAGCTAGATCTCTCGCTGGCTTCTCCATTCCACTGTAGAATCAACTGGCCCCAGTTCTAGGGGAGTGAATGTGAGATGGAAGGTGGTTCACCCTTCCAGACTCAATCAAACTTGATGTACTTAGGGAGAGAAGTGGAAATGTTCAGACAACTTCAAAATGTTCCTTTCTGTATGTTCTGAAGACAAATATAAGCTTTCATCAAACTTCTTTAGTTTCTTTGAGATTCCTGTGGAAAAGCCCAACTAAGTGTTTCCATGAGCTTGGGAATCACAGGTTTTGCGGTAGAGTTGGGGCTGGAGTTGGTTCTCAGACTTTTCATCGTCTCTCTCATTTCGCAATGACTCCTTAGCAGCTGATTCTTCCTGGGAATGTGCTGTGGAAGAAGGGAGGCTGCTGCATAAGTTCAGCCCATAAATTCCTCATCTCTAACAGAAACCACCCCCTTCCCAGAACTGGTGGAGCCCGATAATCTCCTATCTTCTTCCGTAGCTCATAGACTAAGAAGAAGGAAAGAAAAGCAGCGGGAAGGGATTCTCTCTCTCTGTTTCTGGATTTCACAGTACTTATGGGGATAAATGAGATCCTTTCATCTCTGTGCTAAGGGAGAGAGCTTTAGGAGCCTTGTCCAAAGCACGTGTGACAGTCTGGAGTCCAGCATGGTGGTGGTAGAGAGACCCCGAGCCCATTAGCAGGAAGTTCTGCTCTGTCACAGACACAGTATGGGAATATATTTCACCCCCTAGGTTTCATCTTCAGAAAAATGAAAGGATGAAACTCAGTGATAACTGAATTCCAATATTAGATAAAATATGCCTTATAAGTCAAAAGGCGGATTTAATTCTTAGATTTCTGAACTTTTAAAAAAAGAGTTCTATTGTTAAATACTGAGATATTCTGGTGGGCATTTTGCTTAGTGATTAAGAGACTGGTAAAGACATCCATATCCCATATCAAAATACCTATGCACAGTTCCTGATGCTGACCCCTGACTCCAGCTTCCTGCTAATGCAGGCTCTGGGAGCTGTGCTGATGGCTCAAATACTTGAGTTCCTACCACTTATGTAGGTGGCCTGAATCAAGTTCCCAGCTCTAGGTTTGGCTCTGGCCCTGTCCTGGTTGTTGTGGGCTTTGGGGAGTAAACCTGGACGGGAGCTCTCTTTTTCTATCTCTCTTTCTACCTCTCAAAAAAAAATCTGTTAAATATTTTATTATACACCACTTCCATAGTGTAAACACACTTTTATATACTTATGAAACTTGAAGTATTTGAAAAATTGCTTATTAATTTAAGTGAAATATTATCTAATTGTGAACTACCTCATGGCAAGCAAAGTCATTCGGGGGCTGAAGACATTTCCTTTATGAAGTGTACATAACTTCTTAGCAATGTGCAAATAGTCAAGAAAATGCCAAAGTCATCCAAGACTATGTTTCATTGAATCCAAGATTATATAGTTTTTACATTTTAATACTTTGAAATCAGAATTTGTTTTATAATAAAGGACATTTTTTCATTGTGTCATAAATTAAATGATGATGCTTTTCTTTTTCTTAAAAATACTGAATAGCCGGGGCCAGTGCTGTGGCACAATGGGTTAAAGCCCTGGCCTGCAGCGCTGGCATCTCATATGGGCGCTAGTTCTGGTCCTGGCTGCTCCTCTTTCGATCCAGCTCTCTGCTATGGCCTGGGAAAGCAGTTGAAGATGGTCCAAGTCCTTGACCCATGTGGGAGACCCAGAAGAAGTTCCTGGCTCTTGGCTTTGGATCTATGCCATTCCGGCCATTAATCCTGTCTTAAAAGAGGTTTTATGAACCTAATGTATTCTTTTTTTTTTTTTTTTGACAGGCAGAGTTAGACAGAGAGAGAGATAGAGAGAGAGAGAGAAAGGTCTTCCTTCCATTGGTTTACCTCCCAAATGGCCTCTGTGGCTGGTGCTGTACCGATCCGAAACCAGGAGCCAGGTGCCTCCTCCTGGTCTCCCATGCGGGTGCAGGGGCCCACGCACCTGGGCCATTCTCCACTGCCTTCCCAGGCCACAGCAGAGAGCTGGACTGGAAGAGGAACAACGGACAGAATCCGGCACCCCAACCGGGACTAGAACCCGGGGTGCTGGCGCCATATGTAGAGGATTAGCCTAGTGAGCCACGGCGCCAGCCAAACCTAATGTATTCTAACATAATCATTTTTAGTATACAGAGCTGTATTGTGCATTTTTAGTCAGTAGAAGTTCCAACTTGACCATAAGCTTGGATTTCACATGTCTGGGCATGTTGAGAGAACTAGGATTTGTTAATGTATGTGAATTGATTCACTTGGGATGTCTTCAGGGGAGGAAGAAAGAGCTGTTTTGGTGGCTGCAGCTGGACCAAGGCGTATCTGGTTGTGTGTGTGTGTGTGTGTGTGTGTGTATGGGAAGCGGACAACAAGATAGGTTTGGGAGAACAACTAATTATGTGTAAGATAAAAAGCAGAAGCTTTGCATTTGTCAGGAAAAGCCTGTGGATCTGACAAAGTCTCAGTCAACTCAATAGGAAAGTGTGGAGCAAAGATTATTCATAAGATTGAGTCCCATCCTGATCCGAAAGGGCAGGCCCTGGTATCATCAATTTACTCAGATTAATTGGGAATACCCAGAAAGTATAGCCAAGGATAACATTATGTGTATTTTAAATAGCGGTTCTGCACCAAGCCCTGACATCTGAATCTTGCAGTAGGAGTTGTGTCAACAACTGTGAAGCAACTGAGATACTACGTACTCAAAAGCCAACAAGTTAGCTGTTAAATTTAGGATTTTTTAGGGTTCTAAGAAGGTGAAGAGGTGGCCATTTAAAAGAATGAAAGACTTTTATTGAACATTGTAGGAGGGAAATTGAGGTTGTAGCCTGTCTGAACAGTGGATAAAAATTCTGAGAAGAGATTCAGCCCCTCAGGCAGTGGACAGCAGCCTACTGATGCTTTTTGTTGGGAGTGGGCCATGCAGATGTACAGAGACCCTTGTCCACCATGATAAGATGTGTTTGAATGGACAGAAGACTGCTGATTTGCATTGTATGAGCTTGTCAGTTTGATATGACCAGGGAATGGCCATGGGATGCCGGGGTGTAAAATTGTCAGGTTTGAGATGAACTATTTGTTCCCCCATTACATCAATGTTTTTAGAACTGACTATTTGTGTCCCAATAGCCTAGCAAGTCCTAACATTAGCCTAGAGGAGTTTTATAGATGATGGCAGAAGATATGATGAAACCGAACCCCCAAATAATGCCTTGAAAGCAGATGCTAGACACCATCAGATTCCAGTCTCCTAGCATCTCTTCTAGCTTAATGTGTCCTTACCCTCCCTTTTGATAGCACTGAAATTAACTCAGTGAATTGAAGGAGTGGTACAGTCAGCTCTACCTGGCTGTAATCATTGGACTCATGAGATCATTCGCTTCTTCAATAGATTAAACCCTTCATGACTGATAGGGTCTTGAGGGGTTTTGTTTAGGGGAGTTCCAGGTCTAGGCAGGGGGAACTCCAAGCCCAGGGCAGAAAGCACTGGAGCCCACCTGGCCATTGTGAAAATTTCCTGAAGAGCACGGCATTACTGACCAACCAGGAACTTGGACACAAGCTGAACATGTAGCTGGACCCAAATAACCACCGTCTCCAACCAGCCTTTTGTCACCTGGCTGGAGGCCAACATGCAAGTGTCCCTCTCCTTTGTTCCCCGTATTCTGATTCCCCCTTCCTTGTAGCCTCCATAAGAACACCAAAGCATGCCCTTTCGGCAGGATGGTGGTTCTGTGGATGTGAGCCTTCTACCTCCTCATGTATCCATAGGTTAACTTTTCCTTTGTCCTCAGACTTTGTCCACATTGCTTTTATTTGGCATCGTGGACAAGAACTGAGCTTTTGCTAACAGTGAGACGTCTGGGTCAGAGCAAAGGACTTCATTGCTTAATGCACAGTGGCCAGCATGTTTGGATTATTTCTCTTGTGCCAGTCCCCACAGGGAGATGCAAAAAAGGGCTACGTGCAGTCTAAACATGCTGTGGGGAGTGACAGGAGGACCCTGAATCTTTTGTGGTGAGTCGAAAACCTGCCTAACATTTGCCACAATGAACAACAAACAATGGGCCATTAGCTTTAAATGTAGATACCCTACATGTGTTTTCCAAGGGTATTGTTCATACAAACACAAAGATAGCCAGTGCCTCTGCTCATGAGATGTACAGATATCATGAGAGATTCATGGAGAATTGGTTTCCATCAAGGTGCTCAAAACAGGTGTAGGAAACATTTTCATGAGTGATTTTGCATCGCAAGGAACACCAAGCATAGAGGCAGCTCTGAATTAATGCTAGCCTGATAATTGTCAGCACAGTAGGGACAGGAGCTAGTGCTGTGGCGTAGCGGATAAAGCCGCCGCCTGCAGTGCTGGCATCCCCTATGGGTGCCTGTTTGAGTCCTGGCTGCTCCTCTTCTGATCCAGCTCTCTGCTATGGCCTGGGAAAGCAGTAGAAGGTGGCCCAAGTCCTTGGGCCCTTGCAGCCATGTAGGAGACCTGGAGGAAGCTCCAGGCTCCTGGCTTCGGATCGGGGCAGTTCTGGCCGTTGCGGCCAATTGGAGGAGTGAACCAGGGGATGGAAGATCTCTAGCTCTCTCTCTGCCTATGCCTCTCTGTAACTGCCTTTCAAATAAAATAAATAAATCTTTAAAAGAAAAACAATAGGGACAGAGACATTCTTTTTGCAATACAGAGAGACTTCAATTCATACAGGAGAGGCACGTCGAGTGTCTGTGGTTTGAGAAGCACCAAGAAATAGCATTGTTGGTGTGAGCATCAGTACTTTCACTGATTTCTCCTCTCAAGCTGGGCAACAGCCTGAAAATAATGAGATTGTTGCAAACACATTGGAGAAGCCCTTTCAGAACTTCTACACATGGTTGGGTAGGGACGCAGGGGCTGGTTTTTCAGGGGAATGATTTCTGACTTGTATGAAGGTGAGAAAAAGAGGCAGGACATTTGGCTTGGAGATCACTCCTATTATCCTGCCAGAACTGAGTTCCCAGGAGAGCTGCTTAGTCAGTAGTTTTCACAGTTCTTTGATGTATGAATGACTGTATTTAGTAGTTCTGCCCAGCCTAATTATAGTTGGCAGTCTATCTATTTCCATTTTTATCCCTTAACCTTCCCTCCTTCCAAATACCTAACAAGGGAAGACTGATAAGCAAATAATTTCATCTAGGTTAAAAACAAAGTCAAAGTGTTAGAATTAATGATAAGGTATTTCTTATTCACATTTCAAAGCTCAGTTCAACATTTACCTCCTCCTGGAAACTGGTTCAATTCCATAGAACACAGTGGTTTCTTCCTCCTTTTATTCATACAACTAATCTTATAGATCTAGAGATGGGAAACATTTTTTTCCCCATATTTATTTCATCTATTGGGAGTGACTGGGCAGGTGCTCTGCCGGAAATTGGGAGACTGGGTCTCAACTCTTAGGCCAGGAGCTGTGAGCAGCGTGAGGCTCCTGGCTGGGAGATGGAGGCTGCGTCGTGCTTGTTAAGCAGGACTTAATGCTGCTGTTCAACTAGTTCTTTAAAAGGTTTTCTCCAGAAAACAGAATTCTCCCATTGAAGCAGTCAAATCTTCTGAAACAAATGTTCCTTTTTTATTTTCTTTAAGGGTTCTTTAAAAAAATGCTTCAGACTGGGTGACTTACAAACAATATTTATTTCTCAAAGTTCTGGAGGCTGGAAGTCCAAGACCAAGGTGACAGTAGACGTGGTATCTGGCACGGGTCACTTTCCTGGTCCTCACACAGTGGAAAGGCAAGCAGTCTCCTGGGCTTGCGCCTCTCTTACAGCCCTCACGACCTAATCCCTTCACCAATTCCCCACTTCCTGACCTCATCACTTGGGAGTTATGGCTTCAACATGCATTTTGAGGATACACAAGCAGTCAGAGCATACAGAAGTGCAGAAAACACTATGAAGTACGCAAATTTCTTGGGGATTCACAATGACCATAATCATAATAAAGGCTTCGAGAAACTGCATTAAGGAGGCCTGCTTGAATATATGCATATTCTAGAAAAAAATTTTTTAGTATAGAACCTCTTTTATTCATAACATCCCAACAAATTTGTGATCACTTTCTGTGATGAGCTTTGTTTTAATCTGTTGTGTGGAAATATAACTTCTGAATTATTTACCTTTTATGCATTTGTCATCTTTTCTTCAGCTGAGCTATAAACTTATTGAGAACAGGAACTATGTCCTTAGCCCCTCGTATCCATCACAGAATCTAAGTCAATACTATACACACAGTTGGAATCCAATATGGATGCTTTGGATGTCTTCACTAAGTTAACCGCCGTGAGAATGATGGCCATAGATGCTTCAGAGTTTCATCAGTGCGTTTCTCAGTGCTCAGCTTGCAGTAAAAGCTACATTAAAATTTGTCATGTTAGGGACTGGCATTGTGGAGCAGCTGGAAAAGCTGCTGCTTGTGACACTGACATCCCATGTGCCCTCTTCCAATCTAGCTCTCTGCTAATGGTCAGGGAAAACAGCAGAAGATGGCCCAAGTGAAGAAGCTCCTGGCTTTGACCTCGCCCAGAACTGGCCATTGCAACCATCTGGGGTGTGGACCAGAGGTTGGAAGATTCTCTCTCTGTAACTTTGACTTTCAAAATAAATAAATAAATCTTTTAAAAAAGTTACCATATGTTAGATTTATGTGTTAGGGTAAATGAGGATATTAAGATAAGACTCAATGTTTGACATAAAGGAGCCTAGAGGCTTTTGAAGGAAATTTTCTCTTCTCTTCTTTTCTTTTTTTAAAAAGATTTATTTATTTGAAAGAGTTACAGAGAGGCAGATGCAGAGAGAGAGAGAGAGAGAGAGAGAGAGAGAGGTCATCTATCCCCTGTTCACTCCCTAAATGGCTGCTAAAGTCAGAGCCAGGACCATCAGAAGCCAGGGGCCAGGAGCTTCTTCCGGGTCTCCCATGTGGGTGCAGGGGCTCAAGGACTTGGGCCATCTTCTACTGCTTTCCCAGGCCATAGCAGAGAGCTGGATCAGAAGTGGAGCAGACAGGACTCAAATTGGCACCCATATGGGATGCTGGCACTGCAGGTGGCAGCATTACCCACTATGCCACAGCACCAGCTGCTAATTTATTTCTTAAGATTTATTTATTTGTTTGAAAGGCAGATTTACAAAAGGGGTAGGGAGGAGAGAGAGAGAGAGAGAGAGAGAGAGAGAGAGAGAGAATCTTCCGTCCTCTGGTTCACTCCCCAAATGGCTGAAACAGCCGTAGCTGGGACAGTCTGAAATCAGGAGCCAGGAACTTGATCTGGGACTCCCAGGTGGGTGCAGGGACCCAAGTAGTTGGGCCATCTTCTGCTGCTTTCCCAGGCACATCAGCAGGGAGCTGGATTGGAAATGGAGCAGCTGGGACTCAAACCAGTGCCCATATGGGATGCAGGTGTTGGTGCCACAGGTGGCAGTTACCTGCTACCCCACAATACTGGCCCTTTGAGACAAATTTTAAATCAAGACAGTGGGCTTATGTTACAGCAGAAGAGAATGAAGAAAGAACATAAAGAACCTGACAGCAAGTGTTAACTTGAGTTTATCTGAGATGAGCTCCCATCTGGACTGAATGTGTAGTGTGCCAAGACACTTATAAAGCAAAGTACAAATGCTTTTTCCTGGGTTGGCCTGCCTAAATTCAGGATTTATCTCTGCCACTTACTAGCTGTATGAGCTCAAGTCACTCTCTCAATCCCCTATCTAAAAGGTGAAATTTAAAAACTGCCTAACTTATAGGATTATTGTGAACATGAAATAAGATATTAAAGAATTAGACACAGTGCCTGTTCCACATACTAGGCAGAAATCAATGCATGTAATCTATTATTTTTGCTAGGGTGGATAAGAAAAACCACAGAGAGGTCTTAAACTTCTGAATATCAGTCTGGTTGAAGACTTTTTACCTTGATGTTTCCAGATGTCTCTTTCTCAGTTTTGAAACACTTGATAAGTGCTGTGTTTGGTGGGCAGTGTGACCACTCAGCTTTGTAGATTTAATTAAAAGCATATTGGGATGTAAGTCTACTTGAGGGCAAAAACCATGTCCTACACTTTTTTGTATTTGCTGAGCCAGCACAGAACTTGTGAGTAGTTAAATGTTCAGTAAATGCTTATTAAACATTACATTAAAATTTTATTTTTAAATTAAAAAATTAAAATGTATTAAACATTAAAGTAAAAAGGTGACTTCCAAATATGATTATGAATCAAGAGGCAATTTGTCCTTAGCTGGCCAGATAAATGAATTGTTCCTTTGTATATTTCCTTATAGCATATGCAAGCTTTCTTCACAATTCCATTATTTTAGCTATTAACTATTTCAGTATAATAATTTCTTGGAGCCTACATTTATAGTAACCCCTGTCTCCCAACCCCAAAGCATTTAATTCCTTTTGAAGATCGGTCGTTTTCTCCTTCTCTTTAAAACAATTCATTATTTATTTCCTGCCACAGTGTCAATAACTCTTTTAAATTTAATGCATTCAGGTTTAGAATGTTGAAACAATTCTTCAATTGTGTGACTAAAAATATCTTAGAGGATTGAAACAAACATTCCATTTGCTTTTCATTATTTCTGTTGGCTGCTGAGGCACTGCCGCAGGTTAGACAAAGCATGGCTTGAGCACCGGCCTGTTTCTTCATGTACCCACACAAGCTGTGAGGGTCCTGTCGAAGTTTGGCTGGGGGACTGCTCCTCAGAACACTAGTATTCTTCCTGGACAAGAAAAACAGCATGAAGAAGAAATAGCCTGATAAACCTCCTGTATTCTTCCCTATTCTTCCTCCCTTAGGAACTTGTAGTACCTTAAAGCCTCATAATCTTAAAGCAAATATTATTTTATTGAGGAAATCGAAGACTTAACCAAGTTAAGAACTCACCTAAAGTGAAATTGTTAGTAGCTACTTGAATGGGGATATAAGCATTAAGGTCAGCCCGTGTGAATCTGTGTATTAACCACTGTCTTATGCTACCTTCTATCCATAACTTTGAACATGATAGTAATATTTCTATAATTAAAATCTGAATGATCAGGCAGAAGTCAGCCACTGGGAACTGTGCTACCAGGGCATTGAACTACTTCCCACTTTTCTTCATATTCCCTCTTGGGTGTGTATAGTCTTAGAAAGAAGCAAAATGTTTCACTGTGACTTAAAGTCTTAATTTGAGGCCTGCATTGTGGCATAGTAGGTAAAGCCACTGCCTGTGACGCTGACATCCTCTATGGGCACTGGTTAGTGTCCTGACAGCTCCACTTCCAATCCAGTTCCCTGATAATGACCCAAGCAAAGCAGCAGAAGATGGCTCAAATGCTTGAGTCCCTGCCACCCACTTGGGAGACCTAGATAAAGCTCCCGGCTCCTGGTTTTGGCCTGGCCCAGCACTGGTCATTGCAGTCATCTTGGGAGTGAACAAGCAGATGTACCATCTCCCTCTGTCTTTGTCTCTCCCTTTCTCTAACTCTGATTTTCAAAATAAATAAATCTTTTTTATTGAAAAACGTCATAATTTGTTCCATTGCATTCAGTCTAGTTCTCAAGCTTTCATATTCAGCCACAACCTACTAAAACTCTACTGGTGTTGAGTCAGTTTGTTAGGTGTATAGGAAACTCTGAAGCTTCTGAATAGAATTGATATGACTACCGCTGCACCAATCTTTCTCTGAAGACAGAATGTGAGGGTTAAATAAGTGGCTGTCTTGATTACTACTGATCTCTGTGTAAGTCACTGTTGTAGCATTGACTCATCTGAGCCTTCTTAGTCATCAAACAACTATAACAAGAAAAAGAGGAAGCTTTCATCATTTTATTTATCTTGTAAAGCATTTCAAAAACATGCATTTGTCATTAGTGGAAATGTGTGTTTTTGTTCACTAATAGTTTTTTCCATAACAGCTCCACACCTAAACTTGACTTCAATCTATTAAGTATTCTGAGATTATCTTTTTCAGAAAGCAAAATGATAAGTTGGAAACAAAAAAGGCATGGCTCGTTCATCTCTTAGCTTTTTACATAAATTTTTAGGAACTTTTTCTTGTGTTAGGAAACTTTTGTTGTGTCACTGGGCTTGCAGGAAGAAAGGGAAAACTCCAGCAGCACAAAACACAGGAACAGGAAAGCAAAATAGAATCTGTGAAGGAAATCTAGAGCAACAAGGAGCAAGCACTTGTGAAGGGCAGGACTTGTGTGGCTGTGCTGCCAGCACCAGTAGAGGCTTAGCCTTGGGCATGCACCAAAGTCATGTTGCTGATCCCAAGACTGCCATCTTAAGCTGAGGATCTCAGAATTGGGATTTAGTGTTCTCAAATCAGTAGTACTTGCTGAATCATACAAGATGCAAATTTAATTCTTCACTGGATAAGAACAGATTTGATGTAGGCCATTTTATTTTTTTCTAAAATATTGGAGACAGGTAAGAAGTGGTAGAATCCTCTGGCTTTGGGTTTGGACCCTGAAACTCCTTCTTGGGGTAGTTGTTACCTAGAAATCAAGCAAGCCTTGGCAGAGACTGAAATCTTATTTGAAATAATCTCAACTTCTACAATTGGATTAAGGTAATCCCAGATTGCTAGAGCCTTTAACCACTAGACAAAAGTGACCTACATTTTCTCTCAGGGAAGGTAATATAAACCTAAAGGTAAACAAATTATTTATTTGAAAGAGATTTGAAGGAGATAGAGAAGAAGGGAGGGAGGGAGAGAGAGAGTTAAAGAGAGAGAGAGAGAGAGAGAGAGAGAGAGAGAGATTGAAAGATCTCCATCTGTTGGTTCACTCCCCAGAAGCCCACAATGGCTGGGGATGATCTGTCAGGCCCAAGTTGGGAGCCTGGAATTAGTCTGAGCCTCTCATGTGGATGGAAGGGACCCAGCTACTTGGGTCATTGCATGCTGCCTCCCAGGATGGGCATAAGCAGGAAGCTGGAATCAAGGGTGAAGCTGGAACTCCAGCAGAAACTTTGATACAGGTTGTAGGCCACATAGTGATGTCTTAACCGCTGCAGCAAACACAATCCCCAGGGTCTAAATTTAATTCTAAATTTTTTTTAACCTTTATTTAATGAATATAAATTTCCAAAGTACTATTTATGGATTACAATGGCTTCCCCCCCATACCGTCCCTCCCACCCACAACCCTCCCCTTTCCCACTCCCTCTCCCCTTCCATTCACATCAAGATTCATTTTCGATTATCTTAATATACAGAAGATCAGCTTAGTATACATTAAGTATGGATTTCAGCAGTTTGCTCCCACACAGAAACATAAAGTGAAAAATAATAGATGATTTTTTTTTAAATGATGATGAAATCAGATCAGACCTATTGTCATGTTTAATCCCAGTGAGAGTCAAGTTGGGAATTGATAATTTCTTTCTTTTTTTTTTTTTTTTTTTTTTTTTACAGAGGATCAGTTTAGTATACATTAAGTAAAGATTTCAACAGTTTGCACCCCCATAGAAACACAAAGTGAAATATATTGTTTGAGTACTCGTTATAGCATTAAATCTCAATGCACAGCACATTAAGGACAGTGATCCTACATGAGGAGTAAGTGCACAGTGACTCCTGTTGTTGACTTTACCAATTGACACTCCTGTCTATGGCATCAGTAATCTCCCTATGCTCCAGTCATGAGTTGCCAAGGCTATGGAAGCCCTCTGAGTTCTCCGATTCTTATCTTGTTTAGACAAGGTCATAGTCAAAGTGGAGGTTCTCTCCTCCCTTCAGAGAAAGGTACCTCCTTCTTTGAAGACCTGTTCTTTCCACTGGGATCTCACTCACAGAGATCTTTTGCCAGAGTGTCTTGGCTTTCCATGCCTGAAATACTCTCATGGGCTTTTCAGCCAGATCCGAATGCCTTTAGGGCTGATTCTGAGGCCAGAGTGCTATTTAGGACATCTGCCATTCTATGAGCCTGCTGAGTATCTCACTTCCCATGTTGGATCACTCTCCCCCTTATTTATTCTATCGGTTAGTGTTAGCAGGTACTAGACTTGTTTATGTGCTCCCTTTGACTCTTAGTCCTTTCATTATGATCAATTGTGATCTGAAATTGATCACTTGGAATAGTGAGATGGCATTGGTACATGGCACCTTGATGGGATTGTAATTCTAAAATTTTTAATATACTATATCTGGCATTGAATTTAAAAAGGCACAGAAATAAATATATTGATTATATATATATGACAAATATATATATATATTTAACCCAAGAAAAACAATATATAATAAAAGCTCATAAGAGATCCAGAAGGGGCCAGCGCCGTGGCTCACTTGGTTAATCCTCCGCCTGCGGTGCTGGCATCCCATATGGGTGCTGGTTCTAATCCGGTTGCTCCTCTTCCAGTCCAGTTCTCTGCTGTGGCCTGGGAGGGCAGTGGAGGATGGCCCAAGTGCTTGGGCCCCTGCACCCGCATGGGAAACCAGGAAGAAGCACGTGGCTCCTGGCTTCAGATTGGCGCAGTGCTGGATGTAGTGGCCATTTGGGGAGTGAACCTGAACCAACGGAAGGAAGACCTTTCTCTCTGTCTCTCTCTCTCACTATCTATAACTCTACCTGTGATTAAAAAAAAAGATCCAGAAAATGGAAGTGCCATTTAAAAAAATATATACATTTTTTTACTTATTTGAAGGATAGAGAGAGAAGAAGAGACACAGAGAGACATTTTTCATCTCCTGGTTCACTCCCCAAATGGTCGTAATAGCCAGGGCTGTCACTCATGTGGGAGACCTGGGCTGGGTTCCCAAATCCAAGGTTCAGCCTGGCCCAGCCTTGGCTGTTGTGGGCATTTGGAGTGTGAACCAGCCAATGGAAGCTCTGTGCCTTTGTATATTTCTCTCTGTTTCTCTTCCTCTCCTACAAAACAACAAAAAAACATAATTATCAGCAATAAACCAAGAGAATCCATCACATACACACTCAGAGAAATACTAAAGCAGGTCATTCAGGAAGAAAGGACGCATGGTCCTAGATGGAAGGTTGGGGATGCAAGAAAAGTCAAGAGCAGCAAAATAGGAAGATGTTTGGGCAAACTAAAAGGAGTATTTCCTTTTACCATATTTACCATTAAAGTGGTAATATCATCTTTGTGCTTTTAAATATATACAGTTAAAACACAGGACAACCATGTCATTTAAATTGAAGTTCAATAAACTGAGGTCAGGTGATGTTCTTGCATTGCCTTGGCAGACACATAAGTACGCGGCTATGATAAATTGAGAATTCATGCTTTAATCTTTCAGAGCAATAAAAATATAATAAAGATCATATACTTGAAAGAGCTAATCATTTAAAGAAAATGTAAGAAAGGAGAGAAAAGTAACATTGAATTGTGACCTATAAAAATTTTTATTTCTCCATGCTGAAATTCAGTATGTGCTAGGTTAGAAAGTTTGTCTGAACACATTTAGAAAGATGAACATGTATGGATACTCACTGACCACAGTGAATGAAGATAAAAGGCAGTAATAATAAGATAATTAGAAAATATCCAAAATATTTGGATCAATATTATGCTTCTAAGTAATCTGTGAGTACAAGAATAAATTAGAAGATATTGAAAATATTAATAAATATAATACCTGACAAACTTCATGGTTATGTGGCTGAAACCATTCTGAAAAAGAAATTTTAAAATACATGTCTTAGAAAAGAAGAAAGATTAAAATCATGCTGGCATTGTGGTGTAGGAGTAAGCTGCTGCCTGCAACACTGGCATCTCCTGTGGACTCTAGTTCCCGTCTGGCTGCTCCACTTCCCATCCAGCTCCCTGCTTGTGGCCTGAGAAAAGCTATGGAAGAGGTCGCAAGTGTTTGGGCCCCTGCCACCCAAGTGGGAGACCTGGATGAAGCTCCTGTTTTTGGTTTTGGCCTGGCGCAGCACTGCCTGTTGCAGTCATCTGGGGATCTGTCTCTCTGTCTCTCCCTCTTTCTCTGTGACTATGACTTTTAAATAAATAAATAAATACATCTTTAAAAAATAAGAAAAAACACAGCCAATGAATCCTGAGTAGAGAAAGGATTGACATATAAGAAGTACAGAATTCAAGATAGATTTTAAAATATGAGATAGGAGACAACAGTAAAGTTGATAAATTCTTTTTGAACCTGAATTAAAAACACAATGCAGAAATACCTACTAGTACAACTGAAAAGGATTTCACAGCTCAACTTTGAAAAATAGAGTTAGCCAAATCTTAGAGAAATGTAACATTCAAATTAATGCAAGATGAAGTAGAATTTTTTTTAATATTCTTGCATAAACATATTTGCCAGGAAATTTTATAAACTGTTAAGAAAAATGCTAATTTTTATCATCTTTCTGGGGAATAAAATGAGAAGAATATATCCCTACTCACTTTCTTAAGGCCAGTACAATTTTCAAAGTAAAAAATTTTGAGGAGGGGCCTGCGCTGTGGCATAGTAGGTTAAGGCTCTACCTTAAGTACTGGCATCCCATATGAGAGCTAGTTCAGGTGCCTGCTGCTCCACTTCTGATCCAACTCCCCGCTAATGCACCTGGGCAAACAGTGGAAGATGATCTAAGTGCTTGGGCCCCCACACCCAAGTGAGAGACTTGGAAGAATTTCCTGGTTCCTGGCTTCGGCCTGGCCCAGCCCTGGCCATTGTGGCCATTTAGAGAGTGAACCACCTTCTCTCTCTCTATTTCTTTCTGCCTTTCAAATAAATAAATAAACCTTTTTAAAAAAGAAAAATTTAAAGAATATTAAAAATAAAAATTATGACCATTGTTTTAGAAGTTCTAAAAGTTCAATTAGAAAATTAAATCAAACAATACATTAAAACCATATAATATTGAGTAATCAGTAGATTCAGAAAAATGTTGGAGTAGTTGATAAAATTTAATTTTATTATTTAAAAAAAACCCTTAAAAGAACAGAGTGAACCTTCATATTACACAAGACATTGGAAAATACCTCAAACAAACAAACTTTAGCCAATACCAAATTCAATGGCAAATGTTAAAAGCTTTCTCACTGAGATAAGTAACAATATAATGGTACTAGCTATCATTACTTGAAGACAAGGTTTTTGCTATAGGTTCTATAGGTCAGAACAATAAATCAAGAAAAAGAAATAAAAATATTACAATTGGAAAGGAAAGACCACTTATTCACTTGCAATATAATCTTTCACTTAGAAAATCCAAAAGAATCATTGATAAATTATTATAATTAATAAATGATTTTTAGCAAGTTTATTCCATGCAAGGCCCATATAAAATATGATTTATTTTTATGTATAAGCAATAAGTTAAACATAAATAAAAAATATATCACAATAGCAATAAAACAACAAGAACAACAAATACCTAGGAAATTGCTCAGGTCCACTATTCAAAAAGCAACTATAAAAAAGAGACAATTTAAGAACTAAATAAAAAGAGAAATATACTATATTCATGTACTGGAAGAGTAACTCTTTGAAAGATATCATTTTTTTCTTACATGACCCACTATGTTCAATGCACTCCAACTGAAAATTCTGATTTGATGTGTAACTTGACAAATTGATTGTAAAGTTTATGAAACAACAAACCAAGAGCCAAGAATAATCAGCTTTCCTAGTGAAGAATAAAGTGAGAGAATTTACTCCATCTGATATTAAGCTTTTTATGAAATTACAGTACTAAGGTGGTACTAGCACAGGATGGAAAATAGACCAATGAAACAGAATAGCTCCCAGAAACAAATCCACACATACTTGGATATGTCTATTTGATTTTTGATAAAAAAAAAAAAAAAAGAAACTGCAGAGTATGGAAAAAGGAAGGTCTTTTCAATAAATGGTTCTGGGTCAATTAAATAACTCTATTGGTAAAAAGTGATACTTGAGGCCAGCGCTGCGGCTCAATAGGCTAATCCTTTGCCTGCGGCGCTGGCACCCCCGGGGTTCTAGTCCGGCGCCAGATTCTGTCCTGGTCGCTCCTCTTCCTGTCCAGCTCTCTGCTATGGCCTGGGAGTGCAGTGGAGGATGGCCCAAGTCCTTGGGCCCTGCACCCTCATGGGAGACCAGGAGAAGCACCTGGCTCTGGGCTTCGGATCAGTGCGGTGCGCCGGCCGCAGTGGCCATTGAGGGGTGAACCAACGGAAAAAGGAAGACGTTTCTGTCTCTCTCTCTCTCACTGTCCACTCTGCCTGTCAAAAATAAATAAATAAATAAATAAATAAAGTGCTCCTTGACTTCTACCTATATCACATGCAAATACTGATTCCAGATGGATATTTATAAAAATATATAGAATATTTTCATGCCTTTGAAGATAGTGCTAGGATTCTTTGTGTTTTTTTTTTTTTTTAGATTTCTTTTTTACTTATTTAAAAGGCATAATTACAGAGAGAGGAGGAGGAGGTGCAGAAGGAGGAGGAGGAGGAGGAGGAGGAGGAGGAGGAGAGAGAAGGAGAGAGAGGGAGGGAGAGAGAGAGAGATAGATCTCTTGTCCATTGATTCACTATCCAAATGGCCACAACAGCAGGGGCTAGAGCAGGCTGAAGCCAGGAGCCCAGAGCTTCTTCCAGGTATTCCAAGTGGGCTCAGGAGTCCAAGCACTTGGCTTCCTCTGTTTTCCAATGTGCATTAGCAGGGAGCTGGATCTGAAGTGGAGCAACGGGGTCTCAAACCAGCTCCCATATGGAATGCCAGCATCCCAGGTGGAGGCTTAACCTGATGTCACAGTGCTGGCCCAGTGGCAGGCTTCTTAAGCAGCATATACAAAAATGTTAATTATAAAAAATGGATATATTGAATACTTTAAAATTCAGAATATCCTTTTATCAAAAGGACAGAGTAGGAGAACATATAATCAATACTCATAATCAAAATCAGCAAAAAATAGTATTCAAAATGTGTAAAGAATTTTAGGGGATGGGCATTTTGCAGAGCTGTTACAATACTCACAACCCAAATCAGAGTGTCTGGGTTCAAGGTCTGGCTCTGCTTCCAATTGTAGTTGCCTGTCAATGAATACCCTGGGAGGCAATAGGAAGTGAATTAAATAGTTGAGTCCCTGTTACCATGTGGGAGCCCTGGATGGAATTTCAAGCTCCTGGCTTTTGCCTGTTGTGGGCAGCTGGGGAGTGAATCAGTGGATGAGAAGTCTCTCTTTCTCTATATGTCTTACTCTGTCTTTATGTCTCAAATGAAAAGATAATTAAAAAAACCTCTTACAAATGGATATGATATATATATACATATATATACAAATGAGATATGATAAAATAAATCATCAAAATAAAGTTAATCTGAATAAAGATAAATAAGAACAATGACTAAGGAGAAATTTATATGCACAATAGAAATGATCAACCATGTTAATTTCTTAAATATTAATAGAATAAATGCATTTGGCCAGGTTGATTTTAAAAATGACAGCATTAGTAAAAAAATTAACAAAACAGTGGATTCCTTACTGAATAAAAATACTACAATGAGTAATTTTGTGCCAATATATTAAAACCTTAAACAAAATAATTTCCTAGAAAAATGAATTACTGAAACTGACTCAGGAAGATATTGAAAACCTGAATAGTCCTATATTCATTGTCACACACACACAGATACAGACAGACAGACAGACACACACACACAAAGACCTACAAATTATTTTAGAAGAAATTTCTACAAAGCATTTAAGGTGCAGATGATTAAAATCATACCAAGGGGGAGGTGCTGTGGTGCAGCAGGTTAGGGCCCCAGCATGCAGTGCCATCATCCCATATGGGTGCCAGTTCAAGTCCTGGCTGCTCCACTTCTGATCCAGCTCCCTGCTAATATGCCTGGGAAAGCAGCAGAGGATGGCCCAAGTCCTTGGGTCCCAGTACCCACAAGGGAGACCTGGAAGGGGCTCCTGGCTTTAGATCGGCTCAGCTCTGTCCATTGTGGCCATTTGGGGAGTGAACCAATAGATGGAAGATCTCTCTCTCTCTCTACCTGTCTCTATATCTCTCTGTAACTCTGTTTTTTGAATAAATAAAATAAATATTAAAAAAATACCAAATATTTTCTTGAGAAAAAAAGGAAATAATACAAACCCATGTTACTAGGCTAATTTGACCTTTGTAACAAAACCATACTCAGATATTGCAATAGATTCAACTTCTTCAACACTCTTTCCATAAACAGGATGGTTTTTTTTTCTCCTCTACAGTATGCACTGCTTGTGACTGTCCTTACCAATGAAGTGTGACAGAAGTGGTACTCTGCCAACTGAACTTAGCTTTTAAGAGAACTGATGGGTGCCACCTTTGTTTCTTGGAAGCTTGAATTAGTATCTAAGAAACTTAAATATCCTGTTGTACGGGCCATGTGGTGAGGCCCTGAAACTATATGGGGAACAAGAGGGACCCAGCTGAGCCCCGCATTCAAGTACTCTCTGCCAAGACACCAAGCCTTTTATTGAATTTGTCTTGGACTTCGGCCTAGTCCTGTTGCAAGTTGAATACCATGGACCGATCTCAGTTAGCATCACATAGAATTGAAAAATTCCCCAGAGAGCCCTTGCCCAAATTCTGGATCCATATAGCCAGGGGATAGAAAATAATCGTTGTTACTTTAAGCCTTTATGGTTAGCAGTACTTTGTTAAACAGCAATAAACAGCTGAAAGAGTTTCCATGGGGGAGAAAATCTGCATACCAATACTGGGCATGAACATAGATTCACAAATCCTAAACACACTGCTGGCAAATCAAATCCAGTGAAATATTTTGAACACACACATACATAACCAAATTGATTTTTTCTCAGGTATGCAAGAATGTTTAACATTAGAAAATTCATTAATAAAATTCACTGTGTTAATATATTAAAGAAGAAAAAATGTTATTTTATTTTAATAAATGCAAACAATATATTTAGCATACATTAACACAATTCACTATAAAAACTTTTAGAAAAGTAGGATTAGAAAAGCATCTTAAAAATCTTATGAACTACCTACCAAAAGTGAACAGCAAGCATCACTCTCAGCATTAAAATGCATTAACATTTCATCTCATATCTACAAGGTTGTTTATCATCAACATTTCTGTTAAACATTGTACTGGAGATTCCAGCTAGCATGGTGATACATGAAAAAGAAATAAAAGACCCTAAACTATCCCTTGTCATAGCAACAAAAGTAGGTTAATATACAGGGTAATAAATTTAACAAAAACTAGGCAAGCTTATGTAAAACAATTTAAGATATTATTGAAAGATATTTGATAATTAAGAAGACTTAATAATTCATAGAAAGACTCAATATCATGAATATTGGTGTCATCCCCAAATTAATTTTTAGAATTAAATAAATTCTAATGAAATCCCCAATAATGGTTTCAGTGACATTTGACAAACTGATTTTGAAATTTTATACAAAATAGCGGAATCCCCCAATTAGACAAGGCATTCTTGAAGAAGTAAAAAAAGCTAGGAGAGGGCTGGCATCATGGCTCACTTGGTTAATCCTCCGCCTGCAGCGCTGGCATCCCATATGGGCGCCGGGTTCTAGTACTGGTTGCTCCTCTTCCAGTCCAGCTCTCTGCTGTGGCCCAGGAAGGCAGTGGAGGATGGCCCAAGTGCTTGGGTCCTACACCCTCATGGGAGACCAGGAGGAAGCACCTGGCTCCTGGCTTTGGAACAGCACAGCTCCGGCCGTAGCAGCCATTTGGGGGTGAACCAATGGAAGGAAGACCTTTCTCTCTGTCTCTCTCTCTCACTGTCTAACTCTGTCAGATAAAAAAAAATACTTATAAAAAATAAGCTAGGAAGGCTTGTCTTGTTAAGTATCATGATATATTAATAAGCTATTTTAGTTACTATACCTAATGTTTGTGAAAGGTTACTTATCAATGGAACTGAATAGATAGCCCTCCAAAATATGTAGCAATATAATATTATACGTATAGTGCTATAATAATAATTCTAAATGTAATAAATAACTCTAGGGGCATGGGGCCAGTGCTGTGGCTCACTTGGTTAATCCTCTGCCTGTGGCGCCGGCATCGCATATGGGTGCCAAGTTCTAGTCCCAGTTGCTCCTCTTCCAGTCCAGCTCTCTGCTGTGGCCCGGGAAGGCAGTGAAGGACGGCCCAAGTGCTTGGGCCCCTGCACCCGCATGGGAGATCAGGAGGAAGCACCTGGCTCCTGGCTTCTGGCTTCAGATCAGCGTAGTGCCAGCAGTAGCGGCCATTTGGGGAGTGAACCAAAGGAAGGAAGATATTTATTTCTCTCTCTCTCTCCTTCCTCTCTCTCTCTGTCTCTCTCACTGTCTATAATTCTACCTGTCAAAAGAAACTTAATATATTTCAGGGGCAGCTCCACCCGAAATAAATTATTTGTCACTTTAAAGAAGACACTCAGAAGGGATAGCACATCCTAGGAAATCTGATTTTCAAGGGCAAAAAAAATTCATGACAACTGGAATTACTTATTTGCACGGAAGCTGAATGCTACTATGTCATGTGTGCAATGAACATTCTGTTCTCTCCATTGCTGGACTAGCTCCTAATCATTTTAAAAATCTATTTCATGTATTGAGATGTTCCCTAGATAATTAAGTGCCTCTGGCCTAGCTTAATGAACAGTTCATCAGTCTCATCACTGTACTGTCTTGGTGAAGAGAATGAATTACTAATGAATTTTTGAACTTCCATTGCAGTGATGCAATTTATTTGTATGTTTGCCTCATTAGACTGAGCTTCTTGAAGATACCAATTTTTGCTGTTCTCTGGGCTAGGTATTATAGATGCAGAAATCAGTATGTATTGAGAATGTGACTGGATTCATAGAAAGGACTGGGAGAAATAGGAAACAAAAGAAAAAAGGGAAAGATGGCAGCATCTTTTGAATTAGAAATGATGCTTTAAGCACTGTTGCTAATCTCAGTTACAGGTATAGAGTCATGGAATTATAGACTGGAATGGACTTGGAGCTAATTTATAAAGTCTTCTTATTTTTACAAAACTAAGTTCCAGTGAAGTTAAATGACTCACCCAAGGTAATCTGGCTATTTGCTTGTAGCAGAAGGCTCTGAAGACTAGACGTCAAGACTCCTAAGTCTGTGTTATTTTCCCCAAGTCCTATTCCTGCTTGTTCTGGCCTGTCTAAAGTATAATTACTGATTTAGCAGTAGGTATTGTGGCACAGTGGGTTAAGCCACCATTTGGGATTGCCACATCCCATTGGAGGACCTGAGATCAAGTCCTACTTCAGCTTCAGATTCAGCTTCTTGTGAATGCACCTGGCAAACAACAGGTGCTGGCTCTAGCACCTGGGCTCAGGATGTCAGTGTGGGAGACCAGGATGGAGTTCCTGGCTCCTGGCTTTGGCCTTATCTAGCCCAAGCTGTTGCAGGCATTTTGGAAGTGAACTAGCTTATAGAAGACCAACTCTCTCATCACACTCTCAGTTACTTTACCTTTCAAATAAATAAACCTTTAAATAGAGCAGAATTTAAACTCAAACTGTCCTAGTGCTTCCAAAATAACATTTTAGAACCTGCTTGATAGACTCATAGAATGGCAGATGTCCTAAACAGCACTCTGGCCTCAGAATCAGCCCTTAAGGCATTCGGATCTGGCTAAAAAGCCCATGAGAGTATTTCAGGCATGATAAGCCAAGACACTCTGGCAAAAAACAAACAAACAAACAACAACAACAACAACAACAAACCTAAATGAAAGACCTCTTTGTGAGTGAGATCCCAGTGTAAAGAATGGGCCATCAAAGAAGGAGGTACCTTTCTCTGAAGGGAGGAGAGAACTTGTACTTTGACTATGGCTTTGTCTAAATAAGATAGAAGTTAGAGAACTTAAGAGGCTTCTATAGCCTTAGCACCTCATGACAAGAGCCTCGGGTGATTACTGATGTCATAAATAAGAGTGCCAATTGCTAAATCAACAACAGGAGTCAATGTGCACCTACTCCCCATGTAGGATCTCTGTCCTTAATGTGTTGTATTATGTGAATTAACAGTATAACTAGTACGTAAACAGTACTTTATACTTTGTGTTTCTGTGTGGGTGCAAACTATTGAAATCTTTACTTAATATATACTAAATTGATCTTCAGTATATAAAGATAATTGAAAATGAATCTTAGCCGGCGCCGCGGCTCATTAGGCTAATCCTCCACCTTGCAGCGCCGGCACGCCGGGTTCTAGTCCCGGTCGGGGCGCTGGATTCTGTCCCGGTTGCCCCTCTTCCAGGCCAGCTCTCTGCTGTGGCCAGGGAGTGCAGTGGAGGATGGCCCAAGTGCTTGGGCCCTGCACCCCATGGGAGACCAGGAGAAGTACCTGGCTCCTGCCATCAGATCAGCGCGGTTCGCCAGCCGCAGCACGCTGGCCGCAGCACGCTGGCCACGGCGGCCATTGGAGAGTGAACCAATGGCAAAGGAAGACCTTTC
The DNA here is from genome assembly GCF_964237555.1 of Oryctolagus cuniculus. Taxonomy (NCBI): domain Eukaryota; kingdom Metazoa; phylum Chordata; class Mammalia; order Lagomorpha; family Leporidae; genus Oryctolagus; species Oryctolagus cuniculus. Next base: position 62,514,401 of record NC_091435.1, on the reverse strand, counting down.
TCTCTGTCTCTCTCTCTCTCACTGTCCACTCTGCCTGTCAAAAAAAAAAAAGAAGAAAAAAAAAGAAAATGAATCTTGATGAAGAAAGGGATGAGAGAGGGAGTAGGAGATGGGATGGTTGTGGGTGGGAGGGTGGTTATGGGGGGAAAAAGCCGCTACAATCCAAAAGTTGTACTTTGGAAATTTATATTTATTAAATAAAAGTTTATAAAATGGCTGGCACTGCAGCTCACTAGGCTAATCCTCCGCCTGCAGCGCCAGCATTCTGGGTTCTAGTCCCGGTTGGGGTGCTGGTTCTGTCCCCATTGCCCCTCTTCCAGTCCAGCTCTCTGCTATGGCCTGGGAAGGCAGGGGAGGATGGCCCAAGTGCTTGGGCCCTGCACCTGCATGGGAGGACAGGAGGAAGCCCCTGGCTCCTGGCAAAGAACATGCTTGAGAGGTTAGTTCATATCATCACCTTTCTATGAGAAATGAAGTACAGAGATGGACATATAGCCTAGAGGTTTAAGGCACCTATAAGGATGCTCACATCAGGGTACTTGGGTTTAATTCCAGGCTTTAGTTCCTGTTTCTGGATTCCTGCTAAATGCAGAACCCTGGGAGGCAGCAGTGGACGGTTCCAGTAATTGGGTCCCTGCTACCCACATGGGAGACTTGGTAGAGTCTTGGCCTTGGCTTTACATAGCACTGACTCTAGCAGGCATTAGAAAGTGAGCAAGCAAATGGGAGCTCTTGTTGTGAGTACTTGTCTCTGCCTTGGGGAAAGAGAAGAAGAAGGGAAGGGGAAGGAAAGAAGAAAGGAGAGGGAGAGGGAGAAGGCAAGAGGAGGGGAGAAGGATGGGAAGGAGAGGAAGAAGGGGAAGAATAAATCAGTACACATACCTGAATATCAGGTGACTTGATACTAAATCATATGCGATGGTTTACTCTCTACAGTTATCATAAAGCACAAATATCATCAAATTATTCTAATTTATGTTAGAAAGGAAATATAACTGAACACAGGGTTAGACAAGTAATATTAATTTTATTTAAATACTCCAAGATATTTAAACTTGTAGAATTAGACATTTTTAATACTTTGATTATATAATTGTTTATGATTATATCAGGTCAGAGTCTCTCCTTGAGATTTGATTTCAACCTGATTATATGCGAGTGTTAAGATACTTTTATTTAATATTTGTTTTTATAAAGTTTAATGATCCAGATAATTCTATGCTATTTTCTAAAGCCTGAAGTGTTTTAGAATAAACTTTTCTGTCATTTCATATTAGGATTCCTTCCTTCTCATAATTACTTGGTCTCATTTAGAAGGCTAGAACTAAACAAAATAAAATCTTTCTCCTTGCTTATAATGATTTCTCAATTTGTATCTGTGCTATTAAACTGCCCAATAAACTAAATTTTTTTTCATTAATATCATATTTAATCCCAAAGTTTTAGTTGCTAGACCATTAGGCACTTCCAGATAAACACCCAACCATTTGCCCTGAGATCTGAACTCAGCTAAGTAAGCTTCTTCTGAAAAACAAAATGGAACGTCCAACCAATTACAGCATCCGAGTCGGTGGCACACTGCTCAGCTAGGATATATTGAATTCAGATACTTGGAAATGTGAGTTAATCCAGAAAGCACAGCTGTTTTCTGGGAACAGAGGCTGAAAAATGGGAAGCCATTGTGCCCAGACATAAAAAGTGTTCTAAACGCCAACCAACTTCTGTGTTTTGATGCAGGAGAGACACTCTAAGATGACCCCAGACTTTTGAAGAAAGCTTTGGAAGCTTTGTCCTATCTTCCCTACCCCCTCCAAAAGCATATCTTTGATTAATCAACATGAAAGTCTGATATTCTCAGCTTCTTCTCAAAAGACATTTCTGAAAACCTCACTGGATCAGTAGCAGACTGCCGAGAGGTTTACTTATTAAAATGATGCTGTTTGAATGTAATATGGCTTGGCTTTGTTCTCGTTCCACAGTGTATGTGTGTGTGTGTGTGTGTGTATTTCTTAATCTGTGTTTTATAATTCTTGTTTATAAGTAGGCAAAATAATTTACCAAGAGGAGTATTTCAAAACAGCAATGCTTATAGTTTCGTTGCTATGCCCTGGCAACCTGCTTCTTTGGAGGAAGGGCCCCTGTGGTTTTGCTGAGGACAGCCAATCCCACCCTCTCACACCTGATGCCCTGGTCACAGGGAAACCAGACAGATTGGGCCAATCACAGGGCTGGCAGTGATCTGGCTAGGGGACAACAAAGTATCTAGCGTAGTGTCATTCTTTCTCATGTTTTAAATATTTTTGTTTTGTTTATTTGAAGGGCAGAGTGACAGAGAAGGGGGGGGGGAGAGAGAGATTAATTGATCTTCCATCTGATTCATTCCCCAAGTGCCTGCAACCAGCTCTTGACTGGGCTGAAGCCAGGAGCCAGGAACTCCATCTTTGTCCCCCACATGGGTGGCAGGGGCCCAAACACTTGGGACATCTGCCTTCCCCGGACACATCAGCAGGGAGCTCTGTGGGAATCAGAGCAGCTGGGACTTGAACTAGTGCTCTGATACGGGGTGCTGCTGTGGTTGTGGCCAAACTCTGCTCCACAAAGCCAGCCCCTCTCTTGATGTTCTAAACAAAAGTTGAGAGACAAAGGTAATTTTTCCTGTGGGTTCAAGAAGCTGTGACAAGTCATGACCCTTGCCCTGTGACAAAGCTGTGAGTGGTGGCATTGCACAGTAATGAATAAAATAAGGTGGAGAGAGAGAGAGATGACAACATTTGAGTCTCTGTGCCTAGCCCTGTCCCCAGAGGGTTCTTTGTTCCTGTAGCTCTTCCTCTGAGTCTGAGACATAACCCAGGTACTCAAGGAAGCACCCCTTTCACTCAAATGTATGTTTCACTTTGCTTTTCCCTTTCTTTTCTTAAAACAGGAAGCATAGAATATTAATTTTGAATTAAATATATCTACATGCTTACAAAACATATATTTCCCTTAAACACTCTATCCCATAAAGTTTGAAAAGATGTGGTTTCATTTTCAATCAGTTCAAAATATTTTCAAGTTTCCCTTGCAGTTTTGTCTTATTGAATTTTGTTTCATGAAATGTCCAGAATTGGGCTGTTTAATTTCTACATATTTTTCTGTTATTGACTTCTACTATAATTCTACGGTGGTCAGAGAACCTATCCTATATGATTTCCTTTTAATTGTATTACAACTGTAGTCCACTTTGTGGCCTCCTTTGGACGGTCCATGCACAGCTGAGTAGAATGTGTGCTTGATGCTCTTGAGGTGATGTGCTCTAGAAACGTCAGTGAGATCCTCTTGACTGGTGTCGTCAGTTCTGCTATATCTTTACTTATTTGCTGCCTACTTGTTCTATCAACTATTGGGACAGGAATGGTGAAGTTATGCTCAAATGGATTTGAGATCTGTTTTCTGCATAATACAATTAACTATCTTTTTTTTTTAGAGTTTTTTTTTTTTAACTTTTATTTAATGAATATAAATTTCCAAAGTACGACTTATGGATTACAATGGCTTCCCCCCCATACCGTCATTCCCACCCACAACCCTCCCCTTTCCCACTCCCTCTCCCCTTCCATTCACATCAAGATTCATTTTCGATTATCTTAATATACAGAAGATCAGCTTAGTATACATTAAGTATGGATTTCAACAGTTTGCTCCCACACAGAAACATAAAGTGAAAAATAATAGATGATTTTTTTTAAATGATGATGAAATCAGAGCAGACCTATTGTCATGTTTAATCCCAGTGAGAGTCAAGTTGGGAATTGATAATTTCTTTTTTTTTTTTTTTTTTTTTACAGAGGATCAGTTTAGTATGCATTAAGTAAGGATTTCAACAGTTTGCACCCCCATAGAAACACAAAGTGAAATATATTGTTTGAGTACTCGTTATAGCATTAAATCTCAATGTACAGCACATTAAGGATAGAGATCCTACATGAGGAGTAAGTGCACAGTGACTCCTGTTGTTGACTTTACCAATTGACACTCCTGTCTATGGCATCAGTAATCTCCCTATGCTCCAGTCATGAGTTTCCAAGGCTATGGAAGCCCTCTGAGTTCTCCGACTCTTATCTTGTTTAGACAAGGTCATAGTCAAAGTGGAGGTTCTCTCCTCCCTTCAGAGAAAGGTACCTCCTTCTTTGATGACCTGTTCTTTCCACTGGGATCTCACTCGCAGAGATCTTTTGCCAGAGTGTCTTGGCTTTCCATGCCTGAAATACTCTCATGGGCTTTTCAGCCAGATCCGAATGCCTTTAGGGCTGATTCTGAGGCCAGAGTGCTATTTAGGACATCTGCCATTCTATGAGTCTGCTGGGTATCTCACTTCCCATGTTGGATCACTCTCCCCTTTATTTACTCCATCGGTTAGCGTTAGCAGGTACTAGACTTGTCTATGTGCTCCCTTTGACTCCCAGTCCCTCCACCATGACCAACTGTGAACTGAAATTGATCACCTGGAACAGTGAGATGGCATTGGGACATGCCACCTCGATGGGATTGAATTGGAATCCCCTGGTATGCTTCCAACTCCACCACTTGGGGCAAGTCAGACTGAGCATGTCCCAAATTATACATCTCTTCCCTCTCCCATTCCCACTCCCATGTTCAACAGGGATCACATTTCAGTTAATTTTCAACACTTAAGAATAACTGTGCATCAATTACAGAACTAAACCAGTCATATTAAGTAGAACAGATAAAAAAAACTACTAAGAGGGATAATGTATTAAGTTGTTCATTAACAGTCAGGGCTATGCTGATCAAGCCACCGTTTCCCATAGTGTCCACCTCACTCCAACAGGTTTCCCTCTTGGTGTTCAGTCAGTCGTCACCGATCAGGGAGAACATATGGTACTTGTCCCTTTGGGACTGGCTTATTTCACTCAGCATGATGTGTTCCAGATTCCTCCATTTTGTTGCAAATGACTGGATTTCGTTGTTTCTTACTGCGGTATAGTATTCTAAAGAGTACATATCCCATAATTTCTTTATCCAGTCTATCGTTGATGGGCATTTAGGTTGGTTCCAGGTCTTAGCTATTGTGAATTGAGCTGCAATAAACATTAGGGTGCAGACCTCTTTTTTGTTTGCCAATTTAAATTCCTTTGGGTAAATTCCAAGGAGTGGGATGGCTGGGTCGAATGGTAGGGTTATCTTCAGGTTTCTGAGGAATCTCCAGACTTACTTCCACAGTGGCTTGACCAGTTTGCATTCCCACCAACAGTGGGTTAGTGTCCCTTTTTCCCCACATCCTCGCCAGCATCTGTTGTTGGTAGATTTCTGCATGTAAGCCATTCTAACCGGGGTGAGGTGAAACCTCATTGTGGTTTTGATTTGCATTTCCCTGATTGCTAATGACCTTGAACATTTTTCATGTGCCTGTTGGCCATTTGGATTTCCTCTTTTGAAAAATGTCTATTGAGGTCCTTGGCCCATCTCTTAAGTGGGTTGTTGGTTTTGTTTTTGTGGAGTTTCTTGATCTCTTTGTAGATTCTGGTTATTAACCCTTTATCTGTTGCATAGTTTGCAAATATTTTTTCCCATTCTGTTGGTTGCCTCTTCACTCTCCTGACTGTTTCTTTTGCAGTACAGAAACTTCTCAATTTGATGCAATCCCAATAGTTGATTTTGGCTTTGACTGCCTGTGCCTCGTGGGTCTTTTCCAGAAATTCTTTGCCTGTGCCAATATCTTGAAGGGTTTCTCCAATGTTCTCTAGTAACTTGATGGTGTCAGGTCGTAGATTTAGGTCTTTAATCCATGTTGAGTGGATTTTTGTGTAAGGTGTAAGGTAGGGGTCTTGCTTCATGATTCTGCACGTGGAAATCCAATTTTCCCAGCACCATTTATTGAATAGACTGTCCTTGCTCCAGGAAGTAGTTTTAGATCCTTGATCAAATATAAGTTGGCTGTAGATGTTTGGGGTGATTTCTGGTGTTTCAATTCTGTTCCATTGGTCTATCCATCTGTTTCTGTACCAGTACCATGCTGTTTTGATTACAACTGCCCTGTAGTATGTCCTGAAATCTGGTATTGTGATGCCTCCAGCTTTGTTTTTGTTGTACAAGATTGCTTTAGCTATTCGAGGTCTCTTGTGCCTCCATATAAATTTCAGCACCATTTTTTCCAGATCTGAGAAGAAGGTCTTCAGTATCTTGATTGGTATTGCATTGAATCTGTAAATTGCTTTTGGGAGAATGGACATTTTGATGATATTGATTCTTCCAATCCATGAGCATGGAAGATTTTTCCATTTCTTGGTATCCTCTTCTATTTCTTTCTTTAAGGTTTTGTAATTTTCATCGTAGAGATCTTTAACGTCTTTGGTTAAGTTTATTCCAAGGTATTTAATTGTTTTTGTAGCTATTGTGAATGGGATTGATCTGCTAATGGACAACTTAATACATTATCCCTCATAGTATTTTCTTTTGTCTGTTCTACTTAATATGACTGGTTTAATTCTGTAATTAATACACAGTTATTCTTAAGTGTTGAAATTTAACTGAAATGTGATCCCTGTTAAACATAAGAGTGGGAATAAGAGAGGGAAGAGATACATAATTTGGGACATGCTCAAGCTGACTTGCCCCAAATGGTAGAGTTAGAAACATACCAGGGGACTCCAATTTAATCCCATCAAGGTGGCATGTACCAATGCCATCTCACTAGTCCAAGTGATCAATTTCAGTTCGCAATTGATCATAATGAAAGGACTAAGAGTCAAAGGGAGCACATAAGCAAGTCTAGTACCTGCTAACACTAACCGATAGAATAAATAAAGGGGAGAGTGATCCAACATGGGAAGTGAGATACTCAGCAGACTCATAGAATGGCAGATGCCCTAAATAGCACTCTGGCCTCAGAATCAACCCTAAAGGCATTCAGATCTGGCTGAAAAGCCCATGAGAGTATTTCAGGCATGGAAAGCCAAGACACTCTGGCAAAAGATCTCTGTGAGTGAGATCCCAGTGGAAAGAACAGGTCTTCAAAGAAGGAGGTACCTTTCTCTGAAGGGAGGAGAGAACCTCCACTTTGACTATGACCTTGTCTAAACAAGATAAGAGTCGGAGAACTCAAGGGGCTTCCATAGCCTTGGAAACTCATGACTGGAGCATAGGGAGATTACTGATGCCATAGACAGGAGTGTCAATTGGTAAAGTCAACAACAGGAGTCACTGTGCACTTACTCCTCATGTAGGATCTCTGTCCTTAATGTGCTGTGCATTGAGATTTAATGCTATAACGAGTACTCAAACAATATATTTCACTTTGTGTTTCTATGGGGGTGCAAACTGTTGAAATCTTTACTTAATGCATACTAAACTGATCCTCTGTAAAAAAAAATAAAATAAAATAAAAAAATTAAAAAAAAAAAAAAAAAAAAAGAAACTATCAACTCCCAACTTGACTCTCACTGGGATTAAACATGACAATAGGTCTGATCTGATTTCATCATCATTAAAAAAAATCATCTATTATTTTTCACTTTATGTTTCTGTGTGGGAGCAAACTGTTGAAATCCTTACTTAACGTATACTAAGCTGATCTTCTGTATATTAAGATAATCGAAAATGAATCTTGATGTGAATGGAAGGGGAGAGGGAGTGGGAAAGGGGAGGGTAGTGGGTGGGAGGGACGGTATGGGGGGGAAGCCATAGTAATCCATTATTCGTACTTTGGAAACGTATATTCATTAAATAAAAGTTAAAAAACAAAAAAAAAAAAGAAAAAAAAAAGAAAAAAAAAAAGAAAAAAAAATATATGCTAAATTGATCTTCTGCATATAAAGATAATTGAAAATTAATCTTGATGTGAATGGAAGGGGAGAGGGAGTGGGAGAGGGGAGTGTTGTGGGTGGGAGGGAAGTTGTGGGGGGGGGAAGCTATTGTAATCCATAAGCTGTACTTTGGAAATTTATGTTCATTAAATAAAATTAAAAAAAGTACCTAAAAAAAAAAAAAAAAAAAAAAAAGAAGTTCTTCCTCAGCCATGGCATTGTCTGTGTATACAAAGGCTGTTGATTTTTGTGCATTGATTTTATACCCTGCTACTTTGCCAAACTCTTCTATGAGTTCCAATAGTCTCTTAGTGGAGTTCTTTGGGTCCCCTAAATACAGAATCATGTCATCTGCAAAGAGGGATAGTTTGAGTTCTTCCTTCCCAATTTGTATCCCTTTAATTTCTTTTTCTTGCCTAATATCTCTGGCTAGAACCTCCAGAACAATATTGAATAGCAGTGGTGAGAGTGGACATCCCTGTCTGGTACCAGATCTCAGTGGAAATGCTTCCAACTTTTCCCCATTCAATAGGATGTTGGCTGTGGGTTTTTCATAGATTGCTTTGATTGTATTGAGGAATGTTCCTTCCAAACCCAGTTTGCTTAGAGTTTTCATCATGAACGGGTGTTGTATTTTATCAAATGCTTTCTCGGCATCTATTGAGATAATCATATGGTTTTTCTTCTGCAGTCTGTTAATGTGGTGTATCACATTTATTGTCTTGCGCACATTAAACCATCCCTGCATACCAGAGATAAATCCCACTTGGTCTGGGTGGATGATCTTTCTGATGTGTTGTTGCATTCTATTGGCGAGAATTTTATTGAGGATTTTTGCATCTATGTTCATCAGGGATATTGGTCTGTAATTCTCTTTCAGTGCTGCATCTTTCTCTGGCTTAGGAATGAAGGTGATGCTGGCTTCATAGAAAGAATTTGGGAGGATTCCCTCTTCTTCGATTGTTCTGAATAGTTTGAGAAGAATTGGAGTTAGTTCTTCTTTAAACGTCTGGTAGAATTCAGCAGTGAATCCATCTGGTCCTGGGCTTTTCTTTGTTGGGAGGGCCTTTATTACTGTTTCAATTTCTGTCTCAGTTATGGGTCTGTTTAGGTTTTTGATGTCTTCCTGGTTCAATTTAGGCAGGTTGCATGTGTCCAGGAATCTATCCATTTCTGATAGGTTTCCCTGTTTGCTGGCATACAAGTCCTTGTATTAATTTCTGATGATTCTTTTTATTTCTGTGGTGTCTGTTGCTACGTTTCCTTTTTCATCTCTGATTTTATTGATTTGGGTCTTTTCTCTTCTTTTTTTAGTTAGTTGGCCAATGGGGTGTCAATTTTGTTTATTTTTTCAAAAAACCAGCTCTTCGTTTGGCTGATTTTTTGTAATGTTTTTCTTGATTCAATCCTGTTGATTTCTTCTCTGATTTTAATTATTTCTCTTCTCCTACTAGATTTGGGTCTGGTTTGCTGTAGGTTTTC